>NC_132905.1:87821717-89203217 GCF_047675955.1 Chlorocebus sabaeus
GAGTTCTTTGTAGGTTCTGGATATTAGCCCTTTGTCAGATGGGTAGATTGCAAAAGTTTTCTCCCATTCTGTAGGTTGCCTGTTCACTCTGATGGTAGTTTCTTTTGCTGTGCAGAAGCTCTTTAGTTTAATTAGAGCCCATTTGTCTATTTTGGCTTTCGTTGCCATTGCTTTTGGCATTTTAGTCATGAAGTCCTTGCCCATGCCTATGCCCTGAATGGTATTGCCTAGGTTTTCTTCTAGGGTTTTTATGGTTTTAGGTCTCACATTTAAGTCTCTAATCCATCTTGATTTAATTTTTGTATGAGGTGGAAGGAAAGGACCCAGTTTCAGCTTTCTACATATGTCTAGCCAGTTTTCCCAGCACCATTTATTAAATTTGGAATCCTTTCCCCATTTCTTGTTTTTGTCAGGTTCGTCAAAGATCAGATGCTTGTAGATGTGTGGTGTTATTTCTGAGGCCTCTGTTCTGTTCTATTGGTCTATATCTCTGTTTTGGTACCAGTACCATGCTGACTTGGTTACTGTAGCCTTGTAGTATAGTTTGAAGTCAGATAGGGTGATGCCTCCAGCTTTGTTCTTTTTGCTCAAGATTGTCTTGGCAATGCGGGTTCTTTTTTGGTTCCATATGAACTTTAAAGTAGTTTTTTCCAATTCTGTGAAGAAAGTCATTGGTAGCTTGATGGGGACAGCATTGATTCTATAAATTATCTTGGGCAGTATGGCCATTTTCACCATATTGAGTCTTCCTATCCATGAGTATGGAATATTCTTCCATTTGTTTGTGTCCTCTTTTATTTTGTTGAGCAGTGGTTTGTGGTTCTCCTTGAAGAGGTCCTTCACATCCCTTGTAAGTTGGATTCCTAGGTATTTTATTCTCTTTGTTGCAATTGTGAATGGGATTTCACTCATAATTTAGCTCTTTGTTTGTTGGTTACTGATGTATAGGAATTCTTGTGATTTTTGCACATCGATTTTGTATCCTGAGACTTTGCTGAAATTGCTTATCAGCTTAAGGAGATTTGGGGCTGAGATGATGGGGTTTTCTAAATATACAATCACGTCATCTGCAAACAGGGACAATTTGACTTACTCTTTTCCTAGTTGAATACCGTTTATTTCTTTCTCCTGCCGGATTGCCCTGGCCAGAACTTCCAACACTATGTTGAATAGGAGTGGTGAGAGAGGGCATCCCTGTCTTGTGCCTATTTTCAAAGGGAATGCTTTCAGGTTTTGCCCATTCAGTATGATACTGGCTGTGGGTTTGTCATAAACAGCGCTTATTATTTTGAGATATGTTCAATCACTACCTAGTTTATTGAGAGTTTTTAGCATGAAGGGCTGTTGAATTTTGTTGAAGGCCTTTTCTGCATCTATTGAGATAATCTTGTGGTTTTTGTTGTTGGTTCTGTTTATGTGATGCATTACGTTTATTGATTTGCGTATGTTAAACCAGCCTTGCATCCCGTGGATGAAGCCAACTCGATCTTGGTGGATAAGCTTTTTGATGGCTGTTGGATTTGGTTTGCCAGTATTTATTGAGAATTTTCGCATTGATGTTCATCAGGGATATTGTTGTAAAATTGTCTTCTTTTAGTTGGGTCTCTGCCAGGCTTTGGTATCAGGATGATGCTGGCCTCATAAAATGAGTTAGGGAGGATTTCCTCTTTTTCTATTGATTGGAATAGTTTCAGAAGGAATGGTACCAGCTCCTCTTTGTATCTCTGGTAGAATTTGGCTGTGAATCCATCTGGTCCTGGACTTTTTTGGTTGGTAGGCTGTTAATTATTGCCTCAATTTAAGAGCCTATTATTGGTCTATTCAGTGATTCAACTTCTTCCTGATTTAGTCTTGGGAGGGTGTATATCTCCAGGAATTTATCCATTTCTTCTAGATTTTCTAATTTATTTATGTAGGGGTCTTTATAGTATTCTCTGATGGTAGTTCATATTTCTCTGGGATCAGTGGTGATATCCCCTTTATCATTTTTATTGTGTCTATTTAATTCTTCTTTCTTTTCTTTTTTATTAGTCTTGTTAGTGGTCTATCAATTTTGTTGATCTTTTCAAAAAACCAGCTCCTGGATTCATTGATTTTCGTGAAGGTTTTTTTTTGTGTGTCTCTATCTCCTTCAGTTCTGCTCTGATCTTAGTTATTTATTGTCTTCTGCTAGCTTTTGAATGTGTTTGCTCTTGCTTCTCTAGTTCTTTTAATTGTGATGTTAGGGTGTCAATTTTAGATCTTTCCTGCTTTCTCTTGTGGGCATTTAGTACTATAAATTTCCTTCTATACACTGTTTTAAATGTGTCCCAGAGATTCTGGTACATTGTATTTTTGTTCTTATTGGTTTCAAAGAACATCTTTATTTCTGCCTTCATTTCGTTATGTACCCAGTAGTCATTCAGGAGCAGATTGTTCAGTTTCCATGTAGTTGTGTGGTTTTGAGTGAATTTCTGAACCCTGAGTTCTAATTTGATTGTACTGTTGTCTGAGAGACAGGTTGCTGTGATTTCTGTCCTTTTACATTTGCTGAGGAGTGCTTTACTTCCAACTATGTGATCAATTTTGGAATAAGATGTGATGTGGTGTTATGAAGAATGTATATTCTATTGATTTGGGGTAGAGAATTCTGTAGATGTCTATTAGGTCTACTTGGTGCAGAGCTGAGTTCAAGTCCTGGATATCCTTGTTAACCTTCTGTCTCATTGATCTGTCTAATATTGACAGTGGGGTGTTAAAGTCTCACATTATTATTGTGTGGGGGGTCTAAGTCTCTTTGTAGGTCTCTCAAGACTTGCTTTATGAATCTAGATGTTCCTGTATTGGGTGCATATTTTTAGGATAGTTAACTCTTATTGTTGAATTGATCCCTTTATCATCATGCAATGGCCTTCTTTGTCTCTGTTGATCATTGTTGGTTTAAAGTCTGTTTTATCAGAGACTAGGATTGCAACCCTGCCTTTTTTTGTTTTCCATTTGCTTGGTGGATCTTCCTCCATCCCTTTATTTTGAGCCTATATGTGTCTCTGCATGTGAAATGGGTCTCCTGAATACAGCACACTGATGGGTCTTGACTCTTTATCCAATTTGCCAGTCTGTGTCTTTTAATTGGGTCATTCTGCCCATTTACATTTAAGGTTAATATTGTTATGTGTGAATTTGATCCTGTCATTTTAATGTTAGCTGGTTATTTTGCCTGTTAGTTGATGCGGTTTCTTCCTAGCATCGATGATCTTTACAATTTGTCATGTTTTTGTAGTGGCTGGTACTGGTTGTTCCTTCCCATGTTTAATGCTTCCTTCAGGAGCTCTTGTAAGGCAGCCCTGGTGGTGACAAAATCTCTCAGCATTTGCTTGTCTGTAAAGGATTTTATTTCTCCTTCAATTATGAAGCTTAGTTTGGCTGGATATGAAATTCTGGGTTGAAAATTCTTTTCTTTAAGAATGCTGAATATTGTCCGCCACTCTCTTCTGGCTTGTAGAGTTTCTGTCAGGAGATCTGCTGTTAGTCTATTGGGCTTCCCTTTGTGGGTAATCCAACCTTTCTCTCTGGTTGCCCTTAGCATTTTTTCCTTCATTTCAACCTTGGTGAATCTGACAATTATGTGTCTTGGGGTTGCTCTTCTTGAGGAGTATCTTTGTAGTGTTCTCTGTATTTCCTGAATTTGAATGTTGGCTTGCCTTACTAGGTTGGGGAAGTTCTCCTGGATAATATCCTGAAGAGTGCTTTCCAGTTTGTTTCCATTCTCCCCATCACTTTCAGGTACACCATTCAAACGTAGATTTGGTCTTTTCACATAGTCCACATAGTCCCATATTTCTTGGAGGTTTTGTTCATTTCTTTTTACTCTTTTATCTCTAAACTCTTCTGACTTCATTTCATTCATTTAATCTTCAATCACTGATACCCTTTCTTCCACTTAATCGAATTGGCTACTGAAGCTTGTGCATGCATCACATAGTTCATGTGCCATGGTTTTCAGCTTCATCCGATCATTTAAGGTCTTCTCTGCACTGTTTATTCTAGTTCGTCCTTCATCTAATCTTTTTTCAAAGGTTTTAGCTTCCTTGCGATGGATTTGAACATCCTCCTTTAGCTCTGAGAAGTTTGTTATTACTGACTTTCCGAAGCCTACTTCTGTCCACTCATCAAAGTCATTCTCCATCCTGCTTTGTTCCATTGCTGGCAAGGAGCTGCAATCCTTTGGAGGAGAAGGTGTGCTCTGGTTTTTAGAATTTTCAGCCCTTCTGCTCTGGTTTCTCCCCATCTTTGTGGTTTTATCTACCTTTAGTCTTTGATGATGGTGACCTACAGATGGGGTTTTGGTATGGGTGTCCTTTTTGTTGATGTTGATGCTACTCCTTCCTGTTTGTCCGTTTTCCTTCTAACAGTCAGGTCCCTCAGCTGCAGGTCTGTTGGAGTTTGCTGGAGGTCCACTCCAAACCCTGTTTGCCTGGGTATCAACAGCAGAGACTGCAGAACAGCAAATATTGCAGAACAGCAAATATTGCTGCCTGATCCTTCCTCTGGAAGCTTCACTTCAGAGGCACACCCAGTTGTATGAGGTGTCAGTCAGCCCCTACTGGGAGGTGTCTCCAAGTTAGGTTATACAGGGGTCAGGGACCCACTTGACAAGGCAGTCTTTCCATTCTCAGAGCTCAAACACCATGATAGGAGAACCACTGCTCTCTTCAGAGCTGTCAGATGGGGATGTTTAAGTCTGTAGAAGTTTCTGCTGCCTTTTGTACAGCCATGCCCTGCCCCCAGAGGTGGAGTCTACAAAGGCAAGCAGGCCTAGCTGAGTTGCAGTGGGCTCCACTCAGTTCAAACTTCCTGGCTGCTTTGTTTACCTACTCAAGCTTCAGCAATGGTGGACACCCCTCCCCCAGCCAGACTTGCTGCCTCGCAGTTCAATCTCGGACTAGCAGTGAGCAAGGCTCCCTGTGCGTGGGACCCACTGAGCCAGGTGCAGTATATAATCTCCTAGTGTCCCGTTTGCTAAGACTGTTGGAAAAGCACAGTGTTAAGGTTGCAATGCCCATATTTTAAGAGTTTAGGAGACTGGAATTTTATTGGTGGAAAGATTTTAAATTATAAACTCTATTTGTATAATTCACTTAAGTATATTCAATTTTATTAATTTTTTGTGTGTCAGTTTTGGTAATTTGTGTCTTTTAAATAATTTTTTCATGTCATCTATGTTGTCAAATTTATTGGTAGAAGATTGTTCATAATATTTCCATGTAATATCAATTAATATTCCTTTACAATTTCCTTTTAATATTAGTAGGTTCCACTCTCATTTTCCTTTTTTAATTTAGAAAATATTGTAATTTATACCCTATTTCTGTTTTTCTCGACTGGCCTAGCTAGAAGTTTAATTGATCAATATAATCAGTCTTTTCAAAGATTTAGCTTTTTGCTTTCTTTGATTTTCTCTATTGTGGGTCATTTTCTGTGTTATTGATTTTCACTCTTGGTTTTATTTGTCTTCCTTTCTTACCCTTTGAGTTTGATTTTCTCTTCTTTACTACCAACTTATGACAGGAGTTCTGAGCATAGATATTAGATCTTTCTTTTTTATATATAAGCATTTAAAATTATAGATTTATAATATATAGATTGAACTGCTTTAGCTGCAGTTTTAGTTTTGATCAGTTATGCTCTCATTTTTTTTAGTTCAAAATATTTTCTAAATTTCTGTGGGACCTCTTCTTTGATCTGTGGCATATTTAGAAGTATTTTATTTAATATCTTTATATTGGGGGATTTTCCAGATTTTTTTGTTAATATTCGTAGGTTCTGCTCTGATATTTCTTTTGTAATTTACAAAATATTGTAATTTATGTCCTCTTTCTATTTTTTCTCGATTGGCCTAGCTTGAAGTTTAATTGATTGATATAATTGGTCTTTTCAAAGGTCTAGCATTTTGCTTTCATTCATTTTCTCAATTCTTGATCATTTATGATGACTTAAATTTGCTGTAGTCAAAAACCACATTTGCATTATTTTAATATTTTAGAATTTGTTGAACAATAATGTAAATATACTTCATGCTACTGAATTGTACACTCAAAAGTGGTTAAGATGGTTAAATTTATGTGTTTATTTTACTACAGTAAAAATGTTTGCTATTACTAATTATAATAAAATTTGAAACTGTCTATTGAAAAATTGTTGAGACTTCCTTTATGTCTCAGGTCCACCAAGTCTATGGCAACTTTTTCATTGTCAATGTATATTCTGTTGCTGTTGGCTAGAGTGCTTGATAACTATCGATTAGGTCCAGTTAATTGAGACTGTTGTTCAAATCTTCTGTATCCTTACTGATCTTCTGTTTAATTGTTCTGTGGATTAGAGAGAAATTTAGAAATCTCTAACTATAATTGTAGACTTTTCAGTTTCACCTTTCAAGTCCATTAATTTTTGCTAAACTTTGTTGAAGCTTTGTTTTGGAGTACATATCCATTTAGACTTGCTTTGTCTTATTCATGATTGACCCCTTTATTATCATGAAATGTCCCTCTTTTCCCAAATAATAATAGTTCTTGTTCTAAAGTCTAATTTGCCAGATAATAATATAGCTAATCCAACTCCCTAATACTTATCAATTGTATTATATATATATTTTTGCATCCTTTTATTTAAATCTATCTAGGCCTTTATATTAATATTTGAAGTGTGCCTCTTGCTGTGTCTTTTTTTTTTTTTTTTAAGAAAATCCAACCTACCCACGTATCTTGAATCTAACCATCAATCTGATTGGGTTAAATCTGTGATCTTGCTATTTTTTCTAATATTTTCAGGTTTTGTTTGTTTCTTTCTTCTTCTTGATATCTTTTTGGTTGGGCAATTTTGAATACCGTTTTATCACCACTCACCTTGTTATCTACACCACTTTATTATTTTAGTGATTGCTCTGTGCATAGGGCTTATGAATGCATATTTAATTTATCAGAGTCTATCTTCAAATCTTACTACATTATTTCTCTGCCTCATGACAGTATACTTCCATTCCTCCTTCCTGTTCTATATGCCACTTTTATACATTTACAACCTCTATGTATTACAAACCCTAGCATATTGTTTTTATTTAAAAATTATCTTTTTTTGGTGGGGGGGTACTTGTATTATATTGACAGTACATGAGAAGGTAGGGCTCTCTAAGCTACTTCTCTTCTTCAGGGAGTCTGGGATAGAAACCTTGCTGGGAGTGGCAGCTTTTTAGTATGTTTCGAAATTGAGTTGGGTCAAGGACTCCCTAGCAGCTGAAAACCTCTTTATTCTTCTGTTGTTATTGCTGGGACTAGTGGCTCAGGGCTCTTCTCCTTGGTGCCCATGTTGACTATAAGGTACACCACTCTTGCTGTAATCAAATTCATTATTATACCACGAAATGAGCTGGACAAAGTGGTCCTTGAGAACAATGTCAGCCCCAGCATCAAAAGAGAAATAGTAGGCACCATTGTTAATGTCAAAGGAGACAACCTGGTTCTCAATGTGGCCCAGGATGCCCCTTACAGACCCTCTGATACCTGCTATACTATTTTCTTGATGCTATCACAATTGACAGCTTTCTCCAGATGGTAGACTAGGTCCACCACCAACACACTGGGGACACAGACACGGAAAGCCATGCTGGAGAACTTCCCATTCAGCTGGTATAACCTTGCTCACAATCCTGGCAGATTCAGGAGATGCAGAGATGATGTCATGGGCATCCCCACACTGTCATGCCAGTTCCTCAGATGGGCCATTAACAGTCTTCTGGTATCAGTGATCATATGAACTTTGCTCCCTTCATGCTGCCAAAGTTATCCTGGGTGACTTGTCAGAGGGCAAAGGCAATTGGTGATATTTGAGGCATTCCTGACAATCTTGAGGGAGTTGTCATACTTCTTATGGTTCTTGGAGTCTGGGAGGGAAACTATGTTGAAGTTGGGAATATCATAAATATGAGGGCATCAGTAGAAGGGATAGATGTGATGACCCCTTTGGCCCCACCATTTAAATGAGCCCCAGGACCACTGGACTCCACAACGTATTCAGCACAGCATCATCCCATTTGATGTAGGCAGCATATGGCTTCTGGAAAATAGAGATGGACTTCCCATTGTGGACAAGCTTCTTGTTCTCAGCCTTGACTGTGCCACTGAAATTGCCATGTATTAAATCCTACTGGAATATGTAAACCATGTTGTTTATACAATGAAGGAGTCATTGATGATGACAGTCTCCTCTTTGTTGAAGTTTTAAGGCAACCCTAGAGTCCAGGTGACCAATGTGGACATATCTGGTGACTTGGACCTTTACCATTATGTCTTAGGTAGGTGTCTGGCACTTTACAAGAACACATGGCTGTTTGTGGAACAGAAAGGAGCAGAGAGCCAATTATCTTTTAAGAAACTTAAAAAGGAAGACAACCTCATTCTATATTTATTCATATATTTATCATTTTTGGTGCCCTTCATTCCTTTGTGTAGATTCAATTCTTTATATGGTATAGTTTTTCTGTGCCAAAATAAATTCTTTTAACATTCATTTTAGTGCAAATCTGCTGGTGGAAAAATTTTGCAGCACATGGTTATATGAAATCTTTATTTCATTTCTTGGAAGGATATTTGTGCTGCAGCCCCAGGGTTTTAACCAGCAGAGGGCGCTGTGCCTCTCCGGAGTTTAGGATGAGGCTAAATGCTGAGGTGCTTCCAGCAGACCTCCCGGTTTTCAATGAAGCTGGAGTCCTAGTCCTGGCGCTGAATTTGCAGACACGGTGTTTCAACTTAAGGTTTGATGAGAAAACACAGAAGCTGCTCTCCACAGCCTACTAGATAAATAAAAAAATATATTACTAGGAAGTGGTAATAGTTTACTTGAAATAGATCAATAGGAATTTACGTGTTATTCAAATATTAATTGTTTTTTCCTAGCAAGAAGTTTACTAGTGTGTTATGGCTTAATTTTTGTTCCTGAAAAAGAATTGGTCTAGGTTTGCTTTCAGGATAAGAGATAGGTCTCTTTGTCCTCGCAAAAGCAGTACTTGATACTAATGTTTTTATCTTGAAAATGCCCATAAGTTTTTCCTACTTTCTTAGAAGTAGGAAGCTACAGTCATTATGTTAGTGATTTGGACCTGGATTCCAGAGTACATGGTCATTTGTCTGAAGATTATGTTCTACTATTAACTTCATTTTAATATATGAAGGTGATGCTTTTTGAAAAACAGAGAATTCTATACTCTGGTATGTTACAGAAAGAGGCTTCACACCCTTAGAAGCCCATGAAATATTTCACATACAGAAACAACTTTGTAATGATAAGCTGGTGACCTGTCTTTATATTATATAATAATACAAAAATTGTAGTGAATTTTGCCAGCATATTTGTTCATCGTATATGGGAACTCATGAATGATGAGGTCACCTTTCTGCATTCTATGACAGAGGTTTTGCCTACTGTATTTGGAAGACAATCACTATCAGAGAGGCAGCTGGCATAGTCTTTGGTAGACCTGGCTCCACTACATACTGGTTATTTGGCATTGGTAAGATATTGAATCTTTTTAAGCATCAGTTCTCTTTTCTGTAACATTGGAGTAACCATAGTATTTAGCTCATACAGTTATTGTGAGTTTCTTGAGATAATGTGTGTAAACCACTCAGCACAGCATCTGTAACATTTTGACTCAATAAATGTCGAGGTTTATCTTAATTAGCTTTTATGTTCTGTGAAAGAAATACATGGAATTAAGCCACAATGATCATCTCTATTCTATGGATACTTCAGGAAGCATGGAGAGAATGCAAAGAGGTAAACAGTTAGGTGGATAAATGTGAATGATTTTCTAATTTAATGGAATATCCTAACTCTGATAAAGACAGAGTGCATATGATTTCTTGAGGAGTTTTCTGTTGTAAATCAGGACTAATGGTACAAGGCAATAGAAAAGCCACTGGGTTTTGTATCAGGAGACTTTGCTTTATCTTGGCTGTATTACTTTCCACCACCTAACTTTTGGAAAAACACCCATTATCCTCTTTGGTCATATATGGAAGATAAACCTCTTCTAGGGTTCCTTGACAGCGGTGGGAAAGTTTCTGACGCATTGCCTGGGAGGGTCACTGGCAGTCATGAATAGATGAAGTTATACTGCTGAAGCAACTGTACTTCACCTGTTATGGACTGAATCATGTTCCTCCAAAATTCAAATATTGAAGGCTTTACCCCAGCACTTCAGAATGTGACTGTATGTAGAGATAACAATCTTAAAGAGGTAATTAATGTCAAACGAGGTCATTGGAGGTGGACCCTAATCCAATACGACTGGTGTTCTAATAAGAAGAGGAGATTAGGACACAGACATACCCAGAAGACCAGGTGAAGACACGAGAAGAAGACTGCCATCTGCAAGCCAAGGAGAGGGGCCTTCAGAAGAAGTCAACCCTGCCGGCAGTTTGAGTGTAAATGTCTAGGCTCTAGAACTGTGAGAAATACATTTCTGTCATTGAAACCATCCAGTCTACGGTACTTCATTATGGCAGTGCTAAAAAACTAATATATCACCTGTCCGCTTTTCTCCAGGTCTCCTTGTCAGCATAACTTCTCTAAGAAACTGGGGGCTCTACTATGTGGATAGCGTTCATAAACTCATGAGTCCCTTTCATCCTTCCCTTACATAAAAAGAGTTAAATGTACAATCTTTGTCTGCAAAATGAAAAATTCCTGGACTGAACTCACATTTGAAAGGCTCCGTTTTCCTGTAAGTGCTGAGGTCTGACAATATGTCACGTATTAAAGTCTGCCAAGCTGTGGCAGTGGAGCTATCTTGTGGTTTTTCTCTGTACCATGTGAGCTAAGTTTCCTTTACATAGAAAGATCCTTCTGAGGCAGGAGCACAAAAGAAAGAGACAGGTACTTCTTTTTAGTTTCCAGAGGTTATGTAAATATTAGATCTTGCTGTCTTAACCTACAAGAAAAGTGAGTGTGCCCTCAAGACAAATGTACCGAAGGAGTGCTTGTTGGTAGAAGCCAAAAGGATCATCCAGACATTCTGAATGCTACAAAAGCTGGTGAAGACCTTGTGTTCTGAATGTTAAATTACCAATTGGTTCTTTTGCTGTCAAAGGCAGCAGGCTCGTTTCAAAGTGGGATGACTGTAACAGCATTTAAAATTAACACCCAGTATTTGTTTACTGTTGCTGCTGTAACAAATTACCGCAAATTTGGCAGCTTAAAACAATACCCATTCATTATCTTACAGTCCATGAATCAGAGTCCAAGTACAGCGTGGCTCAGCTAGGTCCTCTCAGATCAGCACTTTACAAAGGCTGAAATCAAGGTGTAAGTGAGGCTAGGGGCTTCTTATCTAGAGGGTCTGGGGAAGAATCTGCTTCCAAACTCACTGGTAGTTTTCAGAATCCAGTTTTATATTAGAGTCTCTATTTCCTTCACACATGGCCCCCTTAATTTTTAAGCCCAAAGTAGGAGGTCAAATCCTTCTTATACTTTGAACATTACTTCTCCTTCTGCTACCAGCCAGAGAAAGACCTCTGATTCTAAATACTCATGTGGTTAGATTAGGTCCACCCGGATAATCTTTCTTATTTTAAAGTCAGCTGATGAGCTACTTTAATTATATCTTCAAAGTCCCCTTTGCCATGCAATTTAAAATATTCCTGGGAGTAACTGAGGACAAAGGTTACAGGGGCCAGAATTCTGCCTACCACACATCCTCAGGTGACATTCTTTTAGTTTACTTAAATGAATTTTTGTTTTATTTCTAATAGTTATGGATGTATAATAGCATTAAAAGTTACATTGTGACTTGCATAGATGCACCAGTCTTTGCATTTTTATTTTTTATGCTAAAGTCTTCATTTTTCCTCTATAAGCTACATACCCAGTCCCATTTCAATCTTCTCAATAGTAATAGGCAATTTCCGCAGTTAACTCTGGGCTTCCTGTGTAACCAGTTTGTTATTTTGTCGTTGGTCATGACGCAGGGCTCCTTAAAGGTCTTCAGGTATGGACACAGATAGAGACAATTCATTTATCCTAGTTAGAAAATCCGCCTTTATGTCACTGATCCTCAAACTTTAGAGTAGATGAAAATCACCGGGAGAGCTTGTTTAAACTTCAGGCTGCTGGGCTGCGCTTCTGAATCTCTGATTCAGTATCTGTGAGATAGATCCTTAATAATTTGCATTATTAACAAGTTCCTAGTGGTATTGTTACTACCGATCTAGGGCTCACATTTTGGAAACTGCTATTTTATTTCTATTTCTCCACTTACGAAAAAGCACAATTTGTTGCTTTGTGTTTTGGGTGATACCTGCAACGTATGTGTAGCTGTAATTATTTTATGCTTACCCCATCGAATAATGTTCACACAATAGAAGAAACCTGAGGGAAAAAAATGTGACACGGAAAGAAGGGAGCTTATTATTAATGATATTTAGGGCATTTCCTTATAGGTACCAGGCAAAGATGAGTTTGTTTTTAATCCCTCATTTTTTTGCTTTAACTAAATAATGACCTATGAAAATTAAACATAAGACAATATAAGGAAGGGTAAGAAGGGAGATCCAAAGAAGAAAGCAAATGGTTAACATTCAAATGTTGTCACTGGGAGTAATGTTTCCAAAAAGGTTTTTTTTAATCTGATCTATTAGGTTGGTGCAAAATTAATTGTGGTTTTTGCCATTCCTTTCAATGGCAAAAGCCGCAATTACTTTTGCATCAACCTAATACATCTCATTCTTCATATAGCAAACCAGATATTCTAAAGGTATTTTTGTTAAAACTTTCCTTCAGAGTATGGTAAAGTACTTTTGCCTGTGGTATAATTGCCCACACTGGATAATTTCCATCCTGAAATATTGGTTATTTCCTTCTCATGCCGGAGGATTTACCAAAAGATTCTTTACAGTGAAGCTAGAGAATTTTCTGCAAATTAGAATATTATTTCTTGCAGATGACATTTATTTGTTTCATATTACAATATTTTTATGAATGGTAATGATCAGTAATTCTAATGAAGATGACACTGACAAAGTGCTTACCATATTTCAAAACAGTAAAGGTGAAAACTGGAATCTGTAAATGGGAACATTTAAAAACCATTCTCTGTCCAATTTGTTGAAGCTGAAAGGACAAACAATATGGCAAGACTATATATAGCATGCACTAGGTGTGGGTTTTGGTGGATGGGGAGCATAGAAACCAAAGGGAAAATTCAGGGGTAGAAGGAAAGAACTCTGATGAAAGACAAAGGAAAAGGTGACAATATTGAAAAGGGTTACTTTGCCTTTTCCCGGTGTTACAGTGGCTTTTCAATTCTCTTCTCTGATCTGTTTTCCTCAATGTGGCTCCAACCCACCTACTAGCTTCTCAGAGCCCAGTCGGGAAAAGTAGGAAAATATAAACCTAAACACATCCTAGATTCTTCAGTGTCCTTTAAAGTTCAGGAAATCTGACTCTCAGGTAAGTCCGCCCCAATGTCCTGACTGTGCCTGTTCATAAGAAAAAAGCACCAAAGGCCATGGATGAAGGCAAATGTGTTTCACATATTGAGATTGTTAAGGAAGTCCAGGATCTATGTGCAATTTTACTACTGAAATTTTATACATGTGTTTTGAGTTGAGTTTTAATAAACCGACAATGATACATAAACCATTTGTGGCAAGAATAGATGTAGGAATGATGCCTTATGTTAGTATAAAACCCAGCTGTGGGCTTGTCTCAGGCTTCATTGTCTGGGACAGTTCATTACAGAATAGGCAGACAGGTCTGTGTCCTGTGTAGAATAGATCATTTTTGTTTTGTTTTGTTTTGGTTTTTTGAGATGAAGTCTTGCTCTGTTGCCCAGGCTGGAATGCAGTGGCGCAGTCTTGGCTCACTGCAGCCTCCACCTCCCGGATTCTCCTCCCTCAGCCTCCCAGGTACCTGGAATTACAGGCATCCACCAGCATGCCTAGCTAATTTTTGTATTTTTGGTAGAGACGGGGTTTCACCATATTGGTCAGGCTGATCTCGAACTCCTGACCTCAGGTGACCCACCCTTCTTGGTTTCCCAAAGTACTGGGATTATGGCGTGAACCACTGTGCCTGGCAGGATAGATCTTTTTTATATAGAAGTGACAATGCATTGGAAGCAAGTGAACAAAACTGCCAATCGGTAAACTCTGGGTTTGCCTCTGATCCTAATTATTTACAGATCCTGGAATAATCCGCAAAATGCTCCCTTACATACACACAGCAAGTTGGAGCATGTGTGTGTGCGTGTGTGAGTGCATGCATGTGCGCGTGTGTGTGTGTCTGCATGTTTGAGGGCATGCATGTGCATGTGTGTGTGTGTCTGCACGTGTGAGGGCATGCATGTGCTTGTGTGTGTGTGTGCGCGTGCATGCACGTGTGAGTGCATGCATGTGCTCGTGTGTGTGTGCGCACGTGTGAGTGCATGCATGTGTTTGTGTGTGTGTGTGTTCACATGTGAGTGCATGCACGTACTTGTGTGTGTGTGTGTGTGTGTATTTTGTCAACGGTGTCTCCTCAGGAGCTTAGAAGTTGAAAACTCCATTACAGAAAGAAGTCAGAAACAAATGTGTGCTAGGTTCTACTATATATTTTCTTTCTTCAAGTAATACATTGCTGCTATAGATCCTGGAAGCAGACAGCATTCATACACCATATTCTGAGGTTAAGTGTCTGACTCATCAATGGGAGTGAATTTACATGCGTTGAAATGTCTTCCAAATCAAAACACAGGTCTGTGAGATGAAATAGATAGGCTCCGAATATGTGTTTAAAGTCCTGTTGAATAGGTTTGCAATCTATTTGTTTGTTGTGCATATGATGTGACGCAGTTCCTAGTCACCTCAGAGGCCCGTTCCAGTTTGAAGGTTTTTATATTTGGGGAGAAAGGAGGGCTCTGAAACTGACTTAGCCTCTAAGAAACATGGTAACTGAAAGGCAAAAGTGAATGGAGGGGACAAAATATGCTATGGCATTGGAGAATATTTTACAGGGAAGTAAGTACAGCAATGTTCTTGTCCACAAGCTTCATGAAATACCACTGGCTAAGGACACGGAAACACTAGTTTGAAGTTTATGTGATGTGTCAGGCACTAGACCAGGGATCTATATTTGATTCTATTATCAATTAATTTGTAAAACTGAGGTTCAGAGTGGTAGAAAGATTGAGAATAGATTGTAAGTCTGGTTGTATCAGGTTCAAAGCCCACTCTACATACTGAGCTACTGCAGAAATGTGAATGAATCAACCACTAATGACCTGGACAATTTTTGCAGAAATAACACTGTTCTCATATCTAAAACAATAGATCATCTCTAAGGTTTATTCGGAAAGATCTGAAAACATGATTGCATTCCTAGGAAGTTAAAAAGATTTCATAAGGTCATTGGCAAAATCTCCCTTACTACTTTCAGGCTGAGAAGTAATTTCCCCCAACTTTGTAAAAGCCCTCACACCGATTTAATTTCAGTATATGCAAAGCCCTTTGGGTGTAAATAAATGAGATGCTTTAGTAAGGTAATTTCTTTTAGAAAATAGGTAGCATGACAAATAACAGGACAATTGGCAACAGAAATAACTTTCTTGGTTTTACTTATTCTAGATTGCCTAATTTATTTTCACTCCTCAAGAGGAATAAGGAACATTGAGCATGGCCCTAATTAAAGTCTTGTCACAAGTGTCACAATAATTTAGACCTACGTGGAAGTTTCGATTCTTGTTGCAAGACTCTCACAGAACTAGCCCCTGCCCGCCTCTCCAGCTTGTCTCCCCCTACTCAGTTGAAGCCACATCAGCCCTTCTTGCTGTTCTTTAGACACTCGAGGCCTCAGGATCTTTCTATGCTTTTTTGTTTGGAATGCTCTTCCCATAGATCTTTCCATTTCCATGGCTTATTTCCTTTACTCAGGTCTAGTACAGAAGGCTCCTCATTATATTGGAGACGTTTACCTACACCATCTAAAAGAGTGTGCTCCATCTGCCCCTTCCCACCCTCTCTATGCTGTGGCTCTGCTCTATTTTACTTTATAGAACTTACTTCTTACCTTATACTGTATTGAACATTTCTTTTTATTTATTTTCTCCTTTACTTCCTCCCAAGACCGTAAGCTCCAAGAGGGCAAGGAGCATGCTTATTTTATCAGTCTACTGTAGCCCCCAGAAAAAGCCTAGTAATTTCACTGCCCAATCAATGTCGTATTTGCAGCATGAGTCAATGGAATATGTGGTTGTGAGTTTGTTGAATGCTGTTTGACCTGAACAAAGCTTCTGGAAATTAAAATCCAAGCAAAAGGGCTAATCAAATTATTATTCATTTTTTCTCTGTGCTTGCCTTAAGTCACGGACTGAAAATTCCTGGGATAGGGTGAAACACAGAAGCTGGCATCAATTTAATTAAAAAGGAGCCATTTAAAAAAGTGGAGCCATTTTGACGCCATGTTAATGAAGGAAAATTGACGTCGCAGTTGGGTCTCAGCTCCTGGTGGTGCTGCCCCTGCCTCGCAATGCAGCAGGAGCATGTTCACCTGCACCCAGGCAGGTGGCGCCACTTGTCTGGGCAACTGGGGCACCTCCTACAGGAAGGTCAGACACATAGAACCGTTAATGTGACAACATGGAGGAGCCCTTTTCTGTACAGTAGGTCTTCAGGAAGAAAAAGCATGTAATGGTGGATACCGGAGTCAGGGATTGGTATAAAACCTACTCCCAGTAGGCCAATAAATGAAGTAACTGATTTTATAAGTGATAAGAGATTGAGAGGAGAAAGGTGAGGGAGAGGTGGAAGATTGCGTGT
This sequence comes from Chlorocebus sabaeus, assembly GCF_047675955.1. Taxonomy (NCBI): domain Eukaryota; kingdom Metazoa; phylum Chordata; class Mammalia; order Primates; family Cercopithecidae; genus Chlorocebus; species Chlorocebus sabaeus. The sequence goes on from NC_132905.1 coordinate 87,838,541, forward strand.
GTCTTCCCATTGCTCATTTATCTGTCCCTTCATGCTTGCGTCCTACTGGAGAGAGGGGATGGTTCCTGGAATGCTTCAGTGAGTCTTAAATATACGCCCAGCATGTAGGTTTACTCTCCCAATTTTCAGAGTATGCAGTGAAGAAAATGTTCATCTACATTAATGACATTTTGTTTCAAAATGGATCATTTATCCAACACATTATTGAATGTTTACTATACAACAGTGTGTGTACTAAGAACTAAGGCCACAGAGTGTAATGAAACATAATTTCTCTCTACAAGGTGAGGGAATATAAATGATGTTATAAATACCATGTAAGTGGTATGAACAAGATGTTATGGGCTCCCTAAGGAGCATGTGTCTATAATTGGGGGAATTGCGGAAGGACTCAGTTAGATGGTGGTATTTGAATTTGAAAGATGAACAGGACTTTTGTCAGACAGAAATGTCAGGAAAAGGGCATGCCACACAGAAAAGCATGTATCAAAACAATGAATTGGATTTTGGTAGCGGTAAGAATTTTGGTTTTTATATATGTATATGTGTGTGTGTGGTGTGTGTGTATCCACTTGAGAACATTATGGCATAATGATGGACATATTATATGTCAAGATTTGTTCAAAGAAATCTCAGCTACTCTATGTACTGCAAGTTGGAAATGTTTAATGCAGGGAATTAGAAGTTTATTCTCATTGGATGGCTTTCGGGGAGATAAAGACTATCTCACTGCAGAATATTTATTGAGGTGATTTTTAAGTGTTCATTCATAATGTGCTTCAAATCTCATGACCACCCGTGTGTCTGCTCACAATATCTGGGGAATAATGCCCTCCCAGTCTTTGGAATTTGGATTTGGAAGCATTTGCTTTCCAAGTCTTGTGTGATGCTTCTCAATGGTGACTCTAAACAAAAACCACATGGGGAAGAGTACTCCCAGCATTTTCTTTGTTGCCATCTGCTTTCTGGCAGTGGGAAATAGACCTTATGGGGGCTAAAGTGGTCTAGAAATGATAGCAGACAATAAAGCTCAGTGAAAGGCAGGTAAGGTTGGCTGGAGTCCCATTGCACTGGCGTTCATGACATCTTATGTGTTTGCACTTCCTCTTGGAATCATTGGGGATATTATTGAATGTTTTAACTCAGTGAATGAAATGATTAACTGAGTTTTGGAAAGATTAATCTACACTTTTACTATTAGAAAAATAACTGTATATTTAAAGAGGAAAAAAATAAGGAATGCAGGAGAATAATGTGCTAGCATTGTTTTTGTGTTCCTATGAAGATACTTGAGACTGGGTAATTTACTAAGAAAAGAGGTTTAATTGGCTCATGTTTCTACAGGCTGTACAAGAAGAATGGTGCCAGTATCTACTTCTGCTGAGGGCTTCAGGGAGTTTACAATCATGATGGAAGGCAAAGAGGGAGCGGGCCTATCACATGGTGTGAGGAGGGAGGTGCCACACTCTTTTAAGCAACCAGCTGTTGCATGAACTACCAGAGCGAGAACTCACTCATTACCATGGGGATGGCACCAAGCCATTCATGAGACACCTGCCACCATGACCCAAACACCTCCCATGAGGCCCCACCTCAAACAATAGGGATTACATTTTAACATGAGATTTGGAGGGAACGAACATTCAAACTATATCCAGCAACACTCTGGATGACACTCTGACATTCAAATTATATGAAGTTTAGATTAAAGGAAATAAAAATAGAAGGTAGAGAAATCAGTTGCTTCCTGAGCTTTGTCCTTTCCCTAACAGCCAAGTTTTGGTTCTAAGAACATTAAATGAGCACCTAAACACTAGCATTGTGCTTCCAGAAAAGAATCAGTCTGTTCATCTCCACTTTCACTCTTCGCAATCCTTGTTCAACTGATCAGAAACAAAATTCTGTCTAGAAAGGTCACCCATGGATTTCTGTAGCAAACACTTTTAATCAACTACTAAATATTTGTTCCTCTTGCATAATGTAGAGAATGATAGGAAGTGGCTGCCCAGACAAGGACTATCATTTCCAACCCCTTTGCATCTAGGTGGGACCATGTCACTGAATTCTGTTCAGTGGAATGTGGGTGAAAATATATCAGTTCCAAAACTGTCACATAAAATCTTCCACCCCTTCCAAACTCTTTCCCCATCCACCTGCTGGATAAAACTTTCTTGAATAACCTGGCACACCACATAATAAAGGGGAGATTCTTCATGAACTTCGGTCCCAGGACCACCTTTACCCTCCACACCACACTGCTGCAACACCACCTCCAACTAGACCTTACATGAGCAAAAACAAAACCAACGCCACTACCACCAACAACAAAACACTCATATGTTATTCAGCCACGGAGATTTTGGAGCTTTTCTATAACCACAGCTAGTAATATTTTCTCTGTGTTTCTCTGTGGTAATATGTACCACATCTTTAGCACATGATATGGCTATTTAAATGAGAATGCTTTTGGATACTTGAAAATATAGATAAGGAATTCAGAAGGATCTGAAAACAAAATTTTGGAGTTGTTAGCACATAGGTAGTAATTGAAACCATGGGTGTGGGTAGGATGATCCAGGAAGAATGGCAGCATGAGAAAAGAAGGCCAAAGAAGAAATCTTGGGAGTCAAACAGTAAGGTTGCAGGCAGAGAATGAAGCAATAGCAGAAAGTGTGGCCAAGAGAATAAACTATATTCTGTCCTAGGATTCATGAGGATTCAAGGGGAAGGAAGACTGTGTCAAAGGCTAAGGATAAATGTTTCACTGGAGTACAGAGAACAAAAGAAAAATAGATAGCTGTGCACTGAGGAGTGAAAAAGGGAAGTGAAAGTAGAAACAGAAACTGCAGCTGATTGTAGAAGTGCAGCAGTAAGGGAAGGAGATACAGGCCTTCAAGGTCAGCAAAATAAGCAGATTCATTTTAAGGATGAGGACAAGTTAAACAGGTTTGTAAGCTAAAAGAGAATAGCCATGACAGAGGATACAGTGAAGATTCAAAAAACGATGGTGAATATTGAAAAGGCCTTGGAGGACACAGAATAGAATGCGAAGTCCACAAGGAGAGGGGCTTTGCGTCTTATTTCACACTGTGTTCCCAGGCTTAGAATATTCTGGCATCAGAAGGCACTCAATAAATATAGAGAGGAAGAAAGGAAGAAGATGAAATCAGGAGTACAGATTAAAGTGTTATCTTTGGAAGAGAGGCAAGACATCCTCTGGGACAGAAGGGAAGGAGGAAAAGCTGGGGAACATGCAGATAATACAAGAGGTGCGGTTTGTGACTGATGGCTGCTATTTTCTCTGTGAGGTAGGAGGCTTGGCCATCTGTTAAAAATGAGTGGGTGAGTCCAGCTAAGTGATTTAAGAGGAATGGTAAAGGTTTGTACCAGCTACTGGCATGAATAATATGGTTATTTACTTGAAATAAAAATATTAGATGATACTAGCAATGCATGCATTGTGAAAATTGATGCATTCATTTGAGGTTACTTACTGATTTACAGAAAATAAGCCACTGGATGCATTCAATCACTTATAAGGTCGGGGTTAAGTTTCAGACATAAATGTAAATTTGTTTGCACATTATGCAGAGTAAAGTCAATATCCTATTTGGTATATTGCACAGTCTCTGACACTGTGTTACTCTTTTGCTGTGAACTTTTAAGGTCTACCTTAATATATTAATAACTATAACATTGTGTAATTATGAACTTCATCATTTGGATAAAATTATGAATAAAAGCAATTATCCAGAATTCTCTGATTTAGTTGCTGTATCTTAAATAATGCCTTTTATGAAGAAAATATAAGTGGATAAATTATACATAAATACTTTAATTTTATAGACTAGAGGTGGCTCTGAATATGTAGATTTCATAATGTTAAATATCACGAGGATTTCTGAGACCATAAAAAAGTTGTTTGATTAAGCATTTTAATATACCATCAAGGCATGTATATTAAGCAAAAGCAAAAGCTTAATTACTCTTTTCCAGACTGAATCCAGACAACTTTGGACATTGCTTCATTTGAAGAATTTTTACTGAGCGCTTACAGACCATTGACATAGTGAAGATCAGGATGGCATAGTTTTCCTGTCTTCACGGAGATGAATGAATGAACTGTGTTTTTTATTAGCCTAAGCATGAGTTCTTCCCAGATTTCCTCCATGAACCCTAGGCTCCTACCTCTTAACCATTTTATGAAAAGTCTATGGTGAATTGGGGTCCTCCAGTTATTTGACAATATCTGATTTTGCCATGGTCATGTGGGAAAAGTAGGGATGTGAGCAAGTCATAGTTTTACTTGGTTGGAAGATTCTTCTAATTATGTCAAGATGAAAGGTTTTATACCGCGTAGAAGGCAGTGTGAGAAAAGTGGACAGTAGAACTCACATTTTCGGGGCCAGTGGCTATATTTTAAAATGTGGAGGATACATATTTGACTGCTTAAATACAATGATCTGCCATGGATCTATACTTTTGGGCTGCTGTCCTTTAGGCTAAAGCAATTATAGGCAATGTAATGAGCATCACTATCTGTGGATGTCCCTTTGATTGTCATTGTATTATGGTTTACACTGGGATGGCTCTCTCTTTGAGGAAAGATGCTGTTCCTCCAGGGAGATAAAATATAAAAAAATGAATCTTACCTATAAGCATACACTTTTCCCACTCTCAGTATACAGTGGCTCTGGAATTTCATGCTTCGCCTGGGAGTTGAAAGTTTGCATTTATAATTTTATATTCTTGTTAGAGGCCAGGTTATTGAGATTAGAATGTCTTTAGTTTTCAGTTGGAGTGTGATGATCAACATCCCCTATGCTAAACAGCCATATTAACCAAGATAATTTAATTTGGAATGATTACTTTTTGCCTTTGACCTGGAGATCAAAAGGTTCTATCATAGGTACAAATAAAGTAAAAATATATATATATTTTTTTCTGTGAATGTTACAGATTTTTTTTATTGTGGTAAAAAACACATAAGATCTTTCCTCTTAAATTTTGGATGTATGGTACAGCATTGTTAACTATAAGCATAATGTTGTAGAGCGGATCTGTGAAAATTTTCCCTCTTCTATGATTAAAACTTTATGCTCACGGAACAGCAATTTTCCCATTTATCCCTCTTCCTAGCATCTAGAAACCATAATTTTACTTTGTATTTCCAAGAGTTTGACTATTTTAGGTACTTCATATAGTGGAATCATGTAGTATTTGTCTTTCTTGTACTTGCGTATTTCAGTTAGCATAATGTCCTCAAGGTATATCCGCGTAACAGAATTTTCTTCTTTTTATGGCTGAATAATATTCTATTGTATAAATATATACTACATTTTCTTTATCCATACATATTGCTGATAAACGTTTAGGTTGTTTCTAAGTCTTTTCTTTTTTCTTTTCTTTTTTTTGAGATGGAGTCTCGCTCTGTTCCCCAGGCTGAAGTGCAGTGGTACAATCTCAGCTCACTGCAAGCTCCCCATCCTGGGTTCACGCCATTCTCCTGCCTCTGCCTCCAGAGTAGCTGGGATTACAGGAGCCCACCACCACGCCTGGCTAATTTTTTTGTTTGTTTGTTTTTTCAGAAGAGACGGATTTCACCATGTTAGCTAGGATGGTTTCAATCTCCTGACCTCGTGATCCGCCCGCTTTGGCCTCCCAAAGTGCTGGGATTACAGGTGTGAGCCACCGTGCCCGGCCAGTTGTTTCTAATTCTTATCTATTGTGAATAACGCTGCAATGAACATAGAAGGGCAAATATCTTCCATGTCCTGATTTCAGCTCTTTTGGATAAATGCCCAGAAGTGGGATTGCTGGATCAAATGGTAGTTTTTATTTTTAATTTTTCTATGAATCTCTATGCTGTTTTTTTTTGTATAGTGGCAACATCATTTTATATTCTCACCAATAGTGCACAAGGTTCAAATTTGTCCACCTACTTGCCAACACTTTATTTTATTTTTTTAATTTTTAATTTTTTATAATGACCATCATAAGGAGTATGAGATGATACCTCAGTGTGGCTTTGATTTGCATTTCTCTAATGATTAGTGATAAATGTCTTTTCATATTCCTGTTGATCATTTGTATCTCTTCTTTGAAGATAGTTATTTTTATTTTTATTTTCTGCTATTGAGTTTCTTGTATATTTTTATATTAACCCCCTGCCAGATATATGGTTTACAAATATTTTCTCTCATTCTGTAGGTTGCCTTTGTACTCGGTTGATTATTTCCTTTACTATGCAGAAGATTTTTAGTTTCTGGCTTTTTCGTTTGATGTAAATCCATTTGTCTATTTTTGCTTTTGTTACTTGTGCTTTTGATGTCATATCCAAGAATTAATTGCCAAGACGAATGTTATGAAGATTTTACCCTATGTTGCCTTTTTGGAGTTTTATAAATTCATGTCTTATGTTTAAGTCTTTAATCTACTTTGAGTTGATTTTCGTGTATGGTATAAAATAAGGATCCAATTTTATTCTTTTGTATGTGAATATCTGGTTTGTCCAGCACCAATTTTTTGATACTATCCTTTTCTTATTGTGTTGTCTTGGCATCCTGTCAAAGATCATTTGACTGTATATGTGTGGGTTTATTTCTGAACTCTCAGTATTGTTCCATTAGCCGGTATGTCTATCTTTATTGCAGTACCATGGTCTTCTGATGACTGTAGCTTTGTAATATGTTTTAAAGTTACAAAGTTTGAGGCCTCCAGTTTTGCTCTTTTTCTCAAGATTGTTTAGGCTACTTTGGGGTCCTTTGTACTTCTGTACAATTTTTAGAATTGTTCTGTCAATTTCTGTGAAAAATGTCACTAGGACTTTAATAGGGATTGCATTAAATATGTAGACTTTGGATGGTATGGACATTTGAACAATGTCTTCTAATCCATGAACATAGGAAGTCTTTCCATTTATTTGTGTCTTCTTTTCTTTTTATTTTCTTTTTTAATTTTTTTGAGATTATATTGTGCTCTTTGTTACCAAAAATAAACACTTTTAAAAAGACAACTTCTGTTAATCAATAAATATCTCTTTCTTTCTGTGATTTTTCCAGGCTGCCTAATTAACTGCTTTGTGCATGTTCCTGCCTGGAGACAGTGTTAAGAGGTCAGGGCCAGAGCCTTCACTTAGGAGAAATGAAATACTTCTGTGTATGTGGGAAGGGCCCTTGCTCCTGCTGGCTGCTGCCACCGCTACCACCACCACCAACAACAAACTAAATAATCAGGTATTGGTGGTGAAGGGGTTTGTAATTGCTGGGTAGGGAGTGAAATATTGTGTTTACATCGTGGGGAGGGTATAGCCAGGATCTGATGTTATTCCCAGAAGGTTACTTCTCAAATTAAAGACACCTGGGAATTTGAAGTGCTAGTAGGCCAGCCCTGGAGAAAGAACTGGAAGGGTTTATAGGCCTTTTGAATGAAGGCTGTGACATTCAATCCTAAAACCAGAAATCTAAGGTACAATTGAAAGTATTCCTTTTGGACAGAAAGCATTTAAAGTAAAGAGCTGAACTAACCAGGAGAGAAGTCCGTTTGGCTCCCCTACAGCTGCATTAGGAAATAGGCTAACAGGGATGTTTTGGGATCTGTGGAGCACTGCTGGCAATTAGCAGTTAGGGCCAGTAAAAAACTGTCCCGCTTAAAAACCGCTGGCATCCCTAGTAGTCTATTACCCGCTTCTAGTTGGTACTGATGACCTGCCAAGAAGCTCAAGCAACAGTAGACTAGATTTCCAAAAACTAGTAAGAGTCTCAAGAGACACCCCCCAAATCCAGCTGCTGGCTTGAACCCCCATTCTTGCTGAAGCAGCGAGCTGCAGCTAGTTTATAGTTAGCATGTCACTCTGGATCTTGTGGCTTAATTGAGTTTGTAAATCCCTCAGCTTCTTCTTCAATCCAGTGAGAGCTAAGAGGACATGGTTTAAGGACACAGAGAGCCATAGGAATTCATGATGTAGTAAAACCTTTCTGGCTTGCCCTTGGGGTCACAGGGCACCTGTGACTCATCCTCATCCAGCTCCAAGTGCTCACTCTTGGGCCACTCCTTGGGTTTGGGGTACACTGCCTGCCTCATGGCATTGTCTGGATTGTATTCAAAAGTCACCCCTGCAGTAGGGTTCAACTTGACATACTCCTTGCTAAAGCATTTTTTCATATAGGCTCAAAGTCTCAGCTCCTGGCCCTTTCTCAACTTGATGATGAGAATGTCATCCTGCTCCACGTAGTCATTAGGGTCATCATCTTGGTTCACTGGAATGACCTGGGGGCTGTTGGAGATGAGGTCTCAAGATGCGACATGTTGAGTCTGGTCTTCATTGCACTGCACATCGAAGGTGAACTCCACCAAGCACTCGCAGAACTCTTCACATGGGAAGTCCCGGGAGGATAGCAGCTTGTCCACAATGTCATCACTAATGAGGAGAACTAATCTAAGTTTGTGAGCCATGAACTCATCACGAATAACTGAGGAATTGGCATCAATTTGAACTCAGTCAATGACTATTATGGGCACCTCAGCAAGAAGACACTCCGAATCGAAATAGCCACTGCCGGGTTGATGTTCTGGATGATGAACTTGACATTGTGGACTGGTTGGCTTAAGGCATCGCGTTCCCTATTTGTGTGTGTGCATGTGGGCGGGGGGGAGGCTAGCAATCTTTTATAGATTTCAGTGTCCACATATTTTATAATACTTCTCAGTTTAGATTATTACTAAGAGTTTTATTCTTTTTGATTCAGTTGTAAATGGACTATCTTCATTTTTGTTTCCAATTGTTCATTGGTAGTGTACATGTACTCAACTGATTTTTGTGCGTTGATTTTGTATCCTGCAACTTTGCTTAATTGGTTTATTAGTTCTAATTGTTTGTGAATGTGTGTGTGTCTGTGTGTGTAATTGTCAAGGTTTTCCACATATAGCATCATATTATCCGCAAACAGTGAAATTTTCTTTCTTTCTTATTTGGATGACTTTTAATTATATTTCTTGCCTAATTTCTCTGGTTAGGACTTCCAGTAGTATGTTGAATGGAAGTGGTCAGAGTGGGCATCCTTAACTGATTTCTGATCTTAGAGGAAAAGCTTTCAGTTTTTCACTGTATAGTATGACATTCACTGTGACCTGTATTGTGTTGAGGTAATTTTCTTCTATTCTTAGTTTATTGAGTGTTTTTATCATGAAAGGGTGTTAAATGTTTCAGATGCTTTTTCTGCATATATTGAGATAATAATGTAATTTTTATCCTTTATTCTGTTAATGTGGTGTCTCATATTGATTATTTTTGTATGTTGGCCATCTGTGTAACCCAGGGATAAATCTGACTTGGTCATGGTGCATCCTATACATTTTGTTATGTTCTCTTTTCATTTTTATTTGTCTCAAAATATTTTTCTAAAATTTACATTCTGATTTATTCTTTGACTCATTGATTATTCAACAGTGTGTTGTTTAATAATCACATATCTAAGAACTTTCCTATTTTCCTTTGCTTTCCATTTCATTCCATTGTTGTTGGAAAATATAATTGGCACAGTTTCAATCTTCTTAAATTTCTTAAGGCTTGTTTTGTGACTTAACATGTGATCTATTCTGGAGAATGTTTCATGCATGCTTGAGAAGAATATGTATTCTGCTGCTGTAGGCTGGAATGTTCTGCAAACGTCTGTTAGTTCCATTTGATCTATAGTCTGGTTCAAATCCTCTTATTTATTTATTTCCTTATTGATCTTCTGTCTGGATGTTCTATCAATTATTGAGAGTGGTGTATTGAAATTCCCTACTGTTATCGTGTGGTGTCTATTTCTCTGTTACATTCTTTCATTGATTGCTTCCTATATTTGGGTGCTGTTATTATGGGCACATGTATATTTATAATTGTTACATATTCCTGGCAGATTGACCCGTATATCATTCTATAATATCCTTGTCCTTCTTTGTCTTTTTGGCAGTTCTTGACTTAAAATCTACTCTGTCTGATATAAATTTGACCACTCTTGCTGTCTTTTTTGACTACCATTTGTGTGGATTATTTTTTCCATCCTTTCACTTTCAGCCTGTGTGGGTCTTAAAGTCCAAAGTGCATTTCTTGTATACAGCGTATAGTTGAGTCCTGTTTTCTTTAAATCCATTCAGCCACAATATCAGTCTTTTAATTGAGAGTTAAATTTATTTACATTTAAAGTAATTATTGATAGGAAAAGACTTACTATTGCCATTTCTTAAATTACTTTCTAGCTGTCTTGTAGCTTTTTGACTCACTGTTGCTGTCACTGTCTTACTTTGAAATTTTCTGACTTTTTTGTAGTTGCATGTTTTGATTTGTTTCTCATTTTCTTTTGAGTATCTCCTATAGGTACTTTCAAAACTTACATAAAACATGTTATCGTTAAAATAATCTACTTTACACTGATAACTTCAATTCTACACAGAAACGCTTAACTTTTACTCACCTCCCCTACACTTTATGCTATTGATGTCACAAATTACATCTTTTTATATTTCCTCAGCTTTTCTTTATCTGGGAAAGTATTTTTCCTTAATTATTGAAGGATAGTTTTTCTGGATACAGTATTCGTGATTGGCAGGGTGTTTTTTTTCTGTCAGCATTTTAATGTATCATCCCACTTCTCTTCTGTCTTGGAATGTTTCTTCTGAGAAATCTGGTGATAGTCTCTTGTTCATAACAAGTTGCTTTTCTCCTGGTGCTTTCAAAATTGTTTTTCTTTGACTTTTGACAATTTGATTATGATGTTGCTTGGTATGTGTTTCCTTGAATTCATCTTAGTTGGAGCATGTAGTTTCTCAAATCTAGATGTCCATTGCCATCCTTACATTTGGGAAATTTTCAACCATTATTTTATTAAGTAATGTTTCTGCCCTGTTCTCTCTCTCTTCCCCTAAACAACAATAATGCAAATATTGGTCCATTTGTTGGTGCCTCATATGTCCCTTAAGTTTTCTTTATTCTTTGTCATTCTTTTTTCATTTTGTGCCCCTAGCAGATAATTTCACATGACTCGTATTCAAGTTTCCTAATGTTTTCTTCTGCATATCAAGTCTGCCATTAAACTTCTCCAGTGAATTTTGCAGTTTATTTTCTTTTCCAGCTCCGAACCTTCTTTTTTATATTTTCTGTATCTTTCTTGATGCTTTATTCTGTTCATTTGTTATTTCTTTGAGCTCACTAGGCATCTTTATGACAATTATTTTGAATTCTCTTTCAAGTTGTCCACATACTTCTTTGTAGGTCCAGTTTCTGGAGATTTAGTTTATTCCTTTGGTTGAGCCGTGTTTCCTTGTTTTTCATGCACCTTGTAGCTTTATATTGGGATCTGTCACTTCTCCCAGTCTTCAGACTGACTTTGCTATAATATCCCCACTAAGTAGCCCAGAAAGCAATTCTGGAATCCTCTGGAACTTTTTTGGCGGTATCTGGGCCTGTGCATGCAATTTCTCAGAGAGGCTTACTGTGCATTTTGTTTCCCCTCAGGAACTCGTTATCTTTTCTGATATCTGTCTGTGGCACCACATGTTCTCTGGTTCTACAACTGCAAGTTTCCCACTCTCTTTTGTTGTCAGTGGCTGGCAAACATCCAGAGCATGCCAGCTTCTTCTCAGTACACTGAGTAAGGTGAGACAGATATCAGTTTCTCAGAAGCTGGTGTTCCAAGCAGCTAGAATGACAGACTCATTCTCTGCTCCTTTCTCCCTCCCTCTTGAAGGAGAAGCCTTGAGTTGTGCATCTTCTCTTGATTTTACTGAGATATGGGGGCTATAGCAAACTGCCTACTGTTTTTGTTTTGTTTTGTTTTGTTTTTAACTTTTGTTCTCAGTGGCTCCAAGGCATCCAAACTATGCTAGTTCCATCAGTGCTCCAAGTGAGGCAAGACAGAAATTAGTCCCTTGGGCAGCCCTCTGAAGAGCCAGAGTGTCAACACATGCTCCACTCTTATCCCTCCTTGCTAAGGAAGAAGTCTTAAGTTGTGCACTTCCTCACCCAATTGTGCCATGCTATGCCAACCATATCAAGCCACCTGCTGCTTTCCATTGTCCTCAGTGACCCCCAGGCATTCAAATTATGCTAGTTCTGTTGGCACACCAATCAAGGAAGTCAGAGACCAGTTTCTTGGGCAGCTCTCTGAAAAGCTGGAATGTTGGAGGCATGCTCAATTCTTTTCTCCCAGAGGTAACAGATGTGAAAGAGGCATTCTGTCCTGGCACTGAGCTGTGCTAACTTAGGGGAGAGGCTGACACAGGTAAATGAAATTGCTCTTCTTACTCAACTCAATTTGACTATTCCCTACTTTGTGCACACTTGGAATACTACAACATCTTAATTGGAATCTGGAATTCATATAAAAATGTTTAGTGTGTACATTTGTGTACAATTAGTGTTTCTGAGTGGGAATGAAGGTTGGGACTTCCTATTCAGCCACATATAGTTAATTATGTGGATAATTAACTTTGTTCAGATCACTCATGTTATCAAGAAACTATCCATTAACAAAACTCTCACTTGAAAAGTATTTTTTTGGAAAAAATACTTTTTAATGTAGTGTCTAGGTGTACAATCTCTCACTTGGTATGGAGGAAGTCTTGTTTACGTTGAAATACGTAGTATAAATAGGATGTAATTAGGTAAAAGGGGCTATATCCTGGGATCTTCCCTTGGAAGCTTTAATTTCAGCAATTTGAACGGATCTCTCATTGTTCTGAAGCATCCCTCTCCGAGGAGAAGATGGTTGGGTTTAGTGTAGGGGTGAAGACATGTTCGGAAGAGGGAATTTTTACTCAGGGATTGCAGAGTTAAGGTTTTAACAATATATTTCCAACTTTTATGATGCAACATACAATTTTTGTCATTTTAAGGGAAGATAATAAATTTTATGTCCAGATATTCAGAAAAGGGAGGAATTGTTATTTTGTTTGTATGGATTTTCCTCTTTCTCCTTTACTGCCCTTCTTGCTGGGAGCTCCCACATCCATTTCCTTCATATTGGTCTACTTGTTGCCATCTCTTCCTGTTGAATGCTTTCATGAATTTTATGTTTCCCCTTGTAGATTGTCATGCAAGCACTGCTTATTATTTCTTGTTTATCTTTCTTCTCCAATGACCATTGTGTTTTCCTTTTCTCCTTTATCTGACCCTCCCTTTCTCTTCTTTTAGAATAGTTGCTTACTACTTACAGGAGTGCTTTGAATGCTAATGCTCTAACTCAGACACCGATTTTTAAACAGAATCCAAAGATTACATTTGAGGCTGGCCTGACTCAGTATCTGCCATATGCCACTAAAATAATCTATTGTTTATTACTGTTTTATTGTGTTCTTATACAGTTTTATACTGCTTGGGTGTGATCTGGCACTGTTAGCTTTATCCACTTCAAAATTAACCAAGCCATCTGGAGGAGTATAATTTAGAGGGGTAGCACATGGGTTTGTGAATGCTGACATCTTGATTGTGCTCTGAGGGTGTCTCTTATGTTTCTTCATACGCCAGTTTCACCCAAATAAAGCACAAAAATTAAATCACACATCTACTCTCACTTCCCCACATATACATTTTGCAGGCTTCACTGAAATATCAAGAAAATGAAAACAATAGTCTTTGGAGTTCCTTTAAATCATAACAAGTTTATGGTATTTAAATATATTCAAGCATGAAGTGATATTTAAACAATGCCTTGATAGTTTTTTCCCAATATAATTTCTCATATTTTTTTCTCATTTTATTGCCAAAGTATTTTATTTATTTGTTTTCTCCCTCTGTTTCTTCCTCTTTTATCCTTCCCCTTTCATTCCTTTCCTTTCTTCTCTTCTCTCCTCTCCTTTTTTTTTCCTTTTTTCTCCTTTCATCTACAAATTCTTGTGAAGCATAAATTGTTAGCCAGAGGCAAAGAATTCAGTGATGAACAAAATAGGCAAGGAGATGTTTGATAGGAGGACACATACAATATATAAAAACATAAATAGTAAACAAGATATTATTTTCCATACTTAGTTTAACAAAAATAAGTACAGTTCTTTGAAAGCGATTGATGGATGAGAGTAAGGTAGCTATTTTTCTACAGAAAATAAAGTAAGGCATCTTTGAGCAGGTAGCATCTGAGCTGACACCTAAATAACAAGAAATAGTCAACAACAAGAGGACCTAGGACTCAGTATTTCAGACAGACAAACAGCAAATGTGAGCTTCACAGGGTTTAAGAACAATCTAGGAACAGTGAATGAAAGGAAAAAGGAAAAGACAGGAGTTTAAAGAGGTAGGTAGGGTTCCATTCATGTTCACAATGCTGAAGGTCACGAGGAAGGGGTTAGATTTTATTCCAATTATAAGAAGAGACTATTGGAGGATTTTAGGCAGGGAAGTGATGTGATTTGATTTATGTTTTAAAAAGATCACTATGACTTCTGCATAGTGGATGAGGAAAACAAAGCAAGACACATTAAATTGTCCTAGACTACAAAGTCAGTCACAGAACAAGAACCCTTGTCTTCTGACTCCAAATCCAGCCCTTTTTATCATTTACCTTGTGACTTCATCATTTTCTATTTTTTAAAAATCATTTTGTCCTCCAGACATGATCTTCATTTCTATCTTCTCAGATTATTCTAGCAGTTACTAAATTACGTTTTTATTTATTCTTCTCACGGATTGACCTTGCTAGGTTATGGAGGCATATTGTATCGTCTTTATTAAGGTATGCCCTTTAGTAAGGGTATGCTTAGGGCAAGTTGTATGTATAATTAAATGTAAAATTATGATTCTACAATAAAACACAACAGATTAATAACTTTCCTACTGAGAGGAAACTGAAAAGTAGGACAATAGTAAAGGAAAACTAATTCTTTATGTTTGTAAGTGATTTTCATCAATGGCTTCCACCAATTCTATTTAATTTTCCAAATAAAATTTAATTAACGTTTTATTTTATTTTATAAAGTCAGCTCTTGTCTAGAGAAGTTTGGGGGTGAGGGGGATAATCCATGCATAATTTAAAAAGTGGAAATTTTAGATGAAGCATGGATACTGTGTTTCTATCTTAATTTAGATAAAGTAAAACAATGAAACTGTGACGAGTCTTCGCATTCATTATTTTTTCATTAATTTGTTTACTCATTCATTTCTTCATTCAATAAAACTTTACCACATTCTTATGTGCCAGGCATGGAAACTCTCATGTATTTGACTTCTGATATGCTATTCTTTCTTTCTTTGTCCATTTCTTATTCCACTGGATAATTTACTTCCCTGACTCTTTCATGTGTCCTAACAGTTTAGCTGTGAAGCCCATCTTGCATATCTATGCAGATTAAACTTGTAAAATCATGTTTTCCCCTGTCAATCTCTTCCTATGCTTCCCAAGCTCCCTGTGCCCACACTCCTCTCCTTTTGTTGGAGCAACTTGATCTTTACTGACACATTCAAGCCCAGTTCATTCTCTGAAACTTGTCCTGCCCTTAGTCTAGGGTATTTAAGGAATCCTTTCTGAGTAATTTACAGGACATGACATCAAAAGTCAACCTTACTGCTACTTCTGCTTGTGGTTCCTTCGTTTTCTGTTTGAAATAATGATGCATTTTCTTTTCTCATTGGCTAGTTCTCCATTTGAAATTCTGTTTTCTCCCAAGTAAAGCATTTCATTAGGCTGATAATCCTTGCTTAAACTGTAGTCTCCTATCTGGGCCAGACTTCTCCATCTAGTCTCTGCACATCATTTATTTTGAACACTTCTGTCTATGTTTCACGACAGAGATATTGCCTTAGGTAAGACACTATTTCTTGCCCGTATAAGCTGAGAAATATTCTAAGGTATTTCTAGACGTTCATCTTCTACTCAGAGGAATTCACTACAATCTGTTCATCTTCCTAGTTCCCTCACCATACAGACACTGACATCTCTAAGATCACAAATTAATTTCTTTTTGGCATATTCAATGGGCTTTTATCAAAGGCTCCCCTATGTTAGAATCTCTGCACATGTATCTTCTGTAATTCAGATTTTTTCTGGTTTTCATCTCTCCCCTGGATCCTTCATGGGTTTCATCTGTGTGGTTTTTCCTTTAATATTGATGTTTTCCAGGCTTCTGTCTCTAAGTCATTGGGCAAAATATTTTTCGTTGATACATGATAAATTTAAATGTGTTTGTGGTACATGTGACATTTCGATACATTCACATAATGTGTAATAACCAAATCAGGGTAATTTGGATATCCATCACCTTAATCATTTATATTTTATTTATGCTGGAAACTTTGTAATTATTCATTGCTAGCTCTTTTGAAATGTACAATAGGTTATTGTTTACTGTGATTACCAATTTACTTAATACTAGGGATTATTTCTTCTATCTGACTGTATTTTTATACCTCACTTTATCCCTTTCTTCTCCCTACCCACTTATCATTTTTAATACTCTGTGGGTGATCTTGTCCAGTCTCTTGTTTCAACTGCTGTACAACCCTGCCTTAATCCCCATGCTCTGCATTTATATATTCAACCTTCTGTCAAGCACTTATCATCACATGGATCCTAATATTTTGAAATCTGAATATGTCATCTTTCCTCTAAATTGCTCCTCTTCCTAAATTGCTGTCTAATCCTTTTGCTTTCCCACAGTTCCATATCTACCCATCCATAGTTCTAATACTTTTAACGCTTAAGTGTTTCTCAACCTTTTCTGCTCTTTTTCTTTTATCTCCACTACCTAAGTCTGGCTGGATCATCAGAGCTGTCTTTACTACTCTATCTGCCTTTAGTTTTGTCACATTTAAGCCTGTCTTCTATACCTCTGCTTTGCTAAGCTATCCCTTTCCACTGCCTCTATTGGCAGCTATCTTGTAGTCATCTTCACCTCAATGCCATTTCTCCATTTATTCCAAGATGACCACTATGATGCTGGAATTCTTGCCTAATCTCTCCCTGTCATGCTGAGTTAGGCGTCTTTCAGCTATACTCAAGGATATTACATGAATATCTATATTATCTTAATCATCTGCTCCTTTGCATTTTCAATGTTACCTTGCCTACTACTCCTCACAAAATACAGCTCAGGTACCACTTGTGGGCTGCTTCATTTTCCACTACGTTTATTTCAATAAGGAGATAATATGGATGCTCTTAGTATCTTGGCACTTATTTTTCTTATTCTTTTTTTTTTTTTTTTTAAGGTGTTTCACTCTTGTTGCCCAGGCTGGAGTGCAGTGGCGCAATCTTGGCTCACTGCAACCTCCATCTCCTTTGTCCAAGCGATTCTCCTGCCTCAGCCTCCTGAGTAGCTGGAATTACAGGCAAGTGCCACCATACCCAGCTAATTTTCCATTTTTAGTAGGGATGGGGTTTCACCATGTTGGTCAGGCTGGTCTTGAACTCCTGTCCTCAGGTGATCCACCTGCCTTGGTCTCCTAAAGTGCTGGAATTACAGGCATGAACCACTGTGCCTGGCCTATTTTTCTTATTCATAAACATCCTACTAAACATTTTAGAGCTAGTTGTATTGGGAGGTTTATTTTCTATGTGGATGGAGCAGTTTAAAAAAGCAGAAATAAGTGAAATCTTCCAAGTGATTTAAAAAAAATTTTAAACCCATGTTTCCACCTATTACAATGCAAAAATATTTACTATAGATGATGGCTAGCCTTCTTTATGACAGTTATTTTAATTTCAAAGGAATTAAAAGAATATAACTTTTCTTGAAACATTTGCACTTAATCATGCTGTCAATTCATTATATGATTTTAGATTACTTGCTTAAAGTTTCTATTTCTTCTCCATTAATACTAATTACTCCTAATAATTATAAGAATTAATATTGTATCAAACTTAGAAATTCTGCTATGGAAGCTATTTTTTATACTGTATTATGATTAATTCATACCATGCCCATGTAAACTTTTAATTTTTAAGTGTGACACTACTTATTTTTGAATACTTGCCATGTGCTGGGCACTGTTCTTGGATGCTTTATGCATAAAAAGCACATTTAATCCCATCATAGCCAGTAAAGTGTTATTACCTTGATTTTACAAATGAGATAACTCAGATATGCAGACATTGAGTAACTTGGCCAACCATACCTGTTATGGATCGAATTGTGTCCTCTCAATATTCATGTGTTGAATCACTAACCCCTGATGTGACTATATTTGGAGATAGAGTCTATAAGGAGGTTAATAAGGTTAAATGAGGTCAGAAATGTGAGGCTATAATCCAGTAAGACCTATGACCTTCTAATAAGAGGAAGATCCACCAGGCATGCACATGCACAGAAAAGAAGACCGTGTGAGGGCACAGCAAGAAGATGGCCATCGGCAAACTAAGAGGAGAGGCCTCATTAGAACTCAACGCTGCACCATGATCATGGACTTCCAGCCTTCAGAGTTATGAAAATAAAGTTCTGTTTGTTTGTGCCACCAAATCTGTGCTATTCTCTTATGGAAACCATAGCAAAATTATACAATACCCAACAAGCAAATAGCACAATGGAATTAAACCCATAAAGCATGGCTTCAAAGGCAATGCTTAACCACTATACTGCCTTTAAAAATTGTCCTAACCGTTCAAGTTCAATTACAGAAAGTGTATAATTAGATATTAATACTTTTATGCTTAACTTTATATTCTATTTTAAATGCTTATTTTCTTTTCAATAGTTAATATTTTCTGGACAGCAATTCTGGACTATTTTCTAAATTCTCTGTTTTCTAAATTCTTATGTCATGCCCTCTGTCATAAGAATGTTTATACCTTTTGATCTTACTTCTAAAAATAAATCCTTAAAAGGTGATATGGTTTGGCTCCGTGTCCCCACCCAAATCTCATGTTAAATTGTAATCCCCATTGTTGGGGGATGGATCCAGAGGAAGGTAATTAGATCGGGGGTTGGATTTTCCCCTTGATGTTCTCACTATAGTGAGTGAGTTCTCAGGAGATCTGGTTGTTTAAAAGATCTGGTTGTTTAAAACTTCCCTGTTTGCTCATTCTCTCTCTGTCTCCTGCTCTGACGTGGTAAGATATGCTTGCTTCCCCTTCACCTTCCACCTTGATTGTAAGTTTCTTGAGGCCTCCCAGCCATGCTTCCTGTACAGCCTATGGAGCTGTGAGTCAATTAAACTTCTTTTCTTTATAAATTACTCAGTCTCACATATTTTTTTATAGAAGTGTGAAAATGAACTAATATAAAAACTTGGTACTAGAGGAGCTGGGCATTGCTATAAAGACACCTGAAAATGTGGAAGTGACTTTGGAACTGGATAATGGGCAGAGGTTGGAACAGTTTGGAGGGATCAGAAGAAGACAGGAAGATGAGGGAAAGTTCAGAACTTCCTAGAGATTTGTTGAGTAGTATTGACCAAAACACATGATATGGACAATGAAGTCCAGCTTAAAGTGGTCTCAGATGGTGATGAGGAACTTATTGGGAACTGGAACAAAGGTCACTCTTGCTACGCTTTAGCAAAGAGACTGGCAGCATTTTGCTGCTGCCCTAGAGATCTATGGAACTTTGAACTTTTGAGAGATGATTTGGGGTATCTGGCAGATGTAATTTCTAAGCAGCAAAGCATTCAAGAGGTTACCTGGCTGCTTCTAAAATCCTATGGCCATTTCCATAAGCAAAGATAACTTATATTTAAAAGGGAAGAGGAGCATAAAAGTTTGGAAAATTTGCAACCTTACCATGTGGTAGAAAAGAAAAATCAATTTTCAGGGGCTAAATTCGAGCCTGCTACGGAAGTTGCGTAAGTAAAGAGGAACAACATGTTAATAGCCAAGACAGTGGGGAAAATGTCTTCAAGATATTTCAGAGACCTTTAGGGCAGCCCCTTCTATCACAGGCCTGGAGGCTTAGGAGGGAAAAAAGGTTTCATGGGCCAGGCACAGGACCCTGCTGCTCTATGCAAACTCTGGACAAGGTACCTTGTATCCTAGCTGCTCCAACTCCAGCCATGGCTAAAAGGGGTGAAGGTACAGCTTGGGTCATTGCTTCATGTGTTGTTGGACCTGTGGGTGTACAAAAGGAAAGACTTGAGGTTTGAGAAACTCCACTTGGATTTTAGAGGACGTATAGAAATTCCTGGATGTCCAGTCAGAAGTTTCCTGCAGGGGCAGAGCCCTCATGGATAACCTCTACTAGGGCAGTACAAAGTGGAAATGTGGGGTTGGAGCCAACACACAGAGTCCCCACTGGGGGACAGCCTAGTGGAGCTGTGGGAAGAGGGCCACTGTCCTCCAGACCCCAGAATGGTAGATCCAATGACAGCTTGCACCACAAATCTGGAAAAGCCACAGGCACTCAATGCCAACTTGAGAAAGCAGCCACAGGGGCTATACACTGCAGAGCCATAGGGGCAGAGCTGCCCAAGGCCTTGGAAGCCCATCCCTTGCTTCAGTATGGCCTAGATGAGAGACATGGAGGCAAAGGAGGTTATTTTGGAGCTTTAAGATTTAATGACTGCCCTGATGGATTTCAGACTTGTGTGGGGCCTGTAGCCCCTTTGTTTGGGCCAATTTCTCCCATTTAGAGCAGGAACATTTACCCAAAGCCTGTACCCCCATTGTATTTTGGAAGTAACTTGTTTTTTACTTCACCGGCTCATAGGTAGAAGGGACTTGGCTTGTCCCGGATGAGACTTTGGACTTGGACTTTTGAGTTAATGCTGGAATGATTTAAGACTCTGGGGGACTGTTGAGAAGGCATGATTGGTTTTGAAATGTAAGAAGGCCGTGATATTTGGGAGGGGCCACGAGTGGAATAATACGGTTTGTTTCTGTATGCCCGCTCGTTCATGTTGAATTGAAATCTCCAGTGTTGGGGTAGGGACCTAGTAGGAGGTGACTGGATCATGGAGGCAGAATTTCCCCTTGCTGATCTCATGATAGTGAGGGAGTTCTCACAAGATCTGTTTGTTTAAAAGTGTGTAGCACTTCCCCCTTAGCTCTCTTCTCTCTCTCTCTCCTGCTCTGCCATGGTAAGATGTGCTTGCTTCCCCTTTGCCTTCTGCCATGATTGTAAGCTTCCTAAGGTTTTCCAGTCATGCTTCCTGTACAGCCTGCAGAACTGCTCTTTTCTTATAAATTACCCAGTCTCAGGTAGGTTTTTGTTGTTTGTTTTTTGTTTTTTGTTTTTTTGAGATGGAGTCTCACTCTGTTGCCCAGGCTGGAGTGCAGTGGTGTGATCTTGGCTCACTGCAACCTTTGCCTACAGGATTCAAGTGATTCTCCTGCCTCAGCCTCCTGAGTAGCTGGGACTACAGGTGCATGCCACCACGCCTGGCTAATTTTTTGTATTGTTAGTAGAGATGGGGTTTCACCGTGTTAGCCAGGATGGTCTTGATCTGCTAACCTCATGATCCACCCGCCTTGGCCTTCCAAAGTGCTGGGATTACAAGCGTGAGCCACTGTGCCCAGCCAGATAGCAAGAAAATGGACTTATACAAAATTTTATAGCAGTGTGAAAATGGACTATTACAAAAGATAATCAGAGTTTGAAAAAATAATTAATATTTAATTACCTAAATCATTAAATAAGTTATTATAACTTCATGAATATAATGTAACTATTGAAAACCATCTATTTGGAGACTATTTTATGATATGAGAGATGCTTATAATTTTGTATTTAAAAGATTACAATATTGTATATACAGCACCATTCCAATTTTGTTAAATTAGTCACCAACAGATATTTGCATAGATGTACACATCTATACATATTTTGCCTAATGTACATATATTTTGCATATATATATTTTATATGCTCATTTATCCATACATAGATGCATAGTAAAAGACTAGAGAAAAATATACCAATATCTGAAAAGTAGTTAACTCTAGTGATAGATTATGTGTGATTTTTATTATCTTCTTTATAGACTTTTGTATTTCTCATATTCAGAATAAACAACAAGCTTGTATTAGTCTGGGTCCTTCATAGAAACAGAACAAATAAGATATTGGAGAATACATACATATGTGTGAGTGTGTGTGTGTGTGTGTGTGTAAACTGGCTTACATGATTTTGGAGGCTGAGAAATCCAGACCCAGGAGAGCATATGGTGTAAGTTCCACTGTGAGGCTGTGCACAAAGGCAGGAAAAATTTAATGTCCCCAGTCAATGACATCCAGGTAAGAGCAAGAGCAAGTTCTCCCTTACTCCACCTTTTGTTTTTATTCAGTCTTCCAACATATAGGATGAGGTCCACTCACACTGGGGAGGGTGATCTGCTTTACTCAGTACACCAAGTCAAATGTCAATTTCATTTAGAAACACCCTCACACAATAACATTTATCCAGATATCTGGGCACTTCTTGGTCCAGTCATGTTCACACATAAAATTAATAATCCCAGTGCTTATATTGTTTTTATAATTAGAAAACTCACTTTACATATTCAGGTGCTTCAATGTTGGGTGCATCTATATTTATACTTGTATATCTCCTGGATCAATTGACCCCTTTATCATAATATAGAGAACTTCTTTGTCTCTTGTGACAGATTTTGACAGAAAGTCTATTTTATCTTGCACAAATATATCCACCTCTGCTCTCTTTTGTGTACCATTTGCATGGGATATATTCTGCCATTCGTTTACTTTCAGTCTACTTACCTTCTTAAGGCTAAAGTGCTTCCCTTGTAGTTGGCATGTTGTTAAATCTTGTGGTTTTTTTTTTTTTTTTTGACTCCATTTCACTACTGTGTCTTTTGATTGAAAATTTAATCCATTTACATTTAAGATAATTACTGATCTGCAAGAACTTACTGTTGCCATTTTATTATTGCTATTTCCTTTGTTCCCTTCTACCAATCTTGCAGTCTTCCTTTGTGATTTGATTTGTTTAATTTTTATAGTGTTATGCTTTGATTCCCTTCTTTTTATCTTTTCTGTATCTACTAGAGGTCTTTTCTTGGTGGTTACCGTGGAGTTTATACATAACATTTTATGGTTATAACGTTCTATTATAAGCTAATAACAGCTTACAGCTTAACTTCAATTGCATACAAAGTCTCTACACTTTCACTCTGCACCCCCGCCATATTTTATGCTATTTATGTCACACCTCATATCTTTTAATTTTATAAATCCATTAACAAATTGTTGTAGCTATAGTTATTTTTGATCCTTTTGTCTTTTATCTTTTATACTAGAATCACAAGTTATAGTCTTTGAAATAAAATAGATTCAGAAATTTTTCTCAGCGAATTTTGAATTCCTCCAAATGAACTCTGTCAGTTTACTGTGAGACAGCCTCAAGCTGCTCTAGGCTCTGCAGTTCTGGAACACTAGTAGTTCCTTATTATCTCAGTGAATGTTGTATTTGAAACTAAACCTAAAGGGGGACTTCTGTGTTATTTTCTCCTTCAGATCGTGTAGACTTCAGTTGGCAGAGTTACTCAGTATTATTTACTTGGAAAATCCTCTGTAACCTAAAATTCCTAGCTCTTCTGACACTAAGGATGATAATGGGACACCTAAATCGCAGCTGCCTATGAAGGGCTGTCCCTCTACCCCATCATTCCCTCTGAGTCTGATGCTATTAGCCACTTACAATCTTAATAAACTAAATATTTTTTGGATATTTGGATTAAATTTTACGAAAGTATTTAATAGGGAAGAATAATATACTGCTTTTACAGTTTAAGTATACCTTTTTCATGGTTCTATACCCTAGAAAACCAATTGTATGCCTCTTTTTTAACGTGTTCTTTTCCTACAATATAACAGTGAGCATCCCACACCTTGTTTCTTCCTCATGGCATGCATTTTTGAAAGCATAGTTTGTTTTTAATCATATATAGTGTTACTTGAAGAAACTTACTCTTTGCCTATGCTCACCTCCAGCATTTTAAATTCATAACTTTAATGCTACCTTAATGTTGGTTTTCAAAATTCCAAAGTACTGTAAAAAGAAAGCAAGAAAGTAAAAAATAAAATAAAATATACAGAAATGGGGAAGGAAATGCAACCAGTTTGGAGAGAGAACAGGGCATGCGTGTGAGATTTGTAAGAGTAATCTCTAAGAATCCAGCTGTAAAATGACATGACTGAATATATGATGTACTGGTGATTGAAAATATCATATATTTTACATTAAGAAAATTCAACATAGATATGGGGTCAATTTTATTTCTTTTCCTTCCAGGAGATTCATATATCTGTAGAGTTTTTATAGAAAGAAAACAGAGAGAGGAACCAATCTACATTCTAATACTCTCGTTTCTAAGTAATCTAATGACAACTCTTATAATTAAGTTTTTTTTAAAAAAAGTCAAGGTACTGAAATGGGAATCATGAGATCATCCAGCCATTTAACATCTCAGTTACATAAGTGAGACTTCTTCTTAAACTAATTAACCAGGGAGGGTACACACAGAAAGCACAATGAGTCAAATCTTTTCATCACAAACTTAGGTTAGCTGCATAGTTTTGAGCTTTTTGGAAACTTGTCAAAATGAGTTTTTACCTATCACATTATAAGTTGGAAAAAAAAACTAGCATTACAGAGTAGCCTCGTTGAAATGAATTTTCAAATAAAAAAGCATTAAATACAACAGTTGGTGAGGAGTTTGCTGAACCTTCTTGAAATTTATTTCTTCAAATTTTTCATGCATTCATTCAATATATTTGAGTGTCCATCATTTATTAATAACCCATTAGTTTATATGTTGTATTAACTAGCTGTATTAATTTTTTTAAATGGACTTTACTTCATTATTTGAAATATTTAAGGTGGGGTGTGCTAACTGGGAAGGGAATTTAAGTGTGATTACTGGATAAAGCACTTGCCTTATCAAATACAGCTCACCCAGTACACAGTGCAAGTAACACACAATTAAATACTTCAATCATAGAAAGTGACTTAGATAAGCAGAGATCAGAGAAACAACTCATATGGAATTATTTGTTACACAGAAATTCTATAAGCGAATCAAACAAGCATTGTTTTCCTAGTGAATATCTGCTAAGACGTGGAGATAGCTTTGTCATAGAGAATTATCTTAATGGAAATTTCAAGATTTTAAGCTAGAACACAAGCAGGGAGGTAGCAGAAACTTCCAGGAACTTGGAACGAATAAGAGTACCTTTTGTTTATAGAATTTGTACTTTACAAAATGAGTTCACACTCATCGTTTTAACAACACTGCAAAGTAGGCATTGGGAAAGCTAAGCCAGAGATTTTAATTAGGAAGAACAGCATGGGGTAATTTGGTAGTTTTAAAATTGTATTCTAGATCAGTGCTTCTCAAGCTCACTGTGTACACATACCACCTGGGGATCTTGTCACATGGTAGCGTCTGAGTCACTGAACCTGGAATGGGGCCTGAGATTGTTCATGGCTTTCATGCTCTCAGGTGATGCGAATGGCCACTTTGAGGAGGAGCTTTGAAAGAGTCCTAGGAGTCACAGTTTTTATTGCCTGGTGGGGATGGGAAGGGAGGTGGGAGAAGTCAGGTGGAAGTCCCTAAGGTTCTTGCTTCTCTTCACCACAGTGATATCATTTCGATCTGATAATATACTAAAGTTGCACATGGGGCTTTACTTGAGGAATTTTTTGTTATAGTTACTAAATTTTTTTTTCAGTCTTTGAAACCAAAAAATTGTTTTCAAAGTCTTGGAGGAAAAAATCACTAGGTTCCCATCATGTCTCTGGCAGTATCTAGCCTCAGACTCACTAAGGGTATGTGGTCTTTGCTAAAGTGAGTGAAATCAAAAACAAAATCTCCAAGACAATAGCCACCAATATTATAATTTCTACATCACTTCTAAAGTAAAACTGCTAATAAGTAGTAAGTCAGAGGTTAGCCCCAGATCTTCCCTGTCCAGGGATTTTGACACTGTACCATGTGTTTATTCAGATATTTCTATCAGTCAGGAAACAGATTTGGCCCTTTTGTTCCAGATGAGTAATAGAGGAATCATTGCCTTTGCTAGAGGATTTTAAGAAAAAAATTAGAGGGTAGTAGCACCTGTTGGAAAAGAGAATGTGATGAGAAAGGAGAAATGTGTGCCCCTTCCTATTTATAGGTGATTCTTGGTTATCTGGGAAGATGCAAGATCAACGAATCATAAATATGGAATGGGGAGGACCTGGAAGATTTTCTAATTTGAGTATAATATTGTACTCAGAGATGTTAAGGAAGTAGTACCACGGTGACCCAGATAGTTAGTGGCAAATTAGAGTAGGCCTTGGATCTCCTGATTCTTATATGAATTCTTCTGCATCTTTTTTAGTCCTGGAACAAATCTCCCGCCAGTACTGGTAATATAAAGTCGTTGTGTTTGGTTGAAGGTTTCATATATTTTGTTTTTCCTTCACCGTCTGCCTCCAGTTCTCCTAGTAGGCCTGTTATTTGATAAAGATGATATAAATAGAAGCAGAGCAGCACATAGTGTAACCATGAAAGGCCAAAGAGTATACACTGGGGGCCTGAATGTCAACCAAATTGCATAATCCCTGTTTATCTTCGTTGTAGAAATTGCCATAACCATGAGTTCTTTAGATTCCTTGATGTTCTTGGTACATCCTGGTGCAAGAACCCCTCACTGAGATTGTAGGGAAGGAGTAGAATTTTGTGATAGGGTAATGTGAAGCCATGGTGAAAATAAAAGATGGCATTGAAGGAGCTTTTGTATATACAATAAAAAAACTTAATTCAATATTTAAAAATTTTATTAATATACTTATTACTTCAGCAAAGTAGACAGTATTTATTGAGAAGTTAGTACCCAGTAGACCCTGTTCTAATGCTTTATAGATCTAATATCTTTTAATTCTCAAGTGCATCCAGTTTCAAGTGCGTGTATTGACAGAGTGATAGCTAAAAAATATGGAAAAGACACTTCACTCATAGGCTTCTGCCACTAACAGATTGATTTTTCACTGACTCCACAGTTGTTCATCTGACTGCACAAAATCATGTGGTTTCTCGGGCATCCTGTGACCCATCTTGGTCTGTCACGTTAGACCTCTCACCTTTTATCTGGTCTTGAAATGTACAGCCTGCAAAAGCCTCTGAGGTCTACGTTTTATTGTTGTTGTTGTTGTTGTTGTTGTTTGGTTGGTTGGTTTTTTAGGACACAAAGAACTATTTAAAACACATCACTATTTTCTGTTTCTGGTTTCTTTTTTCCCCCACACATCCCCTAGATCAAGTACAAACAATAGAGTAAATTTTATTTTAGGTGTACTAATTCTCAATTCAGTATTTTTGACATCAATGGTTGAAGTGTCCTAGATTTAGTTGTTATTGTTCCACTTTAATTTTTATTTGCTACAGGAGCATGATGGTTCAGGTTAAAGGATCAAACTAGTTGCTTTATCAGATACACCCTTACGTTGCCTTTCTCATGCAATACTGAGCTATCAGGCACAAATGTTAAACCTAAAATATCTACGATATGTTTTCTCTGAAAAAAGGAGTCCTATGAGGTTGAGAACTGCTGTGTAAAATACTGTATATTACTAACCTGTCAGAATGTCTGTGTGTTTTCTATCTCAAGAATACTGGTATTAGAGAATGCCAATCTTCCCTCCAAGGATTCAAGATTCAGCACTGAACACAACAGATGATCCTGCCTTCACAGAGATAACATTCCAGTGAGAAGATATACATTATAATTGTATAGACATGGATCATATTCTTTTGTGGCACTATTCACAATAGCGAAGACTTGGAATCAACCCAAATGCCTGTCAATGATAGACTGGGTAAAGAAAATGTGGCACATATACACCATACAGTACTACGCAGCCATAAAAAAGGATGAGTTAATGTCCTTTGCATGGACATGGATGAACTGGAAACCATCATTCTCAGCAAACTGACACAAGAACAGAAAAGCAAACACTGCATGTCCTCACTCATAAGTGGGAGTGGAACAAAAAGAACACATGGACACAGGGAGAGGAACATCACACACCAGGGCCTGTCAGGGGATGGGGGACTAGCGGAGGGATAGCATTAGGAGAAATACCTAATGTAGATGAAGAGTTGATGGGTGCAGCAAACCACCGTGGCACACATGTACCTATGTAAAAAACCTGCACATTATGCACATGTGCCCCAGAACCCAAAGTATAATATATATATAATATTCATATATATAATATGTATTATTCATCTATATAATATATAGATGAATGAAAGTAGATTTTACTTAATAAGCTAATTTCTTGTAGTCTATATTATTTCTTATATTTATGTTATTTATTTAGTCTATATTATTCTTGTAGTCTATATTATTGAAACAATAAAACATATATAAAGTTGAAAAAATGTGCAAGTGTCTTTTCTCCATAATTACATTTTTTAATCTCTAAGGGCAGGGATCGCCACCTACATGGTTTTACTACATTTTATTTTGCAAATATTTACACATACAAGGAAAGCATAAAGAAAAATAAAGTGAACACCAGCTTAGCAAATAAAACATGGCCTGTACATTTGACGTGCCGTATGTACTCCTCTCTGATCACGTCTCATTTCTTCCTTGCCTCTAGAGGGAGCCACTGGCATTTATCTTGCACTGTGTTTTAGTACAATAATTGCAGGTACTCTTAGCTGTATATAACATCCTTCTGTAAGTTTTAAAAGTTTATATGCAAAATCTTATACCATATTGTTGTGTGTTCATTTGACATTTTCTTCCAACATTTATGTTTACGGGAATCCTACACATTGTCAGTCATGCCTGTAGTATATTGCTTTTCTCTGCTACATATTATTTCATTATTTGAGCATAGCATAATTTATTTATTCTCCTGTTCTTGGACATTTGGATGTTTTCCTATAATTTTCTAATCTTCTAAGTCTTTATATCCATAATGTCTTGTGGGTGAAAGATATTAAAGACACTACATGATTTTTATTCCAAATTATAAGCCATCATCGTATTACCTTCTCCTGTTATGGAGATCAGTTCATCTCATTTAGTTTACTGGATGTTTTCCAGTTTAAATATGTCTTCATGGTAATCCGGAATAATGCCAAATCCAGTCACATTCCTCTACAGTTTCTAATAGTTAGATTTCAAGCTGAGATCACAAGCAGGAAGGGTGACAGCTAGAGTAGAGATAACATTTTCAGGGTCATTTCAGAAAATGAAAGTTCCAAATAGAGTTTGATTAGGAATTGAAATATGGTGCCTAACCTGTAGTGAACCATTGCTGCTGAATGTCCTTTTTAGGCAAACAAACTTTGTTATTGTGCAGTATTTCAGCATCACCTTCTGGACAAGACTGAACTCGTGAGTTATTTGTAAATGAATTACAACATTCACAGGTCTTTTTTCTATAAGGAAACCTTCCAGAATTGTTTTAAAGGCAGCCATTGGCTCGTGGCTCATGTAACTCAGTGCTCTAGAGGACAAACTCATAGGCGCCAAAGGACAAGGGAGGCTGGTTGCCACTCCATTGTGTGGGAGATGGGTAAATGTCTGGGTTTTCCGGCACGACTTGATTTAACCTACTGGGCAAGCCACAGAATTGGCTTAGGACTGTCAGAGTTTCTCAATATTAAATACAAATCTTGTAGAAAATATAAAAGTGCCAAGAAAAGAAAGTAGTTTCATTAATGACTGGTGTCCTCCTTTCCTTATATTTCAAAGTTGTGATACAAATCAAACAGACAATGTAGAAATTCAGATGCCAGTGGGATGTTTTTGTCTGGCATTTATCTCAGCAAATGAGGGGGTGATGTCATATCACAAGAGAGGTGCAATGATAAGTGTGAGAGCAAGTCATCCCTTAACTAGGGAAGATTAATGTGCTGTTCCAAAATGGAGCTATTATACATGCTGTTTACTCAATAGAAGTATGAAAAGTGAACAAATGGAGCTGTCAGACAAAGTGCTGATGACATACAAAATATTGAAATAAACAGCTGATGATGCACGAAGCATTGAAAGACACATTGATACCCCTGTCAGCTTCACTGCTCATTTATTTCCATGTGGTTGTCCTCTTCTGAATGTGATACAGCTTTTGCCGTTAAGAACCTTCCATACTGGGTCTTCAGAGTGACAAAGTCAGAAAGTTGGGCAACTTTCCATTGGCTATAAATTAATAGAGATAAATGAAAAGATTTAAAAAAGATAAGTCAAATCAATTATCATGGTTTATGAGGAACAGTTTTAACTGGCAATTAATTATATAAGTAAGAATGATAATAGAAGTAATAGGCTAGCTGCCGAGAAGCCTGTTGTCTTTTTCAGTGCACTCAGGATGAATACATTTCTTAGAATTCTTTGCAGTTGAGTTAGGGCCATGTGCCTAGTTCAGACAAGAACTGAAAGTCAAACCCAGGCTTAGTACTTAATATCTCTCATGAGGTCTTTCATTTGCTTGCTCTGTGTGTGTGGAAGTGAAACACTCCCAACTGGCAGAACCTTATAATGAAGGAACTTAGATTCCTCCGGTATCCTTTGAAGGAGAGACATCTCAGAAAGCTGCCCAATAGCTTTGGACTTCCTAGGAGCAATAAATAAAATGTTATTTTATTAAAACGGAGATATAGGTATTTGTTAGAGCAGCTAACATTTCTATCTTAATATAGTAATCAAATAAAGTTCATTCAAACTCATATTTTTGTCTTAGACTATCTGTAAATTCATTTAGCTACTATAATTTTAACTGGGTCTTCCTACATTTGAATTGAAATAAATCACAAGTAAAATTCAAGAAAAATGGAAAATGGATTTAAGAAACAGGACCTTCCCACTCACCTGACAGTTTTAATTTCTGTTTCTGAGAAAACTTATAGTTTCTTAGAATTTAGACCACTCCTTCGTAAATAATTTTTTGAAGTTTCTAAATCATTTTGGCCTCTAAAATAGAATATACAGTTAAAAATGAATGCTAGTTTAAAAGTGTTTTGTTATGGATAAAGGAAGAAATCTTGAAAGACTTTTAAATGTGCCGAAAAGGTTATGTTTACTCATACATTCTGGGTTCTCCTGTTCCATGACTATTCATGGATTGTCTGTACCTTTTGTTGTCTTTGAGCTAATTTACAACTCTTTCAATTGTATATGACTAACAGCAGTGCAAACGATTCTTATCCATAGCCATACAAGTAAATTTTGCCCATTGGAAATACAATTAATCTCCTTCTCCAAATCCTTTTCTCGCTCCCACAGAATGAGTCATTTTGTATTCACTTGTGCATTTATTTAAGCATTTTTTGTTTTTGTACGTGTAGTACTTTGATTTCGTCTTTGAAGGGCTTGTGACATTGTAGAGGTTTCCTCATTAATTGGTGAATTAAATAAAATCTTTTATATATGTTTATCTTATTGTATTGGATGGATTAAACAACAGAAATTTCTTTTTTCAAGTTCTGGAGACTAGAATTCTGAAATCAAGGTGTTGACAGGGCCATGTTCCTTTTGAAACCTAAAGAATCTTCTGTTGCTTCTAGCTTCTGCTATTTGCTGGCTGTCCTTGGCTTACAGATGCATCACTCCAATCGTTCTCTGCCTCCATTATCATAGGGCCATCTTCTCCCTATGTTTTCTCTGTCTCTTCTCTTAAATGCACTATTTATATTGGATCAAGGGCCCACTCTACTCCAGCAAGATCTCATCTTAACTAATTACATCTGCAATGACACTATTCCCAAATAAGGCCACTTTCTGAGGTGCTGGAGGTTAGGACTTCAACAAACTTTTTGAGGGGACGCAATTCAACCTGTAACAATTTCTTGCACTAGAAACTTGGTTCATACAATCTATTTCTTTCCATTGCAATGTAAGAAAATAATTTAAACAACAACCTCACAGACACTAAGTCTGATAGTGTCTCCCTGATTTTGATCTAATAAAAATCTTGGTTGTACTTGACATATGATTTTGTTTGCATCCACTTTTATATAGAAACTGTCTTTTACATTATTACTAAAGTAACCATCTTTTGATCACAGTTCATTCTAAATTTCTTAGAATGTTTCTTGCTCAGTCTACTAAACTGAGATGTAAACCCAGCAACTGCTGTGGACTCTGCTTTACAATATGGCTTGGGGACGAGAAGGACTCTGTGGGTCTGTGCTAACACAGTGGCCACGAGCCCCATGTGTCTGCTGAGCATTTGAAATATGACTAGTATGACCAAATTTTAAATAATGTTTATTTTTTATTAATGTAAGTTTAAATAGCTACATGTGGCTGATGGCTGCTGTATTGGACAGCACCTCCTAGAGTAGTGCTGCATTATGGCACTGGTAAAAATGCTTCCTAAATGAAGTAACTGAAACCTGACCCAAACTATGTAAAAAGAAAGAAGAGGAGGAGGAGGAGGAGGAGGAGGAGGAGGAGGAGGAGGAGGAGGAGAGAGAAGAAGAAGAAGAAGAAGAAGAAGAAGAAGAAGAAGAAGAAGAAGAAGAAGAAGAAGGAGGAGGAGGAGGAGGAGGAGGAGGAGGAGGAGGAGGAGAGGAAGAAGAAGAGGAGGAAGAAGAAGGAGAAGAAGAAGAGGAGGAAGGGGAAAGGGAAAGGGAAGGGGAAAGGGAAGGGGAAAGGGAAGGGGAAGGGGAAGAAGAAGAAGAAGAAGAAGAAGAAGAAGAAGAAGAAGAAGAAGAAGAAGAAGAAGAGGAGGAGGAGGAGGAGGAGGAGGAGGAGGAGGAGGAGGAGGAAGAAGAAGAAGAAGAAGAAGAAGAAGAAGAAGAAGAAGAAGAAGAAGAAGAAGAAGAAGAAGAAGAAGAAGAAGAAGTTGTTGTCAGGATATATAGTGAGTCACAGACCTCAAGAACAGAAATTTATCTGGGACCAGGAATAATTAAAACCTGGTACTCAAATGTCATCAAGACTCTTGGCTCTGCTCGCTGAGCATCTGTTCACTTGATATTTGTACGAGAGTGATGATTGTGTCCTCTTTTAAAAACTACCCTTTAATAGTTTTGAAGTTTCCACCAAGATGCCCAATGAATTCATGTAACATAGTCTGGTAGGCCACATTGCTGGAGAAGTGCACCTCACAGGCAGCCTAAACCCAGACACCTCTCTTCTTGATTCCCAGAACTGACTCACAAGCAGCAATAGAACTATAAATTTACTTAATCTCTGTTTCTGTAATTCCTTTTCCTTTCTAACGATTTCATGTTTTGTTTTTGTTTCTGGTCTGTGCATGGCCAATGAGTTATGCACTGGTGGTAGTGATAATTGGGAATTTGTTTTTACGGTCTGATTATTTGTGATCTCTGAAGATGGTAGATAGAGATGTATTCTCTGTTGGGTAAGAAACAAGAGGTAAACTAGTTTACTAATGGTTTTGCTTGTTTGTTAATTTGTTTATTTCTGTGCTTAGAATACTTAAGAATTTTGTGCTCACTAGAAAGGAGTATAGCTATTTGATATTCGGACTGAGATTTTTGTGTTTCTCTGTTTACAGTTGACCTGTGGCTAAAGTTTTAAATCTGAAACTGTACACTCTGGGTGACTCTGTATGTTTATATTTCTATAATTCAGAAAAAAACTTTAACTCTTTGTGCTAATGTAAAAGATCTTCCTATCTTTAGATGATATTTAATTAATTAGACTGCAAAGCCTCTAAAGTTACAGGAGCTGTATTCTGAGTAGATTAAAGATACATGGAAATGAATATTACTAAAATGTCTAGGAAAATAATAAAAAATAAACTTCTAATAATTTAAATGTGCTTGAATTAAAGCATTCTTACATGAGTTAACTTGGAAATGCTGTAAGAACTCCGATTTCTACAATAAAGGTAAATCTTTGGTAAATGAAACTAGATCTACAATTTTAGTTTACTAGCAATAGAGGTCTCCTTTTTATCAATGCTAAGTAGTATATAAGCATGCATTTTATTCTATTTAGGTTTGTTTTTCTTAAACTTACTCAAGTTTACTGATCAAATAAGCTAACATTACTATTATATAATGTTTAATATTGTAAAAAGGACACATTTGTATATATTTGATTATTCTAACAAAGTTTTATTTGAACAGTAATTGTGTTAAAATGTGCCAGCTGGAAGACAATTTCCAAGCTCTTGGACTGAGTGGATTGCATTAAATTGATTAAATTGGATTGATTTGTGTGGATAATCTTTGGATACCCAGAAATTTTCAAGTAATGTGGAATATTGAAATAATGGTTACCAATCCTAACTGTATGTGCATTCCTTTTTAATGCTACAGAAAGGCTATTATCTTTGTCACTGTTAATGGAGGTATTCACTTTTGTCTAACTAAGAAAGTGTAAACTGGGTGAGGTGGCTCATGTCTATAATCCCAGCACTTTGGAGGTTAAGGCAGGAGGATCATTTGAGTCCAGGAATTTGAGATGAGCCTGGGCAACATAGGTAGACCCCATCTCTACAAAAATTAAAAAATTAGTTGTGCTTGGTGGTGCAGGCATGTGGTACCAACTCCTTAGGAGGCTGAGATGGAAGGATTGCTTGAGCCTGGGGGATTGAGGTTACCGTGAGCCATGATTGAGCCACAAACCACTGCACTCCAGCTTGGGTGACAGACCAAGACCCTGTCTCAAAAAAAAAAAAAAAAAAAGAAAAAAGTATAAAAGGTATTTGTGTGCCTGTTGAAAGACATATTCTGTGTGCCCATGAGCTTCGCTAATTGGCTAAAATACTTATATATGACAGACACTCAGCTACTCTAGCTTTCTCTGTGAGAGTTTATTAAATGTTAAAATTAACACAAGTAATAGAAACTGCCCTTGAAGCGATGATGACCCAAAAATGAGCTGTGCATGGATTTTAGAAGAAAAAAAGGGGACTTTTGTTTTAAGGTAACAGTTCTCAGGCTTTTGAAACCCACTGAGGAACTCAGAGAACTTTTGCTTCTGTGAGCTATACATATCAATATTTATCATATTCAAAATTTAAACAACTTTAGACATTTATGGATTCATTTAAATATAGCCATGATGAATACATTGCATGCTAACATAAATATCTTAGTATTATTATGAAATAAGTTTTTACTCGTGAGCCTCCTGAGATCTGTCCTAAAGTAAAATGCCAATTTATTCCAGAATGTGAAAGAATATAAAGAAGATTGAAATGTGAGAAGTGATTTTTTTAGGCCAAGCACGGTGGCTCACGCCTGTAATCCCAGCACTTCTGGGAGGCCGAGGGGAGTGGATCACGAGGTCAGGGGATCGAGACCATCCTGTCTAACATGGTGAAACCCCGTCTCTACTGAAAATACAAAAAATTAGCTGGGCGTGGTGGTGGACGCCTGTAGTCCCAGCTACTTGGGAGGCTGAGGCAGGAGAATCACCTGAACCCAGAAGGCAGAGGATGCAGTGAGCCGAGATCTCGCCGCTGCACTCCGGTCTGGGTAACAGAGCAAGACTCCATCTCAAAAAAAAAAAAAAAAGAAAGAAAAGAAAAGTGATTTTTTTCCTTATGGTTCATAATACTTGAGAGTAAAACAAGCTATTGAAAGTGTTGAAATTTTAACAAAATATACTAAATCTTGATGAGTTTCCTTTTTTAGGTTACTGAGTATCTTTGCCAACAATCTGAAAGGTTCTCTTTGACCTTCTGTGTAGTTCATGTGGATAGCAGCAGAGATTCTCTATTGTACCAGCATTATTTTATGTGCTTTATGTTGACTAAATTTCTTAATTGTGTAATATGAAAGACAAGGAAGAAAAGTTCCTCACTTATAATAGAACTAAGTTTTTTTTTGAGATGGAGTCTTGCTCTGTCAACCCAGACTGGAGTGCAGTGGCATGATCTCAGCTCACTGCAACCTCCGCCTCCCAGGTTCAAGTTATTCCCTTGTCTCAGCTTCCCAAGTAGCTGGGACTGCAGGAGCACACTACCACGCTCAGCTAATTTTTGTATTTTTAGTACAGACAGGGTTTCACCATATTAGTCAAGCTGGTCTTGAACTCCCGACCTAAGGTGATCCACATGCCTCGGCCTCCCAAAGTACTGGCATTACAGGCATGAGCCACCGTGTCCAGTCTAGAACTAAGGTTTTCACCACCCTGCTAATTTCGATGTTTATTTTTGTTTTATTGTCATTTTACTTAAATAGGCAACTAATTATTATTTCTCAGGCACCCACCATCTTATCCCTATCTTGGTTCCAAATCTCTGAAGACATCATGATTTTAGCCTTCTCAAATTCAGGTCCTAAGTATAGAAAAAATAAAATAAAAATTCAGACTATCTTTTACATGCAAACTATCTTTGAGGTTTCCCAGAGGGCTCCTAGAAAACAATCACAAAAATTTGTTCTTTTGCTCATAAAAAGAGGCATTAGAAATACTGAGTTTTGTTTGACTTGCTACTGTTATAACAATTGCATGGGAAAATTGTCAAATTTGGAAAGGCACACTTTTCTCTAGGTTAAGTTTGTAAACGTTAATGTTATTAATCCAAATATTTCAGAAATTGTATGCTTTATGTGAAGTCCTTGGAGATTTGTCAATGCCTTGCTTTCCATAATATATTTCAGCTCTGGGGAAACCCTGATCAAGATTATTATGAAATAGTTCTGTTGGATTTTTGAGTATTTATCAGAATCCTATTGTGCTTATGTGATGACATTAAGCAATATACACTTATCTGTTATAATTTCAGTTTTTACTTCAAATGCTCACTTGTCTGCAACCTTACTTTTTTCGTTTGAATCTGTTGGGAGACATGGCGTTTATGGGCTTCTCATACTCCTTGCCGAGATTTCAAGGACCTGGTTGCTGTTTTACCTGGGCCAGTTCCCAAGGCTGTGTTCTCATAAGTTTCTTTGAGGGATGAAATAAAACTGCCATCTGAGGCAGAGATTAGGCTTGCTTACTGCTTACTACAGAAGTGACGAATTTCCTCAAACTCAGTGTTCTTCAGACTGTGACATAAACCCTATGCATGCACAGCATCTATCTGGACCCTCTCTGTCACCCCTGTGAGACTTAGGTACAAAAGAAACTAAATGCAACTATATTTGTTTGGGTTGCTTGCTGTGATGCAAGTAGTAAAGTCCTCTGTCTCTGATCCAGGAGTCTCATGTCTTCTGTTCGTACCCAAGAAACAGTAAGAGCATATCTTAGAGCTATCTCAGTGGTTTGTAAGTGGAGTAAAATCAATTCCCACACCCAACAAAAGCTAGAGTCTTCTAGGCTAGTGCTTCTACACTGGAGGTGCAGATTGGATTGCCCAAGAGTTTTCTACATGCTTAGGCCCCACTCCAGACCTACTGAATCTCTTTACTTGACATTCTTGGCATATTATGTATATTACATGCTATATTTCAAGATTTTTTCTCATTAAAACCATTCATCCAATTTTGTAAATCAGATATAACATTCCGTGATGTTTCTGAAAATAGATTTGATCATTTTTCTCAGGAACTTTTTTTGGAATGGTTTTATTATCTTTGTTTTTCATGTCACTGAAATAATCATATACTCCTGTCTACTGCATTACTCAACTCTACAGTTGTTCTATACTAGGTAGAAAAATCTCATAAAATTTTCACATTTGAAAATTACTAGTAAGAAATTAACTACAGCCATTAATTCTCTTCTGTCTTCAGATAGTATTTGTTTTACTCTGATGATCACATGGAGTCTCTGCTATAAGCTACAAGGAAGATTTTGTGAGTTCAGCTAAGAACGAGAGCTTTGGAGCCTTCAGGGAAAGGCTTGAACTGAAACCTGTTGACTTATCAAAGCTGATCTTGTATTGATTAGAGCAGGGATCAGCAAAGGATGGCCTGCTTCCCCAGAAAGACACTGCTTAGTAGTTGTGACAGAGAGTATCTGGCCTGCAAATTATTATTTTTTCTTTTTCTCTTGTCCATACTGCAGTGCAGTCACAGCTCACCACAGCCTTGAACTCCTGGTCTCAAGAGATCCTCCTGCCTCAGTCTCCTGAGTATCCAGGATTGTAGGCACATGCCACCATGCTCAGATAATTTTTTGAATTTTTTGTAGAAACTGAATTTTGCTTTGTTGTCCAGGCTAGTCTCGAACTCCTGCGCTCAAGATATTCTCCCACTTCAGCCTCCCAAAGCACCATTATACAGATGTGAGCCATTGCTCCTGGCCTGGCCTGCAAATTCTAAAATAGTTAGATAAACTATCTGAGATTTTATAGAGATAGTTTGCTCTCAGATTCTATCAGTGGATGGGGCTGGGTTTCTCGTATTATTTTAGGTTGAAAACTAGACAGCTTCATGAAACTGGTAACACAAGATTCAACAGTGAAGGAATTAATTAAATAGATCTAAATGAGCTAATGAGGAAATTTTTATTGTAGTAATTTGTTTGCTTGAAATAGTGTTGTTTTTTCTATTTTTTGAATATATGAGGAATTCCTATCTTTTCTAAGCCATTAACAACCCACAGAAGTTTAATAAACTGCTTTTGTAAACCGAAAAAAAAA
Organism: Chlorocebus sabaeus; assembly: GCF_047675955.1. Taxonomy (NCBI): domain Eukaryota; kingdom Metazoa; phylum Chordata; class Mammalia; order Primates; family Cercopithecidae; genus Chlorocebus; species Chlorocebus sabaeus. The sequence goes on from NC_132905.1 coordinate 87,876,917, forward strand.
TTGTAAATGGTAGCTGATTTATAATGACTTTTGTATTTCAAAGTTTTTACTAAGTATCATTACTTTTCATAGTAACATAGTTATGTGAATAGATTCAGTACTATCTGTCCTTTGTTTTACCAGGTTATGTTTGGACAAATCAACTATGCAACCAAGGTGAATATCATCTTTGAAAATAATACAAATATAATTTGATAGGATAAGTCACTTTTAAGGAACTAATGTTGATTCTATGTGTGGAGTTGATGCCTACAAAACCAGCTCGGAAATACTGGCTTACAGGTTTTTGGTCTTACAGATGGCAAGGTGGTCACTTCTTTGTAGAGTAAAAGCTTTAAACAATTTGAGGGACCCCTAGAAGAGAGGAATTCCCTCAAATCTGTAAGTTTCTACAGTTGAAATTTGATATAGGTATTTGCTTGGTCTTGATTTTCCAGTCTTAGGAGAATGAATAAGAGATGTTTCTAAATGCACAAATACAATAGTTGATACAGAGAAATCCAGAAATTAGTCATATGTTAAATAATCCCGATATAATGAGATAAATGTTGGTACTTGCATGAGGCAGGAAATGTTGAGAAAGAAATTATTTCTTATGGAAACTTACAGACAGAAGTTAAGTTTGTGTTCTCACTGGTTGTTACACATTACATAGCTCTAGATTCTCAAAACAGTCTCAAAGAGATTTGTCAGCACTCTTGCTACATCTTATTAGCAATCAATCAGGCTAAAAATTGTGGGTGGAACCAATTATTTTGGTGATCAAGAATACTCCTTATTCGAGATAAATATGATCTTAAAGTTGAGCGTCGTTGGAGACTGTATTAATTTCTTATGCTACTATAAAAAATTACTACTAACTTAATGGCTCAAAACAACATGAATTTATTATCCTGCAGTTCTGAGGTCAGAAATCAGAAATGGGTCTCACTGAGACCATTTTGCAGAGGGCAGAGCTGCATTCTTCTGGAAGCCCTAGAGGAGAACTGGTTTCCTTGACTTTTGCAGTTACTAGAAGCTACCTGCCTTCCTGCACTCGTGGCCTACCTCCTCCATTTTCAAAGTCAGCAGTTGCATAAATTCAGTCCCTCCTTCCATTATCACATGTCCTTCTCTTACTTTGACTTTCCTGTGTTTTCTTTCAATATAAGGATTTCTGTGATTACATTGGGCCTATCCAGATAATCCAGGATAATCTCCCAACCTCAAGATCCTCAATTTAATCACAACTGCATAGTCTCATTTGCCATGTAAATTAACATATTCACAGGCTCTGGGGGTTGTGGGGAGTGGGCGTTATTCTGCCTAGCACAGAGATGATAGGAAACAGTGAGAAAGACTGAAAAGATTACTGAAAAGTGAGAAAGAATGAAAAGTAAGTGCTGCGTAAACCTATTTTTTCAGGTCATCTGATTCTATGGTGTTTCTACAACTTTCATTGCCTTTAAGCTTTTTAACCACTCTGTAAATTGCAAATAAGTGATACCAACAAAGGATTCCTGACTATAGACACATAAACATATTTTGTCCAGAGGAAATACAATTCCTTTCCGTTACCACCACCACAACCACCCTTCATAGAATAAGTGAGATTTGTAAATTCATTTCTACACACATTTAATGCTTACAAGGGTTTATTTATTTGAAATCTCCTATAAACTGTATAATCTCCTTAAAAATTAATAGTAACATCTTATTGTTTTCCTTATAAATTAATAAACTACAAACAATCTTTGACCTAGGTTCATTTAATAGTTTTATAGAAGTCATGATTATACCCTCTCTTAAAACTTATCCTTCAACATAGGGACTTTTAATCACATACAAAAGGAGATAGCATAGTATTGTGTTGGTGCAAAGATAATTGTGGTTTTTGTCTACTTTAATGGCAAAAACCACAATTACTTTCACATCAACCTAATATAATGAAGTCCCATCACTCAGCTCCAAGAAACATGAGGCCAAGGCCAATGTTGCCTCTCTAGACTTTCTTCCATTTTCTCCCTCCTATTATCCTGAAGTGAATTGTGAAGACCATATTATCTCATCCATAAATATTTATTGTGATTCTTTAATAAGGACTCCCTTAATATAGCCAAAATATTAGTATCTCACCTAAAGTTAATAATTTCTTAACATAATCAAATATCCAGTGTTCAAATTCTCAATTGTCTCATAAAAGTCATGAATGCATTTTTGTGTGAATGGCAAATTTCTAATGTATCATTCATTTGTTATTTATTAGTTAGAATATCTGTGTAAAGAAAAACATCTTCTGATCTTTTATTAGATTATCCAGCGGTATAATTTATGTAGACAAGGCAAACAAATGCCTTATTTCTTTTCTTTATTTACTGTATCCCAAAATAATAAATTATTTCCCTGGAATCTGGTAAGTATGACACAGTAGATGTTTCCTCTCCTCCCTCCCTGTGGTTCTCTCTCTCTCTCGCTGTGCATGTGTGTGCGTGTATTTTGCCGTCATTATGAATGCATGAACAAACATATTTAATGTATTTGAATCATTTGCAGTTTTTATTCTTTTACATAACAATCTTTGGCCAGTGGGAGTCCTTTTAAGTCAGCTCCTGAATCCTGTTGATGTGATCCTAGTCACACATAATAGTGTTCTTGTTCTATGGTATGATAAAGTATCCAGGCTCATCTTGTACTTTTCCTGCCCCAGGTCTGAAATCAGCCTGTAGGAAATGGTATGTGTAGACCATGATAGAGGTGTTTTTAATTATTTCTTAATTTTTTGTAGAGATAGGATCTTGCTATGTTGCCCAGGCTGATCTCGAACTCCTGACGTCAAGTGATTCTCCTGCCTCAGCCTCCCAAAGTGCTAGATTACAGTCATGAGCCACTATGCCTGGCCTGATAGAGGCAGTTATTGCTACCAGGTAGGCCATTTTTTCTAGACAGTTTCAGAGTTATTAAATATATATGTATTTTTAATACATATATATTACATATTATAATATATATATTTTAAACACAAAATACATTAAGAATTTATACTTTTACCTCTAATTCAAATTCACAATTATTAGTTTATATGTAACCTATTCTATCTGAACTATATATTTTCTTTATCCCGCACAGAGAATCCTAGTTCTTAGGTATATTAGAGATGCTACAATCAAAATACCATGAGCAAAATCCAAATACCACAAGCAAAAGACCAATTAGTCTTTTTTCTTTATCCTGCATTACCCAGAAAGCAATCTGAGAGGAGCAATATAATATTAGCAATGATATGCATATAGAAATAGGTTATAAATTATTTTGAAGAAAGCTATTTTTCTTGTCTGTACCAAAATATATCATGTATCCCATAAATATATACACATATTATGTACTCACAAAAATTAAAAATAAAAATAAGTGATAAAAAGAAAGATCTTTTTGACCTTAGAGCATACAGCACTAGGAACGTAGAAATTACTATATTTTTAAAACTCTTAGGAAACTTTCCATTTTGTAACTATACAGTCAACAGAATATTCACATATGTCAGAGTCCTGGAAGTTATCTTGGAAAACAAGTATAAAATTGACAGAACTGTGAGACAGAAGTCATCAGGAACTCTGATAATTTTTTTGTACCTTCTCTAAACAAATAATGACTAGCTATATATGGATTTTCTTTTCACATTGCAGGGAAAGAAACTTCTATTTTGTTTAAGCTGTGCTAGTTTTTGTTAGTGTATTATATACAGTAGAAACTAATTCTATTGGATATAAAAGATAAGAAAATCAAATGGAATTTAATAATAATAGATAAAAGAGGAATTATTGACTAAGATAAAGATACACCAAAAAATTATTGAAACACAGTTTGATCTGTAACGTAGAATTTGAGATGTGTGTGACTTTCTAATTCTTTTTTTTTTTTTTTTTTTTGAGACGAAGTCTCTCTCTGTCACCAGGCTGGAGTGCAGTGGCATGATCTCTGCTCACTGCAACCTCTGCCTCCCGGGTTCAAGCAATTATCCTGCCTCAGCCTCCCAAGTAGTTGAAACTACAGGCGTGTGCCAGCGCACCCAGCTAATTTTTTGTATTTTTACTAGAGATGGGGTTTAACCATGTTGTCCAGGGTGGTCTCGATCTCTTGACCTCGTGATACTCCCGCCTCGGCCTCCCAAAGTGCTGGGATTACAGGTATGAGTCACCACACCCGGCCCTAATTCTAAATGTATTTAAATTAGAAATTGACGAACAATAACTAGAGGAAAAAAGAAGTCTTTGAAATGTTAGAAATTAATTGTTAAACTTTCCTAGTTGCCTTTTATGTTGATTTTCATGGTTACCTTATATATATATATAATTTTTATTATTTTATTTAAATTATGTTTTATAATTCTAACTAATCTTTAGATTTTATGTTAAAATTAAGTGAAGATAAATCCTCATTTTCAGTGAATATCCCTAAAAGCTAATAAGGGTGTGCATGTATATTTTTAGTTATCATTTAAAGAATATATATATTTTTATTTTCAGCAATTTAATTTCCACTATGTTTAATTCAGTGATGTCAGAATTCTTTTTCACTCTGACTCTAACAAGTATTGACAGTCTTTAAGTTTTACGGTGATATTAGAGATAAGAGTAATGCCAATAACTATTTAATCTCATTTCACTGCAATCTCCACCTCTGAGGTTCAAGCGATTCTCCTGCCTCAGCCTCCAGAGTAGCTGGAATTACAGATGCGCACCACCATGCCCAGCTAATTTTTGTATTTTTAGTAGAGATGGGGTTTCGCCATGTTGACCAGGCTGGTCTCAAACTCCTGACCTCAAGTGATCTGCCTGCCTCGGCCTCCCAAAGTGCTGGGATTACAGGCATGAGCCACCGGACCTGGGCTCAAGTTCCAGTTTAGATATGACTTCCTCCTTCCCATTCCCTGCTTACCCCTTTAGGTAACTTCTCATATTCAATTGTAACTGCTTCTTTACCCATCAGTTCTACTTCAGACTGAAACTACACCTTGTTTTCAACGTAAATCGGTGCCTACTACAGGCCTTGGTAGTAATTGTTGCTTGATTAATAATAACCCGTTAACAATTAGTCAAGGTCCCTGAGCATCTCTGACAGATAGGAAGCCTCCTGAGGATAAGAAATCCATTTCTGGTACCTAACACTTCAGAAAAGGCACTCCATAAGTATTCAGGAATCATAAAGAAATATAAGGGAAGTCAACTATGGCATCCTCATGGGGTGCTAAAGCCCCAAGCCTTGATTACATGTAACTTTAGCCAGAGTAAAAATGCTTTCTACTGTTTCAGTTTAATTCATCAAACATTTAGTGAGTGCTGTGGGTTTCTTTAGAATTGCAAAGATAATTAAGAGTAAGAGCCTCCTCTTGAAGCATTTAGACACCGGTATGGAAACTCCTGCAGGTGCCCAGCCACAAGAAAGTTATCCACCAAAGGCAAAACACATCTAAAGATGAGTGTGGTTTAAGGGGTGTTGCAGCACCCAAGATACTTATTTCAAGGCTACGCCAATTATCATTGCAGACTATCCTGGATCATTTATAGCTGTACCCTGGGAATCCTTCCTCTTTAGGAATTCCAATAAAGCTTGGGCAGTTTTCCAACAAAACATATCTGGAGTTGATAAAAATTTAAGAAGCTCTTCAGTAGCAACTTTATTTCTCATTAGAAATCGATTTAGGACAGAAATACCATTTGACCCAGCAATCCCATTACTGGGTATATGCCCAAAGGATTATAAATCATTCTACTATAAAACCACATGCACACATATGTTTATTGCAGCAGTGTTCACAATAGCAAATACTTGGAACCAACCCAGATGCCCATCAATGATAAACTGGATAAAGAAAATGTGGCACATATACACCGTGGAATACTATGCAGCCATAAAAAAGAATGAGTTCATGTCCTTTGCATGGACACAGATGAAGCTGGAAACCATCATTCTCAGCAAACTAACACAAGAACAGAAAACCAAACAGCACACGTTCTCACTCTTAAGTGGGAGTTGTACAACGAGAACATGTGGACACAGGGAGGGAAACATCACATACTAGGGGCGTTGGGGGAAAAGGGAGGGAGAGCATTTGTGCAAATACCTAATGATGCAGAGCTTCAAACCTAGATGACAGGTTGATACGTGCAGCAAATCACCATGAAACATGTGTAACAAACCTGCATGTTCTGCACATGTGTCCCAGAACTTAAAGTACAATAAAATAATATATATTTTAAAAAAAGAGAGAGAGAGAAATCGGTTCAGGATTGGCCAGACTTAATTAGCATAGAAACCCCTCCCGCTTTTGTCCATCAAGGTAAGTTATGTATCATTTCCTGTTGGTCAGTGGATCCATGTGAATCAACAACCATGTGCATTTGGCCCTATGCTGTAAAATTTGAGCACTGCCAGAGGTGTCAGTAAGGATAATGACCTCTATCCTGGCCAGAACCTCCGGTTGCAAATGACTGCAATACCATAATCTGACTAGAGATTAGAGAATCACGGGGTGCAATTTTCCATAGTACAATTGCATTTTTATTTTTCCTGCCAATGATGAAAGGCTTCTAGTTGTGCCTAATTAGAGAATATGAATTTTCAGTGACCGAAATTTAAATTTATTACCAACAAAACACACATCACCGGTACCCTAAACTGAGTTAGAACCTACAGTTCGCCTGGGCAATAAACGAGTTTGCAAACTTATTTTAACTGCTAAGAACTTTTCAGCATAGTTTTCATTTTTTAATGTTAAATTGGGAATTAGATGGGCAGGGTAGTAATTCTTAATAAAAATTGCTTGGCTAACTTCCTATGTTTCACTAAAAATTTATATCCTAATATTATTTTTCTATATTTTGCAGGCATGATATAAACTGAGTTTACTAAGGACCCCTGCTGAAAGGTAGAAATTACCATAAGAGTGTCCCAATTCTTACCCATCCCTAAGGCAGTATGTACAAATATAATCTGAAGAGATCAAGAGATAAAGGATTAGGAAAGAGGCAAAGGTTAATACATAATGTTAGCTTGTATGAGCAACAGAATATTTTGCCTTTCTCATCATATAAAGCACCAGCACAGATGTTTCTAAATAATGGCTTGTTCCACAAAAAATGTGTTCCTTTAATAGTGAGAGCCATATTTTTGTGTTATGCTGGCTTACCGCACATTTAAAATTGACATACGTTGGAGCACTTCAAATTTATATCTTCATTTAGGCCATTCATTTAGTAGGTCAAATCATCATTATATTTCACTGGGATGGGGGATTTTAATTCATTTCACATTTTAATCTTTCATCAGTTTTTCATTTCAGGGGATTTCACAGCGTATACGGGATTTGTATAAATTTGGGTGCAGTAAATTTATTCTTTTAACAGTTTTATTCTTTCATCAGAAATTCATTTAAATGGATTCCACTATATATCACTTCCACTTCCAGTGCAGCTTTAGGTCAGGCTGTAATTGATGCAAAAGCAATGAGGTATTAAAAGAGATAGGAAATATCTGAAATTGGAAAGGGTTCAAGAAGTGGGCTATTGTAAGGGCATTACACTCCTCAGATAAGGTGGGGAGGAGAGAATAATATAGTATTTTGATCTGAAGCCTTGCATGCTTTATAATTCCAATTCTCAACAAAGTCAAAAAGATCTATTTTATCTAAGCTTGTGTCTTTAAAACAAAATTAACTGCTTCAGTGCCCTGAAACAGCCCCCATATGGCAATGTGAATGTACATGCTTGTCTTTACTATCCATTTGAATTAATAGCACAGCTTCTTTCCGTGAACATTCTATCTTCTCCCTCCCCCCGCCGACATTCATTAAATGACATCCCAGTGATAAACATTAATATAATAAACACAGTAGCTATGGAAATAACCCAGGGAAGAGGCGCACTCTATCATGTGTTCATATAGAGGTAGATGAAAATCACCAGTAGTGCATTGTAGTCAGCGACGGAAAACAGCAATATAAGAGATGCTTTTACCAAAGAGCAGAGGTGCTAGTGCTTGTTTTGTGTGCATCAGAAAAGTGAAGGGTGACCTTGAGAAAGTCCTCTTTGCTCTCTAGGTCTCTGAAAAGGAAGTGACTGCTTTTATAGTATCTACTGTAAGAGGGTGTTGATGTCTTAGATTGGCAAATGAAATGTGCTATAGAAATGACAGGTTGAAGTCCACCTTGATTTGAATTTGTTAATGTCACTTTGGAGAATATAATACCTCAGGAAGAAAAGAAAAGAACAAAAATAAGAAGGAAAGAAGAAAAGGAAGAGAAAAGGAGGAAAGAAGGGAGGAGAACGGGGTTTATCTTGTGATATTGTCATTGTTGCATTTACTATGTTCCTTTATAAGATTGACAGCTACTTATAGTGTCCCCTAGTTTATTGGCACTGTGGAGTGCCTGTTATGCTGAGTGTCTAATAAACATTTGTTGAATTGAATGAAATTGTACTGAATTAGAAGAATATCAATAAGGCTGAGACAGATTATCCAAGCCCATCCTTTGCTACCCCTACCCCAAACCACTGCAAGGTCATTGTATAATCTAGTGTTAGAAATATGAAGTCAATTGACTTATCACTCTGTTCATAGCAAATGTCCTTTTACTGCATCTGGCTACAGAGAGAATGCGGCTGAGAGAAAAAAGGATGCAGTCAGATTAAACATCTAAATCAGTATTTCTCATGATAATGCTGGTGGATCATGCAAGATCGTGGGAGGGATATATGAGGGAGGGTCATATCTTATTTCCACACTATGTCACACTGAGCTCTCTTGTGGCTCCTGTTACCATATTATAGAGGGTCTAGTTCAGGGCTATCTATAGGTTTGTATTTATGGCACTTTTACATAGAGGTTTACAAGTAAGTTGGGAGCAATCAAAAGATTTGCCGATACATTCAGGGTAACTCTGGTTGGTTCTAGATTCCACAAAACATCCTAAAATTGCCCCAAATATAGAAAGTATGGTATATTTCATTTTATGTTAAAAAAAGAAGCTACCCTTTTCAACAGTGGCCTAGAAGAGAAAGGGAGAATGCCAAAGATAATAATGGTTTTGTTTTTTGTTCCCCCCACCGCACCCCTGGGGCTCCAGGCACATCTGTGGACTGCATGATGTCAAGTCTGGTCAACAGTTTTTCAAGTCTGTTTAGGTGAGGCTCCTGGTCCTCCAAAGGACACCATCTGTCCCAGGAAGTTTATTACAGTAACATGAAAGCACCTAACTGAAGGCTAATTTTATCTGGATTTAACTTATCAACGTAGCTGTTAAGCTACAACTCGGAAGGTGAATTTCACTGTGTGGACAATTTTGTAACCTTTCAAATGATAATTGCATGAATTCTTATGCAGGCATATATTGATGGAGGCTGACAGATGTTAAAAAGAGCAGAACCACAAGCCACACCATCGAACTGAAGGTAAAAAAATTATCTTTCCACTTATCCTTTCTCTATTGCTATTTTTGTAATGTATGAATTTTTTCTTTGAAATGCAAAATATGAAGCAGGGCCCCCATTCATCTAACTGATCTTGCCTGTATGTTTTCTTTCACTTTGGCTGCTCTTCCGATCTGCAGTCTCCCACCAGCAATTTCAGATCAGTGTGCTTCTCTAGATGATTGTCCGGCTATTACTCTTTAAAAAGTATTTTGTTAAAATCTTCCATTAATATTTGAGTAATCTGGTTCAGGAAGAGCTAAGAAAGTCTGACAAACAGTAATTATCAACTTCACGAAGACTAAGACTCACTGTGTATTAAAGTGAGCATCATGAGTGTGTAAGGAATCAAAGAATTCCTTCTGAGCTCTTGAAAATTCACACCTGCATGGTGCATCTCTTTCTATTCTTTTACTTTCAACCTACATATGTTATTTTTAAACTGAGTTTCTTGTAGATAGCATCTAGTTGAGTCATATGTTTTATTCATTCTGCCAATCTCTGTTACTATATTGTATATTTAAATTATTTACACTATAGGTAATATGATAGGGCTTAAGTCTGCTATACTCTTTTTTGTTTTGTTTTGTTTTGTTTTGTTTTTTTCTATTCCATCTGTTTCTCATCCCTGCATCTCCCTTTTCTTGCCTTCCTGTGAGTTAGTTTGCCATTTGGGGAGGATTTCGTTTTGATTTATCTAAGTTTTTGAGTAGATTTGCTATGGATTGAATTGAATCCTCTCCAATTTATATATTGAAGCTCTGGCCTTCAATGTGATGGTATTTGGAGATGGGACTTTGGGGAAGTTATTAGATTTAGAGAAGGTCATAAAGGTGACAACACGCTCATAATGGGATTAGTGCCCTAATACAAGAGGAAGAGAGACAGCTGTCTTTCTGTCTCTCAGCTCTTGCACAAAGAAGAAGTCACATTAATACACAGCAAGATGATCACTGCCTACAAACCAAGCGAAGAGTGAAACCTCAGAATGCAATCTACCTTGCTGGCACCTTGATCTTGGACTTCCCAGTTTCCAGAACTGTAAGAAATAAATTCATGTTGTTTAAGCCACCTAGTCTATGGTATTTTGTTATGGCATCCTGTGCTGACTAATGCAATATTTCTTTGCATAGTTTTTCTTTCTTTCTTCTTCTTCTTTTTTTTTTTTTTCCTTAAAGTTTCTCATGGTCTGGCTCTATTGCCCAAGCTGGAGTGCAGTGGCATGATCACAACTCACTGAAACCTCTGCCTCCCAGGCTTAAGCCATCCTCCCACCTCAGCTTCCTGAGTAGCTGGGACTAAAGGTGCACGCCACCTCTCTCATCTGTTTTTTGTATTTTTCGTAGAGATGGGGTATCGCCATGTTGCTGAGGCTTGTCACGAACTTTTGAGCTCAAGCAATCCTCCCACCTTGGGCTCCTAAAGTGCTGGGATTACCGGCATGAGCCACTGAATTCAGCTAATGTATAGTTTTCTTAGTGGTTGCTCTAGGTATTATAATCGGCATATAAAACTTAACCCAGTCCACTGGTATTGACATGTTACTACTTCCAGCGAAATGTAGAAACCTTATTTCCACTTAGGTCTCTTTAGCCTCCCACATTGAAAATACAATTAACTTGAATATTTTCTCTTTATTAATTGAATTTTTGCTTCAATCATCAAATATGATTTTTAAAAACTCATGAGGAGACTGGTCTACTTACTCTTATTTTTACCCATTGCATTTTTTGTTCCTTTCTGGAGTTCCATTGCCCTTCTGTCTGGAGAACTTCCTTTAGCCATTCTTTAAGGATAAGTCTGCTGATGACAACTTTTCTTAGATTGCCTTTGTCTGAGAATGTATTTATTTCCCCATTCATTGTTGAAGGATATATTTGGGGTTGACAGTTCTTTCCTCTAGGCACTTGAAGAACATCAGACTTCTCCCTGGTCTCCATGGTTTCAGATGAGAAAGCTGTCATTCTAATTGTTGTTCCACTATGGTAATGCGCTGTTTCTCTCTAGCTACTTTCAAGATTTTTTCTTTGTTTTTAGTTTTCAGAACTTCAATTATATGTGTCTTGGTGTGGAGTGCTTTGAGTTTATTCTACTTGGGGTTTTCTTAGCTTGTTGAAACTGTTGATAGATGTTTTACACAAAATTTGAAAAATTTTTAGCTATTATATCTTCACATACTTTTTTCATTCCACTCTCTTTCTTCTCCTCTTATGAGGTTCTGATGACACGAATGCTGGATCTTTCATTATTGTCACACAGATGTCTGAAGCCTTGTGTGTGTATGCAAGTGTGTACATGTTAGTTTTCTCTCTGTTGTTCAGATTGAGTAATTTGTTGTTCTATTTACAAATTTACTTATTCTGTCCTCTGTCATGCTTATTCTGCTACTGAGCACTGCCAGAGAAATTTTTATTTCAGTTATTGTACTTTTTAGTTCTATAATTTCCATTTAGTCTTTGGATTTTTAGTTAGATATTTTGTTTTATTTTCATTTGCTTCAAGGGTATTCATAACTGTTTTCTGAATAACCTTTATGACGACTATGAGAAAATTCTTATTAGTTAATTCCAATATCCTACTTTTCTCAGTGTTGGCAACTGCTGTCATTTCTCATTCAAGTCATGATCTTCCTGTTACTCTTGCTTAGTATTGCAGGTGATTTTTAATTATATCCTGTGTATTTTGGTGGTTCTGTTAGAATACTCTGGATCCTATTTAAGTTTTATGCTATATTAAGCTGTCATCCTCTATAAGTGATAGGCCCTAGCCTACATTTAGTGGGCTACAGTTACTCTCCCAACTTAGCTTTCTGAGTCTTTATAGTCAATTTTGGTCTCCTTGGTTTGCTTGGTGCTAGCGGACCTCCTGAGATTCTCTTTGTGCTGGCCACCAGGCCAGGCCACCTAGAGTCTTTAAGCAAGGAGAAGGAGACCCCTGGTCATGGGGTTGATACAGTTTCATAGGATTTCTGTTGTTGGTAGGGTACCCATTTAATTTCTGCCTGACATGATTGCCTGGTGTCTCTAAGTGGGGGGTCAGGAAGAGGGAGAAGGAGAGTCTTGATCATGAAAGCAGAGAACAATTTCCAAGGCTGCTTATTGTTGGCAAGACTCTTATTTAATCTGCAGGGAGTCGGGGAAGGAATCTCCTTACTTGGAGAATATTATGCCACTGGTTTAGGTCAGAAGATGTTGGGTCTGGGTTCTCTTTCTGCAAATGGAATGAAGGATGTTGTGTTCAGAAGATCACAGCTTGTTGTGTTTTTCCTTCATTCCTGGGGCCTCTAGCCAGTTCACCCTTCTTTCATCATTTTTCAGTGTCATTCTATGGTTGCTCTATATAAATTTCAGGGTTTGTAATTGTACTTAGGGAGAAACAGAGAAGGAAGAATCTGCACCATCTTGTTCACATCAGATGTTTTTCTTTTTGCATTTTTAAATGTTCTTGAATACATATTTTGATAAGCCAGAAGTCATCTTTTAGGTTTTCATTACAAACCCTTTGCTTTTAGGTACTTAGAGATTTTGTATTAAGAATAGGTTTGTTAGGAAAAGACTGAGAAGAAATCTCATCAAAACCTTTTAGTAGTTTTCATTTGGGTGGTGAAATTGTGGGTTATTCTTATTTTCTATACGGTAAAATTTTTAAAAATTCTATGAACAATAATACTTATTCCACTAGTAAAATGTTATTTAGCAAAGGTAAAAGAGGAAACATGAGAAGAGAAAAACATTTATTAAGCATGGCTATACTATAAAGCACTGAGAAACAGAAATAATTACACGATTTTTTTTTTCTTGCACTAGACTCCTGGCTTTCTGTACATCCATGCTTACAAGATAACATCTCTAGAACTAGAGTTGGCCAAATAAAAGAGAATAAATAAATTAAACAACAAAATTGTTACTAGAAGTCAATGGGGGAAAGATAACCATTTTATAACTAGTGCTTGGTCAATTGGATATTTATCTAAATACAGGTCTCTACACATATCTCTCATTACACTTAAAAAAATTCTAGATGAAATGTTGACTTGTATGTAAAAGGCAAAACAATGAGTCTTTTAGAAGAAGTATAGAAGAATATACTAAAGATCCTTGATTAAGCAAATATTTCTTAAAGAAAGACCAGAATCAATAAACACAAAAGAAAAAGAATGATAACTGTTACCATTTTAGGAATATCTGTTTACCAAAGAAGATGATTTGGAAAACAAAAGTCAATCTACAGACTGGGAAAAATATTTGCAAATCAATAAGTAAAAGGCAGAAAATCCACATGTAAAAATGAGCATCCAGAAAAGAAGATCCTGTAATGATTAGTAAACATATGATATGGTGTCCAACTTAGACAGTCATTAGAGAAACGCAAATTAGAGAAACGCAAATATTAGTGAGCAAATAGAGCAACTAACTGTCATATATTGCTAGCAGGGTGTCTATCAGTACAACTACTTTGGGGAATATTTGGTAGTATTAATTAAAGTTGAACATTTGTGTATCCTGTGACCCAATGGTTTTAATCCTAGTCAGATATTAAAGAAAAATGTGTACATATATCCACCAAAAGATATCTACAAAAATATTCATAGCAGCATTACTAATAATAGCCTCAATCTGGAAACCTCCAAATATCTATCAATTATAGAACTAATAAATACATTATAGTATAATCACATAATGGGATTCTATACAGCAATAAGAATGAGCAAACTACTACTACAACCTCAATATGGATGTACTGTATAAACATGGAATCAAATGAAAGAAGCCAGACACAAAGAAGCACGTACTATACATTACATTATGTAATATTTAGAAACAGACAAATACTGATAGTATTAGAAGTCTGGATAGTGGTTATCCTTTGAGGTAAATAATGAATGAAAGAGTGAATAAAAGTATAGGTCCTGAAATGTTGATAATGTTCCATTTCTTAATCTGAAGTTTGGTTACGTTAGTGTATCACACTTTTAAGTGAGCTTACATTTGTTTTGTATTATTTTTTGTACATAAGTGATTGTTTAATAAGAAGACGATTATATTCTAAAATATAATCAAATTTTATTTGAAGATAAAAACAACTACATTTTAGACAGAATGTATAATCAATTTTATCTGTTTATGAAGTTTCTGTTTCCAAGGCCACAGCAAAAGAAGGGACATTAATCAAGACATAGGAATTGGTGGCAGATGCTCCTTGGTCTCTGAACCAGTACTGTAGAATGAAATAATCAATAGTTTAGTAACAGTATTTCATGCTTCTTCTTTACCTTGAATGGCTTCAAATAAAATCCCTTTTGTCCAGTATTAGTATAGCCACTCAGCTTTCTTCTAGTTACTGTTTACATGGTATGCCCTTTTATTTTCAACCTATTTGTGTCTTTGAATCTAAGGAGTGTCTTTGTAGACAGCAGACAGGTGGATCATTTTTTTTGTCCATTTCCCAGTCTCTAACTTTTTATTGGAGTGTTTAGTCCATTTACCTTTAATGTAATTACTATATATGGTAAGATTTATGTCTGAGGTTTTGGTAGTGGTTTTCCATGTCTTCTTGCTCCTTTATTCCTATATTACTGCCTTCTTTTGTGTTAAGTAGATATTTTCTAGTGTACCATTTTAATTCTCCTGTCATTTCTTTCATTATATTTTTTGATTCACTTTCTCAGTGATTTCCTGAGGATTACAAACAACACTTAATTTATAATAATCTAGTTAAGATTAGTGTCATCTTGAGGGGAAGGGAAAAAGATTAGTGTCTTTTTAATTTCAATAGTATAAAAAACTTGGCTCCTATTTGGCTCTGTTCTCTCACATTTCTTTGTGGTATTATCATGAAGTTATATCTTTACATATTATAAACCTATCAACTGAGTATTATAATTATTGCTTTGCATAGTTATCTTTTAAATTAAAAAGGAGAAGAGAAAATGTAAACATATCAAATATGTACTCTCTTTGATATTTACCTATATAGTTACCTTAACCAGGGCCTTTTATTGCTTCATGTGAATTCACATTACTATCTAATGTCCTTTTATTTCAACCTGAGGGGCTTTCTTTAGTATTTCTTTTAATAGTAATAAATTATCTCAGGTTTTTTAAATCTGGGACTGCCTTGATTTCTTACTTATATTTGAAAAGTAGGTTTGCTGGATACAGACTTCTTGGCTGACAATCTTTTACTTCCAGCACTTTGAATATGTCATCCCAGTGCCTTCTGGCCTCCATGGTTTCTGAATAATTTAGCTGTTAATCTTAATGTATATCTCTTGTACATAATGAGTTATTTCTGAATGCTCCTCTTTCAACAGTTATTATGATCTACATAAGTGTGGTCATCTAACATTGCCAAGAAAACTTGTGTTGACCACTAATTTTACTATGGAACACCAACAAAGTTACAGCTCTTTTCATTAAGGTCAAGGGTAGCTTTACATTCCTTTGGGCCTAAGTATATAAATATGTCTGTGTCTTTCCTCAATGACATATAAATAGCGTCTGTCTGATCTGACCACATCTGTTGACCCAGGATGTATGTCAGTTCCTTTGATTTTCACCTACCATCTGGGTTATTTTCCTCATCGTATTCAGACTGTTTTTAATCTCTCCTCTTGGTAGAGTTTCAGTGATTTGTCCTGCAAATTTTTCTTTGCCATTCTCCCAAGAAAAATCAAATGTCCTTATGCAAATAAAACTTACGGCATCATGCTCAGTATTATGGAAGTAAGCCAGTGACTTTCTTTCTCTCATTGACTACCTTTCCCTCAAGTTCTTTCTTGCACTGATAAAGAAAGTGATAAGTTCAAGAGCTAGAGAACTTATTGAAATGATTGAGATTACTATGCATTAACACAACATAATTATGTTGCCAAAGAGATTAGAATGTATCACAGTAGTAAAGAGACATGAACTGGGGAGAAGGATGGGAACATCTGTTTTTGGTCTTCATTGACTGGCTTTCATTTCCTCTCTTCTTGCCAACAAAAGACTTCAGTGTGGCCATATTCTGGTAAACTATCTTTGGAAATAACTGTGCTAAATGATGCATCCAACTTTAAAATTTGGAACTTTGAGTATAACTGATTCTCACAAATGAAAAGATAAACAGGTTTGGATGAGTTTGTTCTGATATTCTGATTCAAGGCATTGGTTTATAGAGCACATAGTTCTGTCGTGGTCTTTTGTCACTTTCCTTAGGGAGGTGGGATATGTTCAGAGGACTAGTATTTCCTGCCTTTCAGGGAATACTAGTACATGAGAGAACAAAAAACAACCAGGCAACTGAATGAGAATATGGGTCATGGGACTCTCTTCCATTTGACTCTCATATTTGTTTTGTCTTATTTTAACTGCATTAGTGATTATTTTGACCACATTATTAATAAACTTAATAAAAATATGAGAATAAGAAGTACCAAGCTGTGGTACCATATTAACAGAGAAGAATACATTAGATTTTCTGTCTTTTTGTTAGATTGAGGATTCCTTCAGAGAGAGATCCAATTATTAAGGGAGAAGCCTAGAATGGTTAAACACTGACAGTTGATCTCTGAATTGGAAAACTTGTATGTATGTTTTTGTAATCCTTTGTTCTAGTAGATTATCTAATATCAGTGCTTGAACTTCCCTACCTTCCTGTAGTTAGCAAAATATTCTGTTACCAAAACTGTTATCTTTAAACAGACCTTGGTTTGTAAACTTGGTGTGTGAACCAGAGAGTGTTCAAATACTGTCTTAACTGGCATAATTGCAATAGTCATTATAAAAACTCTAGATTTTCCATTTATGATTTTGGCATTAATCTTTTTATTAAGATTAAGGTGTCATTTAAAAATACAGTCAACAGCCGGGCGCGGTGGCTCATGCCTGTAATCCCAGCACTTTGGGAGGTGGAGGCGGGAGGATGGCAAGGTCAGGAGATCGAGACCATCCTGACTAACACGGTGAAATCCCGTCTCCATTAAAAATACAAAAAATTAGCCAGGGGTGGTGGTGGGTACCTGTAGTCCCAGCTACTTGGGAGACTGAGGCAAGAGAATGGTGTGAACCTAGGAGGCGGAGCTTGCAGTGAGCCGAGATCTTGCCACTGCACTCCAGCCTGGGCGACAAAGCGAGACTCCGTCTCAAAAACCAAAACAAAACAAAAAAACAAAAACAAAAAGCAAACAAACAAAAAATAGCCAAGAAAGAACACTTAAATTATATTCTAGTACTTCTTCAGATAAATATTATTGTTCACCACATTGCTACAGATGTAAATACACTGAAGAGAACGTTGGAGAGAACAATGAAAATGATTAAAGGGATGAAAACAGATCTTACTTGTAAAGATGAAAGGAATGGGGTTTATTTAGTTTAGAGATAAGAAACCCAAGGGAAGTCTTGATCACTACTTTAAAATTTATTAAGGGCTGTTTAAGAGGAACACACCTAACAGGTATTCTTTCTGTCCATAAAGGACAGAATGAGAAAACAGATCTAACACTTTATTATTGTTATTTGACTTGCTGATTAACTACTTAGCAAGATATTAATGGAATTTATTTTCCACTACCTACATCAATCCCTGGCAGTAATTGAGACTCTTAGAGTTGTACATTAATTTTTTCAGGGCCCGGGGCACCATATAGTACTCTTGAGCAATAGTGTTATGTACTGATGAGTGCAGGATGACCTAAAGCTGGCTCACTGATCACTGAGTTATAGATCAAAAAATGACTCTAAGAGATCATCTGGCCCAGACTCCTGAGGGGAATAATAACATCATAGAAAACAGAGATTTTATTCACTTCATGAAGCTCTCCAGTCATGAGCACTCTATACGCTTTCTCATCAATGAGAAGGAAACACACACACATACACTAATGCACTCGCACACATACACTCATTATATACATTTCCTGAACACATGAAAGCAGGTTGTTAGATGCTGGAGGGTTAGAGTGTGAGGAGTGGAGGGTGTTGAGTCAAAGAAGAATCTGTTGATTCTTTTAAAAAAAGAGACACGTTAATAAAGAGTTAAGGTAGAAGAAATGATTTGCGAAGCTCATAAGTCTAAATTTTAGTTCTTTCCACATTATACAAATTTATGTAAATGATTTAAGAAACTTTGATTCATAATTAGGTACAAGTCAGTGTTACATGCTATGCTCACATATCTCCTTGAACTGGTCAAAAGAACAGGTCAAAGTTCAAACAGCAAAAATAACTAGTGTTACCATGATTAGTAGCAGAGCTTTAAAGCCACTGGTAGACCCTGAGAGTTGAGCCACTGGATTTCATTTTATAACTCATTAATATCTGTGTTTTTCAATAAGATAAATGTAAGATTAATTTAGAGTGCAAGGGGGAAATGAGCTCCGGTAAATTTTGATATCTTCAATCATAAATCCATTTTTAAAAGTTTAAAATACTATTAAGAATCTCTTGCATTATGACTTGAAAATCATTGTTCTGTACCATCATTATTTCTTCTCCTATTTATGAATGAATGTAGGTGGTATCTATAATTCTCACTTTCTGCTTTGGGACTTATACCTCCAGGCTGATATGCCATCTCAGTATGTCACAGAACTAGTTCCTAGCTTGCTGCACTCAATTTCTTTCTGACAGCCAAGAAATGTGATTTTATAATGAGGTGTAAATCATAGAAAAGGATTGTCTATAAAATATTGTGGTAGAAATAAGAGCAGGAGTATAAGGGTTTGTATCAATGGTGCTGTAGGTTAAAAAAAGAACATCACAATTAAGGACACTATTGAAGATGAAGTGGTCTTCAGGCCACTTGTATCTTGTATCGGTATTTCATGTACAGTGATGGCAAAAATTAACCATGGTTTAATTTATATTTCAATCAACTTTTCCTGTGATGGTAGTCAAGTGGGTTGCTTGACAGAAGCATGACATAATCCATGTGATAATATTTGACATCCTTCTGTGACTTCCCACAAGGCAAGGAGAAGGTGACTGGGAAATATTCTCCCTTCCCACTCAGTCACAATTGAACTTAATGATAGAGTGACATCATTGCAAGGACCCTAGGCAAGTAGAACTAAAATGCAGAAATTAGGATTGTGGCATAATTGAAGAGGGAAAGTTGCTTCTATCCTAACTGATTGGGAATAGAAAGGTTTTATTTCAGAATTTGATATTGTTACTTTGGGCATCTGGTCAGCTTCTTGTTTCATTATCTTTGTGTTCTTTTTTATTGTGTTTGATATCCTGAGGATGGATAGAAAGGAATTTATCAAATGAGATGTACACTCAGTGTTCCCATTCTGCTTCCTTCACCCCCTAGGTCTCTGTAGAAGCTGGCAAAGGAAGCAGAATTGTTATCAGATAATACTGGCTTGTATTGTTATCAAATAATACTGGTTCAGTGAATTGTTATCAGATAATACTGGTTTAGCATCTAAATGGGGCCAGTATACCCCTGATCATGCTTGTCTCTAATTTACCACTCAAAAAAATTTTAATATTTACTCATAAAAATAAATATGACATGATCATGGATGTATAATGTTACAGTTATATAATTCTAGAAAGCCAAATAAAATATTGGTCCAAAATGCATATTCAAGTACTATGCACAAAGTATGAAACATGCATGAGAATGATAAACTGCAGTTAAATATCTGAATATTGTATTTGTATAACATCAAACATTCAGATATTTAAGAAATATCCACCTGATAGGATGTTTTCATCTTCAATGCAGATATGTGGCAATACTTATTGATGGGTTTGCTCATGTCACAGTTACATAGTGATATGGTTTGGCTCTGTCCCCACCCAAATCTCGCCTTGAATTTTAATAATCCCCACATGTCGAGGACAGGGCCAGGTAGAGATAATTGAATCACAGAGGTGGATTACCCCATACCATTCTCGTGGTAGTGAATAAGTCTCATAAGGTCTGATGGTTTATAAATGGGAGTTCCCCTGAACAAGCTCTTTCTTGCCTGCTGCCTTGTATGATGTGTCTTGCTTCTCCTCTGACTTCTGACATGATTGTGAGGCCTCCCTAGCCATGTGGAAATGTAAGTCCATTAAACCCCTTTCTTTTATAATTACCCAGTCTTGCATATGTCTTTATTAGCAGTGTAAGAACGGACTAATACACATGGCGATACACAGTCCTTTATCATTTGAGGTAAGTTTGGCTAGCAATGGGGATGTAAGTCTTAGGAAATTGTATGCATTTCCTCTTTCCATTATGTGCCTCACGTGTTGCCGATTATTATTTCGCTATAGTCAGGTTTTAAGAATGTTGTTCTATCAGTCAAGATTAAGGCTAGGTGCAGGAAGTGGGGATGACTCATGGGTATAAAACATCCTCTATCTTATATTGAGCTTATATCATCACCTGGATTAATTTCAAGCCCACTGACTTGAATGCTTTCTCTATAGATTTATTTGATTCTTAAATAACAGTTTGAGAAACTCTAATGTCGCTGATGAGGCTTATAAGGATGATTCACAAGAAAACCTATTTGTTTCTCTATACTTGCTTGTTTGCACATCATTCCTCCTGTTGGATTAGTGAGCAGAAGGAATTGTAAAACCACAGGGGAACGGTTTAAACGGGATAGTGCAGGCATTAGAGAATGATTAACAGTAATTTCACAAAGGTAGAAGGTAAGCTGCTCATTTTTACGGAATGGAACAAATGTGTTTGGAATGATTAACAAAACAAGACATGAAAAAATAGAAAAATGTAGCCACTCACTTCTACTTGGGCAACAAACCATATGAGATACAAATGCAAATGCCCCCCTTGCCCCGCCCCCAATTCACATGCTTAACATTATTTACCGCTAAACTTCTGTTAGACTGTGGCAGACAACCACTACAGAACATGAAAATCAAAATGCTTATATGACAGCTTTCCCCAGCCGTGAAAAGGCAGCTTATTTGATTTTGTACTTTTCTAAAATCTTTTTAACCTACACAAGCCAGTGTAACTCAGTGCTTAACAACAGCATTTCAACAAAGTGTAAACATTCTTCCATAAGTAATAGGTCAGACAATTCACTTATATCCTGAAAGCTCCCAATTATCTTGTTAAATAAAGACAATTCATTCAGTCGTTCATTAATTCCACATATATGTAGCCTCTAAGTGGAACACTATGCTAAGTATTGCAAAAAATACAAAGGAGTCTACATATAGTTTTATCCTACGGAAGCTGGGCAAGAACATCCCTATTCAAAGAAAGTTTGTTACTAGAGATCCTTGTTTCTCCATCACTTAGGGCAGGTTGGGGCCAGCTTTTACTTCCTGAGAGTTGCTACTGAAACTTTTTGAAACAACTTCCAATATCGTCCAAGGACCTCTTCCTCTTTATTTCCTTGCCTCTCTTTAGAGGCAGACAAACCGCACAAATTTCTTTGAAAGTATAGTCTCTAGATTTTCCTAGCGTAGCACCCCACATATTTAGCTTTATTCCATGTTTACCCTACCCTGATCCATGGATCAGAGGAACTTGGTAAGTACACTCTGGAGCTTTGGTAGTGTGAGGGAGGTTCATTCCTAGGAAGGGTCGGCATTGTTATTGAACCTTAAACCCTCGCTAATAAAATTGTGGCCTATGGACCAGTAGCATGGGCATCACTTGAAGTCCTCTAAATCTGAATCTGCATCCATATGCACACTGAAGTTTGAGAAGCATTGTACTACACTACCAAAAGATAAATGAATTAAAAGAATCCTCTCTTATATTCTTAATTTGAATTCAGATGAATTAAGAGAGAGTTGGCCAGATTATGATAAACAAAGTCTTGAGTTCAATATCCTACAGTCATTTAAGGTAGAAATTATATCTTTCAGCAAAGTTTCTGAAATACCCAGAATGGTGCTAATATGAAGTAAACATTAAATAAGTACGTGTTGAATGAATTTACACGTCCTGTCCAGCGTCAAGTGTAGAGTTCTCGCTCTGTGTGGCACTGTATACACTTGTTAAATACATATTTGTAGACAGAAATTTGGTATTTCAATTCCCATTCCTCAATCTCTAAGAACCTATTATCTTCATCCAAATGAATTATTACGTAAATGCATTTTATTCAGTCAATCTGTAATATTTATTGAGTTTTTATATTCTCCCCTTTGCCAGAAAATTGGAATTAAAGGGAAAACATTTTTCTTGCCCTCATAATGTTGAAAGTCTGGTTCATTGACAGTTACAAAAATATACGCTATAGTAAAGGGATATATAAAATTCAACAGAAATATAGGAAGATAATTTAACTTTTCTGAAGTACACTAAGAATGACTTCACAGAAGCAATGTTTGAATTGAAACTTAATGAATGAGTAGTATTTAAAGGTAGGAAAATTTGAGAGTATCACAGACAAAAGAATCAAGGTGTAATAAAGCTTGTAAAGTAACTTGTTTCTGGAGAAAGAATAGGAAGGGACTATGAGACTGAGCAAGAAGGCAATGACCTCACCAAGCAAACCCTTGCATGGCTTCCTAAGGAGAAGTCTATGTATCATTGCGGGGACAATATGAGAGACATTGAATAATTCTGAATTTCTGAATAGAGTATGACATCGTTAGATGTATATTTTTGACATTGTGATGAGTGAAGAAGAACTACAACCACAGTCAGAGAGACCAATTAGAAGACTATTGTAATAGTCTATATTACAACTCAGACTCTGGCAATGGAGAGGGGGAAATAACAGAGATTATCTCCTTGTTTAAACATTGCTCAAGCTTCTCTCAACTCTTTTTTCAACTAGGCCTTAACTTTTGGACTCTGTGGTTGCCTCTGTGTTGTCTAATTTTAGCAAGAATACTAAAAAGCCAGTTTATTCATCCTTGATATGTATCTGACCACCCTTGATTTCTGATCAAATTCTTTATCCTCCACCCTCCCCAGGGTGATGTCTGTCTTCAGGAAGGATCCTGTGAGGTTGGTTTAGCCAGAATTTCCTCTTTACCCTGGTATTTTCTTTAAGTAATTTTCAATGTACTGGCCTCCACGTTAATCTTTGGCTATAAATTCCCATTTTTTCTTGTTATATTTAGAGTTGAGCCCAGTCTCTCCCCGCATTGCAAAGGCCCATTCCAATGAGCCTTACACCTATCAAAATAGTCTCCCTCTGAATAAAATCGGCTTTACCATTTTTAACAAGTGTCCACTGAGTATTTTTTTTCCTTAACAAAAAAGAGAGAAAATATTCTCAGGAAGTATTCAGGTGTAAGGATGAAGGGGATTGCCGTAGACTTGTCTATATTCATTCAGCTTGGGCAAAGTGAGAGTGAATTGCTCTTGATAGAATTCTTTTCACTACTTTAATAAATAATTACTTGTCATATCCATAAAGTAAGAAGAGTGAGTAGTCTTCTGTACATCAAAATTATGTTTGGTCTGAGAACCTAGAGAAGAATTATATCGAGAATTTCAGAATAAATATAGAGAAATCCAGGCTAGTCTTCATTAAAGCCTATGCAGAGAAATGATTCTGAAAACTACTGTTAAGACTCGTCTATAATATAAGAGAATTGCCTATGAGTTATGACCAATTTATTCCCTCTCTAAAGAAAGTAGATATAAACAACACATTCCTCGCATGTGGATGGGGTGAATTGTTGCCTATATCATATGGTTTAGAGAGCAACTTAAAAACCCTTTCCTTGCCGGGCATGGTGGCTCACACCTGTAATCCCAGCATATTGGAAGACCAAGACGGGCAGATCACGAGGTCAGGAGATTGAGACCATCCTGGCTAACACAGTGAAACCATTTCTACTAAAAATACAAAAAATTAGCCAGGTGTGGTGGTGGGCGCCTGTAGTCCCAGCTACTTGGGAGGTTGAGGCAGGAGAATGGTGTGAACCCAGGAGGTGGAGGTTGCAGTGAGCCAAGATTGCGCCACTGCACTCCAGCCTGGGTAACAAAGCAAGACTCCGTTTCAAAAACAAATAGATAAACAAACAAAAAACCCTTTCCTGCCCCTGTTCTTACTGGTGTCTGAAAATTCTCACTATTATAGTAGAACCTTACATTTGGGATAAGAAGTTGCCTATGTCAGAAGACACTGAAGATATTGCTGGGCTCTTTAGACAAAATGAAGAGTTAGGAAAGATAAGGTCAAGTCTCACCGAGAGTACAGAAACCTACATGAGTATGAGGAGCCCCTTTGCTGAATTTCCAATTTGAGTGTGGTTTAGTTAGCAGACAGTCGGTCACATTATGGCTTACTGAGATCGAATCCCAAGATTCTCAAATGCTAATGTCTTTCCAAATATCTGATGATCTTATTAAAATGCAGGTTTTGATTTGGTAGGTTTGAGATGAGACCCACCACTCCATATTTCTAACAAGTATTACACTGTACTTGTTATTGGTGGATATTACACTGTAAACACTGGTCTAAAACAGGAACACTTCCAGGAAGTGTGGAATAAGGAGACCAGAAGTTAGTAAACAGATCACCCCACAGGGTTCTGAAGGATGACACACAAGGGTGATAATTTGGGGGCTTGTCAGCTGCAGAAAATTTTATGTGTCTTCTTATATAAAGGATACCTCTGAACGTCATTCATTTGTATGACAAAGAGAAACTGGTTCCTTTGACCAAAGCTTTATTTCTGTGAACATTGCCAACAAGTTATGTAAAGCATACCTGCCATGCATTCTCAGAAACCTTCACTTCTCTGAGAGTAGAGGTTTAAAGGCATAGATAAACTCCCTGTATTTGTAAACAAAAATGCCCTCATGATGACTTAAAAAAGGTCTGTAGCCAGATCCACAAATCCACAAACTATAAGAAATTTGAAATGAAGAGAAACAATTTACAAACGTAAGATTCAAAGAATTCTCATCTCACAAATACTTCATTCTACTCCAATTACTTGTATGTTTTCAGTTGAATGTGCTTTTAGTTTTTTTGAACAATCTAAATAATTGCTCACATTTTCCACTTCATGTAGACACATCCTGATTATAATTAGAAGAAAAAAATGCATCTGGTTGAATATAATCCAAGGCGTAAAGCTGAAGTGAAGACATTAGGGATAGGTGACAGAACACTTAAGGTACAATTAAAAGATTGGCTCTGGCTGTATTTATCATTGTCCCTTCTTGCATTAAAAAAAAAAGTGGTTTATTTTTAAAGAAAGATTAAAATTTTACAAAACATTGGCACTTTGGACAACAACAATGCAAACAAATGGAAATTTTATCTTGCCTGAATTCAGCCTTAAAAAAAAAAACAACATCTTATTCATTTTGTTTAAGGACAACAATTACTTTAGTTAGGCCAGTGTATTTAGTTATTTTATATTTTAACTAGATTTAGAATATACGACCATGTATTATTATCTGGTTTTGAAAATTAAGCCTGTGGCTCTGTGCCTGCTAAACAGCAGCTCCCTGAACTTGTTCCACAGGCAGACAGGCAGAGTATAAAAAGAGGATTAAAACTGCTTTCTGTATCCTCAACTTTATCAAGGATAGCACAGAAATCTCCATCATTCATATTGCCTAGAGAGTTCTAAAGCATTAACAATTTATCTAGTTTATATATAATAAAAGCTATAAAGTATATCTTTTTAATGCCAATCACCAAGTCCAACTATAATGCAAAAAAGTTGTAAGGCAAGTTTAATTGGTACAACTCCTGCTGAACGAGTAAAATACAACATGCTTGTAGAAAAGCTAGTGTCCAATAAACTTGACAATAAAAATCTCGTCCAAAGGCGTTAAAAAAGGTACCTGGAGAAACAGGCCTCTTTGCAAGTAAGGTACTGTCTTTGATATGTAAATATTGTCTTTTTTTTTTTTTTTAATTTGTCAAGATGAACAACATAAGGCATTGGCTTTTGCTAGAAAAAAGTTGTTAACAGTTACTTTAGACACACACATATATCTATATATACACACATATGTATAAAAGACATTACTTGCAATATTCCTGGAGTTATTTCACCTTTCATTATCAATTGTTCAGAAGAACTGCTTAAGAGCTTAGTGCAAACAGGGCTCACAGTGCAAGTCCTAGGCAAACTGTCAAGAAGGAAAATTTGCTGTCCAATAACCTACAAAATTCCTTCTCATCATATCCTCTCTTTTTACTCTCTTTCTAGCCCTCAGTGTAAGTCTTGTCAGGAAGATGGGTGGGGGGGTCTATTTTTCTTCATTTACTATGAAAATCCAAATGTTTTTTGCAGGAAAGAAGAAGCTATTTTTGACATCATCCATATAATAAGCTGATTAACAGAAAGCATCTCCTAAACCAAATTAATGCTTGACAAATTGACTACATTTTCTTCAGAGATCATTATTCTTATTGCATAATGATTATAATTTATGTTTTATGTATTATTAATAAATTAGTGTTGCCAAAAATATTATTTTTAAGGAAGTCTCTCCCAAAAGCCTAGTTAAAACTAGTTTTCAATACAAACACAAAAAATTAATGTAAAAGATACAAATATATTATCATTATTCATAAAAAACAGAAAACATACCAGATTAATAAAATTAGGCAAGATGAAACTCTCTCTTTCTCTCTCTTCCCACCTTTCTCCATTCTTTTTGATACTCTTAAAGTTGAAAAAAGGACAAGATGAAAAAGAAGACAGTCAAATAAACATAAAATTTGTCAAAAGCAAGTTGAATTTTAGATAAAATTTCCATTAAGTGAACTGACCAGTAGTAGAAATGGTCTTAAGTGACTGGACTTTAGATACTATGTAGATTCAGAGAATGTGGGCCATGATCCCCTTGCAACATTATGTGGCATTCAGATGCCTGAGCCCTGCCACAGACTTCCGAATCAGTCTCTGGAAGATGGGCCTTTATCCTCATTTTAAACAAGTCCTCTGAAAATTCTAATAGACATCATTGTTTGGAAACCTCTCCATGCTCCCACTCTAGAACCAGTGGGTCTTGCGTGTTTGACCTCTGGACAGTAACTAGGGCCAATTAATCTTCTTTTCCTTGCATTGTAGAAGTGTAAAGATGTCACGTTGCTTTACAAAGCACCAGACAACAGTTCACCTCTTCTCAAAATGTCACTGAAACTGTTCAAGAGCTAGGAAGGCACAACTTAGCGGTTGCAGAAGGCTTCTCAGTTTCATGAATTTGATCACATTGTGGTATTCCTTAAATCTACCACGTGTAAAATAAAAATAAAACACACGCACACACACACACACACAAAATATGTTGGCAAACAAAACTAAGTTGATTTACTTAGTAGAGTAAGAGAGAGCATTACTTTATTGAGGCTTAGTATGCTTCAAGAAGGCAAATGTCAGGAGAGGATATTTATAGAGTTTGGATAGAATCCGGGCTTAAGTGGGTCTTAGGGTATGTGGTTTAAGATGGAGAACTGATTATGCCTAGGAAATATTTGTGTCATAATATTTTCATATTGGTGGACTCAAGACGGGAGAGTCTTACATGTGAATCCTGATAAGTAAACTGAAGTTGGATAAGTGATTTGTTTGCCCGGATGAGCAATCTACTGTCCTGATAGGAGAGCAAAATATTTGCCCAGACAAGTTGGTTTGCAGGAATTTTCCTAAAGCAAATAGCGAAGTTATTTATTGATTTATAACCTTATATTCTTGAGCAAGAATTTCCAGGAACAAATATTTGTCATGTTAATGCAGGTGGCTTCAGTTCTTACTGACAATTG
Organism: Chlorocebus sabaeus; assembly: GCF_047675955.1. Taxonomy (NCBI): domain Eukaryota; kingdom Metazoa; phylum Chordata; class Mammalia; order Primates; family Cercopithecidae; genus Chlorocebus; species Chlorocebus sabaeus. The sequence continues at coordinate 87,905,021 of NC_132905.1, forward strand.
GTAGGCTCTGTGGACAAAGGTGGTGTCATTTCTCAAACCAAAAGAGACTCAAAGAGCCTTTTCCTAGGATCTCTTTATTCTAAATTCTTGTTGAACTTCACTCAACAGACATGTATTAAATATACAATGAAAGATGGAAAATTCCAGGCACAGATACTGCTACCGTCCTCAACCCACTGCCCATGACAGACACATTAATAATCAATCACAACATTCCTGCCCACTCGACCCTAACTTGGCCTCATGATCTTTTTCAAAGTAGCATTGAAGGCAACAGTTTCAGTTGATCAGAGCAGTTACACAAATGGCCAGAGAAGGAAGTGGGGACTGTGAAGGTGAATCAGGCACACATTTTGTTCTCAAAGAGTTTGGAGTTAAGAAATCATAGGGAATACCCTGGCGACATTGCCGTGTGTTTAATTAGAACAAAGCTAACATGAATGTGAGTAGCTGAAAGTAAGTCCGGATAGAGAGCTGCTGGCAGTTGTAAGTGGTCTTTGATGTGAGACCAAAGCATGTGACACTTATGTGATAGGGAACGGGGAATGACTGACTCATGAAAAACGGAGAATAAAAGAATTGCAACTGTGCTTCAAGAACATTGATAATTTGAAAGTACATAAGAGATTCTATAAATGTAGAGAACATACAGGAGGCTATTGCAGGAATTTAGAAAAAAAATACACTGTAGGAACAGATTAGGGCACATATAGGTAGACTAGAAAGGAAGAGGGTGGGTAAAAGAAACTCATTACACATGTACAATTGACAGGTTTTGACCCCGGGGGTTAGTTGTAGGGGAGCAATCAGGGGAGAGGAAAGAAGAAATGATTTTAAAAATACATTTAAATTGTTAAACAACAACTAAAAGAAAAAATTTCAGCCAAAATTCAACACTTATGAGGAGAAAGACATTTGAGAGGGATTTGACCATTGTAAAGGATAGCTTTTATTACTGTCTTCTTACTCTCTCTTCTTTTGGGAAATTACTTCTCCATGTGATTTTTTTGGAGAACAAAACTTGAGACCTTGTCCCTCTTGACCACAGAGCAGGCCACACAGCCTACACTAGACCAGTGACTGGCATCCTACTGAGAATGTGATCCGTAAACTCAGATACTCAGGGATGAAAGGTGGTAAGAACCGAGGCTCCAGATGATGGAGTCTTAGAGATTTTTTGAGAGTTAATGCCATTGTGTTCCTTAAGATACCCCAGTTCCTAACCTTCTGGAAATCAGTTTTTTCTTCATTCCTTTGAGTCTCTACGCTATTTATTGAGAACTAAAGCCAACATAATTCCCTGTGACTGCATTAGGCAGTACTGATGTGGAACAAATATTGCTTAGCTGCTTGCTCCAGTGTATTTGTCTCCAGAAAATAAGATTGTAAGACAATTAAAACCAAGACTAACAGCTCCCAGATCAAAGCTCGTTTTAAGGCCCTTGCCTCACTGTCCCCACCAATCTATTACAAATTCTAATCGAACAATTCCCTGCCTTCATGACTTCCTTTAAAATGACTATAACCGGGCCCTAAAATCTCATATTTAAACTCCCTTGAAGATATCCCTTCAGTGATAATACTAACATGCTATCAAGTTGTTGACTTTATTTAGTACAGGAGATACGATAAACTTAGCTTTGCTTGATCTATGGGTTTTTCTGGTGATCTTTTGGGGATCCAAGAGTCAGCACAAGTAAACAACCAATAAACTCTTTTTAATTTTCTGGATAAATTAGATGAAAATTAAATTCTGTAGCCTGCAAGTAAAAAATTGCTAATTATATCATGAATTATCATGCATGCTTATGGAAGGTCATTTAATGTGTAACTTGTCCCATAAAATTAGCCTATACCTTTCTGAAAGGCAGAAAATTTGTCATGTTGGGGCTACTGTTAAATAATGTAGAAATAAACAAGCTTTTCACTTTGATCTATCCCTTGTCTTTTGGTTACTAGCATATTAATCTTTATTGTTTAACAATAGCTACATTTATTGTGCTAATTACATATGGTTCTTAATTTTTATAAAGATAAAAGATTGCAGAAGACATCATCAGAATGTCACCCTTCCTCTTGGTTCCTCTTTTTTATTTCAGTAGAAATAACACCACCAGCAGTTTTGTTACACAGCTACCCTTGGGAATTTGAAGTAGGGGTCTAAAACGTTAAAAAAGAGGAATTTATTGGTAGTATTGACAGATAACTGGTGTTGGCTTCCAGGCTGGTTGCCAAAGACTTGTCTAATTTGTTTTTGTCTATCAAGTTACTAGTGCAATGTATAGTCAGTTCAGGCAATTACAACAAATTATCATAGACGAGATGGCTTAAACAACAAGCATTTCTCACAGTTCTGGAGGCTGGAAGTCTGAGATCAGGATGCCAGCCTAGCTGAGTTTCGGTAAGGATCTTCTTCCTTGTCGCAGATGACTGTCTTTTCCATGCATCTTGACATGGAGGAAATAGGGTCAAAGAGTTCTCAGCCTCTTTTAAATAAGGGCACTAATCCCATCATGGGGGCTCCATCCTCATGACCTAATTACCTCCTGTGATGGTTAGCACTGAGTGTCAACTTGCTTAGATTGAAGGATACAAAATATTCATCCTGGATCTGTGAGGGTGTTGCCAAAGGAGATTAATATTTGAGTCAGTGGACTGGGAAAGGCCCACCCACCCTTAACCTGGGTGGGCACCATCTAATCAGCCTCCAGAGGGGTTATAACATAAGTAGGCAGAAAAATGTGAAAAGAGAAACTGGTCTTGCCTCCCAGCCTACATCTTTCTCCCATGCAGAATGCTTCCTGCCCTCAAAAACCGGGCTCCAACTTCTTCCATTTTGGAACTCAGACTGTCATTCCTGGCTCCTTAGCCTGCAAATGGCCTGTTGTGGGACCTTGTGGTCATGTGAGTTAATACTTAATAAACACCTCTCTCTATATATATATATGTATGTGTGTGTGTGTGTGTATACATATATGTGTATATATGTGTATATATATTTATATATATATGAAAAGGAGTTTATATGTATATAAGTATATATTTATATATATTCCATTAGTTCTGTCCCTCTAGAGAACACAGAATGATATACCTCCCAAAGATTCTACTTCCAAATTTCATCACATTCAGGATTAGATTTCAACATAGAAATTTAAGGGGCACACAAACATTCATTCCATAACTCCTATTGATTAAGCACAGCTAAGTGTGCATATAATCCTTGCCTCAGGGTCTGCAACTGGAGAGAAGCCAACTAAAACATAGACTTGTTAGGAAAGCATGTTGTCTTCATCCTTTAGTGGCAAAACTGCTCCTAGAATTGCACCAAGCATAAGTTTTGGTGAAGAGTCTGTAAAATTGTACATACATACCAAGACTGGTGCTTAATTTGTCTTGTCTATGGAGTTAGTAGTACAGTGCCTATCTCAGAGTAGGTTATCAATACAGGGGAACAGATCACGATGGTCTAAATAACATGGTTGCAAGGTCTGATAATTCCAGGGTTAGGACAGTCACAGCAGACTAGAGTTGATCCATGTGGAGGGATTAAAGAAGCATTTGTTCAATAAGTATTTCAGCCAACCCATACTTTATAACCAGAACTGATGCCCAGCTAGCATGCACTGGGACAGCTGGACCAGTTCTTCATTGTTGGTGTCAGTTCTGAAAGCTCGTTTTGTCTGTCCCAATTGGTGTATGGTCATCCTTTTCTAGTTGTTACTTATTTTAATTATTACTTCCATTCACAGCCATTTTAATTAACTACTTTTTTTTCCAGGGGTGCTTGAATCTTGGTCTTGAATGATATCATCTTGTCGCATGATCCTTAATCTTAATGTCTCTTCTTATCAGTTCTGTAGCATTTCAAGGAGAGACATAGTCTTGGTCAAAAACATTGTTTATTTCTGAAGCATATGTACCTGATCAGCCATCCATGTAAGCATTTGTTTTCCTCCTCAGGAATTATATTTCTTACCATCACTGATTGCATTGGCCTGGTGCCAATCTACTGCATGCCCAGTTAGACAGCACTAAATATTAGTTTTGGTTGATACCATGGAACATTACTTATAATAACCTGGACAGCTTTAAGTCAGTGCTTAAAACCAATCAATCAGAAAATAGTGTTTCAGTATCTAATGTACATAAAGCACCATTAAAGTGGCCAAGGGGATAGGCAAAAATTCCAACAATGATCCCTGCCTTCTAAATATATACAATTCCAATTGAGGTCTAGTACACAGTATTTACATAGTTCTAGGCAAGTAACTTAACTTTTGTGCCTCATTTACTCATTTGAAGAATAAGGATAATAATCGTTGTGCCAATTTCATGTAAAAATTTAAAATATCCCTTAGCATATAAATAGACATTCAGAAGTGGTATCTATGAAAACTTTCAGTCTAACTGCAAAGTTGAGATGAAAGACACCTGTAATAGTATATAATACCACCTGATAGATATCAAAAGGCAAGGTAAGATTTTTACATACAAAGGACTTACAGTTCTAGGGAAGCAGCCATTCTGAGCTGGAGAGGCAACTATTCTGAGCGGGAGAAACCTGGGAAAGCTTTTTGGAGTGTAAGTGGAATTAGAATGAAGCACTGAAGAAGAGGTAGACTTTGAACAAACACGCTCAATGCCTCAAGATGAGACAGTGTAAAGTGTGCTACAGCACCTGGAACAGGTGCCACACTGTATGAAGCCCAGGGGCTCCAGGACTGGGGTCAAGGACAAAAAGAGCTTACGACTTCACTCCCTGCCCATAAAGAAATCAGATTAAGAAGGTTAAAATTTTACTGTAATCATCATATAATGAAGGTGAAAAACAGATCGTAGTGGACCAAATTTTGAAAGGAAACAGGCAGGGTAGGGGCAGAGGCTGGGAATGTTTGCTGATGAAGTCATGGTTTATTCAAAGATGCTATGAGTATGCTCAATATCTATTTATTAAAAATCAACATTTATCTACCTCTATTCATTTTTTCTGAGATAAGCAAATATAGAGAGTGAAAATGAATATTAAATGTTGCTTTTTCTAAAGGTTTATTTAAAAACAATATAGATACAGCTATTATACAAATGGAGAATCATTTTCTAACTCTTCTGCCTGTTTCATGCTAAGCTTTTTTTTTCCTGCCTTGATTATACTATGGCGCAATCTCAGCTCACTGCAACCTCTGCCTTCTGGGTTCAAGCAATTCTCCAACCTCAGCCTCCCAAGTAGCTGGGATTACAGGCCCCCTCCACCATGCCTGGCTAATTTTTGTATTTTTAGTAGAGACAGGGTTTCACCATGTTGGCCAGACTGATCTTGAACTCCTGACCTCAAGTGATCCACCCACTTCAGCCTCCCAAAGTGCTGGGATTACAGGCATGAGAGAATGGTATTTTAAATTATTTATTTACAGGATACAGAAAATATTTGATGGTTTCTATTTTTTAACTGTCTTAAGTTTACCACATTTTAAAGAAAATTGGTAGAGTCTACTACTTAAAAAATTGAGAAATGACAATAATGTAAAAGGACAAATATATTCTAGAGTTATTCTTAAAATCGTCATGTGCTAGATAGAGATGAAGGTGTTAACTTCTGTCCTCAGATCCATTTTTATGTTACCAGACGAAACCATTGCCTTCATTGAATTACAGGTGTGAGAGTCATTATCTCCCAGGAGCACCTTGAGAAAGAGAGGTCTAATCTCAATAAAGTGATTTTCATGTTAAATAAATCCCCCATGTTTAGTACTTCTTCGTTCTTAAGTAGAAAATGTCTTATCCCTCCCCTCATTCACCTCTTCTAATCTCAAAAAGAGAAGAATCTCAAAAGAAATGTGCATTTCTACTAACCAGAATTGATTTTGTTTTCTTTCTATTTGGTATTCTTCGTCACCTTGCTTGTGTGTGTGTGTTATATAATGGATGAAGAGAGTCGGGAGAATCAGTTTGCTGGCCAGATGTTTACCATATAAACTATTTTTCTTCATATTGACTTCACTCTCCATTTCGTATACTAACGTGTGTGCTTATGAAGAAAGCAATTAGTCTAATAAGCCTAGTTTAATCAACACACTTCTGTGCAATATGTGGAAAATGCCTGAGAAAGTATTTAGCAGGGATTATGAAAGGCCCAGGAGACTTCTCACTTCTGCTTTGCAGATGAGCTGCACCAGAGAGGGGCAGCGTGGGGAGGCCTTCCTTTTTTTCTTAAAAAAACTTCAACTCTCCCTACATTCAGTGAGATATACACTAATAATAATGTGTGCCTTGATATTTTCAGGAAAGTCGTGGGCCATATCTGTTCTAATTTGGCATCAATACTGCATGTTCTCCTTTCTAATGGCATGAGCTGTGGTTAATGAATTATATAGAATGATCATTTGAACAATCAAAAGCAAATAAAATTATTTTTCTGTAAATTTGACTTTGGATTGCTTCTCTTTCTCTCTTCATTCACACTGATGTAGTCACTTCTCCTCACCCCCTGCCAAATATACAACCTCTTGAATGGATCAAAAATAAATATGGATTTAAAAAAAAAAAAAAAAAAAAAAAGATGCTGAGTGCTACGGCTTGCACCTGAAATGCCAGTACTTTGAGGTTGAGGTGGGCAGATCACTCAATCCCAGGAGTTTGAGACCTGCCTGGCCAACATGGCAAAACTCTACAAAAAAACCCACAAAAAAGTAGCCAGGCATGGTGGTGCATGCCTGTAATCCCAGCTACTTGGGAGGCTGATGTGGGAGGATCACTTGAGCCCGGGAGGTCAACGATGCAGAGGGCTGTCATTGTGCCACTGCACCCCAGCCTGAGTGAAGGAGTGAGACCTTGTCTGAAAAAATTAAAATAAAATAAATTTTTTAAATTAAAAAAATAACAAGAGAAGAAAGAAAAGTAAAATCGCACATTCATATTAGTGTTCCCAACCAACGTCTTGGTTTTTTGAATGATGATAAAGTTTTATTTTTATGTTATTCATTTATACTTTTACTGTTATGGAGAGGTAAACAACTCACATATGCATAGCAGTACTGTAAAATTTTAAATATTACTAAATGTCTAAGATTCAGGGTGTTGTAATTACACAATTCTTGTATAAATGGCATAGACGTTATTTTGTATTTTAAATTAAATATGATATTATTCAGTTTGAAAAATTCAGAGACAAGGTTTCCTTGAGTCATAATTTTAGAGCTAGAAGTGGTAATCAATATTATTTGGTCCAACTTTCTGTATTGAAACAAAGGGTTACAGAGATAACTTGCACTAGGCTCTTATTAAGGGAAAAGGCAAGAGCAGAGTCCATATCCTCAGTAAACTTTACAGTGATCATACTTTCCCTTTAATCAGTATCCAAATAGTATCCTATAGCACTAACTTTCCTTATATACACAGAACCTTAAATATTTAACACTGATGGACATGGACCGATCAGCATAAACACTCTTACCTGAATGCCACCTTGGTACTTACTAACTGAATATCAGCCCTGCTTGGAAACTGTTAATGAGAGTTTCTTCATTTCCTGACATGCTGTTTTTCTATTAATACAGCTAAGCACCGTGCCTCTCTTAGTTACACTGCCGTGTTATTATGCTATGTTTGAAGTGGGGTCAGCTCTGACTTCAGATGCCTGTCTGGCTTAGACAAGTCAGTCTAAAACTCTCTCTGGATCTTTTATTTTTTTCTACCTAATTGACGTGAGCTGCACCTGGCACTATATTATTACTTCATCCTCTTTAGACCCACAGGCGATTTCAGCTTATAAAGGTCATGTCTTATTTTAGCTGTTATCAGCTAATTCATCACCATCAGAAAATTAATTAGCGAGTAGCTTTACTAAAGACTGTATCTATACGACAACCAAACTTTCAGCTAATTCAGTCAAATTGGTGAAAAATCAGTCCAGCCAGTATTTTGGGGTGTGTGTGTATGTGTGTGTGTGTGTTTGAGCCAAACAACTAGTTAATTTATTGTGTCACTTTTCAGTAATCCATGAACTGGGTTAATTAAAAAATGACATTATATAAAGGACTTACATATGTAGAATTTTGCCAGACTTTTGACTGCTTGGATCAGAAATACCCATTAGTAAAATCCTCCTTGGGAATGACCCCTAGAAGTTTTACAGTCACCTGCTGATAATTTGATGTAAATAACACTTTCTCAATCTGTTGGTGAGTACCATATGCCATTTAGGATAGAATAAAGAGGGATATTTTGGTGAGACATATTGTATCTATTTCCTCCCCCAGCCTATCAAGTTTGTCAATGTAACAGGAAAAGAATATCTTCTACAGACTTTTAGAACTTGGTGTTTGAAAGTCTTTGTTAATTGGGTTCAATAATTTTTAACAGAGGCCACGTGGTGGACAAAAAACTGTAGCAACCAACTTGAGCATGATGGAAAGTAACGTTCTTTTAAATAATTAATAGCTGGTAAAAGGCCCCATGTATTATGGAGGGGAGAGAAGAGCAGATTTAATCAGAGGATTCAGGAAGGAGCGCTGATGAAAGAGATTAATCACACTAGAGCATGGTCATACAAGGCACAGATCAGATCATTCACTCACCTAAGGAAGAGCAGAGAAAGCAGAGAGTGGGGGAGGGTGACATGGTGGAGAAAGACACATATGCCATGGTAGTCAAATGTCAAACCTCATTAGAAAAGTTGTCCAAAACATCTCTAATGAGCTGGAAACAATGTGCAACTCACCTGGTTAGAGGCTTTTTTGCACAAATCCAAACTCAGGCCAGGTTGCTCAATGGGTCTTCAGAGAAATTACAAACACTGGAGTGAATCCTAGCCAAGGGGAGCTGTGTTAACAGACTCTTCTCAGCCACCAAACTTTGGCAATTGAGACAAAGATGAAACATTTCATCTCTTCGAGGTAATGTTGAATTGGCTTCATCTATATGTTGCCACTAATAATTGTTATAGAAGACATTAAGATTAGAGAAACCAAAATAACCACCACAACAAACGACACAGTTTTTCCAAAGTGTCAAGATCAAGCAAGGCTGGGGGCCAGATATCAGTGAGCAGAGAAGGATATGATGGAAATCTCTGTTCCTCTGCCAAAGGAGAGGAGTTAACTACACTGAGCCACCTAAGCCATCTGTATACGAAGAATGACCTTGGCAGAAGTGGAACACATTATTTGTTTCCATGGAAGAAGAGTTTTTCTGCTGGTGTTTTTTTTTTTTTTTTTTTTTTCAATCAGACAACATGGTCTGTTGCAGAGGTGTCCTCACTTTTCCTGCCAAGACCTCCTGGGCATCTGATGAAATCTGAACTTCTTTCAAGTTTTTGATCTAACTTTGTCCTCCGTGGATATCTTAAAATTAATGGATTAAAAACGTCAGCAGACCTCAACTCTTTTTTTTACTTTTCCCCCTCCAATTATAAGTAGAAGGAATGATCTTCTGCAATCATCCTTTTGATTGTGTCACTGTCTTGAAATAACTTGAAAAGAACTCTTAGTTTTAATTTGCATCAAAATAAAATGTTCTGACTCTCTTTCTTTGTTCATCCTGTACCTTGCTGTTCTTATTTTGTGTTGCGCACTGCTCTCACCTCCCGTCTGCAGCCAGGCATAAACTATGCCATCCTGCTTGCCTTATTATTTTCCTACTTTAAGATTTGCCACTGCCCTCACTTAAAACATCGCCCACACCCCTTTCCATGAAACCAGGCCACTTATTTCTGTCCAAACTTTGTTTAATTTTTACAACTTCATTGCCACTGTCCTATGTTATATGCACGTACCTGTTTCTGACACTTTTGTAATCCACATGCATGTATGTGGTCTTCACCACCAATAGTTTGCAAGTTTCTTAAAAACAGGGGCCCTATATACTTCTTTTTTGTCACTTTCTCAGAACAAGGCTTATCATTGTTAGTTGATTACTGGTCCATTTACGTATCAATGAATACCATGTGATATGGTTTGGCTGCGTCCCCACCCAAATCTCCTCTTGAATTGTAGCTCCCATAATCCCCATGTGTTGTGGGAGGGACCTGGTGGGAGGCAATTGAATCATGGAGGTGGGTTTTTCCCATGCTGCTCTTGTGGTAGCAAATAAGTCTCACGAAATCAAATTTATAAAGGGCAGTTCCCCTGCACACCCTCTCTTGCCTGCTGCCATGTAAGATAAGTCTTCTTCCTTTGCCTTCTGCCATGATTGTGAGGCCTCCCCAGCCAAGTGGAACTGTGAGTCCATTAAACCTCTTTCCTTTATAAATTACCCAGTCTCAGGTATGTCTTTGTTAGCAACAGGAGAATGGACTAGTACACCATGCTACTTTGATTTTCACTCAAGCCTGGGCAGACTGTATCACTTTGTTCTCCAATTTTTTTTTTCCCTTTTCTATTTGTTCAGGTTTCAAGTCTTAAAATATTTGCCTTGAAATAACAATAAGGGTGGTCTCTTTAGGCACACAGTGGATGGATTCAAGTGTGCCAGCTCACACTTTGGAAAGTGTAGCGAGTGTCCGGAAAGTAGTAAATCCACAGCTTCCTTGTCGTCCATCCACTCAACAGACACTTGACTCTGTATTTACATTCATAATGTTAGGTTCTTTCTTATTTACATATTTGTCAGTAGCCAGTGTGTCTGTTAACTTTGTTTATAGCATAGCCTTCCAGAGCTATCACTTTTCTATAGATTAATTTACATTTTCTAATTCCTATTATAGTTCTATGTACCCAGTCTCTCTCAAGTACTTTTTGATGATAATTAAACCACCAAACATATTTTCTTTAATTAGTATTTCCAAAGGAGGAAAATTGTAAATAATGACATTTTCCACATAAGCCAGAGACTTGAGCGTCAGCCATAATCTTGTCACTTGTTATGAGAGTCAGATCTACCAGCAAAAAAGGCTCAGAGGTGAGCACTGGAACCCTGTAGACCTTTGAATATGGAGAATTTGGGCCTAAATGTGTATCTTTGGGCATGTGAAATATCACTGGTTTTCAGAATGTCTCAGATTGACCCCAGACAACCTTTCAGTGGAAGCCTGTCCTCAAAGGCTAGTATCAGTCATAGAATGGCTCTGCAGTCACCTTGCCTCTCATGATGTGAGCCCTACTCTGAGATCATTGTCCTAATTTAAGGTATTTGAAAACAAGCAAAAAGAATAGACTTGAAGATATATAGACTAAGTCTCTAGCCCAGGAGGTAAAAAATCTTCCATCGTGCTGAGAATGTCAAATTTAGCCCTTCAACATGTCTCTAAACAGTTCTCTGCAATTAAGTCTCACTAACAAAAATAACCAAAAGTCGAGAAAGAGTTGACAGAATTAAGTTTTGCAGGAGGAGAACACTACTCTTATATTTCATTAGAATTCTGGCTAGAAAAAAACATGGTGCCGATGGGATCCCTGAGGCATGTGAGTTAGACAGCACCTGTAACATCGCTTTCTGAAGCGTGTGTAGGTGGGGGAAATTTGGGCTCAAATGATAGAGGTGACAAACTGATATGAGCTTATTATTTATATTTCTAATTTGAACGTTATGTAAGACTGCCTCCCTCAGAATCAACAGCAGCTTGTTAAAAATGCCCCACAGCCCTGCTGGGTCATTCTCCTCCGGGGGTTGTATTCAGGGAATTCGGCTTTTTTAACAAGCCCTGCCAAGTGATTCTCATGTTCAGTAAAGTTTGAGAGCCGCTGATATACGCTAACATAGGAAATCAGAAACATTCACTGCACGCTGTGCACTGGGCTAGGTGCTGAAATACAAGAGTAAACAGACTCACTGCAAGAATTCCCAAAGGCGAATCATGACCCCAAAGTTATGTATTCCTACAGAGTGCATGCAAACTGTAAAGCTTGAGGTCTGAGTTTTCAAGTAGGTTACTTTTAGTTTCTGTAAATGGAAATGCATTTTCTTATCAATTAAGCTAAAAAATAGTTAAATTTATTTAAGACATTCGTAAACTATTCTCTTAGCTGATGAAAACATTGTGAAAAGTTATTTTCTTAAGCCAGTCTGAAATGCTCTGGCAGAACTGGTAGACAAAGTGATATTTTGGGGCCCCAGCTTCTCCTTTCTTTGCCTGTTACATCTCCGTGGTGCTTCTTCAAGGAACTCCTGGCCTCCTGGCCTTTCTTCTGCTTTCCTGTTGTAACCACTCTAATGACATGAATATAATGGAGAGTGCCAAGCTGATAGTCACAAGAAATGGGTTTATGACTCTGATACTAAATATGTGATGTGGCTTTAAGCAAATTATTTAAACTCTTTCAGTTCCTTTATTTGCAGAAATAAAGCATAAGGTTATAGGAACCCTGATATTCTCCCTGGTCCTCTTTCCTCAGTTTTGGGGTGCAGGCGGTAATGATAACTATTCCCCTAGTATCACTGTTGGCTTTACCCAGGAGGATTAGCGGATGTGTTTAAGGCATATGCTGGGCATTCCATAACTGTTTATTTATTTGCTATGAAGAAACTATTTACTCAATGCTTCACTTTACCTGCCCAAAGTTGAGCTATTTATTTATTTTGCAAGCATACACAGGGCCTTGTGATGTTCCAGGAACTGATCTAAGAGCTTCGCTTAGAGTGAATAGTAACTATTCATTTTTATAACAAGCCTAGGAGGAACTATTATTGTCCCCATTAGACAGATGGAAGAATGCAAAGCACACAACCTGCTCATGGTCACAGACCCCGGAAACCAGGCAGTCTGGCTCCCAGAGTCTGCATTCTCAACCATTGTTCTGTGGTCTGTGCTGAAGGTCAGAGGGCAGGGAATGGAGCAGAATGTGGGCAAGTCCACTATATTCTTTGCCAGGGACTCTGCATAAATTTGATGTGGCAGAAGAGATCACAATAACTCTGAAAACATTTAAAACAATAAATGATAATGTACACTAATTCCAGCCATCGGGTACTGCTTTGGAAGACATATCAGGCTGGCGTCACACAGAAACCAGAGTGAGAACACTGAGAATGTGAAAATGAAATTTGCAACACTTCTTAAACATCCTCTTTCCCACGCCTGCCTAAAACCCTTCTCATAGAAAGATGCTTCTGCTCTAGTTCCAGCTCCTAAAAACTTTTCCCAGCTCAGCTGAAATCCATCCTAACTGCAGCCTCAGATGCTATCCTGATCTTCTCTGTCTTAATTATTTAGATCCATATACATTTAACTTTTTGCAGTTTTAATAAAATTCCCTTTACAGGGTGTAAGAGAGTACAAATGTAATGTGTGGTTGGGATACACGTTGTTATAGAAATCATCACTAAGGCTTGTTTCTCATCTCGTGTCCCTCACGCTGGGGCTCGGAATCTTGATTGTGATAGTCAGGTTTTCTTTTAACTGAAGGTTTTATAAGACCACAAACAACAAAATGGTTAATTAAGAATAATTATGTCAAGCCTGTAATCCCAGCACATTGGGAGGCCGAGGTGGGCAGATAACAAGGTCAGGAGATCGAGATCATCCTGGCCAACATGGTGAAACCCCAACTCTACTAAAAATACAAAAATTAGCTGAGTATGGTGGTGCGTGCCTGTAATCCCAGCTACTCAGGAGGCTGAGGCACAAGAAGCGCTTGAACCCAGGAGGCGCAGGTTGCAGTGAGCCGAGATCACACCACTGCACTCTCAGCCTTGTGACAGAGCAAGACCCTGTCTCGAAAAACAAAAAAACAAAGAATAATTATGGATTGGGAATAACTGTATCTGCAACTCAATATACAATAAAATCCAGTATAATTATTTACTATAAATGGAATGACAGGTGTTTCTAATATTAATTTCCAATTCTGCCTTGTGAGAAAATGGTTACATATAGCCCAATGGAACTAAGAAAAGAATTCTATTCAGGGTTGGTTTCCATTGCTAAGTTTTTCTACTGGTAAAATTCTGCTGAACTTCTTAAGTAACATGTGATTTCACCCTGGGATGTCACTTCCTTATTTCAAGTTCCTTTTGCTATATGCAGACAGTTCTCAGCTTTTGCTCAAGTAATTTGTCAGTGCATAATGTAACTAAAAACGTTCTATCATTCCGATTTTAAAGGTGTTCACTCTCAGCAACATGCCTCTACCAAATGCCTGCTATTAATTAGTTATTGCCCTGGGGATGGTTTTCATAAATGAAATATGGCCCTGAAGTTTTCTGTTTCCATCAAAAGTCTCTGTCTTCTTGCTCAGCTGACTTTACGCTCTTTCCCTCATCAAAGTTTGAGCACCTACCAGTGCTAGATACTGCTGGGCTCTGAGATTACCAACAAGAATAAAATACATCTTCTTTTTTCTGGTAGCTCACTCTTCAAAGTGGACCAGCTGCATACACACCTACAATATTATTTGAAAAGTGTCATGATAGAGATATGCCCAGGTACCACGGCAAACTAAGAGAAAGCTATCAACTGCATACTAGCATAGTGGAGGCTAAGAAAGTTTCATAGAAAAAGTGACTTCTAAGTTGATTTTGAAAAGGGAGTTGAAGTTGGACAATAAATGATACTGAAGAGTCCAAAATACAAGGAGAAGCAGCATGTGCAAAAACATGGAAAAGTTAGAAAGCTGGTATAGTTAGAGGACCTTAAAAGGAGTTTGATATGGCTGGGCATTAAGTGTTCAGGGCAGATGGTGACCTTGGGATGGCAGAGGTCTTTTGGAGTTAGATCATAAAACGTCTTGCAGTTGGCCGGATGCAGTGGCTCACACCTGTAATCCCAGCACTTTGGGAGGCCGAGATGGGCGGTTCACAAGGTCAGGAGTTCGAGACCATTCTGGCCAACATGGAGAAACCCTGTCTCTACTAAAAATACCAAAATTAGCTGGGCGTGGTGGCACATGCCTGTAGTCCCAGATACTCTGGGGGCTGAGGCAGGAGAATCGATTGAACCTGGGCGGCCACTGCACTCCAGCCTGGGCAACAAGAGCGAAACTTCATCTCAAAAAAAAAAAAAAAGCTTGCAGTCTATGCTAAAGTCTTTGGCTTTGTTCTGAGGATATTCATCTTGAATGAATCCCAGGCCTGTTTTAGAATATGAAGGATGCAGTGCATTATCAACCAAGAAAAATATGCATTGATGCAGAAAAACCCAAATTTATATAGATTTTAGAAGGTATTTCAAGACTCAAACCCCAGATTAACATGTGGTACTTTAGATGAAGAAAAAGCACTGACTTAGGTAGGGGAGTGGCGTATCCACATCTGTCAGCAAGGGAGTGAGTTTGTTGGTGCTAAAGTAAGTGGCATGCAGTGAGCCTGGTAAGTAATTATAGAGCCGGCCAGTAAGGCACTGGCCGTTGGAAATGAGGTGGGAGTGATGGTGGCTTCTGATGTGAGTTTTATTATTCAATGTGGTATTACTAGAAAGTATTGATTAATTGGATATAGTGGAGAGGTGAAGTGTTCCAGAAAAGAGGAAGTGAAATTAACTGACTTCATGGTGCCACAAGAAGTCAGCTCAGTGTAGCCCAGGCTGAGACCCCAGATGGGTCAGAAGACCAGTGTTCGGCTAGTCAATGTTTCGCCCTTTTGTGTTTTATTTAGATTTCAAAAGGCCCTTGCTACATTTAAGAAATTGATTCCTCCCAGCCTGGTGTGATGGCTCATGCCTGGAATCTCAGCACTTTTGGAGGCCTGGGTGAGCGAATCACCTGAGGTCAGGAGTTCAAGACCAGCCTGGCCAACATGGTAAAACCTTGTCTCTACTAAAAATACAAAAATTAGCCGGGTAAGGCGTGGTGGCGTGCAGCTATAATCCTAGCTACTCGGGAGACTGAGGCTTGCGAATTGCTTGAACCAAGGAGGCAGAGTTTGCAGTGAGTGGAGATCACATCATAGTACTCCGGCCCGGGCGACAGAGTGACTGAGACTCCATCTCAAAAAAAGAAGAAAAGAAATAGAATCCTCCTCTCTACCCTCCTTCCTTCTCTCCTTCCTTTCTTCCTCCCTGCCTCCCTCCCTCTTGCTTATTTTTTTCCCCTTCCCTTCCTTCCTTCCCTCCCCTCCCTCCCTCTCTCCCTCCCTCCCTTCCTTCCTTCCTTCTCCGCCTCGCCCCCCTTTCCTCTTTTGCTTTCTCCGTTCAGGCTGCTATACCAAAACACCTTAGACTGGGTCATTTATAAACAACAGAAATTTATTGCTCATGCTTCTGGAGACTGGGAGGTCCAAGATCAAGGTGCCAGCAGAGTCAGTGTCTGATGAGGGCCTGTTTCTCATAGATGGCACCTTCTCTGTGTCCTAACTTGGTAAAGGGGCCAAACAGGATCCCTCAAGCCTTGTTTTATAAGCACTAATCCAATTTAAGAAGTAACCTAATCACCTCCTAAAGGCCTCATTTCTTAATGCTATTACATTGGGTATTAGGTCCTAACACAAATTTTGGGGGGACACTAACATTCAGACCATAGCACTTCCTTCCTTTCTTTCCTCTCTCCCTGTTCCCTCCCTTTCTTCCTCATTTCCTTTCATTCTTTTGCTTTTTGCTAATAGGAAGAGGAATCTACACATTAGTTAAGCTAAAAATGTATCCATACCATTGTCTAAAATTATAGATAAATAAATTTAATTAGCTAAAACAGTTTTTATAACCATTTTATAGCCACAATTATTAATTCTAAATATTCAGACACTAAAGTATTACATATGTAATATATTATTTCCTTGTCATGTATTTTTCCCCCTACTTAATCCACATTTTGTAGGTTTATTTTTAAGGCAAATTTAAAGAACTAAAAATGTTTTCAGTTTTCTACTGAATATTTCTGTTTAAACTTTTAGTCTGAACTTCCTTTCTTAATTCTATATTACAATAACATATTAATGTCTTTGAAGTATCTATTCAATTTGAACATTGGTTCAATGGTACCCGTACAACTGTGTTTATGTACAGACATGTTAGATATACTCAGTCATCTAGGCTGTAAAACAAAAGACTTTCTTTAGAGCTTTCACTTATAATATGACAACTTTTTGAAACAGTAGATATTTGGCCTAATTTTAAAGGCTTGGCAAAAACTAGATGTGGAGATGCATGATCAGCCTTTTATCTAGCAATCTATTATTTCCTGTGTCACTACACAGAATTCTAGGTCAGGGATAGCACAGCCGTGAAAAAGACAATGTTAAACTCACATAAATCTCACTTGTATATCTGACAGAATAATTAATAGCATTTTTGTTCCTAAATGATCTTCTCCCATATTCTTTACAAAACAATAGAGTTTTCCATGTGCCACACAATATCCACCCAACTTGCATATAGTAAGGTAGAGAGTTTTCAGAAAGTATGAGTGGAGAATTACTTTTGTGAAAACATGGGCAGAGAATAATGACTCCTTAAGCCCAAGCCAGACAATGATACGCAGAAGTTCTTTGCAGGAGAATGAATCAGGCCTGTCGTCTGAATAGGAGTACTGGGAAGACCACAACCATCACACATTCTCAGACTGTGCTCTAGTTTGTTCCTGAATGGAAATTATTTTAATGGGAAATTCTAAAAGGCATTAAATTATCTGTATTTTCCTTTGACTGAAAAATTAACATATACTGTTTCAGAAAATTTTAAAACACAGCAATTAGAAAGTAGAAAATTAAATCCACAATTCTATCATTTAGAGGGAGAAAAATGTAAACATATCCTTAAATACGAACACACATATCGACAAAGAATACTATATACAGAGCTGTACAAACCATTTATAAGATAAAAATGCACATTTATCTATTTTAATAATCTCAGTTAAAATATACACACAGGGAAACATTGAAGGAGCACACACACACAAAAACCGATTTGTGGTTTACCCAGATTACCATTGTGAAATCTGGTGGGTTGGCAGAAATGATTTTTTTTTTTTACTTTATTTTTTTAAGAGTGAGCATTACTATTTTTTGTTAAACAGGGACCACTGAAAGTAAGTTTTCTAGCAACAAAATTTATCCCAAGAAGGCATATTATGAAACAGACTCAAAGATTTTTATGAGATATGGACATAGTGGTTCTTGATTTTCTTATTTTATTTTATTTCACTTTATTAAGTTCCAGAATACATGTGCTGAATGTGCAGGTTTGTTACATAGGTATATATGTGCCGTGGTGGTTTGCTGCACCTATCAACCCGTCATCTAGGTTTTAAGCCCCACATGCATTAGGTATTTGTCCTAATCCTCTCCCTCCCCTTGCTCTCCTCCCCCACGACAGGCCCTGGTGTGTGTTGTTCCCCTCCCTGTGTCCATGTGTTCTCATTGTTCAACTCCCACTTATAAGTGAGAACATGCAGTGTTTGGTTTTCTGTTCGTCTGTTTGTTTGTTGAGGATGATGGTTTCTATTTCATCCATTTCCCTGCAAAAGATATGAACTCATTCTTTTTTATGGCTGCATAGTATTCCATGGTTCTTGATTTTTCCTAAGTCAACACGATTAATCATTTCTTCATTACTTTATATTTTGTCTTTGTTTCAAAAGGATTTGTGGTTTCTTAAAATAATACATAGATTTATTTTGAAACAAGCATTAAAGATGAGGAGCTAAATTATATTATAAAGGAGTGCATGTAATATGAAAAAATAATAACTAAGTTCAGTAAAGTTACTACCAATTTACAGCTTGGTGCCCAGTTCTGACCTTCCTGTTAACCACCTTTGATGGGAAAGAAACAATAAGCTATCACACATCTTTCATAGACTAATAGACGTTGACATGGTCAGGATATTTTCTAGTCTTAAATCCGGAGAATGATTTTTTTTAAATTGATACAATCTTTTCCAGGTTTTTCTCTATTTACTTACATATTTTCAAATTTTCAGAAAGTCTGTTTATAGAGCCAGCCTTTCCTGAGTGCTATTGTACATGAGACATTATACTAGAGCTTTACGTCGGTATTCCGATTTTTTCCTCCCAACAGCTCATTGCTATAGTTGCTACTATTACTCTCATTTAAAGCTGAGAAAAGTCACACTTGGAGACTTTTAAGAACTTGCTGAACGTAACCTCTATAGCAAATGGGAAAAGCTGGTTTGGAATCTACGACTTTTGAATTCTAAATCACGTATAGCCCACTCTTTTCATTGGGATTCTGTAGTGAACTTTAGTAAAAGTATAAGGTTAGGGATAATATCTATGTGAGGTTTTTAGCTATCTCTCTGGGGAGCTAGAATATAGATTAAAACACGCAGATAAAGAATCAGTGAAAATAGGTGGACATGGGTCCTCAAACTTTAGTATTAGTATTACCTGGAGAGTCAAAACACAGCTTTCTGGACACCACCCACAGAATTTTTGTTTCAGTGAGTCTGGGATGGTGCCCAAGAATTTGCATTTCTAACGAGTTGTCAGGCGATGCCTATGCCACTGGGTCAGCGGTTCATAAACTTGAAGTCACATTGGAATCACCTGGAGGGAATTTTAAAATTCCTGGGCCTTATCTCTTTTAATTAATCTTGGATAGGTCCAGGCATCCGTAGGTTTTATGAGTTCCCCAGGTGATTCTAATGTGCAGTGAGCTTGCATACCATTGTCTTACACTTTCCCTATTTAATGTCACTTGCTTGACAGGACATTGAAAAAAAGACAACTTAAAATTAGGTCCTTGACCAGTTCCTAAAAGGAAGGGATTATGCTATTGATTGAAAGGAGTTGGCAGGCAAGTAGGTGCCAAGGTCATTGATATGGTTTGGCTCTGTGTCCCCACCTAAACCTCACCTTGAATTTTAATAATTCCCACGTGTCATGGGAGAGACCCAGTGGGAGGTAACTGAATCATGGGGGTGGATCTTTTGCATGCGCTCCTCGTGAAAATGAATACATCTCACAGGATCCAATGGTTTTATAAGGGGGAATTCCCCTCCACACTCTCTTGCCTGCTGCCATGTAAGATGACCCTTTGTTTTTCCTTCCTCTTCTGCCATGATTGTGAGGCCTCCTCAGCCATGTGGAGCTGTGAGTCCATTAAACCTCTTTCCTTTGTAAATTACCCAGTCTCAGGTTATTTCTTACAGCAGCACGAGAAGGGACTAATACAATCCTCTACTGCAAGTTCAACGTTCTTTCCATTGTACTTTGAAGGCCCTGAGAATCCATAAGGTTAGTTCAAAATATGCCCTCCCAACATGCAAACGAGGTAATTCAATTAAAAAAAATGTGTTTACCCTCTTATTATCCAGTTTTTCTCAAATTGTTGTTTTTGACTTTGGCTTCAAGAGGCCATGCTGATCTTTTTGTTCTAACAGTAATAATTTGACAAGCTTCTAATCTCCAGAGACTCCTCCAAGTGCTGTTTGCTGTACCAACATTCAATTTTGACACAAGCCGCTTTTTCATACATTTTACTGAAATGCCCCTGATCCATCTTGCATGTGTCAAATGCAGAATGCATGTCATTCTCTAACTAAGCAATATCTCCAGCCCTTGTGAAGTAGGGCTGTCCCAGAGTCATGAGTTTCTTTCGGTCTACACCATCATTGTCTTGTATGTAGTGTAGTGTGGGTGTGTGGGTAGGGGTGGAGATTGGCCAATTATGTCAACATTTTTTATTGTTGCATTTTTTTAGTATGTCATAAAAGTGGGTGTTTCCAAAGGGCAAAGTATCATTGGCAATTCTACAAAATGTTTTAACTCTTGGGATGAAACGCTTCTTATAATGTCCAACTCTATTGTTTGACTTTTATACCTTTGAATTTTAGTCACATGTTCAGGGCTTTACTTTGCTCAACAAGGTAAATCAGTATAGTAGGCATCTTCACTACAACTAGTTATGGAAGTAGCTGCTCACCTAAAATACATGATCTTATTTTTACGTTTGGATTTTCTGTGACCTAAATTCACTCCTTTGACACCAAAGGCTTATTTAGCAGCATACACCAAAATAACTTGCAGGGAAGTGTTCAAGGTTGTAGTATTGATATGCACACAGCAGGAGGGAATGAAATCATGAATATAGCACATGGGAATTCAAGGGAAGCATTAGTTAGTACCCATGGGAATGTCAGGACAGGCATTGTGACAGAGGTAACAATTGAGATAGTTGTTAAACTATCAGGTGTTGACCAGTGAGAAAGGAGGAGAAGGGCATTCTAGAGATGCATAGACCAGAGCAGAGCAATACATCACACAAGATCAAAGGTTTTCCCTATGGTGTGTGCAAGAAGGTGAGCCAGGGTGCCACAAGAGCTAGGGTAAGATAATGTGACATAAATACAATTTGTAAGCCATGTATTGGAGATACTGTCAGAGTCTCACCATACCTTTGTAACTTGCCCGGTTCACTGTGCTCCAGGGCCAATTTCGAGCTGTCCCTTGGGGCTTTGTTGGATCTCTAGAAGGTTTTCTGGCCATTCTTGGCAGGTCAGAAGTGCTGAGGGAAGTGAGTCCCCCCATCCCATTCCCAGAAGTGCTGCGGAAGTGAGTCCCCCCATCCCCAGAAGCAGACTGACCAGATTTGTTGTATATGTATCCTAGAACCTTCCCCCTTCATTAGGATAACTCAGAGACATGAGTTTCATAGCAATTCCACAGGATATTCTAGCAGGATTAAGCTCTAGTCTTCCCTGCCTTCCTGTCTCTGTATCAGTTCCCCATTCTGTTGTTGGTGTTCTTTGTGCTCCCACATAAACTCTCAGCATGTAAACCCTTATTCAGGGTTGCCACTGGGGAAATTTGTGCAAAGGGAATACGATAAGGAGTTCCAGGAAGGAGTTTAAAGGTTTTAGATAAAAGTACTTGCATCATATTTTGAGAGATCACGCTGACAGTGAGGGAATAGATGAAGTGGATGTGAAAGAGAATAGAGGCAGCGAGACCAGTGAGGAGAAAATTGCCAGAGTAAAGGGAAGATTTCGAAGACTGGTTTCAAGGACTTGAGATCAAGGAGTGGAGATAGACAGCAGTGGTGGCTCTGGGATGTTAAGCAGTAGACAGGGAGGCAGCTGAATTGAGGCCTTAGGGAAGACTGATAGCGAACGGTCCAAGAGATAGCAGAAGACCAGGAGAATGGTTTATCCATTCAAAGGAGGAGCCAGCTCTAGGAGTAAAGAAACTGTTTCTGAACTGTGTTACTAGCTCCAGATAGATGGTGTTCACAATAAGTGTACTAGATTGGAAAAATTTGAATCGTTAATAACCTTCTGTAAATCACGTTCCATAGAATGATGGGACATAATTCTAATTATGGTAGATTGAAAAATAAGCTCAGTGACCAAGTGATTATAAATTAGTCTTTGCAAGAACATGGCTTTCAGGGGAAGGAAAAAGAGAATGATGGTTAATGAAGGAAGGCTTAAGGTCTGAGATGGTGTTTTTTAAAGACAGGAATGGCTTGAGCTGATTCAATGGCTTAAGTAGATGGCAGTGATAGAACAGGTAGAGACAAAGAGGCTGAAAATTCATCAACTAATAGTATAAAGTCTTTGTTCTGAAAGAGATAGCAGGAAGGAATGAGATCATGAACAGAGCAAGAAGTTTAACCTCACATTGTCAAGTGCTGTTGACACACCAGACCCATGAAGGGATGAAGGAAGTCAGGAAGCTGATTTAAGAGGGATATGATATTTGTAATCTTTTACTTTTTTTTTTTTTATAGGCATTCCTCTAAACTTATACTCATGAAGAAATTCAGAGTGCTTGTTGCAGGTGCAATGCTAGGTCTTCAGCCATGTGCTGTAGAAACAGAAGGTGACAAATATGACCAAGGATTGGGAGGAGAAAAAGAAGAAAGCCAATTTGGGAAATGGGACTGTAAAGTTTATAATGCTACTGATTTTCAAACAGTTTCAGAAGCAATGGAAAGAAGAATGTGAAGAAAATGACTTTATTTTCCAAAAATCGTTTTTTTTTTTTGTCATTGTTGTTTTGCATTTTCCCTTTGTTAACGTCATATAGGTTATGGGGGTTTCTATTTTGAAAAAATAAATACTGCACCATGTGTGGATTGCTACTCATCACTCAGCAATAAACAAGTCAATGAATGCTCTAGGTTTTAATGAATTCGGTTTTACTTCTTTACATCTACTTAGTAATTTCTCTACCTAAGATGTATACACTAATGACTAACATCCAGGTTTTCCTGCAAATTAAAAACAACAACAGCAACACAGAAAACAAACAAAAAAATGCCCAGAGTTCTCAGAGTTAATTCTAAATACAGTTTTGCCTGGCCTCTGTGTGCAATGTACATGCTTAGCAGGTTTCAGTTTTTCAGGTCTTCTTTCTGGTGTCTAATTTCCTGAAGTTGAAGAGACAGCTGTCTGGGAGCCTGAGAGCTAAGATGATGAACATGCAGATATCAAGGAAATGGTTTCCTTACAGCAACAGCTCCATTTAGATCTGAGCATTTCCTCATTCTTGCCTGACTGCAGAGCATTACAAGTTTCTATTTGTGCTACATTCAGATATATTCTTTCTTATTGGTGGAGGCAGTTAGGGTTAACGTCTTTTAGCCTGCTTTATGCAAGGCAAAATTTAATCAAAGTAATCTCCAGATTCCAGTAATTTGACATTTCAACTGTGTATCGTGAAGAAAAACAGTGCATACAGATATTTGCAAAGGAAACCAAAGGAAAATACTAAATCTTTATATATTTCCTTAGCAATCAAAGAAAGCTTGTTTTTATTTCTGAGCAATAACAATTTCTACGTTAGTCACTGTTTCCCCATCAGTCTGAGAGAAGTAAAGCATTTTGTCTTCTCTGGCAGTTGGGGTTTCTAACGAAAGTCTGCTTATCCGCATATTAAAACAGGAAGTGCTTTTGGCTGGTGACCGGCTTCCTTCACTTACTACCTGCTTGGCTAAAGTTTGGGCTTCATAAAATTGGTTGAATCTTTGTGGTCCAAGTGAAATAGAAAATGAAGCAATTAACCATTTAATTTAAACAATATTAACAGTCTGAGTAATTCTAATATTGATCACTTTCACACCCTGAATTATTGATGAATAAAAGTCTGTAAAGTGGAATATTGGTTATGATCCAATGCCAAGCTGGGCCATTTAGGACATGAAGTGGACAGTTCTGTTTAGTGTTGGCAAACAGCTCAACAAGCAATCTTCAATCATTTGCAACTTGCAATAGTAACTTAATGTTGTTTGATTTTATTTCATCTTCCTATTTCACTTTTTATGCTCTATACGACATTTTTGTTTTTTAATAAGCGATTTTACACATAATGAAGCAAATAACATGTCACTTTGTTTATAGATATATATTTTTTGAGATACAAAAAAGTCCTCTAATTTGCCGGTAAGGCAGTTTTGAAAGTTGATGCCTTAGGAATACAAGAGTGTAAGGAATCCTAGGGAGAAAGTCCTAAGCCATATCTTGGAGACAAAGAAACCGGGGCCAAGAGAAATGAACTGCCTGAAATCAAACCACTGGTTATTGGTAGTTGTAGGCAGACAACAAAATGGCGGCAATTGTTCTTGTTGCCTGTGTCTACATCCACTGCAATGTGACTTTGAATCTGACCATGCACTGTGACTTCCTTTGACTGATTGATAGAATTTGGAGAAAATAAGGATACCAGCTCAACAGCATAATTATAATATAACTAATGCATAATTTATTTAATTTACCTTTTCTTAAACTCCCAGAGTATTTTATAAAACTAGCAGTTCTCATAGGGATTTTTCTTTTCTCAATTTCGGCTTCCAGCTATTTGGCAAATTTTCAAATATTTGCTTTCTTTGCTTGTATATTGTATAATTTCTTCACATCTTCTATCTCATAAATCCTCCTAAAATGTTCTTTCCTCTCCTTTTTGTTTTTGAGTTTTTAGGAACATCTTTGGCTGAGGTGGAATTTCTGACTATGTTATTGAGCACTACTTTGTGGCGCAAAGTTTTAATCCATTTAACAGCTTCCAGCACATTTACTTTTTTGGCAGGCAGGTGATGCTGTCAGCTATGTCCACACCAGCAGGCAAAATTGCAATAAGCAAGCAACTCTTGGAATGAATAAAAAAAATCCTTAACCAAGTGGGAGGTCAACTTGTTTTTGATAAATTTCAGTTTGCTATCACCTGAAGCTATGCATGTTAGCATAAGGCATTGTCATATTTGCAGCCCAAATAGAATCATATTATCTGATATCCTCTTTTATTTTGGATGATTTGCTCATTCTTATAAGAAAGGCAGTAAAATGTAATAAAATGAGCACTGAACTTTATGATAAGAAGCCTGAATTCGAATTCTAGATTATCCACTCATTAACTGTGCCACTTTGGAGAAGTCACTCAACTTTTCTTAACCCCAGTTTTTTTTAATTAGTTATTTTAGAGAATAAGGTAAAACATTGTAACGCATTTTGTAAGCTGCAAACTCCAGTATCTACTTTTCTTCTGAGCTCCATACATTTTCAATTGCCTGTTAAACATTCATGGCTAGATGTCCCGTCCAAAATGCATTTTGATATGCAGTACTCAAGCTTTCATTTTCTTCTGAATTCTCTAATTCTATTAAATCATGTTAATAATTTGCCAGTTACCCAGGTTGCAAACGTTTAAATATGGTTTTGTTGCCTCTCTCTCATTTATCCCTTATAAGTTACTCATTTATTTATTAATTTTTGCATCCAGCAAATGCCTATTAATCACCTGCTGCCTTTTCTGTGGCTGTACATCCTCCCTCTTTCAATCCCATCTCTGCATTTCAAACCAGGCTCTGCTCCATTTCATCTCCCTGCTTCACACTCTGCTCCTCTGGCTTTGGCATCTATCTTATACCTCTCAGCCTAGACCTTGACCTGATTGTATCACTTCTTGCTTAGTCTGCTTCTCTGGCCCCAATGCCTCTTGTCTCTGATAAGAAGCACTCCTTTGTTCCTAGTCTGTGCCCTGTATGACCTCCTCCTCCCCATCCCAATGGTCAACTGAGCCCTCTGAGCCAAGTTGTTAGCATCCCCATTTCCATGATGGAAGAAAAGGCTCAGATGCTACAAGTGACACGGAGGATGTTACCTAATTTTAATAAACATCATTTCCTCATTTTAAAAATGAGACGGATGTACCTCACAGGGCTATTGTGAAATGCGAGAACACATGACTGGCACAGAAGAGGTACTCACAACCTAAGTGTTCTTCCCAAAGTCCTAGCTCTACTTGCATAATACTAAACTCAGTACTCCACATCTGACCATTCAAAATAGAGGCTTAGAATCTAAGTGGGGAGAAGAGAATAAAATGTTTAATAAATTTGTGTATGGGGATAGACTATGTAATGCAGTGCAGGTGGATGAGTATAAAGTAAAAAAGTGAGTAGAAAAAAGTTACTCAAGAAAGACAGGCAGATATGATTTGTAAAGAAACGATTAGGTGTAAATTGGTGAAAATAAAGCAGGAGAATATTTTAGGCATGAAGAATTAGGAAAATTTTGAGAGCAAAACAAAGTGTGGCATTGTAGTATAAATCTGGTAAAATGAAGAGGTTTGAGGTTAAAGATCCTATTTAGAGAGGTAGAATGGTGCCGATTATTATAGACTTTCGTTTTTATCCTAGGAATAGAGAAATATATGTGAACCAGTGTTTTTAATATTATCAGAATTTTACTTCCAATAAAAGCAATGCATTTTGTTTTGTCACATTTTAAAGAGGCAATTAGAAATGTGATGAATTTGTAAATCTGTTGATATTATATTAAACAAGTGGTCTCTAAAGCCAGTTTCAAAATGCATTATTTTAAATGTGAAATAACATTTGTGAAGAAAAAAATTGACTGCATTTAGGCCATCATCCTTTCAATGGAGGTTTCCTGTGGTTTATTTATGAATATTAGTTGCCGTCCCTTTCTGTGTGAATTGGGCCAGAAAATCACAAATGCAAAAGTCTTTGGGATTGGATTGTCTAAATCAAGCACTGCACATTTTACAAGTGAGGAAACAGAAAGGGAAGTTAAATTATCTTTCATGAGGTCATGTGTAGTCAGTGGCTAAATGAAACTCAAACTTTCCTATAGATTTTTAATCTAATGCTTTAAAAATATATACTTAAGAACCTAAGATAGCCAAGATATTATCAAGGAAAAAGAGCAGAGCTGTACCAGATAGGAGGACTTACTCTAAAGCTGTAGTAATTAAGAAAGTATAATATTTGCACAAAGATAGACCGTGGAATTATGGATATTCCAAAAATATATCCACACTAAAATAGTGCCTTGATATGATAAGCGTGTCATGAATTTCTATAGGAATCAATGGTCTTCTTAAAAAATTGTGCTGCGTTACTTGGATATATCAATGAAAAACAAAAAAGAACCTCAACTCCTACCTCACATCAAACGCAGAAATGAATTTGAGATGGATCACAGACCTAAAGTGTAAAAGCTAAATCAATAAAGCTTCTAGAATAAAGCATGGAGAATATCTTCATGACTTCGAAATGAGTAAAGATTTCTTAACAAGACACAAAACAATGCAAAAAAAAAAAAAAGATTAACAAATTGGATTACATTGAAGTTAAGAACTTCTGTTTATAAAGTGATAAAATTAAGAGGGTGAGAAGTTAGCCACAGGCTGGGAAAACATTTTTGCAACATGTATGTATTCGTCAAATTACTCATCAACGGAATAAGGAAGTCATTCAAATAAAAAAAGGAAGATAACTTAATTACAGATGTGTGATCAATTTGAACACACGTGTCATAGTGTCAAAATGGCTAAGAATCATGTGAAAATGGCATCAATATTGGCAAAGCCCAAAGATACACACATCAGAACAAAACATTAAAGATGAACAATACCAGGGTTTGATGGTGATATCAAACAGCTAGAATTCTCCTTCATTGTTGATGGGATGCAACCACTTTATCTATCTACAAAAGCTAAGCAATTCTACAAAAGCTAAGCATACACCTAACCCATGACCCAATTTTCTATTCTTATATATAGAGGTAGATAGATAGATATGTTCTTAGTTTTAAATATATATATGTCATATATATATATATATATATATATATATATATATTTGTATAAAACCAAAGAGAAATTGGTGCATATTTCCATCGAAAGATACGCAGGAATGTTCAGAGGAACTTCATTCATGAGGACTGAAATGGGGGAAAATAACCATTCTCCATCAATAGTAGCATGGGTAAATAAACTATGGAATAGTTACATAATAGGATGCCACATCATATGAAGAATATATTAGACCATGAGTGAATCTCAGACATAATGTTGAATACAAGAAGTCAAATTTTTAAAGTATATGCTGCAAGATACAATTTACATTAAAATAAAAATAAACAAAACAATATATGATGATAGAATAGTGATTACCTTGGGTTAGGGGTGGAGATGGTACTAGCTGAGTGGGACACAGGTGGTCTTCTGAAGCACTGGAAATTCGTATTGTAATTTGGAAGGTGGTTCTATAGATGTGTCTCTATGTAAAAAATTATTGAGCTATATTGTACATTTACTATATGTGAGTTTTGTCTCAGTTTTTTTTTTTTTTTAAGTGACAGTGATGTTATTCCCTGAAAAGGAACATTTACCATTAAGAAATTGAGAAGAAAATTGTCTCTTTGTTTTTGAGTCTAAAAAGTGCTTCAAACATTTGCTCTTCAGAGGTCGTCATCCCAGCACCGTGGCTCCCAATCTTTATCTCATCCCAGCACATAGAAAATCTGACATTTTTATGACACACTGACATATTACACAACCGGAAGAGACAGAGCTAAGATCTCTAGCCCTTCCAGGCTGTGCCTGGTGGCCTGGAAGAATCAATATATCAGCGTGTCAGTATTTGGGTTTGGCCGATTGCATAAAAATATAGACTATTTTAGTTTTATCAAACAAAACATCAGGGTAAAGACTGATACAGTCTGAGGCTGTTCTGCATAACTTGGTTTATAAATGCTGCATCAACAAAAAGAGAAATTTGGAATGCTGACGTTGTTGGTTCTTTCTTTTTGGCATGTCTTTTTTTAAAACCAAATGTGTACTGTACCTAATGCAAAGAGACATTAAAGAGCCATGTGTCCTTCCTAGTGTCATGAAGTCTATATTAGTCTGTCTTCATGCTGCTGACAAGGTCATAGTCAAGACTGGGCAATTTACAAAATAAAGAGGTTTACTGGACTTGCAGTTCCACATGGCTGGGGAGGCCTCACAATCATGGTGGAAGGCAAGGAGGAGCAAGTCACATCTTACGTGGATGGCAGCAGGCAAAGAGAGAGCTTGTGCAGAGAAATTCCTGTTTTTAAAACCATCAGATCTCGTGAGACCCATTCACTATCATGAGAACAGCACAGGAAAGACCTGTCCCCATGATTCAATCAGTTCCCACTGAGTCCCTCCCACAACACGTGGAAATTATGGGAGCTACAAGATGAGATTTGAATGGGGATACAGAGAAAAGCCATATCAAAGTCTTATTAGGGAAATAATTTCATTTTAGGTGGAAAAAAATGCACTATCTGGAGTCATCAGCACGATGGAGCTAATATGGAGTGCTCTCTGGGGCTGGTGATCAGGCCTTCTCCTGAAATTTGTTTTGTAGAAGACACTAGTTATACCTGCTGATACTAACTTACATGTATTAAATTCAAACCTTAAAGCGCTACTAATTTTTAAAAATCACAATTTTATTTCTACTCATGTAGCATTCTTTTAAATTAAATATTTCTTTTCATTTAGTTTCATTTCATCAGACAGCTTTAAACATGTAATTTATTCTAGTTTGCTTACAAAATTTAAAGACATCTTTTATTCACTGTAGTTTTCTACAGGAATTTGGAAAAAGAGGTAAAAACCTTGGGATTATCCAGTCCTATGCCATATACTTTTACAGATGAAGTTGAGGCACAGAGGTATCATTATAGACCCTTTCCCTACTAGCAATATTTTTTAAGAAACATTTTTCTTCGCTATTGTATCTAAAACACATTTCTTAAACTTTTAAAAAACTTGGTGATTCCTTAAGGATCTAGAACTAGAAATGCCATTTGACCCAGCAATCCCATTACTGGCGTATACCCAAAGGATTATAAATTATTCTACTATAAAGACACATGCACATGTATGCTTATTGCAGCACTATTCACAACAACAAAGACTTGAAACCAACCCAAATGCCCATCAATGATAGACTGGGTTAAGAAAATGTGGCACATATACAGCATGGAATACTATGCAGCCATAAAAAGGATGAGTTCATGTCCTTTGCAGGGACATAGATGAAGCTGAAAACCATAATTCTCAGCAAACTATCCTGAGATCAGAAAACCAAACACTGCATTTTCTCACTCACAAGTGGGAGTTGAACAATGAGAACACATGGACACAGGGAAGGGAACATCACACAACGGGGCCTATTGGGAGTGGGGCTAGGGGAGAAATAACATTAGGAGAAATACCTAATGTAGGTGACGGGTTGATGGGTGCAACAAACCACCATGGCATGTGTATACCTATGTAACAAAACTGCATGTTCTGCACATGTAACCCAGAACTTAAATTATAATAAAAAAAGGAAGAAAAATATATCCCTTCATAGCAATTGTGAATGGGAGTTTGCTCATGATTTGGCTCTCTGTTTATCTATTATTGATGTATAGGAACGCTTGTGATTTTTGCACATTGATTTTTTATCCTGAGACTTTGCCAAAGTTGCTTAATCAGCTTAAGGAGTTTTGGGACTGAGATGATGGAATTTTCTAAACATATAATCATGTCATCTGCAAACAGAGATAATTTACTTCCTCTCTTCTTATTTGAATACCCTTTATTTCTTTCTCTTACCTGATTGCCCTGGCCAGAACTTCTAATACTATGTTGAATAGGAGTGGTGAGAGAGGACATCCTTGTCTTGTGCTGGATTTCAATGCTTAAGTCTTTTGCCCATTCAGTATGATATTGGCTATGGGCTTGTCATAAATAGCTCTTATTATTTTGAGATATGTTCCATCAACATCTACTTTATTGAGTGGTTTTAGCATGAAGGGGTGTTTAAATTTATTGAAGGCCTTTTCTGCATCTATTGAGATAATCGTGGTTTTTGTATTGGTTCTGTTTATGTGATGGATTACACTTATTGATTTGTGTATGTTGAACTAGCCTTGCATCCCAGTGATGAAGTCAACTTGATCATGGCTGATAAGCTTTTTAATGTGCTGCTGGATTTGACTTGCCAGTATTTTATTGAGGATTTTCACAACGATGTCAATCAGAGATATTGGCCTGAAATTTTCTTGTTGTTGTTGTGTCTCTGCCAGGTTTTGGTATCAGGATGATGCTGGCCTCATAAAATGGGTTAGAATAAAATACCTACGAATACAACTTACAAGGGATGTGAAGAACCTTTTCAAGGAGAACTACAAACCACTGCTCAAAGAAATGGAAGAGGCACAAACAAATGGGAAAACATTCCATGCTCATAGATAGGAAGAATTAATATCGTGAAAGTACTACCCACAGTAATTTATAGATTCAATGCTATTTCCATCAAGTTGACATTGACTTTCTTCACAGAATTAGAAAAAATTACTTTAAATTTCATATGAACCAGAAAAAGAGCTTATATAACCAAGACAATCCTAAGCGAAAAGAACAAAGCTGGAGACATCACACTACCTGACTTCAAACTATACTACAAGGCTACAGTAACCAAAGCAGCATGGTACTGGTACCAAAACAGATATATAGACCAATGGAACTGAACAGAGGCCTCAGAAATAACACCACACATCTACAACTATCTGATATTTGACAAACAACAAAAACAAGCAATGGGGAAAGGATTCCCTATTTAATAAATGGTGTTGGGGAAACTGGCTAGCCATATACAGAAAACTGAAACTCTACCCCTTCCTTACACCTTATATAAAAATTAACTCAAGAGTGGTTAAAGATTTAAATGTAACACCTAAATCCATATAAACTCTAGAAGAAAACCTAAGCAATACCATTTAGGACACAGTCATGGGCAAAGACTTCATGACTAAAACATCAAAAGCAATTGCAACAAAAGGCAAAATTGACAAATGGGATCTAATTAAACTAAATAGCTTCCATAAAACAAAAGAAGATATCATCAGAGTGAACAGGCAACCTACAGAATGGGAGAAAAAATTTGCAATCTATCCATCTGACAAAGGGCTAATATCCAGAATCTACAAGGGACTTAAACAAATTTACAATAAAAAAACAAACAACCCCATCAAAAAGTGGGCAAAGGAGATGAACAGACATTTTTCAAAAGAGGACATTTACGTGGCCAACAAACATATGAAAAAAACCTCATCACTTCTGGTCATTAGAGAAATGTAAATCAAAACCACAATGAGATACCATCTCACACCAGTTAGGATGGTGATCATCACAAAGTCAGTTAACAACAGGTGCTGGAGAGGATGTGGAGAAATAGGAACACTTTTACAATGTTGGGAGTACAAATTTGTTTAATCATTGTGGAAGACAGTGTGGCTACTCCTCAAGAATCTAGAACCAGAAACACCATTTGACCCAGCAATCCCATTACTGGGTATATACCAAAAAAAATTATAAATAATTCTACTATAAAGACATATGCACATGTATGTTTATTGTAGCACTATTCACAATAGTAAAGACTAATGCCCATCAATGTTAGACTGCATTAAGAAAATGTGGCACATGCACACCATGGAATACTATGCAGCTGTAAAAAAGAATGAGTTCATGTCCTTTGCACAGACATGGATGAAGCTGGAAACCATCATTCTCAGCAAATTAACATAGGAACAGAAAACCAAACACTGCATATTCTCACTCATAAGTGGGAGTTGAACAATGAGAACATATGGGCACAGGGAGGGGAACATCACACACCAGGGCATATCAGGGGGTGGGGAAGGGATAGCATTAGGAAAAATACCTAATATAGATGATGGGTTGATGGGTGTGGCAAACGACCATCGCACATGTATACTTATGTAACAAACCTGCATGTTCTGCACATGTATCCCAGAACTTAAATATATATATTTAAGGGATATATACACACACAAGGGATACATATATATATGTGTATATATGTATATGTATATATGTGTATATATGTATATGTATATATATAAAATACACATATATACACATACATATATACATATGTATCCCTTGTCAAATTCTACTTTGGTTGCAAGAAATGGTAAAAGCTATCACTAGATAAAGCTTGAAATTTCAGTATTTCAAAAGCAACGTATTTCTGTAAGTCTTTATAAAACAAATATGTTTCTCCCTATCATTCAAAATCAGTCTCTGAAAAGGTAAGACACTTGTTGTTTGTCACAAAAATGTGCATGTTGTTAGAGCTTCTCTCTCTCCCTTTCTCTCACTGTCTCTCTCTCTCTTCCTTTCATAGTGGATGTTTAAAAATGGGGATAAAATGTTACCTCGGTTTACTGAATAATAGATAAGATGTTAATCCTTTCTATGAATTATTTCCAAAATAAGTATTTTTGTGTTAGGCTAATTATGTTTCTAATTGTGTTAATTATGCTTCTTTGAGATTCATAACTTTACATCTATCCTTCAGGAAACTTTGGCAATAGGCTTGAGAAAATAAATGATTACTTATTAAGCTAAGACTCGTTCCTTTGCAATAAAAAGGACTATATGATTTATCATTTTTTCAATCTAACTTTAGGAAGTGCTATCTGGGGATATGGTAAGGTCTGAGGTCTATGCTATAATTTTATGCAGCAATCTATAAGATTTGAATATAAAGATTACATTGACCTCTATCTAGCTTGAAAAGTGTTCCCTGTTTCCTATTCTAATGTTGCCATTCCCTGCTCTTACATTTCCATCACAAATATCATTGAGCTAGAGGGACTTCAGATGTCTTCCAGACCAGAGCTTCACAACTTGTATATGGTTACATACAGACATTCCATGAATGGCTGTGGATGTTTTAATATGTCAACTGTTCGGAACTTGGGGATTAATAGTGAGTCCTTTAGGCACCTTTCATTTGTTTTATTTTTGTTTTTTTGTTTGTTTTTTGTGCTGTTATATGACAAATGTTGAGAAAAACTAATTGTATCTGTTTTGTTTTATGGACGAAGAGGAAGAAACCCTTTTGAGTTTGGAATGCTTTGCTACAGAATTCCTTTGATGTAGTGCTAGGTATAGAATCCAGATTTTAGTAGCTTTTGCTCTGCTGTACTTTGGCTGTGACACACTTCTTTCCTTCTCTTTGAATCAGACAGTGGAATTTAATGTCTGCTCTTGGTATCTTAATTTAATTGAAAGATATAACCACACTAATGCATAATAACAGTTTGTTAAATTTTTCCTGAAATTTGCTTTATATACATTGAGGTCAATTTTTATAAAGGGCTTCAAAATAGATGTATCTTTTTTTTTTTTTAAATAAAAGTGGAAATTTACATTTAGAGAAGTTAAGTGACTTGTCAAAGTCTTCATAGGAAGTTGTTGAATTCACACACAGGTCTGCCTGACTCCAAAGCTTGTGGTCTTGTACAATGTCATGACGACAACTTGTTAATATGAGAAGTAATTATCATCTTCCAAGGTATAGGAATTCTTACAAGGTAATGGAAATAGATATAAAATAGTTGATTTTCAGTGTATTAGAATGGAAGAGTGTTAGGAAATGCAATGGGGCATTTGTTGTAGCTACCAGAACTCTTCTCTTCTTTGAATAAGCAATGGCTTTTGAGGAATGGGTATCCGGGAGTAATTTTAAACAAGTCAGAGAATTTTGCAAAAATAATATTTGGATATTTTATTGTTTGTGTAGTCCCTACCAGGCACAGAAGTCAGGAAAAATTCAAGTTGCAAAATAACTACAGGGAAATAAATGTTTACAAAGATTTTTAAAGTTGGCTACTGTAGTATTATCTCTACCAATAGTTACCACCTCCCAAATGACAGTAGTGCACATTAAGAAAGGATTATAAGAAGTTATCACTTATTCAATATTAACCAAAGGTCTTGTCTTATTCTGTATTATTCCATATTCATTTTTCCACTAATAGAGGCTGTATATGTGAGAAAAAAGTGATATTCTTAAGACACTGAAGTGAGAATCAGAGCAAACAAAGAACAGCAAAATACCATGGCACATAGATTTGGCCTTTCAGAAACTATTAAAATAGTTTAGACTTTTTTGATTGTTGACTGACTCTAGATCTGAAGAAGAAAACTTACAAAATGAGGCTGAGACATCCTGTTGTGCTAGAATTCAAGAAACTCAAAGAACAATAAGTTGGTTCAAAGGGTTATAGGAACCCACTCACTGAAAGTCAATCAATGGCCAAATAAAAGACAAAATTGAGCATCATGAAAAATATGGATGTATTAATTGAAGCACATTGCATATATAAAAGTCTATAAGCTCATATTGTCATGACATGCAGACAGAGAGAGGGAGACAAACAAGAGTGAAGAAGAAGAGGAGGATGAAGAGAAAAAGCAATTTATTGGACACCATTGAAAAAATGACCAGAGCACTGATATGATTTGGTTCTGTGTCCCCACCCAAATCTCACCTCAAATTGTAATCCTCACATGTCCAGGAAGGGACCTTCGGGGAGATAATTATTTCATGGGGGCAGTTTCCCCTATGCTGTTCTTGTGAGAGTGAGTGAGTTCTCACAAGATGTGGTGTTTTAAAAGTGGTACTTCTCCCTTTGTTCTTGCTCTCTCCTGCTGCCTTGTGAAGAAGGTACTTGCTTCTCTTTAGCCTTCACCATGATTGTCAGTTCACTGAGGCCTCCCCAGCCATGTGAAACTGTGAGTCAATTAAACCTCCTTTTTTCTTCAATAATTACCCAGTCTCAGGTATTCTTTATAGCAGTGTGAAAACAGGCTTATGCAAGCACCAACTTTTTGAAAATTGTCACGTTATAATTTTTCCTCTATAAACTGTATTTTAGGTTAATCATAGCACTAGTTGATTAGAAAAATTTCTACTTTACCAAAATTTCCAGGTAATTGATGTGCAATCACTTCCATAATTAAAAGAAAACATTCTGGGCCAGGTGCAGTGGCTCATGCCTGTAATCCCAGCATTTTGGGAGGCTGAGGTGGGAAGATCACGAGGTCAGGAGTTCGAGACCAGCCCGGCCAACATGATGAAAGCCCGCCTCTGCTAAAAATACAAAAATTAGCCAGGCGTGGTGGCAAGCGCCTGTAATCCCAGATACTCAGGAGGCTAAGGCAGGAGAATTGCTGGAAGCCGGGAGGCAGAAGTTGCAGTAAGCCGAGATTGAGCCATTGCACTCCAATCTGGGCTACAGATCAAGACTCTGTGTCAAAAAACGAAACAAAACAAAAACCATCATGTTGTAGCTCCTAATGAGGCAATTTAAGTCAAGGTAATTAGTAGTTGAAAGTATCTTAGTATTAATACATAAGGGAAATATTGGGTGCTTCCTGATATGATGCCAAGTACCGTACCCAATACTTATGAAAAGTTTTGCATCTTTTAAGATTGACACAGAATCAAATCAACTTCCATTTAGGAAAGAGTTAATTTCCATTTATAGTATATTCCAGAGATAGAAGAAGTTAAGTGATACACAAAGAAGGAAACTGGAAAAAAATTCAGGATGTACATTTTACAAGACCTATCCTTTGCAAAAAATTAATGAGAAAGAAGAGAGAGTGAGAGTTCTGAATCACAGAGACTTGAGCAGCATGCTAACCAAGTGTCAAATGTGATCATTGTTTGGATTTTGATTCACATGGAGCAAATGAGAAGATTTTTCTTCCTTTTCTTCTTCCCCTTCCTCCTCCTTCTGGTCTTTCTTGTTTTCTTTAAGGTCATCGAAGAATTTTAATTACAGACAGTGTTTTTTTTATTTTATCACGTAACAAACCATCCCGGTACTTAGTGACTTAAAATAACAATCATTTATTTTCTCACAATTTTTCAATTTGATAGGGACTCACAGGGTTTGGGGGTGGGGTTCCTCTGGCAT
Organism: Chlorocebus sabaeus; assembly: GCF_047675955.1. Lineage (NCBI taxonomy): Eukaryota > Metazoa > Chordata > Mammalia > Primates > Cercopithecidae > Chlorocebus > Chlorocebus sabaeus. Next base: position 87,941,919 of record NC_132905.1, read on the forward strand.
CAGCTAAGGTGGCTCATCTGGGGCTTACTTCCAAGATGACCTCATTCCCAGGGCGAGCACATTGGGGCCCATGTCATCATGGAGACCAGATGGGACAGACACTGGAGCTCTCAATTCTCCTTCATGTGGGTCTCTTTACACGCTGCTTGGGCTCCTCACGATAAGACAACTGGGTTCCAAAGAGGAGAAAATAGAAGCCAGAAGTTTTCTTAAAAGCTAGGCTTAACTGAAACTTTGTAATAAGTTCTGGAGATCTATTGTACAGCATGATGATTATAGTTAATAATAATTGTGCTGTATATTTAAAATTTGCTAAGAGATTAGATTTTAAATGTTTTCACCATAAAAAAATTGGTAAGTATTTGAGGTGATGGATATGTTACTAGTTTATCTATTTCACAATGTATACGTATGCCAAAACATCACATTGGACACCATAAATGCACACAATTTTTATTTTTCAATTCAAAGAAAGGCATAAAGGGAAGAAGGTAGGTTTACAACTAGTGCAGTGATATTTTTGCCATAGTCGCATTTTCAATGTAGTCATAGTCTCAGCCGACATTCAAGAGACTGGAGAAAGAGATCCTACCTTTCTGTGAGGGGAATGACAAAGGCAGGTATTTGAAGTAATCAGGAAACAATTTTTAGATTTATGAATGGCATTCTCATTGTCTTAAAAAAGTCAAAAAATTTAGAGATAAATGAAGTATGTAGGATTGAAATAACATGATGCTGAGACTTGCTTTAAGATACTTTAGCGGGAAAGAAAAAGGGGATAAAACAGGACAGATGAAGTAACTTTTGCAATATCTTGATAATTATTGAATATAGGTGAAGGGCATATAAAGGAATTATTGTAGTTCACTTTTGAGTATGTGTGAAATTTTTAAGTCTTTTTTGAATCAGAATTTGAAATAATATTATAACTCCTAAAATAAAAAATTATAAAGAAGAAACCCAAAGTCCTAGTTTCATCTAGTTTAGCTTTTGATTAAATTTTAATATTGTATCTCAAAATATTTCTTAAATAATACACTTCAAAAGTACTAACTTGGAAAAGTATGAAGAAATAGTGAAACCTACAGGGGTACTGAGGCTCTTGGGAGGCACGATGGAAGGGAGACCAAACAGGAACGTCTGCTTGACATTGGTGCATATGATGTCTGTTTCCAGTGTTCGAAAGCAACCGTGTGAGGATTTAATGCTATGAACTTCTGCAGCCATCTTCAAATCATGAAAGGAAGGGCCAGGGAACTATAGACGGTACTCATGACTGATCTCACTGACCCTCTCCTTCAGTGACAACAATTGTCGATCCATAGACCTGTTCTTATATGTGAACAATAACTTTTCTTGATTAATCACTCTCAGTCACGTAGTCTATTACCTGCAACTCAAAGCATTCTTAACCAATAACACTTTAAAGCAGAAGGTGCCAATGTAAATCTCCATTTAATTTGCTAATTAAAATCAAGGGGCTATAGATACCCTTCCCTAGAATATCTTATTTCTAATAAGGGTATTGGAAATAAGTGTTATTTAATGAAAAGTAAGTCCAGGACCAAGTTATGAAGAAACTTATTTGCAAGATCTAAATTTAACTTTAATTGTTTATTCATCTGTTGATGGACACTTAAGTTGATTCCATACCTTGGCAACCAGAAATAATGCTGCAATGAACATGGAGGTGCAAATATCTGTCTGACATACAGACTTCATTTCCTTTGGATATATACCCAGTAGTGGGATTGCTGGAAAATGTGGTATTTATACACAATGAAGTACTATTCAGTTTTTAAAATGAAGGAAATCCTGTTATTTGTGACAACATTGATGAGTCTGGAGGGTATTACGTTAAGTGAAACAAGCCAGAAACAGAGAGATAAACACTGCATGTTCTCACTAATGTGGAATCTAAAAAAGTTGAATTCATAGAAGCAAAGAGTAGAATGATGATTACAAGGCTCTGGGGAATTTGGGGAGTAATTGGAGGAGATGATGTTCAAAAGATAAAAAATTTTAGTTAGGAAGAATAAGTTCAGGAGATCTATTGTACAATATGGTGCTTTTAGTTACTAACAATATATTGTACATTTGAAAAGTGCTAAGAGAGTAGATTTTAAGTGTTCTCACCACAAATAAATATGTAAGGTGATGCATATGTTAGTTTAATTCAACCATTTCACATACATATTTCAAAGAATCATGTTGTATACCATAAATACACACAATTTTCATTTGTTAATTAAAAAATGAAGAGAAATAATAAAAATTTAAAAAATAAATTTAACTTTCAGAACTGTTAGTGCATTTTAAAAATAATTAGATCAAGCATATCTAGCAATAAAATACCTAAATTAATATCAAAGAATCACCTAGTCTTAGCTGATGTTTTCAAATACCTAGGTTTAACACACCATTGTACAGATGAATTTACTGAAAACGCAAGGGCTAAGTATTACCCTGAAGTTTACAAAGGATGATATAGTTAGTATAAAAAGCATAAAATTTGGAACTAGATATTCCTGGACTAGATTCCAGAATTTACCAGTTTCTAATTTTGACCTTGGCAAGTTACTTATTCTTCTGAGCCTCAATTTTCTTATCAAAAAAACAAAGTAAAACAAATGAACATTTTTCAAGATTTTTTTTTTTAAGGAGTAAGATAATCTGCAAAAGTCCTTAATTTCAAAACTTACTTTGAAGCATACAGTAATCAAAACAGTGTGATACTGGCATAGAAACAGACATGTAGACCAATGCAATAGAATGGAGACTCCAGAAATAAACTCTCATTTACATGGTCAAATGATTGTCAGCAAATCTGTCAAGACCATTCAATGGGTAAAGTACAGTCTTTCAACAAATGGTGTTGGACAAATGGAATATACACACACAAAACAATAAAGTTGGACCCTTACATTGCAACATACACAAAGAGTAATTAAAAATGGACAAAGCCCTAAAGAGCTAAAACTATAAGTTATTAGAAGAAAACATTAAGAAAAATCATCCTGACGCTGGATTTGGCAATGATGTATTTAACACCAAAAACACAGGTAACAACAACAAAAATAGATAATTTAGACTTTATCAAATTAAAAAGAAAAAAGCTTCTGTGCATTAAAGGACACTATTACCAAAGTAAAAAAGTAACTCATTGAATAGGAGAAATTATTTGCAAATCGCATATCTGAGAAGAGATATCCAGAATGTGTAAAGAACACCTACAACTCAACAATAACAAAACCAAAAACCAAACTAACCCAATTTTTAAAATGGGCAAAGGACTGGTATAAACATTTATCCAAAGAAAATACATAAATGGCTAATAAACAAAAAGATGCTCATCACCACTAATCACTAGGCAAATGCAAATCAAAACCATGAGATACCATTTCACACTCATTAGGGTAGCCACTATTTTAAAAACACACACACAAAAACAAACAGAAAAAAAAAAAAAAAAAACCAGAAAATAACAAAGGCTGGCAAGGATGCAAAGAAAATGGAACCTGTGTGTACTGTAGGTGAGAATGTAAATGATGCAGTCAATAAGAAAAACAGTATGGTGGTTCCTCATTAACATGGAATTAACAAAGGATCCAACAATTCCCTTCTCGATATATACCCAAAAGAATTGAAAGCAGGGACTCAAACAGATATTCGTATATCTATGTTCATAGCAGTCTTATTCACAATAGTCAAAGGTAGAAGTAATCCAAGAGTTTATCAACAAACAAGTGGATAAGCAAATTGTGGTATATACACAAAAAGGAATCTTATTCAACCTTAAAAATGAAGGAAATTCTGGCACATGCTATTACATGGATGCACCTTGAAGACATTATGCTAAGTGAAGTCAGTCAGTCACCAGATGGTATATACTGATTCCACTTACAGAAAGCATGTAGAGTAGTCAAATTTAGAGAAAGAAAGTAGAAAGGCTGTTTCCAGGGGCTGAGAGGCAGGGGAAACGGGTAGGGTAGTTAATGTTTAATGGGTACGGGATTCGAGTTAGGAAAGATTAGGAAAGATGAAATGGTTCTGGGGACGCATGGTGGTGATAGTCGCACAACAGTGTGGAGGTACTTAATGTTACTGAACTGTTTACTTAAAAGTGGTTAAAGTGGTACATTTTAGATGTATGCACTTTGCATATTTTGCCATCGTAAAAATGTGTTTGTCTCTCTATCTTGTCATGTAGGGAATCAAATGTTTTGTTAATCGTTGAAAGAGAAAATAGGAATGGGAGGTGGGAAGGAATGTGAGATGGACCCTTGACCTACCACCTTTAAAAGGAAGATGTTACTTTTATCCTGAAGAATAATATTTCCTCCAGGTTTGCCTGTAGTTGTTTTCGATGCATTTTCACTGCAGGTTTTAGGACTATCATTGCCACCTTTGAAATCTGTTTACACAGATCGTGGTAAGTCTCATTCTCTCATTTTATGAGTCAGGGTTCTTCATTAATTTAGAAAATTGTTTGTTCAATAAAGGCCTATATTATTTGATAATGGTCTCTGAATCCCCTGGATTATGGCAGGGATTTTACTTTGTAATAATCTCCCATGAGAACTGGCCAAACAGCTGTGAAGGCAAGAGAGAGCTACAAGAGGCAATCGTCGTTTTCAAAGCAGAGCAGCAAGAGAGTGAAGCTGGTCAAAATGAATCTTTTTTGCATTTCGCTGGTAAGTTCTTTTACTTGGACCATTTATGTTCTCATTTTAATTTTACTGTGTCAAATAAAAGGAATGAAATTAGGATATATTCTAAACTTCCTATGTGATGGTATTAATACACTTAGCATCTCAGAAAGTTCCCATCAAAAAGAACAGTGAGAAAGGATGCTTTCATTAAAGCACTTAAGCCAACTCTACTCAAAGACAAGTAATAAAAAAAAAAATCTGCAACAATTACTATTTATTTAACATTTTGATGCTGAATTTTTAAGTATAATATTCTGGGAACAGTATTTTTGAGAAATAATTTTCTTCTATTTGTTATGAGTATGAGACAAAATTTTGCAAACCCTGTAGCCTTTGTGTTGCTTGCTTTGCTTTGAGACATCCCAGGAATCAAAATTTCTTCTTTGTTCTTTGAGTAATGAATTCCTTTCAATGTTGGCTTGGTTAAACTTCCATGGAGATAGTTTTCTGAGTTGCACCACACTGTAAACACAAGGTACAATAGATTAATTCAGTCCTGGAGATGTGCTTACTCAAGGGTATAAGCACCTCTCAAATTCTTTTTCACATTATTCCTTTTTTTTTCCCCTTAGCCTGAAGTGGATCAGTGAAAGTTATCAGGTAGTCATGGATCTGAAAATACTTTATAACTCTAACCTGCAGTTGTGACCATCTGCCAATGCTTAAAAATGGATTTCAAAAATAATTTTATTCATTTCTATCTGTGTTTACAGCATTATGTCTATTCATTGGTTTTTCAAGATGTCGATGGGCGATCCCTCTCATTTGGGAAAATAAAATAGCCTAGTTCTGATGTTTGTTTTCTTTCCAAATTGCACATAAGATTAACATAAGCAGTAGAGATGGTGCTGACATACGTTGTAATACCTAAACAGGAGGCATTTTAAACCAAGATAAGGGATTTAATCTTAGAGCATCTTGAAAAATAAAATGCAATTGTGAGTTGTGGGAGGCTGAATCATCGAGTTCTTGTTGCCTGTATAGTCCAATTTACAAAATAACTGCCAGCTCTCAACTTTGCTTTGTGCCATATAAATCTGACGGCAGAAATCCCATTTCAGGTGATTTAAGTGGTATTGTGCATACTTTTCTAGTTGATCTAAAAGGGCTATATGTGGTTTATATGAATACACTTCCCATGGAAATAGGCAGTGTGGCACCAAAGACGATTGCTTTCTGAAATCATTTTGAATGGTAATATAATCAGTATGCTAATATTTCTATAACATAGCATGGTTCAGCGTGGGGTGACATACGTTCGTAACGCTGCTGCTAAAGACATATAACCATATAATGAGCTTGATTGTCTTCCTCTCTGATATAGGGAAGGGAGCACATACTTAAAAAGGATTGCCTGAAAGTCCTGGCTCATGGACTCAATAGGACTGTAACTCTTTTCTGTCTGTTAAAGTTGTCCTTAAGAAGTTACTTGCTCAGAAACATATTTGATTAGACGAAACCGTCAAGAACCCTAGACTTTTGTTGAATCATTGCAAAGTTTATGTTATCAAATTCAATTGCTTTAATAAGAAAATGTGTACAAGGTACTTAAAAAATAAACATTATCTTAGATGTTTTTTATTCCTTCTTGTGGAATAAATACATAAAATAATTTAGTGTAGGTTCTCAGCCAGAGTGTTGTGACACCCTACTGTGCTGTTATAACCTTTGAAAAAGGGGTGGGGTTACAGCTTGCCAGGAATTTATGCAAAATCCAAAATATATTTTATCCATGGCTGTAGGAATGTGAACACATGGGACACTGCATTTAAGAAAAGAGAATAAAAACCACTGGTTTAATGGAAAGATTCTTGAATTTAAAAAAATGAAAAAGTAAATACACTGACCTTTAAATCTCTGGGAAGCAGGTGATTTTAAACATTATGTGTCACATAAAGATTACCACTAAAGAAAGAATGAAAGAGTTAAACATCTCTCATTTAAGTGGAGGGGAAAATTGTAAATCTTTCAGTAAATGGGGTTTTTAAGAGAAATATAAAGGCAGAAACTTAATGAACTACTCATTCTGAACCAAGGATACTATAAATAATCCATTAAAGGTGATTGCTATTATTTTGGATCTATTAACTTGAAATGGGGTCTATCTTTCAAAAGGGAGGCAGAGCTATCCTTTTATATATGCTACTCTGACTCCACAATTTTTCTTAGAGTTTTATGTGGTGATGAGGCTTTTAGAAAACTTGCTCATTTGAAGTACACTGATTTTTCTTGTTGAGCTCATCATACAGTTATTGCGTTTAACATGTCTTTGTAACCCGTGAGGTTACAAAGCAATTATCCCTGCACAATTTCTCCAATAATTTGAAATGCTGCCTCTGTCTTTATTTGGATTCTCTATTCTAACCCATTGGTTCATTTCTATCCCTTTCCTTTTACTCGTTCTTTTAAGTACTTTTTAAAATATTAATAATTCTACCACCATGTAAGTCTTACTCAGAAGAATACCCTGCTCCCCATTTGTCCTTCTTCAAAGTTTGGACTTCGTCTTTTTTCTATATAAACTTATGTTTATATTGTCAAATTATATGAATACCTTTGATGGGATTTTGATTGAAATGAATTTGAATTTTACACCATTTTTAGGGGAAATTGACTTCATTAAGTGTTAGGTCTTTTCATCCACAAACATAGATAATGCTTTATTCAATTCTTTCGTAGCCTTCAATAATATTTTATAATTTTGCCTATGATATCTTGCACAGCTTTTGTTAAATTTATTGTTAGGCGTCTAAGAATTTGGGACGCCATTGTGAATTTTTCTCCAAGTTTGTTGATGCTGATTTAGAGATACATTATTAGCATATTGATATCCAAAAAAAATTTTTTGCTGATCTCGAAGAATTCTGAGACATACTCTGTGGTTTTCTCAGATTTTCTGTGAAAATAATCTATAAATTATGCCTCTCCTTAGCATTTATATTATTCTCAACTTCTTTATCTTCCATAATATTGAAAAGTAGGAATGCTATGATAGCAGTCATCCTACTCTTATTTCCAATGCTCATGTAATTATTCGTGAGGAAATTTTTTTTAAATAACTCTAACCAGGTTAAGGAAGTCCTGCCTTTTCCCAATTAGCTAAAATTTTGACGTGGGTAAACATTAAAAATTTTCAAGTGCCTTAAACATTTATTGAGATTAACTTCCTTTTAAATATTTTAACCTATATTTAAATATTGAAGCATTGTTACATTTCTATATTACACACTAATTGGTCATAATGTAGTTTTATATGTACTGTTTGATTTTGTTGACTTTTTTTAGGATTTAAAAATCTATGTTAATACCTAAAATTGGTCTGTTGTTTTCTTGCATTAATAAGAAAATTCCATCATTTTCTTTTTCTAGAATTCCTATTAGTAGTATTTTGTCATCTTTTAATATATCTTCCAACCTTTTACCTGTGTGTATCATGTTTTCTATTTATCCTTCTATGCTGCACCCTAAGTGAACTCAGCATTTTCTAATTCTCTCTTATGAAAGGTCTAGAGTTCAATTTTTGATTATTTAATATAAATTTCTGTGATTATATTATTTATTTTCAAGACTTTATAATTGTTCTTTGTTCCTATTTAATGATTTCTGTTTCATTTCTGTTTTGGTTTCATCATAAATTATTTCTTTTTAATCGAATATTACTTTTTTATTTAGCTCTGAAGATTATATATATTCTTTCTTAAATTATCTCTCCATCTGTTTTATGATTTTAATTTCATCTAGAAGGAAATGGTTTAGCTTTCTGATTGTCAATTCGGTTGGCTCTCTTTCTCAGCATTTGATCTCTTCATAGTGCTTTGGCTAATTTAGAATGACAACCCTTTTTCTTTCTCTCTTTCTCTTTCTTTCTTTCCTGGCTTCTTCACCTTGCTTTATCTACTAGTGAGGCAAAAATCTCTTGTCTTCCGGATGCCCCAGTGAAAAACCAGGGCTTGCATTGCTGGTCCAGAGATCTTATTCCAAGCAGATATGTGGACTATTACTAATCTAGACACTGAACCATTGGTAGTTTGTTTCATATTCTGTTTTGCTGGCTGTGTTGTTAAATTTTGCTCTTCTGGCCCATACCTTCCTGTAAGCAAGAGCCCTAGCAGCTGTTGACAGAAGCTTTTTTCAGTCCCCTTTTATAGCAGTGATTGCTACCATAGGCCCTGTATTTCCATCATGGAGTTTGTCTTATGTAGAAGACATCTATTGTATGCTACCCTTTAAGGCTTAAGATCTGCCCAATGCGGCCGGGCGCAGTGGCTCAAGCCTGTAATCCCAGCACTTTGGGAGGCCGAGACGGGAGGATCACAAGGTCAGGAGATCGAGACCATCCTGGCTAACACGGTGAAACCCCGTCTCTACTAAAAAATACAAAAAACTAGCTGGGCGAGGTGGCGGGCGCCTGTAGTCCCAGCTACTCCGGCTGAGGCAGGAGAATGGCGTAAACCCGGGAGGCGGAGCTTGCAGTGAGCTGAGATGCGGCCACTGCACTCCAGCGCGGGCGACACAGCCAGACTCCGTCTCAAAAAGAAACAAAAAAAAGATCTGCCCAATGCTGTCTATTTTTGGATGGGAGCTTAATAGGTCTAAAGTTTTAGTTTCATTCACTACTTTGTATTTCTGTTAGGTTTCCCTACATGTTTATGTATTTTAAAGCACTCATAACACACTTAGTTCTTAATCATTTTATCAGTAGTTTGTAATGTGCTTGGAACAAGGGTTACTTAAAAGAGGGAACAGCAAATCATATTGGCTGCAAGTTCTAAAGGTAGACAAGGCATCCAATCTTCACTTTGCTTATATGTTAATATACTTAGAACTTTTCAATATGCTAAGTGTATACTGTATACCTCTCTCCTTTAAGACTGCTTCTAGATGATGTCATAACTAGACTAATTATATCTTTTTTAAAAAGTCAATTTGATTAATAAGTTTGCTTTCCAAATATAAAGAAGTTATAATACATTACACAATGATTTTAAATCCAAACTCATGTATTTTAAGTTCATTTTTTCATACAAGGATAAAAATGAATAAATAATATTTTCTTGTCAGTGTTCTAAACATTAATATTAATTCCTTGAATGTACTTGTAAAATATTTTTGCTATTTCAAAACATGCCTTGAATTTATTTTATCCTTATAGCTTCTTGGTAAGGTGAATGAAACTGCTGCGTGTGTGTGTGTGTGTGTGTGTGTGTGTTGCACTGTGTATCATTTGTCCTTGATGCTTTTTCATTCTTTCAAATTTTTAAAATTTCTGTAGGTACCTAGTAGGTATATATATTTATGGGGTACATGAGATGACTTGAAACAGATATGCAATGTGAAATAAGCACATCATGGAGAATGGGGTATCAATCTCCACAAGCATTTATCCTTGGAGTTAAAAACATTCCAGTTACACCCTTTAAATTATTTTAAAATGTACAATTAAGTTATTATTGACTATAGTCACCCTATTGTGCTATCAAATCGTAGGTTACATTCATTCTTTCTATTGTTTTGTACCCGTTCCCACCAGAACCCCACTATTCTTCCTAGCCTCTAGTAACCATCCTTCTAATCTCCATGTACACGAATTCAATTGTTTTGATTTTAGATTCCACAGATAAGTGAGAATATGCGATGTTTGTCTTTCAGTGACTAAGTTATTTCACTTAACATAATCATCTCCAGTTCTATTTATGTTGTTGCAAATGACTGGATTTCATTCTTTTTTTATGGCTGAACCATACTCCATTGTGTATATGTACCGTATTTTCTTTATCCATTCATCTGTTGATAGACACTTAGGTTGTGTCCAAATCTTAGCTATTGTAACAGTGCTGCAACAAATGTAGGAGTTCAGATATCTGTTTGATATACTGTATATACTATTTTCCTTTTTGGGAAGTATCTACCCAGCAGTGAGAGTGCTGGATCATATGTTAGCTCAATTTTTCGTTTTTTGGGAAACCTCCAAAGTGTTCTCCATAGTGGTTGTGCTAATTTATATTCCCACCAACAGTGTAATAGGGTTCCTTTTTCTCCACATCTTCACCAGCATTTACTAGTACCTGTCTTTTGGATATGAGCCATTTTAACTAGGGTCAGACAATATCTCATTGTAGTTCTGATTTGTATTTCTCTGATGATCAATGATGTTGAGCACTTTTTCACATGCCTGTTTGCCGTTCGTATGTCTTCTTTTGGAAATGTCTATTCAAATTCTTTTGCCCATTTTTTGATCAGACTATTAGACTTTTCCTATGGAGTTGCTTGAGTTCCACGTATATTCTGGTTATTAATCTCATGTCAGATGGATATTGTGCAAATGTTTTCTCCCATTCTGTGGGTTGTTTCTTAACTTTGTTGATTATATCTTTTGTTGTGCAGAAGCAATATGAGACCATTTGTTTTGTTTTGCTTTGGTTGCCTATAGTTGTGGGGAATTGCTCGATAAATCCTTTCCCAGACCAATGTCTTGAAGATTTTCTCTAATGTTTTCTTGTAGTCTCATAGTTTGAGGTCTTAGATTTAAGTCTTAAATCCACTTTGATTTTATTTATATATATGGTGATAGATGGGGGCCTAATTTCATTCTTCTGCATTTGAATAGTTTTTCCAGCACTATTTATTGAAGAGACTGTCTTTTCCCCAGTGTATGTTCTTAACACCTTTGTCAAAAATGAGTTCACCATAGGTATGCTGATTTGTTTCTGAGTTCTCTATTTTTTACATTGGTCTATGTGTCTGTTTTTATGCCAGTACCCTTCTGTTTAGGTTACTATAGCTCTGTAGTCTAATTTGAAGTCAAGTAATGTGATTTATCCAGTTTTGTTCTTTTTGCCTAGAATAGCTTTGGCTATTCTGTGTCTTTTATGGTCCCATATAAATTTTAGGATTTTTTTTTCTATTTCTGTGAAGAATGTCACTGGTATTTTGACTGAGGTTGCATTGAATCTGTAGTTTGCTTTGAGTAGTACGGACATTTTAACAAAATTGTCTTTCACTCCATGAGCCTCTATTATTTTTCAATAAATCCATGAATATAAACTATTTTTCAATAAATATTTTCAAATTTTTGATGTCCTTCTCCATTTCTTTCATCAATATCTTATAGCTTTTGTGATAGAGATCTTTCACTTTGGTTAATTCCTAGGGATTTAATTTTATGTGTGGCTAGTGTAAATAGGATTACTTTTTAATTTCCTTTTTATGTTGTTCCCTGTTCTCATAGAAATGCTACTGATATTTGTATGCTGAAATTGTATCTTGCAACATTACTAAATTTGTTTATTAGTTCTAATAGTTTTCCTGTGTAATTTTTAGGGTTTTCCAAATATAATATCATATCATCTGCAAACAAGTATAATTTGACTTTTTTGTTTCCAATTTGGATGCCATGTATATCTTTCCTTGTCTAATTTCCCTAGCTAGGACTTCCAGTACTATATTGAATAACAGTGGTGAGCCATGTTGTATTCCAGATCTTAGAGGAAAGGCTTTCATCTTTTCCCCAGTCCATATGATACTAGCTGTAGGTCTGTTTATTATGTTGAGGTATGTTCCCTCTAGACTCAGGTTTTTTAGTTTTGTTTTTTTTTTTTTATCATGAAGGAATGTCAAATTTTATTAAATGATTTTTTAGTATAAATTTTTATAATAATATGGTTTTTAAACTTCATTCTGTTGATATGATGTATCACATTGATTGATTTGAATATGTTCAGCTATCCTTGCATCCCTAGGATAAATCTCACTTGGATGATGAATGATCTTTCTAATATATTGTTGAATTTAGTTTGGTAGTATTTTGTTCAGGAGTTTTGCATCAATATTCATCAGAGATATTGGCCTGTAGTTTGTTTTGCTTGTTTGTTTGTTTGTTTTTGATGTGTCTTTGTCTGGTTTTGGTATCAGAGTAATATTGGCTTCATAGAATGAGTTTGGAAGTATTCCCCTCTCCTCCACTTTTTGGAATAGTTTGAGTAAGTTTGGTATTAATTCTTCTTTAAAGGTTTGGTAGAATTCAGAAGTGAAGCTCTCAGGTTCTGAGCTTTTCTTAGGTGGGAGATTTCTTTTTTTATGGCTTTGATGTTGTAACTTGTTATTGGTCTTTTCAGGTTTTGGATTTCCTCTTGGTTCAATCTTGGTACTTTGTATGCATCTAGGAATTTGTCCATTTCTTCTAGATTTTTAAATTTATTAGTGTATAGTTGCTCATAGTAGTCACTAATGATGCTTTGAGTTTCTGCAGTATCAGTTGTAGTGTCCACTTTTTCTTTTCTGATTTTGTTTATTTGAACCTTATCTTTTTTTTTTAGTCTGTCTAAAATTTGTCAGTTTGGTTTAACTTTTCAAAAAAACAACTTTTTGTATCATTAATCTTTTGTATTTTTTTAAAATTTCAATTTCATGGTTTTTTTTGCTCGGACCTTTATTATTTCTTTTCTTCTACTAATTTGGCATTTGGTTTGCTCTTACTTTTCTAGTTCCTTAGGATGCATTGTTAGGTTGTTCATTTGAAGTTATTCCTCTTTTTTGATGTAGTCATTTATAGCTATAAACTTCCTTCTTAGTACTGCCTTTGGTGTATCCCATAGGTTTGGGTATGTTTTGTTTCTATTATCACTTCTTTCAAGAAATTTTCCAATTTCCTTCTTAATCTCTTCATTGACCACTGGTCACTCAGGAGTGTATTGTTTAATTCTCATGTTGTATAGTTTCCAAAATTCCTATTCTTATTAGTTTTTAGTTGTATTCCATTGTGGTAACAGAAGATGCTTGATATTATTTCAATTTATTTCATGTTTTAATACTTTTTTGTTTTACATATATTTTATTCTTGAGAATGCTACATTTTCTAGGGAAAATAATGTGTATTCTGCAGCTTTTGGCTGAAATGTTCTGTAAATATCTATTAGATCAATTTACTCTATAGTGAAGATTCAGTCTGATGTTTCTTTGTTGATTTTCTGTCTGGAAGATCTTTCCTAAGCTGAAAATGGGATGTTAAAGTCTCTAGCTATTATTGTATTCAGTCCTATCTTCCTCTTTATCTCTAAAAATATTTCCTTTATTTGCCTGAGTACTCCATTGTTGGGTGTATATATATTTAAAATGTTTATATAATCTTGCTGAATTGATCCCTTTATCATTAAATAGTGACCTTCTTTGCCTCTTACAGATTTTGTGTTGAAATCTATTTTATCTGATATAAGTTTAGAGACTTCTATTCTTTTTTGGTTTTCATTAGCATAGAATATCTTTTTCCATCCCTTTATTTTCTCTCTTTGTGTGTGTGTGTGTGTGAGTGTATGTGTGTGTGTGTGTGTGTGTGTTTTGAGACAGTGTCTCACTCTGTCACCCAGGGTGGAGTGCAGTGGTGTGATCTTGGCTCACTGCAACCTCTGCCTCTTGGGTTCAAGAGATTCTCCTGTCTCAGCCTCCCGAGTAGCTGCGATTACAGGTGTGTGCCATCACACCTGACTACTATTTGTATTTTTAGTAGACATGGGGTTTCACCAGGTTTTTCAGACTGGTCTCAAACTCCTGACCTCAGGTGATCCATCCACCTTGGCCTTTCAAAGTGCTGGGATCACAGGTATGACCCACCACACCCAGTCCATCTATATGTGTGTTTATAGTTAAAGTATGTTTCTTGCAGGGAACAGATTAATGGGTTATGTTTTTTTATTCATGCAGCCTGTCTATGTCTTTTGATTGGAGATTTTAGTCCATTTAAATTTAATGTTATTATTGATAATTGAGGACTTACTCTTGCCATTTGTTACTTGTTTTCTGGTCTTACCTTCCTTCCTTCTCTCCTTCCTGTCCTTCTCTACCGAAGGTAACTTTGTCTGGAGACGTGGTTTAGTTTCTTGCTTTTTACTTCTTGTGTATTCATTGTATGTTTTTTGGTTTGAGTTTATCATGAGGTTTGCAAATATTATAACTCATCATTTTAACCTGCTAACAACTTAACACTATTTGCATAAACAAACAAGCAAAAAGAAAACTAACAAAAACTCAATACATTGACTTTGTCTCCCTGCTTTTTAATTTTTCATTGCTTCTATTTATGTCTTATTGTACTGACAGTGTCTTGAAAAACTATTGTAGTTATTATTTTTCATTGGTTCATTTTTTAGTCTTCCTACTTAAGAGTAGTTTACACACCACAGTTAAAGTGTTATAATATTCTGTGTATTTCTGTGTACTTACTATTACCAGTGAGTTTTGTAACTTCAGGTGATTATTTATTGCTCATTACTGTCCTTTTCTTTCTGTTTGAAGTACTCCCTTTAGCATTTCTTATAGGACTGGCCTGGCATTGTTGAAATCCCTCAGCTTTTGTTTGTCTGAGAAAGTCTTTATTCCTTCATGTTTGAAAGATATTTTCACCAGATACATTATTCTGGGGTAAAAATTATTTTCCTTAAGCACTTTAAATATGTCATACTACCTCTCTCCTGGCCTGTAAGGTTTCTACTGAAAAGTCTGTTGCCAGACGTATAGGAGCTCCATTGTATATCATTTGTTTCTTTTCTCTTGTGGCTTTTAGAGTTCTTTCTTTATCCTTGACAATTGGGACTTCGATTATTAAATACCTTGAGGTGGTTTTCTTCAGGTTAAATCTGCTTGGTGTTCTATAACTTTCTTGTACTTGGCTACTGATATCTTTCTCTAGGTTTGGGAAGTTCTCTGTCATTATCCTTTTGAATAAACTTTCTACCCCTATCTCTTTACCTATGTCTTCTTTAAGGCCAATGACTCTTAGATTTGCCCTTTTGAGGCAATTTTCTAGATCTCGTAGGTGTGCTACATTGTTTTTTGTTCTTTTTTCTTTGTCTCCTCTGACTATGTATTTTAAAATAACCTGTCTTTAGGCTCACTAATTCTTTCTTCTGCTTATGCATTCTGCTATTAAAGGATTCTGATGCATTCTTCAGTGTGCCAATTGCATTTTTCAGCTTCAGGATTTCTGCTTGATTTTTTTTTAATCATTTCAATTTATTTGTTAATTTATTGGATAAAATTCTTAATTCCTTCTCTGTGTTATTTTGAATTTCCTTGAGTTTTCTCAACACATCTATTTCAAATTATGTGAAAGGTCACATATCTCTTTCTCCAAGATTGCTCCCTGGTGCCTTATTTAGTTTACTTGGTGAGGTCCTGATTTTCTGGATGGTGTTGATGCTAGTAGATGTTCTTTGGTGTCTGGGCATTAAGGAGTTAAGTATTTATTCTAGTGTTCACTGTCTTGGATTATTCGTAGCTGTCCTTCTTGGGGAGGCTTTCCAGATATTTGAAAGGACTTGTGTTTTGTCATCTGAGCTGTGTCTGCTTTAGGGGATATCCCAAGCCCAGTAGCACTGTGGTTCTTGCAGATCAAAGTACCTCCCTAATGGTTTTTGACCAGATATGGGAGATTTTCTGGATTACCAGTCAGAAACTCTTGTTCTCTTTTATGACTTTCTCCAAAACATACAGAGTCTCCCTCTGTGTTATGAGTTACTGGAAGCTGGAGGTGGAGTGACACTGGCACCCCGTGGCTACCACTACTGTGACTGTGCTGGGTCAGACCTGAAGCCAGCACAGCACTGGGTCTTGCCCGAGGCCTGCTGTAACCACCCCCTGGCTACTGCCTGTGTTCACTCAAAGGGCTCGGGCTCTACAATCAGCAGGTGGCAAATCCAGTCATGCCTCTGTCCTTCCCTTCAGGGCACTGAGGGCCCCCAGGCCCTGGGTGAGTCCAGAAGTGCAGTCCAGGAGTCAGGGACTAGAGTCGGAAACCTTAGAAGTCTACCTGGTGTTCTATTGTATTACAGCTGAGCTGACACTGAAACCACACCATCCTTCCCACTCTTCTGTCCAGTTTTTAAAGACAGAGGAGCCTCATTCTGTAGCCACATCACCCTAGGTACAAGGAGTACTGTGAGACTACCACGTATGTTCTCTTAAGGCTCAAGGTCTCTTAGTCAGCTTTTTGTGAGTGCTACCTGGCCTGGGACTTACCTTGCAGGGCACTGGATTCCCCTTTGGCCCAGGGCATGTCCAGAATGCCATCCAAGCACACAGTCCTGGAATAAGAGACTACAAGAGCCCAGTCGATGCTCTATCCCCATGTGGCTGTGCTGGTACCTAAGATTCATGATAAAGTCCCCTTTGCATCTCCCTCTGATTTTCTCAAACAGAAGCAGTTTTGCTCTGTAGTCACCACAGCCAGAGTATCTGGGTATCACTGCTGGCTATTCAGGGCCCAAGTGCTCTTCAGTTAGCAGGTAATGAATACTGCCAGGACTGAATCCTTTCCTTCAGGGCAGCGGTTTCCTTCCGGCCTAGGGTTGCCTAGAAATGTCATCTGGGAGCTAGGGCCCAGAGAGGGGGTACCTTATGACTCTCACCAATGCCCTATTATGCTGTGGTTGAGCTGGTACCCTAGATGCAAGACAAAGGCCTCCCTACACTTCCTTCTCTCCTCAAGCAGAAGGAAGGGGTCTCTTTTGGAGCCTCAACATATACAGCTTGAGGTTAGGGGCAGGGTGATGCCTGCACTCCCTTGGCTGCCCCAACCGGTGTCTCAGTGTGTCACATGCCCCCTCAGTCTACAGTCTTTGAGCTTAATTCACACTGGGACGCCCACAGGAGTTGCAGTCCTTATGCCCTAGACTGCCTTTTGAGTTTACTGGAGACACAGAGTGCTGTAGCCGTGGGTGGCAAGGTTTGCAGGCACTCAAGTTTGGACCATTGCAATCGGAGATTCCGTTCTGGCTAGGGCTGGTTTAAATGCTCCCTCTATGGCTGGGCATCAACTGAGTTTGGTCTGGGTTTTTTTATTCTCTAACAGGACAGCACTAAGTTCAATGCCTCACAATGGCTGTGTTCTCCCTTCCCCAGAGCCCAGAGATGCTCTCCACACCAGGCCACAGGTGCCACAGTAGGGGAGGAGTGGCGTCGGAGATTCGGGACGCTTTTTCTATCTCTTCAGTGACTCTTTTAGTGATTTGATGTTAAAACCAGGTACTAGGAGTGCTCACCTGAATTTTGATTCTTATGAGGGGGTAGTTTCTCTGTGTAGATAGCTGCTAACTTGGGGTCCTTGCTGTGGGGAAACGATCACCAGAACTTTCTATTCTGCCATCTTGCTTCGCGTCCTCTGCCCTAGAAACTGCTACTTTACAGTTGAGAAAACTAAGATCAGCAGATTGTATTTCTTATAAAAGAAGGTGGTACCAATTAGAGACATACATGTAACTCAAATCTGCGACGAACAGTTTATTGGTGTCTCAAATAAGCATTTATTTAGTTTTTTGAACTTCATATCTTCAACCTACCTCTTGAGGAATTCCCTCATTGCGTGCCTCCCTCTGCAACACTTTTTTAAATTCTTGGCTCTGTAATAATGGTGGGAACAATAATTCCTGGCTGTGTAATAATTCCTGGCTTTACTGTATTGTTCACTGTTGAAAATTAGCATCCTGTAAACTCTTAATCATATCCCCAGGATAATTTAAATAAAGTACTATAAAAAGGTGGGTGGATAAATTAGGTATCTTTTCAAGGAAAATTATTATTCTGTTATTCCTTGACTCATAAATCTCCCTGTTGCAGGAAGGCTCTATGGATAGCTTATATGAGCCGATCCCAGAGCAACAAGCTAACCAAGAAAACAAGTCTAGTAGAACTGATTCTCCTATCCCACCCTTCGGAGAGAGTGAACAAACACCGAACAGTCTCTTCGTGGTGAGTGAAGCATTAACTGGAGTGGATTTTTTTTCTCTATTATAGATCTAGAATCTCTCGCCTCATGATATCTGTTAATGCAGCAAAAATTCACTCTTCTCAGAAGGTTATGCCTTTAGTTTTTGATTTTCTCTTTCTTGTTGTCTTTTTTATGATTTTGGCTTATTAAAATGACCACCATTTATTGAATGTGCACTGGATGATTATATAAGTTAACTTAATCCTCAAAGCTACCTTATGACTATAAATAATCATATCATTTTCTAGATGTGGAAGTTGCAAGAAAGAAAGGCAAGAGAAGATACCAAAGGCTATAAACTATTAAGTGTTAAAGTTGGCATTTAAACAGATATATATCTGAGTCAGTAGTTTCTGGCAAACCAGCTGGTAGTTGCAGGGGAGACCTAGATTGGTAGCATTTGTCAATTTCCACCGTGTAAATGCTCCACCATGGCCAATTTCAAGCTACCCATAGTTTAACTACAGGTTTGCAGTATCTGAATATTTAGTTAATAATTATCTCAAGTGCTGATTCTGGCACATCACTGGCTGCTTTCAAAGTTTATGCTCTAACCACTGTAATAAAGTGTTTCTTGAATTTATGGATACACACCATCATTTCTAAAAGGTAAGTGTTAGAAAAATGCAAATGCAAATTGTTTCGTGAATTATCTTTAAAATTGCTAGAGATAGAGTTTTCTGCATTACACAGAATCGTACCTGTCCCTGTTCAACAGTGCTGGCTATCCTAACTCTTAGGCAATTGACCTGTATTTAAAATACAGTGGACCCTTGAACAACATGGATTCAAGCTGTGCAGGTCCACTTATACGCAGATTTTCTTTTGCCTCTGCCACAACTGCTCCGATTCCTCCTCCTCCTCAGCCTACTCAGTGTGAAGATGACAGGAATAGAGACCTTTATGATGATCCACTTCCACGTAGTGAGTAATAAATGTGTTTTCTCTCACTCATGTTCTTATTAACATTTTCTTTTCTCTAGCTTGCTTACTTGTAAGAATACACTATGTAATACATATAACATACAACAGGTGTATTGATTGACTATTGATGTTATCAGTAAGTCTTCCAATCAACAGTAGGCTATTAGTAAAGTTTTTGGGGAGTCAAAAGTTATATGAACATTTTGTACTACATGGGGCATCAGCAGCCCTAACCTCCATGTTGTTGAAGAGTCAACTATATTTTAATACATACGAACTTATTTTACATTTGTTGTGGCTTAGGAAAATATAAAACAGCCTATGTCTACTACAGAAAAAGAGCATCCGTATACTTACAGATTTAGATGCCACTTCCTGTCCTTATAATCACACTTTTCCGGTTAACACACAAAAAATCATTTTTTCAGTGCCTTATTTTTGTAAGGTAATATATGTATACATGAAATTATGTATGTTTATTCTCACAAAAATTTTAGAGAGATTTAGAAAGGTAGAAAAGGTTAGATAACTTGTCCACTCAAAAAGAGAATACACCAGGGTTCAAACTCAGAGCTTTTTTGCTTCAGAGAAAGGGTAACAACAAATTTTAAGTTTTGCACTTACCTTCACACATACCTATTTTGTTCTTTGGGTATATTAAAAATGGATTATTGCCATAGCTTCCAAAGTTTTGGCTTCTTGAAAGCTTGGAGCAATTAGAAAGCAATGTTGGAAAGCAAGTTTGATAATAAATCTCAGTAACATAAAAATAATACAAAAATATTTTTTAATGCAGTGGAAACTCTTCCCTTAACTTTACACCTGTTTGAACGTCCCTAAGATGCTGGTATTGCTAGATATGCATAAGAGAGAGCAATAATATTTTGCACATATTAATGTGAGAGAGATAAACCATTCACATGGAGGCTGTCAATTGACATTGCAAATTGTTCATAAGCATTTTCACCCCATAATTAAAAAGAAAAATCGAATAGGCTGAAGAGCCTGAAGATATTTTCTTAAATGTGTGAGTTTAGTAAACATGCATGAAAAACGACCATTTCATGGCCAACTAGTCTACTAAAATTTTTTCAATCTTCATTTATATTGCAAAAGAAGACAAGAATGATAAAAACATGATTTCAATTGCTACAGCTCTATCTCTCTCTGTAATTTCTCAACATTTAATTAAAATATATGTATACATACAAACATAAATGTATGTATACACGCATACTGAAAAGTCAGTTCAACCCTTGATTTCACCTTTTAGTTGTTGAATTACGCCATTCCAATCAAATTATTATTAACACTTAGTATATTCCTAATGAAAATTATTTCACAACTTAGATGAATAAAGTCATTTTTTTAAATAATTAAATCAAAAGATTTTAAGTACCTGGTTTCTTAGTATCCTCAGTTAATGGTTTGGAGCTTTCCTAAATTTCCTTCTCAGCCTTTGAGGAATAGATTTTTTTTCTTTTTCTCCTGGTATTGGCACTTCCTTCCTCCATCTTGATGTAAGAAAAAAAAGTTTCGGACCTGACTTAACAGTACCAGAAACAAATATTATTCCATTTGGACTCATTCTTCAGAAATACACTGAAATCACCCTAAAGCTAATGGAGTTCTGGCTCAAGCTCCCAGTCCTCAATCCGGGTATTTGTAACCTTTCCAGAGTAGAGAGGTACTCCCAAAATCTCTAGAACCAACCTGACAATACATCTATTTGTTATGGAGGAAACTATAGCCCATAATAAAAATAATGTCAGTTGCCACATGAATTGAAAAGGAAAATCAAAATGAGAGAAGAATCTTTGGTTTCCCTTATAAAATATATTATTTATTCATACGTACTAGGAATTTTACCCTTTGGATACCACTACTTTGAACATAGTGGGAGTTCCATAGATGAACATAACATCATCAATATTCTCAAAGGAGATGATCCAGTGTAGCTCATATGTATCATTATGGGTAGTAGAGGCATTGAACAGAAAGAGGTTTATTTGGGAGGTTTTTTTTTTTTTTTTTTTTTTTTTTTGAGAGGGAGTCTGGCTCTGTGGCCCAGGCTGGAGTGCAGTGGCCGGATCGCAGCTCACTGCAAGCTCCGCCTCCCGGGTTTATGCCATTCTCCTGCCTCAGCCTCCCGAGTAGCTGGGACTACAGGCGTCCGCCACCTCGCCCGGCTAGTTTTTCTGTATTTTTTAGTAGAGACGGGGTTTCACCATGTTAGCCAGGATGGTCTCGATCTCCTGACCTCGTGATCCGCCCGTCTCGACCTCCCAAAGTGCTGGGATTACAGGCTTGAGCCACCGCGCCCGGCCTTATTTGGGCGTTTTAAATGAAGAATATCATACATCATCATAAATATCTAGTTTGTATTTTAATTGCAATTTCAGGAAGGATTGATAATGGATGGCTTGTCCAAAGAGAAACCAATTTAAGATATGGGACATTATTAAATGTTTAAAAGAAAAATAATAAGTGACCCGCTTGCAGTATATTAGGAAAGGCATAAGTGTTGGAGGACAACTGCCAAAAACTAGCGGGAGTGAACAAGCATGCGGCTAAGTAAATGTGCTGGGAAAAAAAATAAGCTAACATATTAGCCTAAGGACTGATCAATCCATAATGTTATTTTAAACGTAGCCTGTAACTGCTTGATTCTGTATCTATTTTAGTTCCTCCTTATGTCTGAAGCTAAAGAAGTATTTGAATTAGAAAAAGTGAGAATGCTACGGTTCGAATGTTTCTCCTAAAAAGTTCATGTGTTGGAATTTAAACCCCCAGTGCAATCATACTGACAGGTGGGGTCTTTAAGAAGCAATTAATAGATCATGGGAACTCTAACCTACAAATGGATGAATGTCGTTATCGTCAGAGTAAGTTTGTTATCGAGAGTAGGTTTGTCATAAAAGCCAAGTTTGGCCCTCTCTTGTTCTCTTTGTTTTGCCCTCTCTTGCTTGCCCTTTTGCTTTCTGCCATGGAATGACACAGTAACAAGGTCCTCACGAGATGTGGCCCCTCTGAAGACTTCTCAGCTTCCAGAACTGTGAGCCAGTAAATTCCTGTTTGCTATAAATTACCCAGTCTCAGGTATTCTCTTACAGCAACACAAAACAGATTAAGACAGAGAACATAAAATGTTTGTATCTCTGCCAATTTGGGGTTAACTGGATCAAGTCTGAATTATCTGACTTGCTGTCTATATTGATTGAAGTAAGCAAATAATTGTCAGTTTTCCACTTCATTTTGTATCTCATAAATTGATAGAAAACTTGAGCCTTTTAAAAAATGTGCTTAAATGTGGGTCAAAGGCAATGCTCCTATTTTTCATATCTTGTGCACAGTTGTCATTCAATAAATATTTGTAAGCTAAATAAATGGATCAGTGAAGGTTCATTACTCAAGCTAAAGAAAGTCTTAATAATAATGGAGAGCCAATGATGCAGCGGATGAAATTGTCAGCTTTGGAGTTGAGCAGTTATGGATTCTCTTTCTAGTTCTGTCCCTTAGAAGGTATATGACCTTGGAAAGTTGCTTAAAGTCTTGCAGTCTCCGTTTCCTTACACTGTAGAACAAGGTGAGTAATGTTCTGTATAAATTTGCCAAATTCAATTGTAGAAAACAGAAGCGACTCTTGCTACTAGAAGCAGGCAGGATTTAGCATAGAAGTTAGAGAACCCTCAGAAGGGCTGATTTTCATACTCTAGAGCGGGCACTGAAAATCATAGCCTGAGGCAGCCTGTAATTGTATCATGCATGAACTAAAAATGGCTTTTATATTTTTAAAAGTATCTTTAAAAACAGAAACAAAAATAAAGGAGACAATAGAATGCAACAGAAACTGTGTCCACAAACCTAAAATATTTCTATCTGACTTTTCACAGAAAAAGTTTGCTAACCCCTGCCCTAGAGCTACACGGTACAACCGCAGGTGGCAACTGATTACTTGAAAAGTGGCTAGTCCAAATGCAGATGGACAACAGGTGTAAAATATATAATGTGTTCTAAAGATTTCATATAAAAAATGAGTAAAATATAGGTGATTAATCATTTTGTAACGATGATTTGATGAAGTGATAGTATTTGATATATTTTAGATAAAAAGGAAATTTTACTCATTTCCTTTAACATGGCTACTGGAGGTGACCTCCACTTTCATATCCCACTTTCCAAATTTCACATGGATGCATATAATCTGCCAAGTCTAAATCATATCTGCTATCCAAGCTTTGCGGGAATGTATATAATGTGGTTTTTAGCCTTCTGGTTTTTGCATAGAGAAAGACACACCAGAAGGTACATGGGGGAATGTTAAGGGGAATTCTACTATGTACACCACTCTCCCCTCTCAGGGTCTTTAATCCTTATTGTAAGTGGTGTCACTACACTCTAACCAAAACACACACATACACAAACAGTGCCTTCTCACCACTGGAACTCCTTTGCAGTGTATGTGAAGGATGGCTGGCTTTCAGAAGGTGACTCTCCTTTGTCTCTAGAGAATATAATTTGTGTTAAGCTGGTCCCAGGCACAGTTTTATGATAATATTTAAAACGAGTTGGATATAACAATCCCTCTGCAATACTTGGGTCCTGTAAACTGTTAATAGATTAAGACCTTTTTTTTTTTTCAGTGAAGATACAGACAGATGACCAAAGAAAGCAAGATTATTTAATCACATTATTTTAGAGAATAAATCACAAACAAAGGAGTTGATACACAAAATCACTGCTGCATCTTCAGGCAGATGACATTCTCAGTAGCAGCTGAATTTAAGGATTACCTGAAGACAGATACCCAAACCCCATCTTGGAGCTATTACAATTACAGCAGCCCTGTCCATTGGAAATATAACGTGACTCACACATTTTAGTTATTCTGGTTGTCAAAATAAAATGTTTTAAAAAGAGAGACAGGTTAAATTAATTTTAATAATATATTGAATTAAGCCAATATATCTAAAGCATTATCATTTCAACATGTAATTAATACAGAATTAATGAGATTTGTGTATCCTTGTTTCTAAACTAACACTGAAATCTGATGTGTATTTTATAGTAAAGAGCACATTTCAGTTCAGATGCTGAAACTTCAGTGGTTAAAGTGCAATCAGTCCCAGCGAAAAAATCTCACCTTTGGTTTTAAATTAAAATTAAGTTAAATTAAAATTCACTTTCTAAGTTGTATCAGCCACATATTAAGTACTCAATATCCACTTGAGACTATGGATGGCTGCCATATTGGACAAGGTAGGACTGAAGGCTTGAAATCTGATGGTGCAGAGGCATAAAAGTAACCAGAAAATATCAATTCTCCACTTCACTTAGGGAAGTACAGATGTTAAAGTATAAAAATGTTTGATGATAGGCAATTAGTTATATACTTTTCGAAAGAGCATAGATGTTAAAGTATAACAATACTTGATAATAAACAGTTATACACTTTTTGTTTGTTTGTTTGAGACAGAGTCTCGCTCTGTCGCCCAGGCTGGAGTGCAGTGGCGCGATCTCGGCTCACTACAAGCTCCGCCTCCCAGGTTCAGGCGATTCCCCCGCCCCAGCCGCACTCCACGCCTCGGCCTCCCCAATAGTTGAGACTAGAGGTGTGCACCACCATGCCCTGCTAATTTTTTGTATTTTAATAGAGACAGGGTTTCACCATGTTGGCCAGGATGGTCTCAATCTCCCGATCTCGTGGCCTCATGATCCACCGGCCTCGGCCTCCTAAAGTGCTGGGATTACAAGCGTGAGCCACTGCGCCCGGCCAGTTACACACGTAGAGACAAAATTAGAGGAAACACATCAGTTTACCAGTGAGGAAGCTGAGATTAGTGACTTGACTGCAGTGACAGATGGAGTCTAGGCTGGAGTTCTGGATCCCAAATAGTAGTCCTGTTTTTTTGGTTTCTCTGCCACAAGCGTAGCGTGTGTGGCGGCAGTGGGGTGGGGGGTTACATGCATGCACGTGTACACAAGACTGAGAGAGATCAAGAGGGGATGATTAGGCCGGGCGCGGTGGCTCAAGCCTGCAATCCCAGCACTTTGGGAGGTCGAGACGGGCGGATCACGAGGTCAGGAGATCGAGACCATCCTGGCTAACCCGGTGAAACCCCGTCTCTACTAAAAAATACAAAAAACTAGCCGGTCGAGGTGGCCGGCCCCTGTAGTTCCAGCTACTCGGGAGGCTGAGGCAGGAGAATGGCGTAAACTCGGGAGGCGGAGCTTGCAGTGAGCTGAGATCCGGCCACTGCACTCCAGCCTGGGCGACAGAGCGAGACTCCGTCTCTCACTCACACACACACACACACACACACACACACACACACACACACACACACAAGACGGGATGATTAGAAGAGTGTCTTTTTGGGAGATGAGGAGTGAGGAAGAGGAAACGTTGGTAGGAAAAATAACCCAACCTTATAATATGTGCTAAATATATTCTGATATCTAGAGAACATAGTGCAAAGAACTTGAGATGGGTGAATAGACTTACATTTTATTCCTGCTCCCGGACTGGGAACTGTGTCTTTGGGAATGTGATTGAACTTCTCTCACCCTAAGTTTTCTGAGCAATAGAATATGGATAAAAATTTCTGTCTCTTGCAGAAAACCAAACACCGCGTGTTCTCACTCATAGGTGGGAATTGAACTATGAGATCGCTTGGACACAAGGCAGGGAACATCACACACCGGGGCCTGTCGGGGGGTGGGAGCCTGGGGGAGGGACAGCATTGGGAGAAATACCTAATGTAAATGATGAGCTGATGGGTGCAGCAAACCAACATGGCACATGTATACGACATATGTAACAAACCTACACGTTGTGCACATGTACTCTAGAACTTAAAGTATAATAAAAAAAACAAAATCTGTCTCCTGGTTTACAGTGAGCATCAAATATTGTAACCCACTTTAAGCACCTGGTATGGTGCATGTTAATGATCATCACCTTTCCTTCTGCAAACCGCCACACCAGGGCACAGCAATCTTTTAATTTAGTATCCTTGATTAAATGACTTTAAGTCAAACTCTCACTTAATCTTGGATGTTATTTTAAAATAACTGCTTAAAATAATTTGTAATCAATGCTTCTTATCTAAAAGTATTGATTTTTACTGGACAAGAAGAAGCAACAGGATTTATTGTTGATGCGCATTAGAAAACCCAAGATTTTAATTTCCACAAATCGCCTCAAACACCTAGGTGTAGTGCAGTGTTTGATAATTCAGCCTTAGATTTCCCACCAAATGTAGACAGCTGTAAACAAGAACATCTATTACAGTGGTATTTTTTCACCTACTAATTCATATTTCAGGGTTTTCTTTTCCTTTTAATTTTTTTTTTTTTTTTTTTTTTTTTTTTTTTTTTTTTTGAGACGTAGGCTTGCTCTGTCGCCCAGGCTGGGGTGCAGTGGCCGGATCTCAGCTCACTGCAAGCTCCGCCTCCCGGGTTTACTCCGTTCTCCTGCCTCAGCCTCCGGAGTAGCTGGGACTACAGGCGCCCGCCACCTCACCCGGCTAGTTTTTTGTATTTTTTAGTAGAGATGGGGTTTCACCGTGTTAGCCAGGATGGTCTCGATCTCCTGACCTCGTGATCCACCCGTCTTAGCCTCCCAAAGTGCTGGGATTACAGACTTGAGCCACCGCGCCCGGCATAATTTTTTTTTTAATTTTTTTCACTTTAAGTTCCGGGATACAAATGCAGAACGTGCAGGGTTGTTACATAGGTACACGTGTGCCGTGGTGGTTTGCTGCACCTATCAACCTGTCATCTAGGTTTTAAGTCCCACATGCATTAGCTATTTGTCCTGATGCTCTCCCTCCCCTAGCCATTGCCCCCTAACAGGCCCTGGTGTGTGTTGTTCCCCTCCCTGTGTCCATGTGTTCTCATTGTTCAATTCCCACTTATGAGAGAGAACATGTGGTGTTTGGTTTTCTGTTCCTGTGTTAGTTTGCTGAGGATAATGGCTTCCAGCTTCATCCATGTCCCTGAAAAGGACGTGATCTCATTCCTTTTTACGGCTGCCTAGTATTTCATGGTGTATATGTACCACATTTTCTTTTCCAGTCTATCATTGATGGGCATTTAGGTTGGTTCCATGTCTTTGCTATTGTGAATAGTACTGCAATAAACATAAGTGTGCATGTATCTTTATAATAGAATGATTTCTATTCCTTTGGGTATATACCCAGTAATGGGATATGTGAGTCAAATGGTATTTCTGGGTCAAATGGTATTTCTGGTTCCAGGTCCTTGATGTATCACCACACTGTCTTTCACAATGGATGAACTAATTCACATTTCCACTAACAGTGTAACAGCATTCCTATTTCTCCACATCCTCTCCAGCATCTGTTGTTTCTTGATTTTTTAATAATCACCATCTGACTGGCATGAGATGGTATCTCATTGTGGTTTTGATTTGCATTTCTCTAATGATCAGTGATGTTGAGCTTTTCCTCACATTTGTTGGCTGCATAAATATCTTCTTTTGAGAAGTATCTGTTCATCTCCTTTGCCCACTTTTTAATGGGACTTTTTTCTTTTTTTCTTGGAAATTTGTTTAAGTTCCTTGTAAATTCTGGATATCAGACCTTTATCGCATGGTAGATTGCAAAATTTTCTCCCATTCTGTAGATTGCCTTTTCACTCTGATGATAGTTTCTTTTGCTGTGCAGAAGCTCTTTAGTTTAATTAGATCCCATTTGTCAATTTTAGCTTTTGTTGCAATTGCTTTTGGTGATTTCATCATAAAATCTTTGCCCATGCCTATGTTCTGAATGATATTGCCTATGTTTTCTTCTAGGGTTTTTTTTTTTTTTTTTTAATAGTTTTGGGTTTTTAAATTTAAGTCTTTAATCCATCTTGAGTTAATTTTTGTATAAGGCGTAAGAAAGGGGTCCAGTTTCAGTTTTCTGCATATGGTTAGCCAGTTTTCCCAGCACCACTTATTAAGGGATAATGATAATAATAAAATTAAATATTTTAAAAATCCAAGTTTAATTTTTTATATACTTACTCATCAACATTTTGTACTGATAAAAATCACTGGAAAAATTGATTAAAATATTCCCAGCTACTAGATGTTAATGAAAAAGTAATATAGCAGATTCAAGCATAGTTTTAAAGACAAACAATATGATATGCGTCTAACAGTTGGTTAGAGCTCAGCACTAATGAGGCCAAGGTCAGGGGTTAATCTCCTCATGGCTAGTTAGTTTTGTTCTATTTCATAGCCAATGGCAGCATCCATAACTTCAGATAGCTGACTTGGATATGCATGCTATTGATCATTAGGGAGTCTGGGCTGAAGGATAGAGGGCACCAACAGAAAACCATTGCCCATTATGGGAAGAACAACTGAAGGGTAGAAATACCCTGCTCCATTTGTCCATGAAGATTTTCTTTTGCTATAATCAGTATTAGGCCACCAGGTATAATTCTTCACTTTCAGCTTGAGATAACTCATCAGACAATAGTAAGAGCATTAAAATAGAAAACTGAGTTCTCCTTCTGGCTTGGTTTCTAAATAGAACTTGATTAAGTCATTACCCAATCCAGAACCCAGTTTTTACCTCTAAAAACTAACAGAGTTAGACCAGATGTTTTTTAAGGTCCCTTGCTGCACTAAAATGGCTCCATAAATACATTTAAGATTTTTTTTGGAGTGGAGGGTTGTCCAACATTAAACTCTATTACCTTCCTTTTGGTACTGCAGAAGGCAAAACTTTAAGAGGACCTCAATGAACCCCACTGTATTAATCAGGGTTCTCTAGAGAAACAGAACTAATAGGGTGTGCATGGTGTGTGTGTGTGTGTGTGTGTGTGTGTGGAGAGAGAGAGAGAGAGAGAGAGAGAGAGAAAGCAACATCTAGACTGGTGTTTCACTAAATATCTGAGTACTGTGGCCTAGCCATGTTGACACATAAAATAAACTAACCATAACATCTGCCTTTTGGTATTTATGTCCTTGTGTAATCTTCATCCTTGCATGTTACTTGATTCCAATAGAGAAGGGCAAAGGTGACAGGAAGTCACTTCTGTGATTAGCGTACAAAAGACTTGCTAGCAGACTGCCTCTGTTGCTTTCCTGTTTTGCACACTATGATGAAGCCAGATTCTACTCCACGTGGAAGAGACGCACATGATAAGGAACTAGGAAAGGCATTCAGTCTATAGCCAACAATGAGGTAAGGCCTCCAGCCCAACAGCCTTCAGGAAAT
Source organism: Chlorocebus sabaeus (assembly GCF_047675955.1). Taxonomy (NCBI): domain Eukaryota; kingdom Metazoa; phylum Chordata; class Mammalia; order Primates; family Cercopithecidae; genus Chlorocebus; species Chlorocebus sabaeus. Next base: position 87,971,546 of record NC_132905.1, read on the forward strand.
TGAATGCTGCTAACAATCACTGAGTAAAATTAAAGGAGAATCCTTTCCCTAGCTAAACCATCAGATGAAACCTTAGACCTTTGGGCCAACAATTGATTACAATCCTGTGAGTGACCATGGAAAAGAGAACTCATCTAAGTCAGGCCCATATTCTTAACCCACAGAAACTCTGAGATAATAAATGTGTATTTTTTAAGCCATTAAATTTGGGAGTAATTTGTTGCACAACAATAAATAACTGATACAGGAACTAAAATTAATGTGACAAGATATTGATCACGGTTATTTGCAGATAAACAAATGAATGCTAGTTAATTTAAGCAGAAAGGAATATACTGCAGGTTATAGAAAGCCCAGAATTATTGGGAACTGAAAACACATACTCTAAGCTTGCAGGAATTACGCCGAGAAGGCACACTATAAACTAGCCACCAAAGATTGCTGCTGCTTCTATCACAGTCAGGAAGTGGCCAAATCCAGAAGCTACTACCACAATGGCTGGCTCCAGAACCACACTCTCTCCACTGAAGTTTGTGACCTTAAAAATAGATGCACACACCTTGCTGTTTCCCTATGTTAGTCAGGTTTTGTATCAGTGTCTCAAGTTAGCATCTGTGATACATGTGACCTAAACAACATACCTTATTCTAGTAGCAAGAGAAGTTAGAAAATGTGTTTCTTTCCTTCTTTCCTTTCCTTTTTTCCTTCTTTCCTTCCTTCCTTCTTCCTTCCTTCCTTCTTTCCTTCCTTCCTTCCTTCTTTCCTTCCTTCCTTCCTTCTTCCTTTTTTCTTCCTACTTCTCTTTTCTCCTCTCTTCCTCTTCTTATTCCTTCTTCTACACATTGATTTTCAGATCAATGAAAGACAGATGTCCACTTCAGCAAGAAAATATATATTCAAAATATCTAGAGAGTAACATAAGTAACTGTGATTAAATTCTGATTTGTAAGTATCAAGCCTAACTTCTATAAGAATCCCCAGAAGGAATTCCTAAAAATAATGCAATACAGTAATTAGAAGCACAAAATTTGGGGGAGGAAGTCAAACAAACATTATAAAAATCCCATCTTGGGTGGGGCACAGTGGCTCTCACCTGTAATCCCAGCACCTTGGGAGGCAGAGGTGGGCAGATCACAAAGTCAGGAGTTTGAGACCAGTCTGGCCAATATGGTGAAACCCCGTCTCTACTAAAAATACAAAAAATTAGCCAGGTGTGGTGGTGGGCACCTGTAATCCCAGCTACTCGGGAGGCTGAGGCAGGAGAATGGCGTGAACCTGGGAAGCAGAGCTTGAAGTGAGCCGAGATCCTGCCACTGCACTCCAGCCTGGGTGACAGAACAAGACTCTGTTTCCAAGAAAAATAAATCCCATCTTGGACAAGTTCCTTAAACTCTTTATGCCCTTGTTTCTTCTCCTATAAAATGAGAAAACTATTTGTTACTTAATTATCAGGTGAGAATAAAAAGTGACAACGTATTTTATACTATTAGCTAGAAGACTCAGACAAAGTAAATGATCAATAATCGGTGTTAACTCTAAGTACATAACTGTGGTTCGTAGTTTAATGGTACAAGTCCCGTGGAGAACGTGAGATTTAAGGTCAGCTTAAAAAGGAAGAACTAGAGGTAAAAATGACGAAAGAGAGGTGTTTAAGATGTTATCACTGCACAGTGTCCCAGAACCTTTCAAAAAAGGTCTTAAAAAACCACTTAGAGTCTAGTGTCTTATAAATCGGTAAATGGACACACTGAAATGTGACATGTCATCTTAGAATAGGTGAGTAATGGAGAAGTCAAAGTAGGTGACTCCCAAGTTGGTATTCTAACCACTTAACTGCATTTCTTACTTGACTTAAACTATTAAAATTGAGAGTTTTTTGTTCTGTCTTATATTATCATCAGCATTGACATAGCTATTAATAATATAGACACTAAAGGAAGAAAATGAGATTAACAATGGCATCCATCAGCTAGGTCTTCATCAAACTATGAACGAGAGGAGTCAATGTCAAAACAGTGCATGTAATCCTTTTCTTGACTTTGAGATTGTATAATGACTCATAACAAGCCAATATGTAAAACATAGATTACGTTGACTAAAAAGGCTGCACTTTTCCTTCATTTTTATTGTTTCCTGTTATATCTGTGATTACATACAGCTGTTCTTCTGCCACCAATTCATACATGAACACCTTTTGGTAGTTTTAATTGGTTTCCTCCCGTAAATAGAGACTTACGTTAAAAGAAAATGAAATCAATAGATTAAGGTTAATTGTGCTCTGTTCTTTTTTTTATTTCCTAGGCTTACGGGAGAACTACTAATTGAATCTGATGAAAGCCATGGTTATCTCTTTAATCATTTTAAAAAAAAAGGCTGTAAAGCACAAAAGCCCATTCCTACTTTAATTTTCTCTTAAAAGCGTTTGTCATCACTACTGACATTGGACTGAACTGCTATAGATCAGGCTCCATGGATTGTTTCTACAGAAAGGGATTTCAAAATTCTTGTTCATCAGCCTTCGTTTTATACATGGATACCTGATTGAGCTCTGAGAGGGTTCCTGGGTCTTGCCCAGTTTAGTAGCAGCCGTGGGAGAGCAAGCCAGGTTCTGGAGCAAGCCAGGTTCTGTGGTACCAGTTCAGTGCTTTTCCATTGCAAAGATGGAATTTGACATTTTCACCCGTCGGATTTCCTATCACATTTTTGTGCAAGTTTGTTTGTCTTGCTCTTGTTTCATGAAGATAATGAAGATTAAAGAAGATAATAAGTGGCAGGAAACATGACACTTAGTAAACATTAGTTGTTCTTTCCTTTTCTAAAACCTTGTGTAAATATAATTTTATAAATCACATGTAAGGACACTTGAGAGGGCTCTGTTTTAAGACATCTGGAAGGGAATCTTTTTGAAAAGGAGGAATCTTTTATAATGCAAATAGCCATCCCCTAGGTAACCTGTTTTGCCATCCTGGATATTTATAGTGCTCTGAGAAGAGTTTGTTGCTTTAGGATTGATATAAAGCTCTCTTCGCACACTAGTAGACACATGGCAAAGTTCGTGCAATTTACCAGCTCTCTTCCTGATGGATCATGGCCGCTCTGCATTCTCCAGGCACTATAGGCTACAGGACCTGCCCTGTGATGAGAGGCTGTGTGTGGATGCTGTACACCACCCTCTTAGGGAAACCAGAATTCATTAGCTGTATGAGGTTGTTACTTGAAGACAGGAGCTGAACAGGCTGGCAAGAAAGCCTTACTTTTCCCATCAGAAAGAGCTGTTGCTTTTCCTTCTTCATTTTATTCTCACAGGAGGATAAAATCTGTTTTCCCTGAGAACCATAACATTATTACAGTAATATGCTTGGGCGGCGGCGGGGGGGCCTCTAATGCACAAACTGCCACCTAAATTCATTGGTTCCTGAAGTGCCCGCTTTTAATTAAATGTGCTGTCATAAATTGCTGGGCATTCTCTGATGATGATGATGGCAGCTACAAAATGATTAATACCTTTAAAACACATCAGTGTGCTGTCTACACACTTGTCTTCAAATAGTACTAACTTATTAGTATTAGTGCTTGAAGAAGGGTGTTCTTTCTGAGGTGTTTATTTAGTAGTGACATGTGGTATTACATTTCTCTGCATTTTTGTAGCTAATCTCCCTTCTGGCCAATAGTGCTTCTTTGTGAAATTTCTGACCTAGATGATAAGTAGATTTTGTATCTATGCCGTCAAGCATAGAAGTAGTATCAGGTAGTAGTGAAGACACTGTAAAGGTAAACTGAGGCTGGAGCCAAACCGGGAATGAAGACACAAGGCAAATGGCAGTGAGAATAGCCTTTTATTAGGGCTTGTGGGCGAGGTTCCTTGGTCAAAGGCGTGGGCCGAGGAAGTCGCGCTGAGGGAGGAGGGTAGGGGCTTCATATAGCCTGAGAGGTAAGGAAGCTAGTTGTGCAAACAGGACCTGGGGGGTCTTGAAACTACTAGGGCAGGAGCTGAGTAAGGGTCATGAGGAAGGGGTCTTTGGAAACTGTCAGCCAAAACTGCTATTTATGAACTTGTGGAATGCAGGTGAGCTGCAGGTCACGGGGGAGTGTGACTGCCCAGCTGGAACCTCTGATGTATGTAAGTCTGAGGGTGTGTTCAAAGAGGGAGGGAAGTCTCGAAACAAAGGGCCTGCTGGAACAAAGGGCCTGCTACGCCGAGTGGTGCCGCCATGTCGGGTCCAGGTCCCTGCCTAACAGACACCATGCACAAAACCCTAGTTTTATCAGTTCCTAGTTGTGTGAGCTTAGGCAAGAATATTGACTGCTCTGTGTCTCTGTTTACCTATCTATAAATTGAGGTTAATTGCAATAGTATCAATCCTACAGATTGTTGTGAGGATTAAATTAATTACTACACATAAAGCATTTAGAACTATGCTTGATACTGTATGTATTCCACTGTTGTTATTCTGCAAATACTATTCTGCAAAAAAAAAATCAGGAAATCACAAAAGGGATAGGATTTTATCCTTGTTGTTCTTAGTAATTTGCTTTTTAACTGACTGGGCTCTGATATTTACCAACATTCCCCTTTGCCATAGTGATCTCATTCATAACTTGGGAGACTTCTCCTTCATTGGATTTTTTCCATACATTTGCAATCAGGTATGGAGGAAGGCAGTAGGACTTCTTCGCATTTGTGATCATTTGTCACTGGTCACATAAATCTTCTTGTTTTGAGAATACAGTTGATAGTTCAATATGTATTTTTTCATCTTTCTGATTGCCTTAGACACACTGAAAAATTAGTCTATTAACTTTGAAGTTTCATAATCATCCTCTTTGCCATATGTCTATTGGAATTTTAAAAATGAACTGTCATGTCTTCTTTGACGTCTGTAGGAACTTTGTTCAAACATAGGAAGCCAAGAAATGTCCAGAGACATACTTATTCAGTTTGCGTGCGGCATTCTTGGAATCACTGTATTTTAATATTAATATAATCATTTTAGTTATGCAAGTGAACAATCTTCATTTTTGCAAGAGAATGAATTAAGCAAACTAGAAATTAAATTAGTTTATTTTAGTAGGAATTTATATGTTATACATATTTACATATGTGTTTGTACCCATGTTCAATTCACTTCAAAATCAGAATTCTATGTAACTATTAATAAACAATTTATCTAATGAGAAATATCATCTATATGTATCTCCAATGTGTTTGACATCATGTAAGGATTTTACATAAGTTAACTCATTTAATCTTTAAAGCTAAAAAAAGGGAATTTAATAGGATTCTGAGATCAACAGTCATTGGTGATAGATAATTGAGAGAAAGACTACTTGCAATTCTTTTTTGCATCTAAAACAATGAGGGGCACATGAAATGCTACCTTAAAATATGACACATGGGCATACTGAATGTACTAGACCATGTTCACACCGCTATAAAAAAATACCCAGAACTGGGCAATCTGTAGAGAGGAAAGAGGTTTAATGGACTCAGTCAAACCGCTGTGAGGGAGGTCTCAGGAAACTTATAATCATGACAGAAGGGGAAGCAGGCAGAAAGTACCTTCTTCACATGGTGGCAGGAGAGAGAAATGCATGTGTAGGAGGAACTGTTAACCACTTATGAAACCATCACATCTCGTGAGAACTCACTCAGCATCACGAGAACAGCATAGTGAAAACCACCCCCATGACCCAATTCCCTCCCTCTAAGTTCCTCCCTCAACACCTGGGGATTACAATTCAAGATTAGATTTGGGTGGGGACACAAAGCCTAACCCTATCACTGAGTATCTTAAAGTCAAGGAAATGAAGAAAACAGCAGAAGCAGGAAGATCTCTCTGACCTTCTCTTGCCCCTTCTCTCCTAAAGTGGACCATAGAAACTGAAATTTCTATTGCCCCTTTCTCCCCTGAAACAGGCCATAGAATTATAATTCCCCCTCTCTCCTTCTACCCTGAATCAGGCCATAAAATCTAAGAAGATCACGTCTGTGAATTACCCTCCCCTTCTCCTCCTCTGAAGGCTCTCTCATGACAGGTAGTCTGCCCTATACTCAGAGAAAAGGGATGTCCCACAGAGAGACCAAGAAGAAGCTGAACAAACAGGCCTTGCTAAATTCCCTCCAGTTTATTACCATCAGATCATACCTTTTGTCCTCCAATCATATTTCTGCATGTCAATTCAAAAAAAATACACTTTTCTCTGAGTTTTAGAGTCTTCATTTCTGAAGGTTCATGCCACATAAAACTTTTATTAAATAAGTGTATATTATCTTCTCCTGCTAATTTCTCTTTTGTTATAGGAATATCAGCCATGAACTTTGTGATAGGTGAGGAAAGAAATCTTTTCTCCCCTACCACAGTGTCTGGTACATAGTAGATGTTCAATAAGTGTTTGTTGAATAAAATGTGAATGTAGAAATGAATGACTTGTACGATTCCAAAAAAAAATGTATTCAAAATTTTTTAAATCCACCAGTATTTAATTAAGGTAAAGCACAATATGCTTGATCCTAAATGACTCCATTTATCATTTTGAGCCTCAAGTTTTTCATTTTCAAATCAAAGTTTGCATCAGTTCTACAGTCTTAAAAATTCACCATGGGATTTGCATCATCGATTACTGCCAATCAGTTTTCTCTGGTGCAGAATCACCTTTCACATTCCCGTTAGCTAGGCAACAACTCCTGACATATTCACATTTTTCCTTTTGACTTCGTAATTTGAAAGGGAAGTTTAAAAATCAGTAAAGCAAGAAACAGGCACATATTAGGCTCAATCCCAAAGGATAGTCATCTGTAACCTCTGCATGAGAATAGAAATATATTTGATATCTACAATTTATCTGTTCTTTTAAGGTACATCTTCTCTTTCTATTTTTTAAAACTTTGACCTAATTTTATACATGAAAGTGCTTTGCTCTTAGAGCCTTCCCTCATTTACCTTAAAAATAACACAGCTTGGAAATGTTTCTTAGTTTCTATTGGTTCATTTGTAATAATTTTTCCACATTTCACTTTTTAATTTCAAACAATTGCTAGGGAGAAAAATAAAATTAAGCCACACATTCCCTAGTGAATGAAAGGTAAGACAAATGATTACTGCCTAACTTAGGGGTACTGAAGTGAAGGCTAACAGGAGTAAGTTTTACCCAGTATTCATGGCAAATGGCAAATTAATGGACTAGACGTTTATTTCACTGAAATAACTCTGAAGTGGTATCTTCCTTTTGGAATTCGGAGTAGAACACACACACACACACACACATACAGCTGTGGTTCTAAAAATAAAACTGCATGTAGTCTTTCTTTGACTTGCCCCTCTAGGAATAAAGTACCCAGGGTATGAACTCCAATGTACGTGACAGTCTGCTTATGTAAGCAGCAGTCAGAATTGAAAGCCATTTACATTTTCCACAGCTGCTTTGAGTCTGGTATAAGCAGTACTAAAAATTGCTTAACCAGTTCAATAGTAATCTACAACTAGGCAACACTGAGGGAATAGACCTATTATTCTAATTAAGTAGATGCTGGCCTGTTTAAGTAATCCCTCTTCCTCATATAATCACATTCCAGACCCACATGTAATGTGCTTGACTCTCCCTACCTTGTAGGAAGCAGGTTGCCTAAGGAGAACTACACTAACTCTTTCATCTTAATAGAGATTAAAAAGAAGTTTCAGCTCAATTTTTTGCCCAAAATATTCATTACAAGAAAGTCTTTTAACAAAATTTCCCAAACCTAAACTGATTCATCATGAGGAAAAATTGGATGACCCCCATTCCAGTAAAACCAGAACAAAGTGGATAGTCCCTAGAGAATATTGTGACACCATGCATAGTAAAAGTAACCAATTTCTATTTGTGGTCTTAGGAAATTCTTTTAATCTCAGTCCAGATGCCTCCAAACTTCAAACCAGAAGCTAATTATGTTCCTCTCACCACAATCAGCTGTTACAAGTGTTTAAGCTATGTGTGGGTCCTGTAGCTAATTGTATTAACAAAAGCTTCACCCAGGTGATACAGGAGACTGTGTTTGCATAATACTTCTTCTTTCTAGATTCAAACTCTCTTGCTCAATTGCATATACATTTTGTGAGTCATCTGGAATTAACCTCTTTGATAGCAAAGGCAGAGGAATGCTGATATAAGTTGATTCCAAAATACTGTGACTTGAATAATTAAAAATTAAAAGGTATCGAATGTTTCCCATATTCCTTACTGCAAATCTTGTCTATTCTCACAAAAAGTACACTCTGTGTTGAGGAGGGCAACATTCATAATCCCAAGAGATTTATCTAAACCTGTATGACAAACTAATGAGACTCAGGATGATGGATTTTGACTATTAAGACATATTTGGTCCCGATTGCATAGACTGTGGAGCATGGAGCTTGCTTGTTCTTTCCTAGTAAGTTCCAAATATATATAACAGAAAAGCACTACTACAAAGATGGGTGGCTGTCCTCTTTCCTCACGATTGTCACAAAGCTTGTTAAATGTGTGTGGCTACCGATTGCGGGGCAAGGAACACCATTAGCTTCTAATCTGAGGTTTGGAGAGATCTGGCCCAAGACCTAAACAATTTCAGAAAAAGACCTTGAATAGAGATTGTGTACTTCTAGGGCATGCGATGGCAAAGCATAGAGAATGGAAGGAGTGGTCCACCTGACCATTAACTCCTCAAAGGCCTGTTGATATCCTAACTCACATTAGGGCGTAATTCATGACTCCCACATCCTTACCTACAACCCCCATCTGCCACCTTTTCCCTACAAGCAATGTCCTGTGGGTTATGCACAAGTATTTCAAACTTGGTAATGTGTGCTCCTCAAGTTCAGGGACTGACTGTTTCAGCATGTGGGGTTTTAGTAATGCTCTGCTCAACCGCTAGGAAAATAAGTTATCCAAATTGTCCTCTGCAGTTAAAAATCTTGATACAAACAAAATAAAGATTAGATAAATGGCCCCTTCAATCACTATCTTGGGGAAAGGTTATCTTAGATTTCACCGTGCTCAGGCTGGTACTATTAACACTGGAATAATCAAATCAAACTTCCTTTTTCCGGTTTACATTCACCATTCCTCTTAGCCTTAGCATTTGTGTTTTTTCCCCTCAGAAGTGGAATATTGGTTGCAATTTTCTTTAGTATGTAAATTCCTGCCATGCCAAACAAATGAACCTCTCCAGAACACAATTGGTTACCTTTCATGTAGATATTCAGTAAATGTTTTTTAACTGGAGGAGTAGATGAATAAAAAAGAGAGAATCTGAAGGGCTTTTAAAGGTGCCTAGGGCAGTTTAAGCTCTTTCAAGGATAGTGAAAAATGTGATAAATTCTTTCCCCAAAGTGTAAGGGATTTTACACAACTGTCACTCGGTCTGAAGAAAAAGGTCAGATGAATCACAGATATATTTCAACACCCTCAGGGTATTGTGATAGCTACTTCCCATAGAGTGCCTTTCTCAAATGAAGGCACTCTATGATATAACTAACACACCGTGGTACGTATCTGTCTCCTTGGTTTTGGTGGATTGATGGAGGGACAGAAGGTTTAGATAATGAGGATTTAATTGGGTGTTTTAATTTAAAAGATCTGTTGTTGTTTTTTTAAACTGGCAAGGGCTTTTTTAAACTGGCAATAGCTTAAAATAAGGTATAAGCCCTAGTTAATAAAGGAAACATCCTATCTTTCTCAAAGTTACAAAGACGAAAGGAAAAGAAAGTTAAAATTTGAGCCAAACTTCTGCGACACATGACTAAAATACAACGGGGAACAGATCAGTCTTTTTACTTGGGAAGAGGCAAAATGAACTGCATTTGGATTATACTAGAAAATGAACGAATTCTCCTTTGGATCTCTTGGTACCGTTTTGTCTTATATTATTTATTTTATTTTATTTTATTTTACAGGGGGTTTCTAATTTGGAGAATGCAAAACCAAAAAAGAGAAAGTAAGTCAAATTTACTTTGTAAACTTCATGTTCCCTTAGTTCTGTAATGTTGAATGTGAATTTTTAGTGGACTTCGTGCCAAAGTACTTTTTTTTTTTTGCAGCTGTCAAGTACAAATCTAGATGTGGATTGCTTTGCTACCATTTCTCTGTTTATGCTGATGCATGGGAAAGCTATGTTGTGACATTCCAGTAGACAGGGATGTGAAAATTAAATTTTCAGAAGAAATGTGTCTAAACCAGGCCTAGATTAAAGTGGGAGCATACCTAAAAATATATTTCTATCAGTGACCTATAAATCTTCCGAGGTATTTTTCTAATCCACATAAAAATGTGTTTGCAAAGAGTCTCAGGTTATTTAGGTCAGTCTGGCTTTACATTCAGCACATCCAGCTGCCAGAGGACATGACATACACGTGTTGCATAAGGTAATGGGATTTTAATTGATAGGTAGGAAATACACAGGGGCAGGAAGCTGGTTTATGGGGAAACTTTCAGATTGCTTGCGGACGATGCGGAAGAATGGCTTCCTTTCACCCTGGATTGGTCTGAAGCCAAATTGTGAATTATGTGACGTTCTCTCTGGGTGTCCTTTTTCTGAAAAGCTCTTACTCTATTCCCACCCCGGCACTCTGTGCTTTTTCATATTCTTTCCTTTTTTGCTTCCCCCCCCTCTGCTCAAAGCTTTCTCCCAGTTAAAAATATAAAACACATCCATAGTAAGTAGGTTTATTAAGTAGGGTGATTAACAGCTTAAGGACTTGTCAGGGTGGCATAGTTGTATTTTAGTTACAATTAACTATTTAAATTACAACACTGGCATTTTAAGCATGAGGTGGAGTAAAGAAGGGACTTTGGCAGGCAGGACCTTTCTCAGTCTTATTGCCACGTATGTGAGGCTGTTTATTCTGACCATGAATAAGAAATTCACCAATTCCAAGGCACGTATTTAAACAAAATAGTAGCTGTTGGCTTATGATTGATGCTTCCACAGAATATAGGCTACCAAAACATAGATGACAGGAGGATTGAATTAAAGGGAAAGTGTCTGATGCTGACCAATTTACAATTTTTCTAACATAAACCGGATCAGTGAAGGTGCACCTCAGATTCCAAGCAATTACAATAAAATTGAAGTCTCCATTGAGTTCCTTAGTATTTCTTTTTTTCTCTCTTTTTTTTTTTTTGCCCACCACTCTCCTGATGGAAATGATGTCTCATGTTGTTACACACCTACTCACTTTACAGTATTACAAACAGATTTATTTGTTTGGAATTCTTGCTACATGCCAAGAGATGTCCTAAGCATGTTGCATTAAAAAATTAAAAACAAACAAAAGATTAAGAAAAAGGAAACCTGATATATGCATGTTTTTGCTTACAATTTTGAGCTTAAAAAGGGTAACCTTCGTTTTAATTTAATGACTGTCAAGAATATGTATCTGTGTTGCCGAAGTGAGCACATGACTATCAAGTATATGAATAGTGGAAAACTCTGAAGCTGTAACAGTGAGTGATGAGATGTGTGTATGTTTACCCTCACCCATGAACTGATTAGCACGGTCCAGTCAGCATAATCCTATCCTCTGTTTCTGTTTCAAAACATTATGGAAATTTTCAATCATACATAGAGGAAGAGTTAATGATAAACTCGTATCACCAAACTTAAACGAGGATCAACCTATAGTCAATTTCATTTCTACCCATTCTACTCCCCCAACTGCATCCCCACTATTTTTGTATTAATAAAGCAGGTGCCAGACACATAATTTCATGCTTCAGTGTATATTATTAAAAAATAAGAATTATTTTTTGAAAAGCATAATCCCAATACCGTTACTGCACTAGAACAAAACAAGACAAATGACATTATATTGCCAAATATACAGTCAATATTGAACTATTTCTGACAGACTCGAATGCTTTTTCAGAGTTGGTTTGTTTAAATGAGGATCCAAAAAACTCAGCTGGACTCAGTTCATGTCTCTTCATTTGTGTCTTTTCATTTATTTGTTGAAGAAACTGGAGCCTGTGTCCTGAAGAATTTCCCAGATTTTTGAATTTTGCTGATTGAATCCTTGTGTTTTTTTAAGCATGTTTTTCTCTACTCTATGTTTCCTGTAAACTTTTAGTTAAATCTCAAAGTGTGATAAGATTCAAATATATATAAAGTATGACAAGGTCCAAATATATATATTTATATGTATATTTAAAAGTTGATCTTGAGTGACTACACACTTTCTCTTTTGTTGTATTGTAAGCTATATGTCTAGTCTTGCTGTTATTTACCTACCTCACTTTACAATATTATAAATAGCTTATTTGTTTGGAATTGTTTGCTATGTGCCAAGAGATGTCCTAACCATTTTGCATTAAAAAATTAAAAGGAAAAAAAAATTAAGAAAAAGGAAATCTTATCTATGCATGTTTTTGTTCACAATTTCGAGCTTAAAAAAAGGGTAACCTCGGTTTTAATTTAATGACAATGAAGAATATCAATAGTCGAAAACACTTAAGCTATAACAATGTCAGTTATGAGATATGTGTGTTTTCACCCACACACATGAATTGGTTAGCACGATCATATTTTTATGACAGTGATATTGCTCAGTGGTTCAGATGGTATCAGGTGGATCCATTCGGCATGAAGTTGCCTATCAGCCTTTCAATTAGGCTTTATCAGTAATTGGTGATTATTTTCCAGATCTGTTATTTTATTAGAGATTGCATAATGGTTATATTCAATTTACATCATTCATTCTGTATTTACTAACATAATTATTTGGAAAAACACTTTCCCCCCAGTAACTATTTGGTTATCCTAAGATATTTTCATGTAAAATGACTTGCCATTTTGTTCAGGTTTTATGAATATCGGTTTCTCCATATAGCACAGAAATTTATAGACCCAAATTATACTTGTATTTACTGTAATTTGCCACCTAGGGTTAGGAAGATTCAAGATCATAGGTAGACCTTAGTTAGAGGTAGAATTCATTTCTGCTCCCAAAGTGTTGCACACATTCTAATTTCTGTTTGATTAAGATGTTATTTATTAAATCTAGACTTAAATATTGTTTCTTTTATTCTTCCAGGTTATTCCGGAGATTTATGTCTGAAAATAAAATATTTGGTTAGTGATTCCCAAAGTTACAAGTGTAAATGATGTATTCTGTCTCCCCAAAAGTTCTTTTCTCCTGCTCCTGCCATAAAGCAACAAAACTGATTAATGAAAGTCAAATTGAGTTGTCTTTGAATTATATAGAAGAACATTTTTTAAAAGTGGCTTCATTCTAACTTTAAATGGCTATGACAAAGAAATCATTGATTTATTTGCAATAATTTCCTGTTATATTTAAACAGAATAATCCTCTGGTAGTTCGTTGGCTGATCATCTTCCAGCTCTCCATGTGTAACTTGGCTGCTGCATCGCCAAGGTGACTTGTTAGAGATCTTTTTAGATCTGTGAATCTAGGAGACAATAAAAAGTTAGCAGAAAGTGGTTTTATTATAAAAGTCTCTTCTACAACATTTCACACACCAAATCTTCTCTTTAGTTTTTGTGATAGCATTCATAGTAATAACACATGCAATCCGTTTGGTTTGTATTTTAATTCTAAAGTAAACATCGATTTCTATTCATTACTTTTAGAAAGTTAATAGATTATCTCTCTTGTTACTTTACAGCAAATAGGGAGTCAGTAATTATAAAACATTCACAATGGTGAAACATCTGGGTCATCCAGTCAATAATTGTATTTATTTATTTATTTTTAAGACGGAGTCTTGCTCTGTTGCCAGGCTGGAGTGCAGTGGTGCGATCTGGGTTCACTGCCACCTCTGCCTCCCGGGTTCAAGCGATTCTCCTGCCTCAGCCCCCAGAGTAACTGGGACTACAGGTGCGTGTCATCACGCCCAGCTAGTTTTTGTATAGTAGAGATGGAGTTTCACCATGTTTGCCAGGATGGTCTCCATCTCTTGACCTCGTGATCCACCTGCCTCGACCTCCCAAAGTGCTGGGATTATGGGCATGAGCCACCACACCGGGCCTCAATAATTTTTTTTAATGTAATGTGCCAAACTTGTGGGTGCCCTTTTCCCTTTCCTTCTCCCCAGCAGAGGAGTCGGGTGCTCATACTCATTTCCTTCTTTTTAAAAAACCAATTTTCTGGTAGAATCTGAAAAGCTCATTCTGACTAAGGTGATACCCCACAATGGGTACAACTTTAAAGGGTATCTGCGTTTTAATCAGGTTGCAATTCTCCCAGCAGTAACATCTACAGATGCTGGATCCTATCAGGGTCCTGCAGTCACTCGCTGTTAAATATTTTGAATATCAGCCCTGATTTGAATAGCGCATAGTCTTAAATAAAAGGAAGTAAGGCAAAATTTTCTTTTTCATCTAGATCCATTCTCAGTCTATTCAGCACGTACATACAATACAACCAATATTTCTATCCTAACACAATTCTTGATGATCAACTGCCTTTTCTATAATCAAAACATATGAGCAAATAGTGACTTTAGAAACAACACAGCATGCTGAGTTTGTCTTCACACTACGCATTGGTGGCATTATTTAACATTTGTTTTATCAATGTATGATAGAACATGTAGAAAGATTTATCTGTAGTAAGTAATTTAGAAGGGACTCCAATTTTCCATTTGGTACAATTCATTTCTTCACATGTCCAGGCCCTGCTTTAGATGTTGGGAGGACAAAGTTGAGCAAATCATTGACCTTCCGTTCAAGGATCTTAGAGTTTCTTGAAACCATCACATCTCAGTGTTCTTTCTACACAATTAGTTTGTTAGAAATGATGGGGAATCTTGAGGGTAAGGATACTTTAACCTTTTAAGGATGCATAAAAACAATTGATTATGACCTTGTCTCTACAAAAAAAAAAAATATATATATATATATATATATGCCTATCATGGTGGCACATCCCTGTAGTTTCAGCTACTTGGGAAACTGAGGCAGGAGGATAGCTATGGCCTATGAATTTGAGGCCGCAATGAGCTATGATCACACCACTGTACTCCAACCTGGGCAACAGAGTAAGACCGTAAGATCCTGTCTCAAAAAAGTAATCATAATAATAATTGGTTATGAATTCAAGAAAACTACTACAAAGAATAATGCAATCATAAACGGTCAAGAGACATTAGAGTAACAGCATTCTATCATATATGGTGAGGTGCCTATGTAGTTCATGGGAATAAGTGGGTAGCCCACAGGATACCTGCAGTTGTCCATGAGGGACTAGAACTCCCTAGAACTAGAGCTCTCTTAAGATATCACTTACCAAGTTACAAGCCCCGTGCTGAACTTGTTTTGATTTCAAATGTCTTATACTTACTGGACAAATGTTACTGTGAATTCTAACTAATTCTCTGCTTCACTTTAGAAGGAAAAACTGTGAATGACAAAATCTGGCAGGAACACAGCAAGCATAAGAATGATTCCCACATCAGAAGGCCCTGTCAGCTAAAAGGTAATTGCTAAATTTAGTTCAGCTGACTTTGCATTTTCCCAAAGTAGTTTAAAGGGCAGGTAAGAAAAATTTACATCTTTCACCATGAAAATAAGCGGAATATTGTGGTCTACTTAAAAAAGAAAACCAAATAAGATAGAATAGAATATGCATTATTATAAACTATTAATATATACATGTATACATATATATATGTGTATAAACATCACACATGTACAGAAAGGAAGTGGGATCTAGTTAAGTTGCCTGCTGAAGCAAATAAGCAATTGAAAAGAAAACTGAAAGTTTTAACGTACAAAAAGAATTTGAAAATACATTAAAAATTAGACCAGGCGCGGTGGCTCAAGCCTGTAATCCCAGCACTTTGGGAGGTCGAGACGGGCGGTTCACAAGGTCAGGAGATTGAGACCATCCTGGTGAACACAATGAAACTCCGTCTCTACTAAAAAAATACAAAAAATTAGCCGGGCGAGGTGGCGGGCGCGGGTAGTCCCAGCTACTGGGGAGGCTGAGGCAGGGGAATGGCGTGAACCCGGGAGTCGGAGCTTGCAGTGAGCTGAGATCCGGCCACTGCACTCCAGCCTGGGCGACAGAGCGAGACTCCATCTCAAAAAAATAAAATAAAATAAAATAAAATAAAATAAAATAAAATAAAATAAATAAATAAAAATTAAAAAAAATAAATAAAAATTAGAGCACAAAAAAACTCTAAAGATAACATCGATATGTTAATAGTTATGTTTAGGTCTTCTTAAAAAATGTAAGAGAAATAACCTTGATTATGAATGTATAATTAGGTCTTTTTATAATTTAAAAATTTCCAGGAGAGTAACTTAGCAGTCAAGTGTAGAATAGCATATTAATAGTAAGTGATTTCATAATTAAAATTACTTAACTTTGGGAAGACAAGTAAAACAGAAAGTCTTAAGAGTTTACAAAGATGAAAAACAGTATCAAAAGTTGATCTGCTTGGTATTCACCCCCAAGGGTTATTGGAATGAGAAAAAAAAATTGATTATATTAGCTGTTGATGATTCAAGAATCTAGAAATTTCACCTGGGAGTGAAGAATGGATTGGGAACCTTAGGAGTCTGCCTAGTGCTGTATTCTATGGTTGCAAGACAAAGTCCTTTTTACTCTCCAGTGTCCTCTCTTTATGCGGAAGGAAGGAGTCTTTCCTGGGGCTGCAAGCTGTGTTGCCTGGGATTGGGAAAGGGGTGATGAAAGCATTCTTTTGGCCATCCCTGCCGATGTCTTACTGGATCATGTGCACCTCAGTTCCACTGGCTTTGAGCCTAGCACAGCACCAGGACTTGCCCAGGAATTTCAGGTCCTGTGGTCTGGACTGCCTTTCAAGTTTACTTAGGACCCTAAAGTGCTTCAGCCCACTCTGGAGGGGCTAGTCAGAATTTGGGGGCGAGTCTATATGCTCCCCCTGTAGTCGATAACTGAATTTTGCCCTGTGTTGCTTTCCACTGTGAGAGACAGCACTGAGGTCAATGCAAAGTCCCACAATAACTTGGCTCTCCCTTCCCCACGCACAAAGATTCTCTCTCAGCACCATGAGGATGCCACCAGGGATAGAGGAGGGCGGTGGAGTCAGCAATCCCAAACTGCCTTTCCTACTTTTTTAGTACCTCTTTCAAGGATATGATGTTAGAACCAGGTATTGTGATCACTCACTCGATTTTTACTTACTTATGGAGGTGCTCTCTTGTGTGAAGAGCTATTCAAGTTGCTATTCCTGTGAGAGGGATGATTACTGAGGGTTCTGTTCAGCCACCTTGCTCCACCTCCCTCTCTCTCATGTTTGGATTGGACTCTGTCTTTACCACATGGATGCCAGCTATATGCATCCACACCTTCAGTCAGTTAATCAAACACTCGTCTATCAGTTTCTCTAGTCATCCACCATTCCGTTTATCTATTAATCCTTCTATAAGCACCTGTTGTATTTTAGATTATTGTATATTGATCTATGGATAAAGAAGGTATAACGGTGTTAAAGAGTATTGTAGATATAAATTTTTCCATAAATTTCTTCAAGTAGTCTATTTCCTAAAACTACCTTTCTCTTATGTACGCTTTTTGTTTTGTGTTGTTAGTTTGGGAATAAAAGGCAGGGAATCCTATTATAGCTACACTGAAAAAGCAGCAAAGAATCCTGGCCTTAGGTGAGTTACTTCTGGTTGCTTTGTCAGAGAAGGAAGAAAGCAAGCCTTTACAGAATTTTTCCCAGCTTTGATATTTCTCAGGGTCTTGAGTGACCGTGTGTGTTCAGCGAGTGCGTGCGCATGTGTGTGTGTCCAAGAGCCTCAGCAGACATTTCAGTAGCAGCAGTTGAGTCACTGGACATTTCCTAGAGATTAATGCCATACTAGGAAGAGTTGATGGCCAGAGACCAAGGCTGTCTGTAACATTATAAATTGAAGGGAGAAATTCAAGGCCACAAGTTGTAGGCTCTAATTTTATGGGTATAGTGGTTTCATTTGGAGGGTTCAGAGTATTTCTAAGTAATTAGTGACCTACGTATCAACCTAAAATATTTCTTTCTCATTTTAAACACTCCTTTTTAGCTGTTAATTGCATAATTACTTAGGGTTAGTTTACTCTGCCTGAGGATAGACAGTCTGCGGAGTTCAGTGAGATGAAGATGGGAAAGTGCATCATTGTTGTCATCCACAGCCCACATGATTTTACTAGATACTAATGATGAAATTGTAAAGACAGCTTCAATAAACTAGAAGAAAATATATAGAGAAATAAACTGTAGGAGTGACATTAAGTCCTAAGCAAACATATAAAATTCAAGGCCAAAAAAAGGCAATTTTCCTCAATTTCAATTTCAAAATGATATTTTGACATTAACACATTATATTAATAGCATTTCAGCCCTAAAGAATATTGGGACCTGATGAAAAGATTCCACAGGCTATATTTAGCTAAGATTTGTGTCTGGTATATTAATCCATAGCTCAACAACATGATTGTACTATATAGGTTAAGGCCAAATTTGTCAGAATAAGTTGGGTTCCAGATGCATAATATTTTTAATTTATCTAGTCCATTTCCTTCTTCTAAGGAGATTTTTATCTAAGCCTACATCTGTTCTATTAAAAGAGACTACATCTGTAAGATAATGTAGAATAAATTGAGTGCTTAGGGCTTTACAACTAAAAAATTGGCATAGCTTAGGTGTGAGGAGAAATTAATCTATAATTCAGGTTAATTGTTAAGTTTTTGGCATTATAAATAGGAAGAATATTTGTAATATTTATTTTAGTAAAAGTCCGTTTAAAAATATTTAAATTTATTCGACTTTACTAAAAAGTATTGAGAAGAACAAACTTTTGAATCTGTAAATTGGAGTTTACCTAAGATTCAGTTATGATTTAATTAAAGATAATTTCAAGAATAGGATTTTCATATTTTATACCAGAAAGTACAAAGAATAAAAATAAATCAACTTTTAAAAAATAATAAAAAGGAAACAAAACTTATTTGGAGATTCAGAAATTTTTTAATCAATCAGTGTAACTGTGACAGACTATTCTACAAGAAAAAGCTGGGGAAAAATGGCATATATTACTAAGGAAAGTGAGGGACCAGACAAAGTCAGAAAACAATGTTAGTAATAAGAGAAACATTAACTTCACCTATACTACTGCAAACTTACTTTAAAAATAAATCTTCTTTACATGTGGCTTTGATGAGATTAATTATAAAAGGAGGAACCCAGAAGGAAAGAAGAGGTGTTCTTAAGGACTTCTACTCTAGTCCACCATTTCAATTACCATTGGTTTGAAACCTAATTTCTCTCCTGACTTCTGGTCAATATCATTATTTGTCCAGCCTCTTCAATGTAAGCTTATAAATATTTTGGCTTAATTTTTCAAGATCTTATTAATTATTTTTCTTCATTGGCCTGAGGCCAAGTAGCTTAATTTTAAGATGGCAAACGATGGTATAAATTCACAAATATATTCACCATTCTGGTTAATTTTCAGGAAACACACATTTAATTTTAGAAAAACGTGTTTCCCAAGGGCAGGTAATTTAACCGTGGCCAAACTGGACTACATGAGGAACACCAGAGGGAAATCCTACTTCACACCTCTAAATGCTTGCTTACAAGATGGGAATAAAGTCCCTGAGGAAAGGGTACCCACTGCATGGTGTGATGCCTCATGTATCCAAGGAAGGCTTTCTGAATTCAATGATGAGACCACTTAGACTTCTAGTGTTTTATTCAAATGAATCTTCGGATCCTTTAATTCTTTAGAGGAGTTCTTACTGAGATTAGAGTTGCCTGTTTGAAAAGTAGTATAGTCAGAAGTATCTATGGTAGAAAACCTGAAAACTGATTAGAAACAAAAACTTTTTTTTACATCCCTTTTATTCCTTTTACTGCCTCTGTATTTGAAGGGCAACTGTAATCTCAATTTTTATGCTGGATGGCATATTTTTATGCACATTGATGTTGGTAATCTACGAGGTAGTTCATGAATGTTCTGATAATCTATTGCAGCAAACAAACCATTCCAATAGTTAGTGGTATAACAGAACATCTTATTAGGCTCATACATTTGCAGGTCAGTAATTCAGTTGGGGAACTGGTCCGCAATGTGATGTCCAATAGTTAGTGGTATAACAGAACATCTTATTAGGCTCATACATTTGCAAGTCAGTAATTCAGTTGGGGAACTGGTCCGCAATGTGATGTCCAATAGTTAGTGGTATAACAGAACATCTTATTAGGCTCATACATTTGCAGGTCAGTAATTCAGTTGGGGAACTGGTCCGCAATGTGATGTCTGAGGCTTCATTTGGGAAGACTTGAATGACTGGGGAGGACTTAAACATCTGGTAGCTGGAGTCTTATAGAGGCTCCTTCACTTACATGTCTGACAACTAGTCTAGGTTAGGCTCGGCTCAGCTGGGCAGCCAACTAAAGAACCTATATGTGGCCTTTTCATGTCGCTCCAGCTTCTCCCAGCCTCAGGGTTGGGTTTCAAGTGTGTGCAACATGCAAGGGAGCTTCACACATCACAGGAAGAAGTGTCTAGGAATGAAGATCCCAACAGCCCGAGGTAGAAGCTGCATGGTTTCTTGTTTTGTAATTTTGTTTGTTTGTTTTTTGCTTTTTGAGACAAGACCTGACTGTTGCCCAAGCTGATCTTAAACTCCTGGCCTCAAGCAACCCTCTGCCTCAGGCTCCCAAGCAGCTGGGATGTAGGTGCTCCACTGCCCCTGGCTTATGCAAGGCTTCTTTAACCTAACCTTGGAAATCACAAAATATTACTTCCACTGCACTCTACTGTGACAAGTGAGTCACTAAGATCACCCCAGAGTCAACAGGAGAAGAATTAGACTCAATTTCTTGATGGAATGGGAAGGCATGGTTGTGGCCAACTTTGGAAAATACAGCCCACATATTGTCTAATTCAACTCCTGCCTTTGTTGCTACTTAGGACCAAATAGATTTTGTCTTTATAAAGCACTTTTTGGAGGGTAATATTTGGGAATCATAAATAAATAAAAACGTATAAGACCAGACACCAAAGGTTTAAGTTTGCCTAATTTAGTCCCAACCCTTAAAGGTCCCCCATTTTCTACAGCGGGGCTGTGAAATGGTACCTCTATAGCTGAATTTATTCAGAAGAAAAGCTTGGTGGGGCCATATGATGTTTTAAAAATCAGGACATTTTACATGAAAATCCATACGTTTGTATACCCTTGAAAAACACGAGGGAAAGTGCCAGTCCAGGACCCAAAGTCTTGGGTGACTTCAACTGAGAGAGCTCGGAGCCATGGCTACCCTGTAGCTGGGGAGCTGGATCTTAAGCTCACTGTAGGATCCCCATTGCCTTCTTGATCGAATTAACTTCATTTAGTTATATATTTGATTCCTGTAGATATTTATACTTACAACATTGGTCTAATGGTTTATGCTCAAATTCTTCCGCCTGGTATTCAGGGCCCATTACAATTGGGCCTCAGTCACCTATCCAGCCCTACCTCCTCTTACTCTGTATCCAGAATCGCCCTCTGGCCTAACCAGCCTCAATCTCTACACTTAATTAAACATGTTCCATTTATGCTGCATAATAGGCCAGAGTTCATGGCATCACTGCTAAATTTACACCTTTTCCTTTCCTTCCACTTTTTCAAACTGTATCCATTCTTCAAGCTTCCATTCTGGCCCTGTCTCTTCCACAAGTTCTCGGAGTCGTAGTGATCTCTCTCCATCGTATTGTGTATGAATCACTCATTTTTCTGCCTTGTGTTGTTATGTAAGTGCATTGCACATATTCGTATCTTATTTTCTAAGCTTGATTCCAGACTCTAGAACACAGGAGGCCACTTTACTGTTCTTTTTCTATACCCAGAAGAATGGCTATAGAAAGAGTAATTCAAAATTCCTGTAAAAAGGTGACTAAAAGAGACAACACAGAAAGGAATAAAAGAAGGGAGGCAATATTTCTTTTTCTCAATACAGAAACTAAAAACCAAGCTGCAAAAACTCAGCTTCTAGCAGCCTGACCCTGTGACATAAATTCTTGATTCAAAGAACCAGATCACAAAATCAGCTCATTTTAAAATTTAGGTGCTTTCTGGAATCCTGTTGTATGGTTAGTCTCGTTTTAAATACTAAGTTATTGGTGCAAGTAACTTTGAGACTGAGCTGTGAATTTAACCTATCTTTTAACTATAGCTATGATGGAGATCTGGAGAAAAATCTGTACCTGTTTTTCACTGTGCATGGAAGATAGGACTTGCCTGTCCTCGCTTTCACTGCAGAATATGAGAATGAGGAATAGTAGAAAACTGAAGCAATGGTTGCAAGTAAAGAGGGGTGAAAGTGAAAGGAAACGTCATTGGCCTGGAGGTGATGTTGGGTCGCACTTTCCTCATCTGTAAAATAAGAGGCTTGGATTAAGTGACGCATAAAGTCTTGTCCTCTTTTAACATACCATGTATTTCAGACTTAAGTAAATGAAGCTCCCATTTACAGGAGCTAAAAGGGTAGTGCTGCTACATTTGAAAAGGTTTCATTTAGCTGCAAGCAAATGGATGCTACATTGCAAAGCTTTTACTAAAGCATGCATAGAACAATTTCAGCATAAATAATTCATGTTGAGAAGACCTAAGCTAATGAAGCTCAAAATGCCAGGGGTGGAAGGCTTAGTTTAATAGAAACAGGTGAGGTGATAACTGCATGGAGTCATAGCATTTTGAAGTTAGAAGTGGCTTTTGTAGCTAGTCCACAATCCTATTATTACCAAGAAAGGAAATCACAGTGAATTTCCATCACTTCCTCAGGGACACAGATGGTCAGCAGCATACCTATTTTGTTAAATTTCTATTTTATTTTGATCTTTTTCTTGTAGAAAAAAAAAAGCATGTATTTAAGAAAAAAATATTTTTGACCTATCCAATGTAATGTCTTACAGACTAAATAAAAACATGAGTGTTACATTGCACCTAAACTTCCTAAATCATGTAATTTCTGATATTCTGTATGTAACAGTTAGTTCTTTTCTTAGATCTAAATGAAGATGATTTTCTAAGTAACAACATACATACTCATCAAGGAAAAACTCTACAAGGAACTTCCTATCAGGTAATGTGAATAATCGGCATTTACGTGTTTTGTGAAAATCATCTTGTTACTCAGCTCTGTAATATATTAGACACAGTGGACAATATATACACAGCCTTGTAGCTATTTTGTATTTAGTTATTATAGGGTTGTTTCGTAACTGATATGCTTATGTCCCTGTGAACTGAAATATAAATGAAAAAAATTCGATGATGACAAGATAATAAACTACTTTGATTTTGCAAAACATCATATTGTACAGCCTTTTGATAAGTAACTCTGGGAATATTAAATTAATATACTGGGATGTTCTCTGTCAAGACCTTAGATAAAAACATAAACTGTGAGTCCTGACCAATCCCTTTCCAAATTGCATTAATTAGCCCAGGAGTTTGGACAATTAAAACTGTCTCAATGTTTGGCCTCACTAACAATCGTAACGTAACATTAATCAATAGCCAAATACTTGCTCTTCACCCTGTAAAAAGAGAGGATATATGAGTCAACAAGGCCAATTCAGGCATCAGACTGACTTTTGATATTTTTTCTGACAGCCATGAGGTTCTCTTTAATCATTCTGATAGTTTCATTAGAAATTTGGAACTGAACTTCTTTGGTGCAGTAGATAGAAGGTACATAGCATATAAATTGTAAAGTGCTGATTTGGTGAGTAAGGGGGGCTCACATTCCTAAATCCAGCCTGATTCCTGAGGCTATTGGAGACCCTCCAATAAATTGGATGGTAGGTTGTGATTTTGATCCACTACAGTTTCTGCTGGCTGCTCTGATGCTACCAGAGTGATAGGCCTATGCTACAAGACGTGGTAACACATTGCCCGAGTACTGTCTCCCAGTGGGTTCTCCCACAGTGCATGGATGAGAGCTCTGATATCAGACAGAGCTCACTTTGAATCTTGCTTTGACTGTTAGTAGCTATATGGCATTGTGCAATTTACTTAGACTCTCTCTGCCTTGGTTTTTATCATCTGTAAAATACATCTATAAAAAATATCTCAGAACTTTCATGGGATTCAGTGAGACATGTCATTAAAACACTGTAGTTCTATGTCTGGTAGTTAAGACATACTTTTAAAAATTCATTTGTTGTCATTGCTCCTCCTCTTTTCTCCCCTTCTCCCTCACCCTCCTTCTCCTCTTACTCTTTCAAGGACTTAATGAGACTTGCGCAAGCACAGCTGGAAGATTATCTCTGAAACAAGCAGTCTCATTTTCCTAAATTCAGATGAGACCTCAGATGTAATATCTAAGTGAAGCATTGTCTGATAGCCAGGAGAAAAATAACAGCTGGTTTACTGGAATAGCTTCCTAGGCTGCCTTGTGCCAAGAGAAATCCTTCTGTAGGTTTTTAGTAGAAAAATAGACCCGTTTCTTGGAAAGAAGAAAGTAACATAGAAAGTTCTTTGAAGAAAATGGTTGAAGATAAATCTTTACCCTAAGAACAATTCTTCTGAAGGTTAAAATTGGCCAAGAAATGGTGCTTCCAAATGGTAACCATTCAATTGTGCCATGTAGTGTAAAAACCGAAGGAATTCGTACCTAGTGGCAGACAAACAGGAGCCATCTAATCTAAAAATCCTCATTTGGGAGGAGGCACTGGTCTTAACTAAATTTTATTCACAGTAGACATTCAATTGAATTTAACTAAGAAACACTTATCTATATGACAGAATAGTTTAACAAGGAGTATTATGCAAAATATTAATGTATTAACTCCTTGTGACTGAGGAGAAGGAGATGCAATTTATCTGTTGAAAGATGGGGAAGATAGGGAGCCACTGTCAAATGGAGAAGCTGGTGTGAGTAGCAAAGTGGCTTGTCAGTGGGCATAAGAGTGGACTATGGCATGAAATTTGGCCTTCCATCAGTGAACAAATGACTCTCAGATAAGTGTTTTTCCAAGCCTACCTGGGAACTGTCTGTATCAGACTCAACGGGAGTATTACTTAAAAAGGCAGACTTTTGGTGCCATATTCCTGTTCACCTGGATCGTCATGACTGGAGCCTAGGAAGTGGTATTTTTATGTGACAATGTTCAGGACATAAACCGTGAAACTCTTGAATTCAAGAGAGTTGGTGAGTCTCTTAGTCCATTTTGTGTTGCAATAATACAACACAAAATAAAGAAACAATAATAAACACAAAATAAAGAAATACCTAAGACCGGGTAGTTTATAAAGAAAAAGGTTTATTTGGGCCACAATTATGATGGCTGAAAAGTTGAAGATTGGGCATCTGCATTTGGTGAAGGTCTCAGGCTGCTTCCACTCATGGCTGAAGGTGAAGGGGACCCAGAGATTCCATGGCAAAGGAGGAAGCAAGGCAGGGGGAGGTACGTGCCAAGCTCTTTGAAACAACCGGCTCTTGCAAGAACTAATAGAGTGAGAACTCACCATTGAGGGAGAACATTAATCTATTGTAGAGGGATCCAGCCCCATAACCCAAACACCTGCCATCAGGCCCCATGTATTAGTCCACTCTCACAATGCTATGAAGAAATACCCAAGGCCGGGTAATTTATAAAGGAAAGAGGTTTAATTGACACAGTTCCCCATTGCTGGGGAGGCCTCAGGAAACTTACAACCATGGTGGAAGGCAAAGGAGAAGAAGGTACCTTCTTCGCAGGGTGGCAGGACAAAGTGAGTGCGAGCAGGGGCAATGCCAGATGCTTATAAAACCATCAGATCCTGTGAGAGTCACTCATTATTACAAGAGGAGCATGGGGGAAACTGCCTCCATGATCCAGTTACTTCCACCTGATCCCGCCCTTGCATGTGGGAATTATAGGGATTATAATTCAAGATGAAAGTTTTTGTGAGGACACAATGAAACCATATCACCCCACATCCAATATTGAGGGTCAAATTTCAACATGAAGTTTGGAGACAACAAACGTCCAAATTATAGCCATGAATATGTGTTCACAGATGGGATATCTCATGATTTTAACTCTATAAACCCAAACTTGGTTTAATTATGATCTTGGAAGACAACAGCCTCCTGGAAAAAGCGAAGTCGATTTTTGTTCCCTATTATGGAGATGATATAAATTCATTGTAGAATTTCTTAAAACTATGTATAAATAGAAACCGTTAAAATATTGAACAGTATCCTAGTGTAAATATTTTCCTATGATCATTTCCTGAATATTAGTAACATGGGATAAAGTTTGTAGAATGTAAAACATTTTATAGTTATAATTATCATTTGACCATGCCTACAAAATATATTTCAGACACTAAAAATGATCAGAATTAAATATTTAAATCCTAATCAGAACATACTTAAGCAAACATGTTTCCTTCATGTTCTCAAAATAGAAGAGAAGATCTCAGGCATGGAAGAAGTTACAAAGAATCAGGTAGCAGGGGCAAGAGAAGGAGTTCAGGGAATGCTTTCTCCAGTACCCACTTTGCCCCATATACATTTCTGCATAGATAGCCTGGGATAAACTTCCTGGAGAACCAGGCTTATGGAAGAAGTGCTGATGGATAGAGCTAGAAGCAAATCAGTCTGCTTAGCACTGTGATCATACCAACCATAAAGAACATCTTGTGAAAACTTGACTCCCAGCATTTATTTTTGCATTCTTGTTCCTGTTTGTTCTTCTCTGGCAGCATTCAGTTGATGGCTCAAACGTTTTGTAGCATATTAAAAGGGGAATAAAATATGCAGTAATACAGACTTTGGGCTAATATATTTTCAAAAGTGTTGCATGCCTCATTTCTCACGTAAATTCCTAGGTTGCATTCAGCCTTCCGAGTATCATTCATATTCATGATAGAAAAGAGAGATAATATTTATTACCTTCAGTGCTGGTGATATTAAGCGCTGTCCAGCATCCGTACCCAGGACTGAACCAAAACATTTTCTTTCTGAGCTCCTTCACTGAGAAAAAGTGTTGCTAATTGAATTAATTAACTCATTTCAATCAATTTCTTTCTTCATGTCTTTCACTATGGAGACTGCAATTTTCAGCATTTGAATTCTCAGCCTACCCGGTAGTTAGGGGTGGTCATGGAATCCAGTTCTGGCCAATGAAATACAGTCCGAAATTCCTGAGGAGGACTTTCTTTTTCTGGAAAATAAAAAATAAGACAGAGTCTTATAAGGACAAAGCTTTATTTTTTGCTCTCTTTCCTGCCTGGAGCTGGATGTAATACCTGGTAAATCAGCAGCTGTCTTCCAGCCGTGAGGCAAAGGCAGACATGAAAGACGGTGGAGCAGGCACATGCAAAGAGCCTGATTCACTGAGGACATCCTTGAGAAGCTGCACCCAGGTTGGAAACTCTATGTCTGCACTTCTATTTTACAGAAACATAAGCCCCATACTTGTTTAAGCAACCACTGTTGGTTATTCTCTTCCTCAAAGCTGAATACATTCCTGATACCTTATTTTTAAAACAGTCACTTTTGCTAATGCTGAACTCTGCTCTATGTAAGCAATCAGACAAAACTGTGTCCACAGTTAAACAGTGTCTACACTCACCTCTTATTGCACAAACTAGACTAGTCTCCTTCAGCTCTCATGTAGTGTAAACAGCATTTAGAGTTAGTCATTTAATCCTTAAGATGAAAATTGGATTACTAACAAATAAAATATTAGCTATACACATCCCATTGGCTATATACAGAATTAAAACTATATCCAACATAGCACACAATTTTTGGGAAATGCATGTAGAATGGACAAAACGGCACCAATTTTTCATCAGCTTAACCAAGGTCACAATACTGGGTCACTGGATAAATAATTTAAGGTTATGCTATGATATATTAACAAGCAGGAGAGACAGGTCTTCCACTAGGTTTTATCAGACAGATTTGAGGCAGTTCTAAACAAAAATGTGAACAATCTAAAAGGTAGAAAACAAACAAACAAAAAGAGTTCAAAATGACAGTGTCAACCAAATGATAGTCTTTATGTATGAAATGATTATATTATGATGAAATAATGATATTGTGTATTGATCAATGTTTCTTATTTCGAGTACTTTCTTATCCATTGTATGACTTTTAACTATCGTATTACATATCTATTGATGCATAACAAATTACTTTAAAATTTAGGGGCTTAAAACAAACAAAAAATTTTTTCACAGTCCCTGTGGGTCAGGAGTTGGGGAGTGGTATAGCTGGGCATTTCTAGCTTAGAATCTCTCATGTGGTTATAATCTCAGGTGGTTAGTGTCTCTCAAGGTGTTATCTGAAGGCTTGACTGGGGCTGAAAGGTTTGTTGCTAACTCCCTCTCATGGCTGTAGGCAGGTGACCTCAGTTTTTTGATGGGAGTTGACTGCAGGGTTAGGTCCCTTGCCACTTTGGTCTATCCATGAGGCTGAGTGTCTTCATAGAATGTCATTTGGTTTCCCCAGAGTGAGCATCTGAGACACAGAACAAGAAGAGGCCACAATTCCTTTTAGGACCTAATTTCAGAAGTTAAACATCATTACTTCCATTTTATTCTATGTGTTAGAAGCAACTCACTAAATCCAGCTCACACTAAGGGTGGGGGGGCAGTATTATGATCCACCTTCTGAAGACCTCTTCTGTAAAAGAATTTATGAGCATATTTTAAAACCATTAGAACTATACTAGTTTGAGGTTATAGATGGAGAAGTTTCCCACTTCCAAAGAGCAAGATTATAACTTATTTTGCAGGTAGAAAGAATATAGTGCTGTATTTTGTTATCTTGAAAAAAAAATCTAATCTCCTCTCTTTAACAGTAAACAACTTTCAAGAGTGGCTTCTGTTGGTATTAAAGAAATATAGGATGTTAACATGGAATCCAAATCTCTTGTTTCTGGTGAAATAAAATTAAGATCATATTGGATTTTCTCATTTCCTTATCCAAAGTTATACTGCATTTATGATAAGTATACTTTCACTTTTAAAGAAAAGAGTTTAAGCAACTCTACATTTAACTTTTATTTAAAAAAGAGGAAATACTTGATTCTAACAAATGATTTTTATGAATGAACTCCACATATGTATGGGTGTTTTCCTTTTGGATTGCCCTAAAAGGTTGAGAGGACTTATTTGGTATTTCTTAGCATCATTCTCACTCATTTTTAAAAAGGAATTTTGCAACCCAGAAAATGGCTAGTAAATGCACTCTTATATACTGTGTCAAGCCCTGGGTACTAGGTAGCATCCTTAAAATGTAACAAACCTGAACATATGGGTCCAGTCCTTTAAGAACCCGCAGGCTACACACTGTGGCAAAAATAAAATCCAACCACTTGGCACTTGTTTCAGTCACTTCACCTACTTTATCAGTTTTCTGCTTCAAAACTCTTGTTCTTTGGCTATATTTTATGAGCTAGAACTCAAGAATTCTGCTGGGGTTTAGACTTTATGGAAACCAAACTTGCCTTACCTTTATGTGAGTAAAAACACTGCACTTTAAACTTGTTGCTTAAACTCTCTGTGCTTCAATTTCCTGATGTGTAAAATAGTGATAATAAAACTTCTTGTGATTGTCGTAAATATTTACATAAAGGAGCATACTCCCTCAAGATGTTTAATGAATATTCATTTGCCCTGTCTCTACATTCTTCTTAATCTCATTGCAGACTCCCCTCAGAATAAAATCTGAAATCACTTTTTCTTCTTTCAGGCAGCTATAGCAAAGTATCTTAGGCTGGATAATTTGTAAACAACAGAAATGTATTTCTCACAGCTCTAGAGGCTGAAAAGTCCAAGACAAGGCACCAGCCAATTCAGTGTCTGCTTCAAAAAGGGAGCAAGGCAACTCCCCTGAACCTCTTTTATAAGGGCTCTAATTCCATTCATGAGGGCAAAGACCTTATGGCTTAGTTACTTCCCCAAAAGTCCCACCCTTAATACTATCTGATATAATTTGGATAAGTGTTCCTGCCCAAATTCCTATTGAATTGTGATTCCCAGTGTTGGAGGTGGGGCCTGGTAGGAGGTGATTAGATCATGGGATTGGATTTCTCATGAATGGTTTAGCATTACCCTATTGGTGCTGTTCTCATGATAATAAGTGAGTTCTCATGAGAGCTGTTGTTTAAAAGTGTGTAGCACCTCCCCCTTCATTCTTTTGCTCTTGCTCCTGACACGTAAGAATGTCTGCTCCCCCTTTGCCTTCCACGGTGACTGGAGGCTTCCTGAGGCCTCCCCCAAGGCAGAAGCCACTATGTTTCTTGTATAGCCTGCAGAACTGTGTGCAAATTCAACTTCTTTTCTTTATAAATTACCCAGTCTTACGTATTTCTTTACAGCAATGTGAAAATGGACAAATACACTATCACATTGTGTATTACATTCCAATATACGAATTTGGGAGCAACACAAATATTCAGACCACAGCACCCTTTTTTTACCTTTTATAGCCCTTTGCTGCAGTCCTGAAGTGCCCTAGGTAGAAATTGTTTGATATCAGGTACATAAAGTTTTCAAAAGGAGTAGAAGCTGAGAGTAAGAAGGTTACACTGACAGGCGCCAAACGTAATAAAAGATATCCCACACTATAACTTGAGATATTACTCCAAATGTATATTTGGTTTGAGTTTAAACTCAATCAGTGTTTCTAAAATGGATGCCCATTATGTATTTAATGTAGAGCACTAAGAAATTACAGTGGGCTGTTTCATAAAACTTTTCTGATCCGCTCTTTCCACCAGCCCTTCTAAATGTGAGATCATGGATTGGGATTGCCCTGTGTGAGGGCTGAGGAGTGAATCTAATACACATAGACACATACACATATCACACACATATATGGATATATAATGTGTGTATACTGTATATACCTACATATATTCCACATTTGTCTATATATGTGTCTATATGCAGATGAAGTCACTGATGAAACATTAATCAGTGTACTTTGATAACAAGATAATTATTTCTAATTAAGACAATGAATCCTTTCCCAATTAGTTTGGCAGCTTTGTGGAGTTTTTTGTTTTGTTTTGTTTTTTAAAGAATGTTGACATTAGTTGTCTCTTTTTCCTTTTCTAATTTCGAAGGTGACCACTGAATGCTGGAGTCCATTTCATTATCAAAGACAAGCTGAACCTACTGTTGATGAAATGGTGAGACATTTCTTCCCTGATATAACTATTGAAGTGGATTTCCCATCTCTTTTCCAATCATGTTAATGCCACAAGCACTGTTTTCTATGGTTCTTTATTACATTTGTTTTCAGCTGCCACATGGAAGACTTTTTAAAGAATATAAAAAGAGACTTGTCCTTATTGAGTAGTTTTCTGAACTGAAAGGACCATAAGGCATTTCCTTTAAAGAAGGATAGGTTGTTATATAAAAAATTTTCCGTAAAATTTAGCAACTTTTCCAGAGATAGGAAAAAATTTATAATGTTAAAAAGCATTATCTTCTGATTTGGGGGAAATAGATGCTATCTCATGTTTCTGAGAGAAGTGTACATCATTGTAGCATTGCTAAACAAAGAGAACTTGGAAACAGTATGAGTGTGTGATAACAGGAAATCAATTAATTAATTGGATTAGAGTCCATAGAATGAAATATAATAAAACCGTTTTTTAAAAAGTCTCTCTGTGTGCCAGCAGTCCCTTATGATATTAAAATCACATCAACTGCCTTCTTTTCCTTGTTCAGATATTGCTAAACAGAGGTTCATGGAAAGGACATGGTTTAGAAGGTCTGGCAAATTTCCAGGATATTCACGTACATCGCCAAGTATTATAGCATTATTGATATGAAACAACTATAAGTCCTATTTGTAGTTCTTGTTCTAGATGGTTTCGGAACACGACAAGCTAATGTTTGCAACTTATTTGACTATTGTTTCCCAAAATGTAATCGTAATTTTGTGACAAATAACTACTCTTGGTAAATCATCTTTCTTTATGTAGGTATGAATACGAAAGTTGTTGTTTTGTTTTGTTTTGTTTTGTTTTGTTTTAGGCGGAGTTTCACTCTCGTTGCCCAGGCTGGAGTGCAATGGCACGATCTCGGCTCACTGCAACCTCCGCCTCCCAGGTTCAAGCAATTCTCCTGCCTCAGCCTCCCTAGTAGCTGGGATTATAGGCATGTGCCACCAGGCCCAGCTAATTTTGTATTTTTAGTAGAGACGGGGTTTCCCATGTTGGTCAGGCTGGTCTCGAACTCCCGACCTCAGGTGATCCACCCGCCTCGGCCTCCCAAAGTGCTGGGATTACAGACGTGAGCCACTGCGCCCGGCCGAATCCGAAAGTTTTGATATCTTTATTTATAGCTCTCTCTCTCCCCCAATATTATTAACATGTTATTAACACCTAAGTTTTTATAATAGTTTTCTTTTCAACTATTTTTTTTTTCTTTTTGTCTAAGAGATGTCTAAATTGTGCCAGGTAGGCGGAAGAGGTGACGGAAAGTTGTGATTTAAGTATTTCTTCTGTTCCCCAAAAAAGATTTATTGAGCTCTGCCCTTGCTATTTCGCATGCTATCTAAGTTCTTAATGACTAGTTAAATGTCGAAGAGCTGTGGGAAACAAACAAATGAACCTCAGTCAATACAAAAAGGACTTTCAGATGAAAATAAAGCTATACATTTGGGAGGATTATGAAATGCCTTAAATAGAAACAGAAGCAAGAGAACTGGATGGCAGGAATTGGATCTACCACCGACTGTGCCCTTAGGCCTCTAAACTCATATTTCTGCATTTCCGTTTCCACATTTTTAAAGTAAAATGTTGGACTAGAGAATATTTCTTCAGACTCTGATCATCTGTGATTAACAGTAGGTCATTCCCACTTTTTCCTTGATATTTTTTCTAAGGCACAAGAATTTATGTAAAGTAACAAAAGAAGACACTTATCTAGTCAAATGTCCCCAAGGACATGTGAGGAACAATGAATTCCTATGACCCAGTCCTTCAATTTAAAGATGAAGGGCTGAAGTGCAGAGAGGTGCAGTGGCTCACTCAAGTTCACATGGCTAGTCACAGAGCAGATTTTCAAAGCAGAACAATCATTCGTCCGCACAGAAGGGCAGGTTCTTACTCTAGGTTTTCTTAACATTTCTTGTGGATTTGAAATTATAAATACTAGAAAAAAACTTTTTTTTTTTTACTGTGTAATTTTCCATCCATAGCTCTTCTTCTTGCTAAGAATCCAATAGATACTTAATAAAAATTAATTTGCATACTGGCTCTTAAATTTCCTATTGTTCATAAATTTCGGTCAGCTAGGAGGTGTACCCAAAAAGAGAAATGTTCTTATGAGTAGTTCTAGAAACTTCTTCAAAATTTCAGAGCAGAGGATATTACACAGGAAGTAAGAAAGATGTGGCTTCTGTGGCCTTTTCTCTTAAATCAACACAACCCCCATTTGCAACTCTGGTTTGTGTAATCCTGGCAACTCCCAGCTAGCTTGGCAGTGTGTCCACATTCAAAGACTGACCCTCAGCTATAGGTCAGTGAGCAAAAAGCAGTCTTGGCTTCCCCTGCCGAAGTGGAGAAATGGCCGTGACGTTGCGACTTCATTACACTATGGAAAATTGGGCCTGTGTGGCTTCTGAAAGACTCATTTCTGTTTTTACTGTGTTCTCAGAGGGCACATTATTCCAAGACCAGAATTACACATGTCAAAATCTGCTTCAGAGGAAGGAGGAGCTAGAATATTATATTAGGACTTGAAAGGGTTTTAGTGTTTATATAGTAGAATTAGACTATTACATAAATGGCTGTGTTAGACATCCTAAATTATACTGCTTAGCTTCTTAAATACCTGCTAATCCTCTAGTCAAGCACATTTCTCCTCCCTACTCCCACCTTATGCAATCTTTCCTGTGAATAATCATTGAATTTTATTTGTAGTTCTCATATGACACAATCAACTTTTTCCTCCAGACGTATTTTTGGCCAGCTGTTCAGATTGAATATATTCATTGATGATACTGACTCTAAGAAGTGATATGTGCGAAACAGTACTAGAACCCCAAAGAGATCACCTTGCAGTGAGGGGGACAGGAACAGAAACAGATGACTATTTTTCTTAGTATTCATGTTAAGCAATGTGCATCACAGGCAGACACAACGTTTCATTCTTCTTTGCACCTCCTGTAGATTAGGTCCTCAGTAATAAATTAGGTCCTCATGTGATAAATGAATAAATAAATGTCTTATAAGCCTTCTAGGAGAATATATTTGATTTTGTTAACTAATTCATTCAGTTACTTATCTATTCGATGACTTAGAATTTTGCCTAGCTTTATTGTAAGTGCTTATCCAATCTTAGTTTAAGTTCAATTTCTATCACTGAAAAATAATAATTTTTAAAATTATAATGATATATGAATATCCAATGTCAACATGGCAATTTTCCCACCAACTGTAATTATTTCTTCAATCAATATTTCATTTGCATAAGTAAATTATCTTAAATCATCTTTTTAATTAATTGTAGTTCCAAGAAAGCAATAAAATAAACCTCTGAAGTGAAATGTATTTGTTTTCATGTGTTTGCATTGATCAATTCTAGTTCATAATCCCATTGGTTTTGTTATTGTCCATTGAGTTTCTAAATATTTATTGATCATTGTGACCTTAAAAATTATCTTTTTAGAATATTTTTTAGGTCATGAATAGAGACTAGTCACTTTTATATAGAAGAAAATGAAGATATAGATTTAGGAGTTTAATAATTCAACATTTAAAACCTCTTCTTTATTTTGTTTTTAACATGAAAGTAGCTCTCTTCTTCCTGTCTCTAGGTACCTTCCCTTTCAAGTGGCTAAGAACAAATTCTCCGTAGAAAAACTGAGTACTTCTGTCCTTCTTAGCAAGGATAGATTGGATTATTGAAATCTGCCTTCTAAATACATTTTGTAGTTTAGAGAATTTCTTCCCACATGTGATGGCTCACACCTGTAATCCCAGCACTTTGGGAGGCTGAAGCAGGAGGATTGGTTAAGGCCAGGAGTCCAAGATAAGCCTGGGCAACATAGTGAGGCCTCATTTCTACAAAAAAATAAAATAAAATAAATTACCGGGCATGATGGTGCATGCCTGTAGTCTCAGTACTTTGGGAGGCTGAGATAGGAGGATCACTAGAGCTCAGGAGTTCAAGGCTACAGTGAACTCTTATCGTGCAAATGCACACCAGCCTCCAGCCTGGTGGACAGAGCAAGACCAACACCCGTGTCTTAAAAAAAAAAAAAAAAATTTCTCCCAATTATGCTAATTACAGAACTAACACATCTTCATTGTAGAAAACTAAGAAGAGTAGAGTATATAAAGAAAGAAAAAGGCCACATATAGTGGTATTTATACTTTTTATACAAATTTACATTCTGGTTTTTCACTTAATACATGTGAGCATTCAAAAATTTCTAAGCCCTGTGCATACACTGGCACAGTTTTAATAATGAAACGACGAGTCATAAGACCAGGAAACTTAGAGAAAACTGTCAATATAATACATATAAAACTACTTGAAGTTTTAGTTTCCATTATAGCTTTCTTTAAAGTTAAACCAAAATATCAATTTTTAAAAATCTCCATTTCTCCTGTTGAAGAAATTATGTGAAATAGACATCAAGTTATTAGGATTTGTTATTTGAATACTTGTTAAATATGACACTAGAGAGGAAAATTTTTCTAAATCAGAAATTAAGAAGAAAAGTAAGAACAAAGGGTTTTCTGTTTTGTTTTGTTTTGTTTTTTGCTTCATTCAAGTCTGACATGTTATTCAGCTACCTTTTCATTAGAGGAGTGAAGAGGACATAATTCAGACAGATATGCAATCTGGGTTTGGTTAGTCGCCATAAGTCTAAATTTTCCTTCTGTAAAAGGAAGTGATAAAATCAGGAGAGATTTAAAAGCTTTAAACGCCTTTCCAGCAAATATATGTAGGTATATACATACATACACAATGTATATTTATATATTTTCTTCTTAATTATGTATATTTAAGAGGATAGGCCTATAAATCTGAAAGTGTCTACCTGATACTTATCCTCTGTTTTGGAAAGTCATATTTAACCTCCAAATAAATTCCCTGAAATTGGTTGGTCTTAATTTCGCTGTCAATACTAGATAACTAGTAATTATGCTGGCATTTAAAGATCTTGTAAGAAAGAACATTGGATTAAAAGTCAGAATACTTGATTTCCATCCCAACTCTATTATTAATAAATTATCTTTCCTTGAGTAAGCCATTTAACTTCTCTGAGTTTTCTCATTTTTTATATACTCTGGTAGACTAGATGTCTAATAATTTCCATCCCAACTCATAAAATATGATTGTAGGACTAATCCAGTTCAATAATTCAGTGATGCTATCTTCTAAAAATTATTCTTTAATATTAATATTCAACAAAGTGTCAGAAAATGAGATATATTTAACCAACTACTTCTAACAAAATTTTTATATTATTTAAGGAAGCGTGAGCAAAATGAACTAAAAGATATTTCTATTTTTGACATAAATATATGAAATATATAGTATATGCATGTTAAATATATACATATGAAAAATTACATTTACATTCACATATAATTACCAGTTTGATGGAAATTTACATCTTTCAAAGACGACTCTAAATTAGAAAGACAAAAGTGAAAAGAAAATCAATTAGAGACTTGACAGTAGTATCAATGAAAGAAAATTCAACTAGATTGGTAACAACAGAGATGGAGAAAAAGAAACATACAAGATACATTAGGCCAAACTCTTAGTTATGGAATGTGCACTTGGTGGATGAAGACGGCCTTCACTGAGTTGAAGAAGATGGGATGAGCATCATATTCGGAGCATAGGTCTAGAGGTCAGTTCTGATTGTGCTTAAGAATTGTTTTAAATACATAGCTGGATATGTGAGTCTGAAGCTCTGCAGAGAGGCCTGGGGAAAGAAAGAAATTGGGAGTCATTAGCACATAAGTGGTATTAAAAGTGGTGTGTATGCCTGCATGTACATGAGAAGAGAAAGATGGTGATATCAGATAAAAGGCCAGGGTTAATCCTTAAGTAATTTCAAAATTTAATTTCAAGAAAAGGAAGGTG
Source organism: Chlorocebus sabaeus (assembly GCF_047675955.1). Taxonomy (NCBI): domain Eukaryota; kingdom Metazoa; phylum Chordata; class Mammalia; order Primates; family Cercopithecidae; genus Chlorocebus; species Chlorocebus sabaeus. Next base: position 88,008,610 of record NC_132905.1, read on the forward strand.
TCAGCATATAGGAGTTATAGAGGGTAGGGCCAAAAAAAGTAAAAGGAAAATCAGAGGAACACAGTGTCACAGAAGCCAAGAAAAGAGAGTGTTTCCAGAAGGTCACTGTAGTCGACATTGCTGAATGTCATGTAGTAAAGGAGTTTAGATGTAGTAAAGCTCATTAGATCAAAAGGACAATTTAAAGGGAATGGTAAGATGAAAGCTGATAAATGAGATAGATTAAAAGGATGAGAAGTTAATAGAATTACAGAAAGCATACATAGTTAACATTTTTGAGACAAATGCCTAGGATAGAAAAAATGGTAAAGAAAAAGATGGTGAAGTAAAGATGAATGACAGAAGGCACATTTGAATGCTATTGGGAAGAGTTCACTGAAATGGAAAATCAAAATTCAGTAGAGAGAGAAGAACAAAACTGTAAACCAAGTTGTGTCATCCTCTGATTAGATATTCCATATTCTTCAACCTGCTCTACGGAAGCCTCCTGGAAGGATCTCTGTTATTCTCTGGGCTCATCTCTTGGTACTCTTCCTTTCTTTCCCTTCATGGGCACGTACTAAGCATTATTCCAGGGCTTCCAGCTTTAGAACCTTTGCAAACTGTATTGTGTACCAAGACTTCTCTTCCCTCTGCTATTTGCCTGGCTGACTTTTTCTCTTATTTAAGTCTTGGGGAAATATTCTTTCTGACCAACTGCCGAATTCTAAACCCTATCTAAATCTTCACATATCTGGTTCCTTCTCATCATTCAGGCCTCAGCTTTAGTATCTTCAGTGAAGTTCCTCCTGATCAGTAAATTAATAAACCCTCCTTTTGCATCCTCGCTCAATCACCCTGTTAATTATTAATACAGCATTTCTTATGTCACATTCTTATGTTTATATACTTGTTTATATGTTTATCACCCATCACCTCCCTCTAGAATTAGACTTGATAAAAACAGTGATCTCATATTACTTCCTCTATGCCATATCCCCAGAATGTGAGAGAGTGCTTGGCATATAGTAGGTGCTCGATAAAAGTTTATTGATTTGTTGAATGCTAGGTTTAATTTACGGGTCAATCTTCTTAGAACACATTTAGAATTTAAAAGTCATGTTACTATAAAACATAATCACATTCAGTACAAATATGTAGGTAATAGATAAGAGAAATGAGATAAATAGTGTTATCATTTGAAAAGTATTTTAGAGGATTTCCTTTTCTTTCTTTCTTTCTTTTTTTGAAATGGAGTCTCACTCTGCTGCCCAGACTGGAGTTCAGTGGTGCAATGTTGGCTCACTGCAATCTCTGTTTCCTGGGTTCATGCGATTCTCCTGCCTCAGACTCCCAAGTAGCTGGGATTACAGGTGCATGCCACCACACCCAGCTAATTTTTGTGTTTTTAGTAGAGACAGGGTTTCACCATGTTGGCCAGGAAGGTCTTGATCTCCTGACCCCATGATCCACCCGCCTCGGCCTCCCAAAGTACTGGGATTACAGGCATGAGCCACCGCACCTGGCTGTATTTTTAATCTGAATACATTTTCTTTTTAATACATAGTTTTAATGATTCTATATCTTTTATAATAATATTAACTCTAAATTTCATCCCTTGGATATATAGTACCTATTAACAAGAGGAGGTTGTCCAGAAATACTTTGCTATTAGAAAGTAATGGGTCTAGTATCAAAAATGTACTATGGATACTCCATTGTGTACATAAAATATGTATAAAATTAGGCTTGTATTTACATTCAGTACATATTTATTAAGCCATGTACAATCTAGACTCATAGGATTTTAAAAAATAAATAAAATGCAGTAGACTGATGTCTAGTAACTCAAAGTGAATAAAGATACAAAAATAACAATATCATGCTTTAAAAAGGCTATAATAGAGTGTGAACAAAATAATGAAAGGTCAGTTTGTTTTAAAACCTCTAGGCCATGAGATCTTACTTATCTGAATTCAGATACCTTCCAAATGCTTTAGTTTCTCTTGGGGGAAAATCATTTATACAAAGTTCCGTTTCCCTGGTGTACAATACCTTTCTCCACATTAAAGTCTTTTTCACTAAGGGAAAAGAAGGTGATTTTTGTTGCCAGTGTTTCAGTGGAACAATTAAGCTTTGGCCGTAACAAGAAGTTGACATAAGAGTAGAAGCACAGCAAAGAAAAAATGGTTGCGCAATGTCATCTTATTATTTCTGAAAGGGTCTAAAGAGTAGAAAATAGCCTTTCCTAAGTTGTAAAACGTCTATAAAACCAAGTAACTCAGAAAGCACTAAAAGAAACACTGAGAAATAATACAAATGTAAGCAATAGAAATTGTGTTGAACAGAGCATGGCCTTTGGAAAGAGAGGGAAGATTTTGCGTTTCTAAGCATATCTCATCACAGTCCTTTCTAAAAGATTAAAATGATTTCAATATTTTCCCATTTATTTAATGCAAAATGGTATGGCTTCCTCTGACAAAAATGTCACATTTCCTACGTAAGTGCTATTTTGCAGAGACAGAACAACAAGTTTATGCTGGTTGTTCAAAGTCTATCATAAAGACCAAAGATAATAGTTGAGTATAAGGATTTGAAATGTTGCATGCCAGATATTCTTTACTTCCAAACATTTATTTGGGCTTATAGTCTCTTTCAAAGGCTTGGAAAGCATTATTATAAATGTCTCATTCAAACACTAATGAGGAGGCAATATTCACCTTTTGAAAATTGCAGTGTCTTTGTAGATGTTATTTATCAGCTGTTCAATGGAAAGAATGAGACAAAAGCAGGTGGAGAAATATTTCTGAGTAGAACTTTCTGGATGAAAAAGTATTCCTGTATGTATTACATCACATCTAGTGAATTCAACAGAGCACAATGATTTTATCAACTCATGTAAAACTTAGCACACAAAGAGTTAATTTCCAAAGTATTTTGAAATCCTTATGAGGAACTATCCTTAAGATAATAAGTAAAAGCTGTATAAGTACAAATTCAACCGTAAACTGGTGGGAAACATTCCTGAATCTTTTTAAAGAAAACAAGAGTCATTAATGCAATGTTAATTATATTTTATCCGTATTTTGTCACAATAAACAAGTGACACGTATACTAAAACATAATGTGGTATGCTGTGGCTATCTTTTGTTTCACTTAGTGCGTATCTTCTAGAAAGCAAGAGGCTATTTTTTTTTAAAGTATGTTATTTGAAAAATCTTCATACTTGAAACAAATGCTGTTTGCCCACAAATTTCCAAAAAGAAAATGAAGATAATTTACATTCTTTTTTATCTAATATTAGCGGGTAGACCTCGCATACTATCGGTCTATTCCAACACTAGCAAATAGCAACTTTGAACCTCTTGTTCCATCTATATTACACTGCAAAGATCTTGTTTTTTTCCACTGTTTCACAGTGGGCAGGAGTGAGTCATTTATAGATATTTCTGAATTCAATCCATTTTGCTGTATTTTGAAGTAAAAAAAAAATTGGTAAAACCACTCTGCTTTAGTATGACTGGACAGTTGTAACGTATTTCACAATTTTGAACCCAAAAAATGTGGTGTGCTTTCAAGTTATTGCTTAAATTGACTCAGGCTTCAGGTTTTAAGGTCACATCATTAATTTTTTCACATTTATGATCTCAACATATTTTATATTTAATCTTTTGTGAAAATAATTTGTCTTTACCTTGAGCTGTGTTTGTACTAGGCCATAAAATCGGGCGGTGACCCTGTGGAATCAATGGGGACATTAAAGCGACTACAGAAACTGGTTTGGACTAAGAAAGCCAGAGTGCAGAGTCTGGATGAGGTGAAACCTACATTAATAAACCTCCGTAAGTAAGAATTCAATAAGCTGTTACAATTCCTTTGAGGGAGAACTAAGGAAGCATATATTAATGAAGCCCATTTTGATAAGATCTTAAGATAATCATTAAACATTGAGGATTGTTGTTATTGCCAAGTTATTTTGAAACAGACATCCCCATCTATTCCTGAATTTTACCCCGTATTTATGCCTCACCCCATTTCTCCTTCCCTTCAAGACCAGGCTCTGAGACAGAGTGAGAGAGAGCAATGGAGGAGGCTCAGCAGTGTCCACTGTTCCCATTCTTTGGCCATAGAAAACCATATATTTGAATTTCGATGTAAGCATAGCAAATTGGTGTGTCCATGGCATGCAACTTTGATTTTCATTTATTTATTTTTAATAGCATGTCTTAATTAATCAAACTCTTTTTAAAATACTCATTAAACATTTGGATTTAAAGGGATTCCATGACATAGAGCAATTGACTCTGGGTGATATGTATTTCTATTTTCTGTAACTGTTTTCTATATTACTAGAAATTTCATCAGAGTCTTTGCCACATTGTGTAAATATAGATCTCACAAATGAACTTTATAGTATTACAGATATGCCTCTTTTTTGGTTTTGTCGTTCCTGCTTTTTAAGAACTATTTCACTATGAGACACACTGCGTGCATAAATCTCTTGGCAGATTGGTATTAAAATAGACAATTTCAGAATGCCAGTAGGATTTCAGTCCATATCCACTGAGATTTCATTCTTTTATGTAAGGCATATAATTTTATTTGTTTCCTTATAATTCTTTATTATACACATGACCTTAAAATTAAACATATTTAATAATAGAAACGTAAAGGTGCATTTTAAAAAAATTATATTTTTTTCTCAAATATCTTTCAGCATATTATTTGTATGTGGCCTCCATTCATTCCAGTGAGATAGACTTTAATCAATAGTTATGGTTTCAAACATGTCAGAAAAATGAGACTTTTATAAAACAAAAAATTTTGTATAGCAAAATAACTTACTTTTTAAATAAATGCTGCTGTAAATAATTTTGTAAAATTGAATGACTTCTTGGTTTATCCAGTGCGCTTCATTTATTTCTGTTATATAAAGGGAAGAATTATAATCATAGTTTTTAACCCATTTCTTTGTCATTCAGAAGATGAAGATGACACATTGATTTCTTGTTTGAAATTAACCAAGTCCCAAGAAAAGAAAGTGAGTAGTGTTAGCACAAGGAGGAAGGAAGAAATGGAGATTAGATTGGATACTCTTTCTGCATCAGTGGGCAGATCGAGCACTTTAAATGAATGCAACTTGGAAGATAAATTAGCTTGGTATGAAGGTGAAGCTTACACGTGGCATCAGTGGAAGCCTTTTCCTGAAAACCCTCTCTGGACATGTGTTGATTTCCAAATAGCACAAGTTGGACCCTGGGGCCACTGCTCCTCTTGTATTCGCCACACACGTCTCAAGTCTTCCTGCTCAGATATGGATCTCCTACATTCATGGGTAAGTTTGCAAGCTACGGAAATGTGTCATCTTATCTGGGGTTTTGTACTGTCGGGAAAGAAACAGATAGCAAAAGTGCTAATCAGTCAAATTTATCAGTGTCAGAAAAGTTACCAGAGCAAGAGTTGTCTTTCCAAAAAGCAACCGAACTCTTGTGACTTTTACCCATGTTAACATTTCATATGTTCATTTGTGTACAAATTAATGACTGCATAAAAAAAGGGATTTCTTTTTGATTGAAGGAAGACTTTGTGTGTTGACTGAGATCAAGAAAACGTGAAGTGAATTGTCTAAATTATTGCAATTATAATGAAATTTCACTGAAAAATAATAGCTAATTTTAATGAGCATTTTCTTTGAGCCTACCATTTCCCTAAGCATTTTGTATGTATTATCTCATTTAAGTCTCACATCAACTCTATAAGGTAAGGACTTACATTATGAAATATTACCCTAAGAAATATTATTTCTGGCCGGGCACAGTGGCTCATGCCTGTAATCCCAGCACTTTGGGAGGCTGAGGCGGGCGGATCATGAGGTCAGGAGATCGAGACCATCCTGGCTAACACGGTGAAACCCTGTCTCTACTAAAAATACAAAAAAAAAAAAAAAATTAACCAGACATGGTGGCGGGCACCTGTAGTACCAGCCACTTGGGAGGCTGAGGCAGGAGAATGGCGTGAACCCGGTAGACGGAGCTTGCAGTGAGCCGAGATCACGCCACTGCACTGTAACCTGGGTGACAGAGCGAGACTCTGTCTCAAAGAAAAAGAAAAGAAATATTATTTCCCCTCATTTTACAGTTGAGAATATGGAGGCATAAAAAGTTAGCAACAGGTGCAAAGTCAGACAGCTCACAGGAGGTAGAGCCAAGACCTATAACCTAGATCTTGCTTTTAGCTAGAGATCTTGCTTTTAGCTACTGCATGAGAGTGTTTTCCATATACTAGGGCAGACTCTAAGCCTATTATATGATACGTGAGAAACAGTATGCTTTCTGGAGTCAAACAAATTTGGATTTGGATTCTGACTGTGCTACCTTTTTTTTTTGGCTTGGATAAGGTATTTAAACCTTTTAATCTTAATTTTCTTAACTAAAAAATGGAAATAGTCAAGAAGCTAAAGTCAAATATTATAAATCTTCTAGTACTTAAAAGTGGCACCTTTTTTTTTTTCAATTTCATTGTAAATTGCTCAAGGCATGTTTTATAACTTTATTTCGCTACAGCTCCTGGTCATGTGTGTTTTCAGTGAATGAATGGGACAATTTTGTGTATCCAGGTAGCCTACTCTACCATTTTCCTCAAAGAATCAGTCTATTCTTAGACAGAGGCTACATTTTATAACATATTAGAGGTCTCTGAAAAGGCATATTTTCTCTCGGAACTTTTTTTACCTTTTAAGATTTGTGCATTAAGTCTCCAAAGACTAGAACTGAAGTAACTTGTGTTCAAAGTATCATGGTAAATATAACAGGTGTCTGATAACAGACTTAGAACTGATGAAACTGACCAACATTAATCATTTCTAAATATCTCTCCTTCTTATTTTTTTATTTTTAATTTTTTAATTATACTTTAAGTTCTAAGGTACATGTGCACAACGTGTAGGTTTGTTACATATGTATACATGTGCCATGTTGGTGTGCTGCACCCATTAACTCGTCATTTACATTAGGTGTATCTCCTAATGCTATCCCTCCCCCCACCCCACGACAGGCCCCGGTGTGTGATGTTCCCCTTCCTGTGTCCAAGTGTTCTCATTGTTCAATTCCCACCTATGAGTGAGAACATGCGGTGTCTGGTTTACTGTTCTTGCGATAGTTTGCTGAGAATGATGGTTTCCAGCGGCATCCATGTCTTTAGTCTTCATCTTCTTTTCTGGGACTGCTGCACTTTGCAGGTTTTCTCTTAGAGTAGCTTCTTGGAGAGTAGCCGATAATATAATTAGGGCATGCTTCTGATGACTCCTTCTGACAGCTTCAGAAGCAGGATCAAGGCTGATGGCTCCTTGGCAAGTGGCTAAGCTGTGATATAGGCATCTGAACACAAATAGAGTTTCCTTCAAGAATAAAATCTAGACTCCCTAACTTGGCATTTCTGGATTTCATCAGTCTGGACTCAATCTAATTTTTCAGTCTTGTCTGTGTACTACCCCCACCTTATTGATTTCCTATGCCGAACTGCCAAACTGAATGATTTGCTGTTCCTAAAGGCTGTGTCACACTTTCTTGCCTCTCTCTTTGTGACTGTGTGATGACCTCTGCCTGGTATGTGAATTCTCTCTGTTAGAACCCATCCCGTCAACCCTTAGACTCAGATCAAATACTTCATCATCTAGAAAGCTTTTCTGGGTAACACCAGACAGAAGTTGTCCCTCCTTCCTTTGAACTTCTACATTATTTGAGGGCATTATTCTTTCATTACATATTCATGAAACACATCCTGCCACCTACTATTTGTTATTCACAATATCAGGCACTGGAGATACACAGCCAGATGCTATCTCCACTGCCCTCATCTTCATAGAACTTACCATACTCCACTTGTGCTGGAATTAATTCAGTATTTGTATATTTCCGAGGAATAACTTATCTTTGTATCCTCCATAGTTCCTATAACATAATGGGCCCTCAATAAATATCTGAACAATTGGCCATGTGTGGTGGCTCGCACCAATAATCCCAGCACTTTGGGAGGCCAAGGTGGGAGGATCAACTGATACCAGGAGTTCAAGACCAGCCTGGGAAACAAAGTGAGACCCTGTCTCTAAAAAAAAAAAAAAAAAGTAAGCATTTTCTAACATGAAATGCAGAACAGAAATAAAGAAACAAATAAACATCTGGGTAGCACTTGTTGCCTAAATAAATGGAGCTTAGAAACCAATGGACTTTGTTTCCATAGATCCAGATAAAGCATTTCTTCTTGTTTTTCTAGCTGTTCTTATAGCCAAAGCTTTCCTCATTCTAATAAATCCAGTTGTACATAAGTTAAGTTATTTTGTACATGTGAGTGTTTGTGGATGTGTGTAGATGTAGGGAAATATACAATAGTCATATTTTTCTTTTTTATTTAGATAGTTTTGTCTATTTTAATATATAACTTAACGATTAAGTGAGTTTTATCTGCAGAAGGTCAAACATATCTACAGAATGCTCAGAATTTCAGATGATAGTGTTCAGCATTTGTGACAGAAAAGCCTCAGTGGACTTGGAGAGGGGGTTCAAGAGCATGTTAGAGTTAAATTGGTTTGGTAAACTTAATGAGACCACTTACACTCTGGGATTTGAGACGCTAAAGTGAAAGAAGTCGGATGAGTGCAAATTATTATTTTTGTATTCTACACATATATTCTATAACAACAACAAGTGAAAAATATCCAGTTTCATTTCAGCAGAGCTGGTATTTTTTTCAATAGTAATTGCAGGGTTATTATTTCGGTTATTTAACTTTCATATTATAGAATGTAAAGAAGGCAGTGTTGGGGTTTGAAAAGATGTGCTTCTGTAATGAATGTTACTTACCATTAATGGCAAGTAGTCAGAGGCGACATTTTTGCAATTTAAAAGGGTAAGAGTGTGATTATATTTAAAAAAATATATGTGCCAAGATATGCAGATATGATGGAGCTGGGCCTAAACCCCACATTTCATGGGAAATGAATCCGATCTACAAGGACACTAGTTTCTCCTTGACTTCAAAAATTTTAGGAATAGTACATTCTGGTGTCTCTCTTTTTTTTTTTTTCTTAGACGGATTCTCTCCCTGTCGCCCAGGCTGGAGTGCAATGGCACGATCTTGGCTCACTACAACCTCTGCCTTCTGGGTTCAAACGATTCTCCTGCCTCAGCCTCCCTAGTAGCTGGGATTATAGGTGCCCGCCACCACGGCTGGCTAATTTTTGTATTTTTAGTAGAGATGGGGTTTCACCATGTTGGCTAGACTGGTCTCGAACTCCTGACCTTGTGATCCACTTGGTGTCTTTGATTCTATTATTACATCAGAGTTTTTAGGTGATCTGAAATTAACTCATCTTTGAGAAAGTCCTTGTTCACCCAGGTATGCTTCCTGGTAAGCCCACTGTAGCCTCCCACTCTCAAGGTGGGTGCTGATGGATTTAATGCAGCTCTGACATTGCCAGCAGAGTGAGCTTGAGTAAACTCCTTACCCTCTTTCACCCACTAATTCCGATTCTGTAAGGTAGTTTCAGTCCTACTCACTCTCTTTCCTCTGAGTAACTCTTTGCATACCAAAAACACCCATTAGTTAAGCAAGTTTATTAATATCTATTAGAAAAGTTTAATGAAATACTGTTGGGATTCATCTGTAGCAAGAAATATTTATTGCAAAAATCAAAGCACCCACAGGTCTGTAAGATTGGAACATTTTATTCAGTTGAGATACTATAAACAAACTGAATCAGACAGGGAAATGTATTATTTGTCAAGGGCTCTTCACAGAAGTCAACAGGAAAATGAGACACATAGAGATGTTTAACATGAAGTTAAGTTGTTTGTAATGTCTGTGGGATCTGGGAGTGAAGAAATATATGTGATTATGGAATTGATATAAATTGAGAAAGGTAAAAGATCAGATTTATGAAAGGGTATACTCCACAAGAGAAATGGGAAAGGAAAAAGTAAGGATGACGATCTTTTCTACCATCTGAGATGAGTGGTGTTGAGAGGGGATTTCAGAGGCATCTTAAGAAAGGGAATAGTGGAGGTGACCAAAAATAATCTTTGAAGCCAAGTGTTTCAAATCAATTTATAAGAAGAATAACTGAAGAGTACTTATGAAGCTCTGCAAGCTAAGAGCATGGAACATCTTAACAAAAGGAGGAAAATGAGCCATAGGCTTGGTAGGGAATGAGGGTAAGAAAGGATAGAGTTTGTGGGTTGTGAAGGAGACAAAATCTTCCTTTCATATAATGTTTTTATAATAACACATATATTTTTCAAAATCTGGGAGACTTTTTCAGATTTATAAGGATAAACAAATTATTTTTATAAGATTAAGAAATGGGGCCAGGCGTGGTGGCTTACACCTGTAATCCCAGCACTTTGGGAGGCTGAGGCAGGTGGATCACGAGGTCAGGAGATCGAGACCATCCTGGTTAACACAGTAAAACCCTGTCTCTACTAAAAAAAAAAATATATATATATATACACACACACACACACACACACACACACACACACACATATTAGCCCAGCATGGTGGCATACACCTGTAATCCCAGTTACTCGAGAGGCTGAAGCAGGAGAATCGCTTGAACCTGGGAGGCGCAGGTTGCAGCGAGCCGAGATTGCACGACTGCCCTCCAGCCTAGGTGACAGAGTGAGATTACGTCTCAAAAAAGAAAGAAAGAAGGAAAGAGAGAGAGAGAGAGAGAGAGAGAGAGAGAGAAAGAAAGAAAGAAAGAAAGAAAGAAAGAAAGAAAGAAAGAAAGAAAGAAAGAAAGAAAGAAAGAAAGGAAAGAAAGAAAGAAAGAAAGAAAGAAAGAAAGAGATACAATCTAGACATGAACAAGGAACAAATATCCATTCCTCCTCTCAAGTTTCTAAAATATTTTGAACCCGATTTTATAAAAATAGTGTGAAAATGTTTAAAAAGTGACACTAAAAAAAATCTTTCAGGAAGAAGCAAAGTCAAAGACCCAAAAGAACAGAACAGAGACCTGCCTATAGAAGACTTCAAACATAGTATATAGAGAAAAATTTTAATAGTGAGAGACAGAATCATATGACAAAAATCAAAGAAAAATGAGTGGAGTTGATATTACAGCATCTGAAGGTGAGAACATAAACAAGGCTATACTTAAAGGTATCTAAGGCAAGATGTGAAGGCTGTTTTGGAATCTCGCATGAACTCATCACAATGGTGACAACCCGTGTGGATGATGGAAAAATTCTTTACGCAACTGTTTCAGTTGGAGGAACAGGAAGCCTGCCAATGCTCACCAATACATAGAGTAACAAAAGGTTTTACAATTATTTCAGTTCAAATGTGCAGCAGTGGATGCTAATTATTGACATGGGAAAGTGCTCTTGGGATACACAGCTTCACTGTTAAGTTGTGTAAAGGTTTTAATACGTCTCAAGAAAACCAGATATCTTTGGGAGACAGACCACGGAACCAGGATAAGCTGTCTGTGCCTGTCCTCCATTTTGTCTCTCTATTCTCTCCCTTGGCAGTCTCCCTCACCCTAGTCGTCTGCCTTCAATCAACATGACACACCATTATCAGATTAATCTAACAGATTAATTTTCTTGACTATTCTAACTGATAAATGCTACCCTGATTAATGGTCCTGAAACTCAAATCTAATAATGTCACTGCTCCCCTCACAAACCTTTAAACACCTCCTCCACAACCTACAGGGTCAAATCTAAACTCATTCACCGAATCTTCCTTCTAACCAGATGCACACAGGTCTTTTTTACACACTCTTTACTACAGATAAAATGAGTATCATCTTTTCATCAAGCACAATGATATTTTATCCATCTTCATATCTTCATACTATTTCCTCATTTTGGCCTTCCTTTTCTTCTCTACCTATCTGGTGAACAGTAGTGAAGTTTAAAAGTGTAGATGAATGAGTAAGAATCCATGATGTAGACTTTGAAAAATAGAAATATGCAAGGAAAGAATTAAGGCTAGAGAGGAACAGTGAAAAGACAGTGAGTAAGGAGGCACATGGTTTAGGAAAAAGGAAAAACAATTTTGCAGATTCTCTTCTCATTTTCTTTGTGCTTTAGTGATGTTAGGCTCCTGCCAAAAAACCTGTGTGTTCCCATTTGTGCTGGGTGGTATTACTTTTGGACCTGGTAAACAATAAGACATACTAAGAAGAAAGCTCACACACCCACCCAGAAGAAGGTAGGCTATGAACTATCAATGCATAATCCCTCATAATTTAACACCCTTGTGTTTCATCTCCAACATCAAAAACCGCTTATTGGAACAGCTTTAAATTTTACTTTTTTGCAGTGGAATTATAGTGGGATGGAAAGGTACAAAGTTTCAGCAAATATATTTGGACCACTTGTGGAAAAGAAAGCATCATAAATGGCAATCTGGACTGAGAATTTCAAAAAGATAAATAGGAAAATGTGATACAAAAATGCCAAAACATATCTATACTTGCTACAGTCTGTGCTGAAATTAATATACTTGACAATCAAGATTCTAAAAATAATTTTATAAATTTAAAGTGAGCAAGAAAATAATCATTAATTATGACAATTTTATATGATGAAATTTTAATTATGACCAATTTAATGTTTGATGGTAGGAGAATCAGCATTTACCCAAGAGAAGAATTTGAAAATTAGGAGATTCTGCAATAGCTTATTCATTCATTTGTCCATTTATTCACTCATTTAGCAAAGTCATGTAAGGTGCCTCCTAAGACATCCAGCCTATGAACTTGGGAGCCTTAGAAGTATGCATGTGTGTTAGGAGAAGGGGTGGACAAGAGAGTTTATGAGATCTTATTAAAAGAAAATGGTAAAATGGAAGAATAAGTAATCGCAATTTTTGGTGTAAAAATTCAGTAAAATGGCAAACACTTTGTAGTACCTGTATATAAAATAAGCTTGAAAAAAGGTCTAGCCAGACATGTGAACACATTTTTTATTAGCTAAAGAAGAGCTTATAGAATAAACACATAAAATATGAGATATTATAATAGTAGAAGATGTCAGGTTTATGGAAATTCCTTAGGTTGAATATGAAGAAAGTAAATCGTAAGTGTGCATAAAATGTTTAAGTGTCTTTTCCAATAAAATCTTTTACAATAAAAATAAAGATAAAAGGACAAAATGTAATTTCTCTGTAAGTGTGAAGTATTAGTCTGGAAACCCAAGATAATAGAGATATTATTAAATTAGACTTTTGAGACACAGCAATATAGCATTCAAACCAGTCAAATCGTTTGGGTTGATGTTTGGCTTTTCCCAATTACACAAACTTCATGCATATGTGAAAATAATAGTCCTGTGATCGAGTTATAGAATTGTTATGGAAACCAAGAATCCCTCTTCTTCGTGAATTACCCTAAGGATTTTGTTCCTTTTCTCTCTTCGTGTGTTTTTCACTCTGTGCTTGTTTACTCAAGTGCATCATATTAAGAAGAAAGTTGAATTGATACTCCTTATAGTAAAATCTTCCTAAAGTCATCATAAAACATTTATAATTTAGATTAGCTCTTATGATCATGAAATAGGATCCATGATAATCAATTATAACTACATTTTGAATTTCACAACGGAAGTTGGAATTTGTTTCATTGGATTCTCAAATAGAAGGAGGAAGACAATTATGGACAATCTGAGGGGGGCCCAATCTGCTCATTAGCCGTGAGAGGCCTAAATGGCCTTTTTACTTAGAGCCTCTCTTGCATGCTTCAACAGAAGGAAGCAAATCACCAAAGCTGGACATCAATCTTTGGCAGGAGAGAAGCCTGAATGTTAGAACATTTGAATGAGCTCATTAGAACATATAATGAGCCTTGGCAGATGCTCCGAGTGTTGCCAAATTTTCTTTTATTGCAAAGAGATATGTTCATAATTCAAATATTGCTAAGCAAACTATAGAAAAGACATATTTTGCATGTATAGCATGGTGTGTTAGAGGCTGTGTTATACCCTCAAAGGAATACTGCCCAAAGCCAGAAGAGTCAGCTGTGAGCTCAGCTCTGTCATAGTAGGATCTTTTTGGGTCAAATTGCTTCATCTCACGGGCTTCTACCGCCTCATCTTTGGAATGGAGGAGAATATTGATGATATTTAAGATCCTTGCTGTCTTCAATAGTTTGGGTCATAAGGATACAATGAGGAAGATAAATTATATGTGCAGAAAAAGACTTGTACATAAAGGTTTCTTTCTAATTTTTCAAAGCAATTTTCTTCAGATGACGCATGTTGGACTTATTTCTACATTTTTTACCTTTACCTAAGCTGATTTAGGTTTAGGGTTTTGTTTTTGTTTTTTGTTTTGTTTTCTGAACAACTACACTTTCTCTATCCCATCTACTTTCTCTCTCCCTCATGGTCTCTGGATGCATCAGCCATAACTTAAACAATGTAAGCCAGAACCAGCAACTATGCATATGAGTTCCCTTTAGGGCTACAGAAACTTCTTCATGAACCAGAATTTTCATTTTCATTCTCAGGAGCTCTCACCATTCAAACCAGAAGTACTTTAAACATCCTTTTACATGCTATTTCAGAGGAGGAAAGTCTGCTTTGAAAAAATGGATGGATGAAGTTTAAGTAAGACTGTAGAAGGGAGCAGAAGATCAGGGTCTATGCGATGTAAAGAGTGCTTGGTTGGAGAGAGACATCTGTTTTGCCATCATCACCCTGACCCTCACCCATCATCACATACACACTAGGTGCCACCTTGAGTGGTCCATGCCTTTGAAATCTTGTTTTCAGCACAGAGACACATTGTGATGATCACGGTCACCGTTGACTTAGCACTTGACTTTATTTCAGGTACTTTTATATATTCTTTTAATTGTGTTATGATTCAGTAAGATGGTATCATGGTATCATTATTTCCATTTTAATGGTAGAAATCTGAAGCTCAAAGAGGATAACTGATTTATGCAGGTGGCAGAGCAGGATTTTAAGCTGAAATATACATAAAATCCAAAGTTTTTCTGCAAAGATCATGGCTTTGTAATTTTTTTATTATTTATTATTTTTTATTTTTATTATACTTTAAGTTCTAGGGCACATGTGCGCAACGTGCAGGTTTGTCACATATGTATACTTGTGCCATGTTGGTGTGCTGCACCCATCAACTCGTCAGCACCCATCAACTCGTCATTTGCATCAGGTATAACTCCCAATGCCATCCCTCCCCTCTCCCCCTCCCCGCTCCCGATAATGGGCCCCGGTGTGTGATGTTCCCCTTCCCATGTCCAAGTCATCTCATTGTTCAATTCCCACCTATGAGCAAGAACATGCAGTGTTTGGTTTTCTGTTCTTGCGACAGTTAGCTTTGTAATTTTTTAGACTAGGTTAGTAACTTACCCTTACTTATCTCATCTAGAAAAATGGAAATATCAGTTCCCAGCTTGCAGTATAAAATGACATCTTGCATGTGAAAGTGCTGATTAAAAGTAGGGGTTTAACAGCTTGATAATTAGAGACCCTGCCTTCAAGGTGCAATATAGCTTTTCTCACATTTGCTCTTATGCTAACTCTATGAATTAGGCAGAGTATTACTGCCATTTTACAGATAGAGAAACTGAGGTGCATGAAGATTAAGTGAATTACCTGAGATCACAAAGCACATGATGGCAGAGCTGATGCTGAACATAATCCTCCTAACTCTTAGTCCAGACTTTTCCTGTCATTAAGCTGCCTTTAAATTTTGCAGCAGATATATAAATAACCATGGCAGTAAAGAGAAGCAGCATATGGTGGAAACTCCATGAGTCAAATAAGCCTGGCCTTCAACTGTGGCCTCACCATTGACTGTCTGTGTAACCGTTAAGTCACTTCATTTCTCTGAGTTTCAGTTTCATATCTATCAAATGGAAAACAAAGATTTCTTTGTGGAATTCTAGTAAGAATTGGACTAGATAATGTATGTAACATGTTTAACTGTACCTGACACCTAATTGGAACTTAATGAAGAAAAGCTATTATTTTCAAGGGAAATTATTATCATTTAATTATAATTTATTATCTGTTTCTAATTATTTGTCATTCAGTAAACAACAGCATAATATCTATGATATATCAGATATTTCCCTGAGCTGTGTGGCCACAATGGTGACAAAGACAGGTTCTTGCATTAGGATGTCACCATCGACAATTCCGAGCAATTCTGTATTACATGAGAAAATGTTGCACTGAATTTACGTTGGTGGTTTCCAGTAGTTTTTAAGATTATTTCGTATTTCAATTATCTCCCTGGAAATAAGAAAGTTGGAGCTAACTCACTGAAATGTATACAGTGAGCAATGGGTGAGTGTTTACTTTTAGCTTCTTGGCGGTACTTTAGTGACACCGTGCCTGAGTCACTGGGGAAAACAGACAAAAAGAAGAGGCTGGAGTGTATGTGCTGGCATCACCATTGCCCTTTTCTGACCTTCCAAATTATGATTGTATTGACATTGTCTTGCATATGTAAAATGAAGTTAGCTTTTTAAAACTCCTCTCATATATTTTATCATATTTTATCACATCACATATGCATTTCATGCTATTTTATTTCAAAGTCATAATATATCGCTCAGTCATAACCACCTTTTTCAGAAAGAATGAAAAATGAAGGAAAGAAATTCATGTTCCCTCTTCTTCCTGGGAAGTTGTAAAGCAAGTGGTTGAATTCACTCTAAAAACCCTTATGAATATTCAGTGTAAGATCTTTATGCATCTCATGGTTCCCAGTTATTAAATACAACCATACTGATGAATAATTGGATTAGAAATATGGCTTTATTGCGGCTCACCTCAAGCCCAACCCCAGTGGAAGCCCATGTCTCACCCATAGAAAGGATTTTTCAGCCAGGGCACAAGATGTGTTAAAATCAAGAACTGATTTATTCATTTACTCAACAATTTGTTTTGAGTATTTACATCATGCCAGATAAGGAGGATAAGCTGTTGGGTAGAAGCAGATTATTGTGAACCCCATAGTCTAATTAGAAACAAAAATATATTTAATCACATAAATAAACATGAAATGCCAGATTTAATAAGAGCTATGATTGTTACATGGTCTGTGAAGGCCAATAATAGGTAAATTTGACCTAGTGAAGGAGTCAGAAAATGCTTTCAGGGGTAGTGATGATTGAGTTCAAATGTGATGGAAGAGAAGAGTTAACTAACTCCAAATAAGGAGAACGAGAATTCGTAATGTCTGGGAGAGAAAACACGGAGATGTGGGACAAAGTAAAACTGAGGAAGGAGTCAGAGCACATATGGTCTTATAGGTTATGCTGTTTTGCTGTGTCTTCCCTAAAAGCAATGAGGAAGCTATGTAAAAACTGCTTTAAGCCAACGGCTTATTTTGGCATTTCTTGTTGATTTGCTGAGGAGATGAGGCTTAAGTTGATATTTTGGAAAGATCACTCTACATACAGTGAAGAAAATAGATTTGCAGGGAAAACAGATGAAAGATGATGGTGGCGTGAACTATGGTGGTAGAAAGACGGAGATTAATGGAAAGCTCTCAGGCTCATAGAATTATGTCTCCAACATATACATTTCTCCAAATGAAAGAAATGTCAGTTTCAAAAGTCACCTCTTGTGATGCCAACCGAAAAGCTCTATTCATTTTAGGGCATATGGTCACAGATGACAGCAGAGAAGTGATACAATGACATGACTGCACATTCCTAAACTGTCCTTTAATTTTTAAAGCTCAGAAACTCACAGCCACCATAGTGGCTTAGTGGAATTATTACCAACGGATAAGGAAATGTCATCCATTTGCCTCCCCTGATTCCACTTGGACATAGGCCATTGTTTCTACAAGGAGTGGCTTGGAGCCACGCAAGGTTTCACGGGAAATTGGCCTTTTAGAGGGGCATACGAATAGTTAATGTATATTGCCACTGTAAAATCTCTAATGAATATTAAGGGTGGCTTTCATTTGTGGTGATTGAAATGAACTCATAAATTCTCTCTAGAACGCGGGAATTTTTTCCTCCCTGTGGAGAGATTTAATGGATTTGCGGCATTCTGAATGATTTGGCAAGAAATCAGAGGTACCTGCGCAGTCACCCACAAAGGGCACTTAGTTTCTTGCATGTGATAGTCAACTACCACAAAATATTTTCTTTATGAATCCAGAGTGATTAATGCAAGCCACTGTAACTCATGACAAGGTGTCAACTGAAAAACTGGGGGGAAAAAGTGGTTAAAGACACCACAGTTTTAAAACCAAATTTGACTTTTGGAGGAGAGTTATTTCCTTTTAGAGAGAAAAAGTTGGGCCTGCCATTTGCAAGAAATTTAGATTAGTTGTTTGTGGCAAGAACCATCATATTTTGAGGCCACTGAGAGCTCCTACTGCTCTCTGTATGGAGTAGATTAAACCGTTCCCATATTGTGATAAGTATATTGCAAAAAGCCATATCAGGAATACAGTAATTGCAGCAGTTAATGATAGAACTTCCAGTTAAAACAATATTATTTGTGTTTCTTTGGCCAGTTCCCATTTTATGTATGCTATATTTTGATAAGTTAATTTTTCACATTTGCAGAATCAATAACTTTCAAAACTTTATACAATTGAAAAGGAAAATTGGCGGCAAGATTCTTGGGAGTTTTGCTGGCTGTGTGGGCTTGGGTTAACAGAAAAAATTCTGGGAAAAAATCTATCAAAAGAGCAGATGAGGGTTCATATTAAAATATCATCAGCACTAATTTTTTGTACACATCTAAGAAAAATGGGGAAATAACCCAAAACAGCAGTCAGCTAAAATGAATTCATTTATTTTACTGTGGAATGTGGGAGAGAATTATCTTTTTAGAAGAAGTAACTTTCAAATGCAATTTGTTTTTGTTTAGAGATAGGGTCTTGCTCTGTTGCCCAGGCTGTACTACAGCAGTGTAGTCACAGCTCACTGCAGCCTCTATCTGCCTGGCTCAAGCCATCCTCCCGCCTCAGCCTTCCAAGTAGACAGGACTATAGGCATGCGACACCATGCCCAGCTTTTTTTTTTCTAAATAAAGATGAGGTCTCACTATGTTACCTAGGCTGGTCTTGAACTCCTGGATTCAAGTGATCCTCTTTCCAGCCTCCCAAACTGCTGAGATTATAGGCATGAAGCTACCAGACCTGGCCTTTTTAATGTTTCTTAATGCTGGACTTTCAGGATCTGAAGTAAAATGAATTCTGGTTATTTTGTTATTTTGAAGGAGTGCATTTTTGTGTGAAATGAATCTGTCATCCTGCTTTCTTATATTATCAGTAAGATACTGTGAAGGAGGTGAACCTAAATGTTGTGCACTTATGTACACGAAGGAATTACTACTAATACTATGATTTAAGACACTGGATTCCCTGTTAACACTGGATAGCAAAGTTAGACTCAGTGGGGAAATCTTTTCGAGTGTAGACTTGGCTCTCAATTAGGCTTCCGTTGGAAGGGAAACTTCATTTGTGAAGATTCTGGGTTGGAGGACAAGCCAGCTGACATTAGCTGGGGTTTCTTTAGCTGTAAAATAAATGGATAGTACTAGATGACCACTAAGACCTCTTCCATGAATAAATATTCATGGATCAACTTTATGAAGGAATGAAGAGTAGTTGTGGATTATATTAAGCCATCACGGGCGGGAAGACCCGATGTCCGTGAAAATATTTCTGAATTTAGTACCTTACATGGCAAAATGGTGAACACCTTTTATTACCCAGTTTTAAAATAAGTAGGCAAGAAACAATGTGTGGTGTTTTTCCAATCACCATTCCATAGTTGGCTGCCTTACAGTGGCACACTTATTAGAACTCAGTGCTGTTTAGATGTGAAAGGTTGATACAGTTCTATTTATAAAGGGGACATAGGAAACTCATTCTAATTGAGAATCAGAGACCTTATAAACCTGAACACTTAAGTGAGAGATATGTCATTAAAGAAAGAATCACTGCATATAATGTTCTCAAATAAAACCAGTATTTGTTTTACAATTTTGATTGAATACTATGTTCTAAAGCTGTATTTCTCAACGTGTGGTTCCATGATAGTAATGTTTGCTTAATCCAGACTTACTGAATCAGAATTTCTAGAATGGACATCATTTCAAAAGCTGCTTAGGTGATATTTTATTCTCACCAAAGTTTGAGAATAACTTCTGAATAAAGGAACACCATTTATTATTCTCCGATTTTTCAGTTTCATTTTCACCTATCCAAGAAGTCTTTTTGATAATCTCTCATATATATATTATTTTCACAAGTTATTAAATCCGGAAGGCACAACAATTCTGTAAAGCAGGCAATTTAATTTTCCAAATGAGAGGCAACAGGGCACCGAGATTGAGGAACTTGCCCAAGGTCCGTCAGTTTCAGGGCTGAGCTGTGGTTTCAGTCAAGGCCTTCTTAGTCCCATTCTTGCCATACACATCACCTTAGGACCTCACACTAAGAGCACAGAAAAGAGAAAAGGATACCAGGAATGAAGTGGGTGTCCCTTAGTAATGCTCAGTACTCAAGGCCTTTAGGATCAGCTGGAAGAGTGTACAGAGCCTCTAATGGGTGCAGTGGATAAATCCCCAGAGGTAGTTTTGTGCTTTCCAACCAACTGAGCTAAAAATCCCATTAGAGAGTATTTGGGACTTTTCATAAATTGTGGAGTAGAAAAATCCCCAAGCAAAGGGTATTAACAAACCACAAGTTCACTTACCATGTATCTTCCAGATTTTACAAAATGTTTTTATATTAAATAATTTTTATCATTTTAAAATAATCTTTTTTTATATATTTATGTAAATAAAATCTGATTCTCTGAACTGGGTCATTTTTTGTATTTTTTTTTCAAGCTTGCCATCCAAGCTGGATTAAAAACCATTCACCTGACTTATTTGTGCAACTTCCTCCTACTCTTTTATGTTCTTTACTTTTATTTTCCTTTCTCTCTTCTGACAATGCCTCCCTGATATGGATGTTTTAGTGGATTGCCTTCTTGTGGTTCTAGGAGCCATGAAACCCTCTGTCAATACCACTCTGTATGAACTAAGGCACCTGACATAGCATTCAAGCAATCATTGAGGAGCAAAAGTGATCTCCTCTGTCAGAGGATCAAAGAAAATGCCCAGTTTACTAATCATAAAGCCTACTTACTTTAGTAAGAGTTTCCCATATTGTTTGGTCATGATCTCTATATCCTAAGATGTTTGAACCATGACAATAGGTCTCTAGGTGGTGTGCATGTGTGTGTTTCTTTGTATTGGATAACACTAAACACTAACATGACTCAAAAAGAAATATGAGAAAGGCCAGGTGCGGTGGCTTACCCCTGTATTTCCAGCACTTTGGGAGGCCGACGCGGGCAGATTACTTGTGGTCAGGAGTTCAAGACCAACCTGGCCAATACGGTGAAATCCCATCTCTACTAAAAATACAAAAATTAGCAAGGCGTGTTGGTGCACACCTGTAACTCCAGCTACTCGGGAGGTTGAGGCAAGAGAATCACATGAACCCGGGAGGCAGAAGTTGTAGCAAGCCAAGATCGTACCACTGCACTACAGCCTGGATGACAAAGTGAGACCTTGTCTCAAAAAAAAAAAAAAAAAAAAAAAAAAAAAAAAAAAAAATATATATATATATATATATATATATATATATATGAAGAAGGTTTTATTAGATTTTTCATGGGCCAAACTCCCCCTGCCTTTATCTTTGTAAAATGCAGTAATTTTTAAGTGGTATTATATGGTGGTAGGCTTATATGATGCAAGAGATACTTTAAAAATGTTCCTTTAGATGTCAGAATAGATTGTGGGAAATGAACATCACTGGTGTTAAATCGTAACAAAATTAATGATTTTGAAATACTTATGTTAAAAGGCTTTCTGAAATTGAGTACTTAGCTTTTGTAACGTGCTTTTTCTGATGGTCTCGCAACACTTGGATATCCTTATTCAACGCAATTAGTAAATTTGAGAGCTATATTTGTTGTGCATTACTTCAATTCAGATGAAAGTGGATAAATGTCTCCTTTGACTAAAACACAACTGACTCTAAATGTGGTTACTGCCAATGGGTTGTCAACTAGAGTAGCAGCTTGCCCTTTGTGGATCTGGGAAAATTGTTAAAAAGGTAAGATTATGTCTTTACCAACAACAAAAACGGAACCAATGAGCAAGCCCATCTGCAGATAGGTAATTGGAAGTGAACAAATTATTATGTGTTCCTGTTATTTTCATGGTCTAGACATACGTCCCATTGGCAAGCAGACAAAGTACGTTGGTTCGCCTTTTGAAATTACACAAATCTACCAATCACCAAATATTTATTAAACTCCTAATATCTTCAGAGCATTTTTGCACTTTTATTGTGGCTAGCGTTGTATCTATTCATCATGATGTTGAAAAGTTTATGTAGCATGGTATCAGAGAAAGACCACTAGACTTTAAAGGAAGGAATCCTGAGTTTAAATTTGGAATCTATGACATCCGCAGTCACACTACTGTGCTATCCCCAGTCCCTTTTCTGTGTGGTGGGAAAAATAAAGCTTTCTCTCAGACTTACAGTTAGGATGCTAAGAGATATTTTATGTACTGGTGCTTAGGTCTCTGCTTGGTATATAGATGGAGGCCAAGAACCCGTGTTAAAAGGAAACAAATACATATTTCAGAAAGTTGCATCACAAAACTAGCAAGGCAATTGTAGATTTATGTGTAAGAAATGCATTTTGTTGAGTTCATTGACTTGCTTTGGCAGTTTAACACTGTCTCTGAACTTCTCAGCATGGCTGCTGGTATAAAAGCTAATGTTATCAATAGAGGATGAGTCGTTGATGATATTTTCCCCACATCTTGGAGGCCCTCTGTGATGTACACAAACCAAAACGTTTTTTTGTTTGTTTGTTTGTTTGTTTTTTTGATAGAGTCTTTCTCTTTTCCCCAGGCTGGAGTGTAGTGGTGTGATCTTAGCTCGCTGCAACCTCTGCCTCCTGGGTTAAAGTGATTTTCCTGCCTTAGCCCCCCAAGTAGCTGGGATTACAGGCACATGCCACCATGCCCAGCTAATTTTTGTATTTTTAAGTAGAGACGGGTTTTCACCATGTTGTCCAGGCTGGTCTTGAACTCCTGACCTCAGGTGATCCACCTACCCCCACCTTAGCCTCCCAAAGTGCTGGGATTACAGGCGTGAGCCACCGCTCCCAGCCCAAAACATGTTCTTTTTCCTTCTGGGTTTTACAAGCTCCCTGGTGTGCCCATTTTGTTGTCCCTCTGCTCAATTTCAGTTGCTTCTCCATTCCTTTGAAGCCTGAACCCTGCTTTGGAAATTATGCATGTTGTAACTTTTCCACCTGAGTGGATTTGGAGTGATCTTCCCCAGGCTTCAGTTTCCTCCTCTGACTGCTCCTGAAAAAATACTCCCTTGGGTCTTAGGAGAAGGTGACAGCATAGTGAGCACTTGGAAAGGAATTACAAAGTAGAAAATGAAATGAAAGAACCCAGAAGAAGGGAAGGAGGAAAAGGATAAAGAGGCTATCTTCTTTGATTATAAAATCAAGCTTTAGATGTACAGCCAACTGCTAAAGAAATGCATGGAGTTGCTTTTGGTTTATCATCTTTCTCCACTAATTTGCTTGTGAGTTTTATTCTGCACAAGAGGTTTGGCTGTGTGGTGTAGTGGTGTCAGACAGGCCTGGGTTTACCTCTTGACTACTAGTTAGCTTTTTGTCTTTAGGTGAGTTAGCTGTTTTGTACCACAGTTTCCTCTTTGCAACACAGGAGACAATAACACTTGATACTGTTGTTAAGGGGATTTAGTGAGATGCAGTAATCTATAGCAGATGATCAATAAATGTTTGCTCATTTTGCTCATTTTTCTCTTCCAAGAAATCTCCCTTCTTCTCATCTACTTCTATGCTTTAATAATGAATGAGACTGAGTATGAGAGTATGGGAAATGGTGGCTTTTAAACATATAATCCATATTCTCCATCTGCGTCTCCATAAAACTCTTCTTCAAGTCGGTATGGAGGCATCTAAGGTCCTCTTAGATTATCTGATTTGAAATCAATGGCATGGGTTCAGAACCAGACATTAGTCATTTAAAAAATCCAGATAGTATAAGCAAATCAGACTTTTAAAAAATGAATGTATTTACCAATGCTGGACATATAGTAGGAACTCAAAAACGGTGTTGGGGTAAAGGAATGACAAAATGAATGAATGCCAGTAGGTAGGTAAGTATACCCAACTTGACCACCCCATGCAGATACAAGCGATTTTTGGTTCACTTTTGCTACTAATTTTAATGGTACCTATATTCTTGTTAAATCTTTTCCTACTGAGATAATTCTACCACTACTTATGCTGACACATATGTCAATTGCTGACATGGGGCATTCACAGCTCCTTCCAAGTATTTTATACCTGTTCTTTCCTTGGAGAACATTTGATTTGCAGGGTAAGAAACTATTGTGCAATTCTGCTTAAGGCCACTCATCTCTCTAAAATATCATTTTCTATGAATCACTAAGTATAGAAAGCACTGTTGTTTTTGTACCCAGGGCTTAGTAACTGGGGAAGAAGGTCACTCCCATGATAAGACTGCACTATATTTGTGCCACAAGTGGGGACGCTTGGGCTCTAGATCCAGTGCTGCTCTCAGCTTTTTTTTTTCCCCCCTTAAATTGAGCTTCTTCAGCTCTTCTCTGAGCCTTAACTTTCCCAAATAAGTTTTATGATTTTACATAAAAGTACCAAAGACATCTGAATACTAAATGGTGTACACAAAAGTTTTTCATACTTACAGAGTCTTAATTCAATAATATCACTGTGTAATTTGTGTTCAAAACAAAGTGACGTCAGGTTAAATTTCTCCTTCAATATAATTCAATTAGAAACATAGACTTTACATTTTTGGTGATTTCATATAATTAATATTTTGGCATCAGTGTCAGTTTTGGTATTCCAGTAAATGAAATGAAAGATATATTGGGACACATCTTATAGTTGTTAAATTATTTACTCATATATGCAAAGACATGTTGTGTCTCAGGAGGTTATGATGACTTTGCAGAATGTGAATCAGAATGCCTCAGCAGTGTCTCCTTGCTCTCTAGTGAATTTGGTCATTTCGGTAAAGATATATGACTTGTAGAGTGTGTGCATGTGCATTTATGTTGTTTGAAATACTGAAAACATACTCAATTTTTCTGCATTTATAATAAAAACTATTTAAACTATCCAAGATTAGAAACAGCTAAAAAGTGCATAGACTTAGGAACATCATACCTTGGAATACAACCTACCCAAATTAGACAGAAGTCATTTGCTTTCATTAAAGCTACCAATTATCATAACAGTTCATTACATTGGAGGAAATACATGTAACAGAAAATTACAGCTATATTATAGTATCCTTAGTATTGATCTTACTTATAGAATACTTCTTAGCATTTTTGCTTGCATGGGAGTAGATAGTTCAAGATATGGATATGAATTCACTTTTCCAATTAGGATAAAGATCAAGAAAAACAATTCTGGGAAGTCAAATTGCTTGATACTGGAATATTAATTTAATTCATTTCATGGTGATGAGTTTTCAACTGAATTTTTTAATCATAAAAATATCAATATCAAAATCATTTTAAGAGTCCATATTATTATATTAGTACTATCATTTTTCATTGTGACATTCCCATCATTAAGTAAGGGGATCTGGCAGGATTAAATTTCAAAGCATGTCTCTTTCTTTGTTCAGGTAACATTATGCAGACAGGAGAGCTCTAATATAACGTTTTGGACCAAACTGAGAGAGAAGAGTGGTGATCTTTTCTGCATTCTGTGTGTCTGTTTCATAGACAAGAAAACACTGAGGAAGTTTAGTGATCAACAAGCTTTGGAAATTTTGAAAATTGGAAGAAGGGTCTATCTCTCTATTTCCCATCTCTACTTCACGCTCCACATTTTAGTCAGTGCCTTTTATCTAACCACAAACATAAATGTGGCCCTCTCTTGCTTCACAATGGTTTTTCAATGGTTCCCCACCCCATATAAATGTATACATGCTCACCTTACATTCAACTCTACACTATTGAGCATAGTATATTAGTTTTCCAAGGCTGCCATAACAAAGTCATACAAACTGGGTGGCTTGCAGCAGCAGATGTTATTGTCTCAGTTCTGGAGGCTAAAAGTCCAAAATCAAGGTATTGGCAGAGTCATGTTCTTTTCAAAGCCTCTAGGAGAGACTCCTTCCTTGTTTCTTCAGCTTCTGATAACCCTGGGCATTAGGCACTCCTTGATTCCTGGTGGCATAATTCCACTAACTGCCTCCATCTTCACACGGCCAGTCTCCCTGTTTGTTCTTATATGGTCATCCCTTTGTGCATGTGGGTGTCCAAGTTTCCCTCTCCTTTCAAGGACACTAGTTTTATTGGATTAAGGGTTCACCCTACTTCATATGACCTCATCTTAACTAAACTAATTACATTGCCAACAATTGTATTTCCAAATAAGGTCACAATCTGAGGTGCTGGGGGTCAGAAATTCAACATATCTTTTTTGGCCATATAGTTCAACCCATAACACATGCCATCCAAATGCTTCAGAATCTGGCTGTAAACTAACACCTGTCATCCCCCTCCCACATCTTTCTCCTTATTTATCATATACATTTGATGTAGGGAATTATTCCTCAGTTCTAGACTGTATTGTATTTGCCCAACAGGTTTTCCTGCCAACTACGCAAACAACATAAATCCACTGAAACTATGGCATTGCAGTAGAGAAGAATTTAATTGATTGAGG
Source organism: Chlorocebus sabaeus (assembly GCF_047675955.1). Taxonomy (NCBI): domain Eukaryota; kingdom Metazoa; phylum Chordata; class Mammalia; order Primates; family Cercopithecidae; genus Chlorocebus; species Chlorocebus sabaeus. Next base: position 88,035,389 of record NC_132905.1, read on the forward strand.
CCAACCCATGCAGAAGAACTAGAGTTATCACTCAACTCGGTCTCCCCAAAGGCTTGGAGGTGGTTTTTATGGACAATTTTGTGGGCAGGGGGTAAAGAAATGGCTGCTTCTGATTGTCTGGGGACTGAAATCGCAGGGTGTTGAAAATGGCCCTCGGGCACTGAGTCTGCCTCTGGATGAGGCCACATGACCAGTTGAGTCATGAGTCTGGGTGGGGCAGTGTGAAAGATATCTCAAAAAACTGATCTTAGATTCTACAGTAGCGATATTATCTATAAGAGAAATTGGGGAAGTCACAAATATTGTAACCTCTGGCTACATGACCCTTAAGCAGTAAGGAATTCTAGAAACTGTGTCTATCTTATTAGTGTTCGAGTCCCTCTCATAAAAGCCTAACATTGTGGCCTTTCATTAGTTTTACAAAGACAGTTCAGTTTTGGACTTATAGCCTCCAGTACTGAGACAATAATATCTGCTGCTCTAAGCCACCCAGTTTGTACGACTTTGTTATGGCAGCCTTGGAAAACTAATATACTATGCTCAATAGTGTAGAGATGAATGTAAGGTGAGCATGTATACATTTATATGGGGTGGGAAACCATTGAAGAATCATTGTGAAGCAAGAGAGGGACACAGTTATATTTGTGGTTAGATAGAAGGCATTGACTAAAATGTGGAGCATGAAGCAGAGATGGGAAATAGAGAGATAGACCCTTCTTCCAATTTTCAAAAATTCTAAAGCTTGTTGATCACTAAACTTCCTCAGTGTTTTCTTGTCTATGAAACAAACATACAGAATGCAGAAAAGATCACCACTCTTCTCTCTCAGTTTGGTCCAAAATGTTATATTAGAGCTCTCCTCTCTGCATAGTGTTACCTGAACAAAGAAAGAGACAAGCTTTGAAGTTTAATCTTTGCTTTAAGATTAAACTATAAACTAAATTCTTCCCCAAGTTAGCTTGACCTACACTCAGGAATGACCAAGGACACCCTGGAGGTCAGAAGCAAGATGGAGTAAGCTATGTCAGATTTCTTGTTGTCATAATCTTGCAAAGATGGTTTTAGTACCCATTTCATGCCTCTAATCTTATCATATACTCTGCCCATTGCTAGATTATGCCCTCCATTTATCTTGTCCACCTGACAAATTCCTGTTTCACTAAATGTTTTCTCAAGAATTACATTTTTAGTAAAACATTTCCTAACTTCTCCAGGCAAATTAACAATTTATCATCTATGCTTTCACTGCTTATTACATCTCAGATTGATACAGAACATGTTGCATTGCATTCTCACTCTCTGTTGATCTGCCTGTCTTCCCACTAAACTGTGAAATCTTGGAAGGCACAGCTCATACCTTTCATCTTTGGACACCTGACAGAGTCCCAGGCCCATAATAGACATTTGGTAAATAATTGTCAAACAAATAAGATGAAACTTCCTCCTTCCAAATCTTGCAGCATGACAAGAATTCTGGGAGGAGCCCAGAAACAATATATTATGCCTATGGGGAATTCAAATCCCATTATTTCTTATCTCTGTCTGCCTGAAAGAGGGATTTTGAGGCCACGCTTTGTGGCTTACACCTGTAATTCCAGCACTTTGGGAAGCAGAAGTGGGAGGATAAATTGAAGCCCAGAGTTCAAGCCTAGTCTTGGCAACATAGGGATAACCTTGTCTCTGCAGAAAAGAAAAAAAAAAAATTAGACAGGCATGGTGGCCCACACCTGTAGTCCTAGCAATACAGGAGGCCTAGAAAGATCTCTAGAGCCCATGAGTTCAATGCTACAGTGAGCCATGATCATGCTATTGAATTACATCCTGGGTAACTGAGAGAGCCCCTGTCTCTGGAAAAAGAAGAGAGAGAGAGAGAGATTCTCCCAAGGGCCCTTCACTAGTCAAGACATTAGTCAGTCATAGAAAAGACTCAAACTTGTTAGGGTTTTCCAAGGTGGTGATCAAAGCTGTGCTGGTTTAAAGACCAGCAACAAACTTCTGTAGTTTCCCCATTGCTGCCTTGGTAAGGTGATACTACTGAGTGGATTCTGCTCACCTACTGGTTGCCAGAAGAGATGACCTTTGCTGGCTGAAATAAAGAAGCTGCCTTTGCATGAACCACATGACATACTGATTGTACCATAAACTAGACAAACAAAAGCCCGTGTTTTTCCCCTATGTATTTATTATCTTGTAAAGAAAGTTTCTTTTCCCTTCCAAAGGAGAAGTGTTGATTTTCTAAAACACTATCTACACAAACAGGGGTCAGCAAATTCAAGTCAAGTTCTAATATTCAGAGAATTAAAAGGCCAGGATTTTAGAGGAGATGGGACTGGCATAATTTCTTTCAGTGGGTAAGGAGATAGTTCATTTCAATGAATGCTTTGCAGGAGAACTCGTGGATTCAGAATTAGAAGTCCTGGAATCAGGAGCTGAGTCGGTAGAAAAGGAAATTCAAATAGTTTTTCATATGCATAAGAATCAGAATAAGTATTTCACAGGAAAGCTGTTAGAATAAAATAATTTATGTTAAAAGATGTTGAAGCCATGGGACAGAATATTATAAAGATCAATAATAGATAATTATCATCATTAGGAAGGTATTTTGACATATCTTATGAATTTCTCCATACAGCAGAAAGTTTTTATTTTATTTATTTATTTTTTTAGATGGAGTCTTGCTCTGTCGCCCAGGCTGGCATGCAGTGATGCGATCTCGGCTCACTGCAATCTCCGTCTTCTGGGTTGAGACGATTCTCCTGCTTCAGCCTCCCAAGTAGCTGGGACTACAGGTGTGCAACCCCACGTCTGGCTAATTTTTTGTATTTTTAGTAAAGATGGGGTTTCCCCATGTTTCCCAGGCTGCTCTGGAGCTCCTGAGCTCACGTGGATCTACCTGCCTCAGCCTCCCAAAGTGATTGGATTACAGACGTGAGCCACTGTGCCCGGCCGAAAGTTTTTGTTTTTTTTTAATAGTTTGTAGTGTGTGTGTTTCCAAATTTTTGCTGAATTTTTTTCTGATATTGTCTAATTCAACATTTGTTCTACCTGCCATCATCCTTTTGAGTGTTGAGGGGTATGGATTCTGCAGTTTTAAACCTGTTACTTGTCAATCCAAGGAGGTGGCCCAAAATGTGCACACCTATACGGTGGAGATGATTCATTTATTCAACAAACATTTCTTGAGCCCCTGTCTGCCAGGTGTTAGCAATAGTCCTAACTTCCGCCTTCCAGTAACCAAAATAAACCAACAACACAAAAAATCATCAAAACAGTAAAAACAATCAAGCACCTGTAAGTGCTTGCTTGGAGACAGCCCTTTGTGGAGGTGACATGAAGTCTTATGCCATCACTCCTCCAAAGTCCACATGCTCTCATCACACCACAGGACCTCCATGAACAGGTGGCCTGAAGGAAAGCAGACTTTGATGACAAGGAGCCATCCCTGTCAAAAGTAAAGGGAAAAGCACTTCCAGCAGAAGGAAGAGCTTGAGCAAAATCCCAGGATAGGAAAGAACTGACTGGTGGTCCAAGTGCAGAGACACCAGCGTGACCAGGTCAGAGGAAGAAAGGAGAATGGCATAGATAGGCAAAGGCCAGAAGTGTTCCAGCCTTCCTGGTGATGGAAAAGAGTGTGGAGTTTGTGTCAAGTGCCATTGCAAATCCACAGTTAAATGCTAAATCTAAGTGAAAGCAGAAGTGAATTCCCCATCGAAATTTCCCTTCACTGGTAGCCGGGGATAAATAGCATATTCAAATATCGTTATAGCACGTGACACCAAGAAAACACCAGGTTAAAAGAGCAATGATGTGTGTACAGGCTTTGAAAACAGGGGTTGAACATGTTCCCCGGAAGCTGGGTCACACTATGACCACGTCCTGGAAGAAGTATGGGATTTGAATTCCTAGGAATCTCATGCTTTCTACTTTTGTCCCTGAAGGAGAGAGGATGGAATGAGTATTTGTTAAGACTGTCTGTGTGTCAGGAATTTTATGCATATTGCACAATTTAATCCCAACTATAATCTCTTGAAACAAATGTTATTTTCTCCTTTCAATGAGTGAGGAAATTTGAGACTCAGAGAGGACAGGTGTCAGGCTCAAGTTCATGTAGCTTGTCTGAACTCAACTCTACATCACTCTTCCAAAGTCCACAAGTTCTCTTCATACCACAGGGCCTCTGTGGATGGGTAGGACAAGGAAAAGCAGACTCTTCTGCCAGGCCTGCTCAGCCAAAAACTAATAGTCTGAGTGTTTCACTGCTTGCAAGGGCCACTTCAGGAGGTCAGAATTACATGCCCTTGGAAACATAACAAGAAATCTGATTTCTCTCCAATCAGATATTGGTTTGTAGTTAATCAGTTATTATTATTATTATTATTATTATTATTCTGGTTGGAGAGAATGTTGCTGGGCACAGATGTTAACTTGGATATTTGATTTATTATATACTCAGTTGACAAAGAAAACCAGATTTTTCTTTCATTTCTCATAAGCATGGCTGCAAATGTTATGGAAAAGTTTTCTTATTAGAGAAAAAAATAGAACTGAGTTGCAGGTAACATGTTTCTAAAATCCTGTAAATGATCACTAGATTTTTGTTTCCTCTTCCCACAAATGACACATGCAAATGCTTTAAAATTAGAATGTAGGTAGGTTTCCGAGGCGGCCCACCTCACTGTGGCTTTGCACTTCATGTATAAACCTCACTTTGTGTGTTGGGTGGGAGAAGGCAATGTGCACCTATTTACAATATACTCAGTCTCCACGGTGAAACCCCGTCTCTACTAAAAAATACAAAAAACTAGCCGGGCGAGGTGGCGGCGCCTGTAGTCCCAGCTACTCGGGAGGCTGAGGCAGGAGAATGGCGTAAACCCGGGAGGCGGAGCTTGCAGTGAGCTGAGATCCGGCCACTGCACTCCAGCCTGGGCGACAGAGCCAGACTCCGTCTCAAAAAAAAAAAAAAAAAAAAAAGAAGCTCTTTTATTACCCTTCATGTTACAGAGAAAAGGTGGAATTCCATTTAATTGAAACATCCTAATATGTGTATGTGTATGAACATACACATGAATATACACGTACATATATACCTAAGTATATATGCATATTTATGTAATATACATATGAAATTTGATTTTGACTGATGTGCAATTGGAGTATTTCATCTTATAATTATATTGTTCTCAGAGTTGATAGCATGAAGATCATATGAGGCTTTTGATTGTTTTAAGAAGTAGACTATACAGTTACTCTCTCCTATAGCTTTACAACTTTGTAGTTTCAAATGATCAGGCCTGAAAAATAATCTGGTCACTCTGATAAGTGAAAATAGAAAGGAAATAGAAATGATCTTGCTCTTCCTGTTTAAAAATAGCTTTTCTGAGGAAAGGAAGCTCATATATATCTCTTCAATGAAATTCTATTAATTGCCTTTTTCTTCAGTAGGTAGAGACAGGAAATCATGGTCTATTGATCAGTACAATCTGCTTTCCTCTTTGCTTCTGGGGAATAAAGTATGAATTAAGCAGGGGATTTTAATATTATACACGAAGTGTACTATGTTCAGATCAAAGTTAATAACAAAGCACTTCTGTGCAAAATTTAGATCAATTGTTCTGTCAGTATTGTAATATGGATAGAATTGCCTTTCTGCCAAATGAGGCATGATTCAGTGGTACTGAATAACATTGTAAGTTTAAAAATTATTTTGAAGATTTTTAATAAAAACTTGAGTTTTGGTTGTTTTATCCTGTTTATAAAGAATGAAAAGGCAAACTCTTCCACAGAATACTGTATTTTCGTGCTCGTGAGAAGAATATGAAAATGTGGACCCGCACAGTCACTTAAATGTAAGAATGGGCTTCAGTGGAAAGGCTTCATGTGTGTGTCTTGGCTTCTTCCTACTGTGTCATTCTGCCATGTCCCTAGGCCAGTCTGAAAGCCGTAAGGTAGGGATGGTATTGACGGGAATCAATACCTGCCGTATGTTTCATATAATTAGGAGCTGAGCAAATAAGATAGACATGTGCAAGTGTCTTAAAGGGCAGGGTGAAGGAAGAGACTTGGAGTTAATAAAAATGTGAAGGAATAGGCGGGGTGCGGTGGCTCACACCTGTAATCCCAGCACTTTGGGAGGCCAAGGCGGGCGGATCACAAGGTCAGGAGATCGAGACCATCCTGGCTAACAGGGTGAAACCCTATCCCTACTAAAAATACAAAAAAGCCGGGCGTGGTGGTGGGCGCCTGTAGTCCCAGCTACTCGGGACGCTGAGGCAGGAGAATGGTGGGAACCCGGGAGGCAGAGCTTGCAGTGAGCCAAGATCGCGCCACTGCACTCCAGCCTGGGCAACACAGCGAGACTCCGTCTCAAAAAAATAAATAAATAAAAAATAAAAAATGTGAAGGAATATAGTTGACAAAAACTAGACTTTGTTTAAATAGCTACATACATTTACCAAGAAGATGCAAATCTAAAGAGACAAAGAGATTTGGGAGAAGGATAGAAAGGATGTCAACTAATGTTTTGGATAATAAAAGGTGAATGGAGAATTGGAGCAAGTTGCAATCTCAGAAGCTGTAGACCAGGAGGCTGCAATGAAATTAGTCAGTGTGCACTACAGAGGCCCTGAGAGGCTCAGCCTTTGAAGGCAGCAAGGAAACTACTTTCTTTCCTCCACAGCCCAGCAGGGCATGGAAAGGTTAGTATGTACAGACCTGAATAGTCACAAAGAAACGAACTCCAGAAACTGGCATTTGAGGGTCTTCTGATGAAAAAGCTTCCTCGGGGTAGGTGTGATTCATGCTTGTAATCCCAGCACTTGGGAGGCCAAGCAGGAGAATTTCTTGAGTCCAGGAGTTCAAGACCAGTCTGGGAAGACAGTGAGAACCCATCTCTACAAGAAATAGAAAATAAGCCAGACATTAGGGTGCATGCCTGTAACCCCAGCTAGTTAGGAGGCTGAGTGAGAGGACTGCTTGAGCCTGGGAGGTTAAGGCTGCAGTGAGCCGTGATTATGCCACTGCATTCTAGCCTGGGTGGCAGAGCAAGACCTTGTCTCAAAAAAATTTAAAAATTAAAAAAAAATAAAGAAAACAAAAAGTTTCCTTGCTACTTGATCACCTGACAATCCCACCCATTTACATAGAACTTCCAGTTGGGGTTTTCATACCATAATCTTAGTAATGTATCTACAGAGCACAATCGCCAGACATTTGATAACAGCCTAAATATGAAAGAATGAAATCAAAGCAAATAGAAGAAGTCAGAATAAAATGACGAGTTGATGGGTGCAGCACACCAACATGGCACAAGTATACATATGTAACAAACCTGCACGTTGTGCACATGTACCCTACAACTTAAAGTATAATAATAATAAATAAATTTAAAAAAAAAGAAGTCAGAATAAAACAAGAGAATGAAGGGAATAGAAGGAAAATTGTAAAAATGATAATTAATAACCTCAGAAAGATAATAGTATATATTCCAGGTGTTTACTTGTTACTATCTAGTGTTTAGTATGTGCCAAGCACTTTTCCAACAACTCCATAATAGTGTCTCTTTTCATTCTCATAGCCATATCTTTCAAGCATTACTATCATGTGCATTTTATGGAAAGGCTAAATAACTTGTCAAGGGCACCCAGGTAAATGACAGTCAGGATTTGAACCTAGGCAGTGTGGTTAAAGTCCACCCTCGTAACCATTACGTGTCACTGCCTTTCCAAAACTTAAGAACAGAATGTTATGAAAAGGGAAAAATCAGAAAGTATTTATGCAAATTAAAAACCTAGCTAAAATAAAATATTTATCACATTTTTTACAGTAATTAGTAGAAAGAGTAATGGAATTTTATTGGAAAATTAACAGTCAAATAAATGAAAAACAGAGAGCAATGTAATAAAATGGGAGTATCAATCCAGTATGTTGAACATTGGACTAATCAGTTTCCAGAAGGAGAGAACAAAGAGAGATGCAGAACTTATCAAGGTAACATATGCCTGAAGAGAAGTTTTTAAATAACCCATATCAACACACATAATATGACATGTTAGGATATACTAAAGATACAAAGAAAATATAGAGGAAAGAGGCAGAGAAAAAGTAAGAGGGAAACAGTCCATACACAACAAACCAGGAATCACCATGGCTTGTGCAGACTTCTCAACACTCTGAAAGCTAGAAGACAATTGGAGAAGCCTTCTAAATATTAAGAAAAAAAGTGATTCCCAGGCTAGAATTTGATTTCAAGTCAATATAGCATTCAAATGTGAAGGGTCTAAAAGGATGTAAGTACCCTTTTTCTGTTACAGAGATGTGTTTCTGCAAATGAGAGAGCAGACGAAAAGAAACATCGTGTGAGACTTAGGCCAGAGATAATTGGAAGTGATTAAGGAGAAATTCCATTCCATCCTCAACGGAGAACGACTAAACCACATTAGAACAGAAAAAAACGTCTAATGTGTTTGAGCATTTGAAATGACAAGTATGATGTTTGAAATTAAATATTTGAAACAAATCACTGCCAGAGCATTTATTGGGGAAATATTAACAATATATAGAGAACCAATCATATAAAAAGAAAGACAGGAGAAATTCCAAAAATAGGCAACAAAAGGAACATAAAGCATTAAACACTATTTGACTCAGCCATGAATAATGTTATTTGCATCATGATAATGTAAATAGTGAATAATGATTTAACAAAATAATTATAAAGGAGTTGGGAAGTGAGAAGAGTACAAAATCCTCATGGACAAAAACAGGAATCAGTAGATAATGCCTAATGCATAAATCAAGAAAATACTGGTCTATTATTTAGAAAAATAAACCTAACCAACTAGAAACCTTTTTTTTTTTTTTTTTAATATTGGAAGGATCAGCAAAAGAGTTGAAAGAGGAAGTCCAGGAATAGAGAAGGATGGGAGAGGGTGCTTGTGTTTTCTGACCTTTTTAGTGTAAGTATTTTTATATTTGCAAAACTTTAAATGACATTTAGAAGTGTAGAAAGGAACAATATTGTAGAAATGTGAAGATGATAACCACAACTTGGATTTGATATTGAGGCAAGCAAAAACACAAAATTAAGAGCCAAAGATTGGGAGAATAATAAACACTCTTTAGAAACCGAAATTGGAGAGCTAAACCTCCAACTCAAGGAGAACATGCAATGCGCTTATGGTAGTAACTTTACAGATAGATGCCTTAACAAAAACAGGTGACTTAGTCCATTTGGGCTGCTATAATAAAATACCACAAACTTGGGGTAGCTTCCAAACAACAGAAATTCATTTCTCACAGTTTAGAGGCTGGGAAGTCCATGATGAAGGCACCAGGAGATTTCTCTTCTGGTGAGGGCCTGTTTCCTGGGTCATAGATGGCACCTTCTTGCTATGTCTTCACATTGTGGAAAAGTGGGAGTGAGGGATGTTTCTACAGCCTCTTTGACGAAGGCACTAATGCAATCCATAAAGGTTCTGTCCCCATGACCTAATTCTCCCAAAAGCCCTACCTACTATTACCTTCCACCTTGAGGGTGAGAATTCCAACATATGAATTTTGGGACCACATGAACATTCAGACCATAGCACCAAGGAACTTCATAGAAAGGAATTTCATAAAGTGTGCATAAGTCTCATTTGTGCTTGTACTGTGATTACCTACACCCATTTTTGTAAGCATAAAATTAGAGACAATGATTATTATCAAGGGTAGAATTGAGGGCCCATAAGTGTCACAGCAAGGTAGCTTGGGTTGGAGAGGAGCCTGAAATGCAGACTTGTCCCCATGATACTGAATCTTAATTATAGGAAAGGGTTCTGGATTGGTTGCAGATTTACTGGTTTCAATTTTTTTTACACATGTAATGATTGAACCAATTCTCTTTTCAACCAGCAGCCAGCAACTCAACATCACCCTCCCCCTAGGTCTTAGCATTCCTGACCCCAACAGCCAAATTAATCATTCCCATTTTATGCCAGGTATTTAGGTGTGCCAAGACCTACTTATGACATAGAGTGATGGTTATGAGCTGAGGCTTTGGATTGAATCCTGACTCCACCACTTCCTAGCTGTGCAAACTAGATACGCTACCAAACCCCACCAGGAAGTTGAGGATGATAATGTTAGTACCAGCTCATGAAGATTTTTGTGAAGATTATATTGAAAATATTTATAAAGCACACAGCATAATTTCTTTTATGTAATAAACACTCAAGATGACAGTCATTGTTACTAATGTTATTAACTTGGAGAAGTATTACTTCATGAATATTGTAACTTTTAATCATAAATGGATTAAATTTTATCATTATTTGTTATGTCAACCACATTATGGTCCTTATATGACTTTAAAACCACTTAGAAAGGAAATACTTATAATTTATTGAAGTAATCTGAGTAATTTGCATTTATTTTGAATCTTAAACTTTATCAGCTTCCCTAATTTTTCCAATCACTTTGAACTGATACTACTCATTCTTGGTACTCGGTCTTCTCTTACATTCAAACATCTTGTAAGGCATAGATGTAATTTATGAAGTTCTTTGTCTCTTCAAGGCAGTTTTATCCTGTATGATTCTTTAGGTTCAACATTCATCTTAGATCATCGGTCTTTTTATTTATCCCAATTATCTGTTTCTTCTATAACCGAGATAACAAGATAATGTGCTACATTATCTCTTGGAAATTTAAAATAAGCAGTAATTTTGCCAGGCCAGGCTCTCTAAAAGGCTTCCCAAGATATCCAGAGTCTGACTAGCAACTCTAACCTCTCAGAAACATAGTATTTTGAGCACATCAAGGGTAGATCCTTTTCTGATAATACATTCTAATGAACCACAATGGCAGTATTAAATTTATAATGAGAAATGGCAATCACAGATTCCAGGTACTTGATGTCCATATGAATACTGCCTTTATCTCCTGTAGACATATCTACCCAAGGAGTTAAATCATCATTTATTCATAGAGCTTAAAATAAAAACAAAGGGAAGTAGTTAAACACATTTTTTGTTTACTGAAATCCAGCTAAAAATGGCATGATGTGTTCATCTCCATGCAATAGATTATCTTGTCTGGAGAATTAAGATACTCAAAGTTGACTAAGCTCTCTTTTTCTTTAACCCACCAACTTGAATGGATACTTCCAGTACTTGTCTGTGTTACTGTCCTTTTTCTGTTTGAGGTAAAATTAATTCAGATTCTCCTCAAACTCACTAATTATTTAGAAGTTATTTGGGTATCACCTCATCGTTGTTAGTTGACTTTTTCGGAACTCTGCAATGAAACTCAGGCAAGGTCTTTTAAGGAGAAATTAACAGGTGAAATATTAATTTCTCATGTAGACTTGAGGCCAGTTTTTAGAAGAAATTAGTCTTTGTGATAGATATGCTTGATTTCACATCTTGTTGGAAACAGCAGACCTCAGTAGCTCCCATCTTCTTGCCACTTCCTGTTAACAGAATCAGAATTTTATCTTCCCCTAATCTCCCCAAAACATGAGCTTGTCACTTACTGGAGCAGGTCACCAGGAGAAGCAGAAAAGTGACTGTACGGCTTTTCTTTTTTTTTATTTTTATTTTTATTTTTATTTTTGACGGAGACTCGCTCTGTCGCCCAGGCTGGAGTGCAGTGGCCGGACCTCAGCTCACTGCAAGCTCCGCCTCCCGGGTTCCCGCCATTCTCCTGCCTCAGCCTCCCGAGTAGTTGGGACTACAGGCGCCCGCCACCTCGCCCGGCTAATTTTTTTTTTTTTTGGTATTTTTAGTAGAGACGGGATTTCACCGTGTTAGCCAGGGTGGTCTGGATCTCCTGACCTCGTGATCTACACGTCTCGGCCTCCCAAAGTGCTGGGATTACAGGCTTGAGCCACCGCGCCCAGCCAAAAGTGACTGTACAGCTTTTCAATTAGTAACACATTAGAAGGGATTTCAAGAGCTGGATAGGGGCTGGGTCCCTTAGAGAAAGGAATCAGTAAACAGGAACTCCAGAGAGAGAATGAGTAAATAACTTTAGAGAGTTAGGAAATATAGGAGATTCACAAGGAAGCAACTGTCCCCCCCACTTCTTTCACCCCTCCCATAGGCCAGAGGGAATATCCGTTCCATCATTTCTCTTAAATTCCCAAATCCAAACAAGGAGGTGTTGAGATGTTTAATCCACCTCTGGTAAGAATAAGCTATAACTAGAGGAGGGTACAACACCAAGACCCCTCTATATAGCTTGGCACCATCATCTGAATTATTAAATACAGAATTGCACAGAACATCATCAGATGCCAGTGTGTACTTATTTCAGGAAACCCTTAGAAAGAAACAGTTTTTTTAATATGTTGTAGGATCTCCACTTCCATTAAGCCACAAACAGGTAGGAACACAATATCCCCACTCAACTTCTTTGAATACAATTTTCTTCCCTGTACTATAGAAAGTAAGCCTTCTCTGAGGGGGCCCAAAAGAAGAGAGGATTTATCAAGGTTAAGTTACTTTTATGAATGACTCCTTTTCTTAATCATAGATGAGTAAATTCTGCAGGTTTGAATGGAATACAGTTCTTTTTTTCTATAAAATGATTATTCTTATATTAAATGTTAATTTCAGAGTTGGGCTCTGTGATGACAACCTTATTTTGCTTATTTTCAAATTCTTGAAATTTGTCTCTCTGTTGTCCTCCTGTAACAAAGCACTTGAGGTGTAGTCAGGAGGATTTTCAGTTAGAGTTAATAAAATATCCCTTGGTCATGGTTGTCCCAGTAATACATGGAGGCATACATAAGATTGTGCCCAACCAACTCTACAGGTTAGAGAAGTTTTAACTGTTAGAGCAATGCAGAGAATCTAGTTTCATTCTAAAAGACTTGATTTGAAAACCCTTCATCCATTGAACAAGTGTACATGTCCTAAAAAAAAAAAAAAATGTAGAGTAGGATTAATCCAAACTACTATCTAATTGTATTCTTCAACCTGATGGTGGAAGGCAGAGAGAGGTAGATGGAGATCCTCAATGTCTCAGAATCGAGGACATCACTTTGAATGTCCCATGATCTCTAGTTTCCTTCTACCTATGCTTTGAATTTTATGATTTGTGTTTTAGCAATACACTAAATAAAATATTTGTTGGATTGCTGAAACAATCCTTTTATGGCTCACCTTACTTTCCTGAAAAATACACCTCAATCTTTGTCATTCAACTGCAATTTCTTTAAAATTTTTACTCATGATTCGTGACACAGAGATTGTACACAAAGTTCCATTCTGTCTGGGATGTAAGACCATTAAGGTATTGTAACGCACCAAGACTGTGCTTTTGCAATTTCCCTATTTCAGAACACATGTTAAGCAACAGGTTTCCCAGTGGTTTAAACATGGTCAGGAGTTAGGTGTGCTCAGTACTGACTCTACTTCATTCTTGTTCTGTCCATCTGTGACTTTTGAGCTTGCTGGATCACTGTGTCACTCACTAACTATCTTGGTGTCTCCAAATTCCATAAAATAGTAGATAATTGATAAAAAAAACATTTACCACCTTGTCACTTGATCTTTTTGGGGATCAAGAAGTTTCACATAGGTAATGAATGGGACCTCAAATGTCAAATCTGTCTTTTAACCCCCAGAAAACATTTTTCTTGAGTGAAAGAACAATTGGAAAATTCCTTTTCCACCTGTACTTGAAGGAAAATACTTATTTTGTTTACATTTTAAATATTTCCTGTAATGTTAAAGATGGTGAAGTGCCTAGAGATCCATAAATGGATATGTGTGTGTGTGTATATATATATTTGTGTGTGTGTGTGTGTGTGTATATATATATATATATATATATATATATATATTTTTTTTTTTTTTTTTTTTTTTTTTTTTTGCTGGAGTATAACACTTTTAAAAACCGCCTCTAGTCCAGACATGGGTCTCATAAATGTGAGTGTTCTCTATTCTTTAGCATTGTATTATAGAAACACTGGAGAAATATAACCTACAGCAAGCACTGCCCCAAACTGTTTGAAACATCATGTCTAGAGTTCACAAACATTTTTTGACACAAAACATTACTGAAATGATGAATCATCTAATAAGTATGTCCTTTATTGATATTTCATTTTATTATCAACAAAACTCTACCATGTAGTAAGTACAAGCATTATCATTGCCATTTTGTTATTGATTCAACTCCATAATTAAATTTTTATTCATAGATGAAGAATAGGGGGTGTTGAGGGTACAACAGGTTCACTCAAAAAATGTATTTTTTATGACTTTCAATTTCTTAAGAGATGAAACAAAAGATCTGCCTAGCCTACTTTCTTAACCCAAGCCCTAACTGAAAGTCTAAGAGATGTATTTCTAGGGAATTACCCAACCTCAGCATTCTCAGGTTTTCTGGTGTTCTCTGTCTGTGTCAGAATTTGAAAACACCAGCTCAATAATTCTCAAAATTAAAAGTCTGCTTTTATTATCTGGTAATAAAATAATAGGCATATTAACCATAATCTTGAAAAGTGTATTCTTTCAATTCTGTTATAGAACAAAAACAGATTGTTTTTAGCTGGTCAAGAGGTTTGAAATATTGTCAGATAGCACATAATAGACAATCAATTTAATATTTATTAAATGAATTAGTGAAATTTGAATCTCATTTGTTAAATGAATTAGTAAAATTTGGGCCTCAGGGAGCGGGGCTTAGAAGTGTGAGGGAAGTCTGAGAAACAGTCAGTTGATTTGTCACGTGGAAAAGCTGCTGATTAAGAATACAGCACTACTGCTTTTCAATTCAGAGGATTTATAAACAGAAATCTCAGTGTATTTTCTTTATCCGGGTTGCCCAAATAGAACCAGAGTTTCATATATTTTGCAAGTCTTCCTTTGGTAAATCCCCAGTTAACAAAAAAACGAAATTCTTCCTTTTACTTCTGGGTATTTTGCTTTTTTCATGATAATAAACAGTTTAAAACCATGAAGAAACTCTTAGTAAGTCATATTAGCTCTATTAGGCCTATTCAATAGAGGCTCTGGGTGTTTCATTTGAAGAAACCACTGATCCATTGACTCATCACCAGGACAGCAATTATCAGTATATGGCATCGTTTGTAGCACAAAGACATATGGTTAATTGGGGGTTCTGTTTAATTGATCTCTTTGTTAACCAGGACTTTACAACATCTTAATACATTAGAAAAGTAACATAAGCATAAACATTTACTTTTAGAGTCAGGTTCCCATTTATATTTATAATGGGTCTAATCCATATTTTAAAATATATGCATACATGCTTCAAGTAGGATTAATATTGTTTAAGGTCTAACTTATTTTGTCTTCTAACAGTTTTTATTTATTTCATCTTCTAACAGTGTTTATTTAGAAATATATCATGCCTGTAATCCCAGCACTTTGGGAGGCTGAGGTGGGCAGATCACAAGGTCAGGAGATCCGTCTTGGCTAACATGGTGAGACCCCATCTCTACTAAAAATACAAAAAATTAGCCAGGCATGATGGCACGCGCCTGTAATTTCAGCTACTTGGGAGGCTGAAGCAGGAGACTCGCTTGAATCCGGGAGGTCGAGGTTGCAGTGAGCCAAGATCATGCCCGTGCACTCCAGCCTGGATGACAGAGCAAGACTCTGTATCAAAAAAAAGAAAAAAAAAATGTGTGTGTGTATATATATATGTGTGTGTATGTGTATATATATATATATATATATATATATAAACTTGACTGTCCTTGAGTATTCTTTTTTTTTTTTAATATTAGAAAGCCAACACCTCAAGTTTTATTTCAGTTATTATCTCTGATTTTTCTTTTTTCTACCCATGGAATACATTGTAGATTTTTGCTTTTATATAATGAATTTTGTTTTGAAATCCTTACGGCTCTTGTAACTGCAGGCATATCTAAGTATGAGATTTGGAACATACCTCATAGAATATAGCAGGACAATAAAGAGTTACCAAAGAATTACTGTAAGAAAAAAAATTACCCATGTAAATGTTCAAGTCATATCCTGACAGAAGGAGGAAGTGGCAGGTCCCTGGGCTCAACCTTATCTGATGCTGTACATTAGACAGCACACTGCTGACTGTTTTCAGTTGTTTCTGTAACAGCAGAAAGTGCACTCACTAGGAGTAGTCAGAATTCAAAATGCTCAAGAGAAAGCCATCCAATGTTTCAGAGAAGGAGAAACATCAAAAACCAAAGGTAAGGAAATTTCATACATAGTTAAATAAAATCAACTATTTAACAGAAAATAAACACATATGTGTGTTTGAACACATACAATGTTCTCATCTGTGAGTCATAAGTCAAACGTAGGGTTTAATGCCTCATGGCAAATATGGAAAAATTAAATTGCAAAGTTGGATTTTAAATCACACCTAGCAATTATTGTCTCTGTAATTTTGTCTTGTAGTGCGTATTGGAACATTTACATCTGTAAGTGAAGTTTGAGTTCAGCTCAACTTCAAAAAAACCAATTTAGTGGTCTCTGAGTGTTTGTTATCATAAAGTCTTCTTGTACGTTTTTAATGACTATGAGATTGCCAATGTCTATTAAACAGTCTACTGAATGAATTTTATCTCTTAAGAGATTAGCTCTTCAACATAGAGTTATGAGAAGGTTGTAAAATGGAAATGTTATGGTTAAATATAAGACTTTTCTCATTTTTGAATGTTAAATTATGATAGTTTGTTGTAGAGATGTATATTTGCTATTCTCTTGAACGAATGTTATTACTACACAAAAAATTGGGCTGTGTTTCGAGAAGCATCAAAACACCATATACTAGTAGACTTGGCAAATGGGTAATATTAATATGTGGAATGTTGCTCTGTTCTTTGTCTTGGCAATAAGTGCTACTTTAAAAAAAATATGTCATGGAATAAAGTTTAGATTCTATTGTAGAACTCTAGATTTATTAATAACATAAAACAACTATTCACAAAGTACCAATGTCAGAAAATTTCTCCAATAGGTGTACATTTCTTTTCTTAGGTAAATAAAATTTTTAATCTCTTTCTGAGATAAACAATAGCTGAGTCCAGATTTTTTTGAAGGATTCGTTTATTGTCTATCAGTCTTTGTATGTTAGGCACCCATTTTCAGAGAAAGACGTTGATTTCTTTCATTTGTTATGACCTTTTGAATTGATGAGATATAGAACAATGGTCAATATTTTGAAACTCTTTGGAAGTTACCATCCAGGTTTTTCTGAAGGAAACAAAAAAAAATGATTTCCTATCTTTGGAAAGGTAGAATAAATGATTTTTAATATTAATTCTTTCTGACCCATATACATAATAATGGATAGACAAGCATCTTTAGTTTAAAATATAGCTAGATAACATATCATGATTTTTTCCCTAATACAAGAAAAATTCAAAGTAACATTTTCCTAATAATACAAAAAAGTTTTTAAAAGCATGACTTGTGCTTCTATTTAAGATTCATTTTATATGATATTTACTTGATTAAGTGCAACAAATAGTTGACAACTGTAGGTTTAGGGAAGATCATAAAAGTTAATATGGAGAATGATATACCTCAAAATATTTAAAATCTAAAGATAGAGTATTTAATAAAGCCTGTATTTTATAGTGAGTTAGAGTCATATTTATGACATTAAACTATTTTCAAAATGATACTTTACTCCATCATTATTTGCCTTAAGAGCAGTAACTATTATAATACGCTTGGAATATTGTTAATCTTGACTTCCTTATTCATAAAATAAAAATATATTTGAAAATATGTACATCTTTGAACAAAACATATCACAGAAAATGGTAACATTGGAAACACTAAGTTTTGTTGTGAATGAATTCTTATTTTCATTAGACAGATGGTTTCATTCTGTATGAATTTAAAGAGATGTGAGAATAGATGTATAGGTATGTTTTTCGTACATTCAACTGGATTCTTTCCTTTTAACATGGAAGTGATATTTTTCCATTTGTAATTATGTCTTAAAATAACTCTTCTTTCCTCTTAATTCACATTTATTTTGGTGGGTAATTTTCTTTGCATATTATATGAATAAAGAGCAGTATCCGGCCAGGTGCATGGGCTCACACCTGTAATTCCAGTACTTTGCGGGGCTGAGGCGGGTGAATCACTTGAGTTCAGGAGTTCTATCTAGTCCAGTCTGGGCAACGTGGCAAAACCCCATCTCTACAAAAAAATGCAAAAATTAGGCTGGGCATGGTGGCATGTGCACATAGTACCAGCTATTCAGGAGGCTGATACAGGAAGATTGCTTGAGCCCAGGAGATTGAGAGCTACAGTGAGCCGTGTTCGTGCCACTGCACTCCAGCCTGGGCAACAGAGCAAGACCCTTTCTCAAAAAAAAAAAAAAAATTGGCAGAGGTGGATGCTACGATAATCCCTACAAATGAAAGGTGCATAGAAAAAGGAGTGCAAATCCTTTCATTTACTGAAAAGAAATTTTGTCTAGAAAGGGTCTATGTCTAGAAACAGAACCATCAAGAAATTGGTCTGAAATACAGGGAATCACTGTCTTCACTACACACCAGATGTTAGTTTACATTTCCTAACCCAGAAACATAAACTCTTCATACTATACTCTCAGAATTTCTGAAAGGGATTCTCTTGTTTTTGTGTGTGTGTGTTTTTTTTTATCGTAAATGCTATAGTAGGGTAAAAAGTGACAGTATTAAAAATGAAGAAAATATTTAATCATTTAGCTTTTGTTAACTGTCATTGGTTCTATTTCAAGTGACCTATCGGCCAATTCAAATGCAATGCGTATTATAAATAATGTTACCTCAAATAAAAATGATGAAACTTTTCAATTGATAATTAATGGACAAAGATTTTGTTATTAGTATTTTCAAATAGGTCTTACAGTTATGAGAAGGTTCAAAACATTCATGTATATAACATGTAGCAATAGATTTTGAGTCCTATATCAAAAATAATTTATTATTTTCTTATATTCCTAAAACTTATCAATAAACATGTTCATGAATTTAAAAAGAGTAAATCCGAATACATGTTAACCACAGTTTTACCATGTGCCTGTTATAGATATTCCATAATAGAAACTGGTAAATTCTTGCAGAATTATTACAAAAGAAACCCATTGCATGTACTGGAATCTCAATAACTTCTAAGGGTTTTAATGTATGTCTCAGAACTCTCTACTGTATATAGATAAATTCCAAATTAAAAAAGAAATAGGAGGAGTAATAGTTAAGTATTCTATACTTATATTAGTTAAAAATAGGCTTGCTTAACATACATGCAAGTTACTGTTATTTTTCTTCTTGAATTTTGTTTTTACCTTGGAAACAGTGTCGTGCTCTGTCACCCAGGCTGGAGTTGCTGTGGTCCAATCATGGCCAACTGCAGCCTCAAACTCCTGGGTGGGCTCAAACTACCTCCCGTCTCAGCCTCCTGAGTAGCTGGGACCACAGGCGCCATGCCACCAGCCCAGCTAACTGTCTAATTTTTTATAGAGATGAGGTCTTGTTATGTTGCTCAGGCTGGTCTCAAACTCCTGTGTTCTTCCCACCTCAGCCCACCTCAGCCTTCCAAAGTGCTGGGATTACAGGCATGCGCAACCACAACTTACTGTTTTACCCTCTTACTACTAGTGCCCACTACTGATAGTGATTTTACAAACTTCTAAGCATATACAGTGTTCAGATTTGATGAAATGTTATTGCATTACACTCTACAAATGCTTAAATTATAGAACATAACAATTTTCCTTATCTGTTTTTCCAACTAAAATATTTTATTTTTCTATATTCATCGTTGGTTTATTTTCATGTCAGTTGCTGTGCTTACAGGTTTTGTACACTAATTTATTTAATATTTGTAACAACTGTGAGAGAATGACTCTTATTTAGCCTCATATGTAAAGAGCCTAAGGCATAAGGAAGCTTAATTACCTTGAAGAAGACACAGAGTTAGATGAAAAATGAAACTGATGTGAAATATGTTAGTTTCCAATACTTCCGTTCTTAATATACTGCCATTATAAGCAACAGGACTGTAGATATTATTTCTGTTTCCACTTGAATTGCCAGCTAAAGTTTATGGAGATCAGGGAGACCATGTCTGTAAGAGCATCTGTAAGTTTAGAAATCCTCATTCCTGTCTCTGACTATGCAGGGAGTTCATCAGAGAAATCCCTCTAGGTGTCCGGGACACACACATGTCAACACCTATGATTGTAAAAACTTTCCTTCCCTCCCTCCCTCCCTTCCTTCCTCCCTTCCTTCCTTCCTTCCTTCCTTCCTTCCTTCCTTCCTTCCTTCCTTCCTTCCTTCCTTCCTTCCTTCCTTTCTTCCTTCCTTCCTTCCTTTCTCTCTCTCCTTTCTTTCTCTTTTTCTTTTCTTTCTTTCTTTCTCCTTCCTTCCTTCCTTCTTTCTCTTTCTTTCTTTCTTTCTTTCTTTCTTTCTTTCTTTCTTTCTTTCTTTCTTTCTTTCTCTCTCTTTCTCTCTCTTTCTCTCTCTCTTTCTCTCTCTCTTTCTTTCTTTCTTCCCTTTCTCTTTCTTTCTTTCTTTCTTTCTTTCTTTCTTTCTTTCTTTCTTTCTTTCTTTCTTTCTTTCTTTCTTTCTTTCTTTCTTTCTTTCTTTCTTTTTTCCCCTCCGCTCCCCTCCCTTCCCCTCCCCTTCACTTCCTTTTCCTCTTTCTTCAGGTTCTCCCTCTGCTACCCAGGCTGAAGTGCAGGCACAATCACCACTCACTGTAGCGTCAGCCTGCCTGGGCTCATGTGACTCTCCTGCCTCAGCCTCCCGAGTAGCTGGGATCACAGTCCTGCACCACCATGCTCAGCTAATCTTTATGTTCTTTGTAGACATGGGGGTTTTGCTAGGTTGTCCAGGCCAACAACTTTCTTAATATTCAAATATTTTTTAAAATGACCTAATATTGAAGTAAGCACCACATATCTTCCCTCTGCAGCTAGCATAATACTTTCAATGTAGTAGACTCTCAATAAATATTTGTAAAGTGAAAGAAGTTTCTTCAGCCTACTCTAGAGGTATCTAATCTTTTGGCTTTCCTGGGCCACATTGGAAGAAGAAGAATTTTCTTGGGCCACATATAAAATACACCAACACTAAGGATAACTTATGAGCTAAAAAACAAAAAGAAAAGAAAAAGAAAAAGAAAAACAAAAAAAAATCACAAAATAATCTCGCAATGTTTTAAGAAAGTTTATGAATTAGTGTTGGGCCACATCCAAAGCCATCATGGGCCTACAGGGTAATACACCCTTGGTCTACGACATACAGCCTGGTTCAAGTATGGATACTCACCCGAGCTATGTACTTTTCTTTTTTTTAACAGGATTTTGTTTGTTTTTTCTTTCTTTCTTTTTTTATTTTAAGTTCTAGGGTACATGTGCAGGTTTGCTACATATGGATACATGTGCCATGTTGGTGTGCTGCACCCATTAACTCCTCATTAACATTAGATATTCCTCTTAATGCTATCCCTCCCCCTTCCCCCCTCCTCCCATCCCACAACAGGCCCTGGTGTGTGATGTTCCCCGCTCTGTGTCCGAGTGTTCTCGTTGTTCAATTCCCACCTATGAGTGAGATCATGTGGTGTTTGGTTTTCTGTCTTTGCGATAGTTTGGTCAGAATGATGGTTTCCAGCTGCATCCATGTCCCTACAAAGGACATGAACTCATCCTTTTTTATGACTGCATAGTATTCCATGGTGTATATGTGCCACATTTTCTTAATCCAGTCTATCACTGATGGACATTTGGGTTGGTTCCAAGTCTTTGCTATTGTGAATAGTGCCACAGTAAACATACGTGTGCATGTGTCTTTATAGTAGCGTGATTTATAATCCTTTGGTTATATACCCAGTAATGGGATGGCTGGATCGAATGATATTTCTAGTTCTAGATCTTTGAGGAATCGCCACACTGTCTTCCACAATGGTTGAACTAGTTTACAGTCCCACCAACAGTGTAAAAGCGGTCCTATTTCTCCACACCCTCTCCAGCACCTGTTGCTTCCTGACTTTTTAATGATCGCCATTCTAAGTGGTGTGAGATAGTATCTCACTGTGGTTTTGATTTGCATTTCTCTGATGGCCAGTGATGATGGGCATGTTTTCATGTGCCTGTTGGCTGCATAAATGTCTTCTTTTGAGAAGTGTCTGTTCATATCCTTCGCCCACTTGTTGATGAGGTTGTTTGGTTTTTTTCTTCTAAATTTGTTTAAGTTCTTTGGAGATTCTGGATATTAGCCCTTTGTCAGATGAGTAGATTGTAAAATTTTTCTCCCATTCTGTAGGTTGCCTGTTCACTCTGGTGGTAGTTTCTTTCGCTGTGCAGAAGCTCTTTAGTTTAATTAGATCCCATTTGTCAATTTTGACTTTTATGCTATTGCTTTTGGTGTTTCAGTCATGAAGCCTATGCCTATGTCCTGAATGATATTGCCTAGGTTTTCTTCTAGGGTTTTTATGGTTTTAGGTCTAACATTTAAGTTTTTAATCCATCTTGAATTAATTTTTGCATAATGTGTAAGGAAGGGATGCAGTTTCAGCTTTCTACATATAGCTAGCCAGTTTTCCCAGCACCATTTATTAAATAAGGAATCCTTTCCCCATTGCTTGTTTTTGTCAGGTTTGTCAAAGATAAGATGGTTGTAGATGGGTGGTGTTGTTTCTGAGGTCTCCGTTCTGTTCCATTTGTCTATATCTCTGTTTTGATACCAGTACCATGCTGTTTTGGTTACTGTAGCCTTGTAGTATAGTTTGAAGTCAGGTAGTGTGATGCCTCCAGCTTTGTTCTTTTGGCTTAGGATTGTCTTGGCAATGTGGGCTCTTTTTTGGTTCTACATGAACTTTAAAGTAGCTTTTTCTAATTTTGTGAAGAAAGTCATTGGTAGCTTGATGGGGATGGCATTGAATCTGTAAATTACCTTGGGCAGTATGGCCATTTTCATGATACTGATTCTTCCCATCCATGAGCATGGAATGTTCTTCCATTTGTTTGTGTCCTCTTCTTTCGCTGAGCAGTGGTTTGTAGTTCTCCTTGAAGAGGTCCTTCACGTCCCTTGTCAGTTGGATTCCTAGGTATTTTATTCCCTTTGAAGCAATTGTGAATGGGAGTTCACTCATGACTTGGCTCTCTGTTTGTCTGTTATTGGTGTATAGGAATGCTTGTGATTTTTGCACATTGATTTTGTATCCTGAAAATTTTCTGAAGTTGCTTATCAGCTTAAGGAGATTTGGGGCTGAGACAATGGGGTTTTCTAAATATATAATCATGTCATCTGCAAACATGGACAATTTGACTTCCTCTTTTCCTAATTGGATACCCTTTATTTCTTGCTCCTGCCTAATTGCCCTGGCCAGAACTTCCAACACTATGTTGAATAGGAGTGGTGAGATAGGGCATTCCTGTCTTATTGTTTCTTTGTAGCAAATCTGTTAATATGTGTGTAAAAATGTTTGTGTATATGTTCAACTCTAATTCATTTTAAACTTTATGTTAAGAACTCTAATATACCCATGTTATTAAAGAATCTCATTGTTATCTAAGGGTAGATCTTGGTCCAGGTTAAAGAATATGGCAGAAACTTTGAAAATAGAAAGACATGGATCTCACAAATTAAAGTTAGTAACTGTAATTAGAACATTTTGGCCTTTACTTGGCATGGATTAATGATCTGTGTTAACAAATTTTAGCTGGTTTTTCTTTGAGTAAAGGAGATTCAAGTACCATTGTTATTTTTGAGGGAAACATTAAAAATAATGACAGTTCTGGAAATAGCCTTTTTTAAACCATTCTTTTTAATCTAAAGTGCATACTAAATGAGACACCATTAGTGTCACAGATGCTAATTTTCACTAGCAGTGACTGAAGTGGCATTCTTTCCCATTTGCATTTGATCCTAGCAATGATGAGAGGTGATGAGTTGATTATGAGCTGTTTTCACTGCACTGCCTGCTGTGCAAATTTATGCTCCTAGACAAGGATGACACATAGTTGTGCTATTAAAGAGCTTTCTTCACTGTTTTTTTTTTTGTATCAAGACTGCTAAGATACATTTTTAACTCTTATCTAACCAGGTATGAGAAAGAGAAAAAGTATTTATATGCACTGGTGCTTACTTGAGGCCAGGCACTTGTCCAAGATGCTCATGTCCATTATTATATTTAATCTTCTCAAAACCCCATGAGATAGACATTATTTTTATCTCCAATTTACAAAGAAGAAAAAAGTCCTGTAGATGCAAAATATTTTCCCCAAGTTAAAAGATTTGGGATTTATGGCACAACTTTCTGCTTCTAAGCCTGTGTCTCTCCCCTCCTACTCTCTATTACTTCTTCATCTGGGGTACAATTTTTGTTGCATGTTTGCCTTTACAAACAGAGTTTTCTGGAAGAAAATATGTGATATAAAATGCAGGTAATATGTTAGATTTACTCTTTTCCCCTTTAAAAAATGGTGGCTATAAATAAATATTTATTTTAACTTCTACTTATTACCTCTGTCTCCTCCAAAAACAAAACAAAACAAAAAACCAGATCTCTCAAAAGGTTGTCTTCACTTTCGTGTTTATGTAGCATTTAAAAAAATATTTTTGATAAACTATACTGCAAAGATAAAACCAAATAAGACAAGTCAGGAGAAAATGGAGTCTAGAACATGTTAAAATGTATCTCAAGGTTCATCAAGGCTGACTTGAATCTAAAGACTCACTACTCATTGTGGTGCTACAGAGCAACAGCCTGGCATTCCAGGAACTTGTTAGTAATGTGCATTTTCCAGTCTGCCCCAGGCCTATGAAATTAAAACATCATTTTAACAAGATACTCAGCAGTTCTGTGAGCACTTCAAAATTTGGAAATGATGCTCTAGGCCGATGGTTTTTGGAGCCTAGGCTGAACATTTGAATCACTGAAGAGCTTTAAAAAAAATACTGATGATTGGGTTCCATCCCCAAATATTCTTATTTACCTAACATAAAATGTGACTGGGCATCAAGAATTTTTAAAGTTTTCCAACCTGGCAGCACTTTTTTCTACTTTACAAAAGACTTAAAAGTTAATTCACTAATCCATGCATTCATTCATTAATTTATCCTTCAGTGCCACAAATGTCTATTAAATGCTTATTATGGACAATACACTGGAGATACCAAGGTGAACAAAAGAAAGATTTCTGCCTTAATAGGACGTATATTTACTGGGGATGACAGGCAATAAATAGGATAAATAAGTTAAATATACAGTATGCTAGATAATCATAGGTGTCAAGAAGAAAAAAAAATTAACAGAAAAGGAAGATTTGAAATATGAAGAACTAGAGAAGCCTTGGTGAGAATGGGGCATTGGAGACAGGACTGGAAGAAAGTGAAGGAGCTGGTCTTGGGATTGGTGAAGGAAACTACTCTGGGCAGAGGGAAGAGCAAGTGCAAAGGCCTTGAAATGGGACTGTCTCTGGTGTGTTTGAGAAGCAGTGGAGTCGAGTACACAGGGCGGGGAGAGCAGCCACTGAGAGCTGGATCACAGAGGGCGTTCTAGGCCATTAAAAGAATTTTAGCTAGTGTTGAAAGATTTTTGAGAAGTGACAGAATCTGGCCTATGGTTTAGTTGGTTTATTGTGGCTTTGTGTTTCAAATATACTGAAGGAAGTGAGACCAGTTAAGAGACTATTGCAGAAGCCAGGCAAGGGATAACTGCGGTTCAGACAAAGGAACGGCCCGGTTGACTTGGATGGTGAGAAGACTGTAAATTTGGGATATATTTGTACTTACTGTATCCATTTGGATAGTTACAGAAAACTTACCACATGCAGTCTGAAGACAGCAAACAGAAAGTTTCCACTGTCCTCTCCCATTCTTGCTTCCAGTTGGTACTTGCCTTCCAAGGAGAAATGGCCTCATTCCATTGTTTACAGCCACCAGAAATTCACCCCAAAATTGATGTCTCACTTTCCAAAGGTTTCTTCTTCTTTCTTAAACATATAATTTTCCATTGGATTTTATTTTAATTTGTAGTGCACCTTTTAAATACTTTTTAGCCTTCACCACTTGTCTCCAAACAAAGCACTAGTTCATTTTAGTGTTTCCATTTTATAGAATATGAATCTGTAATCAAGTTTTATCCCAAGCAGGTAGCAAAAGGTTTGGGGCCAAATATATTAGCTATACTTGAAAAGTGTTCAGATAATATTCAGAAAGATCAGGAGATGAATAGCTAGAGAAATGACAGAAGCGTAGCCTCCCCTTTGTTTGGAAACTTGGATATTGTATTTTTTAAGAAGCGTTATAAAGTCACTCTTGACTACCAAGATGCTGAATTTGTTAAAAATCAATTTGGTCAGACTTATCTCTTTAGTCTTTCTTTGC
Source organism: Chlorocebus sabaeus (assembly GCF_047675955.1). Classification (NCBI taxonomy): domain Eukaryota; kingdom Metazoa; phylum Chordata; class Mammalia; order Primates; family Cercopithecidae; genus Chlorocebus; species Chlorocebus sabaeus. The sequence goes on from NC_132905.1 coordinate 88,061,724, forward strand.
CTTGCTTTAGAGATAAATGGTTTCAAAATCCCTGAAAACTGAGCTTTTTTTTTTTTTGGTTTGTGTGTTTGTTTGTTTACGATAATGGAAACAAGTGCATGCTTTGCTTATCTGTTTTCAAATTTAGCCTTACCAAACTGATCCATTTCTTTTCCTTTCTAGTGTTAAAGATTTTGATGAACTTTCAGAAACAAGACATTCATACAGCTTCTTAGTAGAGAACAAAAATGTCCTCCATTAAAAATTGATTAATAATAGCAGAAGATTTTAAACTGCCTCTGTTGGTAGAAGAAGTGATTCTTAAATAGATAGAGCCGTTTGTCACCACAGCTGGCTAAGTCCCCCTCCTTCCTTCACCTAGTCTGTATTAGTTTGCTAGGGCTGCCATAACAAAATAGCAGACTCTGAGTGGCTTTAACAACAGGAATCTACTTGCTCACACTTATGGAGGTTGGAAATCCAAGATCAAGGTGCTGGCAGGGTTGGTTTCACAGAGAGCTTTCAGGGAAGGAACTGTTCTGGGCTTTTCTTTTTGACATGTAGATGGCTACCCTTTTACTGCCTCTTCCTCTGGGCCTGTGTGCTCCTGATGTCTCTCTCTGTGTGTCCAAACATCATCTTATAAGGACACCAGTAGGAATGGATTAGGTCCTACCCTAACAGTCACATTTTTAACTTGATTTTCTCTTTAAAGGCTTTCTTTCCAAATACAGTCAGGGTCTGAGGTACAAGGTGTTAGGGCTTCAAACATATGAATTTGTGGGAGTCAATTCAGCTCATAACAAAGTCCGTGAGCTTGTACTAATTGGAAGTAAGGATTAGGATTTTAGTTGCTTCCTTCCTTCCAATGACTCTAGATCTTTCTCCACTTCCAGTTGACCAGTCCCTTAATGCTGCCAGCCCCACCTTTGACTTGACAGCCTTTACCTACACTCTGCAGTGTTTGTTATTCTTTCCTTCCTCTCATCCAAATGTAACTCTGCCACAACCCACTAGGCCTCTATTAGGAATCATTTGAAAACTAAAAAGTAAAATATCTGTTTGACCATTGCTTTCTGGCTGCAGATTAAAAACAATAGCAAAAACCGTGATTGCTTTTGCACCAACCTAATATTAAACTCATCTGGGGTGTTTTACAAAAATACCTGTGTCTGGGCCCTAATACCAGATCTTCTGGTTTGGTTGGTAGAGTGAGAGGCCCATGTTCCTGATGATCTGACCACTCTCATACATTTCTATCTGTGCTTCTCTTAGCCTACAATGCTCTGTGCTTTTTTTTCCAATCTATTAGAATGTATAGGTGGATTGTCACTTCCTCAAGAAAGCCTCCATCAGTTACCCCAGCGCAGTGTATTAGGGGCAGTCTGGCAGAGCAATAGGCAACGTGAACTGAAGGCGTAGAGACCTGAGTGTGAATTTCTTACTTTGATATTTCTTAACCAGGAGACTTTGAACATTTTCTTAAGCCTCTTGAGCCTCGTTGTGGTAATCAGGAAAAGGGGAAGTCTTAAAGCATGTCACATAGGGTTGATGTGAGAATTAAGTAAATTATCATATGTAAGCTTCCTAGCTGGTAGTACATGTCCACTTAATAATCTCTCCCTCCTTTCTATTTTCATAGTGCTTGTTCCATGTTTCCTTGTTTTTTTTTTTTTTTTTTTTTTTTAACTCATAGTTTTTCAGTATGTGCTCGCAACTATATTCACCATCAAGAACAGAGGATCAGTGGATGTATTTTACTCATATTTGTATCCCTGGGATTTTTGTGGAGGATTCAAGAGGGATTGAACTCAGTCTACCTGACTTTCAGATTCCGTGTGTTTTTATTACACTTTGGCTACCACTGAAAACATTGGTAGTATAGAACATAGTAGTGATTTCTCAATATATGTATAATGAGCGTGAAATGACTAATGGATAATATTAGTCATCTGCAGAAGTAGCCTACTCCAGAAGATAGTTTGTAAATGGGTCACTGATAAAGATCTGGGTAACACCCACATCAAAACAAAGTAACCATTCCTAGAATCAAAATAATCAAACATTGTAGTGTAATCTGCCTTAAGGAAAAAAAGTATTAGCAAAAAGGTGTTGTTTGCAGACAGCCTAGAAATGTGTGGGAGAGTAGAAATTTGCCACTGTGTCTGCAAATAATGCAAAACAGCTGAAGTAAATATCCTATTTGGCTGGACAGACTTCTCCCCTTAGGTGAAATGTGTACCTAAGGCTAGGATAACTTCATGTCTCTAGTCTTAATACCACTTAATTGACTTTACTGTGACCACTACATGAATCAAACAAACTTCCAGCAATGATCTGGTGTCCCGTGTAGTGTTTCTTCCAGGGGAAACAATTTTTTGATCAGTCAACATGAATATGCATTTTTCTTGGCAGATGAATTTCTCACAGCAAATCAATGCTTGCTTGGTTAGTATTGCCTTTTTTGATATCTTATCTGTTTGGTTTATGAATTACTTGCCTTGAAGTTGTATATTTCTGCATGCTTAAAAAATAAAGTTCCCATACTTGTTGAGGTGAGGACCTGACCCTGGACATAGAGACATGATACCTGGCCAACGTATTGGCTTCCTAGAAGGATTGAACTAAGTTGCTAACTGACTTCACTTCCAAGTACATTTTCTCTACAAAAGGAAAATGAATACGATTAAATCACTAAGTTTCTTTATCCTTTTTTTTTTATAGTTTTAACAACTTAAACTCCTGGAGTAAGAGTCAAGTCAAATTTACCTTGTATCAAAATCTACACAGTGATACAACATTAGTCTCAGTATTTGGTTAAAAAGAGCAAAATGGAATTTTCTCGTTTTTTTTTTTTTTTCCCCCTGAATACTTTACGTGGTTACAGTTATGCCACTGATACTTTTAATTAAATAAAAGTGGCTGGGCAGGGTGGCTCACCCCTGTAATCCTGATGCTTTGGGAGGCTGAAGTGGGAGGATCGCTTGACAGGAGTTCAAGACCAGCCTAGGCAACGTAGTGAGACTTTGTCTCTACCAAAAATAAAAACCAAAAAAAAATTAGCTGAGCATAGTGGTGGACATCTGTAGTCCCAGCTAGTCAAGAGGCTGAAGCAGGAGATTGCTTGAGCCTAGGAGTTCAAGGTTACAATGAGCTATGGTCATATCACCACACTCCAGTCTCGGCAACAGAGCAAGAGACCCTATCTCAGTCAATCAATCAATCAATAATAAATGTAATAAAATATTAAATATATACATTTTGTAATACTTATGATTATAGTTTCTTTACATTGTTAGTTATTACATAGCAATCATCTTCTATCTTTTGCTTGATTTGTATGTTAGGACATCTAAAAATTTCAAATTACTTTAAGATTATGACTCTCTCACTGTATTTATTTATCAATTATGAAAAAGTCATTACCAATCAAGCAAATGTTTATGACTTTAAAAATACAGTTCCTTCAGAGATAAGTGTTCTATAATTATTGAACATTACATTATAGGCCAAGGAGTGATTACAAAGTGAGTTTCTTTTTACCACTACTCTTACATTTCAACTCTGCTATGAACCCCCTCAATAGACTGAAATATTCATCTAACCAAATCCCAGTTTGCTGAAAGCTAAATAAATGTAATTGAAAATAAAAATAGTTACAGGACACTATCATCTCTTCCAAACATCCTAACATAAACTTACTGTTTTATTTTCCCACCCATTCTTCCCCTGTTTGGGATTACATACCATATATTTGCCCCACATAAACATGTCTGTTCTTACTAAGAAAAAAAGCGTTTAAATTCCTAAGACTAGCCGCAGCGGGTGCTGCCTGGGATGGGAAGGTTTATAAGCTTTATGATATTAACTGCAGCACTCAACCTCAGGTGGCATAAAGCATGCAAAAAAGAACTTTCTGTCAGTTTTATTATTTCTAAAAAGGTTCCCCTTGAAGCAGAAGAGTGACCTTGCTCTGCTGAGCTGACATATGCCACTGGATTAATGGTCGAGCCCTGCTGGAGGGAAGCTCACGGAAACATTACAACTCCAGAAGCTAGGCTGGCGATGACCATTAATCAGGGGGCCCCAAATCATGCATCAAACACATTCATTTAAAAGTAGTAAAAATGACTCAAAAAAAAAATTTTTTTTGAGAATTAGCTTATTGTTTGTCATTACTTGTGTTCAAGGAGATCGCGAAATGACTAAAATATCCCCTGGGCAGACATTTCGGAAGGTTACTGTGTACCCAGAGGCCAAGTGAATGCAGAGAACTTTTTGTTGTTGTTGTTGTTGTCGTTTTATTTTATATATATTTTTTATTATACTTTAAGTTCTAGGGTACATGTGCACAACGTGCAGGTTTGTTACATATGTATACATGTGCCATGTTGGTGTGCTGCACCCATTAACTCCTCATTTACATTAGGTATATCTCCTCATGCTATCCCTCCCCACTGCCCCCATCCCACAACAGGCCCCGGTGCGTGATGTTCCCCTTCCTGTGTCCAAGTGATCTCATTGTTCAACTCCCACCTATGAGTGAGAACATGTGGTGTTTGGTTTTCTGTCCCTACAATAGTTTACTGAGAATGATGGTTTCCAGCTTCATCCGTGTCCCTACAAAGGACACGAACTCATCCTTTTTTTATGGCTGCATCGTATTCCATGGTGTATATGTGCCACATTTTCTTAATCCAGTCTGTCATTGATGGACATTTGGGTTGGTTCCATGTCTTTTCAGAGGACTTTTAAGACTCACGGAAGTAAAAGGGAGTTTTTTTCCAGATAATTAGATGGGAAAGTTGGTTAAAAGGATTTTGTTTTCCCAACTTAATTTTTACATCTTTATTTAATCAGAATTTCAAAGTTATGGGTACTATAAATGTTTGCCTCTTGGTGATAATTTTATTTTATTTTAAAAACTGGAGTGACTGGAATTTAGTAGTGTGAAGACGAGATGGGTAAACTGTTAGGAAATATTTCAGGAAACTAAAGTTCTGTTAACATACTCAATTATCACATATGTTTAAAAGTTTTGGAACTGTACTGCATATTCTTCCCTCATGTTAGATAATAATAAAAATTTTTCAAGATTTCCTCTTTCTCTGATTATTGAAAAGAAAAAAAAAGCTTATATCCAAGATCCTGAAAGAAATTGCTCGATTTAATTTAGCTAATAATAAGTTACTTTTGGGTTTTTCTTTTTTAACTCCTTTGAAGATAAAATTGAATAGACATAATTTCTCTTTTACATTTTTAATAGTTTGTCTTTTAGATTAATGACACTATACAAAATACCTATGATAAATCTTATTAACAGTACAACAAATAGAAAAATCAGTCACTTATTACAAAAACCAGAATAAATTTGGTATTTAAGTTTATGGTTAATGTAGTAAGGTCTATTGAGATCAATATTCAAAGTTATTCTTCTCTTAACTAATAGTTGCTTTTTAAAACCATCATCTTCAATATTACCTTTTGTCTATTTGCCATATCCTATACAGGAGTATTATTTAGGCAGAATTATTTATTTGTAGAATTACTTGTTTTTGAAGTTTAGCTATAGAATTAAAATAGTTGATAATGATGTGACTAGTTAAAATATTATTTAATACTCTATAATAAATAGAACAATAAAATATGCATGCACAGAACAGACAGTTAATTTCCAAACTTATGGAAGAATAATATATATTTTTTGTAAATTGAAAATTTGAGTCATCCATCCTTTGAATTGCCCTCCCTGTATCAAGGTACATAGATAACAAAATTAGTGATGCAAAATTTGCCCAGGGAAATGAGTTGAATAGAGGTGGCAAATGCATTTCCTCACTTCTTCCCCCAACACCCACTATCTTCTGTAACCACTGTGGACACAGTTAATCATGACTTTTTAACTCTGAAAGTGGCTTTAGAACCCTTCTCAACACAGCCCTTCGTGAAACTTTGACAAACTATCCATGCTGGTGCATGAATTGAAAACTTTTTGCCAATTTTAGTTTCGAGAGATAGTTCATCCAGACAATGAAAAATCCCAGTGAAATATTCCTATAACAAATAAAAAACATGTTTATAGTGACCTAAATGATTATGTTTACTAGAGACAGTATTTATTTCTCTCCTATGAAAGTTTGGGAGAGAATTATATTAGATACTAGACACACTTTTTATCATCCAGTGATCCATCTTATACATAGCATATGTTCCACTACCTTTGTTACATATCATAACTTTAGCAATCACAATCTTTGGATTTGGTGATTATTTCTAAAGAGCCTCTTGTTTAACAATTATACAAATCTACTAATTTTTGAAAATGGTTAAGTGAATTCAAATTCTATTGATTTCAGCTAATGTTACTCCCAAAATCTGTGATTATTTTAGTGTACCATTCTGTAGACAAACTATAAATTAAGTAGGTATAGGCACAGGCACACAAAATGACTTTCAGATGCTAAGTAGTTAATACAAATAAGTATTTGTAAATGAATGAATACAAATTTCCAAGTTGACATCTACTATACATTTTAAGTTATTTTGTATATGAATATAATCTGCTTATAGGAATTGATTCTATATTTGTGTATCTTCCATTTGAACATGATTCTATTTAGCTCTTATGGTTTGGAATGATTTGGTCCATGGCACTAACATAGTATACATTTCTCTCAGGGCCGATTCTTATTTATTCATATGGGCAGACCTTACACTGAGTACTAAGTTGAACCACAGAAGCCACTTAGTGTGTTTATGTTAAATTACATGATGCAAACCCTTACGGTCTTTAAACATCAATGAATTATTGTCATTAGTTGCAACATGATTAAGTTCTAATTTGTTTTTGTGTAACTGTGAGATGTATGATTTTTGACATTTAACTTGAAGAGTAATGTGGGATCTGTCATTTGCCATGGTTTTGCCCAAGTCTCACAACTGTACGATTTTTGTCCATTGGAGACACAGCATGTAATAACAGGGACAATCAATATGCACTAGAACATTCACTAAAATGGCATCAGAAGAGGGTTTCATAAGGGAGGTGAGACTTAATCCTGTCCTCGAAGAATGGGCTGGGTTTGAACAGGTGGAATAAAAGAAGACCAATATTCCTTGAACAAAAAACAGTAGAAGCAAAAGCTCAGAGATATAAATGAGTTCATCCACAGTGGCCAGCAAGAAGTGTTAGAAATTCTGCTAAATCAGATGGACTAACATTGTCTACCACCACACAGAATCACAGATGCACTTCATGCTCAGTATGAGCCTCATTTTGTTGACTGAGGAAAAACTATTTAAACACTCTGAGCCTCAGTTCTCATCATCTGTGAATTGGAGAAATTAACGCCTAACTCAGAGGGGGATTGCGTTTATCTCATGAAATAATTATGGATAAATAGCATGGCATGGAGTTTGGCAGATGGAAGGGTCTTGGTAGCAGTCATGGCAATGTGGAGCAAGCTTTACATTTCGGAAAGAAGAATGAGATGATGAGACGTGGTACTTTAGATGATTAGAGGGGCAAGAATTTGGGGACAAATAATCTGAAAGTTGTTGCATTGGTTCAGGAATTAGCACATACTTGAGTAAAAGTAATGAAAAAAATACCTTCAATAAAGTTTGGAGAAAGAATTGAACACATGTATAGGCTGGGAGAGTGTGCATTTGTGGGTCATTACATTTTACATTATGTGTCCAAACTCTCCAAAGAGAACAATGAGCAAATACCATTTTCCAATGGGGCTGGTAAGGATTCAGAGGTTGGGCCAAATCAGATCCTCAGGGGAGCAGGACATAAGCACAGAGCCCTTTGCTAGTGCATCTGCCTTGCAGCCCAGAGGCAGGCAGAGGGTGCCTTATGGGCTGGGGCAGACATATAATTGGGTTCCCTGGGGAAATTCTTAAAAATTTTAAGGAAGTGTTGGCATAATGAAAGAATTCCAGGAGGACCAAGAAGTGCCATTTATTTATTTGAGTATTTATTTTAGTGGTACTTATTTATGGGTTTAGTAGTTAGAGAAGAAGAGAGAGAAGGAATAGAAAGTGCACAATAACATAATTTTGTAGGAGTGAGTAGGCCAAGCAGAAGTTTCACAATAGGGAAAACAAATTGAGCAGTTCATGGTAGTGTAATCATGGGCACATTTTCTAAAGCTTTTCATTTCCTTTTTAATAGATTTTTAAAGAATTGATGATACCAATTCTTTGGCCATGTTATGCTTTTTACCTGAAAAAGCAATATTTAAAACATATAACAATATTATTTAATTTTGATATTTAAAAATATCAAAATATTATTTAAGAACTCCTTTCAAGTAAAATAGAATATCATAATTTCTACTCAATTCCCAGAAGGGTAGCATGATTCATAGTCTATGGGGACAAGGTAAATAATAAGAATGAGATATGGTTGTACCTTTGAGTCTTTTTTACTCATCAAACTTGTTTTGTTGCATAAAATAGGCTGGTATGAATAACCACTTTTAGAGGTTATGGATCACTCTGCATTGATTTTTTTTTTTTTAGTTCTAGTTTCTTTCCTTCAGGTAATCTTTGAGATGGTTTCCATTTGCAGAAAACATTTTTAGTGTCACATCAACTTCTGAAAGCAAATCTTTAGCATGGAAATTTTGACAAAACATTGTAAAACCGTGGTGGAGTCAGAATCTGTACTTCTTGAAGATGTTTTGCAGTTGGCAGAAAAGTTACTGAACCAGAGAGATACAGTAGACTGACTGGTTTTTGTTCTTAGAATCCAGATGTACATTGAAAATATTTAAAGCATTGATATATGTTTGAGCTTTGGGTTGACTTTATCCCAGGATAAAATGTGAGTGTTGAAGACAAGGCTTAACAGCTGTAGTTGTCTTTCAGCCTTCAGTTTCCAGATACCCCACAGAAGTGTATTCCACTGGCACCACAAGACACTGAGGCAATTTTAGCGGATTATTTTAAGTGAGTTAAATTTGTTTCACCTCTTCAAAAGATCTGAGTACCCGAGTTAGTTAGAACAATTAAATCTTCGAGTGCCTTTGGATAAAGGCTGACAAGCTTATTGAGATTCAGCTTTTATTATAGTAGAATATTCATACAAGGGTGTGCTGAAACAGAATTCTGATCTTTGAGTATATTACTAATCAATGCTCTTTGTGCAGTATTTAGAAGAGGTGAGAACTTGTTGGAAGACTGTGTGTAATTTTTAATTTGCCAGTATATTACAAAGTACTGCAGATGTGTGACTTATATATGCAAATTTTTTCTTTGAAATAGACTGTGAAACTTTTCCAGCAGCACCTTACCCAAATATTAAGTCATGTTGGAGATGAGATTTCATTTGAAGACCCCCAAAGGTAGTGGCTGGCTAAGAAAGAAAATGAGGGTCAAGTTCTTCTGGTTTTGATCAGAAGCTTGATTCAGATTTCTCCATAGAGACCCTTTAATTTTCATTCATGTTCATAAATGCAGGTTGGTCAGTATCCTAGGAAACCTAGTTAGTTTCATTCTTCCTATCAAACTAACTTTGCCATAATTTTTATTCTGCTCAGAAAGCAAGTCTCTTTGAGAGAAGACAGGATCTAGATTCTGTAATGGAATGGCATAGGGGAGAGTATAGCAGAGTGGAGAATTTTTAAAAAGAATTTTTTTGCAAGTTCTGGTTTCAACAGTTTCCTTATTGAGAAGAGCTAGATGATAACTAAGAACGCTGCCAGCTTTATATCATGAAACAATATTCTGTAATAATTAGGATTGTTTTGCAAAACTGGAGAGGTGACTAAAAAAAAAAGAATCTTCTTAAGTTCTTTTATATTACTCATTAGATTGCATGGAAACACACATATACAAATGTGTTCAGACACCCCAGCTGACCCTGGTTCTGCACTATTTTTGGGTAAGCCAAGTAGACCGTGTGGAAGAAGGTTAACTGCACCATGTGATTGCAGGTATTCTTGAAAACAGCAATCCTAGGGCCCATATTTATATCAGAAAGTTAGTCGTACTAAAATGAATTTAAGAAACACAACTTTATTTTCTTCCCTTTCTGTACTTCCAAACAACCATGACCTAAACCGTATTATGATTTTTTTTTAAACAAATTGATTCCTTATTAAAGTCATGAAAGCAGCTGGGCATGGTGGCTCACACCTGTAATCCAAGCACTTTGGGAGGCCAAGGTGGGTGAATTGCCTGAGGTCAGGAGTTCAACACCAGCCTGGCTAACACGGTGAAACCCTCTCTCTACTAAAAATACAAACAAATTAGCTGGGCGTGGTGGCACACACCTGTATTCCCAGCTACTCGGGAGGCTGAGGCAGGATAATCGCTTCAACCCAGGAGGTGAAGGTTGCAGTGAGCCGAGATGGAGCCACTGCACTCCAGCCTGCGACAGAGGGAGACTTGGTCTCAAAATAAGTAAATAAATAAAGTTATGAGACCACTAACTTTTATATCATTTTAGCTATTATACAGGAATATTTCTTTTGATAACCCAACAATTTACTGTGGAAAATTTTTAATATATGTAAAAGTAGAGATTAGTAAATACTGCCCCCACATATCCACCGCCCAGCTAATTATTCAAGAATGACCAATTGTGTTTCTTCCTCATGCCCACACATTTGCTGCTCCTCACTAGATTATTTCAAATTGTAAGTAAGAGAGTAACATTTCCTTAACATCAAATAGCTAGTCATTTAAAAATTTCCCCAGTTGTCTTTTGATGTTTCTGGTATAGCGGTTTATTTGATCTATATTTAAACAAGATTCATGGATTATATTTGGATGATATGTTTCTGAAGTCTCTTAGTTTATACGTTAACTCTTTTTAAAAATTTCTTTATATTGATTTGCTGAAGAAGCTCAGTTGTTTTGTCCTGTATTTTCTTGTCTGTATATTTTCCGACTGACTGTGTCTTCTTGGTATCATTTAACATGCTCCTCTGTCTCTTTTTTCCCTTAAATCTGGTAGCTAGATACAGAGCTTGGTGCGATTGCTTTCTTGCTTCCTTTCTTTCTTATAAACAATATTTCATTAGTTGTATGTAATGCTTCCATCACAAAACACAGACTCTGGTTATCTCCTTTTGTGTGATTTTAGTGACCATTGATGATCATTGGCTGGATCCAACATTGCATTAGGGGTTTGCAAAATGGTAATTTTATTATTTCACCACTTTTAATTGATTAGCTGAAGTATGAACATATATAGAACAATTTCCCCTCATCAACTATTTAGTGGATGAACTATTTGGTTGATGAAATAGGTTTCATACAGGAAAGGCAGATTAAATGCCTAAGTTGTCCCTTTATTAGTTTTCAGAATATAATTACAACATTTCCCAATGTAACTGATGAATTTTTCTTTTTAGTATCCTTATGAACTCATGAATTTTGACGTTAGATGTATTTAAACATATTGCACTCTTCTCCATTTTACTTTTTCAACTTACACTGTATCCTACAGGTTGTTCTGTTGCATATAAAAACATGTATTTAATTTTTTACAGCTTCATACATTTGCATTGTGTGGATGTACCATATGTTATTCAATCAGTATCTTCTTGATGAACATTAGGCTTTACAGCTTTTTGATAATATGAAAGTGCTACAGTGAATGTGGAAATGTAAACAATTCATATCCAAATGTATTGCTGGTAAAGACATCTAGAAATGGAATTCTTGGGACAGAGGGCAAATGTATACGTAATTTTGCTTAATATTGCCAAATTTCCCTATATAGGTATTGTGCCATTTTACAAATGCTCTTCTAATTGCATAAGGAAAGACTGGAAACGTTTATGTAGAGTATAATGAGTAAATATGATACAAAGTTAGCAGACAAAAAGAATTATCTAAAATATATATAGCATTTTTATTTAAGCTCCTCTTCTTTTTGACAGCTATTTGTTTATATAATAACTCTGTCTTGATAAAAACTTGATAATATTTACTAAGTCTAATACATTACAATTATATAATGCAGCATTACCAATATTCAAACACGTTCTCATTTATTAAGTACTATTATTTAGGAAGCAAGCTTTGTTTCCATATAATTCACCTTGTTATCATAAAACTTGACAAGAACAGAAGTTATAAATGTGTTCATTGTCCAGACCTCATAGTAGACCTTAGTCCTTTTTTTGTCATAAACCATAATCTATACATTATAATACCATCTGAGAAAGTTAGTTACTAACTTTTAAACTAGAGAATAGTGAACAAATGTAAATGTTCTTTTAAATATTTAGATTTTTTTCTTAAGGGTGTCTTAACATGGATTGATACACTCCCATGGCATAAAGCTATTAAGTAATTAGCAATGAGATGACTGATAAAACCCAGGGTAATAGTCCTGTGTTCTTCTTAAACCACGACTCCTAAATCTGCTTTTCTTTATTGATATAACGAGGGGAGAATTAATTTTAAAAGGTGGTGGCTATTGATTACTTAATGGAAGAAGATAGTGTAGCAAAATGCTGAAGCGAGTCTATTCTGTGCCCTCCTGTGCAACAGGACCCATTATCCAGTTGTGGAAATCATACCCTAACTCTCATTCATATTTAACAGGCTATATGTAGGCTACAAAATTGCCTTAGGCATGGGCTCCAATCGGCCATAGAATGGTTTTAAGTATAAAAAAGAGTAATAGATTTCCATGTGTTCAGATTGTTTATAAGCTGGACAACAATAGGCTCAATTCCTTTCTGCGACTGCTGAGCATTGGCGGCCAGATGGAAATACCTACCAGGCAAGTTGGAGTGATTAATATTCTGAGAAGCCACTCTAGGCTAGTAAGTACTACATTAGAAGACTTTGTATTTTCCAGTGTGGTTCTCAGTTTCAGCCTTCGCTTCTGCTCCTCTCACCACAGGCTGAAGGGCCTGTTCAGCAGGGGTGGCCAGTCAGCAAAAGGTGTTAATTGTGTCTAACACAGCTATCATCCTTGGGGCAATATTCTGTATCACACCGTCAATCAAGCTAACCCCTTGTCACACGTCAGGATCTTTTTATTTCAGTTCATTTAAAAGGGAAACAAACATTTTTAAAGATAACTGGTAGGGAGGCATGAGAGCTTCCAGGGATTAGGAGCCCTTGAAGCTGCCTTTTACTGAAACGGGCTGTGATTTCTGAAAGGACAATATAGTAGGTCCTCCAATAACATCATTTTCTCCAACATCATTTTGTTATAATAACATTGATGGAGGAAAAAAATCAGTTCCTGACCAGGGTCACTGTCACTGCAGGGTTTGCACAGTCTTCTCATTTCTGTGTGGGTTTCCTCCCACATCCCAAAGAAAGGAATGTCAGGTCAATTGGCGTGTCCAAATTGTTCCACAATGAGTGAGTGTGGATGTGGGCTTCATCGTGCCCTGTGATGACAGCACTCTGTCCAGGGCTGGCTCCTGCCTTGTGTCTTGAGTTGTGGGGATAGGCTCTGGCCACTCACGGCAACCCTGAGCTGGAATAACTGGGTAAATAATTATGTTAATTTTTAAAATTAATTTTTCTTAAATGTGTGTATGGATCGCATTTGTTTCAGTGTTTACCATTAGAAATGTTTGGGTCTTTATTTAGAAATTTGATAATGTTTTTGTGACAAGAAATGGATCATAGGAACTTGTTATTTGAACTTGTTATTTCAAGCAGCCTATGGTAAAGAGGATTTTATTACACCTGGTTTTGCTTAAGGTAGCAATTTCCGAGATCCCATCAACAGCATTAAGTGAGGCCTTGTTGTACAAGGCTTTATAGATTACTGACTCCCATTATTAATTTTCTAAATTACCAGATTATATGTCAGTACCACCAGTTTATTTTTAAAATATGATAAGCTTGAAATAAGATAAAGTCCTTTAGAAAGAAAATATTCTCGGGATTTATGAGTACACAAAGAACACAGCATCAGATATCCACCATCCCAAACAATGCATAGAATTAGATAGTGAAAAAATATCAATTTTTTGACTCAATGACTCTAAAGAATTTTTAAATGTGTTTAAGGGATTCATTTATTTTGTCACCTATCAGAAATTATTTATAATTACCTGCCTAGAATGAGTTGCATAATAAAAATTCAGCTTTGTTAGCAGAAGGTATTCAAGGCAACATCTTCTATTAACATACTGAGCTTTTTCTCAAAACAGTGAATGAAACTGACCCAGAGGTCTCATTGTAATTCTGTATTGAATGTGGAAAAATTCCGTTTTACTCCCAACCTTGGACTGTGCATACCTAAATGCTGCATTCAATTTATTAATAAGTCTATGTGTGTGCCTTCTTTTTCTGATATCCAGCAGAGAATTTCAAATGATCAAGAGTTGGTAATAGAAAATGCGCTTATGTTCTTTTTCTTTTTTTAATAAACTTGATCTTTTATTTTCATTTCTATTTTAAGTTTCGGGGTACATGTGCAGGATGTACAGGTTTGTTATTTAAGTAAACATGTGCCATGGTGGTTTGCTACACCTGTCAACCCATCACCTAGGTATTAAGCCCATCATGCATTAGCTATTTTTCCTGATGCACTCCCTCTCCCCGCCCTCCACCCCACAGGCCCCAGCGTGTGAACAAACTTGATCTTTTGAGGCATAATGATGAATCTACTCAGATGCTTGCTTTTTGTTTGTGTGTTTTGTTGTTGTTGTTATTTGTTTATTGGTTAGGTGGTTAGTACCACATGCTGTTAAGTTTGTGGTTAGCTCATTTCAAGAAGCTTTAGTTTAGAATTCATGGATTCTTCAGCTGCCGCTTCGAAGAACAAAATTAAAATCAAAAATTTAAAATAATTTAACCAAGATTTTCTCCGAGGTGCTTACTTAACACTATAACATAAAACATAGGAAGACGTTTTATCAACTGTAAATATAGAAGTGTTAATAGGTATACCTTCACAGCCTTTGGATATTCCAGAGAGAAGAGCTTCTTAAAGCCTGTATTTGCAAGAGATGGTGCTTAATAAACTATAATCTAATATACTTATCAGTTTGGGCAGTGAAAATAGCAACCTCTAAGTTTCCTTTTTCTTTTCTATTTTATAGCGAAGCAGCAGTTTTGGGAATTTTGATCGTTTTCGGAATCATTCTTTATCAAAACCAGATGATTCAACTGAGGTTGGTAGTTTATTCCATTTTTATGAATGTTATGCAAACACATTATGAAATATTATGAAGACAATGTCACTTTTGCAAAGTAAAATAAGAAAAATACATTTTAAAATTATAGCCTTGCATGTATTTTTGTGATAAGTGAACAAACCATTATTTCGTACTGTTGTAGAAAGCAATGGGTTCTTGTCACACGACCAGGAAAATTTAGGCACACAGACACATTGTAGGGTGAGTAAGGCAGGGTTTATTGCGTGAAAAGGAAAAAAAAAAAAAAGAGGAACTTCCAGCAAAGCGAGAGTCCTGCTAGTAGGACCCTACCTTACAGATTGAATCCCAGGCCACCACATAGCAGCAAAAGAGGCCAGGCTCCCCCAGGCAGCAAACCGCGTGAACTTCCCATAGCTCCACCCCTTCCCCCAGTGCACAGGTGGGCATTATTGAGAAAGAATCAGTGGAGAAAGGGTGAGCTTCATCCAGGATCAGCAGTCTGGTTTTACAGCCTTCAAGCTGTTTCAGGCTTGAAGGCGAGGTTTCGCAAAGGACTCTTGGCTGTTTCCTGCCTCTATCAGTACCCAGTACCATGCTGGGCATTAAAAGTAAATTCCTATTTTAAGAAGCCTAACAGATGTTTGGGAAAGCAAAACATGAAACTGAAAAGATAGAATTCAAAGTGACACTGACAATTCCAAATTTCCTGAGTATTTCTACTATAAAACAATGTGTGTATACATATACGTACACACACACACACATTGTGTTTATACACATTATTTGATAGATATATGTAAAAGTTTATGTCAGTTGTAATTGCTTTAAATTAGAACAAGATAAGATTAAGCGGCCTGACTGTACATTTGTTAAGGAAAGCATACGGCTGCTCAACTGGACTCTCACACTTCAGTGTACACTGAAATATCCCATTGGTGAGCACTACTTACACATTTGTAAACTACGGACATTTTAATTGTAGCTTAAGAAAAGCTTCCCATAGAATTAAGTTTACATAATAATAATTTCAATAATATGTACATTTAATTGAGCACTCACGATGAAATAAGCACAACGCTAACTTTATAACAATTTACCTGTCTATAACATAGGAACTATTAGTATATCTATTTTGCCATTGCAGAAATACACTAAATTACAGAGTGAATAAAAGACAAAGGCAGAACTCAACCTCTTCTCTGACTCTAAAGTTTGCCATATTGTCTCATAAAGTAGGGGCCACATTTGCTAAGTGACTAATGACAGGTACAACAACTACTAATAAAATAGTACAGAGAAGGAGTGTCTACTAAGAAAACTGAAAATACTGTTTACCATTGAACCTGATTCAGCAACCTCACAGGTAATACATTCTTTTTAGATCAATAGGTTTTTAGATCTTATGCTTATTTTCAAATATATTTTTCTGCAATATTTTAAAATATTTTAATTTTAATAATGTTCCCTTTTATTAATTTATTATGTATATATTCACATTTATGAGTAAACTTGTACATAATTATATAGTCAATCAACATTTACATAATTGTAAGTAATAAATGTAGTATATACATATAAATCTAGCCACATATATGTGTTTGTGTGTGTGTGTATATATATATGGAAAGAGAGAGAAACTGTATATCATTTTATTTTCAGTTGACATCTTGTATAAATTTTTAATTCTCCACAATCATACATATATTCTACTGCTGTTTAGTTTATAATTCTGGTATTAACCTATACAAGATAGCTCATGTTCATTCAGGTTCATTGGTTAATAATGGTGGCCTAGTAATTTGTGAAAGAATTTAGTGAACCTAATAAAATAGTGTGCGTATTTTTCAAAAATCCAGCATTCATTCAAAAAATACCTACTGTATGACAGGTTTTTCCCTTAGACACTCAGGAAGTACTGTTGCAATAACACAATAAAATCCTTACTTCATGCCTGGAGCTTATAGGGAAACACAAATCTTAAAAAGACAACAACAAAACCATAAGTAATATTTAAACACAAATTTAATTTAGTCTATGGAGAAAGGCATAGAAAAATGTGAACATTCAAAAGACATAAACGTAGGTTTCTTTGTAGCTTCTGTAAATAATGCTAGAAAGAGCAGAAAAATATTCATAGTACATCTTTCTGAAGCTTAGAAATTCTAGGGTAACACAAGTAGTAATTAAATAATATATTTCTTATTTATGTTAGAAAAATAAATTTACAATGAAGACAGAGAAAGTTTAAGTAGAGAGAAGAAGAAGGCTAACTCTAAAGTTTTAAAGTGCTTCCAAATTATATTTTATTCAGGGTTTTTGAATTAAGCAAAGAATCTTTGCCTTTATAACCTTGAATGTAGAAATTAATAAAGTGCAATGAGGGTTTAAATTGGCTGTCCATTCATATTTATCATAGGCAATTTGGGGTAAGATACCAAGCAAAATATAATATTGATTAATAATGATGTGAACTATGTGGTTAAACTTTTGCATTAAAATATTCAAGTTCACTAAAGGGAAGTTTCCCATCATTTTTTATATTCAGTGAATGACTGCCTGTCCACCTATCAGGAATGGTGGACAGTGTTAAACTAGATGTCCTTCAAGTTTCCTTTCTTGCAAATATAAGGTATTTTAGGACTTGTAACCCAAACATATCCTCCAAGAAAAAAAAATCTGCGATGTTCTACATGAGAAGTGTCATTTACTGAAATAACATCAAGTGATAGCTATGTGCCTGGAAGTACTCTAGACACTCAAAGAAAACAGATCAAGTCTCAAGTCTCATGGAACATGCGTCATAGTGGGAGATGCAGACAATAATCAAATGAACAAACATATTATCGGGTAATGTTAATTGCTTAGAGGAATCAGTAATCAGGGCCAATAAACAGGACATATGGAAGTGTGGAGGGTGATCAATCAGAAAATTGCTCTCCTATTATATGCCATGTGAGTAGATACCTGGATGACTGAAGGAAGAAATTCTTGGATAGTTAGGGGAAGCCAATGGCGAAAGCAAATACAAACTTGGTGAGAACCCGATAGAGAAACTGCAAGGGGGCTAGCATGGCAATACTTTATTACAGTTGTTTTCAAACTTTAGTGAGTATCGGAATCACGTGAAGAGCTTGCTAAGGCACAAACTGCTCCCAAGTGATGTTGATGCTGCTGGTCCAGGGATCATATTTTGAGAACCATTGCTCTAGTGAGTAAGGGAGACTTGAGAAGTAGCGAGGGGCAAGGTGGGTGGTGAGGATATTTTATTTCATATAGATTCTATATAATGTAATATATATCACATAATATATGAATGATATTGACAGAATATTATTTTATGTTATGATATATAGAGTCTTGTGGCTGTGAACAGTGTGTTTTATTCTGAGTCATTGGTTTAACAGCATTCCTAAGCAAAGACCAAAGCAGTCCAACCAAGTAAGATGTTTGATTAATCTAGCATGTGAATTACATGAAGATTTCTGTACTAATGGCTGGAACTAGTTCATATTTACTATTGCTTGAGAATATGGGAAATGTGCACGCTAAGATGTAAACAAAATCTAGCATTCCTCAGTGGGTTTAATTAACACGAAAACTTCTTTAACCACAATCATCTCAATTTCTATGAGAAGCAAGAGGGTATTTTAAGTCCTATTCGACACGGATAGATGCTACAGCCTATCTAAAGCTTCCAATAAAATATTTTTCACCTATGTAGACATAAGAACTCCTTATACCTAGTATTTAATCTTATTTGTTCATCTCAAGAAGAGGGAATAAAATGATTGGTCAATACAGCTATTTAAAAAATAGCCGAAATTCTCTAAAAGAGTTGCAGATGTGAGGCTCAAGTCCTTTAACATCACAAGTTTTACTTTCTGAGTTTGTAACTCAAGCAACCAGGCCTGGACAACTTTAAAAATATGTGTTATGTCCAGATTTTTAGAAATTTTGGAGGCTGCTGCACAGAATGTATGCGAAGTCCACAAACTCAGAATGTTCTCTGTAACAGTGATTTCAGATCAATGTTTTTTATTACTTTATTATTTTGTCTTTTGTAAACAATTCTAAACTAGGTACATGAAGGAGATCCCACAAATGAAAGTGGAGAACCAAGTAAAACTTCAAATAATGGAGGAGGTTTGGGTAAAAAAATGAGAGCTATTTCATGGACAATGAAGAAGAAAGTTGGTAAAAAGTACATCAAAGCCCTTTCTGAGGAAAAGGTAAATATTCTCTAATAATCATTTGTATTTTTCTACTAAAACTTTCTTAAACTATTCAGCTAGAGTATAGAAGTGCTTGGTACTTTATGAAGTACTTAAGCATTTGTTTTCTTCCTCAGTCATTATGCCCAGAAGTTGGGTGGAAGGAAGTATTACTTTCATTTTAACAGAAGAAACTGACACTCAGAAAGATCATGCATTGGCCGGGTGTGGTGGCTCACGCCTGTAATCCCAGCACTCTGGGAGGCCAAGGCGGGAAGATCACCTGAGGTCAGGAGTTCAAAACAAGCCTGGCCAACATGGTGAAACCCCATCGCTACTGAAAATACAAAAATTAGCTGGGCATGGTGGTGCACGCCTGTAGTCCTAGCTACTCGGGAGGCTGAGGAAGGAGAATCACTTGAACCCAGAGGCAGAGGTTGCAGTGAGCCGAGATTGCGCCACTGCACCCCAGCCTGGCAACAGAGCAAGACTGTGTCTCAAAAAAAAAAAAAAAAAAAAAAAAAAATTCATGCATCTAGAACGTGATGTGAAGAGCAATGTGAAGAACAACATGTCCTTATTTTTGTAGCAAGTGCCAGTACTTCATTCCTTTTTATTGCCAAATAATGTTTCTCCTTTTATAGATGGACCACATTTAATTTATCCATTTATCACTTAGTGATCACTTGGGTTGCTTTCACTTTTTGGCTATTATGAATAACACTGCTACAGATACTTCTGTTCAATTTTTTTTTTTTTTTTTTTTTTTGAGACGGAGTCTCACTTTGTCACCCAGGCTGGAATGCAGTGGCCGGATCTTAGCTCACTGCAAGCTCCACCTCCCGGGTTTACGCCATTCTCCTGCCTCAGCCTCCCGAGTAGTTGGGACTACAGGCGCCGCCACCACGCCCGGCTAGTTTTTTTGGTATTTTTTTAGTAGAGACGGGGTTTCACTGTGTTAGCCAGGATGGTCTCGATCTCCTGACCTCGTGATCCACCCATCTCGGCCTCCCAAAGTGCTGGGATTACAGGCTTGAGCCACCACACCTGGCCTCTGTTCAATTTTTTGTGCAGAAATATTTTTTCATTTCTCTTGGATATATGGTAACTCCATGTCTAATAGAGAAACTGGCAAATTGTTTTTTAAGCAACTGCATCATTTTACATTCCCACCAGCAATGTATGAGGGTTTCAATTTCTCTACATCATTGCCAACACTTGTTATTGTCTGTCTTTTTAGTACTAGGCATCCTAGTGGATGTGAGGTGGAATCTCATTGTGATTTTGATTTACATTTGGTTGTACTTTACATTTCCCTGATGACTAACAATGTCGAGAATCTTTTCATGTGCTTTTTAGTCATTTATCTATCTTTGTGGAGAAGTGTTTTTCAAATCCATTGTTTATTTTTAATTGGGTTATTTATCTTTTTATTGTTGAGTTTTAAATGTTTTTTATATATTCTGGATGCAAGATTTTATCAGATATATGACTTGCAATATAATATATTTTCTCCAATTCTGTGGACTGTGTTTTTATTTTCTTGATGGTATTGTTTGTAGCACAAATGTTTCTAATTTTATTGTAGTCCAATTATCTTTTTTTGGTCACTTGTGCTTTTGGTAACATATGTAAGAAACCATTGTCTAACTTAATGTAATGAAGATTCATTCCTATGTTTTCTTCTAAGAGGTCAATAATCTCTTAAATTTTGGTGTATGATTTATTTCAAGATAATTTTACTGTGCAGTATATAGGAAGAGTCCACCTTCATTCTTTTGCATGTAGATATACAGTTGTCCTAAAAGCATTTGTTGAAAAGACTATTCTTTCTCTATTTGATTGTCTTGGCACTCTTGTTAAAATCAGTTGACCACAAATATGTTGTCATAAATATATGGATCATAAATAAGCGGGTTTACTTATGGGCTCTCAATTCTACGTTATTGATTTTTATGTCTTATGTCCATTGTCTTTTTCAACCCACTTCAATAGGGCTTGTCTCCAGTACTCCATTAAAATAGCTGTCACCATCAGTTGTGACCTCTGTGTTGCCAAGTCCAATGGTCACTTTTCTTTCTCCTTACTACTTTTCAACTGTATTTGACTCAAGTGCTGATTTCCTTACATATAAAACATCCACTTCTCTTGTTTTTGACTGGGCATGCTTCTGACGTTTCTTCTTCCTCATAGCTTCTTTTCTTGACTCTGCTTTCTTTCTCATCCCTCAAAACATTTGATCTCCTGAGGCTTGTTCCTGGATGCACCACTGAATCTACACTCTCCCCTTAAGTCAGCTCATCTGCTCTCATGACTTCGTTTTTCACAACTGTATCTCTAGCTATGACCTCTTCACTTATCTGCCATATTAATACAATCAATTGTTTCTTTGATATCCTCGTTTAGCTGTCCAGTAGACATCCAAAACCTAATAGATCCAAAGCTAATATATTGATTCTCTACACTTTTACAAAAAAAAATGGTTTTCTCATCCAGTATTCCCAGTGGCAGCAAACAACACTGATCTTCATAATAAATAAAAGCAAAAATATAAAAAAGAGGAAGAAAAGAAAATCTAAGAATCACCCTAAATTCCTTCTTTTTCTCACTTTTCACACTAATTCATCAGTAAATTATCTGAATTGTACTACCAAGTATATATAAACTCCCTAATTTCTCCATGTAAACTATTCCTGCTTTAGACTAAGTCACCAACCTTTCTTTCCTGGATTATTATAATAATCCTGTAACTGCTTTCCATTCTTTTTATTCTTTCCCTCATAAAATTTATTCTCCATAAGAAAGCCAGAAATATCTCTGACAAGTGGAAATGAGGTCATGGTTAAAATTTCAGTGTCTTCATAGTGCACCCCTTTACTTGCTGTGTTCATTCTAGTCCTCTGAGAAGCAGATCCCAAGAAAGGAGTAGAAACACCACAGACAGATTTATGGGAAGAAATGCTAGGAAGGCTTAAGAGAAAGCCTTTAGACTGCAATGCAAACCTGACATCTATAAAAGGATAAGGAAAAGGAAGAAGAATCAGGTAGAGAGAGTCTCATACTTCAGCAGAATTCTGAGAAAGCTTTGGTCAGATTGATGGGGGATTGTTATACTAAAGTTTTCCGTTACAGGAACCCTCCATTCCACCAGAATGGGCTCAAACAATACCCCTGCTTTTTCAGTTACTAACAGGGAGCATGGCTTTAGTGCCAACGGAGTGATGGATACAGAGGGGTAGTCCTGGGGCTGTCAGTAAAGAAGGGACCCCGCAGCAACAGATCTAAGTGGCACATTTTCATGGCCACCACACATGGTCTATGAAGCTTTTCTTGATGTGGCTCCAGTCTGCTTCTCTAAACTCACACTCTAATATTCTCCTTTGTCTCACTACATTAGCCTTGCTGTTTTCCCCTGCACAACCCAAGATAATTCTGAGTTCAATTATTTTGCTCTTGCTGTTTCTTTTGCTTGGAAAACTGTCTCCAAAGCTTCACATAAGTTACATTTTCTTATCATTTAGGTCAATAATTCAGGGCATATGTTACTGTATGGCAGAGGTCTTTGTAGGATACTCCATTTAAATCAGCCAACCTGTAACCCTAACCTCAGCAACAAATTCTCTCACATCACCCGGTTTTATGTCTTTCATAACACTTATTATTCTCTGAAATTGTCTTATTGTGTTTATACACACCTCCCCAAATACTCTACACAGACACACACACACACGCACGCGCGCACACACACACATACAGCTAACACAATAGAATATCCTTCATTATAGCAAGCACTCTGTTATCTTGTTTACCATGAAAATCCCTGGTTCCCAGAACATTGCCCAGTACCTAGGAGGTGTTCCATAAAATTGTGTTGAATGACTGAATGAATAAAGAAATGGATAAAAGTGGAGAATCAAACTGAGTGTATATCATATGTATATTCTGAAGTTTTAGCAATGTTTAGAAATGCTCACAAATAAAGAATGTTGAATTACATTCTGATGAATATTAAGAAATTCATAGGTTTAATCCAAACTATTGAAATATGGAAAGCATTGGAGATGTTTTCAAGAAAATATAATTTGTTTTGAAATTGTCTGTCTTTTCTAATTTTATGCAAGATTTGCTTCTCACTTGACTAGATGGCAAGCACGGTATTAGATTTGTAAAGCTTCTTAGATAAGCTTTGCTTTAGAATTGCAAAATGCACATGTTTTATTCATATCTAGTGATCTGGTAGGGTGCAAATAACTGACATGAAACAACTATGCAGAGTTTAAGCTTGTAGGATCAGATCTCAATGGATTAGTAATGGTGTTAAATAAAGGATAAGGACAACATGAAGAAGCAAAAGTGCTTTAAAAGATAAACCATAGATGTCAATAAATCTAACACTTTTGATTAAATAATATTGATATGATATTCATCCTCGTTTGTAAAAATGAGCCATTATAATTTCAACTGAATTCTACAAAAAGAATGTGTCATCTGAATAATTTTTCCAAGTATATTGTAAAAGGTTTTGCTAGAAATTGAACTGAAGATTAACTACTTTCATACTTTATCCTTATGTATCCTTAAGTATTTTATTGCTAAAATATGTCTTGCCTGTTAAATCAATATACACAATGAACATCTCCGTGGAAATCTTCTCTCTGTACCTAACCTCTGATATGTTTTCTGAAGGATGAGGAAGATGGAGAGAATGCCTACCCATATAGAAACAGTGACCCTGTGATTGGGACCCACACAGAGAAGGTGTCCCTCAAAGCCAGTGACTCCATGGATAGTCTCTACAGTGGACAGAGCTCATCAAGTAAGGCTAATGAATCAGAGATGAGATCCTGGGTGTGAGGTCCGGGTTAAATCAATTAAAAAACAACAAGTTAAATTAGCGACAAGGTTCCAGCTACTTGATAAGAGAAATTGTAAAAATGTAAGATATATTAAATCTATATAGAGTTGCTGGTGTTTAAATAATACATAATATATTTGACACAGGTACATACTGTGTTAAAACTTTTAACACTGTAGTCAACGGGGCTCTTGGGGATATGCCTCAAAAAAGTCATATTAGGAGATTAAATATGCATCTTTAAAATAAAAATCCTTGTTGGAGGGAGCCAGCTTTATCTTGAGCCGAAATATTTAAAAATGACTTGAAGTATTCAGATAAATGAAATTTATTTTCTGTTCTGTTCTCTGTCTCTTTCTTTCTCCCTCCCTCTTCCCTGTGTCCCCATCTTTCTCCCCCCACCACTTTCTGTTTTTCCTGAAGTACTCTGAAAAATGTAGCACATTTGCATCAATTTACTTTACTGACATTTACTTTTTAGATCTTAACCCAGCATGAACGAGTAAAGAGTGAAGCAATATGCAAATAATAAATGATAGGACTATCACCATTAGGTGACAAAACGGGATCCATAAGTAACCAACAAGGATTTTCTAATGAAGATCAATATTTTTTCTAAGAAGGAAATCACTCAGGATTTAGTCACATTTCCAGCTACAATATTTGGATGAAACGATTGATATTGCAGGGTGCCTTATGACTTTTTATATGTAGACTGTTATACATCTCTCTAATTTTTTCAGGGCTTATATGTAGACTGTTATACATCTCTCTAATCTTTTCAGGGCTTTTAAATGTTTTTGCAAAGTTTATTTTCCATTTCCTTTTAAATCAACTGCTTCTGTTATTTGAAGATGTATGGCAAAGACCAGATGTTTCAAATATCCTGAGTTTTATTCCTATTTTCCTATTGGCTGTAGAATAGATATTTTGTGACAAAAGCTAACACAGAAACATTTGAAGAATTTTTTTGCACGTATGAAATTCAGATCTCATTAGTATTCATTTCTGCTGAAAGTTTTAAAACTCTATATTGTGATGCTGGATGTGGGGAGAATTTTCACTAGAATGGACTGTGAAAAGCTGTGGTCTGGAGTTGTCATGGAAGGGAAGGTGTGAAGAGATGGTGGTTCATTTTACTATTAGCGTATACCACTTAATTTGTGTGATTAGATGCAACTCATCTGTGTTTTACATCACTTCACATACAATATGGAGCATCTTGAAGGAGCTTTACCTTATTTCCACAATGCATGGTAGTGAAACGTGGGCTATTCCCTCATTGAACAGAGTGATGAAAGGTTAGACTGAAGGAAGACATGAAGTGATGACTGAGTATGAGGGTGGGGGAGGAGAGTTACTTCCACTGGGAGCCATTCTTGTTCCCAGGGAGGTGACAAAATGCTCTCTTTTCTCTTTTTCCTGAAGTTTAAGATCAAAAATAAGAGGAGCAGACAACAAGGATTTGGAGCAGTTTTAAAGGCCCAGTTTAGAAGTTTCAAACCACGTGGTGGTGCAGACATTCAGACACACTTTCTCCTTCCCTTACACTCACACAACAAGCAAAAGTGCCACCTGTTATGTCAGAAATATGGCCTCAGAATGGCCTTTGGTACACAGTGGGAACTCTGGGGAAGAAGTCTTGTGATAAGTTGCAGGGAACTTTGTAATGTCATGCTTTTGGCAAGTGTCCAATACTTAGTACACTGTGTCCCGGATCAGATTATGGAGAATGAAGTGAGAGGGTACTTGGGTTGGTGGTAGAGGAGAGAGTGGCCAGATCGTCAGGAGAAAGGTTAGAAATGACTCAGAGGACAGACGTCATTGACTGAGAGCAACTGGGAGAGAGACACCAGGATGGGTCAATTAGAACCTCCTCCTGAGCCTGGCATCCAGTGGTCCAGCATGATCAATACTTAGCTGTGTCCAGATGATGGTCCAGAATGTTACAAGTCTTCAATGACAACTGTGAACTTCTGCCTTCATCAGGTGGCGTAACAAGCTGTTCAGATGGTACGAGTAACCGGGACAGCTTTCGACTGGATGACGATGGCCCCTATTCAGGACCATTCTGCGGTCGCGCCAGAGTGCATACGGATTTCACGCCAAGTCCCTATGACACTGACTCCCTCAAAATCAAGGTGAGAGGACATCATATCCCCGCTTCTGAATGGTTTGTCAAAGGCTGATTATATGATCTGTTTCGGCAAGTATAAGCAGTGGGAGAACAGAGTGTGAGTGTGTTCTTCCCAACAGTAGAAGTGGAGGCTCGCTTACAGTGCTAAGAATTGGAATAAAATATGTGAGGTGGAGTCGGCGTATCAGTCTGTTCAGGCTATTAGTGTAAGTTGTTGTTATGTAGATGATTCAGGTTCAGAGTCTATCAGGGAGGAAAGAATTCTCTCCATTTTCCTGAAAACCAAAGCCTCACAGTTGCTAAAGGTGCCCAACTCTGCCTGATACTTGCGGGAATAGAAATAATGAAGAGAGAGGGAGAAAAGGTGCAAATGTCAGGCAAGAGCCCAGCAGAGCAAAGGCCTTGGGAACCAGACGTGGCCGGGAAATTCCAGTACTTTTTACTTTTATTTTTATTTCCATAGGTTATTGGGGAACAGGTGGTGTTTGGTTACATGAGTAAGTTCTTTAGTGGTTATTTGTGAGACTCTGGTGCACCCATCACCCAAGCAGTATACACTGCACTCTGTTTGTAGTATTTTATCCCTCACCACCTTCTCATCCTTTCCCCAAGTCCCCAAAGTCCATTGGGTCATTCCTATGCCTTTTCGTCTTCATAGCTTAGCTCTTGCTTATGAGTAAGAACCTATGATGTTTGATTTTCCATTCCCGAGTTACTTTACATAGAATAATAGTGTCCAGTCCCATCTAGGTCACTGCAAATACCATTAATTCATTCCTTTTTATAGCTGAGTAATATTCCATCGTATATATATACACCATGGTTTTGTTTTGTTTTGTTTTCTTTTCTTTTCTTTTCTTTTCTTTTCTTTTCTTTTTTGATGGAGTCTTGCTCTGTCACCAGGCTGGAGTGCAGTTGCGCGATCTTGGTTCACTGCAACCTCTGCCTCCTGGGTTCAAGCAGTTCTCCTTCCTCAGCCTACCGAGTAGTGGAGGCCACCACAACCCAGCTAATTTTTGTATTTTTAGTAGAGATGGGGTTTCAGCATGTTGGCCAGGATGGTCTCGATCTCTTGACCTCGTGATCCACCCACCTCAGCCTCTCAAAATGCTGGGATTACAGGCATGAGTCATCGCGCCCAGCCTATACCACAGTTTCTTTATCCACTCATTGATTGATGGGCATTTGGGTTGGTTCCACATTTTTGCAATTGCAAATTGTGCTGCCACAAACATGTGTGTGCAAGTATCTTTTTCGTATAATGACTTCTTTTCCTCTGTGTAGATACCTAGCAGTGGGATTGCTGAATCAAATGGTAGTTCTACTTTTAGTTATTTAAAGAATCTCCACACCGTTTTCCATAGTAGTTGTACTAGTTTACACTCCCACCAGCAGTGTAGAAGTGTTCCCTTTTCACTACATCCACGCTAACATCTGCAATTTTTTAATTTTTTGATTATGGCCATTCTTGCAGGAGTAAGGTGGTATCACATTGTGGTTTTGATTTGCGTTTCCCTGATCATTAGTGATGTTGAGCATTTTTTCATGTGTTTGTTGGCCATTTGTATATCTTCTTTTGAGACTTGTCTATTCATGTCCTCAGCCTACTTTTTGATGGGATTGTTTGTTTGTTTTCTTGTTGATCTGAGTTCATTGTAGATTTTGGATATTAGTCCTTTGTCGGACATATAGATTGTGAAAATTTTTTCCCACTCTGTGGGTTGTCTGCTTGCTCTGCTGATTGTTTCTTTTACCATGCAAAAGCTCTTTAGTTTAATTAAGTCTCAGCAATTTATGTTTGTTTTTATTGCATTTGCTTTTGGGTCCTTGGTCATGAAATCCTTGCCTAAGCCAATGTCTAGAAAGGTTTTTCCAATGTTATCTTCTGGAATTTTTATAGTTTCAGATCTTAGATTTAAGTCCTTAATCCATCTTGAGTTGATTTTTGTATAAGGTGAGAGTTGAGGATCCAGTTTCATTCTCCTACATATGGCTAGCCAATTATCCCAGCACTATTTGTTGAAAAGGGTGTCTTTTCCCCACTTTATGTTTTTGTTTGCTTTTTCAAAAGTCAGTTGGCTATTAAGTATTTGGATTTATTTTTGGATTCCTTTTCTGTTCCATTGGTCTATGTGCCTATTTTTGTAGCAGTACCATGCTGGATTGGTGACTATAGCCTATAGTATAGTTTGAAATTAGGTAATGTGATGCCTCCAGATTTGTTCTTTTGCTCAAGCTTGCTTTGGCTGTGCAGTCTCGTTTTTGGTTCCATATGAATTTTAGAATTGTTTTCTCTAATTCTGTGAAGAATGATAGTGGTATTTTGATGGGAGTTCTGTTGAATTTGTAGATTGCTTTTGGCAGTATGGTCCTTTTCACAATATTGATTCTACCTATCCATGGGCGTAGAACATGTTTCCATTTGTTTGTGCCATCTCTGATTTATTTCAGCCGTGCTTTGTAGTTTTCTTTGTGGAGGTCTTTCACCTCCTTAGTTAGGTACATTCCAAAGTTGTTTTTTTTGTTTTGCTTTGTTTTGTTTTGCTTTTGCAGCTATTGTAAAAGGGGTTGAGTTATTGATTTGATTCTTAGCTTGACTGCTGTTGGGGTATAAAAGAGCTACTGATTCGTGTACATTAATTTTGTATCCAGAAACTTTGCTGAATTCTTTCATCAGTTCTAGTTGCTTCCTGGATGAGTCTTCATGGTTTTCTAGGTAAATGATCATATCATCAGAAAACAGTGACAGTTTGACTTCCTCTTTAGTGATTTAGATGCCCTTTATTTCTTTCTCTTTTTTGATTTCTCTGGCTAGGACTTCCAGTACTGTGTTGAAGAGGAATGGTGAGAGTGGGCATCCTTATCTTGTTCCAGTTCTCAAAAGGAATGCTTTTACCTTGTTGCCGTTCAGTATTATGTTGACTGTGGGTTTGTCATAGATGGCTTTTATTTTATTGAGGTATGTCCCTTGTATGCCTATTTTGCTGAGAGTTTTAATCATGAAGAAATGCTGAATTTTGTCTAATGCTTTTTCTGCACCTATTGAGATGGTCCTGTGATTTTTGTTTTTAATTCTGTTCATGTGGTGTATCACATTTATTAATGTGCATATGTTAAACCATCCCAGCACCCCTGGTATTAAACTCACTTGATCATGGTGGATTATCTTTTTGATATGTTGCTGAATTCAGTTAGCTAGTATTTTGTTAAGAATTTTAGCATCTATGTTCATCAGGGATACTGGTCTGTAGTTTTCTTTTTTGGTCATCCTCTTTCCTGGTTTTGGTATTAGGGTGATACTGGCTTCATAGAATGATGTAGGGAGGGTTCCCTCTTTCTCTGTCTTGTGGGGTAGTGTCAATAGGATTGGTACCAATTCTTCTTTGAATGTCTGATAGAATTCTGCTCTGAATCCGTCTGGTCCTCAACTCTTTCTTTGTTGGTAATTTTTAAATTGCCATTTCAAAATCATTGGTAGTTATTGGTCTGTTCTGGGTATCTAATTTTTCCTGATTTAAGCTAGGAGGGTTGTATCTTTCCAGGAATTTATCCATGTTTTCCAGGTTTTCTAGTTTATGCATGTAAAGGTGTTCATAGTAACCTTGAATGATCTTTTGTATTTCTGTAGTGTCAGTTGTAATATCCCCTGTTTCATTTCTTATTGAGCTTATTTGAATTCTTACTAATGGTCTATTAATTTTGTTTATCTTTTCAAAAAACAGCTTTTTGTTTCATTTATCTTTTGTATTGTTTTTGTTTCAATTTTATTTAGTTCTGCTCTGATCTTGGTTATTTCCTTTCTTCTGCTGTTTTTGAGTTTGGTTTGTTCTTGTTTCTCTCTTTCCTTGAAGTGTCACCTTAGATTGTCCGTTTGGACTATTTCAGACTTTTTGATGTAGGTGTTTAGGGCTATGAGCTTTCCTCTTAGCACCACCTTTGCTGTGTCCCAGAGGTTTTGGTAGGTCATGCCACTATTGTTGTTCGGTTTGAATAATTTTTTAATTTCCATCTTGATTTCATTTTTCACCCAAGGATCATATATTTGCATGGTTTTGAAGGTTCTTTCTGGAGTTAATTTCCAGTTTTATTCCACTGTAGACTGAAAGAGTGCTTGATAAATTTAAATTGTTTTATATTTATTGAGACTCATTTTATGGCCTATCATATGGGTCTATCTTAGAGAAGGTTCCATGTGTTGTTGAATACAATGTATATTCTGAGGTTGTTGGACAGAATGTTCTGTATATACTTGTTAAGTCTATTTGTTCCAGGGTATAATTTAAGTCCACTGTTTCTTTGTTGACTTTCTGTCTTGATCACCTGTCTAGTGCTGTCATTGGAGTATTGAAGTCCCCCACTATTAGTATGTTGCCATCTATCTCATTTCTTAGTCCTATTAGTAATTGTTTTTCAAATTTGGGAGCTCCAGTGTTAGGTGCATACATGTTTAGGATTGTGATATTTTCCTGCTAGAAAAGGCCTTTTTATCATTGTATAACGTCCCTCTTTGTCTTTTTTAACTTCTGTTGCTTTGAAGTTTGTTTTGTCTGATATGAAAATAGCTATTCCTGCTCACTTTTGGTGTCCATTTGCATGAAATGTCTTTTTCCACCCCTGTACCTTAAGTTTGTGTGAGTCCTTATGTGTTAGATGAGTCTCTTGAAGGCAGCAGATAGTTGGTTTGTGAAATCCTATCCATTCTGCAATTCTGTAACTTTCAAGTGGATAATTTAGGCTATTTAATTCAATGTTAGTATTGAGATGTGAGGTACTATTCCATTCATCATGCTCTTTGTTGCCTGCATACATTTTGTGTGTGTGTGTGTGCATTTTAAAGTGTACTTTTGTTTTATAGGTCCTGTGAGATTTATGCTTCAAAGAGGTTTTGTTTTGATGTGTTTCCAGGATTTGTTTGAAGATTTAGAGCTCCTTTTAGTGGCTTGGTAGTGACGAATTCTCTCAACATTTGTTTGTCCGAAAAAGACTGTATCTTTCCTTCATATATGAAGTTTGATATCGCTGGATACAAAATTCTTAGCTAATAATTGTTTTGTTTGAGGAGGCTGAAGATAGGGTCCCAATCCCTTCTAGTTTGTTGTGTTTCTGCTGAGAAATCTGCTGTCAATCTGATAGGTTTTCCTTTATGGATTACCTGATCCTTTTGTCTCATTGCTCTTAAGATTCTTTCCTTTGTCTCAACTTTAGATAATCTGATGACAATGTGCCCAGGCAATAATCCTTCTGCAATGAATTTCCTAGGTGTTTTTCATGTTTCTTGTATTTGGATGTCTAGATCTCTAGCAAGGCCAGGGAAGTTTTCCTTGATTATTCCTTCAAATATGTTTTCTCAACTTTTAGATTTCTCTTCTTCCTCAGGAACACTGATTATTCTTGTGTCATTTAATATAATCCCAGACTTCTTGGAGGCTTTGTTCACATTTTCTTATTCTTTTTTCTTTGTCTTTGTTGGTTTGGATTAATTCAAAGACCTTGCCTTTGAGCTCTGAATTTCTTTCTTCTACTTGTTCGATTCTATTGCTGGAACTTTCCAGAGCATTTTGCATTTCTATAAGTGTGTCCATTGTTTCCTGAAGTTTTGATTGTTTTTTGTTTATGCTATCTATCCTTGAATATTTCTCCCTTCACTTCTTGTATCATTTTTTGGATTTCCTTACATTGCGCTTCACCTTTCTCTGGTGCCTCCTGGTTAGTTTAATAACTAACCTCCTGAATTCTTTTTAAGGTAAATCAGGGATTTCTTCTTGGTTTGGGTCCATTGCTGATGAGCTAGTGTGACTTTTTGATGGTATTAAAGAACCTTGTTTTGTCATGTTATCAGAGTTGGTGTTCTGGCTCCTTCTCATTTGGGTAGGTGCTGTCAGAGGGAAGGTCTAGGGCTGAAGGCTGTTGTTCAGATTCTTTTGTCCCACAGGGTGTTCTCTTGATGTAGTACTCTCCCCCTTTTCCTATGAATGAGGCTTCCTGAGAGCGATCTGTAATGATTGTTACCTCTCTTCTACAGCTAGCCACCCAACAAGTCTACCAGGCTCTAGACTGGTACTAGGGGTTGTCTGCACAGAGTCTTGTGATGTTAACTGTCTGTGGGCCTCTCAGTTGTGGATACTAGCACAGTATTTGGGTTGTCTCCTGTTTACTGAAGGAGGAATCCACTTCCTTCAGGGGGTCTGTGAGTCCTCCCAGTTTTCCTGATTTATTTCTGCAATTGTTCTGAAGCAAAAATTCATGATGTGAGTGTCCACACACTCCTTCGTCTGCTCGAGCTGGAGCTGCAACCTGGTCCTGCCTCCCATCTGCCATGATGCCCCTGAAATGTCTAGCACTTTTTAAGTTGGTTGCTATGAGTAACCAGAGACCTTTCTCCCAGTGGTATTCCCTCCTGAATTCCCTCTTCTAATCCTCTGTATTCATTTTCTATTGCTGTGTAACACATTACTTCAAACTCAGAGGCATGAAACAACACAAATGTATTGTTAGCTCACAGTTTCTGTGGGTCATAATTGTGGGCATGGCTCAGTTGAATTCTAAGCAAGCTGTGATCTCACCGGAGGCTCAGGGTTCTCTTCTGAGTTCACTGGCTGTTGGCAGAATTCAGTTCCTTGTGGTTGTAGGACTGAGGACCCAATTTTCTTGCTGGATGTCAACTGGAGGTCATTCTCAGCCTCTAGATTCCACCAGCCAGAGCCCTCTCTGCAATACGACAGTTTGATCTTTCAGAATGAGCAGGAAAAAGCTCACTCAGGCTTTAATCTTTATTTTAAGGGATCCTACCTGATTTGTCAGACCCACCAAGATAATCTCCCTTTCAGTTAATTCAAAATAAAATAACTCAGTACCCTAATTGGATCTGCAAAGTCCCCCCATCATATAAGGGCAACATAATCATGAGTGTGAAATCCATCATTTTCATAATCCTGCTCAAACTCAAGGAGAGGGGTTGGTTATAATGGCACAAACAGAAGGTTTTGTGCTAAAAGAATTCATAGATGTTAAATTATTCCTTTCTAGTATCACAAAGTGCTAAAAGTCAAAGGACAAAGTATGAATGTTCTATATTGTTAACACTAAACCAATGTTAACTAATAATTATGATATATTATGGAGTATTTATATTATTATTTGACATTTAAAGTCTTTAGCCCTTCTCTTGATCCCTTCCATGCTATTAAATCAGAGTGAGCCCAACTGGAGAATAAAAAATGCACTGTTCCCCATAGTAAGCTCCTTAGTTATGTATATGGAATGATCTGATGTCTAAGTTCAAGTCTTGGGGAAAGGATATCCATAACCTAGTAACCATTGTGGGAGAGAGCAGTAGAAGGAAATAAACACAACACAGTTTGACTCAGGTTAGCCTTTCAACTTCCCTACAATACCATGCCAGGGTGCCACTGCTGCTGCTGCCTGAGGTGAGTTTTTGTGGAGCTCTTATAGGACACAATAGGAATTCCCCAGTTACCCATGAAAATTGAAATACTATTTTTCCATCAAGGGTCCTATCCAAAATGAAATTGAGTCTTTGCTTGATGATCTGTGGGCTTTCCTGGAATGTGCAGGTATATACCTGTAAAGGCTAAAGTTCCAAATTTACAAGTTTCAAGGATAATAGGAAGGATGCAGTAAAGGGTTTCCATGCCTAGCAACTTTCTAGAGCTTCAGGAGAACTTCTCAGTCTCCCTAGCTGATACCATCCAACCTATGATTTGATTCCCTTTTGTTAAAGGCAGAAGGACCCAGTCTAACAGTTCACAAGACTAAACAGACAGATGATCACAAGGTAGACCAGATATTTCAGTCATGGTGAATTATACCATTACAAATAAAACTTTTTAGATGGAAGGACACACATTCCCAGAGCAGGAAGAAAAAAGTATTTTTAGTAGCAGACTTGATGCTTTGTTTGAGGGTAGACACTTAAAAGGGGCTAAAATATTAGAATCTGTAAAGTCCTCTCCGAGGCAGAAAGTTTTAAGTCTCAAAGGAGGAACTATAACTCTTGAACATAGACATCATACTTGCATAGAAATAAATTTTCTTTACAAAGAAACATTCCCATGAGGTTTTCTACCCTTGTCAATAACTGGCAGCCTATAGTTAATTATGGTCTTAGATGTGAGTAAAGAAAAACACCATTTGGTTTGTCCATACTAATATGATTCATTCATACTTCAATCTAAACTTTGCTGTGAGCTCAATCTAAGTGCTATCTCTTCTTAATAAGAGGAGAGCATGAATGCCTTAAAAGGAATTAAGTAGCATAACTTATCCTTAGTGTACACATACTTTTACATGAATTCTGCAAAATTTCTTTATTTTAGATGGATGAAATTCTTGAAATGGGTTTATTTTATACCGTAGATAAATTTATCAGATACACTAGAAATACATAGAGTAACAGACTTCTCTTTCATCTCCTTCCCCAGCTGGGGAGCACTTCCAGGAATGATAACTTGAGCTTTGTTACATATATATTACTTTGACAGTATAAATAAAAAGAGCATCATTTTTTAGTTTAGATAACTTGGACTTGAGTTCTGGTTCTGCCACTAATTTCCTGCACGCTCTTCAGAAGTCATTTAATATCTCTGTTCCTTTTTCTGTAATATTTAAATTAATAATGATGATACTCCCTTTATGTATCTAAGAGGTGTGTTGTGAGCAAAAATAACTTAGAGTAGGCAAAAGTGTTTTGTAAATTACACTGTACTCTACAGTTATAAGTTGATAAATTGATACAATGACAGAAACAGAAACATGTCATCAAACTATGTGAGAGCTTTTTGTCAAGAATGTTGAAGTTTTCTTCATTGTAACTAGTACATAACTTCTTTGAATTTTTTTTTAAGATGGGATCTCACTATGTTGCCCAGGCTGGAGTGCAGTGGCATGATTACAGCTCACTGTAGCCTTGATCTCCTCCCACCTCAGTCTACAGATACATGCTACCATGCCAGGCTCATTAACTGAAAAAAAAACTGTGGAGATGGGATCTCACTTTGTCACCCAGGCTAGTCTCAAACTCCTGGCCTCAAGCAATCCTCCCGCCTTGGCCTCCCAAAGTGCTGGGATTATAAGCATGACCCACCATGCCACCAGCCTGAACTTTTGAAAGAAGTGAATGTTTAGATTTGTTTCTGTTATATCTGAACCGCTTTAGCATAATGTCCTCATTATCCTAGTTTCCTATGATTTCATTCTTTCTACCAATTTGTATAGCACCATAGTTCTCTGAAGCCTAATGTTTATGGATTTCTTTGTCCTTAGAAAGGAGACATCATAGACATTATCTGCAAAACACCAATGGGGATGTGGACGGGAATGTTGAACAATAAAGTGGGAAACTTCAAATTCATTTATGTGGATGTCATCTCAGAAGAAGAAGCAGCCCCCAAGAAAATAAAGGCAAACCGAAGGAGTAACAATGAAAAATCCAAGACTCTGCAGGAGTTCCTAGAGAGGATTCATCTTCAGGTGAGCAAATCTATGTCCTGTTTGCTTTTGGGGGCATGTAAATGGAAAAATTGAAGGGAGTGGATCAGTATTTGTGTTGCGTTGCTTAAAAATACAAGACTTAGAAGCAAAGGAAAGCCTGTTTTCCTAGAAGAGCTCTTATTTCTCCTTTATGACATTTTTTTATGCAAGGACAAGTCTCGATCTAATATCCCTTGGACTATACCTTAATAGTATTTAGCAATGACAATAGAGATGAACGTTGAGAAAATGCAATGAACAATGAAAAATATCTAGGAGAATAAAAGGCCCTAATAAAATGTCTAAATGAGAACAGTAAAGAGAATATAAGGAATCAAGTAAGTCTAAAAAAGTGAAAGGAAAAATGAAAAGGGAAATGTATTTTCTACAAAGCAGAGGTTAAAATCAAGTTGAGAGAAGATAACTGAATGTAATTATTTTAAAAATAATTTGAGGGAAACGGTGATCATCAAGCCCCATAATGATTGTGTTAAGGAAACTGTGTTGTCTGTATTTATAACCCAATTATTATTTTCTTGTTATATTACCAAGTATCTTTTGAAATATCCACCTTGTTAAATGGTGTGTATGTACAATACATCTAGTATCAATCAATTTACAGTTTTGCAATCCATTTCTAAAATTAACTCAGAAGTACTTCGATAGTTTTCAAAATTCATCAAGACAGTAGCCAATTACACTTTTCTTAATTGTTTTTTTCTGAATTATCTAGTTATGTTCCTGTCTGTACACACAGTATCTAAGCCTTCGTATATTACTATTGGTGCACCTCAAATGGGATATTCCTATGAGAATGTAAGGGTTAGCGCCTTGCCTCTGCATCTTGTTTGTTCTGTGACCTGTGAGGAAACCAAGGTCTAAGAGACTGAAATGACTTCCCCAAGAACCCGCAGTTAAATGGTTATATGTCAGAACAGGAATTTGTGTTTCTTTATTCTAATTCAGTGCTAAGAATACACTTTTCTAAAGAAAGAATTGTCACTCTTCTTGCTTTTCTTCCTTTTTTTTTTTTTTTTTTGTTAAAAAGGGCTAGTCATAAGTTCTTCCTGATTACTTAAAACTTTTAGACTTCCTCTTATTCTATTTTAGTAATTAAA
Organism: Chlorocebus sabaeus; assembly: GCF_047675955.1. Classification (NCBI taxonomy): domain Eukaryota; kingdom Metazoa; phylum Chordata; class Mammalia; order Primates; family Cercopithecidae; genus Chlorocebus; species Chlorocebus sabaeus. The sequence goes on from NC_132905.1 coordinate 88,098,611, forward strand.
ATAAGGATATTGAAATTAGATCAAGTAAAATGGGGGAGGAATCTGAGGAAGTTGAAAAAGCACTCAACTTCATTTAATATTTTTATTTTGTTTGAGAGGATAGAAGTTTCAAAATGACGTACAGACTTTGAAATCAGAAACCTATGAATTTTAAACTTATATTGATTCAAATGATGAACAAAATATGCATGCTGAGAAAGCAATTTTTGCCCCAACTACAGTGTTTCTATGCTTAGTAGAAGTTTTCAATTAAATAGAAAGTCTTGAATTCCTTTGGTTTATATAATACCTTTCAACCAAAATGCTACACCCACTTTTTTGTACAGAATTACATCTGTTTCAAACTCATTTTTTAACCTACCCCAAGAACATTTTGAGAGCAGATGCTTTTGCAATCATGAAAACAAGAAGAGATGTAGATTCTGAAATATTACTGTAGCATGCTACTCTGCTAGAGGCATTTTATTGACAGACTTAAAGTAATGCTAGTTCTGCCAATTCAGTTAGTTGAGAAGTGAAAAATTTCCAAATGGGATGCATGATCCAACTATTTAATTGATCCAGGATTTGGAATTGTATAGCTTAAGGTAATTATTTCCTCTTTACACGTGGCCTTCCAAAAGGCGAGAATTATACAATATAATCATTGAAGAGCCCTGGAGTTCATATGTCAAAAACTAATACAAGTGAAGTTAAGCGAAAGTTGTATTGGCACCTTTGGTTCCTATATGCATCTCTATATTTTCTTTAAATCTAAAGAGAACTAAAAATAAAATATTTGAATCTAATTTGCATTATATTTTTTGTCCCACAGGAATATACCTCAACACTTTTGCTCAATGGTTATGAGACTCTAGAAGATTTAAAGGATATAAAAGAGAGTCACCTCATTGAATTAAATATTGAAAACCCAGATGACAGAAGAAGGTTACTATCAGCTGCTGAAAACTTCCTCGAAGAAGAAAGTAAGTGTGCACACCTACTCTTCTCCCCAGCTGATAATCACAGTTTAATGTAAATAGTATAATCACGAGAAACAAAGCCCCCGTTTTATTTACTGATATCATGAAAGCATGCTTTCCCATAAAATAAGTATTTCCATGTAAGTTTGAAAACAATAACTATGGTCAAATATATAATTAGGAAAAGGAACTTATTTCCTTATTGGACTCAAGAAATGAAAGGACTTTTCTGGGTACCTCATTTCCATTCTGCAAAGCTATTAATTTACATGCAAGTGGATGCCTGCATTCCCAAAGACTGAGGGAGTTAGAGACAAGTATTTAGTAGCAACATAAGCCATTAGTGAGAAATGTCACCCATGGCTTCTGTAAAACAGCACAGAGCATGGCTTTAAGATAATGAGCCTTCATGCCACACAGGAAAATTCATTTCATTACCACATAGTCACATCTTGTACATGTTTACAGTACTCTTTCAAAATGTTCTAATAGCTTGCAAAAATATTCCGCACTCACTTTTATTGTATGAGATGGTTCTCTGTAAGTATTAACTGAAGATGAAATGATCATGGAGATTTACAGAATACTGTCTACACCAACCAGGCTTGTAAAGATAGAATAGCTTTTATTTTTTATAATTATCCATCCAGATTGCCTTTCCTGCCAAATCTGGTCAGGTCCCCAAACACTGAGCTTAGGGTGCGCCAAACTCCGCAAGGAGTATTTTGTGAGCAACCAAATGGGGAAAGTCTAACTTTAAAGATGAAAAGGAACTTAGATTATCAAATCCAGCCTTCTCTATCAAAAAATACAACTACTAGAAATAGTTATTAGTATTAATATTATTAGTTTTTGAGATGGTGTCTAAATCCGCTGTCCAGGTTGGAGTGCAGTGGCACGATCTCAGCTCATTACAACCTCCGCCTCCAGGGTTCAACGATTCTTATGCCTCAGCCTCCAAGTAGCTGAGATTATAGGCATGCCACCACACCCGGCCAATTTTTGTATTTTTAGTGGAGATAGGGTTTCACCATATTGGCCAGCCTGGTCTCGAACTTTTGACCTCAAGTGATCCTCCCACCTCGGCCTCCCAAAGTGCTGGCATTACAAGCATAAGCCACCACACCCAGCAGTAAAAATAACACTAGAAATTATTAACTACGTTTTTTAAAACATGTGTGCTCTGAGCAAGACTCTGGGCCAGGGTGTTTCCTGATTATTCTCTTGAGTACTTACCCCAGTTCTTTGACTTAAACAGTACCACCCTCATTTTTATGATGAGAAATTGAGACAGTAAGTTAACTTGTCTAAAAACACTCTCTTAGTGAAGTGTAGAGTTGGGATTCCAACCCAGTGTATGTGCTGCTATGTTATACTTTCTAACACTACAAGTAACAGCCCAGATGGAGAATGAGGAGGGAGGAAAGCATTCTTTAGGGACCAGGCCTCCTGATTGTCCTTTTGTGGGTTATTCTATACTGTCTCTCATAAGTTCCACAAAATTGAGGCAGAGCACATGTTTCCTATACACTGGCTTTTTATCTAGTGAAAAGTAGTTTACTTTTTAAGAAATTGTGTTTTACTTTATTCTTATCATCCTTTTCCAAGAGCTTTCACAGACATAACTAATTTGACATCAGCAGGACTAATTTCATCATCAGGCCTAGGTTATTACATGCTTTCTTTGAAGTGTGGGGCTGGGAGATGGAAAAGAGAGGGAGATGTGGTCACAGAGGCAGACAAAGTTCAAACTTTAGAAAGTAGCCAATTTAATCAATATTTCAAGTCAAGACAATACCTGATCAGTATAAACAGATATAGTAAGTTCTTCCAGGTAAAGGAGTCAGTTTCTTTCACATCTTGTCATTTCAAGACATGGATCCTCACTAAACAATGTTTAGCTTAGAAATAGATTATATAGAGTTTTATTATGGACAATGTCCAGTGTCATCGCCAATATTCTCCAAAATGATTTGGCCATGAAGTACAGGGAGGAGAAGAGTATTTTTTGAACAGTTGAAAATAATTGCTTTTCTTCCATAATAGCACACACCCGATTTACAGATGAGGAAAAAATTGGGAGCTGAATTTCAAAGACGTCAAATAGCTAGATGAGTGCAGAGATGGAGATTTAATCAAACGGAGTCTGCTATAAACTCCTCCACATGTACAAATTGGCCAATAGGAAAGCAATGAATATTTGAAAATTGAAGTTTTCTGCTACTTCACCAATTGTCTCTAGGGCTTTATTTCAGTTTCTATATCAGAAAGTGAAAGACGAGAGGCTACCATGGCTGCCTGTCAACAGGGTTTGTGGAGAGAAGGGGCTGGGAACCTGGGCAAGCAGCACTTTCAGCAATGACCAGTGTCCCCAGGGACCCACAGAGGGAAGATGGGTTCAGCGCCAAAGGCTTGCATCCCTTAATTTTTTCATTCCACCTCACTCATCACCTGTCTCCTTTCTATGCTAACAAAAGAACAATTATTCATAGATGGTAAAATTATTTATAGACCTGGTGTAATTTAAAAAAAAAAGAAGAAACACCTGACACAAAATTCTTCCGTTGCAAGATGAGAAGATGAAAATCCGGTAGCTAAGTGGCTTTTTCAAGCTCACAAATCTATAATTCAGTCTCTTACATCTATTAGAAACATGTTCTGCCATATCCTAGTCTCTGAAAACAAAACATAGTGTCTCCAAAGCATTAAATGGTTTTTGATATTTGATATATATTTGATATAAAAAGGACATGTCCCAGAAGTTATTCCCCTGCATAAAACTTTAGAAAATGCTACTTGAAGGTCACTAGAAGTTGATTACTTAATGACAGCCCATAAGGTACAAACATACACACAGCCAAATTCTGGGAGATGAAAAATGGAAAAAAAAAAATACAGATTCAACCAGTGCTTCTTGTCAACACACTACCCTGAGATTTTTCTTATTTTAATCTTACGGTTTAGAGTAGTATTAGAATATACATGTCAAAAAGATGCATATTGCATGTTAGGCTATTCTGACTGAAAGCTATTTATCTTATATGAAACTGCTTTGCTCAAGAAATAAAGAAGAATGACTTCCATTTGTTGATAAGATGGTGAGTTCTGATGATTTGGCACCATACTGGCTGCATGCTTATTTTTATCTATTTTCTACTCTGTGAATCATATCTCCTACAACCATGCTAAAGATTAAACGCACAACCTTCCTGTACCTTGAATGATAAAGACCTTGAGTATGTGGTTATATAAAACTGAGACAGTTAAAAACAAATGCATGTCACGTTAAAGGTTAAAAATAGTTTGCTTTTTTTTTTTTTTAAGAATAGGGCATGTAAATTTTCTAGGATATTATGGATGCATTTTATTTTGATCATTGAATGATGTCAGTTTGAGGAATCGCAATAAATTCCTAGTTTGGTGTTTCATTGTTTGTTAGATTGAGAACATAAAAGGATCTGCTTTGCTAATCATTCAGTATAAAAGTTGAGCAAAATGGCCACATATCATGAGGATAAGAGCTAAAATTTTGAGATAATGTAGAAAAGACAACAAGTCCTATGTGAGACTTGAATATATCTAGAGAGACCAAGAGGATGGGGTACAAAACATGGGGGGGAAAAAAAACAGACTTCTAAGATTTAAAGCAAGCATTTTTCCTGTTCTCTTCTTAGCCCAAGATAGAGAACATTGTACCCACTTTGACCTTGAAAATGTAAACTGGATTATACTTTTTTTTTTTTTTGTATTATACTTTAAGTTCTGGGATACATGTGCAGAACGTGGAGGTTTGTTACACAGGTATACACATGATATTGTGGTTTGCTGCACCCATCAACCCTTCATCTACATTAGGTATTTCTCCTAATGCTATCCTTCCCCTAGCCCCCTAGCCCCTGACAAGCCATGGTGTATGATGTTCCCCTCCTTGTGTCCATATGTCCTCATTGTTCAACTCCCACTTATGAGTGAGAACATGTGGTGTTCGGTTTTCTGTTCCTGTGTTAGTTTGCTGAGAATGATGGCTTCCAGCTTCATCCATGTCCCTGCAAAGGACATGAACTCTTCCTTTTTAATGGCTGCATAGTATTCCATGGTGCATATGTGCCAGATTTTCTTTATCCAGTCTGTCATTGATGGGCATTTGGGTTGATACCAAATATTTGCTATTGTGAACAGTGCTGCAATAAACATACGTGTGCATGTGTCTTTATAGTAGAAGGATTTATAATCCTTTGGGTATATACTCAGTAATGGGATTGCTGGGTCAAATGGTATTTCTGGTGCTAGATCCCTGAGGAATCGCCACACTATCTTCCACAATGGTTGAAGTAATTTATACTCCCACTAAGAGTGTAAAAGCATTCCTATTTCTCCACATCCTCTCTAGCATTTGTTGTTTCCTGACTTTTTAAGGATCACCATTCTAACGGGTGTGAGATGGTATCTAGGTCACTGTTTGGCGGGAAGTAAAGATGCTTCTCCAACAAGCTGATAAAAGGGCTGGCATGTGGTGTTAGCACTGATCACAGGATTACCTCTAGAGGAGGATAACCACCCTGGGGTTCTGCAGTCCCAGCAAGACCAGCATAGATATTTGGAACTTGCTCCTGTGTTGCATTAGAACTGAGAGGAATTAGGTCATCGGTTCCCTCAACTGGGAATCTAGATAAGGTTATAAGGAGAAGAAAAACTGGGGTGAGATGCAGCTCTTGAAGGGACAAGAGAGCAGGATCTGTTTATTTTGTGCATATTTGGGTTTTTCTATTTGTCGTCTGAATTTAAAAATATTTCATTTACTTTGGGAGTAAATATTCCCAAATAAAAAAGAGAACAGAGTGTATGTGTGTGTGTGTGTGTGTGTGTGTGTGTATGTGTGTTGTTCCATAAACACAATCTTCAAGGCCCCTTTGCCTTACTCTGAAGTGCCTCTTTAGAATAATAAGATGGTTTACTGTTGTTTATAGTAAACATCTTCTCTTTATTCTGTACTTGTTCCTCATTTTCCACATTTAGAAACACTTCGATGTGTCTTAAAATTGTGTCTATGAGAATGTGTACTATTGTCCTTGGGGAAAATGGGTGACGGAAATTCCTTGTTTGCTCTAGATTACAGGGATAATTAAATTTAAAATTGAAAAAAAATGTAACAGAATAAGCAAACTTTACTGAATCTATATACAATGCATTTGAGGTACTTGCAAACTCTGGTTGCAGTGCCAAATGAGGAGGAAGGGGAAAGGGTGGGTTGTGTGCCAGAACTTTGATACCAGCTGTGGTCACAGCAGCCCCTCATTGCTCAAGCATCCCTAGTTGTGCCTTCCTGCCTGCCTGCCTGCCTGCCCAAATCGATGCAGGGCAAATGGCGGGCCGCAGCCAGGAGCCTGGAACACGAGCTGTCAGCAGGGGAGATTTGTAGTTATGCCAAGCAGCAGTCCAGCAGTTGGCCTAACAGTGTGCCAGCATAGCCTGGTGCCCTAGCCCCTGACATGTGTACCTGGAGTTTCCAACCCACTTGCCATATGATTTGCATCTAGATTCAAGAAATATACAGCTTTGAAGAAAAGCTATGCTACCTGTCCACAGAAAGTAGAGAAAGCGTGCAGGCATTTTACTTGTATGTATTTAATATCTATACTCATAGTTGTTCGCCCTCATGCAATTTAATTTCTTCAGATTTCTTTTTAATTTTACCTCTAAACTTTCATTTATGATGGATGCCGTATTCTATATCACACAAAAAAACTATAAAATAAAGCATAAGGATTCTCACTTTTCTACCAGAAAATTGCCAATGAAAAGTGTTCACAGATTTTTCACTTTAGTCACATAAGAACCTCTCTAATGCCCGCATGTATAGAGCACTCCTCTCTAATGCCCATATGTATAGAGCACACCTATACCTGTGTTTATATTGCATTGTGATTGTATACTACACAGAGCATTGTAATGATTACCCTGGCCAAACAAGACCGAATCTTCTATTACCATGTGCTTTCCCCAAGCCCCTAGTCCTGTGATTTGCATTAGTGGATGGTTAACAAATGTACGCAAAATGGGTAAATGATGAATGAGGAGGTCAAAAGATCCCCAAATAGTAAGTCAGTCTTCTATTATTATAAAGATAAAGTTGCCTGCAATCCCACCTCACACATACAGGTATTTGTAATAAGCAGATCGATATTCGGGTATGTTGTCAAGATTTAGTTTATGAATATGCTAACCATGCATGTGTGCATGCGTGTGTGCAAGAGTGTAAATAAGTACATTTTTGGAAGGTAATAACGTAAAACACAATCAAAGTTTAAAATATGCACACTTTTGTATCCAGAAATTCCAGTTCTAAGTATTCGTTCTACTAAATTCAAGATAAAAATGCATAAAAATTCTAGCTAAAAATCTAGTAGTTTTGGGTAAAAACTAAAAACAATACAGACTTCCATCAATAATTAAGCTGTTAAATAAATTAAGATATACCCAAACAATAAAGTAGTTTTGAAGGTGTTATGTTAGGAAAATGATATAGCATGCTGTTTACTGATATTAAAGTTTTTCAAAAACATGTTAAATGTGAAAGCAAATTGTAGACCAATAATATGCAGAGTAATCCTATTTTTGTCAAAAGTAATAATTTTAGACATAATGAAATTAGATTAGTTTTTTACCATATCTATATAGGGAAGGCAAAATTTTATCTCTACCCTCTTCGACTTTTTACAACAGCTGAAAATTAAATTGACATAAGACAGACCAACAGGAGAAAATCACACAAATTTATTTAACACAAATTTCATGTGGCAAGGGAGCCGTCATAGGAAATGAAGACCCAAAGATGCAGTTGGAATTGAACACTTGTATACTGAAGTAGAAAAAGAGTAACAAGTTGTGAAAATGTGACAAGTCACAGAAGCTTGAAATAGGCTAGCTAATTGGGTGGAGTGGTAGAAAGATAAGGGCTTGTCTAACATTGCTTGTTTGTACAGATTTCCCTCCGTCTCAACTTCCTGTTCCGGAGGATAGGAATGATACTTTCCTTCTGGTAGAGGGAAAGTGGCTTTCACATGGAAACGCCATCTGCCTTTAAGTAGCAGAAGGAAAGTCAGACTGGGCATGGTGGCTCATGCCTGTAATCCGAGAACTCTGGGAGGCTAAGGCAGGAGGATTGCTTGAGCCCAGGAGATCAAGACTAGTCTGGGCAACCTAGCCAGACCCTATTTCTCTCTCTCTTAAAAATAAAAAAAAAAAAAAGGAAAGTCAGAGCAATATTCTTGCACCTACTCTCTTCAAGTGTCTTCAATTCAAAATAGTCAATATGCCAGAGCAGTGTATTTTGGGGTAATGTGTTCTTAACTCCTTCATCAAGTAAATGGGTTTAATTAACCTGTAAGAAATATGAACTTGACTTTCCAAGGCCCCAATTAAATCATGTGTGACAGTTATAAACATTATTTGGTCATTACCAAAATAGTCAGTACAATATGACAACTTTAACTGAGGAGGATAAATATTTCCTGGGACCAAAGCCCTCCACAGGGTGTGTGGTTGGGAAGAGGAACAGTCTAAAGAGATTGCCCAGGTAGGTGCTGAGTTACGGTGATCTTGAGTGAGTATGCCTCTGCCCCTGCTGAAGTACCTAGCACAGTGGAAGTGGAGACTGCCCTGGCTGAGAGCGAAAAGATCTATTTCCAGGTACACATCTCATTAGAAGCTAGGCTCCAAAAAGAGATAGGCAAGAGCAGGGGAAGTCATTTCAACTCCATATCCTCTCATGGCCTCAGGGGAACAGAAGCAGCGGCTTATTTTCCTATGAATGGAATCCTATTTTTCATTTGTTGTTGTGTTTCCAAAAGGTGGGTTAGTATTCAAGTGAAATGAACACCAGATAGTCACTGTTATTAGGAGAATTAAAGTGTTCAGGTAACTTAAGAATGTGCTTTAGACGAAATAAAAAATAGCTGAGAGACATGCCATGTTGTCCACTAAATTTTCCTCCATGGATAATGCTGCCTGTGGACAAATAAATATAGCCATAGTTACCTGAACAGTAGCTGGGTTTTCATTTGAGTGACTCCAGTGAGGTTAAAACATGAGGTTGAGGTGTTCAGTCATCCTGAGATGTGTGTACCTGGGATTTCCCTCTTTGGAGATGGCCCCAGGATAGAGAAAAACAGGAGGATGATTGATGGAGCTCAGAAGTATTCTCATTTGAATTTTAACAAAATTCCTGTTTTGCTCTTCTTTAGTTCTAATTTTCTTTAATTCATCTAAATATCATTGTGTTTATTAAAAAATTATTTATTGAGAAATTCCTTTAGCCAGGAATTTTCCTATGCCTTCAAGTTTGCATGATTTTATAGTACTTGGCCCAAAGAAAGAGAGGCTTCAAAGCTAAGGCAAGCAAAATGGTTAAGACAAAGTCTGGATGATTTGGGCAAAGAAATCTGGGAAAGTCAAGCAAAATTTAGTTTTCATAAAAGTTGAATCTTTAACTTTTTAATATGTAAAGGTGAGGCAGATTTCTCTTCTTAGAATAGAATTTTTTCCCAGAATAAGGATCCAGTTTTATTTCCTTAAAACTATCTTCACTTTTAGTATAATTGAGATTGCCTTTCTTAATTAATTAAATGTCACAACTCCAATATAATTATTTTGTGAATAATTATATTAGCCGTCTTCTGTTTTCATCACCAGGCCACCCTTTTTTTTTCCAACATTGATACCTATCTTAAAATGTTTTTTCATGGGCTTTATACAATTCTGTAACAATTTTGGTAGGAAATAAATTATTTTAATATGCAAATTAGCTCTCCATGATAAAATATTTCCTAAATAATGTTTTAATATTATCATTTTATTTTTATTACATAGAGTACAGAATTATACAGCTCTCTGGAGTTCCTATTATGCCTGCTGTCAACTGGCAGCAATAAGAAAGACCCTTTTTCGAATTATTTAATAATTCTTCAGTGTATTCTAATTTAGATATGTATGGACTTTAAGATATTTACAAACCATTTGCGGGCTTTATTGAAAAATTATACCATTTTAATTATTTCATTAAAAAGCAATGTGGATGACCTTAGAAATAGAGGGGAAATTAACAAATTTGAACACTTTTGTTTGTAAATCGTATGCATATGTGTGTTTTTATATAATTTTAATAATAGAATACATGAATTATGTATACATTTTTAAACCTAGCGTATTATCCAAAACGGTTTAGTATAAAAAGATGCACTGAAACATCTTATGGGAAGTCCGTAATTTTGTAGGCAAACCTGTTTCTTATTCCAATGTGTTACTTGCCTGGTTAGCCCAGATGATTGAACCATAGGACAAAACTGATGAGGGTTATGGTTTCAATTTCTGGGTAGACCAGTTAGCTTTACTCTGTTTCATGGCCACATGAAGGGACTAAATGACTTAGAAAGAAAATGTGGATGCATTAGTATGAGCTCATCTCTGCAGGAAAAACACACCCATAGCACAAGACCTAGGTGTGCGCCAATCCCTGTCATTAGTGTCAGGATGAAAAGAAACAAGAAGAGGAAAATCTCGATCCTCCAAATACAAAAGTGAATGCAATATAGCTTTCATCTCCGTAATATAACATAATGACCTGCCTTTCTATAGTTACAGTTGAGGGGCTCCAGCTGATCACCTGCCTGAAATTATTGCAAGCCTGGTGGGAAGCATCTGAGGAGGCACAGTCATGTTTTCATTTCACTAGGAAATCATTTAGCAAATTACTGCTGTTCTGTAAATTACTGTGCTGCATAACTTTCATACTGAGAAACTATTTTCTTTTTCCATAAAAATTGCAGATGAAAGGTTTCTACAATAAATGACCTCTGTTTAAAACAAAACCATTCCTAGAATTTAGAGAATGTGATATAGCATTTCTCGTGTGGAAATAAAAACAAATACATTCTTATTACTAATATTACACAATGACATATTCTCTGGTAAAGACAGTTTTTAATTTATTTACTTTGTTCCCCATTGAGGTGAATGCACAGAGGCTTCTGGGGGTGAAATAACAAGCTAAATCCTTTTTTTAAAAAAAAAAAAAAAAAGGAGAAGGACTAATTTTGGAAATTATAGTTCTTAAAGACTCTGTTTCGTATCCTGAAGAGAGTCCCACAATTGGTAATCAGCCTAAATAGAACAGAGTATTGGGAACAAACAGTTTTTATTATGCCAAGTCTTGTTTAGGATATCAATGTGAAGGGAAGTAGATCAGTTCTTTTAATTTTGCATTGAGGTAATATTGGCCCAAACATAATCCAGGGAAATGTGGCCTTATCCCCACAATCATTATGACTAAGAGGTTCACACTCCAAATAGGACGATCACTGCTGATGTGGCAGAATGCATACAAAACGACTCATTCCTCTGGCCTTTTCTAGAAACACTTGGATAATGGAGCACAGAGCTGGCTGATTTCATTTCAGTGGCAATAAGATAGAAAAGCAGAGGCAGGATAGAAAGCAATTCTTCAGAGAATGAGGTCCCATTTTAGTGCTGCCTTTTCATAAAAAAAAGGGCTTAGAAAGAAGAATGAATGACTGATACTCAGAAAGACTAGTGAATAATAAGTGAACCCTCCCAAACTTAAAGATTGTTATGAATAATGAACACAAAATGCTTCCATGGTAGCTAAAATTTAAAAATAACAATCACAATAGGTGCATATTAAAATTGTCATCTTATACCTAGAACTAGTTATAATATCACTAGACAAATACCTGATATTTGAATCTATAGTTAAATGAAGTTGTAGGGCAAATGTGAAGATTCAGAAGAATAGCATGAATATGGTTTCACTGTTGCAAATACAAACCCTAAGGAAAAGGTTAAAAGAACTGTTATGACTCATTCTGAAGATGAGTAGACTAAGAAGCAATTTTTATGATTTTCTTCCAGCCTTTCTCAACCAGTCTTCTTCTTCGAAACTACAGAACTTAGAGCATATTTTAAGTAACACTTTTCAATTTCTCCCATGGATGGTGCATAACTAGTACCATTCTATAAATATTAAAGAGAAGTTAATTCATTAATACAAGGGTAACTTACAGCACAATTCTCATTTGTAATGGAAGTTGATGGCAATTGGACACACAATGGATTGCAAACTAATGTTAGCAAAACATATGGAAACTAGAAAATGCATTTTAAAGCAAGGTGTGTATATATATATATATATATATATATAAATACATAAGATAAAGAGTAGATTTCGTAGATATAAATTAATTAACATTATAATAGCCTATTGAAGAAAATCGTACATTTTCCTTCTTTGAAGGATTTCGAGGTTTGGATTTACTTTATTCTCACTGGAATGGGATGAAGGGCAAAGCCTCTGTAGGCAGAGTTCTTTTCCCAACCTTAAATGTGTGTTTGGCTCTTTCAACACGGAGCTATTCAAATACCTACTGTGGTGAAGCCCCAATGTTAGAAGGGGAAAGAGGAAGATATGGTACTGCAGTTAAGAGGCAGTACCTGAGACCTGTTTCTTCTCTATGGAGCTCAGCTTCACCTGGACAGAGAGAAAGCTGATGCTAAAGGAATCGAGAAGAGTAGCATTTGAACCTCAGGGTGCTTAGGGGTTCTTCCAAAATATATTTTGTTATATCCTTAATATTCATCTTTTTCTAAAAGATAATGCCTGTTGAATATAGAACACTGCTTTAAGAATGCAGAATTATCAATCTGAAAATAAATGATTATTTTTCAGGACTACAGACAAAGATATGGAAGACTAAATATTCATAAGGTAGGCCGGGCGCGGTGGCTCAAGCCTGTAATCCCAGCACTTTGGGAGGCCGAGACAGGCGGATCACGAGGTCAGGAGATCGAGACCATCCTGGCTAACACGGTGAAACCCCGTCTCTACTAAAATACAAAAAAAATTAGCCAGGCGAGGTGGCGGGCGCCTGTACTCCCAGCTACTCGGGAGGCTGAGGCAGGAGAATGGTGTGAACCCGGGAGGCGGGGCTTGCAGTGAGCTGAGATCCGGCCACTGCACTCCAGCCTGGGCAACAGAGCCAGACTCCATCTCAAAAAAAAAAAAAATATTCATAAGGTAGATTCAGTGGAAATGTTGGTGTTTTACTTTCTAAAAGCAACCTGGTTTCTTATATCTATTTTGTGATACATGCAAACATAGGAAAACCCTGGATATTTAAAGTTTTATTAGTTAACTTCCAAATAATTGAAGTCCTACTGTACATTCTTACTCATAGTGATAATTTATTAATTAATCCAGATAATCATGAATCTAAAATTGTTCACAAAGATCACTATTGACTTGGATTGTGCATTTAAACTACAAGTGCCTTTTTGTCATGATACTTTAAGGAGTATTTGGACAAGGCATCAGTCACACTGTGGATACAATCTGCTTTCTCTGGCAGCTTATTATTAATGTAAAATGAGAGTCCATATTGATCTTTGCTTATGCAGGAAATGCACATGAATTCCATGAAACTGCAAATGAAGAGTGAGGGGCAAATTTTGGCTTCTAATAAAACAGTAGCTTGAATATTTGAGTACAAATCTCTCTTTTGAAATAAACAAAGATATCTTTTACTTGCAGAACTTTCCATTGTAATGAAGTCATGGCTAGAACAGTTAAAATAGGATAATACTTGAAAGTGAATGAGTACATGAATAAGATTTTGTGTTGCTTTACCTAACTCCTGCCCTCTTTTCCATTTACAGTTATTCAAGAGCAAGAAAATGAACCTGTGCCCCTATCCTTGAGCTCAGACATCTCCTTAAATAAGTCACAGTTAGATGACTGCCCAAGGGACTCTGGTTGTTATATCTCATCAGGAAATTCAGATAATGGCAAAGAGGATCTGGAGTCTGAAAATTTGTCTGACATGGTACATAAGATTACTATCACAGAGCCAAGTGACTGAACACACACTCTCAACTATATATCTACAGATACATTCCGTTTTAACTCTTCTTGAGCTAAAACATCAAATAGGAGAGGAAGATAAATATTTGTAAATAAAACCTAGGATTTAAATGTTTTAATCTGAATAATTGTACATAAAATTTTGTATCACTAACATTCCAAATTATTGTCAATAAAATATATATTTATTATTTTAAATGCTATGTGTTAATATTTCACTTGCCTGTATTAGAAAGGCATAATGTAAGACTTTGGTACGTGTGACATATGATTCATTTGACTCTCTTTTACAAGTACAATATCTGCAAAAAACAAAGTAACCTTTTTTCTTACCTGCTAGTTTTGAATTTGTATATGTTATTGAACAAATAGTAACAGAGGATTCACTGTTGAAACAAGTTGTCCACACAATGCCATATTCATTTTTACACTTATTGGGAAAGTGTGAGTTAATATTGGACACATTTTATCCTGATCCACAGTGGAGTTTCAGTAATTATACTTTGTTGACTTCATTTTGTTTTCTAGTATAAAAGTATAGATAATGTGTTGTCACTTCTGATTTAGTGAAACCAACTGTAATAATTGTACAGATGTTTTGTCTTTAAGTGTAAATATTTTAAAATTTGACATAACCTAATGTTAATAATAAAAAGAACTATTTGCATATTGCATTTTCCAGAGTAGTGTTACTTGGGGGTTTTAATATCGGACTTTAGAGAAAATATCTCCTCCCAGACACCCCTCACTTTTTGTAATATAAGTGCATCCCATAGCAATAATCTCAACCTCCTCAACTTCATCTGTCCCCTGAACCCCAGTGATGTTTATCTGACTCACTTGATACCCCCAGGAAACTTCAATTCCACATAACCAAACCATCGATTTTCTCTACAAATTTGTTTCTGCTTTTTTATTGCCAACTCCTCTTTACTGCTACTAACACCCAGCCAGTCATCAAAGCAGAAAATCATTTCTTGCTTCCTCTCACATATGTCCTCCTCATACAAATTCAATAAGTAATCAAGCCCTATGGATCCTACCTCTAAAAATGCTTTCATATTCATGGCGTTCTATCCATTTCCATGGTTGTTGTCTTGCTTTGGATCCTCATGATCTCATGCACGGAATATGGCAGTAGCTTTCCAACTGACCTTCTCATCCATCCTCCACACAGCCTCCGGATAAATCTTTCTAACCCATGAATCAAATCAGGTACTTTTCTGCTTGAAAGTTTTGGATGGCTTTTCATTGTCTTTAGTATAATATCCAAACTTTCTTCCAGGTTGCATAAGGTATTCCCCAATTGCTTTGTACCTACAGTATGAATTGTAACGATCCCCTCACCACCACTACCACACACACACCTCTCAATCTACACTCCAGTCATAACAATCGACTTGCAATTTTCTTCCCTTTGTGACTTTTCATATACTATTTATTTGCCTGGAGTGTCTCCTGCTATTTTCCACATTTGGAAGTCTCCCTCTTTTCTTCATCCTGAAGGTCACTCACTCTGTGAAGCCTTCCATGATTCCCTTTGGTGCCCTCTTCTTTGTGTTTCCATTCCACTTGTCAATTGTGGGTCATAGCACTTGTCATATTATGCTTTATATATTTGTATGAAATTGCCCTTCCGTAAGACTGTGACCTCCTTGTGACAGAGATTATTTTGTTTAGCCTTTTTAATCACCGCTGCCTAACGTAATACCGGGCACACAGTGGGCACTTAGGAAATATTTGCTAGAGGGTATTGAATATGATGATTATTCCCATATAACAGATTCCATCTTCCTATTTAAATTGATCCATTTGAACTTTAGGTAAGTACCTTCCAATGTGACCTATTTTTTTTTTTTTTTCACAAATAAAACATAATACCTTAGGAAAAAACAGGAAACACACAGTGTTATTTCAAATGCTGGAGGACATCACACTGTTAATGTCTGGCATATTTTCCCAGACCCCTGAGATTCAACTGCATGCGCAGTGCCCAGGTGAGGCTAACGCGCATGTCCACCTCTATTCTTCCCGCTTCACAGCATGAAATGGAGTTTCAGTTTCAGTTTTCCGAGGTGCTGCCTCCATTCTGACCCCACTCTTGCTATGGCTACCACTCCAAATCGATTATTCTGGGCGTCTTTAAACACAGAAGTCACTAACCATGATTTTAAAACTTTAATCAACCTGCTGCCTCAGGGAGATCAAGACAGGATAGCTTCTTCATGGAGATGCCAGGAAACTGTAAGTTGGGGAGCAACTAACGAACTACTTGACTTTAAAATGGTGGCAATCGCCCATGACGCATACTCAGCCACAACTTCAATCACTTAAAAATGAAGGTCTGGTACCCATTCAAGGATGTAGGGAAATGCTTTTGAGAGGAAGTGCTGCAGAGGCCTTAAGGAGATTGAAGCAGAGGAAGAGAGATTGGATTCCTAAAAAGAGGAGACACCAGGAGGCTCAGGTGGTCAGGAGGAAGGCCTCATCACCGAGTTCTGCACTGAAAAGGACACAAGAATGGCAGACGTACACTCCACATTAAGGGAGCACTGCTGTCCTCACCTTACCCACAGCTCCTTATGATCCCCTGCAGCTCTAGCCTCAGCTCCGTCCACGTGGGGGAGTGAACATCGACAGAAGGAAGACAGGTTTTTCTCTTGGCCATGGAAAGCTGAATAAAGAGGAGCAGAAAGACAAGAAACAGCTCACCCAAGTTTGGGAGGTAGTGGAGGAACTTGGACCTTCTGCTGCTTTTGGCTGAGTGAGAGACATGAGTCCCAGCCTTTTAAGATGGCGAAAGGATTAACATTATAATAATTACAGGATCATGACACTGGCTTTGTGTTTCTAGGTTGAACCCTGACGACATTCCCAGTCTCATTTGTTTATTTATATTTAAACTTGGAACATGTATGCTGTCCAAGACGATGCCAACAAAGGTCTTTTTAACGATACAACTGCGTGATAATCATACCATAGCTTCTCTCATTGGAACCCACTGAGTCATATACACACAGATCGGAATATACTGTTACTCTGATCCCAGAGATTCTGTATCTTTGCAAATTCAAGTATGTTGTGACAATATGCATGGTTAGAGGAATTTTATTCCAGATAAATAAAATCCTCATAATAATTTTTTGATGAATACAAAAATTAGATCATTTAAATTCTGAGTTCTCCTTGTTGTAATGTAAACATGAATATATCTACACTCTGAAGTATTTTATTATAATCTTTTCTCTTTTAATCAATTAAATTGCCAAGCAAGTTAGTTCAGAAATAAAATAACTTTTAAGATTTCAAAATGATAGGCAGCTAAAGATTATCAGGATTTCAGAAAACGTACAATTTACTGAGGTTACAGTCAAGTGCCTTGCAACTTCCTGAGTGAGGCTAAATTGATGACATTTCATGTTGAGAAACTTCCGTTACAAGCAGAAGTTCTGAGAAAAATAATATGAAGAAATTTTAGATACTCCATCACCTCACCCACGCACGCACTTCCATCCTCCCCACAACCATCAAAGAAACTTGAATAACTAATTTGCATACAGACTTCAAGTACTCTTTCATAAAGTGGGAAGTCACGCTACAATCATGTAAAGGTTGAGAGCAAAATGAAAGGGACTAAATGTAGGTAAAAGAACAGCAGCTTCTAAATGTGACCAGGTTTCTTGGCTATGGAAATGAGATTAAAGCAACACTCCTTTTACGTGGCCTCCTACTTAACTGCCGAATTCCTCTGATCACACCCAATATTCACCTAAACATAGAGACTGGAGGAGATCATGGAGTTGAAGCATCTGGTTTGAAAATTGTGTGACTCTGGGCAGGTCATTTATCCTCTAAGCTTAGTCCTTTTTTCTTAAATCTACAAAATGTTGTCAATTAAATGAGATAATGTGTGTAAAGCACACAGCACAGTGCATGTAGTATGTGCATAAAAACAACTACTGCTATTATTTCCACGACGTCGTTTTTATTCATTGATGTCTGGACATTCAGTGGAAGCAGTGCACAGGCTGCCACGATGTAGGCATGGACTTGCAGGCATTTGAAGTTCTTAAGACGCAAATTGTCTCAGAGCTATGACCACTGTGTTTGTCAGAAGCAATGAGAGAGAGTTAGCTGGCTTAAGAGAACTTCTCAGATGAATGACCATTTCTTCATGAAAGAATATTTCTTTGTTTACTCCCAATCAGCTTAGGAAGAGGCTGCGCTATATTTAGCTTTCATTCCTCACATCTAGCGTGTGATAGGAGTACTCATTTGTGGTTTTTTTTGTTTGTTTTTGTTTTTGTTTTTGAGATGGAGTCTCACTCTGTCACCCAATTTGGAGTGCAGCAGCAGGATCTTGGCTCACTGCAACCTCTACCTCCTGGGCTCAAGAGATTCTCCCACCTCAGCCTCCCGAGTAGCTGGATTACAGGTGTGCACCACCGTGCCTGGTTGTTTTTTTTGTTTTTTGTTTTTTTGTATTTTAGTAGAGACTGGGTTTCACCATGTTGCCCAGGGTGGTTTTGAACTCCTGAGTTCACGGAATCCACCTGCCTGGGCCTCCCAAAGTGCTGGGATTACAGGCGTGAGCCACTGTGCCCTGCCAGAGTACTCATTTGTGAAGAATGAAGGATTTATAAATAAATGCCTAATGAATAAGTGAAAAAATAAAAGTTTTGGGGTTATTACTGCTATTAGTGCACCTTGGATCCTGGTCTCTGACAAATTATGGAGTCATAACTCATTGTGCTATAGGCAGCAGAGAAGCCCTTAGGAAGGCAACCTAAATGTAGATATTTACCTATTTATAAAGCTTAAGAACATTTAGGTAAATAATCTGCCATGGGAAATCAAAGGGCAGAAAGGGGCTGAGAGGCTTCCAGGAACATATATGGCCTTTGAACAACTCTCCCTTCCCTATCTTCATCATGCAAACCTCTCACATTTGAATTACCAACAGCTAGAGTATCAGAAGGTCTGCGTGACGTCCATTATAAGTTAAGAAACCATGCGGGAAGAATGTAAAAAAAATGACATTAGTATATTCCGTGGTTTCTTTTGACCTTCTGGGGTCCCTGATGGGCCTGAGTCCAAAGCAGCATTTCCTCATAGGGCAAGAGTAGAATCCTGATGTGTAAGGCTAACAGGATCATTTCCTTTCTGAGTTCTTGGGCACTAGGCCAAGTGAATGGGCAGGAATCATTCCAGTTGCCGAGTAAAATGGGGTGAAAAGCACTTCTGGCACACTGTGTCCATATAAATTATACTTGTTTGCAATTCATCAACTCCTTCTCTCCTTTATATCCATATGTAATGTAAATGATCATCTTTCTCTGAAGCTCCATAATGAGGCAAAGCTCAAAAATGTGATAGAATCAGCTAAAAGAGAGCAGATGGAAGTTTATCCCCCAATATGCATATTCATAAAAAAATAGAGAACTCAACAAAAGGAAATACTTAAGTACTTTTACCCGGGGGCTGCACGGACTTCTGTATGACAGTAAGTTGGTTTTCTGCAACTGTTAATTCCGGAAACCTTTACTCATTCGTTTCTGCAGCAGTCATTGAAAATGCTCTGGGAAAAAAAATCTGTCTCTGTAGGAAACATACATTTCCCTTTGGATTTTTATCGCACCTTAGAATCTATGATTCAGGAAGTAATGGTTAAATATTTTACTAGAAAAAATATAATTAGAAGGCAAACAATGTAAAAAAGTGAAGCCTTAAGTGCTCCTTTAGCAGTACAAACTACAGGCATTTGAAAGCACACTGTTACACTGAAACAGTGATACAGGGAGAATAATGAACTGTCTGGATCACATTTGTGTATTTAAAAAAATATCTGATTACTCAGGGGCTAAGGTGGTTCATGCCGGTATACTGAAGATACAGCAATGCTGCTAGATATTTTGTTTAGACAAAGAAAAGATAGAAAAGATAGGAAATGGTTTAAGAAAAAAAAAAAAAAAAGAAAGAACTATAGGGCAGGGCATGGTGGCTCATTCCTGTAATCCCAGCACTTCAGGAGGCCAAGGCCGGCAGATCACCTGAGCTCAAGAGTTCGAGACCAGCCTGGCCAACATGGTGAAACCCCGTCTCTACTAAAAATACAAAAATTAGCTGGTGTGGTGGCAAGCACCTGTATTCCCAACTACTTGGGAGGCTGAGGCAGGAGAATCGTTTGAAAACTAGAGGAGGAGGTTGCAGTGAGCCAAGATTGTGCCACTGCACTCTAGCCTAGGTGACACAGCGAGACTCTGTCTCAAAACACACACACACACACACACACACACACACACACACACAAAAAAAAAACTATATAAAATCATTGGAAGGCTGGTTGTGAGTTTTGGTAGCACACAATGATAGAAGTAGCATTCAGACTAAAATGAGATGTTTCTGACTCTCCTCTCCAATGTACTCTCTACTTGTGAAGCCTGGATATTCACTCAGAGATATTCACCTGTATAACGTGAATATCTTCCAGTTCTGTGCCCTCAGGTTCCTGTTGGGCTCAGTGAGCAGAAAGTCCCCTCATTCCCTGAGGAGTGAGGTCAGGGTATTTGTTCTCCCTATGAGGTCACCTTGTGCTGGTGCTTCCCTTAATCAAAGGTCTTTAGTCCTTTCAAGGTGACCTTTTACAGGATTCTCCCTCCTTGAGATTCTAGTAATTGCTCTTCCTCCTCATGTCTTAGGGTCTAGATTGAGTAACAGCTCTGTAGTTCTTAGCTCCCACTCCCAGCGTAGCCCTTATTGGTTCCCCTGCCCTCTACTCTGCCCACACCTTTGTAGTTAGTAAGTCTTCCTGATATTTCCTAATTTGATTGTGTTTCTTGCTGGTGCTGGACTAGTACAGTCATCCACCATCCCTCATGACCTCATGACTTCTTTTTTTTTTTGAGATGGAGTCTCGCTCTTTTGCCCAGTCTCCCGGGTTCAAGAGATTCTCCTGTCTCAGCCTCCTGAGTAACTGGGATTACAGGTGTGCAACACCACACCTGGCCAACTTATATATATATATATATATATATATATATATATATATATATATATTTTTTTTTTTTTTTTAAGTAGAGACAGGGTTTCACCATGTTGGTCAGGCTGGTCTTGAACTGACCTCGTGATCCACCTGCCTTGGCCTCCCAAAGTGCTGGGATTACAGGCATGAGCCACCACACCCAGCCATGACTTCTAATTACTTAGGCCATGTTCTTGAATGCAGTGAGCTCTGTGACTCCAGTATAACTACACGTACATGGTCTCAGGTCATTTTTTTCTATTTCACTACCTGCCACCAGCCTTGCTGGCAATCAATTTGCTTCAGGAAAAGAAAGAAAAAAAGAAAAGATAAGAAAAAAAAGAAAAGAAAGAAAAGAAGGGAGGGGAGCAGAGGGGAGAGGAGAGGAGAAGGGAAGGGAGGGGAGAGGAGGGGGGGAGGAGAGGAGAGAGGTGGGGAGGGGAGGAGAGAGGTGAGGAGAGGAGAGGAGAGGAGAAAGAAAAGAGAAAAGGGTAAAGAATTTCCACTAACTCCATCAAAATTCATGTCTTGTACTCTTTCAATTCTTAATCCACCTGTTTCATGGGGCCCAGACATACACTTCTCCTTTTTCCCAGAAGCTAAGAATTTCTGGAATTGGAGTGACTGGCAGCATATAAATAGAGGTTTTCATGTTGCAGTTCAGGCCAACCTAACTGCAATTAGCACTTCTTTTCTCCTTTACTAATAACAAAATCCACTGCCCACTTTACTATGAAACACAGGGTCATTTCTATTGGGACAATGTACCACTGAACAATATTAATATCCATCCAGCAACCATATGATAAAGCAGAATGAAGAAAGTGCATATCTTAGTCTGCCTGCTACCTAATTAGAAATATCTGACATTAATAGCATTTTGGGGGATGTGTATAAATATGATAGCACATAGATACTGAAATTATATTAGCAATTTTTCACATCTAAAATTATTTAATTCTAAGTTGTTTCATCTACAGTATCACTCACTAACATCAGGCTCTCATACACACACTCTTAGGCCTCTTAGTCTCAGAAGAGGTTATTGTAAAATATGGATGTCCAGATAATTTGCATGATTAATGAAAATATGTTTTAGAATATTAAACATTTAAAATGTTAGCATTCAGTAGACTTTCTGACAGAAGTTAAAAGACTATTAGAAAGACTGATGAATTGCTACAGTACATTAGCCCTCAGAACAAGGAACCTGCTTGCTAGAGGACATTTATGTAACTTGTTAGCTTTCTTGTTTTTTCCTTTTCTCTCCCACTCTAACTAAATTGTCCTTATGTGACCTTGGCTCAGATCTAAATGGCCAAACATAGGACTTTGCAAAGTTTTGAACTTGCAAATTACATGAAAAACTATAGGCAGAGAGGGTGAAAGAAAGCAACTAAACTAGCCGGTGCTTGGCACACAATATATCTGGCATATAGTAGGAGATTCATAGAAATGTGTCGAAGGAATGAAACACCTTCTTTCATGGTTAGGATGGTCTTACCTCAGCACAACGGAAATAAATAAAGTAGAAAATGTTCACCTCAGCACAATGGAAATAAATAAAGTAGAAAATCTTCTCCTAGTTAGTGACAAAGTCACTAACAGTTCAGTTGTTTGGGTAGGGAATGCAGACCTACTTATTTTTTTCCATTTGTTAGGATTTGTATTTAAAAATGAAGCTCTACCTACTGTAGTCTTCTAGAGCCTTTTGTCTTGGATGACTGCAGAGCTGATTAGGATCTATTTGGTCATTTATTTCCCTCTCTTATTATACTTAGAGATGAAATATACAATAAAGGACTGTCAGGGAGGTGTTTACATCCCCTCTGGGTAAAAAGTAAAAGACTATTGAAAAGGTAGGGCAACAAGAAATATCAAAATAAATTCTTAAGGTAGAAGCAGTAAGCGGCTTAATGGCCTTGCTTTCGGGGAGACAATTAACATTACTTGAATTTATGGGAAGTATTATCATGAAGTTATGAGCTCCATCTCTGAGCCCTACTTGCCAAAGCCTGCTTCTTTAGGCAGTGTTTTCTTGATAGTGTTATTTAGTTGATAGTTTTCCAATGCTCAGGTATTACACAGTATCATTATTCCTGTGTCAGGGAGTGTGGAGAAAAGTACACTAGGGTACAGCATCTAAAATCCCATTACTTGGTCATTAATGAAAACAGCGGGCCGAGCAAGTGTAGGGGGCTGAATCTTTGCCTCCAAAGACAAAAGATTTGAATCAATGGAACCTCGTAAATTGCACCTTATTTGGGGAAAGGGTCTTTGCAGATGTGACTAAATTAAGGATTTTAAAATGAGGAGTGAGTGGGCCCCTAAATGCAACCACAAGCGTCCTTATAAGAGAAAGGCAGAGGGAGATTTATCCCAATGAAAAGAAAAGATCATGTGAAGACAGAGCAAAAAGAGATGTGAAGATGCTGGCCTTGATCATTGGAGTGAAGTAACCATAAGAAGGGAAAGCTGGAAGCCACCAGAAGCCGGAAGAGGCAAGGAATGGATTCTCCCCAGCACCTCTAGAGAAAATGTGGCCCTGCAGACACACCTTGATGTTAGTCCATTGATACCGATTTCTGACTGACCTCCAAAACCAAGAGAGAATTAATTTCTGTTGGTTTATACCACCAAGTTGGTGGTGAATTTGTCATAACAACCACAGGAAACTAGCACAGCAAATAAACGATTTCCAGCATTAAACAAGGGATCGTTACCCCTATTCTTGGCATTTATTAGTAGACCGTAGGAAAAAGTAGATTATTAGCAGTAAGTTTAATACAAATATATATAAACATCCATAGCCCTTAAAACTTTTTTCTTTCTTTCTTTCTTTCTTTCTTTCTTTCTTTCTTCTTCTTTCCTTCTTTCTTTCCTTCCTTCCTTCTTTCCTTCCTTCCTTCCTTCCTTCCTTCCTTCCTTCCTGCCTTCCTTCCCTCCCTCCCTCCTGGCTAATTTTGTATTTTTAGTAGAGATGGGGTTTCTCCATATTGTTCAGGCTGGTCTTGAACTTCCGACCTCAGGTGATCCACCCGTCTTGGCGTCCCAAAGTGCTAGGATTACAGGCCTGAGCCACCGCACCCGGCCTGTTCTTTTTTTCTTGAATATGTGTTGTGTGTGTTCAATTAACAATTTTTTTTTAAACAGGACAGAAAGTTCCTTCAATAAAACAAATTTATGAATATGACAGTTAAGTATATGCTATTTTTATCCCTCAGATGTTTGAAATCTCCTTGTAACACAGCTGTTATGGGCTAAAGAGCATTAT
The DNA here is from genome assembly GCF_047675955.1 of Chlorocebus sabaeus. Classification (NCBI taxonomy): domain Eukaryota; kingdom Metazoa; phylum Chordata; class Mammalia; order Primates; family Cercopithecidae; genus Chlorocebus; species Chlorocebus sabaeus. The sequence continues at coordinate 88,122,799 of NC_132905.1, forward strand.
ACAAGTTTAAAATATTCTTGCAAAGCAAAAAAATTCTGATTTTGGCTTTATTAATAGCAGAAGGCTCTTTGAAGACCTGTAAATATATACTTTGTCACTCCCTGAAAGAAAAGTGATTTTGTGTACCATAATTTATTTGTTTCTCCATTCCCTCATCAACTCTTTATTGAATATGTTCTAGGTACCTGGTAAATCTGCTAGGCTCTGGGAAAAATAAGCTATAGCACCTGTTCTCAAAGAATTAAGAGTTCAGTGTGGTCCTTTGACATATGTGTAAATAAATACATCCCTATGAAATGTGATAAACTACAGTAAGTAATGTATACAAGTGGTGTGGAAGCAGCAATTACAAATAAATTATTTCAGAACCAAATGATCTAGGCATTCAAGACATTTGGCTACTTTGCTTACCAGCATCAGCAATCAAGTTCTGTATATATGAGCTTGAGAATAATTAAATTGTGCTTACGCATTTGCAATAGGAGAGGAATTTAACAATACATTGGAAATGTTTTGTATTCCTTATTCTTGTGGCCAAATATTTAGGACATTCATAGGGAAAATTATATTCAAGGTTAGAGTAGACAAGATTCAGTATCTTCAGATTCTGGATTATAGAATTAATAAATTATAGGCATTTTTCTCTTGACTTCAAAAGCAACTACTTGTGCAGTAAAGGTTACTTAATTAAAATTTATCCAACTGAAACACCCATTTATCTGAAACAAATGTTTGTGCAATTGACATCAACCAACTCCTCACATGAGTAGGTAAGAATAAACAATGGAATGATGCCCAATGAATATCAATTAAAACAAATTGCTCCTAATAAACTTTGCATAGGCCCATGTTCACATGCACCTGTGTGAGTCCACACCCCCACCCTTGGAACTTTATGACTGTAACTTTTCTTCTTTAAAAGGTCAATTAGCATTGACTGCATCTTAAAGACTGTGTCTTCATTTTATCCTTGAAGCCTTAATTTTAATCACTGATAAGGCGCAAGTTTCAGGTAGGACCAGCTACATAATGGCAGACAGCCTGAGTGCTTAGAAAAAGGGTCCAGTGCAAATTGAAAATGCACGACCTCTTGTTCAAAATGATTAAGAATTTAAAGACGGCAATACAATAGCGGAGCATTAAGCCAGATGTGGACCTTTGTGAGAGCACAGCCCTGTGCAACCACACAGGTTACGTGAAGCTGGCCCTGGTTTCAGATATCCCTTATCCACAGTTCCCATTTGAATTTTCCCAAAGACCATACTGCAGACGTATGGAAATGAAAACAACCTGCCTAAAAGTCATATTATGATCCCAGCTTCTTTGCACAGGCTGATATTAACTAGAAAGGCATTTTTGGGTGCCCATTAAAATTCCATTTCAATCAAAACGTGGCATGCTTACTTGACTTGGCTTTTCTCCATTCTAATCAGCCTTACTCACATAACTTATGAGGCAGAGAAAATGCTATGTGTTCCCCAAAGTGTGTTTGTTAGCCTCCTGGACATATTCCCAGCCCTCTTGCATTCAGCTGGTCCCTGTCATCAGTTCACATCAAAGGTAGGGCCTGGCCCATAATATCTGCTTTGAGATTCATGTCCTCTTCTCACTAGGTTTTCCTTACTCTTTCTTTGGCTGCCTTGATCTCTTCATCTATATGACCGGAAGCACGGAACTCTGAAACGGGGAACCCACCAAAGGAAGAGCTCACATCCCTGGGTCATTTTTGGAGGAAAGCCATTCAGGAATGTTGCTTGACCCCCATTTGAGTGCTACATAAAATTAAACTTTATTACATTAAGCTGCTTATATTACTCTAATACTCTGTGTTAGAGGGTATGGTAATCTGAGGCAGGGGGATAGGGCCCAGAGGGGTATCAAGATTGTTGAGCAATTCTGATACACATGAACCTGGGGCCACCTTTTGAGAAACGGCTGAAGTCTTCCGATCAGCAGACTATGAAACAATGTGCTAGCCAATAGCTATGAGGTTATCTTGTGGGGATATTTATACTCTCATAACAGCATGCATTAACAATTTTCAAAGCACTCTTTCCTGTGTATTTCTAGAGGATTCTGGAGCACTGTGAGGGCTTCAACATTGCTAACAGTGAATTATCTGGGATAGAATGACCAATAGTAACAATGATACTTGCTGAACATACCCCCAAATCTCACAAATTGTCACCTGCCTGCCTGTAGGACTTACAGACCTCAAAATCTCAAATTACCCAGGAAGAATTTGATGGAAACCCTGGAATTGGGGCGGAGACTAATAATCTGGGAACATTGATCTTAGGAAACTCAGGGTCTGATATTATCAGAGGGACGAGGGGAGATGCCCGGAGTGCTCAGAATAATGGCAAGTATTCTTTTCCCTTTGGCTGCAGAATGTCAGCATTTATGGGAAAAAGTCGATCAAGTACTTACTGGATCTGCTTAATCAAGCATAATCGTCACTATGTGACTGGCAGTTATTGGAAGGTCCTGTGTACGACAGTGCCAGAACCAGTATGCAAATAACTACTTATATTATAGATAGTAAAAGGAAAAATAACTTTTTCCTCAGCACAGGAAATCAACACGATGCAATGCAAGAACATAAAGTTCGGCGTGTGGATCATACTTAGTTTCAACACTTATTTGCTTCAGGTTATTAAGCATCTAAGATCCAGTTTATTCAAATGTAAAGGGGATGTTAATGTCTACATTGCAGGGTTGTTGGGAAACGTAAGCATCTGGCATGATTTCTGCAAGATTTTACCTCTGCCAAGCTCATTATTTGTATCATATAATAATATTATTGATACTTTTAAGATTTAAGCATGAAGAAGCACTTCCATCACGCACTTTCGAATTCGTACCATAAAGAATCCTACTAAGCATCCTTTATGCCTTCTGTAAAACTTAGAAATTCTTTTGCCTAGTCTTTTTCAAGACACACAGTGTCAGGCATTGATCATCATCTCTTCCCCACATAGACAGACACATACTTATATTCCAAACATAGGTTCAATTGTCCAAATGCTCATAAGTTGTAGGAAATAATAATTTATTCAATATTTATAAAATATTGAACTATCATATTCACACAAAGGGACTTTAATTTGAAAGATTACTTCTCATCCTGAATCTTAAAAAGAACTCTCAGGATCCTGATTTATACAGATTTTTCTAGACTGTCCCTTTTTTACTACCTACTTTTATAGATGTTTTATTTACTGTGCTATAAGAGGTCTAGGATAGTTTTCCTCTGGAAAAAGCCAAAAATTCTTCAAATATAAGGGAAAGATATAATTTAAGGATTATTTATAAGTGCATTTCTGAGACATGAATTAGACATCATATAAATTACTATTAATAAAAATCTATCTTTTTTCAGTAATTTCAAAACTACCTCGCATTTTAATGTTTGCAGCAGTGTTGATATAGAAAAATTTAATTATCTAATGCATTTGTTATTTTAGCTGAATCAAAAGCATTTTAACTCTTGAAATATCCTATGCCACAGAAGATCCCAGATTAAACTCTACGGCAACATCTAAAAGATAAAAATATACCTTTTCGCCGGGCGCGGTGGCTCAAGCCTGTAATCCCAGCACTTTGGGAGGCCGAGACGGGCGGATCACGAGGTCAGGAGATCGAGACCATCCTGGCTAACCCGGTGAAACCCCGTCTCTACTAAAAAAAAAAAAAAAAACACAAAAAACTAGCCGGGCGAGGTGGCGGGCGCCTGTAGTCCCAGCTACTCGGGAGGCTGAGGCAGGAGAATGGCGTAAACCCGGGAGGCGGAGCTTGCAGTGAGCTGAGATCCGGCCACTGCACTCCAGCCCGGGCGACAGAGCAAGACTCCGTCTCAAAAAAAAAAAAAAAAAAAAAAAAAATATACCTTTTCACATAAGAAAAACAGGATACAAAATTTACAGTAGTTTAATTAGTATAAAAATAGCTACTTCTGTGTTTTGTAAATTAATAAGTTTAACAAATAGACTTATATTTGTTGATTTTATTGCGAGCTTTCAATGAGCAATGTGTCTATTGCCCTACCTGCATGATTGCAGCAACTATAAATTGAGATCTTTCTAAATAAATAAAACTCTATTAGACACTTGGAATAAAGTAACATAAAATACATAGTCTTTTCTGTCAATAAATTTGCAATCTAGCTGAAGAGGCAGTACCAACATCCAATACTGTGATAGCAACCCAATCCCAACACAACATATGCATCACAGTGCCAAACCAGTACAGCCAAATCGTAGCTGAAGAGCTCAGTGAAGGGAGACATCCTTAAAGTCTGTGAGACTGGGATATTTGCCTTCTAAACTGAGATATTCTGGTTTTCAAAGTATACAGTTGTATGTGTGTGTGTGTTTTCTATTTTTTTATTGTATTGTTTTAAGAGGAGAAAGACTACACAGATATTTAGTGTAAAATTATGTACTAGGCAGGTAAGCTATTTGTGAAGTAGAACTACTTAGCTATATACTATATTATTTATAAGAGGAATTGTCAATTAAAAACAAATTGACACTAATTACACCAAATTGGACTTCAGCTGATTACAGTACACCAAATGATTCATTTATACATTCTGTTTTCATTGGATGTTGTGGAAAATTGTTTGCATTTCAGTGATTAAAAGGAAATCTTTAGTACAATTTTTCCATAAGGTTTTTCTTAGGAAAAAAAAAATCATGGTGTACAACTTATTGAGTGATTAGCTATGGGGCTAGCTGTTACATACTAGGTGCCAGAGATATTTGGAGCCCAAAAGCACGACCCCGGACCTACAAGAACTTATCATTCAACTGGCAAGGCAGCACTCTGTATTTAATATAGTAATACAAAGTGGGCAAATGTTAAAGGCTACATGAGCCTATTAGATACAGGTGTCCCAGTGAGGATATTATTCCCCAAACCAGAAGGAGCCAGTTCCATTCTAACCCTGAGTCTATGAATATAAGAATAATGCTGATATATCCCTTTTTGGTTTCAAATTTCCATTATCTGAAATAATAAAAGACAGGTGGAAGAGAAGTCCTGGAAGAAAAGGGTTCCTAAATATGCATTGCTAGAATGTCATAAATAACTAAACAAAATTGTATACTAAGTAGTAAACTTGGGGGCTGATGGTTAATTCTTCAAGAGGGGGATTCCCATATTCAGGAATCGCAGGTGTCAAAGATGGAGGGGACCTAGAGAGGGTCTATTCCAATACCACCGTATTATAGGAAGATTTGAGACGGAAGAGGGTAAAGATATCTATCTATCCATGGTCACACCAATTTGCAAGTAAGAAGAATTCAGATTTGTGCTGAGATCTGGAATTAAATCTCAGCCTCCTTCTTCACATCATGCTGCTTAACTATAAGTAAAGCACAGGGCAATGGACAAAGTTAGATATTTAACAAAATGCTGCTAATTGAAATTAGATCTTATAAAGGAAAAGCAACCTCACTCATCCTTACAAATCCTCTGAAATTTTTGTTTCCTAAATAACATACAGTCCCTAGGTAGGAAAAAGGCAGATTTACAGTAGTCTACATATCATTAACCTTAAGGAACAGCAAAATTAAAAAAAAATCAGCAATATAATGTTTGCCTCATGGAATCATTGTGAGAGCATTGTCCCAGAATAAGAGAATTTACCAACCAAAGGAGCCTTTAGAAATCGTTCTCATGACTTATGTGAAACAAAGGATCTATACCAGCCAACTTAAAGAAAAATCATACCTCCTATAAGGTGTCTTGAACACCATCAGAGCCTTCTGAAACAACATTTTGATGAGCAAAGTGAAAATGAATCGCAATATTGGCACAGGGTTCTGCTACAGTTTTACTTAAATCAAGACCAATTGGTTGAAAAGAGGAGATATACCAAGAAGAAAGATCCATTTCATGTGCTGCATTTTGATTGGGCTTCTGGATCCTCAAATTTAAGATCCACACTTTCCCCAGGACTCATCATTGCCTGATGATAATTACAAAGGTATGGTAATGGAGCGCTTTAAATCAAACATGCACAGTAGATCTGCTGTCACTGCAAGAACCATCTCATTGAAGCTGGCAGGGAAGGATGTGCTTGCCTTTCAACTGGCAGAGGAGTCTTCTTGGCTGGCATAGAAACTAGCTCTGCCTTAAATCTTCCTGATTTAAATTACTGTTAGAGTAATTTGGCTAATTGAAAATGTCTGTCTTTGGAGAAATTTTTCATAATGGTAGTGTCATTTGCAGGGTGCGGAAGAGATCTTCAGGGCAGCGGCGCTGCCTGCCCGCCTACAAAGCCCCCATTGATCAACAGTACCATCCAAAAAGTCCACCTAGGCAAAGGTTCATCCAAGGACATGCCAATGACTCTTTCTTGCCAAATGGTATACACGAGCAAAGTGTCTCTGAGACAATGCGAAGCCTCCAGTAAGGCAGACAATGTAGATGGGGTATTCCCAGCCCATCCTGGACAGCTCCAGTTATTTCGAGAAGTGGTGTGGAACTGGAACAGCCTTAAAGGAAAATTGGCCATCTTTAATTTAAACATGAATGTATGTGACAGACCACCTGAAGGAAATAAGCAGGGGGAGAAAAAAAATTTCAAAGCAGACATAGTTTTACAATTTAGGCAGAAACCACAGTTGGGACACCATGTGTTAAAAGTTTGTGTAAAAACTGGTTCTTAATAAAATCACAATGCATGTGGTATTGTTTTTCAATGTTTTTATTTCCTAATTATTTCATCTCCTTTTAAATCTCTAAGTTAATTTTCCTTAACCTTTAAAGCACTAATCTGCTAAAAGAAAACGAGCACGTCTTTAATTGTCCTGAAATGGGAGGTTAAATTACATACCAGCTACTCAAACAAAATTCTACCACAATGCATCGGTGAATTCAACAAAACAAGCCAAAATCACTAGTGGGAAAAATAAATCAGTCTCTGAGAAGGCAAATCCTTTTGGTTTTGTTCTTCCTGTTCTGGCCCACCTCAGCCTTGCCAGGCCTCCAGTTCTCACTTTTCCTGAGTCTCTGAGTCCCTCATCCAATCCAGGTCTCATAACATTTGCTGGTCTTACCAGTCATCCTGCAACCAATGACTCACTCTTTTTCTCTGCTTTACCCTTACTGAACACTCTCTGACTTCAAACTTGTCCTCCTTCCTTGTGCAGTTTGCTGCTTCAAAGTCTCCTCAACTGCCAAAAGCTAGCATTTATAAACATTCATAAACAAAGAAAGATTTCAGTTACAGTGATCAATCCAGGAGCCCCCAAAACAGAGACTTAACTTTGAAATCTGATTTTATGCCACTCGTGCCTCTCTTCAAAGCTCATTTCTAAAGGATTTGAAATATGCATTGGTGAGCTTCTCTATTATGTATCCTAGGTTGAGCCCATCTATTTAAAACTAGTATCTAGCTTGGCAGAGCTACCTTCCACAGTTTATTTGTAAGTCAATTCTTTGAAATGCCTTTTCTGGTGGAAACTATCATCTACAGAATGGTTTAAGTCCTAGGCCAACTCGAAATATCTATCTAGCCCACAAAGTACATGAAGCATAGCACTGAACTAAAAGAAATTGGAAGCTCATATAAGTTAAAGTTGAAAAGAAGCATAAAGATTATATAAACCAACTTTTTTGTTTTATAGATGAGAAAATGGAGATATTAAAAAGCTAATTCTTCCATCCTAACACAGCATCCAAGAGGCAGAACTGGGAGTTCTCTTTATTGCCAAGACTGGGCATTGTCTCAATTAACCTACACGACAATCTTGATGATTAGTATTATTATTCACACGAGGAAACCAAAGTCAAGAGAGCCTAAGTAATTTTTCAAGGTCATACAACTAGTACCAGTAGGGTGGTGAAGCGGGGATTTAATCTCAGTTTTCTCAGACTTCATGCATGCTTCAGTCTACTGCCCCTCATAGATCCAGTTATTATTTGTCACCACCATTTCATTGAGAATCTGTTTAGAGGCATGACTAAAATGTCTGGGATTACATTTCTTCATTATGTAATGGAAGAAAGGTCACTCTTCTCACCCACAAGTCCAAATCACTAGTGATAGCCCTATGGTCTAGAAGAGACACCAAAAAGAAAATTTATGAATAATAAATAGAGCAGTTTAACTGAACCCTGGGAGAACACAACTTTCTTTACTTCGTGTCTTGTTCCAGCTACGGGCCTATATTATCTCTCCTTCCCTTCTCAGTCCAGTTCCTTCTGAGCTGCCTATAATTCTTTTCCCTTTTTTAACCTCCCATTTATGTAACAACTTACTAAAGTCAGGGTTCTGCCCCATCACTCCACTGAAATTGTTCTAAAAACATATATCTCAGTGACTTTTTAGCAGATAATTCAAATCAGTATTTTTTCAATCAACTTTCTAATCTGGGTAGGCAGCATTCAATAGCTTTAATTATCCTATTCCTAGAACTCTTTTCTCTTTTGCTTTTTATGAGCCCATTCATTTCAGAACCATTCCTCATCTGCCTTATTTATAAGCTTTTGCTCCTCCTCCTCTTCCTGGTCTTAAATGTTTGTGTTTTCTAGAATCTGACCCTTGATCTTCTTTTCTCTAAAAACCAGTGTTTTTCAACTTTTCCTGAACATTGGAATCTATAAGGTGGTATACAAATTATAATAGCAAACGCTTCTGAATGGCAGAGTACAGACCTCCATAAATCCTCTCCTCCATTAGAAAAAAGAGAGAGAATACTACTAAAAAAGGAGAAAAATAAATTTTGCCAGAACTCTAGCAATTAAGCAAAGGCTTGCAAGAATCTGAGGAACATTTATTCCAGAAAATCAACTGGCCCTTGGTAAAAACAGCAAGCTTTGTGGCATTTAAATATGCCCTATTCCCCCTCCCTATGTCCATGGTAGCCTTCCAACCAAAAGCGACACGAACTGTGAACTCTAGAAGCCTAGGAGCCACTGGGAGGGAGTGAGTGGGTTTGGAGTTCCTGGAAAATCCTATCCCTGGAAAACTATCACTCTTCACCTCACTAGTACTTTCACTCTCAGGGCTTGTTTTTATCTGATGTGACTGACAGTTGACTCAAATCTAAGGCAGCAGCTCATTTGGTATGAACAGCCCTGTCCTTAAAGAATTTGTTAAAATCAATCAGTGCCAATTATTCAATTGTGCAGCTGAGGCAGTGACACAAGTTGGGTTAAGAGACTTACCAAAAACTTTAAAAGAAAAAACCGGGGGATGGGATTTTTATATGGAATGTTGAAAATATCTAACATATTCCTGGAACTCTAGAAGATCATATGCACTTGCAGGAATCTGCACACGTACAAAAAAAGACCTGGGAAGGCCTTAATCTCTCACCTGTGGATAATTCTGAGGCTTTGCACAAGCAGGAAATGAAGGCTAAAGTAGAGTTTTCAAACTGCCTGCTGGAATGTTGAAATATTCCCCTCAGACACATGCACTCAAAGCCCTTCAGTAAAATGACAGCTACTTGCTGGTTCAATGCATTCAAAGAAATCTATGTGAAGTCATTAGCTGACCGCTAAGCCAACTGATCAGAGATATTGAGGGGTATGCGTGACAGAAAGTCAGACTCTTCACAATTAATTCAGGAAACTCAATAAACAAACAAGCATCCATAGCAACAAACTAACAACACCCACAGCTAACATTGTAATTAATCATAAACAAAAGAATGCTTCTCCTCTAAGATCAGAAACAAGACAGGGATGTTTGTTATTCCTATTTCAATTCAACATTAAAGCTACATTTGAAAATGTATATTGTACAACACCACTGATATGAATTGTACATATATACTTAGTGTACTAAAAAACAATTGTACACCTCAAAAGGATGAATTATATATTATGCAAATTATACCTCAATAAAGCTGGTATCAAAAATATTACTATCTGGGCTCTATCTCCATATATTCCCATTTAATGCTTGCTCGATGTGACCTGCATCTTGAGAATTCTTAAAGCACTTCCAATGATTCTATTCTGGAGTCAACATTGAGACTCACTGGTCTATGTCATCTCTCTGGGAGAGTGAGTCTAAATCTTGGGATGCCCACTGGCACCATCCAAGGAGTTTTTGAAAGTTCAGTGTTTTCTATGAGGAGCTTAACCAAATGTATAAGAAAAAAAAAAACTCCATTAAAAAGTGGCAAAGGACATGAACAGACACTTTTTAAAAGAAGACATACATGTGGCCAACAAGCATACGAAGAAAAGCCCAGCATCACTGATCATTAGAGAAATGAAAATCAAAACCACAATGAGATACTATCTCACACCAATCAGAATGGCTATGATCAAAATTCAAAAAATAACAGATGCTGGAGAGGTTGTGCAGGAAAAGGAATGCTTATATACTGTTAGTGGGAGTGTAAATTAAATTAATTCAACCACTGTGGAAGACAGTGCAGTGATGATTCCTCAAAGACCTAAAGTCAGAAATACCATTTGACCCAGGAATCCCACTACTGGGTATATATCAAAAGGAAAATAAATCATTCTATTATAAAGACACATGTACACGTATGTTCACTGCAGAACTATTCACAATATCAAAGGTGTGGAATCAATCCAAATACCCACCAGTAATGGATTGGATAAAGAATATGTGGTACATATATACCATGTAATACTACGCAGTCATAAAAAGAACAAGATCATGTTCTTTGCCAGGACATGGATGGAGCTGGAGGCCATTATCCTTAGCAAACGAATGCAGGAACAGAAAACCAAATACCATATATTCTCGCTTAGAAGTGGAGCTAAATGATGAGAACACATGGGCACATAGAAGGGAACAACACACACTGAGGCTTGTTGGAGGGTGGAGAGTGGAAGGAGGGAGAGGCTCAGGAAAAATTACTAATGGATACTAGGCTTAATATCTGGGTAATAAAATAATTGGTACAACAAACCCCATGACACACATTTACCTATGTAACAAACCTGCACATCCTACACATGTACTCCTAAACGTAAAATAAAAGTTAAAAAAAGAAATGTCAGCGCTTAGTTCCTGCCCCTAGAGATTCTGATTTAATTGGTGTGGAATGTAGCATAGGCAATAAAATTTTTTAAAGGTTTTTATCATGTACAGCAAAGTTGAGATACACTGATCTGTTGTCCTAACCACTCTAAATTTTCAGCTCAGCCCTTCTACCCAATGACTTATTTTGAATGTTCCACATGAATCTCAAACCCAATCTGTTCAAAATGAAACTCATCTTCTTTCTAAAATCTTATTCTCTACAGTGCTCAATCACCCATCTAGATTTCAAATTATAAATCCAAATATTACCATTGTCTTTTTCCTCTCCTTCATACTTCACACACAATCACTCAGCCCCAGCAATATTACTGTCAAAACTTAACCATCAGGTTTACCCCTTCCTCTTCCTCCCCACTGCCTCTTCTTCAGTATATGTATATATTTATCTCCTTTCACAGAATCATGATCAATTCTCACTACTCTTTATAACTCTATACTTCATCTCTTCCAATGCACTTACAGACTGCTCAGTAGAGCATTGGAAATTGCAAATCTGATTACACCACTCCCCAGTGTAAAATGTTTCCTTAGCTCTCAAGTACTTTCTGAATGAAATTCAAACACTTACACTGATTTTTAATTATCTGCTCCTACCTAATTCTCCAGCCTTATCATTCATCACTTCACCACGCCTCTCTCGTTACCCTATCCTGTGGTGATAGGAAACTGCTTTCACTTTTTCTAATGTGCTTTACTCTCATAACTTGCAAGCTGATCCACCACCTACCTCCCCATGTCTAGACCCACCACCTTCACTGAAACCCATACTGATCCCTCAGTACTTAGCTCAGATGTGAACCTTTTCTGATAAAACAACCTGGTTACTTCCAGTATGAATTAAATTCCCTGCTGTGTGTTCCCATATTATCCCGGGCATTCTTCTACTACAGAATTTATCATTCTTGCAAAATTGTCTGTTTAATCTTTCTGTTAAACTGATCGCTCTCTAGAGCAGAAATTCTGACCACAGCACTGAGTACAGAGGCAACATATAGTAAATGCTTAATAACCTAAAATATGCAGTAAAGGAATAGTTGGTTTTTCTTTTTTCCAGATTGTCTATTGTAGCATTAGAATATACTAATATTTTATTGTTAATTTTTAAGAATTATAAAACAGAATACATAGTTGCAGGAATGCATATATACACACACATACACATCCTGTATTTCTGTGTATGTCTATGTGTGTGCATATATATGAAATACAGACACCCAAGTACACACTATATGTATATATATAGAGAGAAGAACCTGTACAGAAATAGAAAAATATTAATAATGGTTCTCTAGACATTTCTTTTCTTGTTTAGGCCTTTCTATGCTTTTATATGTGAACACGTATTATTTCACAATGAAAATAATTTTTAAAAGATAAACTTGTCTAATTTTTCCCAATTTTACTTGCTACAGTTTTTCTTCTAAATAAGCCAAACGAAGCAGAATGCACTCAAGTTTTTCTCTGTATGCCTGTCCTAAAAACGTATTTATATTGAAATGAAAAAAAAATTTGAATTTCTCATGTATTGAGTTGCTATGATCACCATTAACAAATTATAATTCACTGCCTTTGTGTATCTTAATGTAGGAGAAGAAAAATGTTTAGGTGAACAAAAAGAGAAAAACTTAGATGGTTATTTCTTAATACAGCACAAAGTATGAGAAATTCATATTTTAATCAAACTAAAAAGACGACATTGATTTAAATATGTATTTGAGAATAAACATTTCACTTTGATTTAAACATTGTTTACTCAGAAATTTGTATCATGTCTTCATAGTTGCAAAAGTTGATTGGGAAAAATGTCCCTTATCAAAGCAGTTAAAATTATGCACTGGATGATAAAAGGTTCAGGTACCATTTTCGAGGGACATGCATTCTTAGTTAGCAGACTATTTTCCTGATTATACCGTTAATCTGACAGAAGCACATGGGCATTAAGTTTGAATGTTATGAAACCGTCTTTGCAAAAATCGTAACTGAGGAAATTATGACAGTGAAAGAGATCGGACCTAACCAACTCCATTTTGCTTCCAATCTTTAAGCTGTCTTTGTTCATTCCTGGGCATAGGCCTAAATAACCTTGGAAAGGAATTTAATACATAGTTTGACTGTGAAACAAAATTTATAATAGCCCTTTCCCGAAAAGACCCGCTTCTTGCCTGGGGACCAGTCTGCCTTTGTAGGACTAACACATTAGCTTCAAGATTAGAAATTATGGTTTAGGGCTGCAAGAGTCTGAACCTCCCCAAATTGCTCCTGGGAATAACATCAATATTGTAAAGCCTAAGATCAATGCTTGAGATCTTTTGCAGACCCTGGATTCCAATGCAGCAGATGACAGACACTACCCAGAAGGGTAATCTGGCCAACCAGTTCTGAGATCCCATCTAAGAACAGAAGTCATCAAGAACTCACTTTGACCCCCAATTATTTAATCTCCCGCCCAACCAATCAGCATTCCCCACTTCCCGAGCCCCTACTCGCCAAATTATCCTTAAAACCTTCCGTATCCGAGTTTTCAGGGAGACTGATTTGGGTAATAATAAGGTGGCGGGCGCCTGTAGTCCCAGCTACTTGGGAGGCTGAGGCAGGAGAATGGCGTGAACCCGGGAGGCGGAGCTTGCTGTCAGCTGAGATAGCTCCGCCTCACTCCAGCCTGGCAGACAGAGCGAGACTCTGTCTCAAAACAAATAAAAAATAAAAAAATAAAAAATAAAAATAAATAAAAAGTAAATAAATAAAACTCCAGCCTCCCACACAGCCGCCTCTGCGTGAATTCCTCTTTCTCCATTGCAAGTTCCCTGTCTTGATAAACGAGCTCTCTCTAGGCGGTGCGGAGCTGAACCCATCGGGCAGTTACAGTTATAAACTGGTTATACTGCCACTGAGAAGTCATTCATATTTACAAATTCTAGAAAGCACTGTAAAACTGTTGGTCCACTTTCCTTTTATAAAACCATAATTTCCAAACAATCTGAAATTGTTTGGAAACATAAACAAAACAAACCAGTGCCTAGCCATGCCCACGCTTTGTTTGTTTGTTTGTTTTGGTCATTATACGGCATGGCTTAGTTGTCTTTAAGCCTCTGTTTGTACTTTTCCAAGGTTAGAAATGGAGGATAAATTCAGAAATCTCTCAAGAGTGTATAGCAAATACAGCCAAAGCAAGTACATATCATTCACATGAAAACAATGGACTAAGAGAATCAAGGGAAAACTTGAAGAGGAAATTAAGATATGAAGAACAAATTTGGAGCTTAAGTTACAAGGAACTTGAAATAGAAAGAAAAGGACAATAGGTCTTGCATTGTTGATAATGGAGGATTGCCCGGTTCGTATGAGCACAATCCTCTGGCTTTTACAAGTACATTTGGCCTCTCCATGCAGGAGAGAATTTTTATCTGGAGAATCTGAACTATTTACAAGAAAAACATCTAAACTTATTGATTTGGGATCCCCTATGAGAACACCTAATAAGAACACCTAATAAGAACACTTTACAGTTAAACCTATAATCAATAAGTCACACATACACACATACATGCAAACATTCCAATCAGCTTTTTAGTGAGCAATCCTCATACATAAGCATATATCCAAAAATCACAAGATTTCTGAGGAAAGTTTCTAACATGAAAAACAAACCAAAACCAGCCAACAGCAATATGAAACTTGAAGAAAAGGGAATCTATTCAAGGAGTTGGGGGAAAATTATTATTAATATTCTTAGAGAAAAAAAGATAAGTTATTTTGTCCATGGAACAAGAACTGCCACTTCTACCAAAACGCAATAATGACGACAAAACAAAACGCATAAAAAAGAGACTTTTGAAATCTAAAATATTAAAGTAGAAATTAAAAATAAAGTAAAAACATTAAAAGAAGATATTTTAAAACTAAATATAAAACAGAAAAGATAGGAAAATTATAGGACCAGTATAGGAGGTACAATATTCATTCACAAAATAGGAGATATCAAAAGGCTAACAGGGGAAAAAAAAATAAGTTAAAATTTGTTTTCTATAAATTTCCCTGAATTGAAGGGTCATTCAATTTGAAAGACCCACTGAGTGGCCAATGCAAAGGTTACACATTATGCGTTGTTGCAGACTTTCAAAATGCTTGAAACAAAGAAAGATTCTACAAGAATTTCAATAGAAAAAAGAAAAAGACATAAAATATCCGAATAAAAATGCTCTTTCTCCACAGAAGCACTAGCTACAAAAGATAAAACAAAAAATGCCTTTAAAATTCTGTGAAAAAGTTATTTGCAAACGAGACTTTTATATCCAGCCACGATATCAAAGTCAAAATAAAATGAAGTAAAATAAAGAAACTTTTAGATATAAAAATGAAATTTAAAAACCCATTTTTAGATATATGACTTTTTGAAAAATTCACCTCCAATGTACCCATCTCAAGAAATCACTGTAGGACATGCTCCATCAAAATGAAGATTTAAAACCAAAAGAGGAATATTTGGGATCAGCTCAAAGTGAAAGGTGAAAAGAGTCCCAGGAAAACAATTCCAAAACTGTTATGGAGAAAACCCAGTCGACATTGAGACTGGTCAAAATGCTAAAGAAGAGACATGATCAAGTAGATGAAACTCATATTTTACATCAGCAAACAAAATAACAAAACAAGTATGACCTTCAGGATTTTTTAAACTCAACAAAAAGTAGAAAAAAGAGAAAAAGTAATCTGACACATAGTAGACATCACCAATATATCATTCACTTTTTCCTTCTGAAACTTTCATATCCCAGTATCCATGCACTTAGACAAAGTCATGTGACTAGTTTGAGTCAATTAAGTGTGAGCAGAAATAACAAATGATCACTTCTGGTCTGAAGCAATGAAAAGTCCCTGGATTTTCCACTCCCTTCTCTCTCTCCTTTCCTGTCGAAATTATTATTGAGCGAGTGCAGCCACAAGATCAGAACATTCTGGATAGCTGTGTCACACATGAAGGACAAATGTCCTGAAGAGTCACTTGAACCTGGAGCTGACTTTGCATGAACTCAAAGCCACTGAAATTCTGGTGTTGATTGTTACTACGGTATGGATGAACCTATTCTGGCTTATGCTATATTTTCATAGTTCTATGTAAATAACATTTACATATTCATAATAATATAAATACTAATTTTTGTTCTATCCAGCATTGATATTGTGGAAACAGGAAATGTGCTGTGTGAGAGTGCTGCGTATAAATGTGGGAAGAGGAGCGAGGAATAGGCGTGTGTATTGGTGTGGTGAGGATATTGGCTGTGAAACGGAGTAAAATCCCTCTCTTCTGCAGTGAAAAGTCAGTAATAGTGTCTAAATTTCAAAGAAATGGTAATAGGACTATGTCTTGTCCTCAACTTTGGGTCCTACTTTCTATATTGGCACAAAGGTAAAACCCCTCTTTTTTTTTTTTTTTTTTTTTTTGAGACAGAGTCTCGCTGTGTCGCCCAGGCTGGAGTGCAGTGGCCGGATCTCAGCTCACTGCAAGCTCCGCCTCCCGGGTTCACGCCATTCTCCTGCCTCAGCCTCCCGAGTAGCTGGGACCACAGACGCCCGCCACCTCGCCCGGCTAGTTTTTTGTATTTTTTTAGTAGAGACGGGGTTTCACCGTGTTAGCCAGGATGGTCTCGATCTCCTGACCTCGTGATCCGCCCGTCTCGGCCTCCCAAAGTGCTGAGATTACAGGCGTGAGCCACCACGCCCGGCCGGTAAAACCCCTCTTGACAAGCACCTATAAGGCAGATCAATTGAGAACATACATTGTGTTTTACTTTTGGGTGTGACTATGAAAGTTCAGGTCTTTGACAGTGGTCAAAGGTCCTTTAGGTCATCATCCTTGACTGGCTTCCTTCATTCATAGTGGTAGAGAAGATGAAGTGGCAGTGAGAGGATCTTCCTGGCAGCCAGATATATGTTTCTTTACCAAACCCCCTTCCCATAATTAATTCAAGGAAAAGTACTCATTTGACATGAGCTGAGACAATAAAATCCTCTCCTGCTGAATTCAGAACTGAGAGGGAAACGCCCTTGGTTTAGTATGCTCTGTTTTCTTAAAATAAGATAGGGATCTCAAGGCCTGTGAAGTGGCTATCATCCCCCTGGTGTTGACTGAGTGATAAAAACCAGCTTGCAACATGAGAAGAAAACAGATGTACAGGGAGATAATGTTTGGGGTCCTTATAACTTCCCAGTTCCTGGTCCTGTGTGGGAAGCACCCCTTTTATGTGTAAACTAACTCGGTTTCTTTTCATGCTTACAGTCAGAGAGTTCTGACTGTTAAGACTATGCTTATCAACCAGCACACAAAAGGCAGCTTCATTCTTTCCTTTGCACCTAAAAATATACACTCCTAAGGTAGTTAAGAGGCAAAGGCCTCAACCAGAATCTCTCCTTTGCCGGCACACTGCTATTTATTTGACAGTCATACAGGTCTTAGAATAGGCCTCTGGCCCTTCTTTAAAAGCCACAGCATCTAGGAAGCACTGTGGAATTAACAGAAGAATGAGCCTCCTGGACTGAACGATTTCACCGCAGTGTCTTCTGCCTCGCTACTGTCACATACTCAGAGCACAAGGTTTTAAAGGACGTGAGAAAAACACACCCCCTCTCTCTAACATTTATTTTTTATTAGAGGAGACTGACATTAATTATCTGTTTCCCCATCTGTAGAAACCTCTGGAATCCTTTTGCTGAAGCGTCAGCCCAGGTTTATAATAGCCCACTCTCCTGGAAGACAGAAGGAAAGTCAAATGTATTATACCACCAAGAGGGCATAAGCTAATAAAGAAAAATGATTAATCAATATTTGTGAGCAATACATTGAAACAAAGAGAGTCTGCCTTAGCTCCAGAGTCTAAACCACTTTGTTGAGAGAGCACTTCTGAATCCACTCCGTCATTCTCGATTTAGCAAATGTGAGCTTTTCTTCTTTCCCAGTTAATAGCCAAAATAATTAACACAGAGTTTACATGTACTGGGAAATTGCTGTGTTGAGAAAAAAAGAGAAATCGTACAAACCCTGTGGCCAAGCAGGTTGCTGCCAGAAATAGAACTGTGAACATCAGTCTGATTGGAAATGCTGCTGTGTAAAGGTGACTGAAACTCTGAAATCAGCGCAACATTTTCCATATTCACGCCCTATGCAAGGTTCTCAGGTTGTCTCATCAGAAGTGAGGACAACAGGGCCAGCTTTTGGTTAAAAATCTCAGATGAAAGAAATGAGTTATTCACACTAGCATTAACGAACACATGAAAACAAAAATGATTTAAAGGGTTTTTTTTGACACTGTTCATTTTCAACTCATACCAAAGCTAACTATTAATATTTTAAGCTTGTTATACTTTGGTTTGTCTTTTAAAATGGAAAGGAGCCCATCAGATCACATAGCTCCTTATCCTTGTTTTAAACGGCAGAGGAACAGGAGCATCAGAAAGGTTCAGTGCCTAGTCCAGCATCAACAGCTGGTGAACAGCTGAAGAGTATGAAAGCCAGGCCTCCTGGCTCCTCATTTGTGTTCCTTCCACCACACTCTGCTTCAGATAAAGTCTACACGAGTCCCAGTATGATAATGGAAATAATGTCACACATGAGAAGACCGGTGGCCTCCAAGGTATATCAACTTCCCACTTGTGAGAGGGCAATTTTCCTCTCCCCCAGAGAGAATCACAGCCTTCTTTTTGAAAGCGATTTAAAAGGTGCAAATGTGTGAACTTCTAACAAACTGCTAAGGCAAGTGTATTGCCTAAGCAATAAAACGTAATGTCACAAGGAAAATCAGGTGATTTCATGTGCAAATTTTACCCTCTGGAATCTAAATATCTTGATCATCCTTCAAGGAAAGAAAAAAAAAAAAAAAAAAAAACCTTGAGCTTCTTGTCACCGCAATTGAACTGCAACTCCATTACTGGATCAATATTCCTGCTAGCAAATATCCCTCTGGAGTAGCCTTGCTACAAAAATTAAAATGGTTTTGGGAGGGGGGAGTAGTAATTCTGGGAAACTTAGGGGAAATGACCTCAAAACAGTATTTGTTTAATAGGCAAAACAGGGGCTGGGTGGGCAGGGGTGTGGTTGAAGGGGATAGAATAGGTTACATTGTAAAGAACTTTTTAATAAAAGAAAGATGTAAACATTGTAGCTTCCCAGAGGATAAAATGATCACATGGATCTTTTTCCAAATAAATACTATTATGCTACACTTTCATGGTCAATAGTGCTCCATTTGTAGGTGCCCCACGTCTCAAATACCAATTTGGCTTATCTGTTTTCTCCTTCTTACATAGATCTCAAAAGCTGTAACAGATTCAGGGAAATAGATGACCTAGTCCAAATGCTCACTTCTCTAGGGACTTGCCTTTAAATTGACCTTGAGCTTCACAAACCAAAAAGAGCATTTGTGTACCGCAGGACAGTATTAAATCTGAAAATAATTAAATAAAAAATGAGGGATAGGCACAGTTGGTCAAAGCAAATAAATACTCATTTAGACAGCAAAGCCAATAGAGAAGAATGCAGAGGCCCTCTTAGCTACAGATTCCTTACGGGGCATAAGCAGTTACAGGAAACGTCTGTTTAGAACAATGTCACACAATCATCAGTCTTTCACAAGAAATTTTAAAAATGTGAACTTATTCAACTTTTTATGTGGCTTTATGTTTCTGCTCTTCTAATTTGGAAGATTTTGTTGATATTGGGAAGAAAAAAGTAACAACCTGGGGTTCGGTCAAGAAGTACATGGGTCAAGAAACATTTTATTGTTCACTATGAATTTTAATGTACTCAGATATCATCACCTTGCTGCTAAGTCTTGTTCCCTTGTTCTCTGAAGAAGAAACACACACAGCTGTGTGGTAATATTAGTGGGATTATGGGCTACCAATGAATATACTGAAACCAAGATATGTGTGACTTATGACATAAATAAAAACTGTTGCTACCATGAGCGGGAAATTCTCACAGTTAATACTCACTGACTTGTAAAGGGTGTGCCTGTTTTTAAATCTCCAACGGGTACCTACTGATGAGGGCTATTTTAAAAATTAGGCATGGAAAAGGTAAAGAGAAATCAAGGCTAAAGGCTGATTTTGTTACTCAGTCTGAAATAAACATAACCAGAGTTTTTGAAAGGTAAAAAGAAGATAAAATAATCATAGCTTAGAGACTTACCTAGTACTTTTCAAGTGCTGTAGGTAGTGCAGCAGGTTAAAGATGGCTATCCATTTTTTGATATTTCTCCCATAGAGAGATGGAATCTACAATTCCTCCCTGAATCTGGGTTGTTTTTCTAATGGCTTTGATGAGTTGAACAGGACAAAAGCATCTCTGTGTTAGTTTCTGAACCGAGCCCCTAAAAATCTGGCAGCACCTATTTCTCTTTTCTTAGAACACTGTTCTCAGAGTCTTGAGCTTCTACATAAGAAATCTGATTATCCTGAGAAGGTCTGCTGGAAAGGTCACAAGTAGGACATCTGGTCAATCTTTTTAGCTTTCCAGTCATACCTACACATGCCAGATATGTGGGTAAAGCCACCTGGACCTCCCAACTAGCTCGTTTGCCACCAATACCACCAGTGGCCAACCAATGAAGCAGAAGAATGAAGGAGAAGAATTGCCCTTTTGAGATCTGCCTACATTCCCGACCCAGAAAATTGCGAGACATCATAAAATGCCTGTTATTTGAAGCCACTGAGTTCTAGAGTGGACAACCAGAACATGTAATACACAAGCTCTTTACATATATTAACCTATTTAATCCTCCTTATCACATAGGTAATACTATTTTTCCCATTTTAGAGATAAAATAGAAGAAACAGAAAGTCAACAAGATTAAGTAACTTGCCTCCAACTACATTGTCAGTAAAGGACAAAGCAAGGATCCAATCTTAGGCAGTCTGGTGCTAGAATCTACACTCTTAGCCATGATATTTTCTCCATCAATTCTGAAATCAAGTCACCACTCTACAAATATTCATGGAGTTCTTGAAATATTGTAAAAGCACTGATAGTTGTAATGTGGTAGAGGAGGCGTGACCACAGATATTGGTACAGTAATCATATCTAATAAAAAAGAGGCATTCCCTGGACCTTAATTCAAAATAAACTACTGTGTCTTCCTTAACTTACCACACCTCCTCTCCAGTTTTCTCTATTTCATCATTCCAATTATTTCCTCTATAACACTTAACCCTATCTGAAATCACTTCTTTCATGTATTATTTAGTTGCTTATTGCCTTTCTTCCTCTTTGGAATATAAGTTCAGTGCAACTAGTGTGGAATGGTTTGAACATCCTTATATACTTAGTTTTACTTTATTTAATAAAAAGTTATTAACCAAATGTTGCTAACATCACATCATCTCATCCTCTTCAGGCTACACTGTTAGCTTTAAAATGCTAAAGGCATTCAGGCTGAATATTTAAATGTTGAGGCAAACAGCACAGAAGAGATCTCCAGGGCCATATCTCCCCTTTCCAGAGAATACATGTCATTTTTAGCTAGAGCAGATGTCCTTAACTTGAGTACAGTGAATGAGATTCATATGGTCCATCAGCCCTTTAAAATTGTACCCAAAACATAGGTGTGTAGATTTGTGTGCCTTTATTTTGAGAGAAGAACCATAACTTTTATCATATTATCAAAACAATCCTCAAATCAAAAAGTATAAAGAGTTATTTTTTTAAAAGATTGTTTCTTAGCCTTTTTTTCACTGTCATCTCCCAAGAAATAAATTTTTCATAAGGATTTAGTATGTGAGGTCTCACATATACAAAGAAAAAAATGGAAACAAAATGTCATGAAATAATATTTCCCCCAATTTCATGCAGTTCACTTTAATATTTTCTATTTTATTTTATTCTACTTCATATTTGAAATGCTGATTTTGACCTGCAAAACTGATTTCATACTCATTAGTGAAAGGCACTGTTATAGAAATAATTGAACCACATTTTTTTGTTTTGTTATGTTTTTTGTTTTCCAATTCTAGTATGCTTACAGATAAGATGTTAAAGTCGGTTGAAAGAAAGTATGGCATCTTGGTAGATAGGTGAAGAGGTATTTTAGGGCAGATGTGAGCTTGTGAACTTTCCAATCAT
Organism: Chlorocebus sabaeus; assembly: GCF_047675955.1. Lineage (NCBI taxonomy): Eukaryota > Metazoa > Chordata > Mammalia > Primates > Cercopithecidae > Chlorocebus > Chlorocebus sabaeus. The sequence goes on from NC_132905.1 coordinate 88,144,953, forward strand.
ACTCCATAGCAGGCAGTTGCTTACCCTTCTGAGTAAGTCCCGCTTCTAGAACACAAATGAAAGTATAATATGAAATAAGACTTCATGACCAGGCACGGTGGCTCACACCTGTAATCCCAGAACTTTGGGAGGTGGAGGCGGGTGGATTACCTGAGGTCGGGAGTTTGAGACCAGCCTGACCAATATGGAGAAACCCCATCTGTACTAAAAATACAAAAAATTAGCCAGGCATGGTGGCGCGTGTCTGTAATCCCAGCTACTCGAGAGGCTGAGGCAGGAGAATTGCTCAAATCCAGAAGGTGGAGGTTATGGTAAGCCAAGATCAAGTCATTGTACTCCAGCCTGGGCAACAAGAGTGAAACTCGAAAGAAAGGAAAGGGAAGGGGAAGGGGAAGGGGAAGGGGAAGGGGAAGGGGAAGGAAAGGACGAAAGGAAGGAAGGAAGGAGAAAGAAAGAAAGAAAGAAAGAAAGAAAGAAAGAAAGAAAGAAAGAAAGAAAGAAAGAAAGAAAGAAAGAGAGAGAAAGAGAGAAAGAAAGAAAGAAAGAAAAAGAAAGAAAGAAAGAAAGTAAAAGAAAGAAAGAAAGAAAGAAAGAAAGAAAGAAAGAAAGAAAGAAAGAAAGAAAGAAAGAAAGAAAGAAAGGAAGGAAGGAAGGAAGGAAGGAAGGAAGGAAGGAAGGAAGGAAGGAAGGAAAAGAAAAGAAAAGAAAAGAAAAGAAAAGAAAAGAAAAGAAAAGAAAAGAAAAGAAAAGAAAAGAAAAGAAAAGAAAAGAAAAGAAAGAGAGAGAAAGACTTCATGAGTGTGGATATGCATATCAATTTCTGCACCTGTAGGCTTCAGTAGGGGTAGAGCAAGGAGGGTAAGGAGTATGATAGTTTGATGTTTCACAAAGAAAGTTCTTTGAGAGCACATCCCGTAGTGAATCTACAAATTACCTACAGAACTTCACACAGCATCCTGTGGGTACATTGAATGGGGAGATAGCAAGTACAGGCAAAAGATCACTGTACTCTGAATCAAAAGAAATGGGTTGGAGTCCTAGTTCCACTACTTGAGCAAGTTACACAAACTCTCTGAGCTTCTACTCCTTATTCTCTAAAATGATAAAAATAAAGGAACTTTATCAACCTAACAGGTTATGGTGAAGAACAAATAAAACAATGACTACGTAGACCTAGGGACTTTCTATTGTTTTCCCCTTAAACTAGATCTCACTAGTTGAGTAGAATTCAATTAATCTAGCAGTTATTGGCAAACAGTCTATATTCATTCAATAAATGTCTCTTTTCCAGACTAAAAATTATACAACTTTCATAATCTGCATTTCAATCATTTTACTTACTGATTACCACCTCTCATCCTTACAGTTCATCTACTCCACCTTCTGAAGACAGGAAGGACTTTAATTTCTTCAAAATCTTACTAACAACTAGCTCTACCTTGGGATGGTGGGAGGTGAAGTTGCTTAATGATATGGAATATAGGCTGTGGAGAAGAGAATTAACAACATAGAGGCAGCTTTGGTCCAGTGAAAAAATCTGGGCTTTGAGTCAGAAAAAAACATTGTTTAAACCTCAGACCCTTAATTCACTACCTATATGTAATGGGCTTCATTGTTTCCCACCAGAATTCATATGTTGAAGTCCTTGCCTCTTGCACCTCAGAATGTGACTTTATGTGGAGATAAGGTTTTTAAAGAGAATAATTGAATTAACATGAGGTCATCAGGATGAGTTCTAATCCGATATGAGTGGTGTCCTTTTAAGAAGATATTAGGACACAAACATGTACGGAGGGAAGATCATGCGAGAACACAGTCATCTACAAGACAAGAAGAGAAGCCTCTGAATGGAATCAACTCTGCCAACACCTTGATCTTGAACCTCTAGCCTGCAGAACTGTGAGAAAATGAATTTCTGCTGTTTAAACCACCTAGTCTGTGATACTTCGTTGTGGCACTCTAAACAAATATATTATGCAACCTTAAGTATCTTATAAGAATAAAATTTGAAAAACTGTTTTTAATAAATAGTTCTAGGACATTTATGTTGTCTTTGTTTTCTCAAGATAGAAAAAAGAGGAGTTTGCCATAAGCAAGGTAGGATAAAGTAATTACAGATTTTTTTTGAAATATAAGCTGTATACCTGGACCAAGAAAATGAGCAACATCCTCATGAATCTTGTTTAAATTATCTTGTTTAGAAATCTTTCTTGTTATCTCCATAGAGTACGTATATCTTTTTGAATAAGGGGGAATTTTGTGACTTCAAATAGTGGCAAAAGTGACTTATAACCTGATTTCACAAATGGGCTCACGGTCTTGACCCTTACTAGAGCCTAGCTTGGTAGTCCTTAAGAGCTAAGCTGTAAGCAAAACCCCTTTATCATCCCCTCAATGGCTAAGTGAACAGAGACAGCTTAGCGTCAGGGTACCACTCCAACCAATGAAAATTCCACTTATCCAGAGGAGGACTGGGAGAAGATAGGATCACTTCTGCATAGAGATTAAGCATTGAACTTGACATGGAATAAAAGGAAATATGAAACCCTTTGTCACAGTATACTAGAATTTCCTGCTATGTTTCATAGAAGGGGAAAGTCTCAGTTTCTTTAACCATATAGTAATGGTGTGTGTGAGCATTCAGATGCACGTGTCCGTACACACATCAAAATATTAATTGTGGATATCCATAGGTTTGGAGACTTTTAAATAATCAGTCTTCACTTTTTTCAATACTTTCCCAATATTCTAAAGTATTATATTTATAATAAAAAACTTAGAATTTTGTTACTTTCAATTTAATAAATGATGTTGGGAATCACCTACCAGTATATGGATAAATGAATAATTGAATTGCCATTGATAATATGAGAATAAAAGCTAATGAAAGAAAACACTGCTCTTTTTTTTTGTATGCAGAATGAAATGGGCCATTCAGAAACCACAGAGAGAGCCTCCTTGGGCACTGGCTAGGCCAGAGCATTGCTACATGTTATTTCCTATGTATTGCTACATGTTATCTGCTATGCTTCTTTGCAGATCCTTCTGATACCTGACTGAAGATGAACCCTGTGAGCCATGTGACAGCTCCCCAAAGAATTTATGTAAATCCATGCCTTTAAATCTTCTATTGCCATGACAAGAAAGTGCCACTCGATTCCTTGAAACAGAAACTTTACTGGGCATTACTTTGTCTTACGATCCTGGAGATTTCCTTCCACTCTCTAGTTTTTAATTATGTGATCAGAGGAGGAAGATGGCGAGATGATCAATGATCAGTAGATCTCTTTTAGCAAAAATACATGTACACGTTCTCATAATGGCCTCGGGTGCTCCTTTAGGCATCAGTGAATTTTAGGCCATGTCACCACGATGCAGCCTCTCCAAAACTATATTTTGCACACCTTTAATTCACAAACACAAATAAAATCTGTGTAAGGCCATATACCCTTTTGTATACACATTTCATAGTAATTACATCAGCTGTGGCTTTTTGGTATTCTTTTTAAACAAGCATGGCCTTTGGAATCAGATGCAAATCTGGATTTAAGTTCTGGGTCCAACACTTAATGCTGTGTGATTTTGTGCAAGTTATTGCATTCATTCGAGAACTGTGTATTGATTGCTTTTCATGATCCAGGCACTGTGCTAGGGTTAGGAGCTATAACTACAAACGTGATAATAATGTTTTCTGTTATTATAGAGTTTAGTCTAGTGAGAAGATGTTCATTAAATAATTGATCACAGAAGTAAACATAATATAGGAGTACAGATATCTCTTAGATACACAGATAGAAAATAGATCCTAAGTTACACATAATCCACAGCTTTATAAACAGTTTTTGGTGGCTGGATTATTTTGTGTAGATCAGGTTGTAATGGGTGTGGGTTTGTGGCTAGAAGCTGGACCAGATAGAATTGCTATGCATTTTGGATGGAGGAAGTTAAGTATTACTGCCCCAGGGAGTTGGGAGTGGTAATTCCAGAAGGGAAATCCTGCACCTGCTGTATTAGCTAGATCCTGATTGGTGGTGGAGTCAAGGCATGGGTGGCCTTAAGAATTGGGTAGGGAAAGGCAGAGGTTTCAGAAAAAGCTCCCACAGAACATTGCAAACCACGATTTTAGAATAAAATGTTAGCATACTATGCCATGTTGGCCTCTTTTGGTCACCAACTCTGAAAAAGCACCTCCAAAATTTATTAACGAAATCTTAAAGGATTTTTGACTTATAGTGAAAAAATTATTAAATGTCTTCCTACATACTAATCAGCAAGACAAAAATCTGCCTATGTAGATAAAACAACAGAAGTTATGACATAGAGGTATAAATATATAGATATGAACACTGTATGAAAGCATAGAGCAAATCAACCTTGTTTAGATGGCTAAGTTGGGGAAATATTGAGGAGCAGTCTTTTATCAGAGAACTAATGAGGGCTTAAAGTAGCCAGGAAAATTCTGGGGGAGTACTTCAGGCAGCCTGGGTACAAGCAGCACATGTGAAGACAAGAACACATGCTCTACAAGGGAAAGACTACCATGAGTCTGGAGTGGGGTGAGCAAGAAGAGGTTGTAAAAGGTGAGAATGGAGAAGTAAGCAGGGTCAGAACAGGCAGGGCATGGTAGGTCAATGCCTGCAATTTTGCAGACCAGAATCTTATGTGGAGGAGCCATATGACTCAATATGTATTTTTAAAAGGTAATTCTGGCTACTAGGAGAATTGGATGGGAGTCAGAATGGAAAATAAAATTGCTACTGCAGCAGGCTAAGTGAGAGATAATAGTGACTTAAATTAGCACATTGCCCCTGGATATGAGCTCAGTGGCTTGTTTGAGTTGTATACTGGAGGTAGAATCAAATCAATAGGACTGGCGATGATGTAAGGGTGAGGTAAAGGGATAGTCAATTTACCAGTAAAATGAGGGATTATTAAAATATCTACTAAACACACTCATGATGAGCATTAAATAAGATAATGCATATCAGATGCACACAGGAAGCACCCTATGTATGTAAACTGTTATTATTGTGAATTAGTACAACCATAAGCACTTTAAAATTATTTTCAGCTAGTCTATTTAGAAAGTGAGTATCTTTATATTGGTTGGGAGTTGAAGAAAATTGAGGGGCAATCTTTGGCTAATTTTAAACCTCCAAAATCTTCCCTTAGGTGCACACGTGTCCTTAAAGCTGCTGTCATTTTTCATCTGTTTGCAATGACTGCCTCATAACTTTATCATATCCTATAAACAACCTCAAGCAGGAGGAATGCTTAGGCTATTGAACACCCACTAGGGACTCAAAGAGATGACAGAGTAAAGAAGGATAAAACTTTCATTAAACACTAACCTCCATGGAACTAATCCAAAGTTTCTATAAAGTGGGTACATTATTTATGGTTCAAATAAATAAAAGTTGATTGAACGATTTAAGTAACCCAACTTCTTGCTTGTGTATCTTGAAACCAGAATTGTTGGGGGAAAAAAAATATTGTTTCTAACATGGCAAATACTTAACCTTGTGTAAAGATGTCATTTTCTCAACATAACTATAGGAATGACAGGAAAGACGGAGGGTCAGAGAGGCCAACACCTGCTATTTGCATTTTGAGAAAAGGAAAAGGTGAATGTCAAGAGTGCGATGCAGGAGACAGAATAACACATCTTTCCTGGACACTTTTCCAAAATGATGGACCTTCACTTCATCACCAGAGACTTCTGGTTGTTTCCTAAACACTGAAGGATAATTTTTCCCCTGACGTTTCTGGAGGTGTTTTTCTACTGTCAGCCTTGTCGTTTTCAGGTTTCAGTAATGAGCAAAGAAGAAAGCATAGGTACTTCAGAAGAGTCTTCACTCGGGTCACAACAGCAAGATAAAATTTCTCAAGGACTCTAGCAGGCAGAACTGCAAATATGTCATTAACCCTGACCACAGAGGACTCAGTAGAATTTTTTTAAAAAGTGAACAAAATTATTGAGTCACCTAATCTGTCTCCCTGATTTTCATTGATTTACTTTCAAAATTTCTGCAACAATTAATTGGTTATTATTTACAATATCCTTTTGGAGTGAATCGATACTATTATCCCTGGTATAGTTCAATACCACAATATTAGCTCAATAACTTTTCTGTCTACTTAACTGTGTCCCTGACCTGCAAGGATGTCTTATTGCATGACAGCGTTTAATGCACATTTGCTACTAAAAAATAGTGTTTGTGCTAGCGGGTTTTTCTACCAACCAGTAAAGTGGTCCCCTGCCAGTTCACAATGTAACAGCATAAAGTATTTAATACCTTTAATGCCATTGGCTATCAGTCACTCCAAGAATGGACTCTCACGTCACCTTCTAAAATAGAAAAGGGATTGAGAGATCAAATGTGGATAAATGAGTAATCCTCCCATTACGGTGATGAAGGCCTCCAAAGCAAGATTGCTTATTTATACAACTAAATGTCCCTTTATCAAAACATATTGTAAGCATCTGCCTTCCCCAAAACAAATACCTATTCATTTCTACCTACTTTGTGCCTGTCACAGACTATGTTTCAAAATATGTGTTGGCTGGGTGTGGTGGCTCACGCCTATAATCCCAACACTTTGGGAGGCTGAGGTGGGAGGATTGATTGAATTCAAGAGTTTGAGGCTAGCCCAGGCAACATGGTAAAATCCCGCCTCTACGAAAAAATAAAATAAAAATACAAAAGTTAGCCAAGTATGGTGGTGTGTGCCTGTAGTCCCAGCTGCTTGGGTGACTGAGGCAGAGGATCACTTGAACCCAGGAAGTTGAGGCTGCAGTGAGCTGAGATCGCACCACTGCACTCCAGTCTGAGTGACAAAGCGAGACCCTGTCTCAAAAAAAAAAAAAGTTTGGGACTAAATTTACCAGTTTAAAGCAGGAATACTATGCCTGTTTGGCTTTCTCCTTTTCTCCAGCTCAATAAAATAGCTGCTAACCTGCTTTTTATTTTTCAGGTGCTCTCAAAGTATGGAAAATAGGTAGGTAGAATGAGAACTGATAGTGCATTTCTCCTGTTGCCAGGTTTTTGGGTCTTGGCCACAAGAGACAGTGGAAGACAGAATGGTGCAGGGAGGATGAGTCCCTGACTTACACTAAAGAGTTTCATAATTATAACTTACTCAAAGCTGGAATGTTATACTAAACACGTGGGTTAGATGCATTCACAGTTCTAAGATATTCCAACAGAAGTATCATAGATTCAAAGATCAAGCAGAAATGGGAGAAGAGTTCGAACACCTGGAGTTTCTGTTACTGCATTTTAAAACTTCCCTCCAGGAAATCGCTGCATTTTATTTTTCCATTCAGGTCTGTTGACACTTTCTGAAATAAAAATTATCACTGATATAAATAAGTTATCATTTTCCCTTTGACTCTGAGTTCACAACATCTGCAATGACAAAAGTAAATTGAAAGATGACAGAGGGCAGTGACTTTACATATAACAATGAAGCCGCATGGCAAGAGCTCAGTTGCAGAGGAACAGCACCCAGGCTAGTCCCAGGACAGGAAGCAGCTCTCACAGTGGCAGGGAGGTGAGTGTGTGAGGCTCTTCTGCCTCTTCCTGAGAAAGGAATGCGTGTGATTTCCGAGGCCCAGGGCTTAAAGATTTTGTTGTATCAGTGGTTAATTTTCTTACTATAACAGACACAAATCACACGCACAAATTGGAAATATTAGTTACACAAGTAACAGATACCCATATATGCTCCTATTGGCATCTTTTACACATTAAGTCATAAATGGTTCAGTTATATTTAATTATTAAATTTGAACTGATGACCCATGACAGCGGTACCACTGACCCACAGGCAATTGCATGAGACTCTGCTCTCTTTATCTCCTTCCTTGACTGACTTTCTTTCTTCCTTGCTTCTTATGTTTTCCATTTTCCTTCCATCTACTCTTAAGTACTGCCATCAACATGCTGTGGCATAGTCTGACCCCAATGATGAAATACAGAGCACATTATAACCAAACTTTTCTGTGAAGATGTGTATTGGAACAAGCAAAGGACCAGGGGTCAAAAGAACTGTTTGTTGGCCCAGGTTCTACTACTGGGTATCCATGTGATTAGCCACATTTGCTAACCCATTAGACAGCCCTAGAAGTCATCCGAGCCTCCATTTCCCTCTGTAAAGTGGAGCTAAGAATTTATTTTCTGGCCACTCCAAAAGGCTGTAGATCAAGTGAGATTTTGTACACGAAATCTCTTTACGATCTGTAAAATACTAAGACATACCCTTGAATTCATACTTACGGTCAATAAGTATAGACTTGTATCTAGAATAAAAGTAAAATGATAAAATGAAGTGATTCGTTGGAAGCGTAAAACTGAAAGCTGAAGAACTGCAGGAACTAAGTCAAAATTATAATAGCATCGGCAATAAGAATGTTTAATGTGATACAATTTACATCATTACTAAAGTATAGTAGACGCAAGGTGGCATTCAGATTTTATACAATTGTCAATATATTGATGATTTAATACCCAAAGTTTATTTGCCTAGCAAATATCACAGATGGTAAGCTAATTTTGAAAAGACAAAATACCACCTTCCTGTGATGCCCTCCATCTCTGCTGCATGCTTTAAATTTTATTTTCTGGTATTTTTTTTAATGCATTGCCCTCAAGGTTATAAGGAAAGAAATAGAAATAGAAATGATTAGTCAATACTAAGTATTCTTGCCAAAAAAATACACGCTAAATTGAACAGTTATTAATAACAGTATCACATGTAAAAACAAGTGAGGTAATTTTTTCTGCCCTACTTGGCATTTTAAAAGCCGTAAGAATTCAGGTTTTGAGTTTTCTCCATCAAAATACATCAAGAAATGGAAAGAAATCCAGAGAGTGGCAACCACATTTAAAAGTTTACCAAATGAAGGAGGGTTGTGAGAATGAGGCAATCTTAGTTATGAGAAAAACAAAACAAGTAGCATGGTGAAAGGCCAAGGGAAGGTAAATAGTAAATCTAGAGACATCTTACATAGCAAGCAAAGGATAAAATATCATGCATTAAAGTTCTTACTGGTATTGTTAGAAGTACACGTATTGTTAGAAAGGAAAATACTCAAAGACATGTCAATTATCCAGTTTTATTTGATTGTGGAAAGGTCTAATTTTTAAGAATTAACTTGAGAACCATAACTATAGTCATCCACAATGCCAACTTGCTTGATAAGCCAAAGTCTCCTCCATTCTTTCTTTCTTTACATAAATGTCAGAAATAAAGATGCAAATATCCTGGATGCCATCCCTCAACACTAGTAAAATGCTAAAGTGTAAACAGTGCAAAATAAAGTTAGACATTATGGAATAAATAATTTGTATTTTATTGCTAAATTATTCAAAATCTAATGGAAACGTAACCCTGTGGTATTGTAAACAGTAACACCCCAAACCATGACTGCCGGGGGACCAGTTCATGGTGCTTTATTGAGAATATCATGACTTCCATGTTTCTGCACAGTGAGTAATTTATTTTCATTTTGGACTACAGGCAGAAAGTGTTTATTACTGACAAAGAAGATATAAAATTTCCCCCTCCCTCGCTGCACTGAGGTTGCTGCCACCACAGAGAATAGCATTGCCAAAGAGAACATAAAACCGGGTGGAAGATTGGTACAAGAATAAAGGGCGTCGGCCGGGCGCGGTGGCTCAAGCCTGTAATCCCAGCACTTTGGGAGGCCGAGATGGGTGGATCACGAGGTCAGGAGATCGAGACCATCCTGGCTAACACGGTGAAACCCCATCTCTACTAAAAATACAAAAAAATTAGCCGGGCGTGGTGGCAGGCGCCTGTAGTCCCTGCTACTCGGGAGGCTGAGGCAGGAGAATGGCGTGAACCCAGGAGGCGGAGCTTGCAGTGAGCCGAGATCCGGCCACTGCACTCCAGCCTGGGCGACAGAGCAAGACTCCGCCTCAAAAAAAAAAAAAAAAAAAAGAATAAAGGGCGTGACAGCACCGCACGTCCACACACAGGATTTGGTGAAATTTTGAACAAAATCAAGTCTTCCAAAGGAAACCAGTTGAGAAAGATTCCATACATTATGCACTCTGGTTAAAGACATAAGCATAAAATAAATCATAAAAAAGTAAGTAGCATACATCTCCCATTGATGACCACATGGGACAAAAGAAATATAAAACACACAGAGAAAGAATCCAGATCAGGCCAGTTGTATTTTCTCAGGTGATGTAGGATTACTACTACTCCCTCTTCAAAAAATGTGTCAGATATTTCTAATATATTTTTTTAAATGCTTCTAATATAATAAAAAAGACACCCAGGAGTGGTGGCTCACACCTGTAATCTCAGCAATTTGGGAGGCTGAGGCAGGTAGATCACCTGAGGGCAGGAGTTCAAGACCAGTCTGGCCAACATGGCAAAACCTCATCTCTACTAAACATACAAAAACTTAGCCAGGCGTGGTGGCAGGTGCTTGTAATCTCAGCTACTTGGGAGGCTGAGGCAGGGAGAATTGCTTGAACCCTGGAGGCAGAGGTTGCAGTGAGCCGAGATTGTGCCCCTGCACTCCAGCCTGAGCGACAGAGCAAGACTCCATCTCAAAATAATAACAATTATAATAATAATAATAAAGACAATTTCTGAAACATCAAAAATGTATTCATCAGAAACTGGAAATATTAAAAGGTGGTATACTAAAAGCATTCCAATAAAGTCAAGAGCCAAACAGGTATGACTGTCACCAATAGTATATAGAGGTTAGCTCATGAAACAAATTTTGGAAATGCATTCGCTAATTGATTACATTTTGAAAAAGAAGAGATAAAGCTATTATCATTTGCAGATAATGTAAGTATATGCCTTTGTAATCCAAAATAAATAACTAAAATAATTTTAGAACTATGAAGTCCTATAAAGTTGCTCTCTATAAAAAAATACACAAATATCAATAGTTTTTCTCTATGAGTAAAAGTAACATGCACAAGTGAAAAAAAGAGAGAAAAATCTAATTCAGGTTAGTAACAAAATTTGATAATACCTAGGTATAAACTTAACAAAAAAGGAATAAGAACTGTAAGAAGAAACCTATATAGCCTTAGAAAAGCACAGAAAGGAAGAAGCATATCCTTTTCGCAATTGAAAATACAATCCCAGTAAGATATATTCCAATTATTAATAAATGTAGAAATATTCCCGGTAGAAGCTTAACTCTTTCCTTTTTCTTTTTGAAATTTGGTGAGTGGGCACAAAAGCTACAAAATTTTTGAAAATAATAATGACAAAGTTTGTGGCCTCCCAGGAACTTAAATGTATTTCTTTGTTGTAACTATATAGTACAGATACAACAACAGAGAAATAGATCACTTGACCCAAATAAAGCTCATAAAATAATGCAAGTACATACTGGAATCTACAAATGATAAATTTGGCATTTCATATCAATGGGGAAAGAATATTTTATCCAACAAATAGTACTGAGACAATTAGTTGTCAAATGAAAAAGAATAGTTGGATCCTTGTTTCACAATGGTACCATAATAAATGACAGATCACGTAAAATGTAAATGTGAAAACAGACCAGGCGTGGTGATGGCTCATGCCTGTAATCTCAGCACTTTGGGAGGTCAAGGCGTGTGGATCACCTGAGGTCGGGAGTTTGAGACCAGCCTGACCAATTTGGAGAAACCCCGTCTCTACTAAACATACAAAATAAACTGGGCATGTTGGCGAATCCCTGTAATCCTAGCTACTCAGGAGGCTGAGGCAGGAGAATTGCTTCAACCCAGGAGGTAGAGGTTATGGTGAGCCAAGATCATGCCATTGCACTCCAGCCTGGGCAACAAGAGCAAAACTCCATCTCAACAACAACGAAAAATGTAAATGTGAAAACAACAAAATTGTAATCATACTAGAAAGAAACATAGCAGAAAAATTTTGTAATAGAAGAAATATAAGCCAATATAATAATCAGATACCATTTTTCCTGTATCAGCTTGGCAAAATTAAAAAGATTAGGTTTGATTTGGAAGTGGGAGAACACACTCTCCTACATTGTTGATGGGAGTATGAATTGTTTAAAAATGTGTAGGCTTTATGATCCAGCAATTGTGCTTCTAAGAATCTATTCTACAAAACTGATGCCAAGAATATCTGTCAAATATCTATTATGCTATTGCTGTTTACAATAGCGTAATACTAGAAACAACTTAAAAATTTACCAGAGGCTGGGTGCAGTGGCTCACAACTATAATCCCAGCACTTTGGGAAGCCAAAGTGAAAGGCATGCTTGAGGTGATTTCAAGATCAGCCTGGACAAGATAGTGAGACCCCATCCCTACAAAAAAAATATATTTTTGGCCTGATGCAGTGGCTCACACTTGTAATCCTAGCACTTTGGGAGCCCGAGGCAGGTGGATCACCTGAGGTCAGGAGTTCAAATCCAGCCTGGCTAACATGCCAAAACCCCATCCCTACTAAAAAAGAAAATACAAAAATTATCTAGACATGGTGGTGGGCGCCTATAATCCCAGCTACTCAGGAAGCTGAGGCAGGAGAACTGCTTGAGCCCAGGAGGTGGAGGCTGCAATGAGCTGAGGTTGTGCCACTTCACTCCAGCCTGGGCAAAAGGGTGAAACTCCATCTCAAAAAAAAATAAATAAATAAATAAATAAATAAAAAAAAATTACAAACTACCAGGGAGTAATTACACACGTCGTAATACAGGTATAGAATGGAATATTGTGCAGTCACACACACACACACAAAAACTGGAAATATGTTCTAAATACATTGTTAAATGCTAACAGAAATCTTCTCACTATTACACAGAACATGGTTCAGTTGACAGGATTACTTTGTTATTGCCAAGAGAGCATCCACATTGGTTGACTCTGCAACCATATACCCTTGTGTGTCATGTCCCTATAGTGTCAGTAGGGTTTGTCTCCAGGAATGAACATTGTGTTTGGGCCAAAGGAACATGGTGTTAACCCAGATGAGTGGTGACTCCATGGAGGACTAGGCAGAAATTAGAGCCAGAAAACCAGTTGCTGAGACATTACTCCCATCCCTTTACTCTAACTGAAAACCATATGAAGTATAAGCCCTCGGCAGGTGGTTCCACCTTTCCTCTGAGGTTGGCTGCACCTTTCCTCTGAGGCTGGCTGCTGACAGTTCAGCTGAAATTCTCAGTTCATAGATGAGTTTTGATGAAAACCAATGCCATGAGAAAAAAAAAAAACTACACAAAAGGAATTGATACTTCAGTAACCAGAAATGATAATTATCCTCAAAGTGATGCAGGCAGATATTTTATGTAGGAAGTATGATAGGAGATTATGAAAAAAGAGCAAACTATATTTGCTAAATTAAAAAAAAAACTTAATATATAGTCAAAATATCCACAGCTGAAAAGAAAATCAGTGAGCTGGAAGAGAAGATGGGAGAATTTTGCAGAACACATAGCAAATAAATACACTTTCAAACAGAAAACAAACCACCAAGAGACAGAGAAAAATTCCCAGGAACCCAACATTCATACAGTATGGTTTCCACAAGAAAAGGCTAGAGAGAGTAAAAAGGAAGCCAATTAACAAAAAATCAAGACATGCCTCTCTGAGATAACAAAATGAGCTCACCTCCCACCCTTCCACAGGAGATCCCAAGGGGACCCACTCTCAGCTCTAGCTCCTCTCGCTGCAGTCAAAAACCTATCCTGTGTGTAGATCTGCTGGAAGGCATGCTTATTTAGGCTACATTCAAAAACCTATCCTGTGTGTGTAGGGATCTGCTGGAAGGCATGCTTATCTAGGCCAGTGAGACAGTCTTTGGCTTCTGGTCCCTGGTTAGCTTTCCCTCACAGCCTGGGTACCTTTCTTGGGCCTTCCTCAGATTCATCCCTGCCAGAGTCACCACATCCTTGGCATCCTCATGCTACACATGGCAAACCTGGGCTTAGAGCATCCTCTAGTGTTGAGATAGCTGCAGTGGTCACGAGTTCAGGGAACACAACCCAATCAGTCTGGTTAAAATATTTGAGGAGAGAATGTTACACACATAGCTAGATTGTGAAGACTAGAATAAATACTAAGTCCTTCCATGGGCAGATATCATCAGACATCCATAAGCATCAAGACCATTTAGGAAAATGTAACCTCATCAAAATGACAAAATAAGATATCAATAACATACCCTACAGCGATGGAGATGTGTGATCTCTTATACAAGGAATTCAAAATAGCTGTTTTAAGAAAGTTCAGCAAAATTCAGTAAAACAAAAGAATCAGAAATTTAACATAAACTTAACAGAGAGATTAAAATAATAAAAAACCAAACAGAGGTTTGGAGCCAAAAATACAATGAATAAAATGAAAAATGTAATAAAGACCATCAACAGCAGAATTGATCAAACAGAAGAAAGAATCAGTAAGCTCAAAGAAAGGATATTTGAAAATATATAGAGAGTAAAAGAGAAAAAAATGAAATGGAACATAGAAAGCATATAGGATCTATGGAACTACATCAAAAGAGCAAATATTTGGGTTACTTAAGTTAAAAAGAAAAATGAGAAAGACAAGGGGGTGGAATGACAATTCAAAGAAATAATAGCAGAAAATTTTCCAAATCTGAAGAAGGATAAAAATATTCAGGTCAGGAAGATCATAGGTCACTAATTAGATTCAAACCAAATAAGAACACTCTAATATACATTATAATCAAACTCTCAAAGGTCAAAACAAAAAAAGGAGTCCTGAAGGCAGTGAGAAAAAAGAAGCAAATAGCATATAGTGGAGCTCTAATATGCCTGGCAGAAGACTTCTCAGCAGAAATCTTGCAGGCCAGAAGATAGTAGGATAATATATTCAGAATGCTGAATAAAAACAACTGTCAACCAAAAATATTTTACCTAGTAAACTATTCTTCAGAAATGAAGGAGAAATAAAGACATTCCCAGACAAACAAAAAGTGAGGAAATTTATTGCTACGAAACCTGTCCTATGAAAAATGCTACAGAGAGTTCTACAAACCAAAGGAAAATGATGGTACCATGATTGTTATTCAAATACTACAACAATAGATAACTTATGATTCTGAAAACACATATCTTTAGTATAAAACTATAAGATAAAACTATAAAAATTAATAACTATAATAATTCATTAAGAAACAGGCAATATAAAAATTTAAATTATGATAATAAAAATTCAAAATTTAGGATGAGAATGTACTTAAAATGTACAGCTTTTTAAATTCCTTTTTTCTTTGCAATCATAGTTAAATTGTTATCAGTTAAAGTAACTTGCTATAACTATAGGTTGGCATTGGTAAGCCTCACAGTAACCACAAAGCAAAAACCTATAAAAGATACACTAAAAATAAAAAAGTAAGGAATCAAAACATACAACTAGAAAAAATCACTTAACCTCAAAAGAAGACTGTAAGAGAGGAAGAAAGAAAAAAGGAACCTACAAAACAATTAGAAAATAAGTAACAAAGTGGCAGTAGTTAGACTTTTCCTATCAATAATTCCCTTGAATGTAAATTGGCCTTGCATTCAAAGTAAATCTCCAATTAACAGAGATAGAGGATGTCTTAGTTTGTGTTGCTATAAAGCAATACCTGAGGGTGGGTAATTTGAAAAGAGGATTGTTTCACTCACTGTTCTACAGCCTGTGCAAGAAGCATGGTGCCAATATCTGCTTCTGATGAGGGCCTAAAACTGCTTCCACTCATGGCAAAAGGCAAATGGGAGCTAGTATGTGCAGACATCACACAGCAAGAGCAAAGTGAAGGGGAGGTACTTTTTGACAACCACTCCTCATGGGAATTTAACAGAATGAGAACTCATACACACCCCAATGCCAAGGAAGGCATTTCATGATAAATTCACCTCCATGACTCCAACACCTCCCAGCAGGCTCCACTCCAACATTAGAGAGCAAATTTCAACATGATTTTTGGAGGGTCAAGTATCCAAACTATAGCAGAGGGGCTGAATGGAGAAGAAAACAATACCCAGTTATATACTGTCCCTAAGAAACTCACTTCACCTGTAAGGATATATCGATTGAAAGTGAAGGAATAGAAAAAAAGATATTCTATGCAAATGAAAACCAGAAGAAAGTAGGAGTAGTTATACTTACATTAGAAAAAAAGAGATCTTAAACAAAAACTGTGAAAAGAAACAATGAAGGCCATAATATAATTATAAAGGGGTAAATACAGCAAGAGGATATAACAATTTTGTATCCACCCAATATAAAAATGTTTTCTTATGTTGTAGAATAAATATATAAAGCAAATGTTAATAGACCTAAAAGGAGATAAGGACTGTAATACTATAATTGTAGTGAACTTCAACAGCCCAAATCCAGCAATGGACATGTGATCTAGACAAAAAGTGAACAAAAAAACAGTAGAGTTAAACCACACTCTAGTCCAAATGGACCTAACAGACATTTCCAGAGTGTTCCATCCAACAGCCACAGAATACACTTTCTTCTCAACAGCAAATGGAATACTCTCATTCTCCAGGACAGATCATGTGTTAGACCACAAAACAAGTCCACACATTTTTAAAAATCAAAATCATATCAAGTATCTTTTCTGACCACAAGGGAAAAAATCTAGACATCAATAACATTAGGAACTTTGGAAACCGTACAACTACATGGAAATTAAATGACATGCTCCTGAATAGCTAGTGGGTTAATTTTAAAACTTTTTAATTAAAACATTTTATTTTATTTTTAATTTTAAAATGTCTTGAGTCAATTGAAAATGGAAACACAATATATCACAAATGTATCAGATACAGCAAAAACAGTTCTAAGAAGAAAGTTTATAGCAATTAATGCCCACATCAAAATGTAGAAAGATTTCAAATAAACAATGTAATGTTTCATCTCAAAAAACTAGAAAAACAAGAACAAACAAACTTCAAAATTCGAAGGAAAGAAATAATAAAGATTAGACCAAAAATAAACAAAATGGAGACTAAAAAAATACAAAAGATCAATAAAATGAATAGTTGCCTTTTAAAAAAAAAATAAAATTGACAAACCCTTAGCTATGCCAATTAAGGAAAAAAAGACTACTTGAATAAATAAAATAAGAGATGAAAAAGGAGGTATCACAACCAATACTACAGAAATTCAGAAGATCATTAGAGACAATTATGAACAACTAAACATCAACAAATTGGAGAACTTGACATAAATGGACAATTTCCTGGACACATATAAACTACCTAGATTGAATCACAAAGAAATAGAAAGCCTGAACAGACCAATAACAAGTAACTAAATTGAATTAGTAATAAAATGCCTCCCATGAAATAAAAGCCCAGGTTTGAATGATTTCATTGTCAAATTCTACCAATATTTAAAGAACAAATACCAATTCTTCTCAAACTATTATGCAAAATTGGAGAGAATTCTTCCAAATTCATCCTCCAAGGCCATTATTACTCTGATACCAAAATCAGACAAGGACACAAGAAAAAAAAGAAAGAAAGAAAGAAAACTACAGGTCAATATTCCTGTTGAAAATGAATTTTAAAATCCTCAACAAAATATTATCAAACTGAATCCAACAGCACATTGAAAAGATCATTCACCATGATCAAATAGGATTCAACTCAGGGATGCAAGAATGGTTTAACATATGAAAATCAAATAAATGTGATATATCACATCAACAGAATGAAGGAGGAAAACCAAATGATCATCCCAATAGAGAAAGAAAAAGCATTCAATGAAATGTAGCATTCCTTTATGAGAAAAACCCTAAACAAATTAGTTACAGAAGCAAGGTACCTCAACACTATAAGGCCATATATGGAAAGACCCAGAACTAATATCACACTGACTGGAAACATGTTAAAAGCTTTTCCTCTAAATTCTGGAACAAGACCAGGATGTTGGTTTTCACCACTTCTATCCAATGTAGTACTAGAAGTCTTAGAGCAATTAGGCAAGAAAAAGAAAAAGGTATTCAAATTGGAGAGGTAAAAGTCAAATTGTCTCTGTTTGCAGAAGACATGATTTTAATTATTAAAAAAACCTATAGAATCGACAAAAAACTATTGGAACTAATAAACAAATTCAGTAAAGTGGCTGTATACAAAATAAACACAAAAATCAGTAGTATTTCTATATGCCAACAGAGAACTTTCTAAAAAAAGAAATCAAGCACGTAATCCCATTTACAATAGCTATAAAACAAACAAAATACTGATGAATAAATTTGACCAAGGAGGTGAAAGATCTCTACGATAAAAACTATATGCCAGGCACAGTGGATCACACCTGTAGTCCCAGCACTTTGGGAGGCGGAGGTAGGCAAATTGCTTGAGTCCAGGAGTTTGAGACCCTTCTGAGCAACATAGCAAAACCCTATGTCTACAATGAATACAAAAATTAGAATGAACACAAAATGAATGAATACAATGAACACAATGTGTATTTATTCATATACAATGAATACAATGAATACAAAAATAGAGTATCCAGAAAAAAAAATTCACACATTTAAGCCAACTGAATTTCAATAAAGGTGCCAAGAATACACACTGGGGAAAGAACAGTCTCTCAATAAATGGTGCTGGAAAAACTGAATTTAAACATGCAGAAGAATGAAACTAGATTCCTACCTTTCACCACTTACAAAAGTCAACTCAGAGTGGACTGAAGACTTAAATGTAAGATCTGAAACTATAAAACTACGAGAGGAAAAAATTGGATAAATGCTTATGATATTGGTCTGGGCAAGGAATTTTTGGGGTAAGACCTTAAAAGCCCAGAAAACAAAATAAAAATAGACACATGGGATTATATCAAACTGAAAGGCTTCTGCACAGCAAAACCTTAATAAACAGAGTTGACGAGGTAGCCTACAGAATGAAAGAAAATAGTCACAAACTATGCATTTGACAAGCAGCTAAGATCCAGAATATATATGAAACTCAAACAACTCAACAGAAAAAGAAATAAAGAAATTCACTTTGAAAATGGGCAAAAGATATGAAGAGACATTTCTCAAAAGATGACAACAGGTATATGAAAATATGCTCAATATCACTAATTATCAGGAAAATGCAAATCAGAACCTCAATGAGAAGTCACCATACCCCCATTAGAATAGTGACTATCAAAAAGATAAAAAAAAACAAATGTTGGTGAGGATATAGAAAAAGGAAAGCACTTAGCCACTGTTGGTGGGAAGGTAAATTGGAGCAGGCATTATGGAAAACAGCATAGAGTTTTCTCAAAAAATTAACAACAGAACTACACTAAGACCCAGCAACCCCTATTTTGGGTATATATCCAAATGAAATGAAATCAATATGTTGAAGAGATATCTGCACCCCCATGTTTATTGCAGCATTATTCACAATAGGCAAAATATAGGAACAAGCTAAGTGTTCATCAATGGATGAATGGATTAAAAAAATGGATATACGTACACAATGGAATACTATCCAGCCATAAAAAAGAATGAAATCCTGTCATTTGCAACAGCATGGTTACCCTAGAGAACATTATGTTGAATAAAAATTTCCAAGCACAGAGGGACAAATACCACATGATCTAACTCATATGTGGAATCTAAAAAAGCTGATCTTATAGAAGTAGAGTGTAGAATGGTGGTTACCAGAGGCTAGGGAGAACAGGGGAGAGGGAAAAATGGGGAGAGGTTGGTCAACAAGTACAAAGTTACAGTTAGATAGAAGGAATAAGTTCTGGTGTTCTATTACACAGTGGGATGACTGTAGTTAAAAAATAATGTACTGTATATTTCAAAATAGCTAGAAGAGGGAATTTTGAATATTCTTACCACAAATAAATGGCAAGTGTTCAAGGTGATGGATATGCTAAATATCCTGGTTTGATCATTACACAATGTATACATGTATCAAAACATCACTCTGTACTCCATTAATATGTAAAATTAATACCTGTCAATTTAAAACAAAATAAAATTAAAAACTCAGGAAATGTGTACTCATACAATGATTTACAGTGATTACAGTGATGTGGAGTTGAAGGAGAATGAAAGTAGGTAAAATAATTTTTTAGTAGTTAAAAAGCTGAGATTACGAGTGATTTAAAACTTTTGCATGTAATAAAAAACTGCGTATAGAAAGTGTGGGCTCAGTTATTCACAGAAATATATTTGTATAATATTGTAAAATCTTAAGTTAAAGAATCTCTGCAATCATATTTCTAGGTAGCTAGCCAGATCAGGTAGATCATTGTTGGCTATTAGAATCACCAGTCTATTGGCCAAAAGAAATAAAACCAAGCAGAACCCCTTACAAAATTCCAGCCTAATGAGACCTATCACTATCCAGTTAAATAATCTCATCATAATTCTTCTGCTACTGATTTTAGCAAAACAGGTAACAATTGTTAACACAAAGAATTTGCTTCCCTCTACTATAGTCGTTCTCATGCCTATTTGTTTAGTTTGGTGACAATCTCAAAACAGATGCGATGTGAAATGCCCCGTCATCATAACAAGGAGTGGAATCCTGAAGAGGTTATCGGAATGATTCAAGACCTCCTATTTACCATCACGAACATTTTGTTCAAATGATTGAAGGTTGATATACTATTTCCTAGTTCTTTTCAATTCTTATAGCTCTAGTCGTATCTTAAATGAAGGATGAGAATTTCATAATTTTTTTAGTTCACTACAAGTCACATTCAGACAAAGCAGTGAAGTGGGTTTCCCTCTAGATCTGACTAAGAAGAGGATGAGAATGTTTATGGTGCATTTGTTGAAGGGGCATCAGGTAAAGCTCCAGGTGATTTCACCTGCTACTTCCATTGCTATCAGTCTTTGCTTCAAGATCATATTTTGGAGTTCACAAATTAAATAAAACATTCCTACCTCATGCCAAAGAATAAGAATGCCACCATTTTGACCGGGCGCCGTGGCTCAAGCCTATAATTCCAGGACTTTGGGAGGCCAAGGCGGGCGGATCATGAGGTCAGGAGATCGAGACCATCCTGGCTAACACGGTGAAACCCCGTCTCTACTAAAATACGAAAAAAATTAGCCGGGCGTGGTGGTGGCGCCTGTGGTCCCAGCTACTCGGGAGGCTGAGGCAGGAGAATGGCGGGAACCCGGGAGGCGGAGCTTGCAGTGAGCCGAGATCGCGCCACGCAGAGCGAGACTCCGTCTCAAAAAATAAAATAAAATAAAATTAAAATTAAAATTAAAATTAAATTAAATTAAATTAAATTAAGAATGCCACCATTTCCTGTATCTTTACTGAGAGAGAGAATAAAATAAAGCTGAGAATGGCGCCTATGATGGAATTGGTGCCAGGATGTAGGGGCCAAAGCGGACTGAGGCAAGAGGATCACCAAGAGCAGGGCTGACGAGAAAGGTGGGTGAGCTCACGGGACAGACAATGCTCTCTTAAATTTTGTGTCTTGTGATAAAGTTTGTTTTTTCCATAAAATAAGTAAATATTAGCAAAGGCCTGGCTCAAAGCTAAAACGAAAAAGATGGAAGTTTAGATAAACAGCTAATCTGCAGTTATTGAAATTCTTTCATAAAATGACAAATAATAAGGGATCCACAAGTCCTAAAATCTCTGAAGGTGAAAGAATCCCACATAAGCAATGCATTATTTCAGAAAGTTACTTCAAAAGGAGTTTCTTAGCACTGGCATTTCCTTAACCTAGCAGCTTCTTCAAAGAAATGCCTAGGCTAATGTATGCATGAGCAGCAAATCTCCTTGAATTTTCCACATAGTTGCTTCACCTCTCTGCTTCCCTCCTGTTTTGAAGACTTGACCTCTCAAGTGACATCTATTTTACCAGCATCACCAAAACAAAGTAAAAAATAAATAAAAGCAGGTAATGTCAGTCCTGAAGTGATGTGAACTGTGACAGAATTTTTTTTTTCCTGTATTTACTTAAAACAACTCCAAAGCTTCAGTTCCATCATTGTTAGGTTTCAGAAGTTTAGCCCTTTTAGAGGGAAAGCCGTCTGTCCTGCTGTTCCTCTGCAGGCGATGGAACACTGCAAAGCTTTATTATCTTGAAAGCACTTCTTTGGTAATTCTCAAGACCTCATTTCTCAATCCAGCAGCGTTGTTGAGCAACTGCATGTGTTCTTCAGAATTAGAATTACTGTCCACAGGGAATCTGGCTCCCATGCCCCTTTTAAGCCATTTTCTGTGTACTTTGAGATAGAACATTTGGGACATGGCCCATGTAAAATGTCGTATATCTGCGATAAAGCTTTTACTTATCCAAAAGCATTTGTGGTTTAAAAAAAGAGAGAGGGAGAGAAAGTCTTGGTTTCCTTAAACATCTTTGTGCCATCTCAAATCTGAATATTGGGTGTTGTCACCCTATCACCCATCAGGAGTCCAGTGATGTTTCTCTCCTTCTTCCATCATTTCAAAGATGGATTTTTATATTAATCATTCACTCTTTAGTATGAATAAATTCAATCATTATAAGAGTTTAAGGAATTTTCATTTAAGCCTTGTTTCTAATTGTTTAAAACATTTTTGTCTCTCATAAAATTAATTTTAGGCATCATATGAAACTTAAATACAATTGTAAATTCTCATTGCATTCCAGGATCTTTTCTCTCGAGTGAAAGAGAGAACAAACAGGAGCCTGACTGGATTATGCCAGTGACCGAGGGAGTCTGAAGCTGATTGACAGCAGAATATCATGGGTCCAGGCAGCACTCATCCTTTCAGGCTTCACGACCCAGGGCCCACCTGCTCAAGCTCCACTCTTCCTGCCCACTGCTTCCTTTCCTCCAGTCTTATCCATTAGCTCTCTTGATCTTTTATCATTTTTGTTCTCAAGACTCTAATGTATCAGGGATCAAAACTCATGTACCCTGTGCTTTCTTCCCTTTTCAGGTTTATCTAAACCCCCAGGTACTTAGAGTGCACCACATCCACATGGCCTAGAAGTTCTGCTTCCTTAAACCCTTCAATGTACAAATTCCCCATAATGGAATTTCTGAGTTTGAAAAACGGTCAGAAAGATTTGAGAATGAGAACTGTAAAGTAAATAGGAGGAGGAAGGTAACAACACTTGTGTCCTCAAATCT
Source organism: Chlorocebus sabaeus (assembly GCF_047675955.1). Lineage (NCBI taxonomy): Eukaryota > Metazoa > Chordata > Mammalia > Primates > Cercopithecidae > Chlorocebus > Chlorocebus sabaeus. Next base: position 88,168,038 of record NC_132905.1, read on the forward strand.
GAAAAGTGTAATATAGACAAACATTTCTCCTTGCTTTCTTTCCCACTATCTCCAACCCTCAAAGATCCAGAGATAATCTTGGGCAGGAGGCAGCAAAGCTCAAAGCAGAGGAAGAGAGAAAAATACAAAGACAAATCTGTCACCCCATTCATAATGTGGCCTCCAGGCTGCAGCAACCTGAACTGAACAAGTTATTTTGCTCTATATAAAATAAGAGTTCATATTAATACACTAGATTGAATCTGTTACTAAAATGAGATTATTTTGAGTTTTAAATTTATCAGAGTCCAATTATAATCAAAGGGAATAGAAAAGTTAATAGCATAACTTCAAGGCAGGGTAAAAAAATAGCACTGTAGTGGGAAAAACAGATATTGTCTTCAGCACGTACACAAAGAAGAGGGACACATCACCACACTTTGTCACAAGGTGCATGTAGTTTGTTTTCATTGAAGAGGAGCAATGTTTGAGATAGAATTATGCTTATGAAGTAAGATGGCAATGGCACTGATCTTTCTTCTTTTTTTTTTTTTAGATGGAGTCTTGCTCTGTCACCCAGGTCGGAGTGCAGTGCTGCAATATTGGTAACCTCCGCCATCTGGGTTCATGAGATTTCCAGCAAATTTTTGTATTTTTAGTAGAGACAGGGTTTCACCATGTTGGCCAGGCTGGTCTTGAACTCCTGACCTCAAGTGATCCGCCCACTTCAGCCTCCCAAAGTGCTAAGATTACAGGCGTGAGCCACAGTTCTTAGCCTATGTCTGCTCTTTAGCTCTTAGTCCCTGGTTTTGTAGCGGGCAAATGTAATCCAAAGACTAATATATTGGGTTTGATGAATACCAAGGAGGGAAAAAAGTGCTTAGTACAGCGAGTGAAATGCCAGTAATTTACGTTAAAGCACAATGAAAGAGCAGAATACAAAAAAAAAAAAAAAAAAAACCCACAAACAAGCAACCAAACAAACAAACAAAAACCCTACTACAATAGGTGAGTAAGCAAGCTAATGATTCGGGCCCCAGTCACAATCTGACAGCAACCATATGAGAGGCCCTAAGTACCAACCACCCTGCTAAGCCCAGTCAACCCCAGGACCACGAGAGATAATAATAAGTGACCTCTTTTTTTTTGCCACAAAATAATGTGTTTTGAGATGGTTTGTTACACATCAATAAATAATTGGAGCAGTAGTTTACAAAGAGGTCTGCACAAATAAACACCTGGTGCATGGAAAAAAATAAAAATTCAGTTTGTATAAATTTGTAATTGAATCATCTTAATACTTACTTTGAGGTATGCTTTGTAGTTTACCCAAAATAATTTAGATGTAAATGCATATAATTTATAAACACATAATCATATCCTGTGGTTGCTTCTCACAATATTTTACTGATAAGTGTGCAGTAAAAATGTTTGGAGACCACTGGTGTGGTGAAAAGAAACTTCAACTAGGAGTCTGATGATTGGGATCAGGTCTTGATTCTTTCTTATTAGCTTTGAACATTAAGCACATCTCTGTACTAGCTAACCTATCTACAAAGTGAGAATTAATGGTAACTACGACACATTTGTAAAGGCAATTTCCAAACTTAAAAGATTATATGGATGGGCATGGTGGCTCATGCTTGTAATTCCAGCACATTGGGAGACCAAGGCGGGCAGATCACAAGGTCAGGAGATTGAGACCATCCTGGCTAACATGATGAAATCCCATCTCTACTAAAAATATATGTATATATAAAAGTTATTAAAAAAAGTCCTACTAAATTACATTTTCCTAAAACTTATTATTTTAGGAAAAAGCTTTCTGATGTATGGGAAATTAGAGTAGGCTTCATCATAATCTTTTTGTAAGCGAAAACTCAGTTAATTTTATTTGAAAAGCTAGTAAAAATACCTAGGTATATGTCATATCATCCCTCACAAAGTTTTAAAGATAGTTTAAACCTTTTTTTAATGTTACTAGCACTAAGCGAAAAATAGCCAAGAAGTTTTGAAGTCTGATTTTATTTTTTTAAATAGACTTTATTCTCTAAAACAGGTTTTGATTTACAGAAAAATTGATAAAATAGTACACAGGGTTTCCATGTACTCCAGACTCAGTTTTTCCTGTTTGTAATATGGTACATTTGTTATGATTAGTGGACCAATACAAATGCATTGTTATTTATTTATTGAAGTCCATAATTTGTTAAGATGTCCTTGGTTTTTACCTAATATCCTTTCCTATTCCAGGAAGTCATCCAGGATGCCACACTGCATTCAGCTATTATGTCTGTCTCCTTAGGCTCCTGATGCCTGTGACAGTTTTCTAGATTTTGTTTTTACTTGAGTACCTGAACACTGCTGAGGAGTAAAGTGTTTTGTAGGATGTCCCTCTACTGGAATTCGTCTGATGTTTTTCTCATGATTATACTCATGTGTCCCTTTGACACACCTTCATCAATATGGGTTTTGTTTGTTTGTTTGTAAGCATTTATTTGCTTTCTGGCACTAAAAAATAGTCTGTGCTCAACTTGTACATTTCGTGCCTCAGTTTTAATCATTTCTCTAAGGAGTCCTGGTTATCATTAGTTTTTTGTGACATCATGAAAATGTGCAATATATGTTTGCAAATCCTGGAAATGTCATTTAACCTACAATAATACCAAATACACTGAGATTTTTATAATTTATCATAATTATGAGAAAAGGATGACTTGGCAAGGATCTGATAGTAAAGATACTGGAAACATGGAGATATTGACATTGTAGAAACAAAATGGTAATGTCCAAGAGTTTAACTGTAAAGACTTTATGAATCAGAGGATAATCAGAGAAAAGATAAAGTTCAGAAACAACTATACTTTAGTCCTTAAGCAATGGTTCTGAGCTGAAATAACGAATATATTAATAATGAAGTATACACAAAATGCAAGTGAGAATGATTTATCATGTATAATATTAGGCTCATACACTGTGAACTGATGGGATTCTGATATTGCTACCAGAAAACTTATAGTAAGTATATTATAGTAAGTAAGAAATAAAGGAAGAAAGATAATGAGGACATTAAAAAGTTCCTTAAGACCACCCCAGGATTATGGGAATTATCTGCATTTACTTTTGACTCTCAAGAAAAGAGCAACAATCTTTTTAAAACAACAGTAGAATTTTAGGTCTAGAAAAGACACGAGCAGTGCTCTTGTCTACCTAATAGTCTGCTAGGGCAGCCATAACAAAATACGCAGATTGGTGGATTAAACAACAGAGATATATTTTCTCACCATCCTAAAGGCTAGAAGTCCAAGATTAAAATGTCAGCAGGTTTGGTTTCTTCTGAGGCCAAAAGAGTCCTCTCTCCTTGGCTTGAGATGGTCACCTTTTCACTGTGCCATTACATGGACTTTACTCTGTGCATGTGCATTCCTGGTGTCTCTTTATGTGTCCAAATTCCCTCTTAATATAAGGACACTGGTCAGATTGAATTAGGGACCACCCTAACATGTTTATTTAACTTAATCTTCTATTTAAAGGCCTATAACCAGATACAGTTACATTCTGAGACACTGCAACATTGAAACCTTTGACCTACATCTCCTCATTATTTCCCCATCCTCCAGGCTCTGGTAACCACTATTCGATTCTGTTTCTATGTATTCAACTGTTTTTAAATTCTGGATGTAAGTGAAACCATGCACTATTTTTCTTTCTACGTCTGGCTTGTTTCACTTAGCATAATGTCCTCCAACTTCATCCATGCTGTTACAATTGGCTGAATCTCCTTCTTTAAGATTGAATAATATTCATATATATATGAGATATATATTTTTATATATATATATAATACACACACACATATATACCTATATAATTTCTTTATTCATCTATAGACAGATAGTTGGATTGTTTCTATATTTTATCTATTGTGAATAAAGCTGCAACAAACATGGAGGTGCAGATATCTCTTCAACATATTGTTTTAATTTTTTTGGATGTATACCCAAAAGAGGAATTGCTGGGTCATAGGGTAGTTCTACTTCTAATTTTTTGATGGAACTCCACACTGTCTTCTGTAATGGCTGTTCCAATTTACCTTCCCACCAACAGGATGAAAAAGCTCCCTTTTCCTCCACACCCTTGTCAACACTTCTCTTGTCTTCCTGATATAACCATTGTAACAGATGTGACACAGTATCTCACTGTGATTTTGATTTACATTTCCCTGATGATTAGTGATGTTGAGCACCTTTTCATATGCCTGGTGGACATTTTTACATCTTCTTTGGAGAAATGCCTATTGGGGTACTTTACCAAATTTTAATTAGATTACTTGTTCTTTGCTATTGAGTTGTGTGAACTCCTTATAGATTTTGCATATTAACCCTTCATCAGATATACAACTTGCAAATATTTTCCCCAATCCATAGGCTTTTTCATTTTGTTGATTATTTCCTTTGCTGTGCAGAATATTTTTAGTTTGATGTAGTCCCATTTGTCTGTTTTTGCTTAGTCTCACTGGTTTATTTTTGTTTTTGTTGCCTGAGCTTTTGCTGTGATATCTAAAAACTTATTGACAAGACTGATGTCAAGAAGCTTTTTCCTTATGTGTTTTTCTTGGAGTTTTGCAGTTTACAGTCTTTAATCCATTTTGAGTGTTTTTATTTTTTGTATGGTTTAAAATGAGCATCCAATTTCAGTCTTTTACATGTGAATATCCAGTTGTCTCAGCACCATTTATGGAAAATATTGTTCTTTCCTCATTGTGTCTTCTTGGTGCCCTTGTTAAAAATTAGTTGACCATATATGTTTGGGTTTATTTATGGGTTCTCTATTCTATTCCATTGGCCTGTGTATTGGTTTTTATACAAGTAGCATACTCTTTTTATTATAGCTTAGTAATATAATTTCAGGTCAGAAAATCTAGTGCCTCCAACTTTGTTTTTCTTTCTCAACATTGCTTTGGCTATTTGGGGTCTTTGGTGGTTCCATGCAATTTTTTCTATTTGTATCTTGCAACTTTACTAAATTTCTTTTACTAAATTTCTTTTATCAGGTCCAGTAGTTTTCCTGTGGAGGATTTAGGTTTTTCCAAATATAAGATCATATCGTCTATAAACAAGGATAATTTGACTTCTTCCTTTCCAATGTGGATGTTCTTTATAGCCTTCTCTTGTCTGAATGCTCCAGCTAGGACTTCCAGTGTTATGGTGAATAACGATGGTGATGGCAGGAATTCTTGTTGTGTTCCAGATCATAGAGTAAAGGTTTTCAGTTTTTCCCCATTCAGTATGATACTATCTTGGGTCTGTCATATATGACTTTTATTTTGTTGAGGTATATGTCTTCTGTCTCCAGGTTTTTTGAGAATTTTTATCATAAAGGGATGTTAAATTTTATTAACTTCCTTTTTTAGTATCAATTGAAATGATCTTATGATTTCTATTCTTCATTCTGTTGATATAATGTATCACATTGATTGATTTATGTATGATGAGCTATCCTTGCATCCCAGGGATAAATCTCCCTTGGTCATGATGAATGATATTTCTAATGTATTGTTGTACATGTATTGTTCAGTTTGCTACTAATTTGCTACTAATACTAATGTATTGTTCAGTTTGCTACTATTTTGCTGAGGATTTCTGCATCAATATTCATCAGAGATATTGGCATGTAGTTTTATTTTATTGAGGTGTCTTTGTCTGATTTTAATATAATACTGACCTCATAGAATGAGTTTGGAAGTATTTCCTCATCCTCTATCTTTTAGAAGAGTTTGAGTGGGATTGGTATTTTATTATAGCTTTGGTCTTGTTACTTGTTATTGGTCTGTTCAGGATTTGGATTTCTCCCAAGTTAAATCTTGGTAGGTTGTATATATCTACAAATTTCTCCATTTCTTCTAGAATTTCCAATTTATTGGCATAGAGTTGCTCATGGTAACCACTAATGATCTCTTGCATTTCTGCCATATCAGTTGTAATGTCTCTTTTTTCATTTCTGACTTTATTTGGATCTTCTCTCTTTTCTCTCAGTCTGGCTGAAAGTTTGTCAATTTTGTTTAACTTTTTAGAAAACCAACTTTTTGTTTCATTGATCTTTTGTATTTTTTTTTTTTCATTTCAATTTCATTTATTTCTGTTCTTATCTTTTCCACTACTAATTATGGGTTTGCTTTGCTCTTGCTTTTCTAGTTCTTTAAGATGAAACATTAGATTGTTTATTTGAAGTTTTTCCTCTTTTTGCTGTAGGCACTTGTAGCTATAAACTTCCTTCTTAGTACTTATTTTGCTGTAACCCATGGGTTTGGTGTGTTTTGTTCCCATTATCATTTGTTCCAAGAAGCTATTCAATTTCTTTATTAATTTCTTCATTGACCCCTTGGTCGTTAGGAGTACATGGCTTAATTTCCATGTACTTGTATAGTTTCCAAAATACCTCTTGTTATTAGTTTCTATTTTTATTCTATTGTTGTCACAGAAGATACTTAATATTATTTCAATTTTTAAATGTTTTAAGATTTGTTTTGTGACCTAACGTAGGGTCTATCCTTGGGCATGATCTATTTGCTGAGGAAAAAATGTGTATTCATCAGCTCTTAAATAAAATGTTCTGCAAATATTTATTAGATCCACTTGATTTATAGTGCAGATTAAGTCTAATGTTTCTTTGTTGATTTTCTGTCTGGAAGATCTGTCCAATGCTGAAAGTGAAGTGTTGAAGTCTCCAACTATTATTGTAGCAGGAACTATCTCTCTCCTTAGCTCTAACAATATTTCCTGTATATATTTGGGTGCTCCCATATTGGGGGCATATATATTTAAAATTGTTGTATCCTCTTGCTGAATTGATCCCTTCATCATTATATAGTGACCTTCTTTGTCTCTTCTTGTAGTTTTTGTCTTGAAACCTATTTTGTCTTACATAAGTATAGTCACTCCTTTGGTTTTTCGTTTTCAGTGGCATGGAATATCTTCTCCCACCCTGTTATTTTCAGTCTATGTGTTTCTTTATAGGTGACGTGTGTTTGTTGTAGGAAACAGACCAAAGGGTCTTGTTTTTTATCCGTTCAGCCATGCTATATCCTTTTATTGAGAAGTTTAGGACATTTACATTCAGTGCTATTATTGGTAAGTAAGGAATTACTCTTGCCATTTTGTTATCTGTTTTCTGGTTCTTTTATATCTTCTCTTCTTTTTTTTCTTTCCTTCCTGTTTTGCACTAGTGAAAATAACTTTCTCTTCTGGTGATATAATTTAGTTTCTTGCTTTTTATTTTTCGTGTATCCATTGTATGTTTTTTGGTTTGAGGTTACCATGAGGCTTGGAAATACTATCTTATAACCCATTACTTTAACCTGATAACAACAATGCTATTTGTATAAACAAGCAAACAAGCAAAAAGAAAATGAATAACTCTATGTCTTAACTTCATCCCCCTGTTTTGTGACTTTTTGTAGTTTCTATTTATATCTTATTATACTGACTATGTCTTGAAGAGTTGCTGTAGTTATTATTTTTTATTGGTTCATCATTTACTCTTTCTCCTTAAGATAATAGTAGTTTACATACCACAGTTACTGTATTATAATGTTCTGTGTTTTTCTGTGTACTTACTATTACCAGTAAGTTTTGTACATTCAGGTGATTATTACTCATTAATGTTATTTTCTTTCTGATTGAGGTACTCACTTTAACATTCCTTATAGAACAGGTCTGGTATTGATGAAATCTCTCAGCTTTTGTTTGTCTGGAAAAGTCCTTATTTCTCCTACATGTTTCAAGGATATTTTCACCAGATATACTATTTTAGGGTAAAAGTTATTTTCCTCGAGCATGATTAATATGTCATGCCACTCTCTCCTGGCCTGTAAGGCTTCCACTGAAAAGTCTGTTGCCAGACATATTAGAGCTAAAAGCATCAAGAGAAAAGAAACAGATAACATAAACTTAATCATATGTTGTTTATTTTCTAATTGTATGTTACTTGCTTCTTTTCTCTTGCTGATTTTAGGATTTTTTTGTTTATCCTTGACCTTTGGGAGTCTGATTATTAAATACCTTGAGACAGTCTTCTTTGGATTAAATCTGCTTAGTGTTCTACAACCTTCTTGTACTTGCATGTTGATGTCTTTCTCTAGGTTTGGAAAGTTCTCTGTTATTTCCTCTTTGAATAAACTTTTTACTCCTATCACTTTCTCTACCTTCTCTTTAACGTAAATAATTCTTAGATTTGCCCTTCGGAGGCTATTTTCTAGATCCCATAGTTGTGTTTCGTTTTTTAAATTATTATTCTTTCTTCTTTTGTCTTCTCTGACTGTGCATTTTCAGTAACCTGTCTTGAAGGTCACTAATTCTTCTGCTTGATCAATTCTGCTACTAAAGGACTCTGATGCATTCTTCAGTATGCCAATTGCATTTTTCAGCTCCAGAAATTCTGCTGGATTCTTTTTAATCATTTTAATCTCTTTGTTAATTTATTGAATAGAATTCTGAATTCCTTCTCTGTGTTATCCTGAATTTATTTGAGTTTCCTCAACACATCCATTTTGAATTTTCTGAAAGGTCACATATCTCTGTTTATCCAGGATTGGTCCCTAGTGCCTTATTTAGTTTACCTGGTAAGATAAGGTTTTCCTGGATGGTGCTGGTGCTAGTAGATGTTCTTCAGTGTCTGGGCATTAACGAAGTTAAGTATTTATTGTAGTCTTCACCGTCTGGGGTTATTTGTAGCTATTCCTCTTGGGGAGCCTTTCCAGATATTTGAAAGGACTTGTGTTTTGTGATCTAAGTTGTATCTGCTTTAGGGGACATCGCAAGCACAATAGCACTGTGGTTCTTGCAGACTTGTAGAGGTACCTCCTTGGTGGTTTTTGACCAAATCCAGGATAATTCCCTGGATTACCAGAGACTCTTGTTCTCTTTTGTTACTTTCTCCCAAACATACAGAGTCTCTCTTTGTGTTCCGAGCTACCAAAAGCTAGAGGTGGAGTGACACTGGCACCCCTGTGGCTATCACTACTATGACTGTGCTGGGTCGGACCTGAAGCCAGCACAGCACTGGGTCTTGCTGAAGGCCTTCTGTAACCACTCCCTGGCCACTTCCTGTATTGACTCAAAGCTCTTGGCCCCTACAATGAGCAGATGGCCCTGCCAGCCAGGCCTGTGTCCCTCCCTTCAGTGCAGTGAGATCTCTGAGGCCCCAGGTGGATTCAGAAATGTCATTTGGGAGTTGGGAACTACAGTCAAAACCTTAGAAGTCAACCTGGTCTTCTATCACATTGCAGCTGATCTGGCACTCAAACCACAGGATGCAGTCCTTCTCACTATTTCCTCCCCTTTCCAAAGTCAGAGGAGTTTCACTCTGTAGGCACTACCACCCCAAGTCACAGGGAGTACTTCCAGACTACTGCCAATGTTCCCATAAGGCCCAAGGTCTCTTAAGTCTGCTTAAGTCTGTAAATGCTGCCTGGCCTCTCTTCAGGGCAGTGGGCTCCCCTCTGGTCGAGGGCAGGTCCAGAAATGCCATTCAAGAGTCAAGTCCTGGAATAGGGGACCCCAAGAGCCTGCTTTGTTCTCTACCCCACTGTGTCTGTGCTGGTACCTAAAGTGAAAGACAGAGCCCCCTTTACTTTTCCCTCGGCTTTTTGCAAGCAGAAGGAGTTTTTCCGAAAACAATAGCTGGTAATATCCTGAGTCTCATCTGAAGGCAGCCAAGTCTCAGAGGTTCACCTGAGACCCTCAATATAGTACCTGGGACTTTCTGCTGATTATTCAGGGTCCAAGTACTCTTCAATTAGCAGGTGTTAAATATTGCCAGGACTAGGCCCTTTCCTTCAAGGCATCTGGTTCTCTTATGGCCTAGGGTGTGCCTAGAAATATCATTTGAGAGCTAGTTCCTGGAACAGGGGCCTAACAGCTCTGGCTGGTGCCTTATCGTATTGTGGCTGAGGTGCTATTCTAAATGCAAGACAAAGTCCTCCCCACTCTTCCCTCTCTTCTCCTCAGCTGGAAGGAAGGGGACTGTCTTGGAATCTTGAGCTATGCAACCAGAGTTATGGGTGGGGGTATGCCAGCACTCCCTTGGCTGCCCCTGCTGGTGTCTCAGTATGTTGTATGCCCCCTCAGTTCACTGTCTCTGGGCCTAGTTCACCATTAGGACTCACCCAAGAGTTGCAGTCCTTATGATCTAGACTCCCTTTCAAGTTTACTTGGAGTCATGGAGTGTTGTAGCTCTCAGTGGTGAGGTTTGCAGGCACTCAAGTTCAGAATGCTGGGATCAGTGATTCTCCTCTGGCTCAGGCTAATTTAATTGCTCCTTCCATGGGCTAACATCAACTAAGTTTGGTTCAGATTTCCTTTCTTCTCTAATAGTACAGCACTGAGTTCAATGGCTTACAATTGCTGTGTTCTTCCCTCATCACCCAGAGATGCTGTCTGCCTCACTTTGGCACTGCCAGGGGTGACATAAGGGTGACATCAGTGATTTAGGACTGCTTTTTCTATCTCCTCAGTGCCTCCTTCTGCTATATGAAGTGAAAACCAGATACTGTGAGTGCTCATCTGATTGTTGGTTCTTGGAAAGGTGTTTTTTTCTCTAAAAATACGTATTAACTTGGTGTTCTTGCAAGGGTGTGTGGGGTCAATTGGTGGAGTTTTCTGTTCTGTCATCTTGCTCCTATCAGTGAATTTTATACAACATATATCTTCATGTTAGTTGTTAGTGTCCTATAATTTCTGCTGGAAGAGCTTCCGTTAGCATTACTTATAAGATGGGTCTGGGGTATTGAACTGTCTCACCTATTGCATATCTGGAAAAGCTTTTATTTCTACTTTATTTTGGAAGGACATCTTTGTTAGATGTAGTCTTTTTGGTGGATGATATTTTTCTTTTAGCACTTTGAATATATCATCCCGTCGTCTCCAGGCTATAAGGTTTCTGCTGAAAAATCTGCTGACAGTCTAATAGTCATTCCTCTGTATGTGCCATGTCACTTTTCTATTGCTGCTTTCAAATTCTGTCCAACTCATGACAATTTAATATAATGTGTCTTGCTAAAGGACTCTTAGTGTTGAACCCATTTGGGGACTTTTGAGTTTCACAGTTTGTGATATCCATATCTCTCCCCAAATTAGAAAGTTTTTGGCCATCGTTTCTTTAAATAAACTTTCTTGCCCTTTCTCTCTCTTCTCCCTCTGAGATTTCCGTAATGTATACATCAGTTTGCATAATGGTGTCCCATAAATCTCATAGAATTTCTTCACTTTTTTCTTTTTTCTTCTCTAACTAGATACAGGTTGAGTATCCCTTATCTGAAATTCTTAGGAAGAGAGTGTTTTGAATTTTCAAGACTATTGAAAGGGTGAGACACTTGAAAGGTGTTCACCCTTGCAAGAACACCAAATTAACAGGTATTTCTTGGATTTTTGAATATTTGCATTATACTTACTGGTTCAACTTCCTTAACCCAAAAATGCTAAATCCTAAATGCTCCAATGAGTGTTTCCTTTCAGCATCATATTGGCACTCAAAAAGTTGCAGATTTTGAAGCATTTCAAATTTAGGATGTTCAGATTAGGGACGTTCAACTTATAATTTCAAATGACATGTCTTCAAGTTGCAATTTCTTTCTTTTGCTTAAGTCTGCTTTTGATGCTTGTATTTTTCATTCCATTCATTGTATCCTTCAGCTCCGGAATTTCTATTTGGTTCTTTTTTGTAATTTATATTTTAAAAGTAAATTATGTTAAATTCCTTTTCAGACAATTTTAAAATCTCTGTTTGTTTGAGGTCAGTTACTTTAAAATTATTTTGTTCCTTTAGTGCTGTTGTTTCCTCGCATTTTCATGTTTCTTGTGATCTTGTGCTGATGCCTATGCATTTGATGGAGCAGTCATCTCTTCCAGAATTTAAAGACTGGTTTTAGTGGGTAAAGACTTTCACCTGTGGGTGGATGCAGTGGCACTGGTTGGGTAGCTCTGGTTCTAAGAAGATGTAGCAGTTCAGTTTCTGTGTGGCTCCATCAGCTGAGGAGAGCATTAATGAAGACTGCAGAAGCATTAACAGCTACAGTTTCAGGTGTTTGTGGCAGTGGCACTGGCAAAGTGGACAGTTGGAGTCCTCAGTAGCAAAGACTCTTGGAGTCCTCTTGCTCTCCTTTTCCCTATTGCAGGGAAACCTAGCCAAGAGGATCATTTTTGGTGTCAAGTCTAATGTGACCTGCAGGCAGCCACAGTGGCACAGGGTTTCAGGACATAGGTGCTCAGAGCCACTACAGAACTGGCTTCCTGGGCTCAGGCGCTTGTGAACTGGATCCTGGAGAGCAAATTGATGTACCAAGGCACTGGCATGCACTTATCACCCATGTTGCCAGTCTAGGACTTTGGAGCTCATCTCAGTGGCTTGGGCCTGGGGATATATGATATAATGATGGCTTGAACCCTGAGAGACAGGCACAGAAGCAGCACAGCCCAGGAGTAAAGTGATCCTCTGGCCACTCAGGCCTTGGAGGGTGGGGACAGCAGCAACTCTAGTTCCATGTCAGGGCACAACTGTGATTCTGGCCCCAAGGGGCAGGGAGCAGCGCAGTAGCACTTGGGCACCTGGGAGACACATTACTGTGTTGGTCCAGGCCTTAGAGCAGCAGTGAGACCCTAGGGACTTGTGGACATAACAGTGACTTAGGCTTCAGGGTTGGTATGGCTCCACAGCAGCTCTGTCTCAAAGGCTAGGGCACAGTGGCAGCAAGGCCCATGGAATTGTGGGGTACAGCTGTAGCTCAGGCCCTGAGAGCCAGATACAGCACGGTGGTGACTCCAGTCTCTGTGAAGGCAGAGTATTGCCACAGCAAGGGCTACGAAGGATGGAGCTCAGTGGTGCTAAGCCCCCTGGTATGTCAGGACGCAGTGGGAACTCCGGCTCTGAGGGGCATGGTACAGCAGCAACATGACCCCAGGATGGACATGACCCTGTAGGAGCTCAGCCACAGAGGGTGGAGCACAATGGTAACTCAGACTCCAGGCAGTCAGAACACAGCACAGCAGTAACTCCAGTCCCTGGGAAGATGGGATACCAAAGAAGCTCAGGCCCTGGAAACAGTGTACCGGACAGTAATATCACCAGTCCCTGGGATGGTGGGGTGCAAGAGAACCTCAGGTTCTAGGAGGTGGAGCACAGCACAGAGGTAACTCTGGTCCCTGGAAAAGCAGAATGCCAGAGCAACTCAGGTCTTAAGTCATGGGACAGCACAGCAGTGACTCTAATTCCTGGGAGGCAGATGGTAAAGCAACTCAAGCTCCTGGGTGTAGGGCTCAGTGCAGGGGCAACTCTAGTCCCTAGGAAGGCAGGGTGCCTCAGCAACCCACACCCTGGGGAGACAGGGCACTGTGGCAGTAAGGCTGCTGAAAAGGTAGGGCACAGTGGGGACCCACGCTTATGGCAGCAACCTAGGCCCAGAGATAGTGGCCCACTGGGCAACCCAGGCTCCAGGTGGTGGGATGCAGTGACAGTAAGACCCTAGGCATGTAAGGAAACAATGGCTACTCAAGACCTAACAGCAGGGTGCAGCACAGCGGCAACTCCAATTCTAAAATGTCATGAAACCACAGTTGCTCAGCTCATGGGGCAGAAGGCACAGCCTTGGCTCCTTCTCATGGGTAAGTGTAGCAGCATGGACTCCAGGCCGCTCCCTATGTTGGACTCAGGACTGGTGAAGATTGCAGGGGTATCCATTGGTGAGCACTGCTGGTGTCTGTGGTAATAATGAGGGCCACTGGGATCTTCCATCTCACCCTTTCCATGCAGAAGGAAGTACCTCTTGCCTCTGAGATAATCCAGACCGGGCAATGGAGTGGCCCAGACAAGGTGTTTCCCACCCTATTCTGTGCAGCCATGCTAGGTTTCTCTGCTCCACAGGGTTTGTGCTACTCCTTTGCTATATTCCAGAGCTCCCCCTTCATTATTTTATTTGTCATATAGTTGTTTATTCATTATTTTGTGAAAGAAATGAGAATTAGGACCTCCTTGTTTGATATCTTGCAGGTATTATTTCCTTTTTCCTCTTTTTAAACAAACCCAATTGATAAATGGTTTTTTTTTAACCTCTTCTTGAGTTATAAACTACATATAGTACATTAAATTTTAGAAATTGTAGCATACAATATTTATATGTCTATATACCTGTGTAACCACCACACTGATCAAGATATAGAACGTTTATGAGCCCAGCAAGTTTCCTTGTGTTCCTTCCCTTTCAACACTTTCTGCAAAAGGAACAAGTATTCTCCCCTCTAGCATAGTAGATTAGTTTTGCCTGTGTTTAAGTCCATTTTGTGTTTCTATAACAGAAGGCCTAAAACGAGATGATTTATAAAGAACTTCTTTTATAAATAATTTATAAATAAACTTCTTTTACCTTATCAGATAAAAGATAATTTATAAAGACACTTCTTTTACCTTATCAGTTGTTCTTAGGAACAAATGAAACTTTTATTTCCAATAAATTCTATTTGGTTTTTAAAAGCAGTATTTTCTTCCTATTGCTTCAATTTCTATGTTTGTACCTCAAAACAACCTTATTCTACAGTCTTCTCAGATTGTTCTATTATACAAAATTCTAGAAGTTCTACTCTCCATCTTTTTAAATCTCCTCTTGTGTTTTGAGCTATTTTGCAGGAGGATTTCCATGTGACCTGAATCATGCACTCTAATTCCAGCATAGTTTCGCAAAGCCTTCTGCAAGAGAGTCAAGAGTATCCCCCACCTGAGACCAATTTTTATGTTAATTCTTCAGCTTGGAGTGTCAGCATCAGCAGTAAAGTGTAAATTTGGCGTCTTAATTTGTAAGTTGTAGAACCAGGGGTTTTGATTTCTCAGAAAAGACCATTCTTGTGTTTCATTTTTATTTTCACTCAGGTCCCAGATAGAAAAATCTCCCTGTTGCCCTGTACCAGTGATGTCTTCCTCTTTTCTCCCCTTAGTATATAATTTTTCTCAATGGGATAGCTCTTCAAGAATTTTGGCTTGTGTATTGATCTTAGATCCAACGGCCAGTCAAATCCTAGACTTCATATCCAGCCCTGAAAAAGTCTTAAAACAGAGCTCTTTAGTTACAAGGACTGAGACCCCCATAAACTGCATGGTGAGTTTATACACCTAGCACTCTGGGGATTAGTTGCCACTTCATTTTTGCCACATAACGTTTTCCTTTCTTCTTTTGAATTCATCTGTGCATTTAAAACTTACTACATTTTTGTTGGCAGGAAAATAATCATTTTTTTTCCAACTTAACGGAAATGTATTCTGTCATGGTTCTGGAGGCTGGAAGTCTGAAATCAAGATGTCAACAGAATTGTTTCCTTCTGAGAGCTGTGAGGGAAGGATGTATTTCAGGCCTTTCTCCTTGGTTGGAGATGGCCCTTCTTTCTGTGTCTTCACATCGTCTTACCTATGCATGCCTGTGTCCAAAGATCCCCCTTTATGAAGGCAACAGTCATACAGGCTTAGGGTGCACCCTGATGAAAACATCCTAACTAATTGCATCTGCAATTACCCTATCTTCAAATAAAGTCACATCCTGAGGTACAAGGGGGTAGGACTTTAACCCAGGAAATTTGGGAGGCACAAATCCTTAACAAGGCATGTGGAGGCAATAGGGGGCCTTGGAAAGACTAAGGGTAATCTTGTGTGTGTGTGTGTTCATTTATTTACTTAGTTTTTCCTTAGGCATTCTGCTGGGAGTATCACATTTAATTTAACTATTGTATATGGAAATTTAAGAGGTAAACCTATTAATTCCTTTTTTGCACATTGGAATACAAACTAAAGTAACTTTGAGGAAGGACTCTATCAGAGACACAGAACAAGAACCTTGAAAACTCTTTTGAAAATTATTTCATAGAAAATAGAAAAGTGTTCAAAATGTGTTTTGCTCCAATACTGCCTTCACATGCAAAGTGGTACAAAAGTTGGATTCTTTATTTTCGTGCATCTACATATATATTAATTTATGCACATTGACTAGAAAATTTACGCGTTATTGGTTCAGTGCTCCTGATTATTTAACTGTTTTCAAGTATATAATACAATGTGTGGGTTGGGCGTGGTGGCTCACGCCTATAATCCCAACACTTTGGGAGGCTGAGGCGAGTGGAAAACCTGAGGTCAGGAGCTCGAAAACAGCCTGGCCAACATGGCAAAACCGTGTCTCCACTAAAAATACAAAAACTAGCTGAGCATGGTGGCACATGCCTGAAGTTCCAGCTACTCGGGAGACTGAAGCATGAGGATCTCCTGAACCTGAGAGCCAGAGGTTTCAGTGTATATATGTATATATATACACACACACATACACACACACACACACAATGTGTTGTCTATGATTTTCTAGAACATGCCTTTTGTAAAATAAAATAAAAATAGTACAGGAAATATGACTTTCAAAAAGGAATAGAAACCAGTATCATTTTTTTTCATGATTTGATTTACAATATTTCAAAACATTCACATGATTGCATTCTCCTGAAATGTGTGATTAGGGAGGGTGTGAAATCAAAAAAATAAAAGAGGAGAGAACAATTTTTTTCTTGGAAGGTTGACTTTCTGTCTTGCTTCCAGGCAGATAAAATGATATATGACCCAAATGAGATCTCAAAGTCACTCCTGGATTTTTTATTCTTTGCTACTTAAATCTTTTCAAGTATGCTCTAACAACTTACTATACTGTTTAAATTGACATGTCTTAGCCCATATTGCATTCTGCACAGTAGGAATTTTTTTCAAAATTATTAAATAGTATGTTTCATGAAATGCTCTGATGGTCACAAGAAAAATTTGATATGAGTCTTGATTCCTTTTTCTAGAACTAGATTCCTTTTTCTAGGTAGTTCATTTCACTGACCCAAAGGCAAACTTTGACCTAGTTCTCTTGCTCTATGTGTCTAACAAGTGATTAAATGAATTTAATTGTATGGAGCTTGTATGAAGCCAGGAACACAAGGAAGCTAACTGGCCTGTAAAGCCCACCTCTTTGACCTCATCAACATTATACTCAAACTCAAAATATGCTCAGCTATGACTTCCTTCACAACGTACGGTGCACTAAGGGAGTTTGTGTGAATTAGATCATTCTCAGCAGTCCAGGGAGAATAGGAAGGCTCAAAATTCCATCTATTCTAAACAAATGTTCCTTACACTAATAAGACACTTAGACAACTACAAGGCACATGACAGCACAGGTGAGAGTAATATCTAGATGATGAGGCATTGCAATAGTTACTAGCTTGGACTGCCTTAGAAGAATCATTTAACCAACATCAGCATGATCCTACATGTGTTTTCAGTTGTGTTTCAAACTCTTTTCTGATGTATTTTCAAGACCAGGTAGTATTTCAAAAAAGTTCACTTTAAATTAGATGCAAAAATTAGGGACATTTATAAAAAGGAATTTATCATTACTACCTAATGCTTTTATAATAAAATTTGCCTAAAACATACATTCTACAAATATTATTTTCTCAGTGCTACTCTAAGTTTAATCAGCAATATGACCGCTCTTCCCTCATAGAGAAAGTAATTTAATTTATGAAGTAAGCAAAGAGATTAGAACGAACTAAAATTTCCAATTATCTCAAATCTAATGATGATCATCTTACTCAATGTTTCTCCAAGGTTTACATAGCACACTCCACAAGACCTAAATAAGCCTATGCATCTATTCACAGGAGCGGGCACATATACACAGAAAACAAGTGCTAAAGGGAAAAGAAAAGTTATATTTCTAGAAGATCTCCTACTCTACACACTTATGCACACACATGCAAATGATTCCTCTCTGTCCAAAAATAAACCTGGGAGTCATAAGTGATGGAAGATCTAATGAAGAGTAGTGAGAAAAAAGAAGAGCAAACAGTTAAGAAGAAAACTGTCAGGAAATTTCAGAGTTATTTAATTCCACCAAGAATTAGTATGTCTCATCAAAAAGCTAATCTACCATGATCAAGTAGGTTTATTCCTGGGATGCAAGGTTGGTTTGACATACGCAAGGCAAGAAATGTAATTCATTACAACAAAAGAACTACAAATAAATTCTACCTGATCATCTCAATAGATGAATAAAAGACTTTCCATAAAATTCAACATCTGTTCATGTTAAAAACTCTCAACAAACTATGCATTGAAGGACCATATCTCAAAATAATAAGGTTCATCTATGACAAGCCCACAGTCAATATCCTATGGAATAGGCAAGCTGGAAGCATTTCCTTTGAGAACCAGAACAAGATAAGGATGCCCACTCTCACCACTCCTCTTCAACATAGCACTGGAAGTCCTAGCGAGAGGAATCAGAAAAGAGAAGAAATAAAAGGCATTCAAATAGAAAGAGAAAAAGTCAAACTCTCTCAGCAGATAACATGATTCTATACCTAGAAAACCCTACAGTCTCTGCCCAGAGGCTCCTAGATCTCATAAACAACTTTAGCAAAGTTTCAGGATACAAAATCAATGTACAAAAATCAGTAGCATTTCTATACAACAATAATGCTCAAGCTGAGAACCAAATCAAGAATACAATTCCATTCATGATAGCCACAAAAAGAATAAAATACCTAGGAACACAGCTAATTAGACAGGTGCGAAAAATCTCTACAGTGAGAATTACAAAGCACTGCTGAAAGAAATCAGAGAAGACACAAACAAATGGAAAAAAATTCCATGCTCATGGATAGGAAGAATTTCTATTGTTAAAATGGACGTACTACCCAAAGCAATTTACAGATTCAATGCTATTTTTATCAAACTACCAACAACAATTTTTACAGAATTACACAAAACTATTCTAAAATGTGTATGGAATCAAAAAGAACCCAAATAGCCAAAGCTAAGTAAAAATCCTAAGTAAAAATAACAAAACCAGAGGCATCACACTACCCAACTTCAAACTGTATTACAAGGCTATAGTAACCAAAACAGCATGGTACTAGTACAAAAACAGGCATATAGACCAATGGAACAGAGAAGAGAACCAAGAGAAAAAGCCACACACCTACAACCATCTGATCTTTGAAAAAGCTGGCAATAACAAGCAATGGGGAAATCATTCCCTATTCAAGCAATGGTACTGGGATAACTGGCTAACCATATGCAGAAGATTGAAACTAGACCACTTCCTTTCACCATATGCAAACATCAACTCAAGATAGATTAAATAATTAAATGCAAAACCTAAAACTATAAAAACCCTACTAGAAAATCCTAGGAAATACCAATCTGGACACTGGACTTTGCAAAGATTTCATGACAAAGACTCCAAAAGCAATGGTAACAAAAACAGAAATTGACAAGTGTGACCTAATTAAACTAAAGAGCTCCTGCATAGCAAAAGAAACTATCAACAGAGTAAACAGACAACCAAAGAATGGGAGCAAATATTTGCAAACTATTTGAGAAAGGTCTAATATTCAGAATCTATAAGGAACTTAAGCAAATCTACAAGCAAAGAAACCAAATAACTCCACTGAAAAATGGACAAAGGGCATGAATAGACACTTCTTAAAAGAAGATATACACAAAGCCAATAAGCATATGAAAAAGAATCCTCAATATAACTAATCAATAGAAAAATGCAATTCAAAACCACAATGAGATACCATCTCATACCAGTCAGAACGGCTATTATTAAATGGCCAAAAATTAACAGATTTTGGAAGGTTGCAGAGAAAAGGGAAGACTTATAAATGCTGGTAGTAATGTAAATTAGTTCAGCCACTGTAGAAAGCAGTTTGGAGATTTCTCAAAGAACTTAAAACAGAACTACCATTCAATCCAGCAATCCTATTATTTGGAATACACTCAAAGGAATATAAATTGTTCTACCACAAAGACACATGAGCATGAATGTTCATTGCAATGCTATTCACAATAGCAAAGACATGGAATCAACCTATATGCCCATTAATGGTGGACTGGTTAAAGAAAATGTGGTATATATACTCTGTGGAATACTAGATAGTTATAAAAAAGAACAAAATATTGTCCTTTGAAGCAACATAAATGGAGCTGAAGGCCATTAGCCTGAGCAAATTAATCCAGAAACAGAAAACTAAATACTGAATGTATAAATGGGAGCTAAAACTTGAGTACACATTGACACAAATAAGAGAACAACAGAAAACAGGGCCTAGTTGAGAGTGGAAGATGGGAAGTGAGTGAGGATTTTAAAAAAACTACCAATGAGGTACTATGCTTATTACCTGAGTAACAAAATAATCTGTATACTAAATCTCTGCAACACACAATTAGCCCATGTAACAAACCTCCACATGCACCTCTTAAATCTAAAACAAAAGTGGAAAAAAATAATTAGTGCCTCCTAATTCCCCATAAAGAAATGCATATTTGAAACTGTAGGTATGCAACTACATATATGTATATTTCTAAAAAAGATTCATACATTACATTTGCTTTTTATTTTAACTTAATTTTAATGTCATAATTTTTCAATGATCATTTTTCAATGTCAAGAAATACTCTTCTGGAAATCCTAACTAGAGCAATCAGACAAGAGAAAGAAATAAAAGGTATCCAAATTGGAAAAGAAAAAGTCAAATTATCCTTGTTTGCATATGATATAATCTCATATTTGAAAAAACCTAAAGACTTGACCGAAAACTATTAGAACTAATAAATTCAGTGAAGTTGCTGGATACAGAATAAATATACAAAAATCAGTATCTTGTTCTATATGCCAACAGCAAACAATTTGAAAGCCAACAGCAAATAATTTGGGGAAAAAAAGAAATCCTACTTACAATAGCTACTAATAAAGTCAAATATCTAGAACCAATCAGTGAAAAATTTCTACAATAAAAACTGCTTAAAAATTGATACAAAAAATTGAAGAAGACACCAAAAATAAAAAGATGTTCCATGTTCATGGATTGGAAGAATCAGAATTGTTAAAATATCCATACTACCCAAAAGGATCTACAGACTCAATGCAATCACAATCAAAATATCAATGACATTCTTCATCAAAATAAAAAAAAAATCTTAAAATTTATGTGGAACCACAAAAGACCCAGAAGAGCCAAAGCTATCCTAAGCAAAAAGAACAAAACTAGAGAAATTGCATTAGCTGAGTTCAAATCACATTACAGAGCTATAGTAACCAAAACAGAAGGATATGGGCATAAAAACACACAGACCAATGGAACAGAATAGAGAACCCAGAAATAAACCCAAACATCTACAGAGAACTCATTTTCAACAAAGGTGCCAAGAATGTACATTGTGGAAGGACAGTCTCTTCAATAAATGGTGATGGGAAAATTGGTTATCCATAAGCAGAGGAATGAAACTAGATTCTTATCTCTAGCCATATACAAAAATCAAATTAAAATGGGTAAAGACCTAACTCAAAGACCTCGATCTATGAAACTACTACAAGAAAACACTGGGAAAACTCTTTAAGACATTGGACCACAAAGAAAAGATAGATGCTTGAGATGACTGTGCTAGGCTGTTCTTGCATTGCTATAAAGAAATGCCTGAGACTGACGAATTTATGAGAAAAGAGGTTTAATTGGCTTATGGTTCTGTAGCCTATTTGTTCAGGAAACATAACAGTATCTGCTTCTGGGGAGGCTTCCAGTCATAGAGGAAGGCACAGAGGGAGCAGGCAAAGATTTTTTGAGTAGTAGTCCACAAGCACAGTCAACCAAAGCAAAAATGCGCAAATGGGAGTTTAAAAGCTTCTGCACAGAAAAAAAAAAAAAAAAATCAACAAAGTGAAGAGACAACCCATAGAATGAGTAAAAGTATTTGGAAACTATCCATCTGACAGAAGATTAATAACCAGAATATATAAGGAACTCAAACAACTCAATAGGAAAAAATAATAATTTAATAAAAATTGGCAAAAGATGTAAAGAGACAGGTCTCAAAAAAGGACATGCAAATGGAAAACAAGTATATGAAGAGGTGCTCAACATCACTGATCATCACAGAAATGCAAATCAAAATTGCAATGGGGTACCATCTCACCCCAGTTAAAATGGCTTTTATCTAAAAGATAATAACAATAACAGGCAATAACAAATGCTGGTGAGGACATGGAGAAAAGGGAACCCTCATACACTGTTGGTGAGAATGTAAATCAGTATAACCTTTGTACACCGTTAGTTGGAATGTAAATTAGTGCAACCGCAATGGAGAACAGTTTGGAGGATTTTTGAAAAACTAAAAATAGAACTAACGTATATTTCAACAATCCCACTGCTAGATATACACCAAAAAGAAAGGAAATGATTATATCAAAGATACATCTAGACTCTCATGTTTATTGCAACACTGTTCACAATAGCCAAGATTTGGAAGCAACCTGAGTGTCTATCAATAGATGAATGGATAAAGAAAATACGGTACATATACACAGTAGAGTACTATTCAACTATAAAAGAGTAAAATCCTGTTATTTGAAACAGCATGGATGGAACTGGAAGTCATTATGTTAAGTGAAATCAGTCAGGCACAGAAAGACAAACTTTGCATCTTCTCATTTATTTGTGGGAGCTAGAAAATTAAATTTTCTCAAAATTGAACTAATGGAGATAGAGAGTATAAGAATGGTTACCAGAGACTAGTGAGGTCAGCGGGTAGAGAAGTGGGGATGGTTAATGAGTATAAAAACATAATAAGATAAAACGACTGAGATCTAGTATTTGATAGCACAACAGGGTAACCACAATCAACAATAAGTTGGTGTACATTTTAAAGTAACTAAAAGAGTATATTTGGAATGCTTGTAACACAAAAAGTACAAATGCTTGAGATGATTGTGCTAGCCTGTTCTTGCTTTGCTATAAAGACATGTCTGAGACTGAGTAATTTATATAAAAAAAGAGGTTTAACTGGCTCATGGTTCTGCAAGCTGTACATACAGGAAGCATAACAGCCTCTGCTTCCTGGAGGAAGGCACAGAGGGAGCAGACACATCACCTGGCAAAAGAGTGGCAAAAGCAGGAGCAAGACAGACTGAGTGGGTTGGGGCAGGTGCCACACACTTTTAAAGGACTAGATCTTGTGTGAACTCGGAGCAAAAGCTCGCTTGTCACCAAGGGGATGGCCCAAGCCACTCATGGGGGATCCACCCCATGATCCCAATATCTCCCACCAGGCCCCACTTCTAACATTGGGAATTACATTTCAACATGAGATTTGGGCAGAGATAAATATCCAAACTATACTACTGATGGATACCTTATTTACCCTGGAGTGATTATTATGCACTGTATGCCTGAATCAAAATATATCATGTTCCCTATAAATATATGCATCTACTATGTACCCACAAAAATTAAAAATAAAAATAAATAAATAGTTTTCTATAATTTCATTTGTAGTTGCTTATTTGTATTTTATTATATTGATGTTACACGATTTAATTAGTCCTCAATTGCAGGATGCTTCAATTTTATACTGTTAAAGTGGTGTAGTGGTCATTTGTCACTTTACTTACCCTCTAACTTTTTTTGTGTGTGTCTGCCCAGTTTCATTGTCGAGTCCCCATAAAATCTTAATTTCCCACAAAGGAAGCAGTTCTTTCTCACTGTTTTAAGTAGTAGGAAAGAAGAATTCTGGGTGATTGCTTGCTACTACAGAAGCCAGTGAAAATAAATCCTCTCTCTTCATTACTGTACATCCTGGTGTTAGCATGTGACCTAAATTTGGCCAGTTGGAGGCCCTCTTCTGGGACTTAGAACCTTGAGCTTTGAATCAAGTACTGGAGGGAAATGTTAGAGGTTGTTCATCACAACAGGGGTGGAGTTCTGAGGGCATCCTAACCACCTCTGCTGGCTACAAGCCTGTAACTGTGCTTCTTGTGTCTTCCTCCTTGATAACTTGAGTCCCACTGAATCTGTTTCCCATTCTTCTGGAGACTCCCAGGGAGCCTCTTAACAAATACACTTTTGTAAGAGTTAGTCAGTCTAGTTCCGTAGCATTAATAAGGAATTTCAATGTAATGAATGTCTATGATAAAAACTCTAAAGATCTCTTTTGCACTTATCCATTATTATTTCTTTAGTAAAAATCTTACAGATGCTAAGCCAAAGGTATGCAAAATTTTAGTTGAAAAGCAAATATTGTGTCAAACTACCTTCTCAAAATACAGCATAGAGGTTAAAAACATTAGCAGACTTCTGACTGTACAACCTTTTGTAACTTATCTCTCAGCCTCAGTTTATTCATTTTACTATAGGATTAATCACAGCAACAATTTAACAGGGCCATTGTGAGGGAAAAAATAAGAGAGTATATGCAAAGTTCGGCACATAATAAACTATGAGTAAGTGTTAGATTTCATTTTTATTAGAAAGAACGTAGAAATTATATGCCCACTGGCAGTGTCTAGGTGTACTCATTCACTCCTCTGCTTTCCTTTGGCTCTCTCTTGTCCCCCTTCATCCATTCATACATGCCTGGCCTGTGATTTAAATTCTTGGCAGGGGTATTTTGCATAATTCTTGCTTCTGTCTAGGCTTTTCATTTTATACAGTCATAGATTATACAAAAGACAAACTAAATTTAGAAATGCACTAAAAATAGGATTATCAGATTTTTTCCCAAACTTCTAAGAAAAATACATTTGATATATTAGGAAAACACTGCCATGGTTGTTATTTAACTTTTAGTTATCTTAAAAAAAAAAAAAAAAAAAAAAACAAAAAAAAAACACTTTGTCAAACTTCCTTACAATTTCTTTATAGTTTACTGTTTACTATTTTTGATTTAATTAACATATGAGGAGATGTGGTATTGCAAACTTTTCAGTGCTTAGGGCTTCTAAATAAAGATCTTAATCTAGCCCTCATTCTATAAAATGGTGCAAAATAAACTTAGACAAAGTGGGTAGAGGCCGGGAATAGTGGCTCACACCTGTAACGTCAGAACTTTGGAAGGATGAGGTGGGTGAATCCCTTGAGTCCAGGAGTTTGAGACCAACCTGGGCAACATGGTGAATACCTGCCTCTATTATAGTTTTAAAAAATGTTTTTAAAGAAAAAAATTAAAATAAACATTTAAAAAGAGGGTAGAAGTTAGACACTAAGAAATAATCTTTGACACAGCATTTTAAGAAAAAAAAAAAAAACAGCCCTGATTAAAGATATGAGAGAGGTAAGAGTTTCTTTATATGTTGTTAAAGAAGAAAAGCAAATGTAAATGTTAAAATTGAAAAGTGAATTCAGTTAGATGGAGAAAGTAGGATTAATATTAGAAAAGCTTCGAGAATCTCATCTGCGTTGTGTAACAGAGACACCTGCTGGTCACTGTATATTTCACTGTTCGAACGTTCAAAATACATTTGCTCATTCGCTTTTTACCTCCTACTCCCACAGATAGTCTCTAATCTCTTGAAAATTCACAACATAAACATGATGCGAGATTCATACCAAAATGATAATAATTAAATCAATGGAGTGTATTTGTCACATTGAATCTGGGGAAAAACCTCTGCCAGCAAGACAACTTTGATAATGTCATTGTAATGTATCAAATCTGCTTTGTATAATAAGCCACTAAAAGTTAGACTAAAGTCTATCAAACAACTCCTTAACCAGAAAAAAGAAAGAGTTTTGTTTTCTGAAAGTACAGAATAATATTATGGTAATGAAAAAGATGAGGCTGGGTGTGGTGGCTCATGTCTGTAATCCTAGCACTTTGGGAGGTCAAGGCATGCAGATCACTTGAGCCCAGGAGTTTGAGATCAGCCTGCACAACACGGTGAAACCCCATCTCTACAAAAAATACAAAAAAAAAAAAGAAAAAGAAAAAGAAAAACTTAGCTGCGTCTGTCATCCCAGCTACCCGAGAGGCTGAGGTGGGAGGATTACTTAAGCCCAGGAGGCAGAGGCTGCAGTGAGCCCAGATCGTGCCACTGCACTCCAGCCTGGGTGACAGAGCCAGCTCCTGTCTCAAACAAAAAAAGAAAAGAAAAGAAGAGAAAAAACAGATAAAAAAAATTATAAGACAAATATATCTAAGATGCCAGATTAGGAATCTGTTTTAGAAAAGAAATGCAAACAATATTATCTAGAAATATTAAAAGTTTATCTTATAATAAATCACTAATAAATGTTGGTTTGTTTTCTCTTAATGTTATAAAATTATCAAGATTGATGGGGTGTGCCCATAGCAACCAGAGTAGTACTTAAGAGGGGTCAAACATGAAGACTAATCGGGTGATTATGGAGGATAAGTTGGGTCTCCTATCCCTAAGAGAATCTTGACTCAGTGAGAATACAGCCCTTTTCCTTAAATAATTCAAGTTAGTTAAGATATTATGGATGATATACTTTTGGCAAGCGAAATATAATTTGTGTTTTATTTAGCACCCTCAAATTTCATATTTTGAAAACAAAGATTTTAAAAATATTCCAGAGACCAGCAATCACAATCAGAATCTAAAATGTCATGTAGTATAAATTAACTTAGTAAGGTAAATATTGCACATGGCTATATTCACAATGGGGACAAATGTAAAAAGTCTTACCATAATCAGTTAGCTCAGTAATTAACAGATAGTTATTAATACTCTGTGCTCAATACTGTGCTTAGAATTATAAGAGATACAGAACTATAAGATAATCTATTTTCAAGGCACCCACATTCTAATTGTATAGACCACTTTATTTCACATAAATAATAACGTATGAGAAAAGTCAGCACTTAGTTATGAACTACATAACGTGAAGACCCAAAGTCATCTAAAAGTTTCTACATGACAGTTGGGATAACTAGAAACTAGTTAGGGAAATGTTCATGGTGGAAATGAGTACTGAATGGGCATGTGAATCCCAGGCTGGATTGGAGTACATGGAAATCTCAGTGAAAGTTATTTCAGGAAAAGGGAAGAACACAAGCAATAGGAAAGAATTTCAAAGCCTGATGGCAATTGGTTTCTGGGAAAAGAATATATCTCACTAAAAGCAGAGATTGGACTGAGGGAATAGCAAAAAATATTTCCCTAAAAAGAACGGGATCAGTGTAGGGAAATTCTTGAAAGCCTGGCAGAAGAGTTTAGATTTGATGCATCAGGACATTAGAAAGATGGGTTTTTATAAATTCAAAGAGAGAGATTTGATAACTCCACTATTTAAAAAATATTAGTTGGCAGCAGCCTTTAGCATAAGTGGTCTAATATGGATTGGCTCCACTTGGGTAACTTTGCTAATAATATTTGGATTCAAACTTTAGCTACAAGGAAAATGGTTCATATATAACTTTATACATTCAATATGATAACTAAATTATATACTTGGTGTCTATGCCAACAATAAATGAGAAAGAAAGCTAAGCAATACATTTAATTTCTATGGATAACCAACAAAGTAAATGAGACCCCATACTTATCTATCTTCTACCTCTTTTACTCCACTCCCTGATCAAAGGAAAAATATTGCTTAAATGGTTATTGTTATTGAATGGTTATTGTTCTCTTTTTATTATCCAATCCTGGAAGAATTTGTCTGGAATTACACAAGATTCTCAAGTAGACACTAATAATGATAATAGTTATAATAATAACATATGCTACTATTAATGAGTGCCTATTAGTTGCTAAGCATAAAAAAGATTTTTCTCTTATGTCATTCTTGCAACAGCCCTGCGAAGAAGGGATTGTGATCTCAATTTTTGTAACTGGGTTGCCTGAGGCTCACAAGACCTGGAGGATGTTCTCTCAGACTGTGTACTGGCATGTGAAGCCAGGTCTGTCTGGCTCCAAAGATTCTGCTTTTTGCATGATCCCACCTGGCCTCTCTGGTGAGGACACCTGTCCCTGTTTCATTCTTAAGAAACTAAATGTCAACATTGAAGGCCACTTCAAACTACATCCAAATTATTGCATGCCAAAATGTTAGTGGACTACTGTGGTGAAAATCATAAGTATTGATAGAAAGATCTCGCTAAAAATTCAAATGGCAGAGTTTCAATTAATAATTTTAAAATTCATTCTCAGTATCCTAGAGTCATTATGAGGCCTGAGATTGACTAACAGTTAACAACATAATAATCCTCCTGATAGGTTTTTATTTTATTTTTGTTCGTTTTAATTACTTCGTTTGAGGGATATAATTCAGGCTACTCTACATTCTGGCCTACTTTTTAAATGCTCTTGACATAAATAATTGACATAGAGATTTTACTAGTCTGCCTCTGTCATTTTGGCATGGCTTTTCACTACTATTGATTAGCATATCCTTATCTGGAAAACAAATCATCTTTGGTTTATAGTTTTTAAATAAGAGAGAAAGAAAGTTAAGGGTTGTTCACTATTTAGCTGTAAAGTTCTTTCCAATTCGGCAGTAATATACAGTAGAAAGGAAATGGGTCTGGGTCAATTGACTTTAATGGCAGAAGTTAAGGTGTTCAGTCACTTTCACTTACCCTAACTCACAAGTAAAAATTGTCTTTTCTGAGGTCAATGGTTAATTCAAAATATGACATTTTTGGCTCAGAGTTTTAAGGTTACAACATAAGAAATCTGCAGAACTTCTAGAATTGTATATTACAGACACAAAGCTCCCTCTCACTAGGGAAAAAAAAAAAAAGAGCTTCCATGAAACATTGTTTTTATTGCATGCTGGGCTACTGAGAATTTCAGGCAAACCTCTAAGGGACTAAAAAATAAAATAAGTTTGCTAAAACTCAAGAAGAAAAACCAAAAGAACCCCCAAGAGACAGGATGCCTTTGGAGCAAATGCCAAGATCATCACTCCAAATCCTGGGCCAGTAATGAAACAGGGAAGATAAACTCAAAACTCACAGATGTAGCCAGGGGCCTAGGACAGGCTTAATGTCAAGCCAGGTTGGTCGCCCAGAATCAAGTTAAATTATCTTAAAAATTATTTTCCAAAACTGACATAAATAATAAAGGGAAGAAAAATAGTTAACACACTCATGAAGAAGAGATAAAAAGTGAAGATCTTTGTCTTGATAAACAGCATAAATTATTATAAAAATATAATAATTAAAACAGTATTAGATCAATTGATCAGTAAAACAAAATAGAGAGCTCAAAAACAAACTTGTGCATATTAAAAGTTAGTATATTATAGAGATAGCCATGCAAAACATTACAGAAATTATGGACTATTCAATAATAGGGTAGGCTCATAGTTACAAATATGGGGGAAAAATAGGATCCTTATAGCACACTACATGCACAAATCAATTCCAGGTTGATTAAAGGCCCAAATATAAAAGTTAAAAAAGATAAAATAGAAAGATGAATTAATGACTCAGGGAAGGAGATTTTAAATGATACAAAACGTACTAATCATAAAATTGACCACATTATATAGTTAATAATTTATGTCATTTAAAGATATTATAAATATATTGAAAAATAATCCATAGAGACATTTGCAACATATATAACTTGTAAAATATTAGTATTCAAAATATATAAAGAATCCCTAAAATTGGAAAGAAAAAAATTAGAAAAAATGAGAAAATTTACATGAACAAGTATTTATAGAAAATAAAAAAATGGAGAGTAAACTATGAAAAATTATTTAATTTCATTAACAATTAGAAAAATGCAAATAAACATCACAAACAGATGTCATCTTACTTTCATTAGACTAGAAAATATTGACCAGCATGATAAATGCTAAGTGTTGGCAAGCACATAGCTCAATTAAAAGCCTATGTGGCTATTGTGAATAGTGCCAATATAAAACATGGGGATGCAGGTATTCTTTTGATTATTAATTTCCTTTCTGCTAGACAAGTACTCACTAGTGGGATTGCTGGAGCATACGATAGTTCTTTTTTTAGTTTTTTGAGAAACTTTCATACTGTTTTCCATAATGGCTATACTAATTTATATTTCCACCAACAGTGTATAAAAGTTCCACCTTCTCCTCATCTTCACCGGCACTTTTCATTTTTGTCTTTTTAATAATGGCCATTTTACCTGAGCTGAGATGATATCTCACTGTGTTTTTTATTTGCATTTCACTGATGATTAGTGATGTTGAGTATTTTTTCATATACCTGTTGTTACTTATATGTCTTCTTTTAAGAAATGTCTATTCAGATCCTTTGCCCACTTTTTGATGGGATTATTTGTTTTTTTGTGGTTGAGTTGTTCGAGTTACTTGCATATTCTGGATACTAGTACATTGTTCAATGAATAATTTGCAAATATTTTCCCCATTGTACAGGATGAATGGAATACTATTGAGCCATAAAAAATAAAATTCTATTTGCGGCAACATCAATGGAACTGGAGGTCATTATGTTAAGTGAAATAAACCAGGCACAGAAAGACACATATCACTGTTTGCACTCATCTGTGGGAGCTAAAATAGCTGATCTTATGGAGGTAGAGAGTAGAATGATGGTTACTAGAGGCTGGGAAGGGAATGGGGATGAAGAGAGGTTGGTTAATGCGTATAAAATACAGTTAGATACAAGGAATAAATTCTAGTGTTTAATAGCACAGTTGATTCACTACAATTAATAGTAATCTATTGTGTATTTCAAAATAGCTAGAGGGGAAGATTTGAAATGTTCCCAACATAAAGAAATGATAAATGGTTGAGATGATAGAAAGCCTAGAAACCCTGTTTTGATCATTAAAGATTGCATGCATCAAAATATCACATGTACCCCATAAACATTTATAATGATTATATATCAATAAAAAGTCTATTTGGCATTGATGGAAGTATAAATTTCATAAAAAGAACTCTGGAAAACAATTGGCACTATTTTGTAAAGTTGGACATCAGTTCTCCTATTTCTAAGCCATAGAGAAATGCTTGCACAATTACATCAGGAGAAATATAGAAGAATATCCTCAGTAGCATTCTTCATAATCACAAAACACCAGAAGTAACTGAAATGTCCATAAACAAGCGAATGGATAAATACATTTTAGACTTTTCACATAATGGATTATAATCGACCAATGAAAATTAAAGACGTATAGCTACAAAAAACAACTTGCAATGTAAATATTGAGAGGAAAAGTCACAGAAATCTATAAAGAGTGGATACCTTGCCACTTTGTCAATACAACTAATTTGGAATTACGTGACCCAGAAGTGCTTTCTCAGCGTGATTTCGAATTAACATTACTACAAAAGAAATTTGTCTAATATTTAAAAGGTGAAACTTTTAAGTCTCAGATGGTAACATTCACGTGCAGTTGCAGCTCACACACGTTGTCACTGATCTTGGCAGAGGACAGCAGCCAGCCCTGCAGCTTCCCCAAATCCCTCCAGATCTCCTTCACCTTCTCTGATTCTGGCCAGGTGTGGCTCAGCCCTGTGGTGAAGAGAATCATCTTCTCTGTCAAGTCACCTACATCATCAAGATTGGAGGTCATGAGAGACAGGTGTGTCTCCAGTTTCTCCTTGGTCTCTCCCACTTGACTCCAGCTTTACCTCCAGTCTCAGGGACAGCTGGCTTTGAGCTGAGAGAGGCAAAAACAAACAAACAAAAAGACTACATACACTGCCGAATCAGTTCCATAACTGCCTAAATTCTAGTCCCTTGGTCTATATCACTCACATGCTTTCCGCTTTTCTAAGCAAACCCTAATTGTATGATGCCAGTGTGAGGCCTTTTAGATAGCTCAAAACTAAAAGTAAATAACAGATTGTTTAGGTATGCATCATATATGATGAAACTTTTTTAAACAAAGAAAATGGTAGACATAAAATTCACCTCTGAGAGGGAGGCAGGAATAGAAAAGGATAGAAAAGAAATACATTGATGGGCTCAGTTGTATTCAGAATGGTGTTGGCAGACTTCTCAATATGGGAGGAGGGATTCACTCATGTTCATTTTATTGTTTTGCTTCACAACTTATACATTATATAGTATGTTTTATTCTTTTTCTTATTTATACATTTATAATTTTGTATGTATAAAACATAAGAAGGGCATGAAAACAAAATTGAGTTAAGAAATCAGTAATTCAACAGGAAAAGAAGGTAGTGCCCAGTGCCCAGAGCAGAAGGTGCACCATTTTCTGAATCACCCCTAGAGAAAAATGATCTTCGAGGACAGCAGAGTATGAAAACGTGAGCAGGCCCAGAAGCAAGCCACAGAGTAATTAGAATAATTTAGGAGTGGAGTATGCTCTTATAGTACCCTGGGTACAAAACAGCTTCTCTGTCCTATGTGCTAATAAGTGATACACAGAAATAATGGTAGAAAAAGGAAGGACAGACCTAGAAGGATTTTATTGCATAAGAATAATACTAAGAAGCTGGAAATAAACCTAGTATCTAATAAGAGATATTGTTTAAACAAATTATGGTACATTAGTGTAATGGGAAATTATGTAGGTATTAGACTGAAACAGGATTATGTACAATTATATGGAAAGATATCCATGATATATTGTTAAGGGAAGTGAGCAAATTATAGAACAATATATGCAATATTAACAAATTTCTGTTAATAAAAATGTATAGCTATTTTATATATGTCTATGCAGGAAAAAAAAAAAGTCAAGAAAACACCACACGGGGAAGCTGGATTGCTTGAAAGTTGTTTTCTAACTTTACATACTGCTGTGTTTAAATTTCTTACAATGAGCTATATAAAGAAAATGTTTTGAGCTGGCCTAAAATTTAGGGGAAAAAATCACTTTACGAAAAGGAGAAACCTAGGCCATCGTATATTTCACCTAGTACTCTGAGTTCATCATCTTCATGAATAAAACAACTCATTGCTAACATTTGAAATTCTTAAAGTGGATGGCACTGAAATAAGCTTATGCCTATCCTTAGAATCTTGCAAAAGAATTTTTTTCGGAAAAGAGAAAACTAATTTTACTAAAAATATATTTAAAAGGTTAACATTAGCTGTAGACTGCATTACAAGTATTATTTTCTTTATTAAAATGTTGGCCCATTATCAATTAAATCTCTCTCTTTACAGGAAAAAAAAAGATGAAAGTACTTCCCTTTAATACATGAGAGTAAAGGTGTATGCACACAAAAACATAAAATGATACACAAAAGCCCCCTTTCCACCAATGTAAATCTTTTCTTTAAAGCAGTTATCATGCTTAAAATCGTATCATTATTTTAGCAACCAGTTGCTAAAGGTCTGGGGTCCTCTGATTGGGCTATAAGCTCCCCGAGCTCCCGAATCCTATCGTTCTAGTTCCCTACTGTATTCACAGTGCCTAGGAAATGGTAGTTGTACAACAACTATTTGTGGAGGAAAGGAAGGCAGGAAAAGGAAGAGGGAGAAAGGAAGGAGGGAGGAATGAAATCACATTTTCAAAGAAAGAAAGGAATATCCAAGGCCATATCTGCTAAAGAGATGTTATCAGTATCATGTTATCAATGTTTACATGTAAGACTCATGTAATCAATGTCAGAGAACTGACCCTGGAACTGCTTTTTAATAGCTCACCCAGAATTCTTTCTGCTCTACCAGGCAACAGATCCTATTCTGTTTCAAGTTAGTGGGTTTCCTCCCAATTTGAACCAAAAGAATATTGATGTATATAGTGTAGTTAATTTGCTCTAAATTTAGCCAAGCACTTCAACACCTACTACCAAAATGTCAGATACGTTACTGTATAAACATTTGAATCAGATCATTTGATTAGGACAAAAAGACTGTGAACATCTTGACATAATTTCCCTTCTTTCCTTTGTCTCCAACATGTATAGAGCTGAGTCTAGAAAACTCTTTTCTTTTGTGATGTTATTGAATTTCATATCAGGCAAAAATGTAAAGCCATAGCATTGTGTTCAGAAAAACTAAGTAAATTCTTTGAAAATACCATTTTTATTAAGGCTTTCTTTATTGAAAAGAGAAAACCATCTGAAAACTGATACATTTCCATATTCTATAATCCATTGCAATTCCTTACTAGTCCAGCTTTGAAAAATAATTTTAGCCATTGGGATAGTATTATTTATATATTCTAAAGTCATATCCAAAATCTAAAGGTCTTGCTGAGGCTAAATATGGTTTTGGTGGACTGAGGAACAATGAAGATTCAAAGAGAATTAGACTACTGAAGTCTCATATTTAAGACATAATTAAGTCTAGGAAACGAAAGCTGAGTTTAGGCTTATTCTCTGAATTCTAGAATTGCTAGAAAGAAAACTTAAAGGGTATTATTTGCATTGGAAATAGTGCATAATTTATACTTTGGAGACCAAAAAAAAAAAGAAAGAAAAAGAAAAGAAAATCATACAAGAACACGCATCTGCATTACCATAAACTTGTTTTTTTAGGGATGGATTCACTCCTTAATTCAACAGAAATTATGTGTCAGAGAGTTTTTCAGGGAGTTAGTATTTTATATATAAGTCACAATGTAAATCACACCCAGAAGGCAACTGATAGATAACATATTAAATAGTTCCATCTTTATTTAAAACTGAAAAGAGTATATTATAGTGCTTAAGAATTGCTATGGACTTAATTGTGTCCCCCAGAATTTATATGTTGAAGCCCAAACCTTCAATGTGAAATGTGACTGTATCTAGAGATAAAGACCCTAGGAGGTAATTAAGGTTAAATGAGGTCATAAGAATGAGGTACTAATACCACAAGACTGTGACCTTATAAAAAGTGTAAGATCTCTCTCTGTCTCTCTAACATAAACACACACAGAGACACACACACAAACACACACTTTGCTCTGTCTCCCTCTCCCCCTCTATATCAAGTAATGAATGACAAGGAAAGCAGCCATTTGAGAGCCAGGAAGAGAATCCTCAAAAAATAAATAAGTAAATAAATAAATAAACACAGACACACACGTTTGGCCAGCACCTTGATCTCTGACCCACCAGTCAAGAAAACTGTGAGAAAGTAAGTTTCAGGTTTTGAAGCCAACAGTCCATTGTATTTCGTTATGGAAGCCCAAGCTGACTAAGACAAGAACATAGATTGTTTTTTTAATAAGACAGATCTAGTTTTAAATTCTTTCCTAGCTAACTCTCTAAATCTCAGTTTTCTGTTTGTAGAAAATTATGAACCCACCTCCAAACTCTGCTTTCAGAAAGAAAGCTATGGAATTAAATAAATGGTAACTATTTTTATTTTATGTTTTATTTACCATTTACATAAACTGTTTAGCAAATCATGGACTTTATAACTTATAGAAAACTCAAATAATCCATGTTTACATGCTAATTAATTATTAATAATCACTTGTCCAGAAAGAAGTGATTTGTCTTTTACGAGTCTAATCATTTGTCTTGATCTTCAACTTCAAGGTAGAATGACCTTTGAATGACTAGCAGCATGTCAGAAGGCACAAATGGCCATTAAGCAAGAGAAAAGATTGTAAAATTATTCTATTAAGTTGTTGAATACACTCTTTATGCAGCTTTTAGTGAAAATATTTTAAAGATATAGTCTTATTGTTTGTATCAATTTACATGGTGCTATTAGTTTGAGTAAACATTGCCCTCAGCTATGGTATTTCATACAATATAAGCAATCACTGTAAGCTCTCAGAATGAATGGATAAATCCAGTCATTTTAGCAATAGAAGAAATATTTACGATTAGCTGCCCTAATACACATTTACTTAATCACTCATTCAACAACATATAATTTCCATGTATCATATATAATCAGAAACATATATCTCCATGGCATGCTGTGGAAATACTAAAAGGAGCTAGACATGGTCTTAGTCCTTAAGCAGCTGGATCCCCAAGGCTTAGTGAAGAATTTTATCTACATATTTTCATATACACTCTTTATTTACTCTTTTCATTTATGCATTCAGTTAATATATTTAAGCATCCACAAGGTGTTTAGCACTGTTGTAGGAAGTGAATATATAGCAAAGAAGAAGACGACAAAGCTCCTTCTTCCATGATGCTCCAATTCACAGTCTGTGTTGTACTTCCCTGTTCACTACTTTTTCTTCCCTGTGTCTTGGGCACATCCACCACCTACCAAAGATTTTTGCACCTAGAAACAAATAGTGTAATTAGACGGAAGTAGGAATAGTGTGAGTGCCATACTCTTGCATCCAATCTCATGGCAGATATTGTTAATTAATTATAGCTCTCATTCCCCAAAAGTATCAATGTGATCTTAAAATCCTTTTTATCAGTATTTGTACCAGTCAGGACCAATAAAAGGTAATAAACTCATTAAAATATTGGTCTATTTGAACCTCTGAGTGGAATGAAGAAGGCAGGGTACAAGTTATAACTCCACTTCAACAAACAGAAAAAACCGTATACATCCCAAAGTCAAGTTCGTAAGACATCGAAGTAGGGAGGATGCAAAGAGGACTAAATGAACTGTTTCCAGAGGTGGAATATTTCTTGTGAAAGATGAGACCAACAGTTTTCTTCATGGCAGCATTTGCCAAATCTGTGCACATAGTAACGATTAAGCTTGACTTAAGCAAAGAACTCCTCTAGGAGAAACAGAAACCCTCAGAGCTTTGGGTGGACACTGGCAGTGGAATCTAAAGGAGCCCCAAACATGAGTGCTAAGGTGGGGCAAAGCAGAGCAGGAACTCCTGTTTCTTGCAATGCTTAAGAGATAAAGTCCCTCTAGAAGGAGGGGTCTGCAACTAACACAGGGCGTGTCTGTACTTTAGAGAAGGACTAACTTTTTACTTGCGGTGGAATCCAACCCCTATGTGGCTAAATTCCCAGTTGTACTGAGATGATTTGTCCTCAGTCTATCTGCATAAGAGAAAAGGGAAAATCTTGTTTGAGAGGAAAGTAACATCAACCTCTCTCTACAGTTGTAACATGTATAAAAATGAAGCATCTGAATAAACTGGAAAACATAACAAAAGAAAATGAAAAAAAAATCAGATGATATAACGACACTTCCTCTTCTCCCTAGCTATGGATATCATTGGACTAAACAGATAAAAGCTTTAAAATAACTAACGAATAAATTTAAACAAAAGACAATAAATGATGAGCAGAATGAAAGAAAAGACAGAATTTTAACATGTAATTAGAATCAATATAAAAATCAAATGAAACATTCTAGAACTGAAAAATATAAAATACATGAATTAAAAACTCTAGAATGTGTTTAATAGCTGACTAGACACAGCACAGAAATTATTAGTGAACATAGAGACAGAAAAAATTCAGCTTGAAGACAGAAAAGAAATGGAAAGAAAAGAACTAAGCATTAACAAATACAGAGCAAAAATTAATATAGTATATTCTAGACAATAAAGCAAGTATGAATATATTTCAAAGGATTAAAATCATACAGAATATGTTGTCCAGCCACAGTGTAATTATACTAGAAATCATAACAAAAAGGTAATTAGAAAATCACCAAATGTTCGGAAATTGGGAAGCACACTTCTAAATAACCAATGGTTCAAAGATGAAAATATAATAGAAATAAGAAAATATAGTAAAGACAATAATAAGTTAAAGTTTAAATTAAATTAAAGTGGACATAAAAAGTTTATGCTATTAGCACATATTGTTTAGGCTATCCACTCAAAGTAGTATTAATGTGTAATCAATTAATATGTGCTCCAAACTTTGATGGATTTTACTTAACAACACAGTTTAGAAACACTTATTAGAAATACAACAATACAAATCAATTTCATTTTTTGTTATAACTCCACTGTTTGACAGCGCCATAAATGGTTGATTAGGTAATTTCCAATTAGTTTTTGGGAAAGAGTCCTGCCCTGAGCAATTAAGATGTGTGCTTTCATAGAGTATCTATAAATTCCTAGCAGTAGAATACTTAGAATTTCTGTGTTCTTCACAGTTCTCAGGTATAGAAAATTATGTTTTTCGAAATAACTTTATTAAAGTACAATTTACATAAAATAAAATTCAGCCATTTAAACTGTACAATCTAATGAGTTTGACAGAGATATATCTATAGACATAAGTATTCATACAAGGAGATATCTATGTAGAGATATAGATCTATATCCATGTAACCACTACCACAGTTAAGATGTAGAACATTTGCATCATTGTAAAAACTTCCCTTGTGCCCCTTCCCAGTCAATCACCTCCCTGCATCTCAGCTATCACTGCCCTGCTTTCTTTCACTGTGTATTAGGTATTTCTTTTCTAGAATTTCCTATACATTTAATCACAGATTAGAAATTCTTCTGTGCCTGAGTTCTTTTGCTTAGCTCATCATACTGTTATTGTATTTATGAACAATTTCTTTCTATTGCTGAGTACTATTCTGTTATATGGATATACCATAATTTGCATCTCCATTTACCTGCTGAATTTGTATTGCTTCTGTTTGGAGGCCATTGTGAACAGAGATGCCCAAATCATTGATGTATAAGTCACTGTGTGGACACATTTTAATACATCTTATGCACAATTGTACAGTAAAACTATTTATCCACTCAACTGTTAATGGATCTATGATTGTTTCTAGTTTGGGGCTACTGCAAGAAAAACTGCTACATACATCCTTGCACAATTTTTTTGATACGGCTTTATTTTTCTTGGTTAACTACCAAGTGAAATTGCTGACTCATATGGTAAGGATATGTTTAACAACATAAGAAACTGTCAAACTGTTTTTGCAAAGTTAAGGTACCATTTTATATCATTGCTGGTGATGTAGGAGAATTCCAGTTGTTCCATATCTATGTCAACACTTAGTGAATCAACCTTTAAGTTTTAGCCATTGTAGTGGACGTGTAGTGACTTTGTTTGTCCCCAGTGTTAAGTATCTTACCATGTGTTTATTGGCTATTAGTATATTTTCTTTTATGAAATGTTTATTACAATCTTATGACCAAATTTTAACGAGGTATTTTCTGTTATATTGTTATTTAGTTGTAAGAGTTACTCATTAACTCTAGATACAAGTCTTTTGTTAGATATATGTACTATATTTTCTCAGTTCATGAGTTGACTTTTCATTTTTTGATGGTGTGTAAGAATAGAGATTTTTAATGTTAATGACATTCTATTTATCAACTTTTTTATGATTCATGCTTTCTGTTTCACATGTAGGGAATCTTTACCTATAAGAAGATCACAAATGTCTTCTCCCATGCTTTTCCCCCACAAATTTGTAGTTTGAGCTTTGAGGTCTTACATTTAGATCTACTACTAATTTCAAGTTAATTTTTGTGTATGGTGTGAAGTAAAGGTATCCCAATATCTTGGGGATTTCTGGTGTTCTGCATAGCGCTTACCTCTTCAGAGTCCTTTGCTGCAACTTCAGCCTCCTTCCAAAACTCCTGAACTCTGATATGTGTCTTCTCTACAAGGCAAGGCCATATATTCTACTTGGGACTTTCCTCTGCACTGTGGTCTTGCAAGTGTGTTTCTCAATAAAAATACAGGATGACTATACACTTTACGGGGTTTATCTCTTTTTCTCTCAGGGATCACAGTGTTTCTCTGCCTATTTTCCAAAGTCTGACACTATTATTTCATCTAATTTTGTGCTGTTTTCCATCTCTTTCTCTGTGGAGCAAGGATAATTCCATTCATTATAATTATGGCTGTAAATGCAAGTCTATGTGCCCCGCATTTTAATCAATATTACCCTTTCAAAATGTACTCCACAAACAGGCCTATCATGAGCAACAGACACATTCACTAGCACTGCTTATCATTATTTAAATATTTTCCAGTAAGATAGTATATAGTTTTCCTAGGGTTGCCATAACAAATTATCACAAACTGCGTGACTTTAAAACAACAAAATGTTATTGTCTCACTAGTTTTGGAGATTAGAAGTCTAAAATCAAAATATGAGTTGGGCATGTTCCCTCTAAAACATGCAGGAGAATCCTTTATTGTCTCTTCGTAGCTCTGCTGGTTTGTTGACAATCTTTGACATTCATTGGCTTGTAGCTACATAACTCTAATCACAGCCTTGGTCATCACATAGCATTCTCCTTGTGTTTCTGTGCCTTTATATGGCCCTTTTCTTAGAAGGATACCGGTAATATTGGATTATGAGACTACTCTATTCCTGTGTGACCTCATATTATCTGATTATATGTCCAACAACTTTATTTCCAAATAAGGTCATATTCTGAGGTACAGGGGTTTAGTACTCCAGTATATCTTTTTTGGAGGCCGACCACAATTCAATTGATTACAGATAGGTAGAAATGACATGTTATTATTCTGATTTATGTTTATTTAAACGTGACTAAGGTAGAATTTATTTTCATGTTTGTTGGTTATTTTTATTTTATTTTCTACTGTCCATTTACGTCCCTTCTTATTTTTCAATTGAGTTGTACATCTTTATACTCTGAAGGAATTCTCCATAAAGTAAGGAATTAAATCTCTTGTACCTCATGTATGTTTAGTAATTCTTCAGTTTGTAATTTGTCTTTTGACTTCATATAAATTCAAATAGGTAATTCTGCCTGCTAGATAATCTTAAATTCTACATAATCAAATTTGTCTGTTCAGGTTAGTTTTGCCTTATTTGTGTCTAGGTTTTAAGTCTTAATTTCAAAGACTTCTCCTACCCCTGATGTTAAGGTATAACACCCCTTTTTACATTCAAAGTTATAAATAGCCAATTGCCCTGTTACATTTGTTGAATAATATACCTTTCATTTATTTTGAAGAGATTGCCACTTTCTTCTTTGGTCCGTTTTATTTTTATTTCTTTTATTTAGTTTTTTGCAACAGGGTCTCACTGTGTTGCCTAGGCTGGATTCAAAATCCTGGGCACAGGTGTTCCCTCCACCTTCGCCTCCCGAGTAGCTGGGACTACAAGCATGTGCTGCTAAGCAAGTCCATTTTCTGTTTCCTCTGTAGTATTAAGTTTGTAGTTTTGTCACTTAACATGTGGAAGGATTATATACCCATTAAATTCTTATCTTAAATATTTCAAATAAATTTTATTGTCATTTTATCAAGTCATAAAATATTCTGCTGGCATTTTATTTGATATTTCACTGAATTCAAAGATATAAAAAGAACTGGCACCCTGAAAATAATAACCACCTAGCATACAAATTATGGTCTCCAGATACCACACTTTCTTAATAAAAGAAAGTAGGGTTCCTTAGACATACAGTTAATTATAAGTATGAAACAAAACAAACAAACAAAAAAACAAATAAGAGGATGTTAGATATCTTTTTAGAGCAGGTAGCAAGGCAGTAAGTAAAGTGATTGTGTCAAAAGCATTCATGAGTGAATTTTGAAGAGGCTGCCATCGGCCAAAATTAAAACAATCTAAGTATCAAGAAGGATAATAATTGCAATGGATTGTAACATAAAACACCAAGCAATAACTGTAAAAACAACAAATTAATTGGTCACCATTGGAGAATGATAACAACGATTATTTCCCAACCCCAATGCTTTGGCTTTTCTGTTCTTTATAACATCACTGGAATAGTCTCAACAGCATTCTTATCTAAGTATTTCATTGTTCCCCTGATTGTAAACAAACAAGAAGGGATAAGTGGTATTAGTTACTACACGATGTAGTTGATTTAGATAATGAGATGTGAAACTTTTGAATTAATGAAGTATAGATGAACTTTTTGGACTTTGAGTTCATGCTATAATGGGATGGGACTTTGGCGGATGTTGCATTTTGTATGTGGACAGATGTGAATTTGAGGAGCCACAGAACCATTTTAGTAGGCAGAATAAAAGCCTCCTCAAATTCTTAGAACTTGTGAATTCTAACTGTGTAGTTACCTTACACAGCAAGAGGAACTTTGCAGATATGATAAGTTTACCGGGTTTGAAATGAAGATTACGTTGAATTGTCCAGATAGGTCCAATGTAAACACATGACATCTAAAATTTGAAAGAGCGATGCAAAAAGCTGTCTTCTGGGAAGGATCTGACTCACTGTTGCTGGCTTTGAAGATGGAGAAAGAGGGTCTCTGAGCTAAGAAATGCGTATGGCCTCAGAAACTGGAAAGAGCTCTCAGGTTACAGCCAGCAAGAAAATGAAGACTTGAACCCTACAACTGCAAGAAAATGAATTCTGCCAATAACCTAAATTAGCAGGAAACTTGATTCTCCCCTAGAACATCCAGAAAGGAAGGCAGCTTTGCTAACAACTTGCTTTTAGTTAAGTGAGACGCATACCAAGTTTCTGATATACCGAATTGCAAAAATAATAGATTTGTGTTGGTTTAAGACATGAAATTTGTGGTAATTTGTTAAGGCAGAAATAGAAAATGAATACAAACTATTTAGTTCAATCTTAATTCTAAAGGCCTTCTACTTTGAGATCACATAATCTTTATCTGCTTCTTGAACAAATCAGGATCTTGTTAGCAAGGAGAAAGGAGTGGAGGGAGAATAGCAGGGAGGAATAGCAGGGAGAATCCCAATGACCAGTGCTTGCCACAGACGGCTAATCTTCATCTGGTTTAAGTCTCTAGTTCTCTCTCTCAGAATTCTACCTCATGCTTTATGATCCACCACTTTCTAATCTATGGAATAGATGATCTGTTGCTTCTATGCTCTTAGTTACTCAGTTCCCTCTGCCTGGAACACCTCCAGCCCATTGCCCATTACAAGTAATACTTAAGAACTAAGTGCTTGAATTCTTCACTCCTCACAAGAATCTTACTGAACAGCACTCATTATAGATACACACTTTTTATAGTTTGCATTATGAAATACTTAAAAATGCACAAAAGTAGAGAGAACATTGCAATGGATCCCTATCAACCAGAATTCAGCTTCCATAATCAAAATTCACATTGATAAGTCAGATAGAAATAAACAGCGATATATTCCCACAGCAGGCTGACGTGTTGTCAACAGGGATGGTTTGATTTATATCTAAGCTGAGGAAATGGATTCAATTCTCCAGGATCTTAGTTATCGTGAACTCTAACAGCAAAAATGACAAAACCACTCTCAGAGGAGACATTAAGTGCGACCAGTGACCAAGATGCAAGAAAAATCCTACTTCAGACTAGAACCTGAACAGCATATCACAAGCGTCCTAAAATGGTTGTCACGTTACAGGACTTGTCCATAAGGTCCCTTTGGCCACTTAAGACTTACTTGAAGAGAGAGCTAAGGGTTTTCCTTTTAATTTCGTTTTTTGTTTTTGTTTTTAATGGCCCACTTCAGTGTTAGCAATAGAGAAAATGTGTCCCTGATCCCTTGGATAAATCGAATTGACTGAAGAATGCTTGAATTCATTTATCCCAAAACAAAGGCAGAGAGGGCTGAGGGTCACTGGAGTTTCATGGTTGTTCCCAGGGCTGCGAGCACGGACGCCAGAGCCGACTTCCCTCCGGCCCCGCACTGCTGCAGGGACCCTTCTACGGAGGATGGCTGGGGCTCCGGGAGGCTATGGGAACGCCATCTAGAAGCTAGATCTCAGGCAAACGAACGCGCTTTAAAAGGAATTAAAACGAAAGAACACAAACTCGAATCCTGGACCTGATTAGGTGCGCGACCAAAAAAAGCAGTAACTAAAGGTTCTCACCCTCCATTTCATTCCCTCCCGCGGAAAGAGAAAGGCTGGAACTACGCTTCCCAGAATGCAAAGCGCGGGGCGGGGCTAAAGAGATAGCGCCGCGGGACAGCAGGTTTGATTATAAACGCCAGTCTCCCGCCACGGCGCTCCTCCCCCTCAGCCTGACTGGTCCTGCCGGCCGTTGCGTGGGAGGGGGACTCAGTCGTCACTGGCAGCGGTTGAATGGAGGCTCTTTGCCCCGCGCCCTCACG
Source organism: Chlorocebus sabaeus (assembly GCF_047675955.1). Classification (NCBI taxonomy): domain Eukaryota; kingdom Metazoa; phylum Chordata; class Mammalia; order Primates; family Cercopithecidae; genus Chlorocebus; species Chlorocebus sabaeus. Next base: position 88,211,705 of record NC_132905.1, read on the forward strand.
GTAGATGAAGTCTTTGCTTTGGTCAGGGTGATAGTTTCTCTGATTGCCTTAGAGCAAGAGGACTACATTTCCCAGGAGGCTGCGGGACTGCCGGGCGGAGTCGGGGCGGTGCCTCACGTCTGGTACAGTCATCACAAGCCTGTTCGGCGGGACTGTGATGGCCAGAGAGATGACGATCTTAGGTGGGTTCCCGGGGGTCCTTGTTGCTCTTGCGGGCGTAGAGGCGATCTGAGGATGCCAGCGTGGGTGGGGGTGGTTGACTCACCTCCTGGATCCAGCTGGAGCAGCGGAAGGGGAGTCAGAAAGGTGATTTAGAGGCGGTTTTCGGCTGTTCGGAGTGGATGGGGGCGGGGACGCCTCTAGGAGGGCCCCGGCCCCTGCAGGCCGAGGTAGGGTAGACGGCGACCAGCTGTGTCCATCCCAGGGACATTAGGCTTAAGGAGGCGTTCCTTTCAACAGCACCTAGGTTTTTGAATTGCCTGTTGAATTGGGGCAAGCTATAGAAGGCTGCGAGAACGTGCACCTCCAGGACCCCTTTGTGGAGGAAGGGGGAGGAGCTACATCCGGATCTGTTGGCTCACGCATGCTGAATTTGGAGGGATTCAGGACTCTGATGTATAGCTCGATCGATGCTTTTTCCATCAAATCGGGTTTGGAATTACCTATCCCCCACCCACACAAACACCCACCCCGCGTCTCCAAGGTGATGAAATTCTTCTAAAATGCTGCCTGTAGCTGGAAGGGGAAAGTGGGATTTGCACTTGGTTTTATTTCTTTGAGTTATGTGTTGATGAAGATGAGCTAACAGTTAGTAACACAGAGGCCTGACAATTGACTTTTTGGGTCATATGTAATACGAGTGGACACAGGTGTATAACACAGCCTCCTGATACCAAATGCGAGATTAACTAAAAACCAACGGGCCATCTTTCTTCACTTATGTTTACAATCTGCGTGGCATTTGTTCCTACTCTTTTATTCTTCTTTTTTAAATTAGTATTTGTTGGGCATCTGCTATTCCTGGTCTGGGGGATACAACAGTGAACAAAACTTGTCTTCAGGAAGCTTTCATAGATGTTGCCATCAGGGTTGCCCACTTTTATGCTGCTTCTCCTGTAAATATTACCACTGCAAGGAGGGTGTCCCTAGTTCATACTTAAATACTTAAAAAGTTAACTATGTTGTGTTATGAAGTGACAGTTTCATATCTAAGGAACTTTCAAAATCATTTTATCCGATTTATCCATTTCATCCTTTTGAAAGGGAAAAGGAGGTGAGATACGAAGATAGAATTTTAGCCTTACAATAAAAAGTTTTTGTTGTGAGGATTTTAATAATGGAGCTTTTAAAAAAATGATAGTCGAAGCTTTTTATAAAGCTATAAAATCTAAATATCAATTCATCAAGAATATTAGATTATATCTGGCTTTTGCTCCAGATAAATGTTTGTTGTCAGCATCTGCACAAATATTATTGAAATATTTTTACATTTATGACATTTATTAGAGAATGACACAAACATACAGTTATAGGGTTTTTTGTTATTGTTTGTGTTGTTACTTCATTTTAAATTTTATTATAACCAGTTTACATTTTGAAAAACTTGCTGTCTGAGAGGAGTGTTATCAATAGTCCTGTAAAAATGTTTGGAGTTTGTCTTTTTTAGCCTTGTTTCAACAAGTGATATTACAGGGACTTTGCTACAGTAATTTGGTACATTGTTCTAGTTTGAAAAAATACATCTTTTAATGTTCCTGTATTTCAGGATCGGCTGTTTTGACCCTCCTGTTGGCTGGCTATTTGGCACAACAGTATTTACCACTGCCTACTCCCAAAGTGATTGGTATTGATCTTGGCACCACCTATTGTTCCGTTGGGGTGTTTTTTCCTGGCACAGGAAAAGTAAAGGTGATTCCAGATGAAAATGGGCATATCAGCATACCCAGCATGGTGTCTTTCACTGACAATGATGTATATGTGGGATATGAAAGCGTAGAGCTGGCAGATTCAAATCCTCAAAACACAATATATGATGCCAAAAGATTCATAGGCAAGATTTTCACCCCAGAAGAGCTGGAGGCTGAAATTGGCAGATACCCATTTAAGGTAAGTGATTAATCTAAAGTCTATATTAATTTTAGCGTACCCTTTTAGTTAATGCTTTGACTTCATGTCACAAAACATTCTATCTCGTCTAGCTGAATCTATTAATATGTGACAGTTCTGTTATTTCACATAACAAGAAATTCCACAGCAGCTCTAGGATGAGTTAATCACTGACTCCATAAGGCTAACAGGTACTTAAGGCCTTGCCATTTTCTTGCTCTCCCATCCTCAGCATGTCTTGCTTACCTCTTTCAAGGTAGCAGGAAGGTTGATGAAGCCCTGTGTACCATAGATAGATATTCTGTGTGTGTATGTGTACATATTTGTATACATATAAAGAGAACATACCAGGTGTGCCATTTTATGCTATTTAATATGTCATGGATAATTAATAGGGTCACATCATTATCTTTAATGATTTTGTGGAATGACTGTTCCATTATTAATTAGACTAGTCTCTGTCAGTGTACCTTTTTGTGGTTTTTCACTAATGTTGGAGATTCAGGTAATATCCTTACACACTTATCTTTGTACACTTCTCTGAAAGTTTCCTAACTTGAATACTGGAAGTCAAATTGATAGATCAAATGTGTGCATGTTTTTAAGGCATTTGATTTATATTGCTGGTTTGCTCACCAGAAAGGTTATATGCTTTTAACCATAATTTTTTAGAGTGACTGTATCTTCACTAGTTATTTTTTTAATCTTTAACAGTAAGATAAGTGAAAAATAGTATCCTGTATTAATTTTCATTTCTTTTGTTTTTTTTAGTGAGATCAGAATTTTTAGAATTTTATTGATATTTTAATTTTCTTTTGTGGTTCACTTTTTGTTCTTTTCCTTTTTTGTTTTGGTGTGTTTTTCTTTTCCTTAGTGACTATAAAAGACCTTCATTATATGTTTTTGTTATCTTTTCCTTACCTTTTTTTTCCACTGATGTTTTTGAGCTGGATGTCAAAGTTTTAAATTTTTGATTTTAGACTTTTACCATGTTTACTGTAGCCTATCCCATCCTATCCACTGGTACTTTTTTTTTTCCTCTTAATACATTTATGTGAGTGTTTGTTGGTTTGGATTTTGCTGCTCTTGTTTTTTTTCTTTTAAACATTTAAAGTTTTTTTCCATGTGAAGTTTTTCTTGGAAGTTATGAAGTGAAATTCTAAATGAATTAGGGTTTTTTTTTTTTTTGAGACGGAGTCTCATTCCATCTCTCAGCCTGGAATGCAATGGCATGATCTTGGCTCACGGCAGCCTCTGCCTCCCAGATTCAAGTGATTCTCCTCCCTCAGCCTCCCGAGCTGGGATTACAGGCGTGCGCCACCACGCCTGGCTAACTTTTGTATTTTTAGTAGAGACAGGATTTTACCATGCTGGCCATGAATTAGTTTCAAAATAGATAGTCGTATCGGTGTTGCTTATTGAATAAACCTATTCATAAAAATTTTCAAATTTTTCAAAGAAAAAAAAATTGCTCCCTGCATTTCTTAGGTTTATTACTTCGTTGTTTTTTGACTTCTTTTTTGGGATTCTTTATTGACTTACAATCTTTAATGAAAAAGTCATCTAAAGCTATATATGCCCTCTGAATTACAGCTTTGGGTACATTACTTATTGACCTCAAAACTATTTAAAGTTTCTAAGTGACCTGATTTTTTTGTTATTATTTTTGTTTCATTTGGGCATGATGGTTCTGGTATATTTGTATCGTAGTTTAATATTGTCCATATAGCTTTTTAATGTTTTCCCCAGACTAGTGAAGTATTTTTTGGAAGGTCAGTTTTTCATGATGGAAACCTAACCATGAGACCTAAAGTGAGAAAACATTCTTGTAATTTCTTAGATTAGTTCTCTTTTGTATTTATATTAATACAACCTGGGTAAAACTAGGATAGTATTTTTTAGAGTTAAAATAGTTTTTTAAATGTACACCCACATTATTGGGGATAATGAGCTAATGCACAATACATGTTTTCATGGGAAACAAGAATGTAAATGAGATTTGATTCTTAGATAAGTACATAATGATGTACTAAAATTATTCTTGTTAATATGTACTAGAAAATTATTTCAGCTATCCATTACTCTTAGAAACAAGAAATTTGGGGGAAAAAAGGAGAAGATTCTGAGTTACATACTTGAATGAGCAACTTTCATTTCTTACATTTCATCATTTATTTTTTCTTTATTCAGAAAACATATACTGAGAATCTTTTGTGTTCTAGTCATGTGCTTGGTGATGAATTTTATTCTGCTGTTATTAAAAACTAGTGTGGGCCAAGCGCAGTGGCTTTCACCTGTAATCCCAGCACTTTAGGAGGCTGAAGCGGGCGGATCACAAGGTCAGGAGTTCAAGACCAACCTGGCCAACATAGTGAAACCCCCCCTCTACTAAAAATACAAAAATTAGCCAGGCATGGTGGCGCGCACCTGTAGCCCCAGCCACTCGGGAGGCTGAGGCAGGAGAATTGCTTGAACCCAGGAGGCAGAGGCTGTGGTCAGCCGAGATCATGCCACCACACTCCAGCCCGGGCAACAGAGCAAGACTCCATCTCAAAAAAAAAAGTAAAACTAATATGTATTCATTGTATAGATTTGAATGTATAACATTTAACAAGTTCTAATCTTGGTGAATGTACTGGATAGATTACAAATGCATTTTTTTATTTTGTAAATATAAAGGTAAGTTCTCAGGAAGTCTAGCATTTATGTATATATGTATGTCTATGTGTGTATATATATATATTTTTACTCTTTTATTTACTTATTTGCAAATCCTATTCACAGGTTTTAAACAAAAATGGAATGGTTGAGTTTTCTGTGACAAGTAATGAGACCATCACGGTGTCCCCAGAATATGTTGGCTCTCGACTTTTGTTGAAGTTAAAGGAAATGGCAGAGGCCTATCTTGGAATGCCAGTTGCCAATGCTGTCATTTCTGTACCAGCAGAATTTGATCTAAAACAGAGAAATTCAACAGTGGAAGCTGCTAACCTTGCAGGTAACAGTACCCTTGACTGAGATGCATTTTTCTCAAAATTGTGTTGGGTTGAAAACCTTCTGTGGTAAGATTTACCACCTCCCAAACCACACGATAGTCAAAATAAACAAACTATATGGTAGGTGTATTAGGGTTCTCTAGAGGGACAGGACTAATAGTATATATGTGTATATGAAAGGGATTTTATTAAGGTGTATTGACTCACACTATCACAGGGTGAAGTCCCACAGTAGGCTGGCTGCAAGCTGAGGAGCAAGGAAGCCAGCCTGAATCCCAAAACCTCAAAAGTAGGGAAGCCCACAGTGCAGTTTTTAGTCTGTGGCCCAAGGCCCAAGAGCCCCTGGCAAACCACTGGTGTAGGTCCAACAGTCCAGAAGCTAGAGAACTTAGAGTCCGATGTTCGAGGGCAGGAAGCATCCAGCACGGGAGAAAGATGGAGGGTGGAAGACTCAGGCAGTCTAATCCTCCCACAGTCTTCTGCCTGCTTTTATTCTAGGCACGCTCTGGCAGCTGATTAGATGGTGCCCACCCAGATTGAGGGTAGGCCTGCCTCTCCCAGTCCACTGACTCAAATGTTAATCTCCTTTGGCAGTACCCTCACAGACACACCCAGGAACAGTACTTTGCATCCATCAATCCAATCAAGATGATAATATTAACCATCACAGTAGGTAAAGTAGATGGATTTTTATACAGGTTTATAATTTTGAAAGCTCTATAGCACAATATAAAATGTGTATGTAATAAGAATCAATCAGATAGCTACAGGACAAAGGCTCAAAGAGAAAATGGACACATGTTAGCAGTGAGGAATTCTTTCTTCTAAATTCCATTAATGTTAAGGTGAATATAATTTTTAAAATAAAATCTGAGGTAGATCATTTAATGATTTAACATTTAATGCCATTGAACCAATATTGAAGGCCTTGCTAAAAAAAGAAAAAAATCTTTGTTCTCATGGAACTTATATTCTACCAAAGGGAAACACAGAATGAGCATAAAAGGTAAATTTAATAATGTTTTCAGCCTCCACATTACTGATGTTTTGGGCCAGATAATTTTTTATTGTGGAGGACTGTCCTGTGAACTACAAAATATTTAACAGCATCCCTAGCCTCTATTCACCAGCACCCTCCTCCACCAAGTGGTGACAATGAAAAATGTCTCCGTATGTTGCCAGATTTCTTCTGGAGGTAAAATCCTGCCTTGTTGAAAGCCACTGATACAATGTATATCAGAAAGTAACCTACTATGAAGAAAAGAGCAGGCTAATGGGCCGAGGTTGCTTTTGGTGGTCAGGGGATGGAAGACCTGTAGAATTTAAATAGAGTGATCAGGCAAACCTCATTGAGAAAGTAACATTTAAGCACATTTGAAGAAAGCAAAATCGTTTAACCATGCAGACACATGGAGAAAGTGTGTTGTAGGAAGAAGAGATGGCCACTGCAACAGCCATAAGCTGGGAATTTGCTGGTACATAGAGGATAGGAAGCTGGTCAGTGTGGCCAGAGTAGAATAAGTGGTAAAATCAGAGAGCTGAAGGGAAGGGCGTTATGATCTTTGGAGTAATTCTTTAGAGTTTGAATGTTGTCATAGCTCCTGATACATAATGCCATATTACTTTCCGTACCACTCATAAGTGTGGCGTGTAGTTTAAAGCAGGAATTTCATTCAAAGAAACCTGGTCTTTTACCTGCTCAACATAAGCTTCTTTAATTTCCATAGCACTTAAGTGATAGTATATAATGATTAATTTTTTTTTTTTTTTTGAGACGGAGTCTCGCCCTGTCTCCCAGGCTGGAGTGCAGTGGCGCGATCTCGGCTCACTGCAAGCTCCGCCTCCCGGGTTCCTGCCATTCTCCTGCCTCAGCCTCCCGAGTAGCTGGGGCTACAGGTGCCCGCCATCGCGCCCGGCTAATTCTTTGTATTTTTAGTAAAGATGGGGTTTCACCGTGTTAGCCAGGATGGTCTCTGGATCTCCTGACCTCATGATCCGGCTGCCTCGGCATAATGATTAATTTTTATTGCTCATATATTCCAGTGTAGAATATGAATGTTAGAAAAGGCTGGGAGACTTTTTGAAAATTAAGTGTTAATTAATAAAGAATAGAATGACTTATTCCACTGAACCTTGACTTTTCTTTCTTTATATTGTAATCTTTCAGAATCATTTTAAAGATACCATTTAGAAGAGCCTGTGTGTACTGTTCCCATTTCATGCTTCTGTTGGGTTTGTGACTGCTCTCATTATTACTCAGTGGTGTTCATGTCACAGAAGACACAAACATCCTGTGAGTGGGAAGAGATTACTTTATCACATCCTCTCATGAGTTTTTCTTCCCTTCAACCAATCTTACAGGACTGAAGATTTTGAGGGTAATAAATGAACCCACAGCGGCAGCTATGGCTTATGGCCTCCACAAGGCTGACGTCTTCCACGTGTTGGTGATCGACTTGGGCGGAGGAACTCTAGATGTGTCTTTACTGAATAAACAAGGAGGGATGTTTCTAACCCGAGCAATGTCTGGTAAGAAAAATGCAGGGAGAGGCTGGGCACCGTGGCTCACGCCTGTAATCCCAGCACTTTGGGAGGCCGAGGCAGGTGGATCACGAGGTCAGGAGATCGAGTCCATCCTGGCTAACACTGTGAAACCCCTTCTCTACTAAAAAAAAAAAAAAAAAAAAAAAAAACAGAAAAATGCAGGGAGAGTTGAAGAGGTTTGGGCAGTGCTTTCTTTAACATATCCAATGTGTAGTGCATCCTTCTTTTCCCCCGGAATTCTTTGACTTTATTTTGATAATTTTCTGTATATGTAATTTTATACCACCATTTGTATATATTTACTGCCAAAAGTTAAATCTCAAAAAATGACTGGGCATCCTATAAGTCAAATAAATACATTGCCTGTTACCCAGTTAACAGCTCATGGAGCCAGTAGGACTTTTCATGATGATAGTGAAGCAAGGAAACAGAGGGCAGAAAAATTTATTTAAAATGAAGGGTGAGCAGTATATTTCATTTAATATGTTTTATAGAGTAGATGTCTTTAGAAAATCGAATTGTATTTTTCCCTAGGAAATGATAGGATTTTGCATTCTAAACCCTTTCTTTAAAGGTTTTCGTTTCGTTGAATGTAGCTTAAGGGATTCAACCTGTTTGATGAGTTGAGTTGTAAGTTACAGGTATTCTAACCTCTGCATTGTTTTTTCTCTTCTTCGAATCAAGTTAAATACCAGGAAATTACATTACATTACTCTTTTCCTTTGAAATTATTTATCTAGTTTTCAGGTAGAAAAGTAGAAAGACTTTTTCAGGTCCTACTAATCAGGCAAGAAAAAATGAAAGGAAAAAAAGAGATTAAATACCTACTTTTTCATTATAAGAAGCACTTTCTTCTGTTGAGAATGACATTCAGCGTTTTTAAATAGCTACTTATAAGCCAATCTGTATTCTTAATCTCTATTTACTGAAAAATTATTTGATGTTGTGAAGAGATACTTCCTTTTACATAATTTAAAATTTTGACCCTGATGTGCACTAGTTTTTAAATAGTACTTATTTGGGTTAAGATAGCTTTAACCCAGTTATTATTTTTTTAATTTTTTTAATTTTTATTTATTGATTTATTTTGTAGAGACAGGGTCTTGCCATGTTGCCCAGTCTGGTCTCTAACTCCTGGTCTCAAGCAATCCTCCCACCTCAGCCTTCCAAAGTTCTAGGATTACAGGTGTGAGCCACCATGCCCAGCAACACAGTTCTTTTTAACCAGTCTTTGTATGAATAAAATTGTAATGATACATGAAACAGGGATTTGTTATTCCCAGAATATAATTTTTACATATACATAATAATATACATGTATACATACACACATATGTGCGTAACTATATTAAACTTTTTTATTTTTCACTCAGGAAACAATAAACTTGGAGGACAGGACTTCAATCAGAGATTGCTTCAGTACTTATATAAACAGATCTATCAAACGTATGGCTTTGTGCCCTCTAGGAAAGAGGAGATCCACAGATTGAGACAAGCTGTGGAAATGGTCAAATTAAATCTGACTCTTCATCAAGCTGCTCAGTTGTCAGTATTACTAACGGTGGAGGAACAGGACAGGAAGGAACCTCACAGTAGTGACACTGACCTGCCAAAAGACAAACTTTCCTCAGCAGATGACCATCATGTGAACAGTGGGTTTGGACACGGCCTTTCTGATAAGAAAAGTGGAGAAAGTCAGGTTTTATTTGAAACGGAAGTATCACGCAAACTCTTTGATACCCTGAATGAAGACCTGTTTCAGAAAATACTCGTACCCATTCAGCAAGTATTGAAAGAAGGCCACCTGGAAAAGACTGAGATTGATGAGGTGGTTTTAGTTGGGGGCTCCACTCGTATTCCTCGGATCCGTCAAGTCATTCAAGAGTTCTTTGGAAAAGATCCCAACACATCTGTAGACCCTGACCTAGCAGTGGTAACGGGAGTGGCCATCCAAGCAGGGATTGATGGAGGCTCTTGGCCTCTCCAAGTCAGTGCTTTAGAAATTCCCAATAAGCATTTACAAAAAACCAACTTCAACTGAATTCTGTAGAAATAATGGTTATTTGTGATCTTGTCTGGTGATCTCTTCCCGTTTATCAGATTACCTTTTCCGCAAAAGAAAGTCTCTTTCTAAAATATCACAGATTTACCTAGAGGGCAACATTTAGATACAGGAAAATTTTACATGGCGTTTTGTCTTAGGATTAGACGTGTCCAAATTGATCCTATTTGATTTTGGAGAGATCCTATTCTAACAAATACTCTAAAATGATAAAATTGAGGTACAGCTCTCTTATAAGAATATGGATGACTATATTTTCTGGATTCTGGAGATTGATAACCATATGCATTTAACATTATATTCTAGAAACATTAAATAGTGCCAATTATGAGATTTCCAGTTCCTGCTAAATTGTATTAGCAGGAGCTGGTAATTACTTGTATTATCACATGTAACTAATAATTTGAACTATACTTGAAGGATCTTGTTGATGTCAGGTATTTACAGTGGTTGGAAGATAGCAGTATTAGCATAAGCTGCATACATAATATTCAGTAACTGCTATATTATATAACAAATTTACATTCACAAGTTCAGTATCCTGTTAAGGGTCATATTCTTGTAATCTGTATTCTCCAGGAGTTTTATGTATTTAATAGATGAATTTATTTTATTTCTAAAGGCATTCAAGTTTTCCAGCACCATATAGTAGAAATACCCAATTGATATTCCAGTTCCTTTATGTCCTGTACATCATTCTCTGCTTGGATTTCCATTATTCTGTTTGGTTAGAGAATAAAATTGGTAATTGCATTTGAAGAATGTGTTAATGTCAGAGCCATGATTACTATCTCATTTTTATTATCCAAGACCTTTGCAAACATTGGCAAATAGCATCAATTACCTACTGTATTTGTTTTACATGTTGGTTTCTTTGTTTATATTTTCGGTAAGCCCTGGGGAATATAGCATGTAATTGAGCTACTAAATGGTTTTGGTTCCGTTTTACCGAGATTTTTCCTCATATTTAGTTTTGAATGAGGAAACTGTGTTCAATTATAAAAGCTGTGTTATTGTTTTCTATTATTATTTTTAAATAATTACACTTGGACTATTTTCAAATATTAGGTTGGTTATGATGAGAGCAAAAAATTTGTGAATACTGGAAGTAACGTGGAAATCGAATGTGGAAGCCATTGTGGCAAAGTTTCTACAAATCGGCATTTGTAGCAGAATTGTTGGTTTTTGTTGTTTGTTTCCTTTAAGAAAAACCACAGGGACCAGGAAAGAAAATATAACAGTTTGATTTCTGTCATACCCATTTTATTTGAAGATATATGGATATATATACACACACACACACACATACACACACATACTTTCCTTAATAGAGGAATGCTTCATATTATTTAAAAATTATGTCCTTGTAAAAAACAATTTTTGTTTTTTAATGTAAAGTATGTCTGCTTTATCCATTGCTGAATTTGATAGGATGTTGAATTGCCAGTCATCGAAGAAGGAAACTGAGCAAATTCATTTCAACAACATCAAAATATTTCAGCTTCTCATAGTAAAAAACTGAATGTTACTAATACTTTTCATATCTAAAAAAAAATTATTAGCAATGAAATTGCTGTTAAAACTCAAGTTTCAATCAAATACTTTTGTGTACAGAAAATGTCTATAGTAGGTAGATAGAAATGTATAAAATGTTTGTTGAAATATTTTAGAATGAATGGAGAAATGCCAAAGATGAATTCTTCACTGCATTATGAAAATATTCCAAATGTTCTCTTGGACTTTATATAAATCTGTAATAGATTTTAGAATTGAAAAATTCTTTGTGAAGGTCTTCTAAAAGTGTTCAGTTTATCTCAAAATCTCCATATATAGGCTCAGCTTTAACCTAAAATATAGAAAAAACCCTTGAATTTCTCAAACGTTTGAGATGTTCAAGACAGTCTGTTAATCTGTTAATACTTTTGGAAACAGTTGACAACATAGGGCAGGCAGCTAATCTCATGTACTAAAGTTGGAATTTAAATAATCTCTATTTGCAAATTAGAATGACAGTGTTGGAATTTGGAGGCAGTAGTTGAGCATATTCTCTAGTATATAGCTACACCTTTAATAAAATGAAGGAATGTGTTCAATCATATTTTAGTGGGCTATTAATAAATAGTCTTGAAGTCAATTTATTTATTTAAAAGATAATGCATCCTAAAAGGGATCATTTATGAACAACAATCTGAAGTCTTTTCCTAAAAAAACTTAATACACTTTAGTTGTACATTTAGCCAGTGTTATTTGAAGTACGTAACTTTTAAAATATTAAGTGTCTTGTATGATTAGAATATGTGAATGAGTAATTTATTTTGTATCCGGAATGTTTTGGTACTGTGTTTTCACTCAAACCACTGACTTAACAGATACTACTGTGTATAACATGTACTAAATATTACAGTTATTGTGCATAACAGATTGTTCCTCTTCTATTCGTGTGTATACAGGCAATTCATGTTTTAATGTAAATAAATACCATTTTGCAGTTTGTTTTTTAAACTATGTACTTTTTCATTCAGGACTAGTCTGGAGTATACTTTTCAGGCATATAAATAAGAAAGTGAGGATGGAACTGATTTGTTGCCCTAGGCACTCAATCTCAATAACTGTGGCCTAGTTGTTCCCGAAATGTACATTTCTCTATATCCTTTGTATTGCTTATATGCTTTCCACTTATTTCTCTAACTTAGAAAAGACAGTTTTTGTAGAATATGAACAGTATCTTCAGAATTCTGAACACCAATTCATGGCTTCTGACCATGGTGGAGCCAGAAACTAAGCTAACCTAATCTAGCTAGTTAATAAATCCTGCATAACGGGATTCCTTTGGTTGATGGTTAATAAATATTTCTCTAACCAAAGTTTATAGTAGTCTTTGGACAAATAATATATTAATTGTGTTTTGCTTCTTTAAGAAATTCATTTGATTAATGTAATCTTTTAACATGAGCCTTTAGATAATGACAGAAGACTTGACCTTGGAGAGACTCAAATATATGAAGGAATACAGCAATAGTTCATATTTATCTTAATTAACAGATAGTGCCTCACTGAGGTAGGCAGCCTCTGATGTGGGATCCAGTGATCCCACCTTGTGGAATTAACATCCGTGTGTAATCCTATTCTCTTGAATTTGGGCAAGAGATAATGACTCACTGCTAATGAATCATACGGCAGAAATACTGGGATGTCATTTCTGAAATTAGGTTTAAAAAAGATCAGCTTCCTTCTTGGATGCACCTTCTCGCTGGCTTTCTCTTTCGGATCCCAGCTGCCACATTAAGAAGACCATGTAAAGAAGCTGTTTTGGTGAATACAGGTGTAGAAAGACACCCTAGAAGATGAGAGGCCACATGGAGGCAGACAGGTACCCCCCACTGACAGGAGGCACGAATTTCCAGCGACGTGAGACAGCCGCCTTGAAATGAACCCGGCCGGGCGCGGTGGCTCAAGCCTGTAATCCCAGCACTTTGGGAGGCCGAGACGGGCGGATCACAAGGTCAGAAGATCGAGACCACCCTGGCTAACCCGGTGAAACCCCGTCTCTTCTAAAAAAAAAAATACAAAAAACTAGCCGGGCGAGGTGGCGGGCGCCTGTAGTCCCATCTACTCGGGAGGCTGAGGCAGGAGAATGGCGTGAACCCGGGAGGCGGAGCTTGCAGTGAGCTGAGATCCGGCCACTGCACTCCAGCCTGGGCGACAGAGCCAGAGCCAGACTCCGTCTCAAAAAAAAAAAAGAAAGAAATGAACCCTCCAGCCTTACTAAGTCTTGAGATGATGCAGCCACAGTTGACTCTTTGAATGCCACGTCATGAGACACCTTAATTCTTGTTTTGGCAAGAATTATAAACAGTTTGAACTACCAGGTTCCTGACCCACAGAAAATGTGAGATCATTCATTTCTGTTATTTTAAAGTACTAAGCTTTGGATTAATTTGTTACACAACAGCAGATAATAGAGTTCTTACTATGGCACTGCTCTATATATTTTACTAATACTAACCAGTTTAGTTCTACCACCATTTGAGTAGGTACTATTATCTGCATTTTCAAATAGGGAAATTAAGGCATAGATATGTTAGGCAGTTTTCCCAGGATTACAACTATTGAGAAAGTCAGGATTCAAATCCAGTCTATGCTTGTAATTCCAGTGCTGTGCTGCCTTATCCATTACAGAATACAATCCCATAGTACCTTTTCTGTTCTGTTACCAAACCTGGATAGTATCCATGTAAGACCTCTTATTTACCAGCTATTGTTAACATTGGAGACTTATGCTTTTTATTCCTTTACATTTTCAAAAAGCAGGTTTAGAATTTATCGATTTCTTAAATACAAAATGAAATCAATAGCACCTGTTTCACTTGGTTTTTGTAAGTGCCTGGCACAAAGAAAGCAATAACGATTAATACATATGGTAGATACAGAAATGAACAAAGTTCAGTCACTATCAATTTTATGTGGGTTTTTTTAATTGATTGATTGATTGAGATGGAGTATCGCTCTGTCTCCCAGGCTGGAGTGCAGTGGTGCGATCTCAGTTCACTGAAGCCTCCACCTCCCAGGTTCCGGCTATTCTCCTGCCTCGGCCTCCTGAGTAGCTGGGATTACAGCAGGTACCACCACAACCAGCTAATTTTTGTATTTCTAGTAGGAACAGGGTTTTGCCATGTTGGCTGGGATGGTCTCGAACTCCTGACCTCAGGTGATCCACCCACCTCAGCCTCCCAAAATCTAGGATTATAGGCATAAGCCACCGCGCACAGCCTTATGTGGGCTTATTAAGGAGCAACAAATAGGTTACATCCCCCAGTATCATCAGAGCCTAATTCAATGGGTCTAAAATTTCTGTAAATTATTGAGGGTTCTTCTGATGAACTATGAAAACAATTTTGCTTTGGTAAAGCATTTACTTTGTTTTGACAAGAATTATACATGATTTGCCTCACATTAAATTATTCGCATTTTAAAGCAGGAATAAATACAGTCTGTTTGATACCTCATTGAATTACCTATTAATTGTCCTACCTAAAATACCTAAAACATTTCAAATGCTCTAACACTTGAAACTCTGTAACTTATTTTATATATATTATATGTATACATATATATGTGTGAATGTGTGTGTGTATGTATGTAAAGCTAATATGATAAAAACACATTTTTTTTTAGAGTTCATTCACCTTAAATTATTTAACATGGACTGTTGGAAACTGGAAATTGGGTCTCAATTATTAGGTGTAATCAGTACCCTTCCTCTGTCTCCCAAGTTGCTAAACTAATAAGATAATTTTGACATGATTGAAATGTTCTTTGAGTAGTTGTGGCAGACCCTGCTAAATGCTATCATAATATTTATTTTATTCATGCTTACTTCCGGAACCCACTTTTATTTAGAGCAGCAATATCCCTACTTCAAAAACTATATTTTCCAGCTTCCCTTGCAGCTAGGGATGGCTCTGTGACATATTCTGGCCAATGAGATACAAGCATAAATCACGAGGTATAAACTCAGGATTTTTTTTTTTTTTTTTTTAACACATTTGGATTGTACAAATGTCTGCTCACCATTCATTTCTCCTTCTTGGAATGCAGACATGATACTGGAGATAGCAAGGGGTTTGCAACTACCAAGAAACAAACTTGCTGTGGATGTTTGAAACAGATAGGTACAGCCCAGGTGATATGGAGCCACCTTAACCAACTTTGTACTCTCTATTTTGGGACTTCTTTCTACCTGAGAACAACAAGCCATGTGGTTGTTTACACTTCTTTGTTTTACTTCTTTTCATGCTTGTACTTTTCAATTTATGACCCTTATGTAGTTAAACATTTGGTCACATTATCTTTTGTTGGACTTCTGTTTCTGCCCAAGATGGAATAAAAGAAAACTGATTTTCCTCCTGCCTGTATTAACTAAAAAGTCTAACAGAATGTATGAAATGACACTTTTCAAGACCTTACGTATCATGACTGATAGTAATTCTTGTTTGTTACCTCTCTAATATCGTAGACAGGTATGGTAATATAGGTCAAGCAGTAGGATGTTCTGTAAAATCTGGAAATTGTTGCACAAATTCTCACGACAGAAAGCCAGAAGCAGATGTGCACAGGGAATTAGTGGTGACTGAAGCTGTACTAATATTTACGCCTAGTTCCTTTTGCACTCCATTGTCTTGCATTCCAAATCATTCATTTTAGTCTTTGTCTTGATCACCACATTATTTCTACTGTGTATATCAGAGTTTTAAAAGGCCATAAACCAGTCATCACAAGCGCATTAATGAAGATCTGAGTTGTTTAAACATGAATTCAAAACTGATCCTATGTTACTGTCCTTGTCACACAAAAGAATGTATATGTGTTCTTTTCTTTCTAAATGTTTGAAGTAAATTCATCAAAAATATTTTTCTGTTTATGATCTATTTTACATTTTCCTCCTATGCCTATTCCTTTTCTCTTTTTGCAGCATTATTGAGATAAGCAAAAGGTTACTATCTTTGGGCAACAATGATAACTAAGCTCAGACTGGGCATTCTGAAAGTAACCAGTGAGAAGCCTGGGCTACCTAGATAGCAATCATCAAGAAGCCAGGAACTCTTCTTAAGGTTCAGACCCATTACCTCGGCCCATTAACCCAGCAGCATAGTAGACACGTGAATTACCAAATAGCCTTCCTTTTCATAAGGAGATTTAGAGACATGTTGATAACAGTACAACCAGAAGTTCTTACTTCTTGTATTAAAAAATGATCTACTTGCATCCAGGAAAGTAGGAAAGGAGAAAAGAAGTTCCTAACTGCTGCCTCCTCATATTTGCTTGATCTCACTGAGATAATATTATGCATCACTGGGGCCTATATCTTCTTTGAATCTCCAGTTATCCCAAGGTTGCTGTGTATAAAATAGGTTTTTATAAACTTTTTGCACTTTTTATTTACTGAAGAGTGTGTCCTGGGATGGACGCGGTGGCTCACGCCTGTAATACCAACACTTTGGGAGGCCGAGGCCAGCAGATCACGAGGTCAGGAGATCGAGACCATCCTGGTTACGACAGTGAATCTCCGTCTCTACTAAAAATATAAAAAATTAGCTGGGTGTGGTGTCACACAGCTGAGGCAAGAGAATCACTTGAACCCAGGAGGCGGAGGTTGTAGTGAGCCAAGATTGTATCACTGCACTCCAGCCTGGGCAACAGAGAGAGACTCCATCTGGAAAAAAAACAAAAAACAAAAAACAAGGGAATGTGTCCTGGCGTGGTGGCTCATGCCTGTAATCCCAGAACTTCGGGAGGCCAAGGTGGGCAGATTACCTGAGGTCAGGAGTTTGAGACCAGCCTGGCCAACAGGGTAAAACCCCAACTCTACTAAAAATACAAAAATTAGCCAGGCATGGTGGCACATGCCTGTAATCCCAGCTACTCAAGAAGCTGAGGCAGGAGAATTGTTTGAGCCCAGGAGATGGAGATTACAGTGAGCTGAGATCATGCCACTGCACTCCAGTCTGGCCGACAGAGCAAGACTCTGGCTCAAAAAAAAAAAAAAAAAAAAGTGTCCTGTGATGTGATTTTGTAAATATGAGACTATAGTTATAAGGAACAATGAGTTTTAGTGTTTAAATAATAGCCAATATGTTATTCAATGTTTTCTATATGCTAGACACTGTCTTAAGTGATTACATGTATTACATGATTTAATTTCCAAAGCATACTTAGGAGGTAAATAGAATTATGACTCCAAATAAACACAGAGAAATATGTAAAGTTACTCAAGTTTATACAACTATTAAGTGGTTGAGTTCACATAGGTATCCTGTCTTGAGATCCTGAACTCTTAACTACTATGTTTTTGCATTCTAGCTTTTAAATTTTCTTTTAAAAGAAAGGCCCTTTAGATCAGGTAGAACTATTCATTATTTACACACATATTAAAATGCAACATTAAGTTTTCTAAACACTTCTATATCAAGGCTATATTTAGAAGTAAATGAAATTGCCATTATTCAGCCATTTTTTGACCTACAGAAATGACTATTTTATATGGTCCAACCTAATACTATATTTAAAAAGGCATGGATCCTACTCCCACCACAAACTTTAATTTTATTTAGTATGCCCACAAAGATATTGGTTTAAAATCCTGTTTTTTTGAAGATTTTGAAACTTGTTCGAACTACAGACTATTTTTTAGTGACTCTTCTAGGAATGACACATCTTGGTGGAGAACTAGAAAGAGCATCCTCAGCTTTGTACTCACGTAGACCTGGATTCTTTGTCTTATTGGCCCAGCTCCTCTTGGAATCTTAGCATCGTATTTGATAAAATGGAGTAGATAATGCCTTCCTGATATTATTGAGTGAGAATTGAAAGTGACACATATTCCAAATATATTGCACATGACCTGGCACATCGTGGGCTTTCAATAATAAATATTCTCATTATCCTCAAAGAAAGCAACTTAATGCTACTTAGGATTTTTCTCTGTCAGCTATGGTAAATATTTTGTATATTGAAATGTATCATTACTTTATGAATCTATTTTGAAGTTACAATCTTTAAACAAAACATACAATCATGGAATAACCTTTTTTATTACAAATGTGCTACCTCTCTGTAATCCAATCGCTTGGAGTACTTTGCACTTCACTTCTAGTGTACATCAATAATTGAACAAACTTGATGTACATAATTGAAGTAAGAATAAAATATTGATTTCTTAAAACAAGAAAATTATATTTGAATAGCTTTGATTTAGTCATTTTTTACGTTTTTTACTTTTGTTTTTCTTTTACTCTGTATTACATATGAAGATAATATATATCTGTATATATATGCAGAAAACTACACATATTCTAAATATACAGATTGGTGAACATTCACAAACTGAATGAGTACTCAGATTCACTTCAAGAAACAAAATGCTACCATCATCCCATAAGTCAACCTTGTGTACCCTATTATAACCCTCCCCACCAAGGATAACCAGTATCCCAACTTCTAATAGTATAAATTAGTTTTTCTTTTAAAAATTATATAATTAGAATCATGGAGTCATATAGTAATATTCTTTTGTGGCTATTTCACTCAACATTCTTTGTGAGATTCATCAGATTGCCTAATGTGCGCAGTAGCTGTTGTACATTCATTCTCATAGCTAGATAGAATTCTATTATGTGAATATACCACAATTTATCCAGGCTACTGTTGATCTCCCATTAGATTTTAAAATTATGCAGCTTCTCTGATTTACTAAAATTATAGGAGTAGGGAGCTAAAACATCTTTTAACTCATATAAATGAAGTATTTTGATTCCTTTCTTAATACAATTCAACAGCTATTTATTCAATGTTTACAAAGCACTTCAGGGATTGTACAGATAGGACAACACTTCAAGTAGCTTACATCCTTAAGGGAGGAGATTTTAGATAATACAAGTTTTCTAGTTTAAGGCAACTTTTCATAAACACCCTTAGGAAATGAAGCAAGGTTGTACAGGGCTGCACAGAGAGGAAGAAAGGAGGACAAAAGAAATGGTTGATGGGCTTTAAAGAACATGTTAAACTATTTGATTAAAATCTTCTTGAAAGAAAATCCTATCGAAGTTTAAAGACTTTAAATTTGAAGGACAATTCAGAGACATAACGTTGCTTCTTTTAAACAAAACTACTAAAGAAAAAGCCCTTTAAATCTGATTAGGACTACAAATCAACAATCCTCTCATAAATGTAATAAAATATCCCACTGAGGTTGGTGCATTAACCAAAAAATAATGTTCCAAAGAAAATACTAGGCTTTTTTTTTTTACTCAAAGGTAAATAATAAAAATATAAAACATTCTAAACAATTATTAAAAAATCTGTTGATGGCCGGGCGCGGTGGCTCACGCCTGTAATCCCAGCACTTTGGGAGGCCGAGGCGGGCGGATCACAAGGTCAGGAGATCGAGACCATGGTGAAACCCCGTCTCTACTAAAAATAGAAAAAATTAGCTGGGCGCAGTGGCGGGCGCCTGTAGTCCCAGCTACTCGGGAGGCTGAGGCAGGAGAATGGCGTGAACCCGGGAGGCGGAGCTTGCAGTGAGCCGAGATTGCACCACTGCACTCCAGCCTGGGCGACAGAGCGAGACTCCGTCTCAAAAAAAAAAAAAAAAAATCTGTTGATATATAATTACTCTTTCCAAAAAGCAGTTGAATAACTTTTTTTCTGTGATTTCTTCATCATTTCATAAATTGCACAATAGCTCAAAATATACTTTTAAAACTTATTTTTTTTTTCAAGATAGGGTGTCTGTCACCCAAGCTGGAGTACCATGGTGTATCATACCTCACTGCAAACTTGAAGTCCTGGGCTCAAGCAATCCTCCCACCTCAACATCCTGAGTAGCTGGGATTACAGGCGTGCACTATCATGCCCGTCTCATTTTTTTCATTATATTTACTCATTTTTTGTAGAGACAGGATCTCACTTTGTTGCCCAGGTTGGTCTCAAGTTCCTGGCTTCAAGCTATCCTTTCACCTCAGCCTCCCTAAATGCTGGGATTATGGGTGTTTGCCACAGTGCCTGTTTATATATAAATAAGTACTTACAGTACTCTAAAATGTCTAGCTATTCATTCTACAAAGATTTGTCGGGCATCAGTTTTGTGAAAGGCACGATGGTAGGAACATAACATACAAAGATGATCAAAGGTCACTTGCCTTCAAGGGGAAAGCAGACTTAAAAATTAAAATAGAGTATGAGCCCTGCCATGATAAAGGTATGCACACGGGGCTAATGAGAGCACAGAAAAGGGGCATCTAGATCACACTGGAGGGCAGAGGGGAAGATCAGGGAACACCCGGAGCAGGGAACTCCCAAGTGAAGTCAGGGACTTAAAGGACAAGTGGCACTTAGCATTTTGGCCAATGTGAATAAGGTAAGCACGAAAGGAAGAGGGAAGTCTAGGTACAGCCCAGGATCGTTAGAAACTGTGGTGCGGGCAGGGGGCCGTGGCTCACGCCTGTCATCACAGCATTTTGGGAGGCTGAGACGGGCAGATCACCTGAGGTCAGGAGTTCAAGACCAGCCTGGCCAACATGGCCAAACCCCAGCTCTACTAAAAATACAAAAATTAGCTAGGCATGGTGGCAGGTGCCTGTAATCCTAGCTACTCAGGAGGCTGAGGCAGGAGAATCCGCCAGGAGGCGGAGGATGCAGTGAGTTGAGATCACGCCATTGCACTCCAGCCTGGGCAACAAGAGCAAAACTCCGTCTCAAACAAATAAACAAACAAAAGAAGAAACTGGTGCCTATGAGAGTGTGTGCCAACTCATAGCAGGGGCCTGCCCTTGTGCATTTTTCTTCTATCTTTGCTTTTTAAATACTAATGCACTATAGTGATTTTTTATTACGCAAATGAACATACAGCTAAAGTAATTTATTTTTTGTGCCTGATTCTTGTGTTATTCCAGCGTCCATTGTCATTTCATAGAAAAGTCCTTTCTGACGTATCAAATTCTGAGGCGCTTCGAATTCCACAATGCTTCCTGAGTCTAGAACAAGCACCCTGAAATGTGAAAAGAAAAGGGTCAGGTAACCTACAGTCTTCCACCTCACATTTTATTGATCCTGCTAATTTAAAGTTTAAACCAGTGTATGAGTTATTTCAGTTCAACATATAGGTGCTAGTTAATTCAGGAACTACATCAAGTTCTCTAATATTCTTTTAGCTTTAACTTTTTCTTCCAATTATTTTGGAAAACACCTTCTATATCATTATCTATAGCAAGTTTTCTAATATTCTTTTAGCTTTAACTTTTTCTTCAATTATTTTGGAAAATACCTCATATCATTAGGGAAAATTTTGTATCTCTCAGCACAGATATAATTATTTATGACGGGCAGGTAATCAGTGTGTTTCACATACCCAATATTTATCTTGGCAGAAATGATTTTATTTCTGAAAAGAAAGCAAGCACACCTGTCTGAATCAATGATAGATTGCAGTCTGTGAGCAATGGTCAGGATGGTGCAATCAGAAAACTCCTTCCTGATTGTGGTCTGCACCAACTTGTCCGTCTCAAAGTCGATGGAGGCTGTTGCTTCATCCAAGATGAGAATTTTTGTTTTTCGAAGCAAAGCACGAGCCAGACAGACCAGCTGCCGTTGTCCCATGCTGTTAAAATAATAATAATAATAATGTCAACAATGGACTTTATGGTAACACACTTCATGTTTTAAAATTCTGATGGTACTACTATTCATTCTTTCTTTCACCCACAACTTCATTTGTTCTTTTATTCAAGAAATATTTATTGAGGGAGTGCCAGACCTTAGACCAATGAGCAAAACAGACACAATTCTCTGTGTAGCAGATGCGTTCTCATGGGGACACAGAAAGCAATAAGCAAGATAATTGAGTAAAAAGCATAGTAGGAGGGGTATACGAGTACGGTGCAACATTATATGTAGTAATTTCATGGATAATATATATATATAATAAGTGTTAAGAAGAATTCGAACACACAGAAGTGGAGTATAAAGTGTGGGTGTGGGGTGGCCATTTTAGATGGGCTTGCCGAAGAAATCCTCAGGAGAAGTTTTAAGACAGGAACTGAAGAACATGGAGAGTAAGGCATGCAGATTTCCAGTAAAAACTTGTTCCAGATAAAGGAAGCAGCAGATGTAAAATCCCTGTGGTAGGCGCGAATTGGCCTGGCAAACTCATGACACAGCATGGAGACCAATGTCACAGAAACACAGAGGGGTAGGGAGAAAGTGATCAAAGAAGGGGTGGTGGGAGTCCTGTCACGCAGGCCATTACAGGGATCTAGCTCACTTTCCTTGGGTCTCTGGTCACTTGAAGGGGGCTATCTTAAGGCAACAAACAACGGTGAAGGCAGAGTAGCCCCTACAACATTTTTTAGGAACGAGGCTCTCAGAGTAGCAATCTTGACTAAAGAAGATTGAATTAAATAGTGACTTTTCATAGGGCATTGTTCTTTATTTTTTCTTTCCTTTCTCTTAGCCAGTGGTTTCCCAGGCTGCAGCTACCAATTTACTTTTTCCTTCTCTTCCCTAGAGGAAATTGGCCATGGTGCACTTTAAATAGGCCCTGGTGGCTCAGGAGCTATATTTCTCTTCGATGCCAGTTCAAGTTTCTAAAGAGCTTAGAATGAATAACTTGGACAAGCTCTGCTCTTAGCAGCTTACCTGAGGTTCTCGCCACCCTCTGAAATCTCATGCAGTAGCTTCTCAGGAAGGGACTGCACAAACTCTTTCAAGTGACACAATTCCAGCACTTCCCACAGCTTGCTATCAGAATATTTGTTTAGGGGATCCAGGTTCATTTGAAGGGTTCCAGAAAATAAAACAGGGTGCTAGAGCAGAAAATAGTCCCACATAATCTGACTGTCATGAGGCATAAATACATTTCTAAAAATCAGACTCAGAAAACAAAGCAGGAGAAAGCAAAATGATCAGACCTACGATAGTCATCAAATTCATTTTATATTTAAAACAAAAACAGAAGAGAGTCAGAATAAACTATAATTCATATGAAGTCATCATAAGTCTCCTGATTTTCTTTCTCCTATTCCTATTATTGAAAATAATAACAAGCACCAAAATAATGATGATAATTCCTGCCATGTAGTCAAGGATATAACGTACAATAAATATGAAATGTAGTATGTGTATATTATCAATCAGTATACCAACTCAGAAAGATAGAAGTTAGTATTCTTATTTTACAGAGAGTGAGCTGGAAGTTCCAAAGAGTTCTTGTCCGCACCACACGAAGGTAAGTTAGTGGTTGAAGAGAATTCGAAGAAGATTAAGTTCGTTTTCTTTATTCTATACCAAGACGCCTAGTGAAACTATATTTTACTCTATCTATAAGAGAAGAACGACTGATGGCTCTTTTTTTCCACTAATTTTTTTCCCTTCCAGAATTCCAGATTTTACTCAAATTTGTTTTGAGGTAAATGCATGAATACAAGTATATGTCTAAACAATATGACATTTTAATCTATTTTTAGAAGACAGTACAATGATTTTTTTTTTTTTTTTTGAGACGGAGTCTGGCTCTGTTGCCCAGGCTGAAGTGCAGTGGCACAATCTTGGCTCACTGAAACCTCCGCCTCCCGGGTTCAAGCCGTTCTCCCGTCTCAGCCTCCTGGGTGCCTGGGATTACAGGTGTGCACCACCATGGCC
Organism: Chlorocebus sabaeus; assembly: GCF_047675955.1. NCBI lineage: Eukaryota > Metazoa > Chordata > Mammalia > Primates > Cercopithecidae > Chlorocebus > Chlorocebus sabaeus. Next base: position 88,235,606 of record NC_132905.1, read on the forward strand.
GGATAATTTATGTACTTTTAGTTGAGACGGGGTTTCACCATGTTGGCCAGGCTGGTCTCAAACTCCTGACCTCAGGTGATCCACCCACCTCAGCTTCCCAAAGTTCTGGGATTACAGGCATGAGCCACTGCACCCAGTTTCAGCTGAGTATTTCATCCTTGACTTAAGAGGCATACTTTTAAGCTAGTTTGCATGCCCCTTAATGATCAAGTTCCTTTGATTCCACAGATGGAAAAATCAAAGAACTTGAGAAAAGAGATCTAACTGAATTACTGTTCTTTTTTTAATGTTTCTGAACTTCAAATGAAAAAGAGTCAAAATTCTACACTCAAACTAACAACTAAGCAAAAACTTCAGTAATTTTTTTTCCAAAAAAAATCAGTGTGTTTCAGTCTGATCTATTTATTTGATTTTTATTTGTACTTATTATTATGAAGGAATTGTATCAAAAAGATGTACTGGTTTTTCAAATAGATAAATGCTCTGAGGAGGAATGCTTTATGATAAGGGTATTCAAAGAGGATTCAATTACATAGCAGTTTTTCATATATTCCATTTTAAATGATATGGCTTTGGACAATGAATTTATAGACTTGGAAGGAACAGATTTTTAAAAAGAAAGAAAACAGATTTTCTTGGAGTGGGTTAAGAAAGATTACTGGCAACACAGGCTTTACCTGTGGAATAATGTTAGATTACTGGCAACACAGGCTTTACCTGTGGAATAATATTAAGTTTGCCACGAAGGTCATGAAGTCCAATAGTTGATATATCAATTCCGTCAATAATAATTTTGCCTCCTGCTCTCTCCACAATTCTAAATAAGCAATTTGATAGTGTGGATTTGCCTGCTCCAGTCCTTCCCACAATTCCAATCTGTAATGAAATAATCATAAACTCTACTTTTTGTAAGGAAACAAGGCCCTTTGCACTGGCAACAGATGTATTCAGGTATCAGGTCAGTGGGATCCAATTTTTGTCAACAAGACTAACCTTGATGGGCATGGAAGACGTCAGGTGACTTGTAAGGACCAGTTTTTATCCAAATACTCTTTACTTGCTGGAAAGGCTCTGACTAATCTGTGTTTTTCCTTCCATTTTGAATAAATTAGTTACTTCCTCACCAAAGATCCCCAGCAGACCCAGGAAAACCAGGTCATTCCTGAACCACCCCTAAACTACCCATTAAAGTTTAGGGCAAAAGAAGCAATGATAATGAGTGGTTTTATTGAGATTTTCAGGAAACAGATTTTCTCTATCTTCTCTTCATTGAAACAAACAAGCAAAGAAACAAATAGGGCACTGGAATCTTTTGCCAGATAAACTAGAAAATTCAAAGGAATGTCTGTAAATTTCCCTGCTGTATCAAAGCAACTCTGCATTAAAACCATTCTAGGCAGCCAAAAATAGTGTTTAAGGATTTTGACTCCTGGCCAAAATAATCATCTTGTCATAAACATCCTAGAGATTAAACATTTCCCTATGACCATGAGAACTAAAGAGCAATATCTTCTGGTTGCTGATTTGCATCTTGGTATTAATAGGAACGTTACGCAGATAGAATATTAAAGTGGTTCATTTGCCCTAATATAAAATCTTAAGTCTATCAAAATAAATCAGAAAAAAACAGAAATCTGTTGAAGTCATTGGGGTAATGAAAATTTCAGAATGATTGCTTCTGTTCCAAAAATATTTCTGCTCCAAAAATATTTTTGCTAATGTGTCCGGTTTTTATAAAAAATAAAACTAATATCATATACTATCGATAGTTTTGTAAGTTGCTTGTGTTAACTAAAATGCGTTTCAAACATTTTCCCATCTCTCTAATGGTTTTGGAAAACACGATGTCTTTAAGTATACAAATAGTTAAATATATGGATTTATTGTGTTTGGGGTAACGATTTACTTATTGTTGCAATTCATTTTATAGAGGAAGTAAAAACTAAGTACACCAAAATTATGTTTCGCAGTAGCATATGAGCAATTTAATTAAGAAATGTATTTTTTGTAGAGGGAAAATATATTCAGTACACACCAACCACATGTCTTTATTACTTTTGTGTAACAAAAGACCACCTTATATTCAATATCATATTATACTCAACAATGAATGCATTCAGATAAAAGGGAAACTAAAACATATGAAATATATATGATACCTTCTCTTCCCCATGAGTCTGGAAAGTGATATCTTGCAATGCTAAACCAAGATCATCTCGGTATCGAGCCTGATAATTAATAAATTCCACTACACCTTTATTGGGCCATTGTAATGGGGGTCTTCTAGACATTATCCAAGGTGCCTTAAAACAAAAACAAACAAAAAATAAATACTTTAAACAACAATTATAATTTAAAAATCCCTCCCCCCAAAATAATTCTTATGCATGTAACAAAAATGAATATAAATGATGAAAGATATTTGTGGATATTATGATTTTCTGAAAACAGTTTTAAACGTTACCAACATGAAACTTATCTAGTTACAAGAAAATATTAGAAATAAATATTTTGAGGTAACAAGACTTCTCATCTCCTATCAAGTTATTAAGAAAAAAATTTTCTAAAATCCTTTTAAGGGCCTGAAGATAACTTGAAATTTTAGCTGAGATAAGGACAGCTTGTCATTCATTCATTTCTCGAAGGTTTGCTGTGTCAGTCACTATTTTAGTTGCTGGAGGTTCCGCAGTGAGAAAAGCAGATAAAAATTATTTCCCTTATGGGGTGTAGTGGGGAGAGACAAAAAGAACCATATAACATATACAGCACGTTGGATGATAATAAAGCTTTATAAGACAAGAAACAGCCAGGGTTGGGAGGAGGAGGAGGTGTCATTTAAAGCAGGGTAGTTAGGAAAGGCTTTGCTGACTATGGTCAGAGAAAACGCTAGGTGGATACCAATGGAAGAACATTCTAGGCAAAGGGTTTAACAACTCTTTGGAACTAATTAGCTGTGCTCAAGACCTAAGACAGGGGTCTGTGTGGAATACTGGAGGAAGCACAAGGTAAAAGAACACACAAGACTGCGTGATGCCTGGGAAGCGAGATAAAGTGTTTCGTGGGAGAGGGAGTGATGGCTAACATCACATGATAGGTCAGGTAGGTGAGGACTGACAAAGAACCAGTTGTGATCTTCATGAGGGAAGATTCAGTGGAATAGTGGGATCAAAAGCCTGTTTGGAGAGAGTCCAAAAATGAATCAGAGAAAAGGAAATAGAAAAGCAAGTACAGGTGACTTTGCAAAAGAACTTTTCTGTAACGGAAAGCAGAGAAACAGGTGTAGAGGGCTGCATAAGTTTATTTGAACACATTCATCCTTCCATGTCAAGAGTTTTTGTGGCAGTATTTGTCACAACTTGCATCGAATTACATAAAGGTTTTTGTTTGTTTGTTTAAATGTGTGTACACACATATTTTTATCACCTTTTTCTAATGTGAAAGAAATATATATCATGAGCAAAAATTTAGAAAATATAGAAAAATAATATTTGATATTAGCCATGAGATGACAGACTAAACAAGTTGAATATTGGTAACTGAAGATTGTGGAGGTAGACTAATTTTTCATGAAATTTCTTTGAGAAGGAAAGACAAGACCTTGGGAAAAATCCAGAGAAAAATTCAAAGTTCAGGTAGGAGTTGGAGAATGCAGAAAATATTTTGGCATAGTTACAGGCCGAGAGGAACTGCAGGGGAGTGGGAATTAGAAGAGGCGGTTAATGGAGTAAGATCTGAGAGAAAACAGGAAAAGATATTACCAAAAATGCAATGGGAAATGTTAGATTTTTCTTTGGAGGAGGTACCTGTTCCTCAGATTCATGAGTGAAAGAGGAAGAGTTACAAGATAAAAAAGAAAGATAGCTTCCTAGGTGGATTGAAGAAGGAACAGAAATCCAAGTCATCTTTGTCATCTGCCCTCTTAATTAATAGAAGTTGGAAGCAGAAGCAATCCAGATGAGTAAAATATTTTAGAAACTTAAATATTATACTCTGTCACTAGTTGAAATAACTCTTCACTCTCCCAAATTACAGTTAATTAGAGGGAACAAAATAGACTGATTTATTCTCCTCTCCCTTCACATTCACAGAGATATTAATGATGGGTAAACAGAACAGAAGGTATAAGCAATAAAATGTAATTCATTTAGAAATTGTGCAGAATCTAAATAATTTTGAGTTGACTATATTAAGACACTTTTCTCACTGTAAAATCTCCACAAAGTTATAATTGCAAGTTGTATATTTTACACTACACATCAGTAAAGGACAAATCACTGTGCCTTTTAGAAACAGGATATGATCTTGCATTTTTATAACTCATTGAAGTAGGGATATATCTTGTAATATAGGGTGTATCCTAATTTAATTAGAAGTATTTTATTTCTATTTTAGTGATATATAGAATAATAGGCCACTTTATAACAATTTTGGTTTTAATTTCATTGAGACACTGAATATCACATGAATTTGGAAATGCAGGTTTGCTTAACATTTGTTTTTAATGTCAATTTATAGGACATTACAATGTCTTACTCCTGCATCCAATCCATTTATTGATTATTTAGGAGTGCCTACCTCTTCTTTTTCTCATACTTTTTTTTTTTTTATTAGACAGGATCTTGCTCTATCACTCAGGCTAGAGTGCAGTGGTATGATCACAGCTCACTGCAACCTTGAACTACCAAGCAGAAGGGATTCTCCCACCTCACCCTCCCAGGTAGCTTGAACTAAAGGCATAAGCCACCATACCCAGCTGACTTTTTTTTTTTTGAGAAACAGAATCTCACTATGTTGACAAGGCTAGTCTTGAACTCTTGAACTTAAGTGATCCTCCCACGATTTCCAAAGTACTGGGATTACAGGAGGTGTGCTTACCTCTTTATCCATATTTTCATATTCACAAACTCTTTCAACAGCAACTGCATTGGTTTCAATTTCACATGCTTTCTTTACCCAAAAATTCAGAGAATGAGTTATCTAGCGGGTATGGTGGAGCAAACAAGAGCTTAATGCATGTTCTTTAGTTTTTTCGTAACATAAATAATACTTTATTTTTTCTAAAGTTTTACTTTTCCTTTCTTGAATCTGCCAAGAACTTGTCACATATTATCTCATATACTTTATTTCTTTTGATTATTTAGCAGCTCTAGAAATAAGCATATTTCTTCATATGCATATTTGTGTTTAAGGATATTAAACTCATTAATATCATAAATAATGGAATTACTTGGGATAAGATAGACCATAATTCAGCATATATGCAAGAAGTGCATAGTGGGTATAAGGAATGATGTAAGATTGATGGGATATGCCTCAAAAAACTGTGCATCCTAAGTGACAATAAAAGCCAGTGTGCAAACACTTTGGCATTCTTCACTATCTTCCATCAGAAGGAAGATTCTCCTAGATTTCTAACTATTCCTGCTCCTCTTAAAAAGAAAAAAAAAATCTATATTTTCTTCTCACTGTATTCCCAAATGTAGGTTCTCTAAGGGTGTAACTTTGAACAGAATTCTAAAAGTCAAAAAACTGGTACAATCCAGTTTTTTTCTTGAGTTTGGTGCCAGCCCATTTGATACCTCACCTGGCCTGAACTGATGTGGGGGCTCTTCAAAGCGTTTGCTTAATCCAGTTCGTGGGCATATGCCATAGTGTTTGATTATGGGCTTCTGAACCAGGCCCTGGATATGGCTATGTACATATTTCCTTTCTAGCAGCCTAAATTCTGAATTCTGAAATGCAACTGGCTCAAGGTTTTTGGATATGGGACCAAGAGTATATAACACAATCACCTAGACTTATCTGCTCCATAATGTGGAAGCAGTTTAGGGCATGTGTTATTTTACGAAGGGAGCATGCATCCTACCACTAGTGCATTGCAGTGTAATATCAAATAGGGTTTATTAGGGAAAAACTTACAAGCCGAAGAGAAACAGCTCATATATTCTCCCTAGAGCTTGCATTATCTTCTTGCTTAGGCTGAGTGCATGAGACACACCAGCTGTGTTGGAGAGGGACCCTACCCTTTTAATACTCTATAAATCCACCAGGACAGGAGAGCAGGAAACTTCTGAGTAACTATGGAACATCAGGATTTCCTGGTCCTTTAGCATTCAGCCTTCAGTATCAGCCTGTTCTTCCTATAAGTTAACTTAGAATTGCTGAGCTAGCTTCCTGCGACTAGCAAGATAGAGAAGGAAATGAGCCTCCAGGGCAATCTAGATTTGTCTCTCATTACTTAGTTAATATAATATATAATTCAGACAAGCAAAGAAGAAGAGTGTTTAATTAATTGGATTATAAACATACCATCTACCACAAAAGTCATTATTACTTACATTTAGGGCATAGGATATAGACAAACCAACTGTTGCTGAATCTATAGAATTGCCAGCCAACACAGCAAGTAGTGCAGCAAAAAGCACCATTAAGTTGCCAAGAAATTCAAGTCTAACAGACAGCCACCTGTGATAAATGGAATATATTCCTGAGTAACTGAGATGGAAAAGTTTTGGTGCATTTAGTACTAACTGTCTCCTCTGGGAAATCGAGACGTAAACAGCAAGAGCTGCTTTCTTTTTTTTCCCCCACTTACTTGGAATTCAATCAAACATAGGATCATCCGTGATAACTTAAAGAATTCATCTGCATGAAAATGCATTTTACTTTTGCAGAACTTTGCTTTAAAACTTGATCAGAATTTAAAAGCAAAATAACACCAGTTAAAATGATGTATTGCATTTTAAAAATCCTATTGGAAAATCAATTCCCCTTCCAGTTGTATATACTTTTTAATATGATAAAATTAGTCTCTAAAAATTGAAATGTGCTCAACCACTATTTAATATTTCATTTTTCTCCTTTATGTGAGATTATAACTTCAAATTCAAAAATTTTTTATAAAATTTGTATACACTGTTTTGTAACAGTGTATACAAATAAAATATATTCTAAAAATATAAAACACCATGCAGAATTATGTCATGAGTAATTCTAATAGCACCTTTTTCATATTAAATTGTATGTACCATTCATGTGAATATAAATAGATACAATTCAATTTAAATGTACATTAAATACTGGAAAATATTTGTCTTATTAATACATACTTCTAAAACGTGAATGAAATGCCATTACAAAACCCTCTGTTTAGAAGTCAGTGAGCAAGATGTCTAAGAAGAGATTGATCTTAGGCTAAGTATCGATGGGACTTACCGGTTAGAAATTACATTATTGTAGAAACAGACCAAGTTTTCATTCACCAACTCTTTGTATTGCTGGATAAACCTCTGTTGATGTCCAAATGCTCTGATGGTGGACACTCCTGATAAAGTCTCACTGAAGTGGGAAATGACAGGAGAACGGGACGCTCCTGTCAGCCTCCGGATTTGCCGAGAGCTTGCCACATAGTATCTCTAATCAGAAGACAGAAAGAAGCAGTCAGAAAGATGTAGCAGAAATTGCTTTAATAGTTTAAAAACTACAAGACCTTTGTGTCGTGATTTAAAGAGTGACCCCCCCAAAAGTCAGATACAAGTCCTAACCCCCAGTATCTGTGAATGTGACCTTATTCAGAAATAGCATCTTTGCACATGTAATAGTTAAGGATCTCAAGATGACATCACTCTGGATGTAGGGTGCACCCTAAATCCAATGTTGAGTATCCTTATAAGAGACAAAAAGGAAGACATAGACACATGGAAAACACCATGTCTGCCAGTGGCAGAGATTGAAGTGATGTATTTAGAAGCCAACGAAAATATCAGGACTGTTGACAGCCAGCAGAAGCTAGGAGAGAAGCATGAAAGAGATGTTCCCTCAAAGCCTCCAGAAGGAATCAACTCTGCCTATATACTGATTTTAGACTTCAGAACTGTGAGAGAGGCCGAGTGTGGTGCCCACGCTTATAATGCTAGCACTTTGGGAGGCCAAGACAGGAGGGTTGCTAGAGCCCGGGAGTCTGAGACCAGCCTGGGCAATGTAGGGAGACCTTGTTTTTACAAAAAGTTTTATGTGTGTGTGTGTGTGTGTGTGTGTGTGTGTGTGTGTGTGTAGGGAGACCTTGTTTTTACAAAAAGTTATATATATATAGGGAGACCGTGTTATTACAAAAAGTTATATATATGTATAGGGAGACCTTGTTTTTACAAAAAGCAAATTATAAGTTGTCTACTTCCCCTTGGCTTGAAGTTGAGGACAATTAGGATAGGAAGGACTGTGGGCAGCTGGATGGAGCATGCCCTGAATTAACTGGATCATTAATCAGCCCCGGAAAATTGCTACCAACTGGAAATGAAAATCAAGAGTTATGAGGTCTTGCACAATTTTCAGGAAAATTTTAAATCTGGAATTTTATGTAAAATCCCTGGTTTTAAAATGTCTACATTTGGCAAAAATGCTGAGCAAGCTAAACAAAAACATATCTCAGGTTACATACAGCCTGGTGGTCTACAACTGAACCCTACTCTGTGGTAAGTGCTCTGAAGAATACAGAGGACTACGGTATTCTGAGGCTGTAAAGGGATTTAAGAGATTGCCTAGATTAGGGAATATGTTATTGGGGTCACAGACCATGTGAGTAGATAAATAAGGGTAAAATGCTTTCCCTAGACAAATGTAAATATGCATACATACTTGGAGCTTCTGATAAATTTTCAGTGAATTATAGAATCCATGGAGTTCTTTCATGCAACTCTCTGGGAAATCTGGTTTAAGAAATTTTATCTAGATCAATGCTCCTTATACTTTAGTAAGAATCACCTGCCTGAAGTGTTTGTTGAAAGGCAGGTTTCTGGACCCTACCTTGGGAGATTCTGATCCAATAGGTCTGGGCTATGGCCCATGGGTCCAGGAACCACACTTCACATAGCACACATCTAAATCAAACCTTTTATTGCACAGGGGAAAGAAATAGAGCCTAGAAAGGGAAATGATGTCCCAGGCAGATGAGTAAGGAAGATGACTAGAACTCCAAGCTCCTGAATCCAAATTCAGACCTCGTCCTATATTACTCCCCCTAAAGAGACATGATTCCTAGACTCCTTTTTACTCCTGGTAACTCTGTTAGCGTTTACCAGACAGGAGACCAACACATAAAATTTCCTTTGCCACATGAGTGCTTTTTTCCCTTAGATTTTTACAATATATATAAAACATAGTCTCTGAACCCAGAGCACTTACATTTTCATATATTCTGGATTTATTATACCATGAGTATATGCCAGCAGTGTAATAAACCCATAATAGTAGATATTAGAATAGTAGATACGGAGTCAGTTCTTTTTGCACTATTGTGATAGAGAATGCTCCACACAGAAAATGGAAAATGACCTAAGCCATCAATGTCAAGTAAGATCGGGACAGACAGAAAGAACAGGGAAAAGATGTGCAGTAGGAAGAATAATGAAGTATAGGTATGGAAATGAGAAAATTATTTGTAGTCTGGCTTGAGCAGACTAAACTCTAACATGAATTTTAAAACTTGGGTTTTTGAAAAGCATTAAACTCTAAGAATTTTTTTGAAAAGAGTCTTAGATACTTCTACATTTAAAATGTATGCTTCAGCACTGATTTTACCTTGTATATTATCAGTTAAAGCTGACTATCAGGATATAGAAATCATGCTTTGGAATAAATATTTTAATATAAAAATTTCACTGAAAATTTAGAAATAATAGGTAATTTTCTCTGTATTTTATACTTCATTTAAAATCTCCAACAAATGTAAGGATTACATTTTCATAGTAGATTACATATTTGAGGATAATTAACTAATATGGAGTGGAAAAATATACATTCATTATTTTTGATTCAGTTTGAGCTCCATTTACGCTTACAATTTACTTTTGTTTTTCTGTTTACTTAAACTAATTTCCTCTTTTATTGAAGCCCTTATTGCCAGGATAAGTAAAAGAAATGGGAAATAGTTATTTCTGCAACTATCTTTAAATTTCACTCTTTATTTGTGGATTAAGCCTGTAATAAAAAATTGCATGTACTTTGATAAAGGCAATGTAGAAAGAAGATGTTTAAAATCTTTTATAATAATCTCTTGATATCACACATTTGAAAAATTCATCTATTTATAGTTCTTGCGTGTTTGACTAGTACCTTGAGATAAGTGTCAAAAAAATTATGGGAACAGAAATAAGGTGTATAAATCTGTGACTATGAAAAGAACTTTTATATCACAGTGTAGGAGCGAGGTGGAGAAATTTATGTGAGTCATTTCTGTATGAAGCTATAAATGTTTTTTAAACCAAAAGCTGTCATGGTTTCTTGTAAAATAATAAAGATAATAAAGATATCCATTTTAATTGATTCTTTTCATTGTTTAATAAAATTGCTTTGTTTGATTGCTGAAGAAAAAAAATGCTAAGAAATTTTGTTTTCCATTGCAGCCTTACAGTGACATAATTTTGCAATTTAAATTGGGTGATCACATTTTAATATGAACATAGCATGTAAGAATCATGACAGACATATTTAGCTTTCCAGCAATTGTTTGTCTGTAAGAGATAGGTGATGTCTGGGAAAAAAAAAAAAAAAAAAAAACAAAAAAAAAAAACAAAAAAAAAAAACCAAGACAAAAAGGCAGTATCTGTTTCTCGGATGTGCAGGGAAATTAATTTTCTGCTAAAATTACAACATACAGGTTTTGTGGTGAGCATAAAAATGCAGGCCCCAGCTCTCCTGCTGCAGGAGCATAGCTGCCTGACAGCCCCTGCGACTGCACTGATGGATCCACTGCTGTATTAGCGTAGAGGCCAGCCAATGACTGAGTACTGACAGAAAGTGCTCATAACACCCTCCAACAGGCAACCGTGATTAAGAACTTCCTGTTGAACCTGTTGTAGAACAGTCCTGTAGTCCAAGACCCTTGTTACCCAATCCATCTTCTTTCTTTTTCTCCCTCACAGGGATTCAGCCTGCGTCGCTGTCTGAGGGCTTGCTCAGCCCGGCCTTCTTCTGCTCCCTCTCCTTTATCTTTTACAGGCATTTCCCCCAGTAAATCTCTAATACATCTATTCCTTTCTTCGACTCTGCTTCTTAGAGAACCTGGACAAAGAGGAGGTTTAAGTGGGTCTGAAACTATGTTTGATTGTGAACTTATAAGTTATTAATACAAATAAAAATGTATGCACTTACTTGTATAGAGAAATAGAAGAACACTAAGGGAATAATCCCCAGAATGAAGAGGGGCAAAGCTCCCACAATGACCAAAATTGTTCCAATAACATCCAATGTACAATTCACCCACAGCCGTAAATAGTAATGCAAACGCATATCAATTATAAATATGTCCTGAAAAATTTGATATTAGGTCACTTTATTTTTAACTTTTTACAGTTTAAAATGAGAGAAAGAAGAAATATATTATTCAATGGCAAAATTAAAAATGTTTACCCAGGTATGACATTCTATTGATTTCATAAATAAATCTAACTACATGATCTTTGCTGACCCCATATATTATTCCCCTGTAGTCAACTATAACAATTAAAAGGCTGTTCTAATTTCGAGATACTTATCATCAAGCAGTTTATATTTCCTGATGACCACTACATGGCAATTAATTATACAACTAAAGTCAGACTTTGATCAAAAAACAAAAACAAAAACAAAAGCAGTCCATAATTCAATAGCTAATTTTTTTATCCCAATATTTGGGGCATTGAGCTACCAGTGTTTATGACTCAAAATCTGTAAGTCATTCCTTACATTGTTATCAACTACGAACATGTTCAGTGACCTTCCTGGATAACTGGATCCTACTCAGATCAGAAGAAGCAGGAAAACAAAATAATCTTCATTTATAAAATTATGAACTGAAAGACGGAGTGGCCAATAGGAATGAGAGGAGGACAATGGCAAGGTCATGCATTGATTTACTCTTTTTTTGTTTTTTTTTCTTGAGACGAAGTCTTGCTGTGTCACCCAAGCTGGAGTATAGTGGTGCGATCTTGGCTCACTGCAAACCTCCGCCTCCCAGGTTAGAGCAATTCTCGTGCCTCAGTCTCCCACGTAGCTAGGATTTCAGGCATGAGCCACTATACCCAGCTAGTTTTTATATTTTTAGTAGAGACGGGGTTTCGTCATGTTGGCCAGGCTGGTCTCGAACTGACTTCAGGTGATCCACCTGCCTCGGCCTCCCAAAGTGTGGGGATTACAGGCATAAGCTACTGCGCCCAGCCTGTTTTACACTTTGTTGCATGTAACTTAATCTGTTTGTGGCACAAAGTATGACCTGAGAGATTCCAGGGAATACTAAGGCACTGAACCTTGAATAGATGAACTACTCAGTTCAGGACAAAACTGATATAAAAAAGCAGAGATGAAATTTTGTTAATCCTACCCTCTTTTGGGAGTTCCTTGGTTATTTCATATACCAAACAGTCTAAAAATATCATATTCACATGGAATTTCCCATTTTGAATTTACCTGCCCATACTCTCATCTGCTTAAGACTCAATCATTTGAAATTTTGCTACATGAAAATAATAATAAATCAGTAGGGTTGTAGGCATAAGTGTCCTCTGGGAGAAACAGAATGGTGGTCATCAAACTCTTCTATAATTTTTCAAACAACAGTATGTCCCTTGGTATGATTAAGCAAGATTTAACATTCCATTAGAAATTTATGATGTTAGGTACTTTCATTTATGATTTTACATTTTATCTTCACTTCTCTTCATACACCCCCCATGTTTTTACATATACATAGTAATGCGTTAATGCACTTTGAGGTTATGGACCTGCGCATCTTAATGTAGGGACCATTAGCAATATGTGACTACTGAACACTGGGAATGTGGCTATTGCAAATTGAGATATGCTATAAGCACATGATAAAAACCAGATTTAAAATACCTTGTACAAAAAAGTGTAAAGTTTAATCAATAATTTTATGTTAATTACAGTTGGGAATCATGTTTTGGATATACTGTGTTAAATAAAATGTATTACCACAATTAATTCTTTCCATTGTGTTTTACTTTACTTCTTTATTATGGCTACCAGGAAATTTAAAATCACATACGTGGCTTGCATTTTATCTTTATTGGACAGTTCTATTAGAAGCATTTTATAGTAGACACAATGAGAAAACTCCTACAGATAAACAGAGACACTCTGAAAATCTCAATTCATTCCCCATTCACCATAAGTGATGTTATGTTTTCTTAAAAGCAGGATGTTTTCAAAGTCTGGGTATCTCCACACTGACTTACATATTCTTTCTTTTAATTTTATTTTTTATTTTTTCACAATTATTATTTTTTTGAGATGGAGTTTCGCTCTTGTTGCCCAGGCTAGAGTGCAATCGTGCAATCTCGGCTCACCACAACCTCCGCCTCGTGGGTTCAAGCGATTCTCCTGCCTCCGCCTCCTGAGTGACTGGGATTACAGGCATGCGCCACCATTCCCAGTTAATTTTGTATTTTTAGTAGAGATAGGGTTTCTCCATGTTGGTCAGGCTGGTCTTGAACTTCCAACCTCAGGTGAACGGCCCGCCTCAGCCTCCCAAAGTGCTGGGATTACAGGCCTGAGCCACCGTGCCTGGCCGACTTACATTTTCTGTCCCTTCTTAGCCTAAAGCAGTGATTCTCAAACTTGATGTGTGTAAGAATTAGAGTGGTAGATCTCAAAGCACATGTGTTTCTTGGATTCTTTAAGTAATTTTTCAAGTGTTATTTTAATTATATGTACAAAATGTGACTCTGTTGTACATCAGTTATGTATGTCCTAAGGCTTAGAAATATATTTAACAATGAAATCTATATAAAACACATATTTTGTACAAGTGAGAAGATAAGGTACTAAATATGGGTCACTTTTATGTATGCTATTTAATAAGGTGTGTCTTTCCTTACCTTGGTGAAACGACTGATGATCTGGCCTGTGGAATTTGTTTCAAAAAACTGGATGGGGAGGTGCAGTACATTATTCAACAGTTGAACATACATGGTTCGAGAGGCAGCCAGGGATCCTCTAGTGATTACGTAGGCTCCAGAGCAGACAAAGAGACCTAAACACACATAGTTATCACAGTTATATTAACAATATAAGGAAATTTGTGCTTTAACTTTCAAAAGATTGCTATAAAAAGATTAATTATAAAAAACATTTATATTATTTTAACTGAAAACCCAAATATTACACCTAAAATGTGTAACTGTAGACTAAAAAAAATATAAACATAATATACCATGTATGTGAAATACATACACATTTCTGATGTTTTGCCATGCTGATACAGCAGAACGCTCCCACTTGTGGTCATAGGTTCCACACAGAAATGTACAGAAGATAAAAGGTCGATCTAATGCACAGAAATTTAGCAACCTATTACCTTTAGGATGTTCTGTGGGACAATATGTTAGTTACCAGTGCTTGTAGCCAAATATTTCCATTCTCCCAGCTTCTTGGTACATGGTAGAGTTGAACTTTCTGGCCCCCTTTTGGTTGATAGACCCAAATGAACAGTTCTGAACCACAAATTATAAGAGAAATGGTATACGACACTTCCGAGTTAGAACATTTAATTGCTGGTGTCAGTCCTATTCCCTTTGCACAGTGCCCACCAGCATTTAAAATGGAGCTTGGCTCGTTTCCTCAGCTGGAGTCCCTAGGATAAGCAGAGTCCCTTTCCTGACCCACAGTGGACACATAAAATGAGTGAGGGATACAACTCTTTTGGTGTGTTAAGGTCCTAAGATGTGACTGATGGGAGAGTTGTTCTTGCATTAGCTACTTATCAGGTAAACTTGTAGCTTTAGTGGAAGAAGTTGAAAAACAGTTATCAGCACACATAGAAAGAGAAGAAAGTTCTTTGAAAGATACATTTCCATCAATATGTGAAGCCTGGGAACAAAACCAACCAGGAAAAAAAAAAAAAAAAAGTAGATCTGCAAAAAAAATAAGTAGATCTGCAAAATTAAGAGAGTTGTGAACACTTTATTTGAACCTCTGGATCAAGTGTGTTTAAAAATCTATGCCTGGGCATTTTACCTTTGGGTGTCAAGACACTTCCATGTTACTTAAGCCGGTTTACTCTTGAGTCTTAACAGACACGCAGCTGCTCCATTGCACTCTAATATACAAAACTGCTAATAAAAGTGTGTTGCCAATATGATCCTTGTTCCTTTGCAGGTATCATGTTTAAAACAAAACAAAACTAGTTGCTTCTCACCACCTTCATTCATTTAGCTAATTTCCATATATTTTTAAATAATATCTCAAATAGCTATTAGCTTTCTCAGTCTTAAGTGGTTTCTATTATTTTCCTCCATTCCTCCCATGCTTCCCTATTTCCCTTCCAATAGATTACCCATTTTTCCTCAAATATTCAATAAACACATATTGCTCATGAAGGTCACCAAACATGTAGCTTGTGTCACTATTTTTCCGCATGCTTAATTTTCTGTGTAACTAGGGCTAATTTTTTCTCAAACACTTCAATAGCTAAGTCTCTTCTGAATACACTCGAACTGATCAAATATCCTACTGTTTTTTTACTCGTGTTGAGCACCTGCCCTCTGCAACACAAACTGCTGCCTTGGGACTCTCGGTCTTCCTGCTCTAAATTAGACTGGTTGCTGGAATAGGCATTTCTATTCTTCAGTGTGGGAAGTTTTTTTTAAAAATTATTATTATTATTTATCTTTTATTTTTTTGAGACGGAGTCTCGCTCTGTCGCCCAGGCTGGAGTGCAGTGGCGTGATCTCGGCTCAGGCGCGATCTCGGCTCACTGCAAGCTCCGCCTCCCCGGGTTCCCGCCATTCTCCTGCGTCAGCCTCCCGAGTAGCTGGGACTACAGGCCTGAGTCACCACGCCCAGCTAATTTTTGTATTTCGTTTAGTAGAGACAGGGTTTCACCGTGTTAGCCCGGATGGTCTCGATCTCCTGACCTCGTGATCCACCCACCTCGGCCTGCCAAAGTGCTGGAATTATAGGCGTGAACCGCCGTGCCGGGACAGGAAGTATGTTTTAAAAATATTATGTACTTAGTATTTTCCCCCCATTTACTGAAGCTCTTTCTATATACATGTTAAACTTCTTGAACTGTACCTGTAATTTTTTATTATCTATCATTTTCCATCTCCGTTTATAACGTTGTACATTTGGGATAATTTCTTCCAATTTATCTTACATTGGTACAAACTTTTAAAATTCTTTAAATTTTTCAAGAGCTTTCTTGTTCTCAGGCTGAACTTAGTTTAGCACATTCTACATTTACTTTATGGATGCAATATTTTGAATCTCTGAAAGCAGTAATTAGACATTTTGAAAGTCTAATTGTATTCCAAATATTATTGTTTTACTTCTGAGCCTGACTGCTGTGTTTGTTGCTTTTTATTGATGCTGTTGGTTTGAGTGAAATGTATGCCCTGGAGGGACATTATCAGTTTAAAACTACGAAACAAAGACGTGGTTCATTAATGTAGGTACCTGATGTGGCTTTCTTCTGCCGTTGCATACATTAATTTCCCCCAATATTTCTCTCCCCTGAGTGGAAGAGTTTGCTACAAGTTCTGTTTACGTGGGAAGGTACGACCCTGAAAGCCTTCATACTGGGATGCAAGGCACGTTGGCTGAGCCTTCTCCAAAAGCCACAATACGGAGGCTTTCTTCTACATATGTCACACATGCTAGAAATCCTCATTTCCTCTTTAAATATCAGTTTTCTAGTTTCCATTGACTGTTTCTATCACAGTGGCTGTATACATTGGTGGTGGTGGCAGTGTTTTTCTAAAAGAGGCCGATGAGCCATCAGAACAATGTTCTAATGAATTACATTGATTACTTCCATGAAACTCAATTCTTCTCTCTGTACCTGTGAACATAAGTTCAGTGTTTTTCCACGGCTCAACTGAACATCTCCCTCTTCTATTCCAGCTTCTCAGTCAGTATCTGTTCCTGGCTACAGGTTTTCTTCTACCCTTCATTTTCTATCGGTATATTCCCGTATGTAGAAATGTATTACTCTGAAGTCTCCTGACACCTTTCCTTTTATATTTATACACTGTCCTTTCAGTGGAATTTAGGGAGGTAAGGAAAGTAAATGAACCACTTAGCCCTCTTAAACTGGAAGCAGCAGTGTGCTCCTTAATCATCACACTTTGAAAATAAGGTGCCTATATTTTACACATTGGATCGGAGAAAGGAAGTTCCCAATAGTGAGACATAAAACACAATACATTTGAGATGTGCCAAGTATCCTAGAAATTTGAAGCAAATCGCTGAGACTCGGAAAAAACTATTCAGGGCAATTTCTTTTTTAAAAAATGAGGTAAGATCTTTATTATTGTCATAAAATATGGATGTAGCATTTTCAGCTTCAGTTCTCCAGTTTTGTTTGAATGCTAGCCTTCTATATTATTCATAGTGGGCCTCTAGTATTAACATGTGAAAGTTCTGTTTATGCTTTAAAGTTCCAAAAAATAAAAGTGAGCTATGATGATGTCAGTGAATACAGCCTGCTGTCAATTAAATCAGATTCCATAAGAGAGCTGAGTTCTGCCAAAAAAAAAAAACCCCAGAAATTATACATTTTTATTTCTAGGCTCACCTGACTTATGGAAACGTTAATTTGCAGTTGCACTTAATAAGCCTTAAAAATTAAAAATTTTTTAAATGTAAAAAATGTGAAGAAGCAATACATCAGAGAAGATTTATATGCTAACAACTGCAGACCACTCTAAACAAAAGCCAATCAGGAAAAAAACCTTTACGATAAAACTGTTCATAATCTGTTGCTTTGGTTATAAAATCTTTCTATATTTACTGACAGTTAATTAAAATGAAGATTTTACATAAGTAATATTATGGACACTGAAATTGCATACTTTATATGTTACAGAAATGCTATTTACTCACTTAAAATGTTCTTCAAAGGTTATTACATCTACTCTAAAGCTGTAACATAATTTCACTGAATTGGTGTGAATTTAGCCTTCATATGTATATGTGACATGCAGAGGTACAGAGATTCATGTATATAGGGAGGTTTCTCTTGCTGTAATTTGAGACCTCTACATCTATATCTTCCTCATTGAGTTGCAAACTGCAAGTCAATAAATCTGACTCTCACTGATTCAAAAGCAAAGAAATTGTAAGGTCCTGTTCTTTCATACTGTAGATAATTCTTATATCTCATTTTCATTATTAACATCTCTTTTCCCAGTGAATGCTGTTAACAAAATGACAGAACAAACATAAATTTGTCTCACAATATCTGCTTATTTTTAAATGGAGACAGTTACAAACAGTACTATGGCCAGACAGTAAAAAGATAAGAGAGGAGAAAAGAGAAGCAAGGCTCTAAGTTTCATAGTTTTTATCTGACTTTTCCATTACCAAAATCATGCATCTCTCTCTGTTTTCCCATATGGATATGAATATGAAGATGTAACAACTTCCACATAGATGGCTCTGTTATTTTCTTATTTGAATTACTACCAGTCTCTCTCTAGGTGCCTGTTTCTCTTGATACAAACACAAGAAATTATCTCTAAAAAAACCTTCCTTTTAGTTATACTATACTTTTGAATTTTCCAAACAATTGTTTAATCACCTACAATCTATATTCTTTTCCCATTTCTCTCTTGATGATGTTTCCTTGACTATAATCAGGAATTATTTCTTAATTTTCTTTGTTTTTAATAGACATGTAACGTTTTAGAACGACTGAGAATTTACTTCAAACACTATTTTCTTTTTTTTTTTTTTTTTGCTTTTGTTACATCATACTTTTCTGTTTTTTGGAAAGCAATTCTCATACTTTGGAGTTTCTCAAAATATATTCTGTGGAACACAATTGTTCCAAGATATTAATGAGCAACACAAGGAAAAAAAAGCATGGTCAAATAAATTTGAGGAACATTGTGTTAAACAGAATTAAACAGGTCATTTTATTGTAGACTATCTTAAAACCTTTAGTGAAGGAAAGAAAAAAGATTTCAGATTCATGGAGGAACATGGTTCTTAGTTTCCCAAACCTATTGAAATAGAACCTGGTGTTTGTACAATATCTCATTACTGTCCATCTAAATGCTAATTTAGTTTTTAAGAACATTGGCTTGGGAGTAAGCTGGACATGGATTCAAATCTAGCTCCAAAACTTACCAGTCATAGGGCTTTGTCATAATTACTTATCTTTTCTGTTGTTAAATAATAGCTAACATTTGCTGCACTCTTGAGGTATGCACTACACACATCTGATGTAATCAAGGAAACAATATCTATACAAGTGGTAAAACTGAGACTATAAGTAACAAAGTTTAAGTAAAGAGTGTAAGAGCTCCCTCATTAGGATACGTGCTAAATAAACTACTGCATTAGCTTAAGTCATAGGAAATTGCCATTTTTATGGGTCAGAAAAAGTCAAACCTTTTCATTTGTTTCAACTTCAACAATGAAAATATGCCTGGGTTTCCAGACATGGAGCAAGCATTCACATCATGGTGTCTGTTGTTCTATCTCCTTCTCTCCCTCTGATCATCTGATCAGGAACTTATCTCTGTTCAGTTTCTGTGAAGTTAGTCCACTAATCGGCTCTATGTGGACACTCGTCAAGAATCTGTCATTCACCCTCATGGCTCTTATTCCTCATTCATGGTGATCTTATCTACTGTGGGTTCATTGATTATCCCTACAGAATAATTACAAGCCTGTGTAGAACTAAGAGCTCTAGAATGCTAAAATCTGACAGAAATGTAGAAATCATCTAGTTTGCCGGGCGCGGTGGCGCACGTCTGTAATCCCAGCACTTTGGGAGGCCTAGGCGGGCGGATCACAAGGTCAGGAGATCGAGACCACGGTGAAACCCCGTCTGTACTAAAAATACAAAAAATTAGCCGGGCGCAGTGGCGGGTGCCTGTAGTCCCAGCTACTGGGGAGGCTGAGACAGGAGAATGGCAGGAACCCGGGAGGCGGAGCTTGCAGTGAGCCGAGATCGCGCCACTGCACTCCGGCCAGGGAGACAGAGGGAGACTCCATCTCAAAAAAAAAAAAAAAAAAGAAAGAAATCATCTAGTTTAAGCCCCTCATTTTACAGATAAAGAAACCTAATTTCCAAACTTACAGATGTGCATTTTCAGTCTGCCAATTGGAGAAAAAAATGGAAACATTCATTAACACTTCCCATTAAACGTGTCCAACAATGAACTCACCATTTCTCTCCTTCACTAATTAAGGCTCTAGTTTAATTAGTGGTTTCCTTTTTTTTTTCCTGATTTCCTATTTTCCTTATTTTTGTCCTCATTGCTCTCCCAGTTACCCAACCTAAACCTCGAAAGCATAATTGGCTAATGAATGCCCTCTTTTGACTCACCCTCAAATGGACAGTTCTTAGGTTTTTCACTGTAATGTCTTTCCTATCCATCCCTTTTATTCAATCCCATTGTAGCTTTCTGACCATTCATTCATTCATTCATTCATTATTTATTTATTCAATTCTCTTCTGCTTCTTACCTATTGGTTATTTTGGGTGACACAGTCATGGATCAGATAAGAGATCTTTCTATACTAGACTACCTTTCATCTGGACTCCCAAATACACTTGATTATTCTTTTCCTACCAACCCCTGCTTCATTCTAGTCTCTCTGACTTTAGTCCCTCCAATAAAACTTATCTTTTTATTATCACTTCTAATTTATTCTTTGAAATACAAATCCAACTATGTCACTTTCTTCATCAATTTTCCAAAATTCTCCACTTGTCTTCCCAGTGATCATCTCTGACCTATCTCCAATCTTCCTTCTCACCTTTAGCTCCCCTACTTTCCTCTGCCGATAACCTGAACACCACTCAAACTGGCACCCTCACTCTTGCCAAATCCCTTCTTACCTCCACATCCCTGTCTTTACTCACACCTTCCTATCTGCCTCTATGACTCTCTCTCCTTCTCTGTGATCTCAAGCTGATAAACTTCTGTTCATCCTTTTAGTCTCCCCTCAATTGCCAAGTACTCCTTAGAAATCACATTAATATGTCAACCCAGTACAGCCTCCCCTTGCTTTGAATTCTCACAGCATTTTCCGTCACTACCTTTACAGTGCTTAATGCTGATCATGTAGTTTGATTGTACACCTGACCTAGGCTCAGTAGGCTTTAGACCCCTTAACAGACACCTGTTTATCTTCACATCACTCACAATCTTCACATATACAGAGAGTGGCCATTTCTGAATCTTTCATGACTTTACATAAAAACTTCAGTTTCCTCAGCTGTAAAATGAGGACAACAGCACCTTTTTAAATAGTTATTTTCAAGATTAAGTAACTATGTATAATATTTAATGTGAGCCATGTAGATGACACCATAAGTTTTGGGTTATTCTCTCAAATATGGTAAATTGGAAACATGCATTTGAGTTATCCCCAAATATTTGAAAATTATGGCCCAAATTGTATTTGAGATAACATGGTGCCATATGTTTGTGTTTATATCAATTAGGTCAGAAAAAGAAAAGAGAAGCAGCTATACATTTTCTTTTACCTTTTATTAATCCCAATAATCCATAGATATTAAGTTTATTGCTTCGTATTTGCTTCCATTCTGTGAAGTCATTCATGTTTTTTGCTTCTTTTGCCCATGCACTAAGCCATAGATTCTGTCCAACCCACCAAATTCTGCCCTAAGTAAGTGACCACAGTCAGCCACACCCAGAGCCAGCCAAAGGCTTGGAGGTACTGCAGAATGATGGAGAACTTCACCTAAAGGCAAAATTGATATAAAATTAGATTACCAAGAGATACAGGAACATGACATGCCATTTCTGAATAAGTTCCCTTACTGATAGTTTCTGATTAGCATCAATTAAATACATAGTATGATATAGGATTTCAAAGATGTACTTTAAAGTCACACCTCGATTTAAACCCTATTCTGATGTTTCCTAAGCTTTGTGATCTTGATCAAGTCACTAACACCTGTAATCCTCAGATGAATCAACTGTTAATTAGAATAATGGTAGTCACCTTATAAGTATATGTAGAGTGTCAAGCACAGTACTGAACCCTTAAAAGCTCAATTAATGTTAGTTGCTATCATTAGTGAAAAAGAATATACATAACTAAATAACATGTAATCCTAACCAATCACCCACAATTCCATTTCATTCAACTTCCTCAAGCTATTATATAACTGTTATCCTCAAATTAAATGAGAAATCTATAGTATTTATCAATAATGCAAGGTAAACTTTTATGTTTAGGTGGTTAATAGCAAATAACATTAATTCTTCCGGTGCTTACCCCACCAACAGGGATCTTTTCTTTTTTCATTGGGAACTGTTTTCCTTCATCCAATGAGGGCCTGATAAAGCAAGACAATGTTTTGCTTTTTAGGTTTTAGATGAAACTAACGTAAAAAAATTATATATCTTTAACCATTTTGTTGCATCTTTCTCTACTCCCTTACCCTAACAGCAACTTGGTTTTCCCTGATAATAACTTTGCATCTTTTTGGTCTTACCAAAGGGAGACTGTTCGTTCTACCATAACCCACATAATTTAGGGCCAGCGCATGTGGTCTATTTTTAACTGCTTCTTCTAAATAATTATCCCTTAAACTTGAATCAAGTCTTTAGAGCATTTAAATTAATGCCATCTGGCTGTACCATACTCTATCCCTTCTCATTCTAGCCTAGACTGGCATCTACTCACTTCTTGGTATCTCAGAAGATGAACTAACATCAGGGTTACTCTTCTCATTTTGTTCTGCCACCACCCTGAGTAATGTCACAGATTACATGAAAAGCTGTATTAAACTCAATCTTTTTTCCAGCTTCATGATCTTCATAGCTCCAGGTCCTGCATGTGTACCCCACTTTTGCCATCAACTTTCATGACCTTAAACCATGAATCTTATTACTTAGAACTAACCCATCTCTGAAAACCCAACTGTAAGTATTTCAATCTCTGATCATAACCTCTTCTACTTATAAGTTTTCAGTTCAGTTATTCTCACTACATTTGGTTTTTATTTTACTTAGATTCCCAAATGTAGCCTTCTATAATCTTTGCTCTCTCGGATAATCAATGATCCTGCTTTACCTGGGATTTACCTGGTTTTAGCATTGACTATCCAACTTCTAGGGAATTCCTTAGTCCCAGGCAAACCTATATTCTTTCTCTTTTCCCTGCATTCTCCATATTATCATTTCATGCAAACTTTGGTAATATTTTTGAGCCCCCATTCCCTGCTTTTCTTCCATGAAGAAAAGGTGAATTCTAACCTTTCTCTTAGCACTTGCATGTCAATCCTGGTCACATTGACTTCTGTGGAGTGCTGATTCAAAAAATCATGCAACCCTGTAAACTGGTTCTACCGTAACTTAACATCTGCTTTCTACCTGGGTTCTTAATAGTGCCTAGAAATCCTTGCATGACTCTCAGAAGGGGACTCACATCCCACTTCATGGAGAAAACAGAAGACAAGGAAGTCAGTCACTAAACCTTTACATTTACCGCATTCCACCCAGCCTTTCCCAATTCTCTCCTGTAACAAACACAGATAGTTAAAAATACAGGTTATAAGATTTCTCCTCTATAAATCTATCTTTTAAACAAATGATAGAAAGGGATCTTATCTTAAGGCAAATCTGAAAAACACTGAGTTGTTCTCTTTTCTAATCTTCACCTTCTTGCTTTCTACCAACTCCTTCTCGTCAGCTGACAGAGAACAACACATTCTTCTCATTTTAAAACCATCACAAAACAACAACAACAATAACAACAGTTATTTTCCTTATTCAGTTACCAGCCTACTTTTTGCTGTCCTTTTGTAGCCAAATATTTTTCTGTCAAACCACACGTCTTCCTCCTTAAACTTTTTGGCACTTGATTGAAATTGTTTCTGTCAAGAGTGCTGGTAAACTACTTATTGCTGTGTCTATTATACACTTTGAAAGTTATTTCACTTAATTCTTCATCATGTTTAATATTGTTGATCACTCACTTGTTTAAAGGGCTCCTCCTTCACTTCCTTTCACCACTGTACTTTCATATTTCTTTCCACCTTTCTGGCCCTCCGTTAGTTTCTCTTTAGGTTCCTTTCTCTGTCTTCCCTCCAATGTTTATGTTTCCTTGGGCTCAGTTCTAGGAATTATTTCCTTTGTATGCTTCACACTCTTCTGAGCAATCTCATCCACTCACATAGTTTCAATAACCTGCTTCTTTGTGGATGACTTTCAAATTGGTATCTCCAGTCCACAGCTTTTCCCTGAGCTCCAGATCCATATATCAAATGCTTTCTTGACATCTACTTTATTTCTTTGCTTGTTTCTATCATACACAATCTTAACTGAGCCAGTTATTTTCCTATCTCCCCTAATGTTTTCTCTGGCTTTACGAGGAGCCACAACACTTTCTCTGTCTTGATCATACGACATTTCCATCTATTCACCAAGTATTTGTCAATTTCATCTTCTAAATATTTCTGGAATCATATTATTGGATAAATATTTAGAAAATAACAAGCAGCAAGAAGAAAAGTGAGAAGTAGGGAGGAGGAGAAGGAGGAAAAAAAGGATAAAAGATAGAGGGAGAAGAGGAAAACAAGCAGAAGAAAAGATTTACAATCCTACATTTCAGAGACAATCTGTGCTAACAAGCTTGTGAATATTTCAGAAGTCTTGCCTCTATTTGTGTGTGGTATGATAATATTGTTAATGTTGCTCTTATATTATATTATATAATGTGTATAATAGATATATCTTATATTACTATTGCTCTTATCTTATATTGATATAACATATATCAATATTATAATTATTAATGATTGTCAATATTAATATTGACAATATTGCTCTATAACCAGTTCATACTTTTTAAGAAAATTACACATTTGTAACTCAATTTATAAAAAGCATATTCTTCTACAACGCCATTATATTTTATAATATAACATAATATTTTACCATTTTACCATGATATGATTTATTTAACAAAGTCAATGCTTATACTGGTTACAGTTTTTTTCCTACTTTATTGCTATAATGACCATTCTTTTCATAGGTCTTTTATTGCCTCTTGTACTAGATTCTCACATGCAACAACATGCGACATGATCAATTACAAATCATTTGGTGCATCTCCTGTTAAACTGACCTCTAGAAATGCTGAACTGATGTACACACCTCTTAGCAGATTATGATACACCCCTGTTTCTTCATGGTTTCCACTTTAATTTTCAGAATAAGAAATGCCTTATTTGGGCAGCCTGGTAGTTCTTCCCGTTCTATCTCTGGCACTAGTATTCAGAAACATTCTGTGGGAGGTTGCAATGCATGTCCTTTGCAGGATCAGCCTCAGCATCAGAGAAAGACACACTATTTAATGGGCACTTTCATTGGAATAGCTCCTGGTGTATGATTTGGGTTAATTATTGTCTTCATCCTTCAAGCTGTTGGCCTGGCTTCTGTTTGGATAAGCAAATTTAGCATTGGTACCAAGCCAAAAATTAATTCTTAATGTAGCTGGACATAAAATGCTATGAAATCCAATGGTTAAAAGGGAATTAAGCCTTCCTAATTAGATATAACTAACAAAAACCAATAATTTATTGGATACTATATAGAAAGGTATTGATTTTCAAATGAAAATGTTATTCATCATTTTTTCACACACACAAAAAACCCTGCATTTGGTTCTAGGCATTTCGTTGTGAATAACAGGTTTTATTTGAATCTTTTAAAAGAGAAACTATTTAATTCTGGTAGAGAAATTTTAAACATGAGTCTTGTTCTGTCCTTGAGAAATTCTCAGGAAAATTCACACAGTATCTACTTACAAATTTTGTATAAAATATGTAAAATCAACATGTTGAAACCATTGCCTCCGATCTAAGCACGAAATTAAAAAGTTTGGAGTACATATGGGAAGACAAAAGTGATTCAGTGTTGTGCATGAAAGACAAAAGGGGGCAGCCTAGGTAGTAAAATAAAATTTCCAGTTTATTTTATTCAGGGAAGACAGTGATAGAGATTTAAGAAAGTAATTAATAGGCATGATATAAATTTAGAAAAAAATGTGGAAACAGTTTGAAATAAATATTTTAGTCCTGCTGGAAAAATAATGTCATTAAACTAACTCTAATTCTTAAACTTTGAGGGAAAATTTTTCAGAAATTATTTGGTCCAACCTCCCTACCCCTCCTTTTCAACATATTCCTGATAGGCAACTAGACAGTTTTCCCATGAACCTTTTCATGAGAAAGACTTATTGTATTCTATTTTAGTAGATCCCATTACAGACAGCCTCTATTTGTTGAAAAGTTCCTGCCGGCTTGTATCTTCCAATCCTTACTCGTGTGTGTGTGCGTGTGTGTGTGTGTGTGTGTGTGGACAGAGTCTCACTCTGTCACCCAGGCTGGAATGCAGTGGCACAATCTCAGCTAACTGCAACCTCCGCCTCCCAGATTCAAGCGATTCTCCTGCTTCAGCCTCCGGAGTAGCTGGGACTACAGGCAAACGCCACCACACCTGGCTAATTTTTGTATTTTTAGTAGAGACGGGGTTTCCCCATGTAGGCCAGGCTAGTCTCGAGCTCCTGACCTCAAGTGATCTCCCAAAGCGTTGGGATTACAGGCATAAGCCACCACGCCCGGCCCCAATCCTTAATCTGTCTTAATTCTGCACTAATTGGAAATGATTGGAGAATTCGAAAAGAATAGAAATTTAGAGTGAAAAGTCAGGAAAACTCTATGTGATATTATCTTACCAAACAGTAAAGCAGATAAAAAATGAAAGGGAGAATAGAAAATAATACACTAGTATAGCCAATTAATTGGAAAAATTATAATAGGCTTCTCAAACGTTAGATAAAATGTGATTTATTTAGTCGTTTGAAATTTCTTATTTGAAAAATTTAGTGTATTCTTTAAAAACTGGGCTTGACTCTGGGTTGTGTTGATAAAAATATGACATATTGGACCTGAGGTGATCTTCCCAAAGTATTCTTTCCTCCCTCCCCGCTTCCCTCCCTCCCTCCATCCTTTCTATCCTTCCTCTCCTCTCCTCTCCTCCCCTCCCCTCTCCTCCCCTCCCCTCTCCTCCCCTCCCCTCCCCCTCTCCCTCCCCCTCTCCCTCCCTCCCTCCTTCCTTTCTTTCTTTCTTTCTTTCTTTCTTTCTTTCTTTCTTTCTTTCTTTCTTTCTTTCTTTCTTTCTTTCTTTCTTTCTTTCTTTCTTTCCTTCCTTCCTTCCTTCCTTCCTTCCTTCCTTCCTTCCTTCCTTCCTTCCTTCCTTCCTTTCTCTCTCTCTCTCTCTCTCTCTTTCATTCTTTCTTCTTCTTAGATTCCATTTGTCAATTTTGGCTTTTGTTGACATTGCTTTTGGTGTTTTACTCATGAAGTCTTTGCCCACGCCTATGTCCTGAATGGTGTTGCCTAAGTTTTCTTCTAGGGTATTTATGGTTTTAGGTCTTATGTTTAAGTCTTTAATACAACTTGAGTTAATTTTTGTATAAAGTGTAAGGAAGGGGTCCAGTTTCAGCTTTCTGCATATGGCTAGCCAGTTTTCCCAACACCATTTCTTAAATAGGGAATCCTTTCCCCATTGCTTGTTTTTGTCAGGTTTGTAAAAGATCAGATGGTTGTAGACATGTGGTGTTATTTCTGAGGACTCTGTTCTGTTCCATGGTCTTTATATGCTGTTTTGGTTACTGTGACCTTGTAGTATGAAGTCAGGTAGTGTGATGCCTCCAGCTTTGTTCTTTTTGCTTAGGACTGTCTTGGCTATATGGGCTCTTTTTTGGTTCCATATGAAATTTAAAGTAGTTTTTTCTAATTCTATGAAAAATGTCAATGGTAGCTTGATGGGGATAACATTGAATCTATAAATTACTTGGACAGTATGGACATTTTCATGATATTGATTCTTCCTATCCATGGGCATGGAATATTTTTTTCCATTTGTTTGCATCTTCTCTTATTTCCTTGAGCAATGGTTTGTAGTTCTCCTTGAAGAGGTCCTTCACATGCCTTGTAAGTTGTATTCCTAGGTATTTTATTTGCTTTGTAGCAATTGTGAATGGGAGTTCACTCATGATTTGGCTCTCTGTTTGTCTATTATTGATGTATAGGAATGCTTGTGATTTGTGCACATTGATTTTGTATCCCAAGACTTCGTTGAAGTTGCTTATCAGCTTAAGGAGTTTTGGGGCTGAGACGATGGAGTTTTCTAAATATACAATCACGTCTTCTGCAAACAGAGACAATTTGACTTCCTCTCTTCCAATTTGATACCCTTTATTTCTTTCTGTTGCCTGATTGCCCTGGCCAGAACTTCCAATACTATATTGAATAGGAGTGGTGAGAGAGGGCATCCTTGTCTTATGCCAGTTTTCAAAGGGAATGCTTCCAACTTTTGCCCAGTCAGTATATTGGCTGTGTGTTTGTCATAAATAGCTCTTATTATTTTGAGATATGTTCCATCAATACCTAGTTCATTGAGTGTTTTTAGCATGAAGAACTGTTGAATTTTATTGAAGGCCTTTTCTGCATCTATTGAGATAATCATGTGGTTTTTGTCATTGTTTCTCTTTATGTGATGGATTATGTTTATTAATTTGCGTATGTTGAACCAGCCTTGCATCCCAGGGATGAAGCCAACTTGATCATGGTGGATAAGCTTTTTGATGTGCTGCTGGATTTGGTTTCCCAGTATTTTATTGAGGGTTTTCACATTATGTTCATCAGGGATATTGCCCTGAATTTTTCTTTTTTGTTGTGTCTCTGCCAGACTTTGGTATCAAGATGATGCTGGCCTCATAAAATGAGGTAGGGAGGATTCCCTCTTTTTCCATTGTTTGGAATAGTTTCACAAGGAGTGATGCCAACTCCTCTTTGTACTTCTGGTAGAGCTTGGCTGTGAATCCGTCTAGTCCTGGGCTTTTATTGGTTGGTAGGCTATTAATCACTGCCTCAATTTCAGAACTTGTTATTGGCCTATTCAGGGATTTGACTTCTTCCTGGTTTTGTCTTGGGAGGGTGTATGTGTCCAGGAATTTATCCATTTCTTCTAGATTTTCTAGTTTATTTGCATAGAAGTGTTTATAGTATTCTCTGATGGTAATTTGTATTTCAGTGGGATCAGTCATGGTATTACCTTTATCATTTTTTATTGGACCTATTTGATTCTTCTCTCTTTTCTTCTTTATTAGTCTGGCTAGCGGTCTATCTATTTTGTTAATCTTTTCAAAAACCCAGCTCCTAGATTCACTGATTTTTTTAAAGGGTTTTTTGTGTCTCTTATCTCCTTCAGTTCTGCTCTGATCTTACTTATTTCTTGTCTTCTGCCAGCTTTTGAATTTGTTTGTTCTTGCTTCTGCAGTTCTTTTAATTGTGATGTTAGGGTGTCAATTTTAGATCTTTCCCACTTTCTCCTGTCGGCATTTAGCACTATAAATTTCCCTGTAAACACTGCTTTAGCTGTGTCCCAGAGATTCTGGTATGTTTTGTCTTTGTTCTCATTGATTTCAAAGAACTTATTTATTTCTACCTTAATATCACTACTTACCCAGTAGTCATTCAGGAGCAGGTTATTCGGTTTTCATGTAGTTCTACTGTTTTGAGTGAGTTTCTTAATCCTGAGTTCTAACTTGATTGCATTGTGGTCTGAGAGACTGTTATGATTTCCATTCTTTTGCATTTGCTTAGGAGTGTTTTACTTCCAATTATGTGGTCAATTTTAGAAGAAGTGTGATGTGGTGCTGAGAAGAATGTATATTCTGTTGATTTGGGGTGGAGAGTTCTATAGATGTCTAATAGGTCCAGTTGGTCCAGGGCTGAGCTAAAGTCCTGAATATTCTTGTTAATTTTCTGTCTCATTGATCTGTCTAATATTGACAGTGGGGTGTTAAAGTCTCCCACTATTACTGTGTGGGAGTCTAAGTCTCTTTGTAGGTCTCTAAGAACTTGACTTGAGACTTATGAATCTGGGTGCTCCTGTATTAGGTGCATATATAGTTAGGATAGTTAGCTCTTCTTGTTGCATTGCTCCCTTTACCATTATGTAATGTCCTTCTTTGTCTTTTTTGATCTTGATATTTGTTGGTTTAAAGTCTGTTTTATCAGGGACTAGGAATGGCAACCCCTCCTTTTTTTTTTTTTTTTTTTTTTTTTTTTTTGCTTTCCATTTGCTTGGTAAATATTCCTTCATCCCTTTATTTTGAGCCTATGTGTGTCTTTGCACATGAGATGGGTCTCCTGAATACAGCACCCCAATGGGTCTTGACTCTTTAATCAGTTTGCCAGTCTGTGTCTTTTAATTGGGGTATTTAACCCATTTACATTTAAGGTTAATATTTTTATGTGTGAATTTGATCCTGTCATTATGGTGCTAGTTGATTATTTTACACATTAGTTGATGCAATTTCTTTATAGTGTTGATGGTCTTTACATTTTGGTATATTTTTGCAGTGGCTGGTATCAGTTTTTCCTTTGAATATTTAGTGCTTCCTTCAGGAGCTCTTGTAAGGTAGGCCTGGTGGTGACAAAATCCCTCAGCATTTGCTTGTCTGTAAAGGATTTTATTTCTCCTTCACTTATGAAGCTTAGTTTGGCTGGATATGAAATTCTGGGTGGAAAATTCTTTTCTTTAAGAGTGTTGAATTTTGGCCCCCACTCTCTTCTGGATTGCAGGGTTTCTGCAGAGAGATGTGCTGGTAGTCCGATGGCCTTCCCTTTGTGGGTAACCTGAACTTTCTCTCTGACTGCCCTTAACGTTTTTTCCTTCTTTCACCCTTGGTGAATCTGATGATTATGTGTCTTGGTGTCACTCTTCTTGAGGAGTATCTTTGTGGCATTCTCCACATTTCATGAATTTGCATGTTGGCTTGTCCTGCTAGGTTGGGGAAGTTCTCTTGGATAATATCCTGAAGTGTGTTTTCCAACTTGGTTCCATTCTCCTCATCACTTTTAGGTAAACCAAACAAAAATAGGTTTGGTCTTTTCACATAGTCTCATATTTCTTGGAGGCTTTGTTCATTCATTTTCATTCTTTTTTCTCTAATCTTGTCTTCATGCTTTACTTCATTAAGTTGATCATCCTCTGATATCCTTTCTTCCGCTTGATGAATTTGGCTATTGATACTTGTGTATGCTTCATGGAGTGTTTTTCAGCTCCATCAGGTCATTTATGTTTTTCTCTAAACTGTTTATTCTAGTTAGCAGTTCCTGTAACCTTTTATCAAGGTTCTTAGCTTCCTTGCACTGGGTCAGAACATGCTCCTTTAGCTCGGAGGAGTTTGTTATTTTACCCACCTTCTGAAGCCTACTTCTGTCAATTCCTCAAACTCATTTTCCATCCAGTTTTGTTCCCTTGCTGGCAAGGAGTTGTGATCCTTTGGAGGGGAAGAGGAATTCTGGTTTTTGGAATTTTCAGGCTTTTTGTGATGTTTTATCCTCATCTTCGTGGATTTATCTACATTTGATCTTTGATGCTAATGACCTTTGGATGGGGTTTTTGTGTGGACATCCTTTTGGTTGATGTTGATGTTATTGCTTTCTGTTTGTTAGTTTTCCTTCTAACAGCCAGGCCCCTCTTCCACAGGTCCACTGGAGTTTGCTGGCGGTCCACTCCAGACCCTGTTTGACTGGGTATCACCAGCAGAGGCTGCAGAACAGCAAAGACTGCTGCCTGCTCCTTTCTCTGGAAGCTTTGTCCCAGAGGGGGACCTGCCAGATGCCAGCCAGAGCTCTCCTATATGAGGTGTCTGTCGACTCCTGCTGGAAGGTGTCTCCCAGTCAGGAGGCACGGGGGTCACGGACCCACTTGAGGAGGCAGTCTGTCCCTTAGTAGAGCTTGAGCACTGTGCTGGGAGATCTTCAGAGCTGACAGGCAGGAACGTTTAAGTCTGCTGAAGCTGCACCCACAGCTGCCCCTTCCCCCAGGTGCTCTGTCCCAGGGAGATGGGAGTTTTATCTGTAAGTCCTTGACTGGGGCTGCTGCCTTTCTTTCAGAGATGCCCTGCTCAGAGAGGAGGAATCTAGAGAGGCAGTCTGGCTACAGTGACTTTGTAGCCCTGAGGTGGGTTCCTCCCAGTTGAACTTCCCCACAGCTTTGTTTACACTATGAGGGGACACCGCCTACTCAAGCCTCAGTAATGGCAGAAGCTCCTCCTCCCACCAAGCTCAAGTATCCCAGGTCAACTTCAGACTGCTGTGCTGGCAGTGAGAGTTTCAAACCAGTGGATCTTAGCTTGCTGGGCTCCATGGAAGTGGGATCTGCTGAGCAAGACCGCTCAGCTTCCTGGCTTCAGCCCCCTTTCCAGGGAAGGGAACAGTTCTGTCTTGATGGTGTTCCAGGCACCACTGGTGTACAAAATACATACATACATACATACATACATACATACATACATACATACATAAAATAAACCTCCTGCAGCTAACTGGATGTCTGCCCAAATGGCTGCTCAGGTTTGTGCTTAAAACCCAGGGCCCTCATGGTGTAGGCACCTGAGAGAATCTCCTCGTCTGTGGATTGTGAAAACCATGGGAAAAGCGTAGTATCTGGGCTGGAGTGCACCATTCCTCATGGCACAGTCCCTCATGGCTTCTCTTGGCTAGGGGAGGGAGTTCCCAGACCCCTTGCACTTCCCAGGTAAGGCAATGCCCTACCCTGCTTCTACGTGCCCTCTGTGGGCTGGACCCACTGTCTAACCAGTCCCAGTGAGATGAGCCAGGTACCTCAGTTGGAAATGCAGAAATCACCTGCCTTCTGCGTTTGTCTCACTGGGAGCTGCAGACCAGAGCTGTTCCTGTTCGGTCATCTGGTCATCTTGCCCTGGACCAATTCACTCTTTCTTTCTTTTTCTTTCTCTCTCTTTCTTTCTTTCTTTCTTTCTTTCTTTCTTTCTTTCTTTCTTTCTTTCTTTCTTCTTTCTTTCTTTCTTTCTTTCTCTTTCTTCTTTCTTTCTCTCTTTCCTTCCCTCCTTCCTTCCTTCCTTCCTTCCTTCCTTCCTTCCTTCCTTCCTTCCTCTCTCTGTTTCTTTCTTCCTCCTTTCTTCTCTTCCTCCCTTTCCTTTTTTTCTGAGACAAGAGTCTTGCTATGTTGCCCAGGCTGGTTTCAAACTCCTGAGCTCAATGGATCCTCCCAGTTTGGCCCCTGAGTAGCTGGAACTATAGGCGTGCAGCACCATGTTCTGCTGAATTCTTTATTTGAGCTGATGCAACTTAGAATTTTTTTAAAAAACAATTTTGTAAACAAATATTTATAGGGACTGGAATTCTTTTTTTAGGGAGAAAAAGAAGGAATGATTTCCCAAAATTGGTTTACAGAAACTTCAAGGGTTCAATTTAGATATTATATCAACAGTGATCGTATAAATAAGGAAAACTGATTTACTGTAGGGGAAAGGAAATGATTAAGTTTACAAAAATATTGATTAATTTTTACATGTTAAGCTTTTCTTAAGTTATTTACTGAGTGCACAGTGACACTATACAAGGGCAGATATGCTCCTTAGGATTCAGAGATATGTATACCCCAAAGCAAATGGATTTCAAAGTATGTTTCATTGCTTCTGGATTATCTTTTCTTAGAGACTCTTAAAATATTATACTCATTTAAATGAAATATATTAAGTCTCAGTGGCCAAAAAATAAAAGAAATGATGGATCAGAAAACTTTTCAGTGTTCTTTCAGTCTCTAGTTATTTATCCATCCATTCAACAAATACTTATATATGTGCCATTTGGTGTTCTAGCTGATGGCAATGGAACAAATAACAAAAAATCCTGCCCTTATAAAACCTTATAATACAGAGTTAGGAGGAAGACAAAATAAAAAATAAACAAGTAAATTTCCCAATTTTATGGAAATTAATAAGAAGTATGACAAAGCAAAGCTGGGAAAGGAGTAGGAAGTGTTGAGATATGAAATAGGGTGGATAAGCAAGTCTTCATTGATGAGCCAACATTTAAGCAAACACCAACGGAAGGTGGATGTGCAAGCCATATGGTTATCTGAACAAAATATACTTCATGCAGTGAATCAGAAACGCAAGGCCTTGAAGTTGGGGCATGCCTGGCTATCCCAGAAACAGAAAATGGTCAGGGTACCATGCTGGACAGAGTAATGAAGGGTGAACTTCCTAGGGTTCTGAGATCAGAATGGTAAACAGGTCCAGGTCCTATAGGGCTTTACAAGTCAGTGTAAGGACCTCAGATTTTTCTCTGAGAGGTGAATGTTTTGAAAGTTTTGGGCAGAAAACCAATATTCTCTGACTTGCATTTATAAAAGAAAGTCTCTGTATACTATGTTGCAAATAGCCTGTATGGGGTAAGATGGCAGCAGGAAGGCCTGTAAGCAGGCAGTTACAATAATGGCAAGTGAAAAATAATCGTGATCGGACAAAGGGGACAGCTATGAAGGTAATGAGTGGTGGGTGAATTCTGGATTATTGGATATATTTTGAAGATGGAGCCAATGGGATTTGATTATGGATTGGATGTAGAGTAAGAAAGGTCAAGATGACTGCAAGATATTTTTTAACTGAGCAACTGGAAGAATAGCATTGCCGTTATCTAAGGTGGAAAAAAATCGTATGTGGGACAGGTTTGTGTGTGGTGAAGGAAAATCTCGAATCCTTTGTGGGACATATAAATTGGAGATGTCATTTAGACATTAAAGGGGAGATGCTGAGAGGGTCAGTTGCTGGTTCAACCTTGGAGTTCAAGGAAAGATCCAGACTAGAGAGATTAACTTGGAGATATTAGTGTATGGAAAGCATTTAAAGCCATGAGACAGTATAAAAACACTAAGATAACAGACAAAGAGAAGCAGTCCAAGGTCTTTATGATCAAGGAGGAATGATTTATTATTAGTTTACCTACTGAGTCAGCTAAATTTGGTATGCACACAAATCTCCAACCTGTAACGTCTACATCATCCACACATCCTTAGGTATATCCAATTCTTAAAAAAATAATTATTTCAAGACTCGTTCTTTCATTCAAGGTCAAAACTGCCAGTATCTGAGCTCTTGGATCCTAAAGTGCTTGATTCCCTTTAATCTGTCACAACGCTCAATTTTAGCAATTACAAGATCTAGGCACTTATTTTATAATCTCTCTCTCTCTCTTTTTTTTTTTTTTTTTGAGACAGAATCTTACTCTGTCACCCAGGCTGGAGTGCAGTGGCACGATCTCGGCTCACTGTCTCCCAGGTTCAAGTGATTCTCCTACCTCAGCCTCCCAAATAGCTTGGATTACAGGCACATGCCACCATGCCTGGCTAATTTTTGTATTTTAGTAGAGACGGGATTTCACCATGTTGGTCAGGCTGGTCTTGAATTCCTGACCTCAGGTAATCCACCTGCCTCAGCCTCCCAAAGTGCTGGGATTACAGGCGTGAGCCACCACGCCCAACCTATAAGCTGTTTATTCCTATTATTTTCTATTATCTTTTGGTTTTCTGTTTAGGCAACTGAGGGAAGAAACATTGGGGAAATAACTGATTCGATTAATTTGCTTCAATCATTATTCATTTTAGTCACTTACAAAAAAAAAATAAAGCATAATATAACAAAATCCAATCACGACCAAAGTTTTACCATTCTGTCTCCCTCCCCTCTTCCTTCTTGCCCTCCTTTCTACTCCTTCCTTTCTTCTTCTTCTTCTTCCTCCTCCTCCTCTTCTCCTTCTCCTCCTCCTCCTCCTTCTTCTTCTTCTTCTTCTCCTCCTCCTCCTCCTCTTTCTTTCTTTCTTTCTTTCTTTCTTTCTTTCTTTCTTTCTTTCTTTCTTTCTCTCTCTCTCTCTCTCTCTCTCTCTTTCTTTCTTTCTTTCTTTTTCCTCTCTTTCCTCTCTCTTTCTTTCTCTTATTTTTCTAGGCAGGTTCTTCAGGTCCTATACCGAGTCTGTATGTCTAGGTCACATATCCTGTCTTGATAATCATCCCAATCCATCATGAAATGTTTACGTCCAAAGCCTATTTTTCACATTCTCATCTGTAGAGTCTATGAATGCTATGGGATGGGGATGTTTTTGGCAATCAGATTAAATTTCTACCACTAGAATTTGGCTAGAAATAGCGAGGAATCTAATGAACATATGTTTCCAAAACTAAGTCTCATCCATCTCACTTAAAAATTTAGACACATCCATCTAACTTGTAGTTTAGAATTGGAAACCACTAAGTACATTTTATATCCATCATAATGTATGGATCTTTTTTATAGGATGTGTTCAAATGCTATAAAAAAGTAATTAATCAGCCCATAATCCCAGTGAGCCTGGCATTTCCTGATACTCACCTAGGTTTTTGTTCCAGGATTTTGTCTTTTGGTCTAGTTCTGGAGTTGACTGCACTGACTCGCTTTAGAGCATGAGCTGGAGAGAAAGACAGTCAGTGATTTTATATCCACAATCATAAGCCAACAATAAACAAAATAGAGAGAAGTATAATGGAGGATTACACAAATTGGAGAGGTTTTTAAGTTCTAGATCCATAGGTTTACTGGGAGGCCTAGTATTTTCTCCATTATTTCAGCTTGTCCTAAAATGTTCTGTAATATCATAGTAAAACTGAGATTTCTTATTGAGAAAACCTACGGAGAAATTATTTTTTTTCTCAGAGAAAGGAATGCTAACTCTCTCAGTGTCCCTCTGAGAGGGCTGCTAACTTATTTCAGATCTTCCACAGAAGGGTTAAATATTTCCCAAGAGGAAAACCACTCTAGCCTTTAAAAGAAACATAATTTCATGCAGCCTTTATACAAATGTGATTCTCGTGAAGATTAGTAAGAAAACACAATGGCAAATTCCCCAAAGCTGTCATTGTCTTGCAAGTGTCACTAACAGTGATAATAGCATCCTATGTGACAGGCATTGCCCTAAGGGCTTTGTATCTCTTTTAATTTTCAAAACTACCCCCATGAGAAAGGTACTATAGTTATTATCCTTATTTTAGGGATAAAAAGACTGAGGCACTGAGCTTTTACGCAGGAAACACAAACCAAGGTCATACACCAAGACCTATCAGCTACTGAGGTTCAAATAACCTTAGTGAATTTGATGGTAAATGGGCTAGTGAATTTGATGGTAAATGGGCTAGTGAATTTGATGGTAAATACCTCAGTGCTAGACAGATTTTTGTCTTTATTCACAGTCTGATACTTGAACTCTTTGAATTTTAGATTTCTCATCTCTAAACAGAAAGAATTGAATCTGGAGATTTCTAAGGTCTCTTCTATGAATTCTATGCTTTCTTTTTTCTAGAAGGAATCATCTAGCCCATAATGGAAGAAACTGATTGACCTCAAACATCTCTATGAAACATGGGGATGCCATGGCTCAAAGAATGCAAATTCAGTTTGAAGATGTTTCAGTCTGTCCCTCTAAGGCACAGTCTCATCTTAATAGCCTTTAATAATAATATTTAAATTTATTTATTTTCAATTTATAAACTACTTTTACATGCATTATATAAATTGAGCTCACAAATGACCTGAAAGATAAGAGCATAGGTAAATTTAACTATATTTTGCAGGAGAAAAACATAAAACTCAGAAAGGGTAAGTGGCTTGCCTGAAACCCAGAATTGTTTAAGACAGGGCAAGGGAGGAGAGCAAGTGTTGGGCAAGAAGCAAGCATCAGTAAATGAGAGTGAGCCACTCCCTCTTTCCACTTTCCTCTTTCCAGTAAGTCAGTACTAAGTCAATGTACTTGTTCCTACACACTTGATACAATGTTTAAGAGCTTAGTTGTTCTCTGACATGAAACAGCAGTAGCATGGGATTCAAATTCTGTCACTTACCTTCTGTCTTAATTTGAGCAAGACACCTAATCTCTGTGTCTTGCTTATGAATTGTTTATTTCTGGAGTTTTTCATTTAATAATTTTGGACCACGGTCGACCGCGGGTAGCTGAAACCTCAGGAAGCAAAATTGCAGGTAAGGGGGGGGGAACTAGTGTATAAGTCAGCACAACATTGTGGAATAAACGGTGGACCTATTGTTAAGAATCCTGGAATCTAGTTCTCTCACTGAATAACCACATCAGTCTTCATCAAACAACACAGAAAAAGCATAGAATTTGTAGAAGAGACCTTAGAAATCTCCAAAATGAGGACCATGGCAGCCTCTGGAGTTTTGGAGGAGGATTAAGTAAATGTAAAACTTATGAATATATTGACATCGTTACGATCCACGACGCACAAGCTATTATCAGTATAATTAGTTTGTGTAAGAATTAGCCTAACCTAAATCTGTAAATATGTAAAATTTATCTTTAGCTTTGTTATACTTTTCTTCATAAACCCATTTCTCACCTCAGATTTGATTATATTATGTAACATTTCCATAAGGCAAGACTCTTAGATTTTTTAGAGCTAGATGTAATCTTAGAGATGTGATATATCCAAACCCAAATTACACTGCAAAGAGTACTTTTTACCATTTACTTTCTAAGCTACCTGTTATTGACTTCAGCAGTGAGACTAAGAATGATACGAA
Organism: Chlorocebus sabaeus; assembly: GCF_047675955.1. Taxonomy (NCBI): domain Eukaryota; kingdom Metazoa; phylum Chordata; class Mammalia; order Primates; family Cercopithecidae; genus Chlorocebus; species Chlorocebus sabaeus. Next base: position 88,274,063 of record NC_132905.1, read on the forward strand.
AGAAAAACAAATGAGTAATAAGCAGCTGGAGGGGCAGGGGAGAGATAATAATGTACATTGTTCAGTTCCATGTCTGCCACTAGGAAAAGCAGAGTGAGCTGAAGCACTGTATTTCACAAACGGGAAGAACCACAAGAATTAAGTCGTTTGATGAAGACTGATGTGGTTATTCAGTGAGAGAACTAGATTCCAGGATTTCTAACAATAGGTCCACTGTTTATTCCACAATGTTGTGCTGACTTATACACTAATTTCCCTTTACCTGCAATTTTGCTTCCTGCGGTTTCGGCTACCCACAGTCAACCATGGTCCAAAAATATTAAACGAAAAACTCCAGAAATAAACAATTCATAAGTTTTAAATTACTTGCTATTCTGAGTGGCCTGATGAAATATTTCACCGTTCTACTCTGTCCTGTTTGGGAAGTGCACCATCTCTTTGTCTAGCACATACATGCTGTGTGAATGCTCCCCACGCATTGGTCACTTGAGAGCTTGGGTTATCCGATCAACTGTCGTGGTATTAAAGTGCTTGTGTTCAAGGAACTCTTATTTTTCTTCATGATGGCCCCAAAGTACATGAGTAGCAATGCTGGCATCTTGGTCTATTTTATTATTAGTTATTGTTCTTAATCTCTTACTGTGCCTAGTTTATAACTTGAGCTTTATCATAAGTATATACATACTTTTAAAAAGCATAGTATATACAGCGTTAGGTACTCTCCAAAGTTTCATTCAACCACTGGGGGTCTTGGAAACATCCTTTGTGGACGAGGTGTGCCTACTGCACTCCCGTTGTAGTGACACATAAATTAACTAGAATTTTGAAACTGAAGAATTGTGTACCTTTTAAAGGAATTTTTGAACAGACTCAAGATCAAAAAGGTGAATTATAATAAATAAATGGAAGATCACAGAGTGATCACACCTCTTACATCCTACTCTCTGTCAGGTAATTTCTTTCCCCTAAATCTCAGCAAAAGCATACTCAAACAGAATCTGATTTCCCTTGATATTTATGTAAATAACAGAAAGAAATTCTCCACAGGGACAGACCTGTATCTAAAATCTGTGGAACCAGAGCAAGAGTGCAAATAAAGGCTCACATGTTGCATTTCCAATTATTTAAAAGTCACTGATGGAACTAAAAGACTCAAGTTCTATCGCTTTCTCTGACAAATACACCTTCCAAGCCACCTAGAAGGCGAGGATCAGATGAGAATGTCTGGATTCCTGAGACTTCCTCTGGGGGACATGACAGTCCTTGATGAGTCAGTCTCAGCCAAGGCCTTTGCTCCTCTTCTCCCCCTCCCAAGCTCCACTTTGCACTCTCAGAAGTTCTGTACATCTGCAGATACCTCAGCTGACATGTCCAGACTCTGCCCACTCTCCCACCCGCAAGAGCAAACATCCTCAGGCCAAAGAATGATGCAAGCCAGCAGGGCAGTCTGTCCGTGAAAGAACAAACCTGAGTAATGATAGCCCAGGTCCCAGGAGCAAGCTTCCATTATTTGAGCAGAGAATTCTGGAACCTGAGTTCCTAGAATGGTCAAGAAGTGGAAAGTGGGGAAGACACTCCTAGCCAGAGAGCCATGCAGGGAAGGCTAGAGTGGGAACTGACTAAAGAATGAAGTACAGGGCCACGTTCGGTTGGCCCAGGTTTAGGAGGCAGCATTGCAGGGACATCATGCTGGATGTAAGCTATTATTTAATGTAGTGTTTGATATCAAGATCCGTTTTTGTCTTGCTCCCTGCAGTGGCTAAGGAAATCATCCTCTATAGAGCTAACCTTTTACAGATTCTCTCTTGATCTAGCTATCTAGTTTTTATTGTGAGTATAAGTCTTTCTGTATTTTTTTATCCAGCATTCAAAAAATCACAATTCCAGAATATTCATTTTTAATAACACATTCTATTTCTGGCATAAAAATTTTCTCTACTTTCCACCTTTTTGATTGTCATGGAAAAGGCAGAAATACTGAGGTAATTAGAAAGAAGTTAAAGTTACATTTTTCTAACTCTGGCAAATTTCTGATTGTGAGTTGGTAACATCTAGTAATAGATACTATTAACATCTATCAGCCCAACTTCAAGAATATTACTGCTTTTATTCTGTTACAGTAGAGGGCACTTGTACATAAAAAAGTTATACAAATACAGAAAAGGTGGGATTTTATTTCCAAAATTGGGTATTTAAACAACAGCAAATTCCACAGGTTTCAAAAGACACACAATTTATATTTCATGGTAAATTAAATATTTAGCTTAAAGCTTACACACTGCTTACTTTTGGAACTATATTTTCTAAAGGCATACAATCTATATTTCATGTCACCTTTAAAATAAATGGCCACACACACAGGAAAGACACTGGCTCATAGCATTCCATAGCACCTTGTTAACTCCTGAGGGGATACACTTTCAGATTCATCTTTTTAACAAACAGCTACCGAGTACCTGCAATTTGCCTAGCATGAGGCTACCTAAGTGACAGAGATAGAGAAATGACAGACTCCATGCTTCTTCTAGTCTAGGAGGCACTCCTAGACATCTGTTTTCTACACAAGAAGCATAAATTATTACTTAACCTTTCTGAGAAGGCAAGGAATCATTTCCACAGTTGCTAGACATTAAGAAAAGAGGAAGTTCCTTTTCTGTTAAGGATGCCAGCCACATCTGACAATCCACCAAATAATTTTGCAAATAGAATATTTGTAATATGAGGAAGGTGGAAAAACAAGGAATTTAAAAAACAGTACTACAAAACTAACGTGTGTTAGCTTAGGTCCCAAAGAGAAACATCAGCAAAATGGACTTTGTTTTTGGATTTCACGGCATTAAAATAATAAATTGTACTGCTCTTGTTATAAAGCAGTTTCACATTTTTAGGACTTTATATCCAGGACAAGTGTCAGGTAAGCTAATGGATACTATAGTTCATGTAGAAAATAATGAAACATGGCTCTATATTTCTTCTTTTATCTTGAGATTATGAGTTAGCTGGTTTTACAGTTAGTTTGTTGTGCTGCTCTGGAAAGGTATAGGAAAATGATCCAGAAAAGTACAGGAAAAAATATGATGGTCTCTACATGACAAACTACCTACAGCTGCAAAAGGAGATGATGGTATATTACCCAACTTTAGGATAATGCTGGATAGCAAACATTCTTGCATCTTACACACTGGATAAAGATCAAACCACTTCTTTTTTTTTTTTTTTTAAATGTCCATACATCTTAATTTAATATTCTAGGGCTAGAGTAACAAAAATTGATAAATAAACCTAAATAAATAGTTAATTCTTAAAACTTGAACAAACATCGATCCCTTTCACCTTTCCCAATTTCTTCCTTTTGTTTCTCTTCCTCAATGTGCTATATTATACCTAGATGTTTAAAATATTTATTATTTATTTCACATGTATGTTCCCTGTTCTTAATTGAAAAGGAGATATAATGTTTAGAGTTATTATATTCTAGACTTGGACTACAGTTTATAAGTAATCTAATTTCTTATTTCATAAATGAATAAATAGACCCCAGAGAACTGAAAACTTTTCTTAAACATCATCAATGAGTTTGATTTTTAACTGATGCGTCTCATTGTATTTGCTTCTTTCCTATGGAAAGGAAGGTGTCCTGCCCCTAACTTAAGCAGGAGGAATGAAAATTTATAGCATGAAATCACTCAATTAATGAACTTTCAAAATGAGTAGGTATACTGTATCTTAAGTTTATTTTTCATTGTGTCCTTACCTTTTTCTTCTTCACTGATGACTTGGTGCAAATTAGTGAGATTTCTAGTTTTAGACAGCAGCTCCTGGTATGTCCCCATTTGAGCTATTCTGCCACTTTCCATTACAACAATAAGATCCATTTGTGGCAGAAGTGTGAGATTGTGTGTCACTAAAATACGAGTCTGAAAAACAAAGTGTTTTATCTCAGAGGTTACAAAAAAATAGCATTTTCAAAAAAACTGCAGTAACTTTTTTTCCTTTACTATTTTAGAGTACAATTTTTGGTAGGTGCCAGTTTAAGGCAGCATCCATATATCTTACAAGGAATAATGACATGCTGCTAGATGAGAAAATAGTTTGTAAATGTGATTTTTAACACTTCTGTTCAGGTATTTTTTCATTCATTAGAAATGAATCAATTTAATTGCAAATTCAAAACAATTTCATATATGTCATTCTTGCTTATTTTTAAATATACAGTACCATTACAAAAAAGTGTTTAATCCAAGTCGTAATTCATAGTCTTTATTTTTAAGTCATTCATATTATTTTATACATATACGTACAATTAAGTGTGACATTTTTAATCTTGGGTTTATGTCAATATATAAAGATGTTTATTTTTATGAGACATATTTTATAATTTTATACATATATTTTTCAGAGTTCTCTATATTAATAATTCCATAAACACGTATTATAAAGAAATGAATGTGATTTTGGAGTCAAACATACTTTAAAAAATGTCTATTGTTCTTAAGTTGAGCAACCTATATCAAGTCATTGTGAGCCCTGAGTTCCTTTATATGTGAAATAGGGATAAATGAACTAATTTACACTGCAAAATATGGCATGTACTGGTAAATACTAATTTTCATCTTCTTGGCCCTTTAAAAAACAGTTGAATCGCTATGATTGCTATGTTCATAATACCAAATTTTACACTTTACATAAGCAATAAAATAATTCTTTTTTTTTTTTTTTTTTTTTTTTTTTTGAGAAGGAGTCTCGCTCTCTCGCCCAGGCTGGAGTGCAGTGGCGTGATCTCAGCTCACTGCAACCTCCGCCTCCCAGGTTCAAGCAATTCTCTGCCTCAGCCTCCCAAGTAGCTGGGATTATGGGCACCCACCATCACGCCCAGCTAATTTTTCTATTTTTGGTAGAGACGGGGCTTCACCATCTTAGCCAGGCTGGTCTTGAACTCCTGACTTCATGATCCACCCACCTCAGCCTCCCAAAGTGCTGGGATTACAGGCATGAGCCACCATGCCCGGCAAATAATTCTATTTTTAATAACAGCAGTGCACCAAAATACCATTTTAAAAATCACTTGAGTCAATAACAATTCATTATGGCACATAAATCCCCTTAGGATATGGTATTAGACAAAGAGATAACAATCACATAAATTGTCACCAGAGTAAACTTGTAAGTGAAACTTTAACATTTACACATTGAAATTTGTCTGTGAAATCGCAATCTAAGCGTCCCACTTTTTCATGTGAAATGTGACTACTTTGCTGAAACAAATAAACAAAATAAATGGAATTTTAGGCACAGTGCTAGGCAGATCCCCTGTCCCACAAGAAAGCATAAATCAAACTATGTCTACCTTGTTTTTCAAAAGGCCCAAGGACCCTATCACTTTTTCAAAAAGCTGCTTTCCAACGTGAACATCAACAGCAGACAAGGGGTCATCCAGGAGGTAGATGTCGGCTCCACTGTAGACAGCTCTAGCCAGGCTTACTCGATGTTGCTGGCCCCCACTTATATTCACACCCTGAAAATGGAGCAGGAGAAAAACAAGACGAGAGGAAATGCGTATACATCTCAAAGCACGTGCAGTTACATCCAAATGCTCTTTTATAGCATGGATAGGTAGCAACCCAAGATGAACACTCCAACCTTTCTTTATCCACGACTTTCTAGGCCTAGCCCCATCCCATTTCCTAGCATTACTAACTTGCACAAATTAGCAGATATATCTACTTTCTCTTAACTGCTAACTCTCAAAAGAGGATGCTAACAATTAAGGAGAAAAGAATTTCCGAATCTCTCACTCTGAAAAGTCGTGCCTGTGGAATATTAAACAAGACTTTTGGCTGCCAACCATGTACTGACATCAGTGATTATTTTTAAAATGACACATAGGAAATTGAAAATAATAACTAAATTACCAAGGAAGTAATCAACATGTCCTATTTTCTCCTGTAGAAAGATTAGCACAAGTCTTGTTGGCAAAAGTACAACTCCAAGAAGCAAGAATAGGGAATGTTCATCATGTCCATGTGAGAATTAAAGTTGACATGCACAACCATGTATGAAGAATTATGGAGCCAGGCCCAATTTACTTTATTTATTTTATATTTAGGGTTTACAGATCTGGTTAAAAAGCTCTCAGTGCAGCACATAACGTAGCCAATGACCTGTAATTATAAAATGCCATTGCCTCTTTGAATTCTTCATCCTTCTCCTACTCAGCAAACATCTTCTGGGTATGACTATATTTTGAGTACTACGCTAGTGCTTGGGATTCAAAGATGAGTGAAACAGAGTCCCACGAGGAGGTCACATTTTAGCAAGGGGGATAGGCGTTATACACCCTCCTCCCACACACTCATACACACGCACATAAAGGAATGTAATATGTGTGTGTGCATATGCTTATAATAGCACCTAAGTTGTATGTTTGTTGGGAGCATTCAGTAAGATTAGAGTAAAAATTTTAGGAAAAATTCAACACTGAGTATGGATACAATCAACATTAGCTATTATCATGCAGTTACTCTTCTTTCCAATTCATCCCTCTACCTTGTCATCACTTTTTCTGTAATTATGTCATCATCTTGCACAAAAACCTTGGATACCCACAGCTCCGTCTTTTCATCACTCATGAGCAACAGCAAAAACAACAAATTCTTTCGTATAAATCTAAGATGCTTACATTCTGGCATTAACTCATCTCTTCACCACTCTCCCAATGTTGCCTTCAGGTGACTGTGGTTTGCCAAGCAGACTAACCTGGTCTTTCCTACTGGGAAGAGGCTATTCACTCTGCTTGGGAGACCACATCCTTCTGTTTTAACTTAAGGCCTATTCACATTGAAATGTCCTCTGAAGGCAACTTCCATTAGGTGTCCCAAGTGCAGAGATTCATTCCCTCCCTTCCTGCCTTGCTGCACTTTGTGTATTCATCCCATTGCTAGAATTGGCAATATTTATCTCAGTCTCTCTCACTAGCCCATGAGTCCCTACCTAGTTAACCCTTGTGTTCCCGACACCCGGTGTCTAACACTAGGTGATTAATAAATATTGATAAAGACAACTGATGAATATTATTGGCAGAGGTGCACCAGACTGCAAATCCTTTGAGGGCAGAGTGGTAGATCTCTAACTCACCACTGTGTACCCCATAGCAGAATAAAGGCATATAAAAATTAATACATGTGGTCACATAAAGAATGCCAAAAGAAAAGATGAATACAAGTAGGCGAAAAGTCTACAGTCATTGTCTTTATTGTCTCTTAAGCACCTGTAAACAGATTTCCTTTTGAAATATTCAATTGCATGTGTAAAGTTCAAATGCAGATTGGGATAAATTTAATCATAAAAATAAGACATTATAAATGGCAATAGCATTTAATGCCTATATTAAATCTATATTTCTTAGTTTGGATTTGTTTCCCTGTTTAAGATTTTTTATAGTTACAAAATATCAGATATTTCATATTTTTAGAGACTGGGTTTATCAGCATCTTGTTCAACATGTGTTAACAAGTTGGAAGAAGAATTCACATGTCTGCCCTTTAGCTATGGAATCATTTTGCTTAGAGATGGTGAAGATGCAAGAAGAAATCCAAGGGTTGGAAAAAATAAACCTATTTAAAACTATTGAGAAAATACATCTGTAAAGTTATAGATTATAAATGAAGTAATTCTAGTTACAAGGTAAATTCTGGCTCATCCTGGATTTTATATATTTCTACCTTCTACAATTTTGTTATATATTTCTTGTATTAATTTCTATAATGGGCTTATTAGATAACATGAGGGCAGGTGTAAAAATGTCTAACAATGTCATGCTCACTCTTCAGAGATTCAAAGCACTCAGTAAGGATTATTTCTTCACCTTTAGAGCACACATGAATTGCAGGCAGAGGCTACTTTTGCATTCATGTTTAATTAATGCAGATTTTAGTCAGGGGTTGGAGATAATCTCTCGGAGTTCATACTTCGACTCATGATATATAGATATGTATTTTTAAATCCAAAACACTGAGCAGAGTAATGACTATTTACTAACACAATGAAAATGAAATAGAACAAAGAGAGATGATTGGCGAACAAGTTCCACTTAAGCAGGAATGAGCAAACGTGGAGAAGGCACAGTCATTAACAGTGTTGTTTTCAGAGCTTCCTTAGAACCTGGACTCGGGTGCCACTGCCGGAGACTGGTGCTCTTTTACTCCTGTTCTAGCCTTGACTTTGCACACCAGAGATACAGGAACAAACAAAACTATTAGTCACTCTTTAGAAAGTGAACTGCATTATGCCAGCCACCAAAACAAAAGTTTGATGGTCTAATGAATGGGCTTTTATTCCCCTAAGTGGGTACTAACAACAGAATTTCCGACTGATTTTTAATCTTTTCCAAACAGTCAATTGTAAATAATTACTTGTCCTTAATACCGCCATCTCTTATATGGGAATGACATAATAATTTTAAAAAATTATAGTTGTATAGCTCTTCGAGACTTCAAGAAAAAGGCCATAAACATTTTATTAGCACAGCTGAATGGGATTATATTTCTTTATGTGATAAATTACAGTTTCCTTACTCTTTCTCCAATCTCAGTTTGATCTCCCTTTGGCAACTGCTCCAAATCTGGAAGGAGAGCACAGGCTTCCAATACTTCCTCATAAAACTCTTTCTTCATGATGGAGCCAAAGAGAATGTTTTCTTGCAAAATGCAATTCTGAATCCAGGCCTGCTGAGAAACATAAGCCACAGAGCCCTAAAAAAGAAAGAGGTTAAAAAAAAATTCTTAACTAGAGAAAAGGAGAAGTTGCATGCATCACAGTAAAGGAACATATTTAGTCCATAGTTTTGCCTTCTTTAGTTTTAAAACGAAATAAAAAATTTAATATAGTTACATATAATTATATAGATCATGGCACCATATTTTATATGTTTTACTGGAATTTCCTCCAAATGAGTTACTTTGTGCTTCTTATTTACTTTCACTGTAGCTTCTATCTAAGTTATCTGTCTAAAGTGGTATTCTCTGGAAGCAGATGCTGAGTGTATTAGTTTGCTAGAGTTGCAATAACAACATACCATGGACTGGGTGGCTTAAACAATGGAAATTTATTCTCACAATTCTGGAGGCTAGATGTTTGAAATCGGGTGTTAGCAAGGTTGATTTCTACTGAGGCCACTCTCTTCAGCTGGTAATTTTCTTGTGTTTCACATGGTCTCTCTCTCTCCCTGTGTGTGTGTGTGTGTGTGTGTGTGTGTGTGTGTGTGTGTCCTAATTCCTCTTATAAGGACACCAGTGATACTGAATTAGGACCCACCGTAATGAACTTGTTTTAACTTAACTAGCTCTTTAAAGACCCTGTGTCCAAATACAGTCACATTCTGAGGTACTGGGAATTAGAACTTCAACATATGAATTTTGGGGGAACACAATTCAGTCTGTAACACTGAATCAGATTTTGGGGTCCAAGTTGTTTGTTTGGGATCAACCCCTGTGGAAGAAAAGGAGGAGGGAAGATTAGGCAGAGGGAGAAGCCACAGATGTGGATGTGATGCAGAACCAAGAAAACTTTGACCAATCCTCCGGAAAGCCATGGAAGAGAATTGGTCATTAGAGCTGTCCCAAGTCAGGCTGAGCAAAAGTGGGACCCTGGGACAGGCCACTATCTGAAGTCCAGGCCAACCTTGAAGGAGATGACTTCCTGTTCATACTCCCACAGCTGGGACTTGTAGAAGTCCTAACTAGTAGGAGGATCTGGGTGGCAAATCTCCGTGTATTATACATTAACCACTGCTCCCAAATTTATGTTTTATGATTTTATACCTTGAAATGATTTTTAAATATATGACAGTCTGCTGCATAAAATATCTTCTCAACTAACCGTTCTTTTCTAGAAAAAGAACCCACAGTATTTGCACTAGTGGCCTACCTTTCAATCTACCCCATGGACTCAATTCAAACACTGATTCAGTATTTTAAGTACTCCATACTCTATAACAATACCAGACACTTAAAGTACTTTCTGATATACACACATGTGCAACCATTATTAGCCTTTTGATTTCTACCTACTACTTTAAAGATCAAAGATTAACTTGTAGTTCTTCTTTGTTGAGTATGTAAGACACAGAATGGCTTTTGATCAAAAACAATATAATTCTGATCTGACCTGATCTTGAACACAAAAGGAATCGTTCTCAAATTGCCTTGTGAAGTGAATAATCTAAACTTTGCTTTGAATTGCATATTAAATCAGCGTGTGAGTGGTCGATATTTTGAATACTTGCTATGTATTAAGCAAGTTGAGCAGTGCAGAGGATGAAAAACAAAGAAGAGATTGAAGAACATGAGAAAACAGAAACTACAATTTTCATAGAGATGTAAATGTTCGCTTTTATTATTTCCTTTCACATACAAATGAAAACATTTTGTTTCATTCTTAATAATGAAACTATAATAGAAGTTTCATGAATTCAAAAATGGTCTCCAAATCCCTGATGTTTCTGCCACAGAACACTGAACATTGAATCCTTTTCATGAACGGTGCCTGGTGTGAGCTTTTGATACTGAAAAGAGTAGGGAGTCTACAGAGAAAGTTTAGCGATAATAGGCAGTTTTAGAGTTTGAATATTGTGGATTAAAATATGCCTCAAAAAAGTAATCATTTGAAAAACCGAAAAATAGAAAGTGCACACAAAAGCACTTTGAAAATGCCGCTATAATGTTAATTTTACTTCAATAGAGATAATCAGGATGATGTAAATTCTGAATAAAAAGTATTTGGGGAAATAATTCAGAATGTGATACTTCAAATCCTGCCATTGATCCAGGCCAAAAGCTTCCTGAAGGCCAATGACCAGTTATAAAAACAGATAATATATTTTTTCTTGGGCATCAGTAATTTAAAATAAACAAAGAATATCCTCTCTGTTTTACCACTAATAATGGCATTATTACAGTTTGTTTCATCGCTATGAACACCTTCTTAATTAAAAACATTCAAAGATATCAGCAATAATCCTTAAATCTTATTTTGAGAGCCTCAACAGTCGTAATAAAGATGATGATCATCATACATATTCATAGAGAGGAGCTAGGCTAGGTCTGTGCACATTGTCCTATGCAATTCTCACCCCAGCCTTTTCAGCTTATTACTATTATTAATGAATTAAGTGAAATCTAGAATCGACATTATTTTTATCTTTATCAATTTCTAATTATTTTTCAATATCAAATAAAGGGCGACCTCCTTTTGGATTCTTTTTCAAACTCTTTGAAGCAGAATTTGTTGTTTTTTATGCCTCAATTCATTTTTCATATCTGATTTAGACCTTTTTATAATTGATTATGGTATTTCCGTCACTACACTATGACTTTTGAAAGAAGAGGGGCGTATCTTATTCACGTTTACTTCTCTGGCACATAGCATAGGCTCAGTAATTGCTTAGTGAAATAGCCGAAAAAACTAAATAAAAATGAAATTAATATGACACTTATTATGTTTGTAATGTACACCCAAGTAAAAGGTACAGCTATCCTGAACTGCAGAGAAATGGCTAATTGCAATTGCTACAAACAGCATAGTGCTACAACGATAGTATACTTAAGGTTTAAAAACAGTGGTGCTCATTAAGTGCAATCTTATCAGAAAAAGTCACAGGAATCATATTTGGCCCTACACTAGGTAACAGTCATGCCGAGATAAAAAAGAATAACAAAAAATAGTCACCAAAGGACTGGAATCAGGAAAGATATAAAGGTAGAAAGAAATATGTGAGGAAAAATAAAAGGAGTTAGAGTTGATTTTTCCCAGAGAGGAAAGAAAAAATAATACAGTGAAGAGATGCTGATCTCAGATACATAGAGCTTGTTCATCTTGTCACAGGTAAGAAGGAAAGATTGGGCTACTTAAGTGTTTTACCTAAGAGTTGATTACATCTAAGGAAAAGTTCATTGGGTAGTCTACTGTTTCAAAAAGAGAGAGCTGATTAAAAACGTGTTCAATTCTTATTCTTATTGACCTTTAAGAATAGAACAATTAGTCAAGAGTAGATCTCTTCATGGTCTTAATGCTGAATCTTAAATGTAAGTTATTAATAACTTTATTTTTCTGAAGTTTCTTTTTGGTCAAAGATCCTACCCGAGAGTGGCTACAAGACTTCTTAGAAATGAAATGGCTGTAATTACTTAGGGAACCTTGCTGAATAATAAATAGAAACCTAATCAAATTACAATATAAATCACATTCATTTCTCTATAATTGGTTGTAATTCAGTTAATATCATCAAACAATTACCATAAGCATTTATAAATGATTTGCTGAAGTATTTGGAGAACAGAATTCTGTTATTAATCCACCCATAGTTAATCAATTTCTATGGAAAATGAAATGTTTGTTATAAACTGGAAATGCCCATTAAATGCTTGCATCTTCAATTCAGCTTGATAAATTCTTATTGACACTAATGACAAGTTGGCTATAGCTTGTTACACTAGAAGATGTTGAAAGAATGTATTTTTTATTTTACCTTTCTTTGGACTACTCCGGTAAGTTTCTCCATTTCCCCCAGAATGGCAGAAAGCATGGATGATTTTCCAGACCCAACTTGCCCTACAACAGCCACTAAAGCTCCTTCTGGGATCTTTATGTTCAAACTGCATGAGAAGAAAGGGAGACAATATAGGAGATTCTTTTTACGGTTGTTTTAAAAATCTATTCCTAGATAAGTCACTGTGTACAGCACTTAGCATCATCCCTGAAATCGTCACTTTTCACCTTTTTCTACAAACACCTACCCTTCCAAAATGCAAACAAATGAACAATAAAGTGCTGCAGATAGAAGAAATAATAGAAAAAAGGACAGCAAGATCACCATGAAAATGAAAGGTGAAGTGAGAGGTTAAAAGTCTTATTAATTTCAGTATATTAATCTTATTAAAAACCTCTAAGAAATAAAAATACAGAGCATTTTAGAACCCAATATTAACATTAAAAAAGATTCTCCAAACCACGACTTACTCTTTTAGAACTGGCATTCCTGTTTTATCCCAGGAGAAAGACGCATCTGTAAACTCAATAGCATGGTCTAAGGAAGAAAAAAATATACAATGATGCATTTTAGAACCAATTACCTTCAAGCCAGAAGTCAAATAAGTAATGAATGCAAAGAGGAAGTGCTGACCTCCTATATAGTTTGTTTCAATATTTTGAGGAAGAAGCTCCTCAGTGTTGAGAAAGTCTTCCAAACGCCCCAGGGATATCTTTGTCTATCAAAATAAGCACAGATGGAATTTATCTGGGGTTCAAGTAGAACTTAAACTAAAAAATGTTTATTATGTTTTACAGGCTGAGTAGAATTTTTATGCAGATTAAAGATATTGAGATAAATACATCAAGCATAGTTTGAATTTATTTAATGCTATAAATACATTCATTCCTAAAGACAAAGGGCAGTTTCAAGAATCAAAGATCAAAACTGATGCCATCTATGCTGAAAGGTATGAGAAAAAGAAATGAAAATCCTATTTATTATTCTAGAAAAGCCATAAAAACTCTTAATAATTACAGAAAGATTGATTTTTTCCCAACTTCTTTGAGGTATAATTGAGAAAAATTATACATATTTAATGTATATGACATGATTTTTATACACATGCACATTTTGAAATGATTACCACAATCCAGCTAATTAGAGTATGTATCGCCTCCTGTAGACACCTTTATTTTCCTGTGTATATGAATACCTACCATCTACTCTCTTAGCAATTTTCAAATATACAATACACTATCATTAACCATAGTCATCATGCTGTACATTAGGTCTCCAGAACATATTCATCTTATAACTGGAAGTTTGTAATCTTTGATCGACATCTCATTCACCCCACCCCACCCCAATGTCACCCTTGAACCCTATATGCACTTTTCTTCACTCTGCTTCCATAAGTTAGACTTTTTTAGATTTCACATATAAGTGAGATTATATAGAGTATTTGTCTGTTTGTGCCTAGTTTATTTCACTTAGTATAATATTCTGCCATGTTGAATACTATTATATTGTTTGTATATTTTTAAATCAATTTTTCTGCCAATGGCCACTTAGGTTGTTTCTATATCTTGGCTCCTGATAATGCTGTAATGAACATGGTAGTGCATATATCTTTTCAACATAGTAATTTTATTTCCTTGGATATTTTCCCATAAGTGGGATTTTTATCTCATATGGTAGTTCTATTTTGAATTTTTTGAGGAACTTCCATACTGTTTTCCATAACGGATGTACCAATTTATGTTCCTACCAACAGTATACAAGGGTTCCCTTCTCTTGACATCCTTGCCAACACTTGTTATTCTTTGACTTTTTGATAATAGCCATCCTAACAGGTGTGAGGTAATGTTTCCTTGTGATATAGAAAAATAAGGTTTTAAAAGCAACTTTAAGATTGGTGAGTGAATTCTACTACTGATGATAAAACTATAATGTTGACTATAATAATATTCAATTATAGTAAAATAGGAAATTGTAATGTAGTAAAATGGCTATAAAATGTTTAGCTACATTAGGAGAAATAAAATTGCATTGTTTTCTGAAAACTGACTTACATAAAATTTCTAGTACATTTTTATTTACTTTGTGTTAGGGGACTTGTATCGTTAACACACAAGATGTAATTGGGCTGTGGTTTTGTTTACCAAGTGTGTCAAATCAGAATATACAGGTAGCTTTTTCTGTTTTTCCATTTTGGAAAAATGGTCTCCTTAAATGAAGGTAGCACAGTACTGCTAGCAATTGGAAAAGGCTTTGATATTGGACCTTTACCTAGATTCTAATTGCAAAACTAGAACAAAACTGTTACTCTAAGAACTGACATTTTCTTTATGAGAAGCGTGCTATGAAATCAAATGCTAAAAGCATCACATCAGCGCTTCTTCTATGCCCTCTGTTGGTTATTTTAAGAAAAATAACATGAAAAAAGATGTGATGTAACAAAAATGGCTTAATTGGTTTTTACTATTCAATTATGTTACTCCTTATTCAAGTAATATTTTTTAAAGAGTAAAGTTCTTAAAGGATAATTCCAGTAAGCAAATATTCACTTTGTTTATGAATCCAGACTTGAGGAAAATAATTGAATGGAGGATGGCCAAACCTGATATCCAAAAAATGTATACATAAATCTCAGGGCAAAAGGATCAAGGAACTTTTCTGGGTTTCCTGTGGCTTTAGCATCCATCTACTCATTGTATCTAGTATCTAAACAGCCTCCAGGAACTGGAGATTACAACTACAAGCAGGCAGACCCAGACATCTCACACATGACTTGTTGGCTGACTGATATTATCAATGTGCTTTTCTCCCTGCTTATTCATTCAGTATTGATGAAATGCTGCTGAACCCTGGAAAAACATTCTATCCAGTTTCATACAAAGCACCTAATTATAACTTTTCCGTTGGAAACAGGAAATGAATCCTATGACGGCATAGTGGCTAACACCAGCTTTAAAAATGCTAAGTAGAGAACGTAACACTTAACAAGAAAACAAAATAACATATTGAAGTATTTAAAAGTAACTTTGATGGAAAAAAAGCACAAGCAAGCAAGACATGATTCCTTTTTATTCTATAATGTTCTCTATTACTCATTAATTCAGGAAAACTAATTTTGAATGCAGTGTTAACCACATAAAGTGAAATAAAATAAAATTAAAAAGACAAAGAAATGAAATGTCCCAAACCAGAGATTCCTGTAAAGGAATAACTCCTAGTTTAAGGTATTCTGTATGTACCTGGACCACAGTTGAGATCACGGTTGGTAACTCAAACAGAGGAATCCTTAAAATATTAAACAAAGACATCGATGTGAACACTTTAGTGGCTGTTAAAATGTTTCCTTCATCCAGCAAGAAATAGACACACAAGGTTGCCAGGGACACCTAAAAAATAGAGATGTGTTACTTTCTTTAAATTTCTACGATAAAAATATTATTAGTTACAGTCCCCAAAATTAGAAAATAAAATCTAAATAATTTTGTTTGTTTCCAGCGTTTTTCTTTTAAGATGTTATACCCTTACCACAGCTATTATTACCATTTATATTGTAAACCAGTTCATCTTTTCTTTAAAATTCAGAAGTTTTATGTAAACTTATTTTCCAGTTGCATACATTCTGACTTATATATAATATTTATTCTTTCTTTGTGTCATAAGATTAACTGAGGAAGATATGAATAAATCATGTTTAAGATTTATATTTGTTCTTATAAGTTTCATTTAGAAAAGGCAGAAAAAATTCATTCATGCATGAGAATGGCCTTAACTATCATATATATAGTCCTGGCTTAAGCAAATACATCTTGGATGGTTTTACCAGAGTATTCCAAATGTAAATATTGCATTCACTTCCATAATACTCACCTATGTTGAAATTTTAAAAAATTAATTATCAACATAGAGTGGCAACTTTGATTCAAATTGATGCTCTGGTTACCTGTGGCTTGCTTTTCCTTTGGCTTTTGCCCATGGCTTCACAGTCCAAGGCAATTTATACTCTAGTTAAAATAGCATGGAATTCCCAATGTTTACGTGGTGTAATAGAAAGAGAATAATGTTACTTCATGTCAATTCGCCTCTAAATACTAATTTTGTAACTTTGAGGATGTTTCCAACTACTCTGGACTTCCATTTTGTCTTGTGAAATGAGAAAAATAATGCCTTATTATTTCGAGGTTGAAAAGAAGGCAATGTGTGTAACTTTCCTGACATTCAGTAACAACTCAATAAATGTTGCTTCTCTTCTCACCTCCATATAATGTGCCCTTTGAGTCTGCTTAAAAGGAATCAGTCATACATATCAAGCTCTAAAACTGAAATGAAATTCTGAAATGTAGATTATATTTTTAAGAGATATAGGTATATATGAAATCTCTGAGAAATTTACAGAGAAGTAAATCTTATTATATCTAAAAAATACAGATCAGTGAAAACACATACAGTATTTTCCCTTTCTTTGTAACTTTTGTTCTCTAATCCACATAAGTTAATGAATGTATTTCTTTACAATTTTAATTCAGATACATAATATTTAACTTTATACATAATTCCAAGTAATTTGGAGGTAAATCTGTAAATCAGATTTGAAAATAAAAACAGGAAATATGACATACACTTACCAAGAATGGAATGCAAGTTAATGTCAGCATGGAAAATACAGTAAGATACCTGGCCGATTTTTGAAATTCCAATTCCTGATCTCGAATTTTGATGATCTTATTTTTATAAGAGGGTTCCCATGCATAAAGTTTGAGGATCTGTAAATGAGTCACAATAATTATCTGACAATCTATATCATAGAAGGAAAAAATGCACACATACAAACAAATAACACACACACACACACAATTGTGAAGATAAGTGATGGTACAACCATGAAGAAAATTGCATTGTTTCCACTTTGACTGAATCAGAATATTTTCTTAAATTGTGGTATTTTGGGGGTGGAGCAGAGCAGAAGGAGGGAATGACCACCCAGCCTTATGTCCCCACCACCCCCAGTAACTTATTTCCGAGCCAGACTCTGGCAACATCCCAGCTGTAAGGCACGAACTCCATAGAACTCCATAGACAGCTTCTGTCTAGCTCAGTTCTGTCACTCTTCCTGCTAATCCAACTCTCACTTCTGTCTATTACCTTTTTCTTTATAGCTAAACTCTTCTCCCTGCCATTCCAGTTTCTCCACGACAGATGTTTTGGGACTTCAAGCCATTCTCTGAAAGCTGATTAGCGTTTTGAGATTGTAAACTATTTTCTGAGACAGAAAATGTGGGGAAATAGGATCCTACACTGGCTTATTGCATTAAACTTTAGAGTGAATTGACTTACATTCAAATTCCAGCTCTATGCGATGCCTAATTTTTTTTTCTTTTTTTTTTTTTTTTTTTGAGATGGAGTTTTGCTCTTGTTGCCCAGGTTGGAGTGCAATGGCGTGATCTTAGCTCACAGCAACCTCCACCTCCCCAGTTCAAGCGATTCTCCTGCCTCAGCCTCCCAAGTAGCTGGGATTACAGGCATGAGCCACCATGCCCAGCTATTTTCGTATTTTTAGTAGAGACGGAGTTTCTCCACATTGGCCAGGCTGGTCTTGAATTCCTGACCTCAGGTGATCTGCATACCTTGGCCTCCCCAAGTGCTGGGATCATAGGCTTAAGCCACCGCGCCCAGCTGCGATGCTTAATTTTATGCGACTGCTTGACTGGCTATGGGGCCCAGTTCGTTCAAACAGGAGTCTAGATATTTCTGTGAAGGTATTTCTTAGATGCTGTTAGCATTTCAATCAGTTAAACTCTGAGTTAGACAGATGACCCTCTGTTATATGAGTGGACCTTATCAAATCAGTCGAAAGCCTTAAGAGAAAACACTGAGGTTTCTCAGTGGGGAAGGAATTCTGCCTCCAGAATGCCTTCAGATTCAAGATGGCGGCATCAACTTCTGCTAGAATTTTCGGTTTGCCCACCTGTTCTACAGATACTACACTTGCCTGCCCCTACAATCAGATGAGCCAGTTTCTTAAATCTCTCTTCATATTTCTGTATATCTGTATCTCTCTACATGAAATCTATTGACTCTGTTTCTGTGGAGAACTCTAACACACTCTCACTGGTTCTGTAAATTTAAACCTGACCCTTAACTGCTCAGTGTTTTAGTTTCCTAGTTGGTAAAATAGAAATGGGAAATCTTTTTCTTGAGGTTTATAAGAATTCCATGAGGAAACACATATAAAGGAATAAGCACAGCATTTGATGCATGGAAAATATTTAATAAATGGTAGCAATTATCAGTGTTGTCAGAGAGAGGTTTTATAACACCTGTTATCAGATCCCAAGGATACTGACTGCTCTCACTTTTAAACGATCCCAGCTTTTCTAGAGAAAAATAATTTGCAACATACTATTTATAGAATAGCATTTATGTGATCATTTGTGTCCCACATAAAATAACCTAAATTACACCTCATCACTTCCCTTATATAAATCTGCCTTTACACTGATGGGTGTGTTATGACCACTCTTGCCTGCTTCATCTCATCTTTTCAACACAATACCTTAAAATAAATAATATTTTGTGACTTTTAGGATATTTGTGTTTACTTGTGTGAGAAACAAAAAGAAAATGGCTGCATTTTATTTGACTTTGCATTTAAATGTTATTTTAGTAATAAGAATTCCTGTAATATCTGAAATCTGAAATTTTCTGCCAACAGTTATTATCTGTCATCACTCTGAGATACTGAGAACACCACAAACTTCCTCTGTATTACTATGCTCAAAATAGGTCAAAGGCATATTCCTTTCATATTACCTTAATTCCATGTAGGATTTCTTTGAGTAGCTTTATCTGTTTATCTTTGTTCTTTCTTTGGTTTTTCTATTTAATGGAAAGAAAATAAAAGAATATGTGACAAAATTGACAATACTTTTACTGATATGTCCAGAGCTATTTTTAAAATATGCTCTATTTTCTCTATTTTATTTAAGATTTAGTGGAGAAAAGCATCTTACAATATTTATACATTATTCTATTGACAATGTTGGAAGACAGTTATAAATAGGTAACTTGAACATAGTCAACAGGAGAATAGTAGAAAAGTAGAAAATATAATACGTATTTAAACATAATTTGTTTAAAATTGAATAATAACACCCACATTCTACTAAGAAAGAACACATTTCTAAAAACTTCATTAACTGTTTATATACGTACTTATGACAGAAGTGTCACAAGAATAAAAATAAAGCTCTCTATAAATTTTATTTGTTCTTTGGGAATTAGAATAATTAAAATGTATATTTTCAAATACACTTCCTTTTTATATAAATGTTATGCAATTGTATTTTTATTCAAATATTTAACAATTATAATATTTTATACTTGTTTGGGTATCGTTTCTTAAGTATTTTCTCCATTAACATTGGCACTTTATGTTATATGTCATAAGTATTTGTATATCTTATGAAGAATGCATTTATGAGCTAATATCCGTCATATTCTGTGTGTGATTTAATACTAATAATATCATGTGTGTGATTTAAAGACATATTTTCTTTTCTTTTCTTTTCTTTTTTTGAGACTGAGTTTTGCTCTTGTTGCCTAGGCTGGAGTGCAATCGCATGATCTCGGCTCACCGCAACCTCCACCTTCCAGGTTCAAGCGATTCTCCTGCCTCAGCCTACTGAGTAGCTGAGATTACAGGTATGCGCCACCACACCTAGCTAATCTTGTATTTTAGTAGAGACAGGGTTTCTCCATGTTGGTCAGGCTGGTCTCGAAATCCTGACCTCAGGTGATCCACCACCTCAGCCTCCCAAAATGCTGGGATTACAGGTGTGAGCCACTGTGTCCGGCCTAAAGGTATATTTTCTATTTAGTGTATTTGGACATCATAATGAAATCTCTTTGAAGGTTATAGGACTCTAAGGTTCAAAAAAGATTTTTGCATTCTTAATAATGTGCCTTTAAATAGCAGTTTTTAAAATCCAGAATATATTTTTTAAAACTGGTTAAAAGTATTTGTTATAATTATAAACAAATCTGTTATTCTAAACACTAGCATGCTAAGTACCTTTACTTCATAAATATATGCTATTTTCTAGTTTTTATATTTAAAGATCAGTCATCTTTTATTTGAAAAATTAAGAAAAATATAAAATTCTATATAAGTTTTAGTCACTTAGGGGTATTAAAGTAATAAGTAAAAATCTACCCTCCTGTCTAATTCTACTTTACAGGTAACTATTCTTTAAAGACTGATGCTTTATCTCTAGATTACTTCTATGCTTATGCAAATATATTTATAGCTATATATCTTCATCTATTTACCTCTCCATCACACACATGTGTATAGGTATATTCACATTTTAATAATGGATCAATGATATAGCTACATATATGCATGATATACATGCATATATTTAATCTACTTTTTGCTTTAAAATATGATTGACACATTTCCATGTCAATATCTATTGTTAATCTTTGATCCATTTAAAATTATAAAATGTTTTCATAAGCAATACATCCGCCTCTGTTAATTTAACATGTGAAAGCATCTATCTCATTGCAGTGTGATTTCCTTCAATGCAGTGAACTCTGTGGTTTCTCCATTTCTTACAGTACAGCATAGCACACACTGTCTAACACATGGTGGAATGTCAAAACATATACTGATGGTAAGATGAATGACTGATTATAAAGGAAGAATATCAACATTAATTTAGTGAAGCATTTCCTGTCTGCTTGCTGCAGTACCTCACTTTTCAAACAACCAAGCATACCCCTACCTCCAGGCTGCATGCATACCCTTCCCTTTGCTTGGCATGTCTTTCCTCAGACGTCCACATGAATTACTCCTTCACCCTGTTGATATCCCATTCCCTTCCTGAGGTCTTCCCTGATCCTAAATGTAAAATGGCATTCTTTGTCTCTTCATCACTGTATCTTTACTAAATCTTCTTCATATACAAATGTTTTCTATCTATTTATTTACTTGCTTAATGTCTGTCCCCTCCACTACCCCTCATGAGAGCTGGACTTGTCAGCTCCCCTCACTGCTGTACTTCCTGTGCCTGGAACACTGGCTGACATAGGATACATGCTTGGTCAATGCTGGTTGAGTGAATAAGTAAATAATAAAATTGGATGACTTCCATTTATAACTCTCTCTATATGATTAGGAGATGGTGATTGTTCACTCAAGTCAGAAAAACTCAGCTCCTGTTTGACACATGTAACATGAGGCAGTCATTTTCTTACCTTTAACTTTTTTATTTTAGTTGCAGCTAAAGCATTTATTGGTATAACAAACACAAGGACTGCCACCCCTGCTAACACTGCTGGGCCCAGCTCTTGCCAAAGGAGATATATGGCCATTAGGATTTGAAAAGGGGCAGACCAGAGGAGATTGAGGTTTGCTGTCAAGTCCATGAGTTGCTGAGCATCCGCTGACATCAAGTTAATAATTTCCCCAGTGGAAAACTTTTGTTGAGAAACATTTGATAAAAGTAGGGCCTATAAAAAGAGAAGCAGAATATTTTAGAGTTCTGTGATTATGGGGCATCTTTACAGTCAAACAATGGTAACTTTTAATATCAATGTTTAATAGAATTAGGAAAATGTGTAAGGTTATTTATGTACTGGGATATTATAAAATGCAGAAACATGATTTTTAGGTAAGGAAATATAATTAGTGATTAAAGTACATAGTTTTAGAATAATGTTTATTGGCAGAGAGTAACATTTGGGTTTCCAAACAATAAGAATTTATGGAATGCTGTGCAGCCATAAAGAGGAAAGAGATCATGTCCTTTGCAGGGACATGGATGGTGCTGGAAGCCTTTAGCACACTAACTCAGGAACAGAAAACGAAACACCACATGTTTTCACTTATAAGTGGGAGCTGAACGATGAGATCACGTGGACACATGGGGGAATGACACACACTGGGACTTGTCATGGGGGTGGGGGCATCAGGAAGAACAGCTAAAGGACACTGGGCTTAATACCTAGGTGATGGGTTGATCTGTGCAGCAAATCACATGCAGCACATGTTCACCTATCCTGCACATGCACTCCGGAACTTAAAATAAAAGTTGAAGCAAAAAAGAGAACCCTCAATAACTTGTTAATTGCCAAAAAAAAAAAAAATCTCTTCTAGATATATTAAGGCTCTCCTCCATTTGGTGGTGTACCCATAATGCTAAACCATCTAAATATTATCAATACAAAGCACACAAATGCATCAATGGATATCTAATGAACACTGATGAATAGTTTTATGCTTGAAATTGTGGACCATTTAAAAAGGACATAGTTTTATTTCTCAAAGTGATTACAGTCTATCTGTAAAGCTACACACACACACACACACACACACACACAGAGAGAGAGAGAGAGAGCTTTTGCTGTAACTGTAAAAACAGCAATAAGGGCCATGGGAACTTAGAGATGAAAGTACTCAAAAGGTGTCATAGAGCAGATGCAAATACATCTTTTCTTCCAACTCCCAATTCTCACTTCCCACAAGTGCATGCTACTTAATATGTGTATACTGAATCCAGTATCCCCAAGCATAATTATTGGTAGCTTCTTACAAAAGATGAGGATAGAAATTGATTTATCTAATTATTCATCCATTTAAAATTCCCGGTGAAATACATAAACAACTGTAAAAGTAGTGGGAGATTTGTATTTGTACTGGAAACTGGACAAAGTTTCATTTATATATCAAAAATTTTATGACAACTTCCTTGCATTGATTTAAAGAGAGACAGGACTGAGGCTTGGGGATAGCAAGAGAAAATGAGATACAGGAGTCACTCTAAATCTATCTATTCAATAAATTTAAAAAAAATGGAAAAGCCCATCCGGAATATAGTAGGTTGGGCCCACAGTGGAACATATAGCCAGGTATATGTCATTAGCTGTTTATATGTCTTCTTTGGATAAATGACTATTCAGCCTTAAAAAAAGAAGACAATTCTGCAATATGAGACAATATGGATATACATTAAGACGTTATGCTAAGTGAAATAAAATAGACACAGAAAAACAAATACTGGATGAGTTCGCTTATATGAGGTATCTAAAATGGTCAATTTCATAAAATCAAGGACTGGAATGGTGGTTCCAAGGGTGGTAGGGGCAAGGGAAAACTGGAAAGTTAGTACTCAACAGGTACAAAGTTTTAGTTAACCAAGACGAATAAGCTCTAGAGATCTGATGTAATATATTGCACCTATAGTTAACAATAAACGCATTTTAAGCTTAAAATATATTAAGATAATACATTTCATGTTAAGTTTTTTTGCAATAATAGAAGAAAAACTCAATTGCTTTAGACTATTAGAGAAAATACTGAAAGTTATTATAAGATTGAAGGTTATTTGTATGGCATTTTTAACACTAGGGGAATTTTTTCAATTTTTTGAATTTCTTTCAGTATTTTTTTCTGCCAAAATTCACAATCCACTAAGGGCAATTTAGTTACCATTTATTGCTAAATTATACAATCTAAGCTGCCTTTTGTTATACAAAACAACTTGAAAGAGTAATATAATATGGCCAATTACAGTGGATGGTGTAACATTTCTAAAATTGTTTGGTAGGAAGTACTTTAGTCTGTTACAAGAGGAAAAATGTGATTCAGATGGAAAGAAAGGAAATCTAAAACAATGTTAAAAGTTTAGAAGCTTCTAAGTACTCTTCAATCAAAATAAAAATTAACCAGGTCATTTGTTACCTAACCAGTTTTTCTAAGAAACTGTTACTTTAAACTTCTATCCAAGTTTTAGATTTGCTTTTTACAGTATTTTCATATCATATAAATCTTAATACACACACTCACACACACACATAAAGCTGTGTGACTTATCTGTTTTAAAAACCTCATTCATTTCCCTCATTGAATTATGCTCTAAGAAAATTCACATGAACCAGATATAGTTCCAAGCCCCACAATCTTGATTATCACTAGTTCAGTCCTTAATATTTCATTTTATAAACTGACGATGAAATTTGTTTTGCAATTTCACATTCTTCTTCTTATATATTTGTTACTTTCTAGACTCAATGCCAAGACCCTAGTTCTTCACTTCTTTATTTCTTGAATTATTGCAGTAGCTCTAAGGGTCTCCTTCTTTTCTGTCTCATCTGTTTTTAATCCTTTTGTCCTATCATCCATCTTATGGCTCAAATGGATTCCAATTTCCTATAGCATTAAGGTACATTTTAAAAATGTAGTTTTCAAGTTTCTTTTTTAAGAAAACCCTTCTGCTTTTACTATCTCTCCCACCATTCTGGACATGAAACATTATCTCAAGCCAAATTAATCTACTCACCATCGTCTGAGCAGGCCTTGTACGCATTTCTGTACCTTTTTTCTTCTATATTATTCCATCATCAGAGCCTTTACCCCATGCAATGCGTCCTTCCATTATTCCATGACCCACATCATGCAATATTAACCATGAAACTTTTCCTGACCATCCTAGCTGCAAGTAATACACATCATTTAATGTAGAGCTGCAAGGGCTCCAAAAATTCCCATCCCAATGGTCTTCCATCAGAAGTATGAGAAATGGTAAAGCTGAAGGTGGTACCACATACCACTTATAAGAATGCATTCTTCTATCCCTTTTGTGCCAATAAATATGCCGGGATTCTCTTTCTGATTCTAAGAGCAGGGTTTGGATTCTGTCCCTCCTTCTCCTGACTATACTTAAGTATCTCTACTTTAAGAATGTAACTAAATGTTTACCAGTTTTTTTTTTTTTTTTGCATTTTATAATTACCATAATTAAAGTTAGATAACATCTTTAAACTACAAATGGAGATAGTGTAGACGCCATACTAGCCAGTATGGTAGCCGCTAGCCAGAGGTAGTTATTACATTAAAATTTAAAGTAATTAAAATTAAAAATGGACTTCTTTAGTTGCACTAGTTACATTTCACGGGCTCAGCAGCCATATGTGATTAGTGCCTACCATACTGTACGGTGCAAATACAGAACATTTTTTAAAAATCACAAAAACTTTATTGGACAGTGCTTAATGGAGGAATGCCCCCAGACTGCCCATATTAAACCCAGATCTAATTGATGCTTCTTTTTTAAAAAGTTCTTATTTTTTATTTTATAGATTTAGGGGGTACAAATGCAGTTTTGTTACATGGCTGTATTGGTTCATGGTGTCGTCTGGGCTTTCAATGTAGCCATCACTCAAATAGTGCACACTGTCCCAATTAAATAATCTCTCATCCCTTACCCCCACCCACCCAGCCAGCCATCCTAGTCTCCAATAGCTATTATTTCACTCTGTATGTCCATGTGTACACATTATTTAGCTTCCACTTATAAGTGAGAACATGTGGTATTTGATTTTCTGTTTCTGAATTATTTCACTTAAGATAATGACCTCCAATTCTATCCATGATCCAGCAAGTGTGACATGATTTCATTCCTTTTTTATGACTGAGAGTATTCCATGGTGTGTGTGTGTGTGTGTGTGTACACACACATATACAGTACATTTTATTTATCTGATCATCTGTTGATGGACACTGAGGTTGATTCCATATCCTTGCTGTTGTGAATAGAACTAGGATCAGCCTACAAGTGAAGGTATCTTTTAGATGTAATGATTTATTTGGAATCATGTTTTGTTTTTAGTCTCCGAGAATTTCCATGCAGCTTGCACCTGTGAACTAAGGGGTAACAGAATCGGAGTTCTGAGATCACAGAATCTTAAAGTCATCAAGTGAAAGGAGACCCATGTTCTTTCTTGCAAACCTAAAAATGATATTCCCTGAACTTTATTCCAAACTTACACTAGTAATTGTGGATGGATAAGGAACAAAGCACACCCTGATACCTTCACCCCTGATATACTTTGGCTCTGTGCCCCCACCCAAATTTCATCTGGAATTATAATCCCTGTGTGGTGAGGGAGGGACCTGGTAAGAGGTGATTGGATGATGGAGGCAGTTTCCCCTATGCTGTTCTCATGGTAATGAGTGAGTTCTCATGAGATCTGATGGTTTAAAAGTGGCACTTTCCCCTTTGCTCTCCCTCCCATGCTCTAATCATGGAATGAAATCCTGTTCCATATACACTATATACCAAAACAAGTATTAGCATTCAAACCGGTTTCTAGATTCTTCTGTATCTTTATTCCATATTGGAGGCAGCACATACTGCCTCTAGAATTAGGACCGGGACAGCCCCTCTAATCCTGTATTTGGACCTAGTTCTACAGAGCTAAACTCTGCTGCAAGTTCAGTTACCATTTACTGCTCAATTTGTACTTGGCTTTCCAAGATCCATAAAACCACTTCATGCTCCCATTGTGGCCCAACAGAGCAAAATGGCCTGTAATGCTTCATGTCCAGCTCAGCCCAAATTAATCTTAAACAATCTCTAAGGAATTATACAAGGTCTAGCCCCTGTAGTCACTATTCCCACTTTGCAATAGACTCAACGATGACACTTGGTTCCCTTTTTATTTCTAACAGCTTGCTTTAATTTCTACTTCAGTCTGTTCTGTTTTCACATTTAAGGTGTTGGGGCTCAGAACATGACACCCCAAAATATGGCACCTTGGCATGCTGAGCACGCGGAACTGAAGAACACTGGGAAAGCCTCAGAAGCAAAGTCTCTTTGACCCTCTCCAGCCCTTTTGTCTCCCCCTCCTCTTTCTTTCCTTTTCCCAAAAGTGAGTCACAGGAACTAGAACCCCTCTCCCTACAAACAAGACATTTAACTTAGAGAGATAACACTTTTTCCCTTCTCTCTTGAAGATCATCATTCCAGAAGACTCCTGTCCAATATCCAGGAAAACGAATACTGTACAGAGAGGCCAGGAAGAA
Organism: Chlorocebus sabaeus; assembly: GCF_047675955.1. Lineage (NCBI taxonomy): Eukaryota > Metazoa > Chordata > Mammalia > Primates > Cercopithecidae > Chlorocebus > Chlorocebus sabaeus. The sequence goes on from NC_132905.1 coordinate 88,301,473, forward strand.
TCTGAGTGGAAAGGTCATGCTGGGCTTCTCCTCTCAGTCCATTACTATCAGATCATACCCTTTTGTCTGATCACATTTCTACACTGCTGTCTATTCTTTATAGAACCTAAGGATAAGAATAGACAGTTTTCCCTGGATCACTGGGTCTTACTTCTGAAGATGTAACATTTAATTAAATTAACTTGTTTTATTTTTCTCTTTTCAACCTGTCTTTTGCTATAGGAGTGTCCCATTGCAACTCTTATGGTGGGTGAAAAGAGGTATTACACCTTTCTGCCCCTATAAAGGACTGCTTTTATTTAGAGCAGGTTTAGGTTCACAGCAAAACTGAAAGGTACAGAGAAATCCCATATACTCCTTACCCTGCATGTGCATAGCCTCCCCCATTATCCTCCACAGAGTGGTACATTTGTTACAGTGGATGAACACACATTGACACATCATTATCACCAGAAGTCTGTAGTTTGCATTAGGGTTCACTCTTGGTGTTGTACATTCTATGGGTTTGTACAAATGTATAATGACATATATCCACCATTGTACTATCACACAGAGTGGTTTATTGCTCTAAAAGTTATCTGTGCTCCACATTTTATGCTTCTAAATTCACTCTTTCATGGCAGTTTAGTCTTTTATGCTTGTAAATCCACCTACATCTCATGTCTAACCTCCAATGCTCTAATCATGGAATAAAATCCTGTTCCATATGGACTATATACCAAAACAAGTGTTAGCATTCAAACCGGTTTCTAGATTCTTCTGTATCTTTATTCCATATTGGAGGCAGCACATACTGCCTCTAGAATTAGGACCAGGACAGCCCCTCTAATCCTGTATTTGGACTGAGTTCTACAGAGCTAAACTCTGTTGCAAGTTCAGTTACCATTTACTGCTCAATTTGTACTTGGCTTTCCAAGTTCCATGAAACTACTTCATGCCCCCGTTGTGGCCCAACAGAGCAAAATGGCCTATAATACTTCATGTCCAGTTCAGCCGAAATTATAATACTTCCTTCCCCTTACACGAAGTCAATAGCTCTCTCAAAGACCTTTTCAAGACTTTCTATGTGAAAACTTCCTTAGATGTGTACAACCCTTATAGATTTCCTGTTCATCTGATCGCTTATAAAATCTGCATTTAGTTCCATATGTTTGTTATTTATGCTAACACTTCCCTCAATTTATTTGGAAAGCAGGGGCTCACTTGTTCATTCGTGCATTCATTCATTTATTCATTCAGTAATCCAACTTTAATAAAGTATAAAATACATTGTCTCATATGATAAAGATACAACAGGTGAATAAATTTCTATTCCAAATGCTGATGAACCTACAATTTATATCAGAGTGCAAAGCAGGAACAAAGTACACTTATTGCTTGGATAACTACTTGATAACTAGGGGAAGGAGGAAGCTCTTTAACTGTTTATAATTATGTTGTAAATAAAATACCCTCCATGGTAAAGAGGCAGTGTTTAAAATGGTATTTTCAAAAAAGGACTAATTAAACTTTACGGTTATGCCAGGAATAAATATCAGCCAAGTTTGAGAGGCAGGACTTAGAATAAAAGAGCAATGGAGAATGACTGTATAAAAATGAATGATTTTATTGCCCAAAAACGAAGTTCACAGAGGAGAAAGAAAAAGGTAATATGAAGATTAAAAATAATATTGTGAAAAGAAGAGCTTTTATTGATGCATACACACAGAAAACCATGAAAATATTCAATTCCATTCACTTTGTGAGTAGCAGTTAGGTGGCATAAGAGTAAACAAAGATTATCACTTAATTTAATGGATTAGGGCTGACTAGAATTTGTAAAGACCAGAGAGAGAGAGAGAGAGAGGAGAGAGAGAACATGCACTAAAGAGAAATTAATGCAACCAATATCCATGAGCCAAAGTCCTTTTAAAGCAAAACAAATGTATATACAAAGGATTTCCTAAGGAGTTTTTGATATACTCCCCTATTTTTCTAGTCCCCTTATTTTAAAGCACATAAGGGAGTAGTCCCTCTAGAAATGGGAATTCCTTGGAATTTTTACCTTTTTGTAGATCAGTCCATTTACAGCTGTTTTAACTTTTGCTGAGGTGAGCATGTTAAAACGTTGATATTGCTGAAGAATCAGAGTTTGCAGAAAGACTACAACAAAAAGTGCCACTGCATAGCCATAGCCATTCCAGCCAAAATCTGAGCTGTGTTCACAGAAAATGATCATTTGCCTGAATGTCATAAAAATTGAGAAAGGGTAAGAAATGTTAAACATCTGAAGTAGTTAAATGCTTATGAGAGTTTAGCATTCTCAAAATGTTACACACACACACACTCCTACCTGTTCTTTTTCTCTACTTGCTTAATTTGGTATTTGTCCCCCCGTCCCCCACCTTTTTTTTTTTTTAAGTAAAATCGGGAATCCCTTCCACTGGCTTGTGAGTACGAGGTTATTTTCTGGTTTTCACATGGCAGGCCCATCAAATAATTAACTTTTCTGGTATAACTTCATCAGAAAAGTCGAGATATAGATACATGTAAAACTATTTTTTTCTCAAAATTATGTGTTTTATCAAATACAGGGAAACATGACAACCAGAACGTAAGGAAGGGATCTTTCAGTATAGCAGACAGGTGCTGCTCTTTTTTTTTTTTTTTTTAAAAAAAAGCTTGATTTATATGTCATGTTTTATTTTCCACTTTTATCCATAACCAATTTCTTTTTTCTCTGCTTTTCCTTATTTCCTCTTAAGTTTGTGACAGCATGATCAGGATGATTAGGGCCAATCCTGGGGTGCAGAAAAACAGTGGGGATGGTTCTAATTACAAGTATCTTGGCTGATAGTCCCTCAACTATAAACGTTGTCTAAAACTCAGAGTGCCTGATGTTCATTGGTAATAATATTTTAAGCATGATTTTAAACTGCATCAATGTAACTGAAAATAATATTTAATTTAAAAGACCACATAGCCCATGCAACATGGTGAAAACAATTTGGGCATATACTGTGACATACTACAAGTTAACATATCATTTATTTTGCAGGCTTACTATTTTGGGTTTTATTTAGTAATCCCTTCTATTTCATATGTAAAGGTATAGTATTAGAGGTTTGATAAGTGGACCTTTTTCACTGTAAACTTTGGAGATGCAAAAATGTCCTATACCATTGTAATGTGCCATTTTGAGTGAATCCATAGGTTAGTAGAACTAAAATGAAACCATATGCAATTAGGTTTGATTATATCTACCCTTTTCTCAAAAAAAATTATATTTAAAAACTCATTCTTTATAAAAGTTTAATTTTTTTTTTTTTTTGTTTGTTTTTTTTTGAGACAGGGTTTCACACCTGTTGCCCAGGCTGGAGTGCAGTGACGGGCTTTTGGCTCACTATAACCTCTGCCTCCCATGCTCAAGGAATCCTCTTGCATCAGCTTCCCGAGTAACTGGGATTATAGGTGTGTGCCCCCATGCCTGGCTAATTTTTGTAGTTTTAGTAGAGGCAGGGTTTGGCCATGTTGCCTAGGCTAGTCTTGAACTCCTGACCTCAGGTGACCTCAAGTGATCCACCCACCTTGGACTCCCAAAGTGCTGGGATTACAGGTGTGAACTACTGCACCCAGCCAAAAGTTTAAATTTTTAAATAGTAAGTAAAGCATAAATTTCTAGGCTTTGATCTGTTTGTTGACAGTTTGGACAGCTACTGTGTTAAAATTAAAAGTAATTTGTCTTGTTCAAATTGCTTTATCAACCAAGTGCTTAAAAATATTAACTTTATTAAAATAAGACTTTAGAATAAAATATATACAAGTGTCTCTAATAGTAAAGCCTCTAGGTATCAACAATTATTTGGAGCATTACGTATTCTCAATGAAACTATTAAATTACCCCACACCGCACATATACATAATAACAGCAGAAAGTTCTGTATTTCTTAATTGATGTCATCCATTGGGACACCTACTTTTTATGAAAGCAACTTGCTAAATCCCTTCTTTGTTCTAGGAACTACATTTCCTGAAAGAGTAGCACTATTCTTATTGGGCATATATCTACTGATTATACTTTTTCCTTTTTCATAAAGACAAAACAACTAAATGACTAACATCAGGCATTGTAGTGGTTCTACACACATTAACTGAGAAATATTAAAAACAATCTATGCTCAAGGCTTGATAAAGACCATAAAACAATATTCATGATATTAGATACAAATACTTGTTTTTTGTTTGATATTACAATAAAATCCAAAAAGGGAGGAAGAGAGTCAACACAACAATCAATAAGAAATATATCTTGTAAATAATGAAAGTATAATTTTACTAATAAATTAATAAAAATATTCCTTTTATGTGTTTTATTTTACACATATGAGTCATAATATGACAGTGTGCTCTCATCCTTAAAGATAGTCCTTTCCAGCAACTTTTTCATATAAAAAGAATATATATTTTGAGACTGCATATATACATATGTACATATATGCATATGCAGTCTCAAAATACATGTATTCTACATATGTATATGTGTGTGTGTATATATATATGAAACTACACATGTATATATGCAGTCTCAAAATTAGCTTATAAAATTAGTTCTTCTATGGCCAGATTATGATCATACAAGCTCTGCAGTTCTTTCTGATCACTCAATTGTTACTTATTTAACAATTGAAATTTTAAGGTTTTTAAATTTAAGGTTTTTCAGCTGCTGCAGAATAAGGGTACTTTGGAAAATTGTAACTTTGGGTTAATTTCCATTTATTCCGTATTTTTTTCAGGGAATTTATTTCGGTTCTTTATGCCAGACTTCGTGCTAAGAGCTAAGGACACAATGATTGAATAATGCAGGAGAGTTTGCCTCTTTCATCACCTAGGCTGGGAGAAAGGTGTGACTCACTGCAATGCAATATTAAAACTCTTGTTTTGCAGGTTTGATCAAACCAGTGTGATGCAAAAGTGTCTCACAAAGTAAAGGAGACTGTTCCCTACTCCACAGACATTCTTTGGTAATTCAGATACAAATTTTAGGGAACAGAGACACACTAAATTGCTATGACCTACTGCTATTTTAGGAAAGACCATGGCCATGGTGAGATTCTCTCGCAAGTCTCTTGAGCAGTAGTCATTGGCAAAGGGGAATCAGAGTATGACTGTAAATCCCTCACTACTACTCTTGTTGAGAAATTGAACCTCTTTTCTCTAATTCCCTTCCCTTTGAATGTGGGCTGATTTAGGGGATCTCTTGGCGAAAACAATGTGGCAGAAGTGACCTGAGCTGTTCAAGCCTATGTTGTGGAAAGACTTGTCTGAGCCTCTTGTAATCCTCATGCTGAGGAAATCCAGCTGCCATGTAGGAAATTTAATGACTCTAAGACCTCTGTTCTCAAGCTAACCATTCAGAGAGTCTGTAGAAACAGAGAGAAGGAGAGAGATAGTGAGGGTGGGGTGGAGAGAGAGAGAAACAGGGAGAAACGAGAGAGGACAGAGGAGAGAGAGAGAGGAGAGAGGAGAGAGAGAGATCTGACCATTTCCAGCCATCTCAGCCCAGGCCTCAGAGGTGTGAGTCACGGAGCCATTTTGGGCATTCCAGCACAGCACACAGCGAGAACCAGGGTAACTCAGCCCACAGTTAGAACCGAAGCACCAGCCGTATGTCTCCATGTGAGCTGCTTCAGCTGTCTCCAGTTGTTCTAGACACTCAGCCAAGGTCGCAATCATGGTGGAGCAGAGAAAAGCAGTATCTGCCTGAAGTTTCAACCACCAAAATCACGAACATAATAACATCATTGTTTAATGCTACGAAGTTGTGGTGTGATTAGTTTTGCAGCATTGGATAAGCAGAATAGGGCAAGAGAGGAAGATGCTGGCCAATCCTCTGATAGAAAGATTTCTGGTCACACATAAGATAGTGCTATGGTGACTCCTGGGATATGCTGAGGTGAGGGACAGAGGCAAGGGGAGGGAGAGATCTGCCATTTTGTGGGGAGGGGGCAGTTAATCCAGGAAACATTTGGCTCATAATTCTACAGACAAGGGAGCCAACAAAGAATTTGGAGTGAAAAATGTCAGGAACAGTTTTCTGACAGCAATATATACCTTGCTTGGATTCCCTGGTTCCATTCCCTCTTGTTTTTATTTTTATGTGTTTGTGCTAGCCACTGCTTCTCAATATCCTTTGATAAATTTCCTCATCTTCACCAACTCTATGCTTTGGAGTAGCTGATAGTTTTTTTTTGTTTGTTTTTGTTTTTTTTGTTTTTTGAGGACATCTTTACTTTTCTTCACGTATGTTAAGGTGATTTCACCCAGAACAATGGCTTGACTTACCCAGTCCAATTTAGAACAATTCCAGTTTGTCACTCCAGTCTATATCTTTCCTAACACCAGGTGCATATAGACAACTGGTTACTCAATCTTTCTTGTTTTTTTTTTAGACAAAGTCTTGCTCTGTTCCCAGGCTGGAGTGCAGTGGCGCAATCTTGACTCACTGCAACCTCCGCCTCCCGGGTTCAAGCGATTGTCCTGCCTCAGCCTCCCAAGTGGCTGGGACTACAGGCACATGCCACCATGCCCAGCTAATGTTTTGTATTTTTAATAGAGACAGGGTTTCATCATGTTGGCCAGGATGGTCTCGATCTCTTGACCTCGTGATCCGCCTGCCTTGGCCTCCCAAAGTGCTGGGATTGCAGGCGTGAGCCACCGCACCAGGCCTACTCAGCCTTTTAATCTAGACGGTCCCATGTCAGGGATCCCCATGACAATTCTCCAGCTCAATTATTTATTTTAATAACTTACAGGACTCGGCATACAGTTATCCTCATGGCTATATTTATTATGGTGAAAGGATACAAAACAAAATCAGCAAAAAAGAAAAGATATATGGGGTGAAGTCTGGAAGGAAACGGGCACAAGCTCCAAAAGTCTTTTCCCTGTAGAGTCACACAGAGCATGCTTAATTCTCTCAGCAACTAGTTGTGGCAATACATGTGAAATGTCTACAAGGCAAGCTTGTTAGAAATTCAGCATCCGGGGTTTTTATTGGAGGTTGGTCAAGTGGACACCCTTTTCTTAACACACACCAAAATTCCAGACTTCCAGAAGGAAAACAGATATTCACCATGAACCTTATTGGTTGTATAAACAACTTGGAGCTATTGAACCATTCTTATCAGTTAGGGTAGTGGGCACCCTCCTGAAATGTAAGTTCCAGTTGCCAGCCAAAGACCACTCCTATAAGCAGGCTTTCCATAGTCCATAGGCAGGCTTGCTACGTTAATTCTTTCTTGCACAAGAACTAATAGATCTTTCAAGGTTAACGAGTCCAGAAGCAAACCCCATTCCCTTCTCTAGTCTTTTCATTTTCTATATCTCAGGATATGCTGACTCATTTACCTTATGATTAAAAACAATTTTCTGAAGGCTTCCTTTACTTCTCGCTTCCTCTCTCAACCTACATTCAGTCCATCAGTATATTCTGTTAACTCTACCTTTAAAACACCAGAGTCTGACCACTTCTTATCACTTTTATTACTGCTACCTAGCTGAAGCCACCGTTGACTTTTGCTTGGATTATCACAAACAAACTTCTAACTGGTGTTTCTTCTTCCACTCTTACATTTCTTGATTTTATTCTCCACATAGCAGCCAGAGTCATTCCTATAAGACTTAAGTCTAATCAGATCTTTGATTTTTTGCTCAAAATCTTCCAAATGCTTCCCTGCTAATGTGGACTAAAAGCCAATATTCCCATCATATTTCATAAGGTCCTTCAAAATCTTTTCATCTCTGCACCTTTCTCACCTCAACCTTATCTTTCCAGCTCTCTGCTCCAACCTCACTTTGCCTCCTTGCAGTCCCTCGGAGATACCAGGCATGAGCGTCTTCATGACTTTTGCCCTCCCTGCTACCTTTGATCACAATATTTTCTTGACTTCTTTCCCAACTTCCTTCAGGACTTTGACCAAATGTTGCCTTATCACTAATATCTTTCATAATTACCTTACATAAAACAGTAATTTCTAACTCCTCAAACTGGCATTCCCTTACCCTACTTCGTTCCTAAGCACTGATGATATCATTTATGTTTATTCATTTGTTTGACTTTCATCTCTCCCCTCTAAATGTCATCAGAGCAGGTTCTTTGTTTTGATTTTTGTTCTGTCCCCACAGTCGACCTAGAACAGTTTTGCCATGCATAGGTGCTCAATAAATATTGAATGAATATATTCCTGAATATCATCTGGGATGTAGGTAATGCAGGATTAATGATATTTTCATGAATTAAGTGATTATTAAAAACTCTAATAACTTGGAAATTTTTCAATGCTAAAAATATAATCACCAGTTAATAAAATATATATTTCTTTGTGTTTCCTTCATATGACAGCTAGGTGTAAGTCAAGGTTTCCTTGAAAAAGGTGGCACAGTCAAAAGCTCAATTTCATTGTCTACCTGTAAACCATTGCAGATAGATATTATAGAAATGCTTCAAGTCTTTTTACTGTATCTATATCTAGATACAGAGATACACAGAAATATACATATGTTAGGTAATAATAATATATGTTTATATATGTTATGCATAGTAATTTTGTGTGTGTATGTGTGTATGTTTGTGTGTGTGTGTAATTGCCATGACTGTTAAAGCTCAACTCTCAAAAGGCCACAACTAAGTAACGTAGTGAAAATATGTATCATTTCCTTTTCTAAGCATACATTCAAGCAAGACTTCCTAGATTTCAATTATGACTCTGGCACTTTCTAGCTGTGCAGACTTGGACAAATTACTCCAATCTTTCTGTCTATTTCTGCCATTGTAATAATGAATGTAATAATACTTTCTATGTCGCAGGAGTGTGGCAAAGATTAAATGAGATTACCAATGTGATGGTTAATTTTATGTGTCAACTTGACTGGTGAAGAAATGGTAAAACATTATTTCTGTTTAATAACATTTAAATAATGTTTTACCATCTACCAGATGTCTGGGTGTGTCTGTGAGGCTGTTTCTGGAAGAGATTAGCATTTGAATCAGTAGACTGAGTAAAGAAGATCCCAGGGCATAGTGCCTCATCCAATTTATTGAGGGCCTATATAGAACAAGAAGGTAAAGAGAGAGTGAATCAGCTCTCTTTCCTGGAGCAGAAATATTCACCTTCTCCTGCCCGTGGACATCAGAACTCAAGGTTATCTGGCCTTTGGACTAAGACTGAATTACACGACTGTCCTTCCTGAGTCTCTAGCTTGCAAATGGAAGACTGTGGGACTTCTTGGCCCCCGTAATTGCAAAAGCCAATTCCCCTAATAAATCCCCTCTTATTTGGGTTTATATATCCCATTGGTTCAGTTTCTCTGGAGAACCCTTGCTTAATAAAATTAATATAAGGTTTTAGAACAGTGCTTAGTATATGGTTGACTTTATTAGATATTGACTATATTATCCTAATTCCCATTTATATTGTAGATAACCCTAATAGCATGTCCACATCCTAATAATATTTGCAATAAGAACCTTCTCTACTCTCTTGTATTAGAACTTTTATATTAGAATACTTACGTTTCATTTATCTGTGAGGAGGGAGAAAAAAACCCACCAGACTTTAACTTACTTCATTATGAGTGGGCTAGTGAAGGACAGAATATCAGCAAACACTTTGAATAAGGCAACTTGAATCAGGACAGACTTAAAGGTGTTCCACAATGCATAGAGTAGAGATGGTTTCTTGGTATGTGCCTCTTTATAAAAAGATGCTTACATAATTAAAGAAAATAGAAACAATGAGAAAATTGGACACAACTAATATTAATAAAATGAAGTATATCTAAACTGATTACATAATTAACAATGTGCTCTGAAGACAATAAGTTAATAAGAAAGGAATAAATCAGTTAAACTTGAAATTATGACCCACATCATTGAGATGGTAGGTGGTGTTACTCATACCACATGACATAAAAGGGCAAGTGCAATAGTTGCATTTTATTATTTTTGTGAGTTTTGAAACTACTTAATTAATATGAATACAGTTTTTATCTCCAAATTATATTTTCTTTTGGAGGAGTCTGAAAATAGTATATATGCATATGCATATATGATGCTAGAGGTGGAGTGTCTGCCCCTGCTCCCATAAACTTTAATTCTGGCCACCATATAATTTGCTTTGACCAATAGACATAATGCTCTGAGACACAGAAGCTATCTTTGTCACCGCTGGTAAGGAGCCAAAGATATATGCATGCATATCAACACATGTGCTCCTGAACATTAAAGAGAAGAAGTGTTGAGTAGTTTGAAGACAGAAGTGGACTGCAATAGCAATGAATTATGCTTATAAAGTAGATTGTCATTTCACCGTTTAGGAATTTTGATATTAATAATAGTATCTCATACTTGAAAAAAGCTTTATCTAGTTTTCAGGTAGTGATTACTTCAGGATTTAATAGAACTTTGTAATTAATTACCTTTACTTTTTGCATCTCTTGATTCCTTAAAACTTCCTTTCTCCATTGTTTTTCTTTTTTTTTTTTTTGAGACGGAGTCTGGCTCTGTCGCCCAGGCTGGAGTGCAGTGGCCGGATCTCAGCTCACTGCAAGCTCCGCCTCCCGGGTCTACGCCATTCTCCTGCCTCAGCCTCCCGAGTAGCTGGGACTACAGGCGCCGCCACCACGCCCGGCTAGTTTTTTGTATTTTTTTAGTAGAGACGGGGTTTCACCGTGTTAGCCAGGATGGTCTCGATCTCCTGACCTCGTGATCCGCCTGTCTCGGCCTCCCAAAGTGCTGGGATTACAGGCTTGAGCCACCGCGCCCGGCCTCTCCATTGTTTTTCAAAGATGGGGCACACAGTGTAGGAGGAGTCACTTTCATTTAGTTCAAAAAGATCCTCTCTTTCCAAAGGTCTCTTATAGCCTAAAGTAATTACTCTAAAGATGAAAAAGTAAGGTAAACAAGATAGTAAAACAAATAATCTAGTTAAAAACAAATTGTCATGCATTTACTTCTTTCTTTGATTTATACATTATTTTATTGATTAAAATACAATAACGAGATTACGTGTTTAAAAAAAACATACAGTTTTATCCTGGAGGTCAATAATATGCAATAATCATTTATAGTTTTTATAAATGCTGTTTAGACATCCAATTATTCAGCGAAATACCGACTTCATTTGTTCATCTTATATTTGGAAAGTGTACCACTCAGTTCATTCACTACTTGACCTCACTTGCTAAAATTTAAATAGCAAACTTTCACAGTAGAATATTACCCTGACCACTCAAGTACCCACATTGGCTTTTAGGCTTGTATTGGAGGGGAAATGAATCCAACCTCTGAATTTGCAATTTTCTTCTGTTCCACTAGGACTTTCTGTATAATTTGCCACTTGACTTTATAGATTGTACAACTGGATGGGGAGTACTTGTCCCTATCCCATAAGCTCTGGCCTTGGCCTTATGACCAACAGAATATGAGCCAATGTGAGAGTGCAGTTTCTGAACTGATGCCTTAAGAAGCAAGGCAAGTCTCCACCAGTCTCTTAGTTTTTCCACCCTCCTGCATTCATTGAGCTTATCCTGGCTGACACTGTGAATAATTATGCAAGAACAGTGAGTCTAAACTGGGAGGGAAACAAGATGCATAGCGTAGTTTTACCACAGAAGTTACTGTGGAGAGAACGAATTGCACTTACCTACAGCTCTGCTCTACCATCTTTCTGCTAACAGGGATCTGATATTTCTTCAGTTGAAAATCTCTTGAACTCATGGTCAGGTCTTATTTTAGCCACAGAGTTATGAATTATAATTGATCTAAACCAGTCCTGGTACTCTCATTACCCTCTGCTTGGGATTAATAATATAACTGAGTTATATTATTAATTATATTATTATATTAGGTATTGCTAACAATACCTAAGCAAATATCTGCTAGGAAGAACTTTCCTTTTCAAATGAAAGCACAGAACTTCAAAAGGAGAAAACATTTTGCCTCCCTTCTCCTTCCCTTGTGTCCTTTGAAGCCATGATGCTTTGAGATATAAAAACCATCTTTGCCACTATCGATAAAAAGTCAAATAATAAGGATGGGAAGCAGAAAGACAGAAAAATGCAGACTTTTGCTCTGTTGCCCAGGCTGGAGTCCAGTGGATCAGTCTCTGCTCACTACAACCTCTGCCTCGTGGGTCCAAGCAATTCTCATGCCTCAGCCTCCCAAGTAGCTGGGATTGCACGTACACACCACCATTCCTGGTTACTTTTTCTATTTTTAGTAGAGACAGGGTTTTGCCCTGTTGGCCACCCTGGTCTTGAACTCCTGGCCTCAAGTGATCTGCCTTCCTTGGCCTCCCAAACTGCTGGGATTACAGGTGTGAGTCACTGAGACCAACCTACCCTGGGCCTTTCATAACATTTCCGAGATAGCTCAACAACCTATTTCCAACAACACCCTCTTTCTAATAACGTAAGAAAATAAATACCTGTTTGTTTAAACTATTATTATTTGGCTATTCTGTTACTTGAAGTCAAACACACTCTGAAGTGATTTAAATCAGATATAGATTGTGACTTTGGTGACATGACTTTTTCAATAAGAAAGTAAACCTATATTTAAATGGAAGCCTTCTTACTGGCCTCAGTTCTGTCCATATAAAGTGTATTAGACCACGAGGCAGTAACAATGCCTTAAACTACTCCAAATTGGGACTGCTTTCATTGGCCTTGTTACTAAATAATCTCAATTGATTGACTCTGGGATGAATTTAAACCCTACGGTAACAAGAGATTCCACTAGATTTTATTTTACTTTTAGTATAATACATAATATCTTACCACAATTCATATCTAACAAAAAGGTTTAAATGTAATAAGAAGGGACTTTCCGTAATCATGTTTTTGTTGGCTCAAATACGCTGGACGTTTTCCTGCAGTGCACTTTTAAAAACATATTAAGCAACAAACTACTTTCATGTCATATTAAGTTCTATTTCATTTCATAAAATAAATATTCATTTTCAAAATAAGACTGCATTGACTTTTAGAAAAGCATTTTTAATAACATTTACTGCCTCAGCATTTTGAGTTAGAACTGTGCAAAACTCAGCAGTTTTGGTTCAGGGAAAAGTGACCTCTTGCTTTCATGCTGAGTCCCCAAATAATGCAGCATCTAAAAGTGACACTGAAGTTGACTTGATTGTGACTTTCATGGATTAGTGGTTTAACTACCTTGACTTTTTTCCCGGATGTGTGCTCCCCTCCACTATCTTTTGCTCTCTTCTAATAGACTCTGATCACATGGGTGGCCTTACCTTCCCACACAAGAGTTTGGAAAAAGAATAAGCAAGGAAGTGATAAGAAAATGGTACTTATTTAAATCAAATGTTGAGGCAGCTTTTTGGGAAACAACGAGGACCAAGAATTGGCCCTCTCAGTAAGTGAAATGTATAACACATACTAGGTCCCATCAACCTGTGGGCTTTATTCCTAAAATGATGATAAAGTTTACACATGTATCTCGTGTTTTTAGAATGATGTTTCTTTTTTCTTTTCTTTTCTTTTCTTTTTTTTTGAGACGAGTCTCGCTCAGTCGCCCAGGCTGGAGTGCAGTGGTGCGATCTCCACTCACTGCAAGCTCCGCCTCCCGGGTTCCCGCCATTCTCCTATCTCAACCTCCCGAGTAGCTGGGACTATAGGTGCCTGCCACCACGCCTAGCCAATTTTTTGCATTTTTTTTTTTTAGTGGAGACGGGGTTTCACCGTGTTAGCCAGGATGGTCTCAATCTCCTGACCTCGTGATCCGCCCGCCTCAGCCTCCCAAAGTGCCGGGATTACAGGCGTGAGCCACTGCGCCCGGCCGACTGATGTTTCTTTTCAAAGGACATTCACATCAATGAATTTGATTCTCACAACTCCCCAAAGTGGGCAGAACAGGATTAATTTCTGATTTTTACAGGTAGTTAAACATTAAGAACTTCAGAGACTAGTGATGGTGTTTTATATGTAAAATAAACCAGGGCTAACTTAGCAAAAAGCAGACAGTGAAATGTACTACTTCTGATATGGTTTGGCTTTGTTCCCACCCAAATGTCATCTTGAATCGCAGTTCACACAATCCCCATATGTCGTGGAAGGGACCTGGTGGGAGGTAACTGATCACAGGGGTGGTTACCCCCATGCTGCCGTTCTCGTGATAGTGAGTGAGTTTGCATAAGATCTGATAGTTTTATGAGGGGCTTTTCTCTCTTTGTTTGGCACTTCTTCGTGCTGCCAGGTGGAGAAGGATGTGTTTGTTTCTCCTTCTGCCATGATTGTAAGTTTCCTGAGACCTCCCCAGCCCTATGGAACTGTAAGTCAATTAAACCTCTTTCCCTTATAAATCACCCAGTCTCGGATATTTCTTCATAGCAGGGTGAGAACTGACTAATACAATATCCACTCTTAAATGTTATAATCTTAGAGAAAATTTTGACTACATTTAGAATTAACAAGTGTGCATAAATATCTCAACCAACTCATGTGAAGAGAATAGAAAAACAATGGCATTCTGTTAGGAAGATGAGCTGAAATATAACTTTTATAGATGAGTAATATTTGAATACTTAGAATGTGCAAATACATAGTAGCATTATCAATTTTATTACTATTAATCACTTTTTAAAACATTTCTGGAAAGAGGTATTATGTTATGGGAAAAGGAAAGAAAGCAATCTGGCCAAAAATTATAGGATGGGAGAAAGTTGTTTAATGTACAAATTTTTTAATATGGGAGAAAAAGGACATATTGAATAGTGTATCCGTTAAAATAATAACAGGATTGTGACCTATGAAAACTCTTACTAGATTTTTCCATGTATGTCTCTGGCCATGATTATTATACACTGGTGACAGATTATATTTGCTAATAAAGGCTTGGTAATTATTTGATCATCAGAATGATCTAGATAGCTATTGTCTTAGGAATTAAGGCTCATAAGTATATAATTTTTTAATTATTGTGTCTTCTGAGCACATTTTAATTGAGTTATTCATATAATTATTGATGCTTGAATTTGTTCTAGGAAATAATTTGACACTATTCTGTAACTCCAAAAATGGATCTGAGAATACAATTCATCTTTGTCTTCAAAGGGACATTCTCTTGAACAATAGTTAGGTTTCTGCTACAATTGTTTAATCACCACATAAGAAATCAAATTAGATTCATGCCAATGACTGTTCTGGATAATAACATTCTATGAAAATATTTCGTATCTAATTCTGAGATATTCAAATTAAACTAGAAAATAAATGTGATATTCACAGTTAGAACTTGATGGTTTGTTTGATTGACTTAAGATATGGATTTCAAAATGCTAGGTTGTCATATTTGAAGATTTGCTATGTCTTATCTTGCTTATTAAACTTAATTTCAACTTCTTCTAGCAATAGCAAATTCTAAAATGCTATTTTAGCATTAGGAATGCTAAAATAATGTTTGCAATATTTAATATATATGTATATAGGTTTTATAGTTTGATAATCAAACTTTAAAACTACATTTATTTAAAATTAATTTTATTTGCATTACTTAAATTCTGTGATACCTATGACTTTAAAATGAGACTGGAATTTTTTATTTTTATTTATTTATTTATTTTTGCAACGGAGTCTTGCTCAGTCTCCCAGGCTGGAGTGCAGTGGCCGCGATCTCTGCTCACTGCAAGCTCCACCTCCCAGGTTCCCGCCATATTCCTGCCTCAACCTCCGGAGTAGCTGGGACCACAGGCGCTGCCACCACTCCCGGCGAATTTTTTTTGTTTTTAGTAGAGACGGGGTTTCACCGTGTTAGCCAGGATGGTCTCGATCTCCTGACCTCGTGATCCGCCCGCCTCAGCCTCCCAAAGTGCTGGGATTACAGGCATGAGCCACCGCGCCCAGCCCGAGACTGAAATTTTTTAAAACTGGGGTAGGTGTCACTCTTCCTCTCAACTTCTCCATAAACAAAATTCAGGTTTGGAAAACATTTCTATACATACACAAATTTGAAGTATTAAAAACATTAACTGTAAATAGCTCACATTTACATTTCTAGCTATGCTTTCTTTTTTTCTAGTGTGCTGCTTAATGTTAGTTTTGCTATCCTCTTTAAGAGATTCCTAGATTTGTGTAACTTGAAAATCTTATCACAATTTAATCCCTTCTGCCCAAGTATTTGCTCACAAGTATATACATTTTCTACTTCAATTGCTTTAAAAAATTCCCCAATGATCTTCATGTTGACAAATTTAATGGAGAATATTTAGTTATTATTTTAATTTACTCCTTTTCAGTATTTGGCCCTATTGACCACTTTATTTTTTTACTTTCTTGACAGTCTTTCTTTTCTTTCCTGTCACTCATACTATTTCATCAAATATTTCTCTTATAATATATTCTAAACACCTTTACTTAGCTTTTTTTGTAGACTCCTCTTTCTCTTGCCTTTTAAATACTGAGGATTGCCAATGTTGCATTTGTTCAACCTATTCAATGGGTTCTTCCTCTGGGCGATCTCATTCATACGCATGGTTTCAACTACTGTCCTCTAGTCAGTGACTCCCAAATCCGTATCTATAGGTCAAAGGTTTATTCGAAGCCTGGAAGCCACATATCCAAACTCATTTTCATGTGATGCTTCATATGTATCTCAAAAACTAAAAATGTCTCAGTCTGAACGCACAGTTTTTCACCACGTCTAAACTTCCCAGCCAGTTCTTTCCCGCCTTTTATTATGTGGTTTTCACACTTTATTTGCTCAACTTGGGATACCACGTTACTCACTCCTACACATCTTTAAATGTTAAGTGAAAGCATTGGTATCTGTGAAATAGTCCCTAGTTGTGCAAACTCTATTAGATGACACTCCTGAAAATGTGTGTTTGTCAGTTATGCTTATGTTGCCTTGTCCCCTTTTTTGTAATGGTGGTATACTTTTTAATCTTTTTTTTTTTTTTTTTTTTTTTTGAGACGGAGTCTCGCTCTGTCGCCCAGGCTGGAGTGCAGTGGCCGGATCTCAGCTCACTGCAAGCTCCGCCTCCTGGGTTCATGCCATTCTCCTGTCTCAGCCTCCCAAGTAGCTGGGACTACAGGCGCCCGCCACCTTGCCTGGCTAGTTTTTTGTATTTTTTTTACTAGAGACGGGGTTTCACCGTGTTAGCCAGGATGGTCTCGATCTCCTGACCTCGTGATCCACCCCTCTTGGCCTCCCAAAGTGCTGGGATTACAGGCTTGAGCCACCGCGCCCGGCCACTTTTTAATCTTTTTAATTCTACTACGAATTCCTAGAAGACAGAAACTAAGTCATTTATCTCTGCATTTTTAAAGACTAGCAGAGTTTGGGGCATCTAGTACCCAATCATTTTTTAAAAGATTAATCCCCTCGTGAGAACATATCTGTAGATAAAACTGAGCAATTTTGTTTCTGTGAACTGTAAAGCAAGGGGCATAAAGCTAGAAAGACAAATTTAACTTCATGTTATTATGGACTTTCTGTTATCGGGAAAAAGAAATACATTTTTAAAGAAATCTTCTGAATTTATAAAATAAGAAAACATCAACTCTTCCCATTCAATACGATTTAATTTATGTGTTAAAATCAAAGTTCAAAATGGTATCTCCCGAAGAAATTCTGAGCCCTCATCATACATTACGGATGAATTATTCTATAAGGAAACCCATAATACATGTCTTATAAAAGGATTAGGGCTGTGTGTGTTTGTGTGTGTTTTAATAGTAGCATATATGAGTATGTAAGAGAGCATTTCTAATAAAAAGTAGAATGACATAGCAAAAATAAAGCATGAAACATGAACTCATCAGAAATTGGTTTAAAACACATACTTACTCCTACATGAGTATCAATGGACAGATGCTTTCCTTTCCTGAGCCTAAATTTTTCTCATGCAAATGCCTTTCTCATGGCACTTCGGGGAGAATTTAATGAAATAATAAACACAAAGTGGATAGCATATACTCGATCCAAAAAAGAAGTTCATTTTTCTGTCCTTCCCTAGTGCTAATGAGATGAAAACTCTATAAAGGGACAGACATATTGGAGGAATATTAGTACTGTTATCTGTGGAACTGTTTCGTATGTTTTTACCTATGATTTCTGTGTAATAAGTAATATGAGACAACTTTGTACAACAATTCACGTTGAGATTAAAGAAAATTCAGGTGTCATTTCCCTTGGGATCTTTTTCAGTGTGGAGTGCTACAAATATATTAGTAAAATTCCTACCTGCTAAACCAGGAATATGTCACTTTACTGAAAAATGAGGCACTTTTCTCTGGACTGCATTTCTGAAACGAAAAAAATACAGAGAATAGTGTATAAAGTGAATATTTTTAATTTACATTTGAAATGTGTTTTGTCAGAAAAGTAAACCTGAAATTATTTATTCTACTAATAGTTGCAGATATGTTGTTATCATTCTTAAGAAGTATAGTTAAGTGAAGATATTCTTGTATGATGGTTGGACTAGAGGAATTTCAAGATTTCTCTCAACATTGCGATGGTGTGTGTAGCAATAAATCATGTTGGAAAGGAAAATTGTAGGTACAGGTACATATACACACATAGACAGATTTTAGAACTGTAAATTTACAATTATATGTATTTGTATACAATCTATACATATACAATATACGTACATATACATATATGTGTACATATATATTTGTACACATACAGAGGGACAGTTCGTTGAACTTAGACCATATTGGTTATTTACAATTAATACAATTATATGACAGTATAATATAAATGAATAATTTATACACATATGTATTATATATGTATATGTATATATAAGATAAATGTAAAGCATTTAAATTGCTAAAGATAGTTTTCTTTTTCTGAAAAATAGAAAAATAAGAGAATATAATAGTTATCTGGTGTACTTCTGTATGTGTTTACATATTTTTAAAATTATATACGCAATTACATATTTGTCACAATTACATGTTATTTTGGGGTGGGTTATAACATTTCCATAAAGTTTTCCCATTTACTATATTGATTTAACTAAGAGAAAAGAGGTTTAAAAAGAGAGGTCTCAAAAACAACCATTTTATGTTTTTATAGTCAGCATCAATCTCTGCATTTTAAAAAGTAAGACTAGTCACCAAGTTAATTTTGATTTTTAGAAACTGTCTAACATTTAAGAAATTTTCTAGTGATCTTCTCTAACTCAGTTCTGATTCCATAATCAGTATTTACCAATTTAAAAAATTCTGAAGCTAGAAGGAATGAGTAAATCCAAATTTTGTCATATACAACAAAATGCCCAAAGTAGAGATGAGAAAATATATTTGACGCCAGATCTGTTCTCTGTGTTATAACAAATTATATAATATCAATCATGTAAGATATATACAATTTATCAAAATGGCATTTATCATTATAAGATTTTTGCAAGAACTAAATATAGTGATAAATATAAAATACTTATCACACCATTAGCCCAAAACAATGACTCAAATATATGAACAATAAAATTGCCATCACTATTGTTACCAACATACTTCTAAAAAATAAGTACACAAATTATTGGAAAAAAATGTTCTAAAAATTATCTAATTAACCTGGAGGATGTATTTTATGTCATAAGTTCAAATTTCACAGGGAGTTGCTAATGTGATAATTTGCCACCAATGCAAGGATCTGATTCATATCCAAAACACATATATTTCTGTGGAAAACTGTAAATGGCTACCAATTCGTTGCAGCTTTTCCCATCAAGAGGTGAAATCTATTTCCCACCCCTTGTATCTGGACTGGCATTGTGTCTTGTTTTGATCATAGAAATACAACAGGAGTGACATTAAAAGAGCTCCAATTCTAAGCCTCAAAAAACCTCAATGCTTTGGCTCCTGCTGTGCTTAGAATACTGAGTGCACCATGTGACTGAGCTGGAGTTAGGCTGCTGAAGGATGACAGATCATGTGGAGGAGAACTGAGGCACTCATCTGATGCTCTATTACCAGGCCAATCACTTGAAAACTGCCAGATATAGGAACAAAGTGGTTCTAGATTATCTGGCTACCAGCCCATCTGCCAGCAGATTCTACAATCGTAGAATCACTGTCACTGTATTTAGTTCTTGCAACAATCCTATACATAAGAGAGTGCAGGAGTTCCCCGCCAAACTGACCCAAACCAGGACACAATCCAACTGACACAAAGAATAATGAACTAAGTAACATGGTTGTTTTAGGCACCTAAGCCTGGCAAAGCTACTGCAGATGGCTACTTTAGCAGACTGAGAACTCAGTATTTGGTTTAACATTCCTTCTAGGACCAGTTTTTCTTGTGAAAGCATCTTATATGATACCCTTTATGTATTCTGGTAAATAGCCTCCTTAGATGTGAACCAGGTATCTTATGCTGAATCACAGTAAAGTCCAACCATCCCAGAAGGAATAGCAGCCAGGTTTAAAAAAAAAAAAAAAAAAAAAAAAAAAGGTTATGAAGGGAATTAATCCTTACCAAGCACTAAGAATGTGCAAATGACTTTTCAATGCATTCATAACTATCGAATTCATATTATGGATCTCATTGAGTTGATCATATATTGCACATACTAATTTGTATGCAGAAAAATAGAACATGACATTTCTGAGTATCTTTGAATGTTCTAATTTACTCCCATCTTCTCCATTAAATATTGATCATCTTTCTAACTCATTTGTTCTTAATCTGACAGCAATTCTGGTCTGCAGACCCAATAGGCCCCAAATGAGTTTCTCATTTCGTGTGTCCCCATGTCCACTACAGATCTTGTTTACGCTATTTTATTATCTATTCTATTTATTTACTATTGAGCTTACAGTAGGCATTCCATAAACATACCTCGACATTGCTGACTTAAGAGTAATTTTCACTAGAATGGAGGTCCTGTTACTTCTGGATTATGGCAGAGGAACAAGAAGTATTTAGACCATCAGATCATAGCACAGCCAGGGTTCTGAAGTGTGCTGTTTTCAAACTTCCTTGGGTTTAATGTTGAGATGCGACCTCATGGCAATATGGTTTGTGTGACAGATCGCTATGTTTACTGATATCCTATAATGCCTAATTTCAGAAGCTTCCTTTGTGGATTTTATAGGAGGATTTTGGGAATAGTGGAGGAAGTTACTGGAAAATGAAAGTAGATGCTCATGGAGGAGGAAAAACTTCTAGAATTAAAAAAAAAAAAAAATTTCCTTTTTTTTTTTTTGACATGGAGTCTTGCTCTGTCACCCAGGCTGGAGTGCAGTGGTGCAATCTTGGCTTACTGCAACCTCTGCTTCCCAGGGTCACATGACTCTCCTGCCTCAGCCTCCTGAGTAGCTGGAATGACAGGCGTCTGCCACCAGGCTTGGCTAATTTTTGTATTGTTAGCAGAGACGGGGTTTCCCCATGTTGGCCAAGCTGGTCTGGTACTCCTGACCTCAGATGATCCACCCCTCTCAGCCTCTCAAAGTGCTGGGATTATCAGTGTGTGCCATCACGCCCAGACAGATAAAACTTACATTTTTTAATCACTTAAAATGTGCTAAATTCTGTACTAAGTACATTATTTCACTAAATGTAAAATATCTTTATGATGGCATAATTTCTGTCACCACTATTTTATGGAAATGGAAACTAACACCCAGAGTTTAAGAAACTCGCCTAGGGTCTTGCAACAAAGCATTGGAAACAAGATCTAAACCACTTAGTTTATTCTATACTCCAGTTCTAAATCCACATTCTCAACTCTGTACCCATGCAGCCCTGTTTTTTCACTACCTACACCTTTCCTACTGCCCCCTTCCTTCTGCCTCCCTTCTCCTGGCTTTTGTGCTTCAATCCTACTCAGGTGTCAGTGCCTTTTGTAATTTCTGTCCTCTCACTCCAGTCCAAGGCTCTGAAACAGGTTCTGTTACCAGAGCAACCTTAACATACTCCTCAGGGAGGACTTAAGAACTCCTTCAGGTTGGCACTCACTGAATTTACCCTCATATTACCCAACTCTCTCATTATTTCCTGGAAGGTGCTTCTCTCTTACTAGATTTAGTGCCACTGGAAGACAGAAACTATAGTTGATTTATCTCTGTATCGCTAGCTTCTGGAGAAATCTCCAGTTTCTCAAGGCCCAGAACCCAGCTCATAATAAACATGCTTTGGATGACTGACCGAATAAATGGATGGATGCTAATCACTATCCACAAAAAATATTTAGAAGCATCTATTCACAGGTCACCATGTTAGCCATAAAAATTCAATTAGAAAGGTATGTTCTTAGCTTTTAGTTACATAGGGATTTTTACCTGAGATCTGTTGTATTAAAAATATGAAATCAATATGTAGGTAAACAGAGGTTTTTTTATACATTTTGAAGCCATCAATTTTTTTTTTTTTTTTTTTTGAGATAGTGTCTCACTATGTGCCCAGGCTTCAGTGAAGTGGAGTGAACATGGCTCACTGCAGCCTCAACCTCCCAGGCTCAAGTAATCCTTCCACCTCAGCCCCTCCAAGTAGCTGGGACTACATGAGTGTGCCTCCATGCCTGGCCTCCCAGAGTGCTGGGATTACAGGCGTGAGCCGCTGTGCTTGGCTACCATCAACTTTTTAAAAAATTTCACATCATAGAAATAACAAATACAGAATGAAATTAAAAATGAATATTTTCAACCTTGTTTAAGCAGATTCCTGATCTATGAAGGCTGTCAAAGTTGAATAATAATCAAGGAAACAGTGTTTGAATACTAGAGGAAGAATCGACTAGAATTTGGGGTGACAAAATTGAGTTTTATAATTTTTCAACTACAAATTCATAGTTTACTGTCTTTGGTCACCTTGGCTGTTACACTAATGATATTAAACCAGCTTGCACAATTGAGCCTGCCATCTCTACGGTACAGTAAAAAGAGGCATGCTATAGTGATGGAACTTTTCCACATTTTCAAGGAACTTATTCAGCCCTTCTATTTTATAGACTTTTATAAAAGTAGTTTACATATAACTTAATTTTAAATAAATTTATAGTTTGATTTTGTATGTGATCAGAGTAGATGTCACATATATTTGACACTCAGAGTTACTGAAAAAGCCAGGATTAGAAGAAGTGCCCCTGAATCGGAATTATGTAGTTTTTCTTTGTTAGGACAACAGGGCTGTTTCTAAGCCCATGTCTTGTATAGTGGAGTGAAACAAATGGAACTCTTGTTAGGGGAATTGCTGCTAATACACAACTGTAGGGTTCATTTCTCTGACTACCGCCTTAGCACCCGACTCCCATTGTAGAAGCACGAGGTATAGTGTGCCAGAGCAGAGCACAGTTAAGTGTCTGAAGTTTCTGGATTTGCCCCAGACCTGGGTCCCAAAATCCATACTGAGTATTCTTAATCCCCAATGGTCTGCGGTTTTAATGGGGTCACTCACTGGTTGTAGAATTCCCCTCCAACCTGTGTCCCTTCAGCGATGACAGGTCCACCCATCCTTTCTGTTTATGGGGGAGTTACTTATCTCTTCAAACAAAGATGCCTCCTCCTCTCCTCCAGCACTACCAAGACTGAGCTCCTGTGGTTCAAGTTGCACCCACCCTGATCTCTGATCTCTGCTTCCAGGATTGAGTGTGTATGCGCGTCTGTCTGTCCCGTGTGTGATGGCTACTCAAACAAGGGCTTGTCAGTCCACATCCAGGGTTCGAGGACTGACCTCTCCCCACTTCCACTCCCGCACCCACAGTGGCCCCACGACCCGCCTCTCCTCTCCCCTAAGAACCAGAGAACTTTACCTGCGCATCAAGCCCCCCGCGGACCCGCTGGTAGGAGCCGCCCCAGTTCTGCGGACTGCAGAGCATGGTCCGCGGGCATCTGGCCGCTGGCTGCGAGCCGGCTGCGGCTGTCACTTCCCCTGGCAGCGGACTGTCAACTCAGCGCCGGCACGGAGGGAGGACACGCACTCCGCCCAGCAGAGTCAGCTGTCACCTTAGTCCCGGCCTGTCAGTCCCAGCCAGTGCGCCTGGGGCGGGGTGCGGGTGGAATGGGGTTGGGCCCAGACAAGGGAAGGTGCGGAGGGAGCCCGGCAAGGACAGTTCTATGTAGTGGGCTGCTCTCTGCCTGGCGGGGAGTTTGCACTTGACTCAGTAGTTCTCTCCTGTCCATTTCCTATTAGAAACCTAATGTAAATGGCGAGTTAATGAGTGCAGCACACCAACACGGCACATGTATACATATGTAACAAACCTGCACGTTGTGTACGTGTACCCTAGAACATAAACTATAATAAAAAAGAAAAAGAAACAAAAAACAAACCTGTATCCCTTTTATGACAGAAGCACAAAGCTAGTTTCTCGCTGGGGTGATATTACGTTTGCAAACAGTGTTACAGTTGTCTCTTAAAAAATATTAAGAACAAGTGTCAGTAGAATTTTAAGGAGCAAATTTATTGCAATGACCTTAACTTTACAAACAAATGAAACACTCCCCATAGTATTAGAAAACCTTAACAGTATACTGCATCTCATCTACATTTTACTCTTCAAAGTAACTACAAAGCAAGTAAATGAAAAATTTCATAGTAACTAGGATGAACAAAGAATTAAAGGTGACACATGATGTACAAAGGGGAACAAAAAAGTTAAAGAATTGCATTCTGATTTTTAGTAAATATTAAGAAACTGTGAGCCTGTATACAGAAGTAAGGAGTACGCAACAAGTTACTTTGAGGCAGATACTTGACACAATGATGTATGTCATTGGTTTGATGAAGCATTTTGTTTTATTTGGCACCTGAAGCAACAAAAGAGGGAGAAATATTAGAAATTCCTAAATGTAAGGATAAAGATAAGGCCATGTAGTATTTTACAAGAATGGATATTATACTTCAGGACAAGGAACTTTCCAGCTACTGCCTGGGATTTATTTAACTGGTAGATGCAGAGAAAGGAGGATTTAGGACAGAAGTCCTGCTTTCTAGAGGAAGGGGCATGAGTCCTACCTGGGAAAGTCTGGGCTGGCCATAGAATGGGTGAAACTGAGGAACCAAACAACTTCCACAGACGAATTCGACCAGATGATACCTTATGGAACTGAAGTCCTGGGGAATGTTTGGAACACAATTCATTTGTCTTCCTCTCTTCATACCATGCTTGCTTGGCCCTATGCAAGGAGGTAGTTGTAGGTTTAACTTTAAAATCAACATGTCTGTGAAGAATTAAGGGTGCAGCTCAGGACTTAGAAACTTCGTCTCCTTTCCACAAATACGTGCACCAATTTGGGAACACCTTGCTCTCACTTAGCAGCCACAGCCTGAAGAACCCTTCTCCTATCTGCACTTTCAAACTGCTCACTCTGAGGATTCTTCACGGAAAATACAAGGTCTTCTAGTAGAATGGGCCTTGCTTTTTCAGATATAATTATGAGGAAAGAAACAACTTTGAACCTGTGCCAGGGAGGAGGAAGCCAGGAAGAAAATGAAGCCTAAAACCAACTCAGGCACCAAACCCAGCATTTGTCTTTGACCTCTAGGAATCAGTCCCCTCAGGTAATGTGGGTGCTAGCAACTGGAAGTAGTAAGATTTCCACATTTACTCAGCTCGGTAAGAGATACCCAGCTCCTTGATTGGTGGGAGAAGGGAGGAATGCCCCCCCAAATTGTGTAGAAGTTGGGGAGGGTAATAGATGTGTGTGGCGACTATAGTAAAGAAGTCCCTACCTAAGGAGATTGGGGAAAAAATTATCTGGGAATCCCTCAAAATGTAATAAAAATTATATTTTAATGTCAAGTTTCTCCATTTTATAGAAGGTGCAAGATAAGGCTGTGCAAATGAGCAGGAAGACATGAAGGTTTGTAAGAAAAAACTGAGTTTTCAACGCCTAGTTAAGGAAAACTGGGTGAAATACTCAGATTTACCTAGGAAATAGAAAAGTACAAAATAAGAAGATCAGACATTCACAAAACCTTACAACAAAACTAGAATTCTAACTCGCTGATGTCTCATGCTAGCTGGACTATGAAAGAAATACTTTTGTTTTCCGGGAAAAAGAAAATCATGAGAAGGTGGAATAAAAGGATATCTAGATTTAGTAATGGGTGGGGCATATTCTATGCCACAATAGTCAATGTTTTGGCTTGTTGGAAAGATTCATTCTGTTGATGCTGTGCAAGTTTTGCAGGTATGGCATGTCATCCTTTCTGGCTGGTGGAGGACAGCCTCATAAACAGAGTCAGACTGTGAGGCTGATGAGTAAGGTTGAAACAAAGAGCTGACTGTTTTCCACAGTTAGTTGGGCATATCCCTGTCACTATGGCAGAGACAGGAGAATCTCTTTCTTCAAGACAATTGTAGGCTATGTTTTTATGAGGGGTGGGAAATTGGGTAGATGTAATTTTCATTTTCTTGCTAACTTTGATATTAAAATTAAATGAACAATATTATTCAGTTCACTGCATACTATCAGTATCATTTTGTGAAGTGACTTTCTATTTTGTTTATATTTTTCATCTACTTATTTTCTAGTCCATTTATTTTCCCCACCAGAAGTCATCTGGAGCAACTAGTAAATATCTTTCCAATTCACCTTCTACACATTTATTGAGATACTTGTTTATCCTTGAAAATGTATGGTGCTGTTTTATGTGTCTTCAACATTTATACAAGTGGTATTTTGCTATAAAGTCACAGCCATACAATTCTCTCCTCTCATGTAGCTTTGAAATGATTCCAAACATGTACTCTGCTGTGTGAGCGATGTATGTTTTGCTGTGATAAGAACTTGAAGTGTATTTCCTCAGCCTCTCAAAAATGTGATGTCTTATCCTACTCCATACATGAGAACTTGGAGTGATCTTCCCCTGCCCTCAGGAATGTGACACCACGCCTTAGCCTTATCATACCCCATATGTGAGTTACTGATTTCAACTACTGGACTTCAAAAAAAGAAAAAAAAAAAAAAAATATATATATATATACACACACACACACACACACACACACACACACAATCTGAAAGCTTAAGACCATGTGAGCCACCTCCCTACACATGCTGACTCAGGGCTACACTGTCAGCTGCTTCTCGGAAGACTGAGCCCTCAGCTTTGACAGAGCCACACCTGCCAGCCTTTGAGCTAATCTCTGAACCCAGCACCAGTCACCTTGCCTGTAATCTAAGATCCCTGCTTTGTCACTCATGACAGTCTCACCTGAGAACCACTTATATAAACATATACCTCAAACTTTAACTGCACTTTGCTTTCTACAGAGGCCTGTTTCCATCCTAATTGAGCAATTCGATTTCAGTCATTTTGGAACTCACTCACCATGTGGTCCATGTACCTCATCTATCAAGCATATTCCCTGTGAGATTTGTTCCTCCTATTCTCTGTCTCTTTAAGCATTATGAACCTAAGGGGAAAAAAATTCTTCTTCTATGGTGTCTTGGTCCATTTTTTGCTACTGTAACAGAATACCACAAACTGGGTAATTTATAAACAGGGATTCTTTGGCTCACAGTTCTGAAGGCTCTGAAGGCCCAATGAAGGCACTCTTGGTTTGGTGATTCTGATTTTAAGATGGTACCTTGAACACTGCATCCTCAGGAGGGGAGGAACACCATGTTTTCACGTGGTGGAAGGTAGGAGGAAAAAAGACAAACTGGGGTGTAACTTGCCCTTTTATAATGGCATTAATTCCACCCGACCCTCACGGCTTAATCACTTGTAAAGATCTCACTTCTTGGCTGGGTGTAGTGGCTCATGCCTGTAATCCCAGCATTTCGGGAGGCCAAAGTCGGTGGATCACAAGATCAGGAGTTCAAGAACAGCCTGGCCAATATGCTGAAACCCCATCTCTACCAAAAATACAAAAATTAGCCAGGCATGGTGATAGGCTCCTGTAGTCCCCGCTACTCAAGAGGCTGAGGCAGGAGAATCGCTTGAACCCGGGAGGCGGAGGTTGCAGTGAGCTGAGATTGAGCCACTGCACTCCAGCCAGGATGACAGAGCAAGCCTCCATTAAAAAAAAAAAAAAAAAAAAAGATCCTACTTCTTAATACTGTTAAAGTGGCAATTAGATTTCAACATGATTTTTGGAGGGGACACACATTCAAACCATATTATATAGCAATAAACTGCGATTTGTGACATACTTTGATCATCTCTTTATTTCTACCATACAAACCACCCCCCTCTTCCCACATTTTTAAAAATGACATTATTTGTAAGGCATCTACCCATGCGAGGCTATGCAGTCCTCACCTATTGTTTCTCACTACTGCATGCTGCTTTGCTCCATTCAAATACCACATTCTAGAGGAACTCCCATAGCAGAGTGATTAAGCTCATAGACTTTAAAGTAAGACTGTGGGCTTAAATTGTGACCTCCACTATTTACCAGCAAGTCATGAACATCTCGGGGCTCACTTTCTCATCTATAAAATGGAAGTAATAGTCATGTCTTCCTCATAAGTTTGTTGTAACAATTACATGATTTAATCATATAATAAGCAAAACATTTAGAACAAGGGGACATGGTAAATCCTGCATAAAATATGATTATTACTTATCTAGTCACACGGTCATCAATATGTAGGCTAACTCTGTGGTCAGTGCTATAATAAACACCTCTGTCTGAGGATTGGCATGTGCATTTCTTGTTTTTCTTTTCCTTTTTTTTTTTCTGTGTTTTGTTTTTGAGATGGAGTCTTGCTCTGTCACCCATGCTGGAGTGCAGTGGTGCAATCTCAGCTCACTGCAACCTCCGCCTCCTGGGTTCAAGCGATTCCGCTGCCTCAGCCTCCCTAGTAGCTGAGAATATAGGCGTGCACCACCACACCCAGCTAATTTTTGGTATTTTAGTAGAGACGAGGTTTCACCATGTTGGACAGGATTGTCTGGATCTCCTGACATCGTGACCCGCCCACCTCGGCCTCCCAAAGTGCTGGGATTACAGGTGTGAGCCACCGCTCCTGGCCGTGCCTGGCCGTGCATTTCTTTTAGATCATGGTTCTCAAAGGTTTTGCATGTAGGATCTTTATATTTTTCAGAATTGTTGAGGACTCAATTAACTTCAATTTATGTATACTCTATCTACCTATATTTATCAAATTAGAAATTAAAATTTAAATTAAATTATATTTATTTGTCAATTTATTTAAAGATAAACCTATTGTATGCTGTCATAAATGATATTTATTTTTAAAAATCTGTGTTTTTCAAAACTTTGAGAAGGTTGCCGTTGGTTTGATATCATTTTAACATTTACGTTTTAATGTAATTTAACATTATAATGTCTGGTTTAGTAGAAGATAGTTGGACTCCCATACCTGCTTCTTTATTCAATCTGCTGAGATACTTTGTTTTGATTGAAGTAGATGAAGAAAGCCGGGACATATACACATATGTAGTTGGAAGAGGCAGACAATTTCAATTAGCTTTCAGGAAATTCTGTATACTTTTCTTTGAGATAACGCCAAAATTTTGGTAGTGTCTTAAAAGTTATTTACAATGTGAAATCTGAAACTTGGTAAATCTTTTGTGCTTTATTATGGTAATACTGTTGGTCTATCTTGCATTTTGAGTGGATATTTTATTCTTTCCTAATTTTGTAACCTCATGTATTGGTAGTTGGAAATATTAGTTCCCTGAGTTTGAATATCTTCCAAAGTCTGTGTATTTGTATTATATGTATCATAATTATATATCAATTATATAAATAATAAGTTGCTTTTGTTTAAAAACGTCAAATTATTTAAAGATGTTAAATTATTTAACATTGCAAAGAATCAGACGTTAATAGTGGTCCCCTCTGGGTGGTGAGATTATGAGTGATTTTCTTTTTTTTCTTTATGCATATATATATATTTTTATGCATTTTCAAAATTTTCTACAGCCATCAGGCATTAGTTATAAAAGTAGACAAAAATAAATATTAACTGAGATTTCTCCATTAGGCTGATGTGTTTTTAAATACATACAGAATTCTTCAACACATGCTTTAAGAATTCTTTGCCAGAACCTCCACCCCTATGCTTTGCCAACTGTCTCAGCATAGAGAGGAAGGAGCTGATCGAGGGCTTGCTTGTAAGCAGGGACGTAGGTGCGAGAGAAACCAGAGAGTGCAACTCATCTGGCATTTTCTATCTGTATAAAACAAGACAAATTTTGTAACCTCTTGTTTCTTTGCTTCAGTTTCCTCCGCCTCATTTTTACCTCACAGGGCATCCAAAGTACTGAAAAAGATACCTAATGTAAAATGCAGCATACAGACCCTGACGTGTTGTGTGTACACAGTAAACACTGCAATCGTCATTTAGAGCCATGTCTTAAAAGGTATAGAGATGAAGACTCAGCTGAGGCTGGAAACCATAAATGTGAAGCACAGCAATTGGGCATAACTCTAAGGCCGTCGTCCTAGATATGCTTTAAACATGGGAGCAGTAGCGACAAAAGAAATGATTGGACTTAACATAGAGGATCTGTGAAATGTCCAAAAGAAGCAAGAATCAAAAGTGGCCGTGAGGATGTCTGTCACTGAGGTCATTTTGTTTGGATAGAGAAAAAGCTGAAGCTAGGAAAGTGATAGGGAACTGAGGTCAGGATCAAAGTACTGAAGGTCTCAAGGAGGAGAAACTTTTATGAGTTATATTTAAACAATCAGTCAACAGAATGTAATTCAAATATGCCCTTGGAGTGACAAACCAGGCAGTAGTCTACCGTCTCTGCCAAGAGTGCTGCCTGTTGAAGGGGGACTTGGCTGTCTTTTACTGGACATAAAGAGGGTCTTATGGGAAATCTATACGCAGGTCAGTCATTTGGGGATAACGGCTTTATTCTCTGTTGAACATGGCTACCACATTTTTCCTAGTAATAAGCATGGCCACATCTATTCAGAACTTTCAAACTCATCATAGCAAATACATTAAGCAGTGAAAGGGCAGGTGTTGATTTCCACAGAGAGAATTAAACAAGTTTTTAAAATTAACTTCTTGGTTTATTTCTATTAAATATGGATAGGTTTCTCTCTGTGAAGTTCACACCTCAAGATCTGTCAGCGTTGGGAAAAATCACCAAGTTTTTTTCTCCCCAGTCCTCCTAAGATGAGAACTGAAAGTAAAATGAAGTTAGAAGAACATTAGCAAAAGTCACAAAGTCACTTTGTGCTTCTATTTATTAAAAGCAAGTGGAAGTTGCACCGTTTTTGACTGCGTTACGAGAGTTAAAAAACAGTACTAGAGAAATGAAAATCAAAATAATAGTAGAAAAGACTGCAGGGTTCTCAGAGTTTATTTCATATCTACCAGGTCACAGAGGAGGAGACAAGGCCGAGAGAGTTCGGTGACTTTGCCAACATTACAATCGGAAAAAAAGCCAGAGAATAACATCAGATTTCCTTGAATCCAGGATCCTTGTGATTATTTTTCCACTACACCAATCTGACACTCTCCCTTTGCCTCACATAACTACCAATTTGCAAATGTGAGAGAGAGGATACAAAATTTGCTCATTTTTATATTAACAAAGGGTAATACAGTTTTTTTAATCATTTTTTATTGTGATCCTAAAATTATCTGGATATGATTTAGCAAAACAATTTTTCAAATATTTTTAAAGAATTTTTTCAAATCTCCTTGACTGTATTTTGCTGAACACTGGTCTTTATTTAATTGATATATTTAACAACTATTAATTGACTACCTTTTGTGTATCAAGCCTTCTGGTACATGCCGGAAGTGTACTAATTTGTTCCTGTCCTTACTAGATTCTACACTAGTAGAAGAAACCCGGAAGAAATGAGTAAACCAAAATAGTAATAAAAACAACTAAAAATTAACAGTGCTATAGATAAAATGAATAGGATGTAATATTAGAGAATAATTCATCAAGGTTCCATGTATTAGTCCATTCTTGCACTGCTATAAAGAAATACCTGAGATAGAATAATTTATAAAGAAAGGCCTAATTGGCTCACAGGTCCACAAGCTATACAGGAAGCATGGCTGGGGAGGCCTCAGGAAACACAATCATGGAGGAAGGTGAAGGGGAAGCAGGCACTTCTTACACTGCCGGAGTAGGAGAAACAGAGAGACAGCAGGTAGGTGCCACACACTTTTAAACAACCAGATCCTGTGAGAACTCAGCTGGGAGACAGCACCGGGGGATAGTGCTAAACCATTAGAAACTGTCATCATGATCCAATCCCTTCCCACCAGGTCCCACCTCCAACGTTGGGGATTACAGTTTGATATGAGGTTTGATCAGGGACATTGGTCCAAACCATATCACTCCACCATCTAGAGTAGTTGGGGAAGACTCTCTGAAAAAGTTAAATGTGATGAATAAACTGGCCATAGAATAGTTGAAGGCAAACCTTTTCAGGTACAGGAATACCATGGACAGAAGTCTAAACACTTTTATGTTTGTTTTTTTCATTCTTTATCTAGAGTGTCAATTATTTGAAAATATGTAATCTGTCCATGAGTAAATATTGCTAAACCTGGAGCAGGACTGTATTCTTTATTTCTCCATCTATCTTTCTCTACCACTTTCTGAATTATTTGGTTTCCAGGGAGACATCAATGGAGTAAATTCCACATTTATTCTATTTAAATGAATATGTATTGAGCCATGCCCCATGAATCTGTCTTTTCTGTACATAATGCATTTCAGATAGATTTGAATATTTTGATCAAACTAATGTAGAGTGCTAGAACAGAGCCCTGAGGACTTCAAGGTCAAAAATTAATGATAGTTAATATGTATAGTGCATGTATGTGTCAGATGTTATACTATGTTATTTATATTTAGTATTTAATTGAGTCCATATAACCAAACCCTTGAGTTTTTCAGAAATTAAAAAACTTGAAAAGAGTCATATGGCTGATAATTCCAGAGTTGACCAGAAGTAGTTTTATCATCAATTTATTCAGAATGGAAGGAGATGGTGCACCCAAAGCCCAAGAGCTGTGGCAACTTGCATATGTATTAATATTAACACAGCTATGAAAAGACGATGTCAGCTAAAAGTGTCAGCATAGAATAGGGTTAAGAGAGAAATGAATTTTCTCAGTGTGAGTAGTCTGTCTTTCAAGGGAAAGGAGATTACTGTGAACTAGAAGAACTTTTCTGAATTTTCTGTAGTTTAGGTGAATAGTCATTTATTTACCCATCATGTATTTACTGCATTCCTATTATAAGAAGGGGTAAGAATTGTAGGAAGTGCTGGAAAGAAAAAGCAGAGGAAGAAAAATCCCTGCAACATAACATGTATATTCTAGTATGTTTGGGGAACAGACAATACACACCTAAATAATGAAAGATTTTCATGTCACATGACAATAAGTGATGTTAAGAAGAATAATGAAGAGAAAAGGGGTAGGAACATGGGTAACGTTGTCACAATTTGTATATGGTGGTCAGGGAAGGACTCACTGAAAAAGCGTTAGAGGGAGGAAAGATTTTCCTTCTCTACCCTCATAGGTTTGATAGCTGAGGCTGTGAAATAAACTGAAAACAGTAAAGTTAACAGGAGAAAAAGAATGTACGTTTCTTAGTTTTTAGTATTATGTGTGCATACATTGCAGAGAAAAAGTGAATATCCAAAAAAAAAGAAAGCAGTGAGATTCTGGAGCATATATACTACATACAAAGGAATATAATACCTAGGGGAATACAGGGAAATAGAGGGGCGGATAGACAACTTAGGGAAGGGTACATAATTTTTAGGAAAGGTGACTGGACTTTAGAGGAGGAAGGAGTGGGAAATATGACAGCTTGTGAAAAAGTTCGTCTGGGTGTGGTGTCAATCTCTAGTCCCCTCTCCTGTGATGAGTCAGTCTTTCCTGGTTGACGAAACTCCTGTAAAAGTGGTTGATGACAAGTGTTTCATATGGAGGATTATCTTTATGTAGATAAAGGGAGTTCAGCAAATATTTCTCCCTGCCTTTGCTATTTTTCAAGAGACTTCAGCTAAAAATATTCCATATACTAAAGCAGTATATTGTGAGGTATCATGTTCAGAATTCCTTCAGTGTGTTTAAGAAAACACCTGAGAGACGAGAGCAAGCAATATGGTTATCTGGTAATATTCAAGGGAACCCTGGCATTTAAACTTGCAGAACAGGTGTTAGAATTTGGAAGAAATCCAAGACCACAGCGCTTGTTTAGACTTTGTACGGAAGTTTTGTCCTGACTAAAGTCTAAACAAGTGATCTAAATAAGTATAAAATAACACATCTCATAGATAAGAAAGCAGTGTTGGTTATAGTTTAATTTGTAGTATTTTTTTTTCTTAGTAGTTCACAAA
Source organism: Chlorocebus sabaeus (assembly GCF_047675955.1). NCBI lineage: Eukaryota > Metazoa > Chordata > Mammalia > Primates > Cercopithecidae > Chlorocebus > Chlorocebus sabaeus. The sequence continues at coordinate 88,335,747 of NC_132905.1, forward strand.
ATAATGATAAGGCTTCCAATCATTGACATCTTAGATTCAAGGAATTATCGTATTAGGAACAGCAGATGGAATTCAGTCAAGGATAATGATTGATTAAAAAAATCATTTCAAATTAAGGCTAATATCTTTTAAGTATAGAAGTAGACACAGTAAAATCATTTGTACTTTAAAGGTTTAAAAAGAGGTCACAACAGGTTGGTGCACAATTTCAATCTCATTTCCAGCCCCCTCCTTGGTCAATGTTCTCATACTTCGACTCACCATCGATCTTTATATATTAAAGCAAGGGTGGTAGTTGTGGACACAAGAATGTAGTCATTATCTTCCCATTAACATTAACTAGATGAATTTATGGGATAAGGATGAGCTATACAAGGAAGAGTTTCATTAATTTGGCTTTCAAAATGGCACATTAATGAACAGAGAGAGAAGTCAGAAAAGTCTTTAAATTCTTCCAAGACTACCAAAGTGATTGACCTTCATTACAGTAGATTCCTATAAAAATATAGATACAATGTCTCCCTCCAATGATTATTAATTGAGAATTAATTTAAGGATGAAAAATCTTTCCAAATTTGAACAAAAAGAAAGAGAAATCTGAAAACCTATATTATTTCATTTGTTGAATTTCTCTCTTTGAAATAGCTGAAGCAATTAATTAAAGCTCACATTATTTTGAACTTAGCCAAATATACTTACATTTATATTTGGAAATTATAATTATATCCATGAATATATTAAGCAAATTGCCTAAATGTATTACCTCCTATTTTATAAATTAAAAAACATTAAAAAGAGCAAAGAAAAAGATCGCCTAAACTCTATCCTCTTCTCCACCCCATGACAACTCTCTGTGTAATTTTCTGTGCTCCAGTTCTTAAATAAGCCCTATTATTGCATTTAGTTACCACTTTACCATGTTTACATTTACTTTTTTCCATTTGAGGTTTCACAAATAGTTTTTCCTGCATTATCCCCATAATTATCATTAAAAGTAACTACCTAATATTTTATTATACTAATGTAGCATAATTTAAATAATAATGTCAATTATTCAACATTTTATTATTTCCGAGTTCTTACTATTACATAAGCTTCTTTGTGCAGAAAGTGTTTTTACTCACTTCTTTTTTTTTTTTTTTTTTTTGAGACGGAGTCTCGCTCTGTCGCCCAGGCTGGAGTGCAGTGGCTCGATCTCGGCTCACTGCAAGCTCCGCCTCCCGGGTTTACACCATTCTCCTGCCTCAGCCTCCAGAGTAGCTGGGACTACAGGCGCCGCCACCTCGCCCGGTTGATTTTTTTTGTATTTTTTTTAGTAGAGATGGGGTTTCACCGTGTCCGCCAGAATGGTCTGGATCTCCTGACCTCGTGATCCGCCCGTCTCGCTGGGATTACAGGTTTGAGCCACCCAAAGTGCTGGGATTACAGGCTTGAGCCACCGCTCCCGGTCTACTCACTTCTTCTTATTACTTTGAAATGAATTACAAAGAATTATTAGTTCAGAAGGTTTCAGCATTCTAATGGTTCTGTTTAACCTTTGGCAACATTATCCAAAAGCATACTAGTAACTTACATTGTCCCCAGAATGTTATATATCTATAAATTGATAAATTTATTTCACTTAACATTACAATCATCTTCCTGCTATATGGGTAATAATGACAGTGATGATGACATCACCACCACTAATAATAAGGTTATCTAATCTAAAACATGCTGAGGACTCTTCTAAGTAATTTATGTAGAATTTTAATGAACAATTGTAGGTTTTATATTCAAATCAATTTGTATTTGATTCCTTGCTCTTCTGCTAATTAACATTGTGGCCCGGGCAGGCCATTTAACTTTTTTCAGATAAACTTTCCCAGTCATACCACGCAAATAGTACTAAAAATCTTGCAGAATTTTTGAAAGGATTGGTTTTCTTAACATTTGATTTTTTAAAAATTGCCCTTTTAATCTTTCTAGAATTTATTTTTAATATGTTAAAATGTGTGCATCTAGTTTTTTCTGAACAATTCATTTATCACATTATTGAGTAAATACTATTCAGTTCACCAATATTTAATGTGTACTTCCTTATATTCTAAATTATCATAATCCATTGTGTCTATTTCTGAACCTTCTTCAGTTCACCAATATTTAATGTGTACTTCTTTATATTCTAAATTATCATAATTCGTTGTGTCTATTTCTGAACCTTCTATTTTTTCATTGATATAATTTTATGCCAATATAATAAGATTTCAATGATTATTGCATCAAAATATGTTTAATTCTTTGGTAGACTATAGTTTCCTTATTAAACTTTCTCCTTAGTTCAGCTACAAATTGGGTTGTTGTCACAGGACCAGGAAAGATTAGGCTCACAGACACTTTGAAGGGTGAGGGGATTATGGGATTTTTTGGGCAAAAAGGAAAACAATACAGTAAAGCGAGAGGGGTTCCTGTTAACAGGTCCCCATTTCACAAATAGAATCCCAGGTTACCACACAGGAAGAGGAGGGGTCTAGGTTCCTTCCCCCTGCAAATGGGGGAAACTTCCCAAGGCTCCACTCTGTCTGTCCTCCCAGTGCACAGGCCGGTTGGAGATTCTCTGGGGAGCCCTTTGTAATTGGCTGTCTCAAAGTTGTCAAGGCTTTATTGACGTGTTCTCAGTGGAGCACAGGTGCAGCAACCTCCGCAAATGAAACTGTTGGGAAGTTTCAGGGGTCCCATTAAAGTTGCCTTGAACAAACTTTTAGAACTCGAACGAAACGCATGTCTGATTGTAGCTACAGAATCAATGGAACTATATGGTAGGATGCCTTATTTGAAATCCATGAGGTACGAGTTCTGAAATATTTATTATATTTTAATACAAAATTTGGAACTATATTTAAATTTTCAAGAATATAAATATTGATCTGTTGAATCAGAATGTGTCATTCAGAGAAAAGAATGAGTAAATTCTGACTTACAAATTAAATCCTGATTTAATTGAAATCCATTCAAATGTAATTAAATATACTCTCAGTGTCATGCCGTTTGAATGGAAGATAGCGTTGCATTCTATAACAAAGATGATCCCGTAGATATTTTAAAAACAAAAAAGACAAATTTACTGTAGATGAAAGGTCCAAATTACACATTAAAATTTCGATATTTTAGACATGAGTTCACAAAGTTTCACATTTGTTAAATAATGATAATATAATTAATATTGCTAGCGTTTATTTAGGACTTACATGCTATGCATATTCCCAGTGATTTGTTTGTACTCATGTTATCTTAGAGCAAAGTTATGAGGAAGAAACCATTATTACCTGCATTATACAGCTGAGGAAACAAAGGTTCAGAATAAAATCTAAGAACTTTGTCCCAGATCATACAGAACAAGCATTGGAATCCAGATTTTTTTTCTCTCCAGAGTCTGTGCTGTCAAACATTTTGCCAAAAACAATTAAATCCTTTTACGTTATGACTTTTCTTCTACTTTGCTTAGCAAATAATTTTTATTATCTATAGCTTTGTAAATTTAAACTGAAACCCTTTACAGCGTCTTACTATTCAATTGATGGAACATTCTCTATAAAAGATCAAACAGGGTGCTCTTGTTTAGGATTAAAGAATAACACTAGGAAAAGACAGTGTATGTAGTGTGAATTTAAAATACAGCACACCTTTCAAATAACTTCTAAAATTAAAAATATGATATATAACTATAAATTTTTGCCTTCGTGTTCACAACACTTTCCAATTTAGTTTCAGAATATGTTTATTTTATGATTTCATAAAAACTTATCAGTAAAGGGCTATAAAAGCTCTAAGATAATGGTTTGACCTTTGTTCTTTCAATACCAAAAGTAAAACAAGCAATACCATCCAGTTTCAATATATAGGCAGGGGGCTGTCCAGCTGGCATTAGCAATTGCAAATGCAGACTTCACCTTTCCAAGGCAAAGGAGGATGGCTGGCTGTGGGAACAAATCATCTTGGAATAGCCTGTGAGACTGCCTAATCATCTACGAATGTTACTTTGGCACCATCTACTGGACACATTAAATAACAACCAACTCACTGTGGATTTGGGAATATTCAAAGCTATTCCCAGAAATCCCTATTTCAGATCTACTTCTTTGGAAGCCCTTTTTGTAGTAGCAATCGATATCCTCCTGATAGTCAGAATTAATTTCCCAGCCATAGCATTCATTTTCTTCTTTGCCTGTTGATTTACTAGCATGGGGAGCTCCAAGTGGCCATCTGTGGGCTCAGCTTCCAGTTTAATGGAACCATATTAAAGCGTTCCTAGTGGAAGCATTCCTCCCTTGGAAACCAAGATCACTAAATTAGCAGAACCCCAAATCTTGGGGACATTAGGTCTCTGACACAATTCCTTAACTCTGCCATTGTAGTATGAAAGCAACCACAGACAATACTAATGGAATTAGTAAGGCTGTATTATTACAATAAAAGTTTACTACAAAAAGAGGCAGCAGGTTGGAGGTGGCCTGTGGTCCATATTTTACCAACCTCTGATATACATATGATTTAAATCTCTACAATTTTTAATGACTTGTTCTATGACCTCATTAAGTTTCCGTCTCTAACTGTTCAGTGCTTTTGTTTGTGGGGTGGCAGTCAGATGGATACAGAAAGATAAACAAAGATACTGAATTTGCTAATTGCATTGGTTCAATTTGTCTAAATCCCTTATTAATTTGTCTGTATGCTTGTTTTTTCCATTTGCATAAAGCTGTGTAAAATCTTTTGCTATGATTGAGAATTTGTGTATTTTTCCTTGTGCTTTTGACAATTTTCCCTTTATGTGTTTTGAGAATATGATATGAAGTACACACAACATTAAATTTATTTCAAACTAGTGAATTGAATCTTCAATTATTTTCAAGTGCCCTCTTTATCATGTGTGTAATAATGTTTGCTTTAAATCTCTATTTCCTGCTATTAATAAAGTCATACCAGATTTTGTTTGTTTGCTTTATGTTTGCATGGTGTATGATTTTGTATGTTGTTACTTTCAATATTACAGTATCCTTTTCCTTTTCCATTAGTTGGTTTATTGTAAGTCACATATACTTGGTAGTTGGACTGTTGATTTCTTTCTTTCTTTCTTTCTTTTCTTTTGAGACAGGATCTCTCTATCACCCAGGCTGGAGTTCAGTGGGGCGAACATGGCTCACTGCAGCCTCGATCTCTCAGGCTCAAGTGATCCTCCCACCTCAACTCCACAAGCAGCTGGCACGTACCACCACTACAGGCACGCACCACCACGCCTGACTAATTTTTGTGTTTTTTGTAGAGATGGAAGATTGTGGCTGAGATAACAGAGTTAGCTCTAAGAAACAACAGAGGACAAGCTAGCTGAGTGCTAAAACTTCAAGATACAAAGGGTGTTTGAGTATTCAGAAGCTAAACTAGACCCATAATGAGAGAGAAAAGGGGACTAGAACTCAAACAACATACCTAGATAGACTTAATTTCAAGAAGCAAGCTATGGAGTAATTCCCGGGGGAAAGAAGGTAATACAGAGGAGTCTCAAGAGATCCAACTAAAGAAAAAAGGGAGGAGGTTAGATGTTTCCCAGAAGGAGCCAGAATTTAGGAAACTATCAATAAGCTCTATTTCAAAACTTCAGATAGAAACTATCGATAAATTCTCCATCAATACTATAGGTAGTAACTATGAATAAGTTCTCTTTCAAAACTGCAGGGAGGGGCTGGGCGCGGTGGCTCATGCCTGTAATCCCAGCACTTTGGGATGCTAATGCGGGTGGATTGCCTGAGGTCAGTAGCTCGAGAACAGCCTGGCCAACATACTGAAACCCTGTCTCTACTAAAAATACAAAAAATTAGCTGGGCGTGGCAGCGGGTGGCTGTAATCCCAGCTACTCAGGAGGCTGAAGCAGGAGAATCACTTGAACCTGGGAGGCAGAGGTTGCAGTGAGCCGAGGTCGTGCCATTGCATTGCACTCCAGCCTGAGCGACAGGAGCGACACTCAGTCTCAAAAAAAAACAAAACAAAAAGGAAAGAAAGAAAAACTGTAGGGAGAGAATCTATAATAAAAGCAATCAGGGAATGACCCAGTGGGGGACATGAAGCTGCACCACCCAGGCCACCTTCAAGGAAGGATTTGTCACCCGGTTGGTGGGATAGGTGCCAGCAGAGAGTCTTTAGTTGCCAAACACTCACAGGGTTGTCTCAGCTGCTGAGAGCAGTCTGGCCCAAGGCCACACACTTCTGTGGTGGCCTACAGTAAATGACTGGTAGAGGTTGGGGTATAAAGACCAGACCACTTCAGTCCAAAACAGGATAGCTCCGATTACAAAGAGGCAGTGGCCTCCTTCGCTCTTCACCTTTTCCTCTGCCCATTGCTGCTCACGTCTCTTCCTTGTCACTGGTGTTGATCCCAGGAGCATTCTCTAGGAAACATCCTACACGCTAAAGTCCATCACAGAGTCCACTTCCTGTAAACCCAACCTGTGATAGACCCCTTAAAGAGTGAGATAGCAATACCAAACGTTTGTATAAAGTATGGACGAATGTGAGGGTGGAAGGATGATAAGATCAGTAGTGTATTCATCTGTCTTCTTCAGAGAAATACGATCAATAGCTTATATGTGTATATAAATCTATGTAGATTAATAAATGTATATTTATTAATATATTTATATTTATGTAAATCTATTATATAAATTAATAGGTAAATCTAATATAAATCTCTATATTATAACATATAAATGTAACAGAAATCTACATAAATATAAATCTATGTAGATTTAATTATATATAGTATAAATACATTTATATTTATTAATATAAATTCTAAATATAAATCTCACAAATCATCAGTAAAGAACTTACTTATATAACCAAATACCACCTGTTCCCCCCAAAACCTATGGAAATAAAAAATTTAAAAAAAAAAAGAATCCTTTTTGGGATATCCACAGAGTAGCAACAGGAGCAGAGGGAACAACATATTCCCTGTAACATCTCTAGGCCTTTTGTCCTCTTAACCCACTGTACTTAACCATTAGTTCAGTGGCCAGATAAGAACAGGACAATCCCCTTGAGAGAAAGAGACCAGCACTCTCAGGGCAAACAGCCTCCACCTTTAAAAGCGAATCGCAGCGGCTCACGCCTGTAATTCCAGCACTTTGGGAGGCCAAGGCAGGCAGATCATGAGGTCAGGAGATGGAGACCATCCTGGCCAACACGGTGAAACGCCGTCTCTACTAAAAATACAAAAAACTAGCCGGGCGAGGTGGCGGCGCCTGTAGTCCCAGCTACTCGGGAGGCTGAGGCAGGAGAACGGCGGGAACCCGGGAGGCGGAGCTTGCAGTGAGCCGTGATCGCGCCACTGCACTCCAGTCTGGGCGACAGCGCGAGATTCTGTCTCAAAAAATTAAAATAAAATAAAAGAAAAATTTAAAAAAAGCTAATTCCTCCAAAACCAAACACTACTCTTGGACTTTCTCCTAGGCCTATTAGTAACCAGTTTATATTTTCTTCCCAGGAAGCCATGAAATGGGACAGAATGCGGAAGCACCATGAACCCAAAAGTGAGTTTCAAGGTGACAGAGAATTACCCGCACTCTGAGAGATAGGCTCTGAATTTCTAAGGAAATAGTTCTCTAAGAGAGTGCACAAAATATCACCCAAGTGCTTTATGGTATACTGACTTCCCTAACTTGTAAGAGAAGTTAGCAACCCTTTAGATACTTTAGAAATTTTGTAAAGTGAAGGCTACAGTAACCAAAACAGCATGGTACTAGTGCAAAAAGAGACACATAGACCAATGGGCCAGAATAGAGATCTCGGAAATAAGGCCACACACCTGCAACCATCTTTGTTAAGAAACAACAGATGGGCCTGGCTCGGTGGCTCAAGCCTGTAATCCCGGCACTTTGGGAGGCAGAGGCGGGTGGATCACGAGGTCAGAAGATCGAGACCATCCTGGCTAACATGGTGAAACCCCGTCTCTACTAAAAAATACAAAAAAACTAGCCGGGCGAGGTGGCGGGCGCCTGTAGTCCCAGCTACTTGGGAGGCTGAGGCAGGAGAATGGCGTAAACCCGGGAGGCGGAGCTTGCAGTGAGCTGAGATCCGGCCACTGCACTCCAGCCTGGGCCACAGAGCGAGACTCCGTCTCAAAAAAAACAAAAAACAACAGATGCTGAAAATGTTGTGGAGAAAAAGGAAAATCTTTACACTGTTGGTGGGAATGTAAACTAGTTCAACCATTCTGAAAGACAGTGTGGCTATTCCTCAAAGATCTAGAAGCAGAAATAACATTTGACCCAGCAAACCCATTACTGGATATATACCCAAAGGAATATAAATCAATCTATTATAAAGATACATGCACGACTATGTTCACTGCAGCACTATTCACAATAGTGAGACATGGTATCAACCTCAATGCCCATCAATGATACACTGGATAAAGAAAATGTGGTACATGTACAACATGGAATACTATGCAGCCATAAAAACGAATGAGATCATGTCCTTTGCAGGGACATGGATGGAGCTGGAGCCATTTTCCTCAGCAAACTAATTGCAGGAACAGAAAACCACACACCGCATGTTCTCACTTGTAAGTGGGAGCTGAAAGATGAGAATATATGGACACACGGTGGGGAAAAACACACACTGGGGCCTGGCTTGGGTGGATGGAGGGAAGGAGGGCATCAGGGAGAATAGCTCATGGATGCTGAGCTAAATAGCTAGGTGATGAGTTGTTAGGTGCAGCAAACCACCATGGCACATGTTTACCTACGTAACAAAACTGAGCATCCCCCACATGTACCCGGGAAGCTAAAATAAAAGTTAAAGAAAAAAGTTGATGTTAGACTTCATAAAATTCAGAACTTCTGCCCTTCAAACAACACGTCAAGAGAATGAAAAGACAAGCAACAGCTAGGAGAAAATATCTGCAAATTACACATCTTATAAAGGACTTATATCCAGAATATAAAATGAATTCTCTCAAAACCCAATACTAAGAATACAAACTACCAATTTTTTTAAATGAGTTGAACAGACCAATGAAAATATATTCAGGTGCCAAAAAAGCCGTGAAAAGGTATTCAGCATCATTATTCATTAGTAACATGTAAATTAAAACCACAGTAAGATACCAGTACATACCTATTAAAATGATTGACTTAAAAAAGAAGGCCGGGCGCAATGGCTCAAGCCTGTAATCCCGGCACTTTGGGAGGCTGAGACGGGCGGATCCCGACGTCAGGAGATCGAGACCATCCTGGCTAACATGGTGAAACCCCGTCTCTACTAAAAATACAAAAAATTAGCCGGACGTGGTGGCGGCGCCTGTAGTCCCAGCTACTTGGGAGGCTGAGGCAGGAGAATGGTGGGAACCCGGGAGGCGGAGCTTGCAGTGAGCTGAGATCCGGCCGCTGCCCTCCAGCCTGGGCAACAGAGTGAGACTCCGTCTCAAAAAATAAATAAATACATAAATAAATAAATAAAAAAGAAATTTTATAAAATGAAACCATTTTGATTACATTTATCTGTTTGATCCATATCCCTAGAATTAGCAGCAATAATGATATGCAAATAGTATAATTTTCTATCATAAAATGTAAATATAAATGGAATAGAAACGAAGGACACTAGCTAAACTCATTGGTAAGTGTGATGCACTTCTTGCAGATCCACCTGGAGTTCTAGAGCCTTGGTGCTGCTGCCCACAGGAGGAGCCCACAAGAGATGGGCAGAGGAAAATCAGCCCAGGGAATCCTTCTGCAAATAACCCAACAGATCACACTGGCAGTTGCTCCTGGATACTTCCTTATTCCTGATATCTGCAAACTCTGGGTCTAGAGTACTTTTATTGCTGCCTCCACTTTTAGGAACAGTGTATTCCATAAATGTACTGAGCTCTTCTTTCTTCTGGGACTTCCTATTGTTTCATATGCCTTATTTTTGGCATATGAAACAACACATATCTATATCTATATATAAAATATATATTATATATATTATACACCCACACATATACATATATATGCCAGAAATAAAGCATGTATACCTGTTGTTTTGTATGCCAAATTTTGCCTTATATATGTATGTATGTATACGACTGTTTTATCTGCCTCTGTGAACCAGCAACACTGTTAAAGCCCTGTGCTAATCTTTTCCTCAATAATTAAGGAGTGTTGTGTGTATTTGTGTTTAATCTACAATTTATGATAGCTAAACTCTTCCTGCCACTTAAGATCACGAGATTAGTTCAAGCCCTAAATTCATGTCTTGTGAAAACTTCAAGGGCATCTCCAAGATTTCTAGGAATACTCAGTATAGTCATTGCCATAGCCATCTTTATTTTCAAACTCTTGCTTCTACTAAGTTAATACAAATAATATATTAGCACTGTTCCAAACATTGTTTACTCAGATGCCGACTCCAGAGGCTTCCTATATTGTCAACACACACACACACACACACACACACACACACACACACCCCTTATTCACACAAGGCCTTTGCTGGCATTGCTGACTTTACTGATGCTCTGGACAGACTGTCTAGGTTGATATTGCTGGAAATTTGAAACTGAGTTTTGAACACTGTCCCGTGGCATTTTCTGCCGACAATGGATCAAGTCTTGCACCATGTTTATAATTGTCTTCTCTCTTGCTCCTCTTTCAGTTTCCCTCAGTTTTTCTTCTTTGTTCTTTCCCACATCATCCTACTCATTTCTATCCAGTCCTGGTACATTTTACATTTCCTGGTTTTTCGCTAATCATTGCCCTCTAGTGGCTTTTCAAGGTATTTTTCTAAACAAAGATTTTACTTGAAAACACAGATGCTGGTTTTTAAGATTAATTCTTTAATTCTTTTTTTAACACTTCACAAGAAATAGACTAAGCTAGTTGTAGCAAATTTTTAGATAATATTTAAAAAATGTATTTAAGTTCTTGAGGAATTGTAATTATATTAAGTATTTTTTCTACATATTTTGCAAAAGTGGCTTTTCTGGAAAAAAAAATTCTATCAATGAACAATATCAAATAAAAACATCTTCCTTTTGATTAATTAACCTGGTCACATTTCACAGTGATTCATCCTGTTTTGTGTAGTAGAAGAAATCATTTAAAAAGGAGCTCTACTAAGGTTTTTGTTGTTGTTGTTTTGTTTATTTACTGGAACTGGCAACTGACTTTTACTACCCATCTGTGAAATTCTGTGGGCCAAAAAAAGCTATTTTATTCTCAATGATCAGGTCTCAGCCAGATACCTGTACACACACAAGTGTGTGATTAAAAGCATTTTTTTTTTAAAGCTGTCCATTGTCGCCTCTGAGATATATCTCAAGAAGGGTTCCTTTCTTGAGAGGGAATTTAGGGAGGAGTGCTTAGTTTTTGAAGCAGAACTTCCTATTATTTTGAATCTTGGCTTTTCATCCCTCTGTTCTCCAATCAACAACATCCAATATCCACAGTTAAGGCACACAATAGGTATTTTTGTCTAAGGGATTGGTATTCAGGATGAGCTTGGGGATGGAATATGGACACAGGTGTGATTCACAGAGCTAATGGATGAGATACCGCCAGGCACCACATTACAACATTTCAGTCAACAACCGAACTATGTAACAGCATATATGGTGGTTGACCACATAAGATACTGCGTTTTTATTGTATTTTTTTAAGTTTAGATATGTTTAAATACACAGATATCACTGTGTTACAGTTGCTTGTGGTATTCAAAACAGTCGTGTGCTGTACAGGGTGGTAGCCTAGGAACAATAAGCTATACCATAGAGCCTAGGTTGGTAGTTAGTCATTCTACCTAGGTTTGTGTAAGTACACTCTGTGATGTTGGTACAACAACTAAATCACCTAATGACACATGTCTCAGAATATATCCCCATGATTAAGTGACGATGACTGTGTTTTTGACAAAAAGCATCGTGAGAGAAGAGCAAAGAGTCAAGGAGAGTTATTGATCAGTCCTAAAATATACTGAATGCCCTTGACTGTATCTTTTACTAGAAGTTTGATGTCTACAGCTTCTTGAATTAAGGTTGTCAGAGTGAAGTTTGTTTACTATATAGTTAACTGGTTGTTACTCTTTACTGGATTTGATAAATCAGAAAAAAATTCTACGTATAAGAATGAGTTGGATTAATAGCGAAACCCTGTTTTTAAGGGTTTTGTTTGCTTGTTTGTTTTTGTTGTCTTGTTTTACAAAATCTCAAAGGAAGTACTTATGGTTAGAATGCAAGACAAGGAATCTTTTTCTGGGATTAGTGTTTAGCTTGCCTTCATAGTTCTTAGGTCTGAAATGAAATGATTTCCTTAGCCTTCTGAAAACTCCTAAGAAGCATTGATAATTCTGTATAATGATTCTGTATTTATCAACTGCTATTTGTCTTTCAGAAAGCTGCAGGATTATAATATAACAATTCTCAGATACATGTAAAACATATATTGCTCTTTTCTATTTCTCATTGCAAAAATGAATTCTGTAAAGTGTTTTAAACCTCATGGTAGCAGACCAGATGATGAGTCAGAACACGAACATCGTCTTTGCATAGAGAAAACTGTAGAATAAAGTAAGATGATATGTTGAACACTGAATATCTAGTTATGTCCATCATCACTGCACTCTGGGATATGACTATAGCTGCCTTGGATTTGCTAGGAAGAATTTTAACTCACTGTTCCTACTGTATCACATTGTAGCAACGTATCCTTCACAATCTGAATATGCTAGTTAGATAACGGACTTAAAAACTGAGGAAATGAGGTATAGTCATCTTCTAATCCTGTTTTCTACAGGGTAAAGAAATATTAAAATAGATTCTTGCACAAATAACTTGAATTAAAGGATGATATCAATTATCTGATTCAATGGATAAACACAGGCATGGAGATATGGAGAGCTGAACATACTGTAGCATGTCCTTTTGTTAACATTGCAAGCTGTTAAACCATGCTGCTGTGTTAAGTGTTTTCTCATTCTTGGGGAACAAAGCTTTGCTTTTCAGTGTTTGTATTGACAGAATATTGGTCCATTTCCATGTGCCTTCTCATAAGTACAAATAGAACTCTTGAAATAAATGTGCCATAATTCTTGTGGTCTAGAGGGAAAATCATATTTACTAAGCATTTACATAGTACTTAGGACAATCTTAGTACTTTAGCCCCAACATGGGGATAAATCATTGTTTCCCACTTTACATGTAAAATTATGCAAATTGTATTGGTCTATGATTCTGTACTTAATATGGGATGGATATAGATTTCAGGTATATTCCATTTCTTGAAGAAATATTAAAGGACCTGTTATACAGGGAATTTAGAACTACTAGCATATGGTAATTTCTGAAAACGTTCTAAGTAACCATATCAGCCAAATTAAATGCATATGTACCTGCAATCAGATTACTTATCATTATACACTTAAGTATTAATAAACAATGAATCTTCAGGTGAGTGTTAAGAAGAATTAATACCCAGTTTATTTGATTTAAAGGTACCAAATAGCCCTCAAAAGCTATGGTGACAGGCCTGGCCAACATGGTGAAACCCTGTCTCTACTAAAAATACAAAAATTAGCTGGGCTTTATGGTGCATGCCTGTAGTCCCAGCTACTCAGGAGGCTGAGGCAGGAGAATCGCTTGAACCTGGGGGGCGGGGGTTGCAGTGAGCCGAGATTGCACCACTGCACTCCAGCCTGGGTGACAGAGGAGACTCCATCTCAAAAAAAAAAAAAAAAAAAAAAAAAAAAAAGCTATGGTGACAGGAAAGATTAGTTTACTTTCAGGATATTAGGCTGCCATTAAGATAAGTCATCAGTACTAATGTGATTTTTATGAAATGTTTATTTTTTATGTTTAGATTGTGTCCTAGCATGTCTTTATATGATTTTAGTTAAAAAAATGAAAATTACAGAAAATATCAGTAATTTAAATTTACTTTTGAGATAATTTGAAAACAAAATCAATCTTTGTATGGCATTTTTCCCCCACCTGCTTGGTTTGATTTTTGTTTATTTTATATCTCATGAATAAAAGTGTTATTTAATAACTTCTTGTCATTTTAAGAACATGATTGTAATTAATTTGCTTCACTCAGCTTCTAAGATAACCACTAGTAGAAACAGAAGAAAATAAAACTCAGCCATGGTAGTATCTTGTCTGGGTCTGGGAGAATTTTCTGCAGACTGCCTGATTGATGGAAGTAAGTGGCCAATGAGTTCAGCTGTGGGAAACAGCAAGTCATCTATAAGGGAGCCCACCCTCAATATTTCAATGTAGGTTCTTTCTATTTTCCCTAAGTGCCTGCCAGTCTGAGAAATAAAGATAAAGAGTACAAAGAGAGGAATTTTACAGCTGGACCGCCAGGGGTGACATCACATATTGGTAGGTCCATGATCCCCACCTGAGCCGCAAAACCAGAAAGTTTTTATTAGGGATTCCGAAAGGGGAGGGGGTGTACGAGCAGGGAGTAGGTCACAAAGGTCACATGCTTCAAAGGGCAAAAGGCAGAGCAAAGATCACATGCTTCTGAGGAAACAGGGCAAGGTCAAAATCAGGAACTCCTGATAAGGGTCCAGCAAAGGTCACAAGGCAAAGGGCAAAATTAGAATTACTGATGAGGGTCTATGTTCAGCTGTGCACATATTGTCTTGATAAACATCTTAAACAACAGAAAACAGGGTTCAAGAGTAGAGAATCAGTCTGACCTCAAATTTACCAGGGCGGGATTTTTTTCCCCACCCTAATAAGCCTGAGAGTACTGCAGGAGATCAGGGCATATCTCAGTCCTTATCTCAACCACATAGGAGCGCCACTCCCAGAGCAGCCGTTTATAGACCCAGGAATGCAATTCTTTTCTTGGGGACTTAATATTTAATATTCCTTGCTAGGAGAAGAATTTAGCGATATCTCTCCTATTTGCATGTCTGTTTATAGGCTCTCTGCAAGAAGAAAAATATGGCTCTTTTTGCCCGACCCCACAGGCAGTCAGACCTTATAGTTATCTTCCCTTGTTCCCTAAAATCACTGTTATTCTGTTCTTTTTCAAGGTGCACTGATTTTATATTGGTCAGACACCCATGTTTTACCATCAGATTTCATATTGTTCAAGTACATGTTTTACAATCAATTTGTACAGTTAACACAATCATCACAGGGTCCTGAGGTGACGTACATCCTCAGCTTATGAAGATAACAGGATTAAGAGATTAAAGTAAAACAGGCATAAGAAATTATAAGAGTATTATAAGAGAAGTGATAAATGTCCATGAAATTTTCACAATTTATGCTTCATTGCCACAGCTCCAGCCGGTCCTTCCATTCGGGGTCCCTAACCTCCCGCAACAGCCATCCTCTCTTGATTCTCTGCCACTTTTTTCCTGTTTCTAAATTCAAATATCTTTATTGAATAGTAACCTTGACTGACAGGCATTTATCTCCTGCCTAGATGCTACTTTATCATGTCAACATCCAAATTTTAAGTGAACTTTTTCTACATTAAATTAAAGACCAAAATTCCTATTGTACAAATGGGATGGAACCAAGGGCTATCTAAAAGTAAACCGGTGGTGGTAGCTTACTATTTTCTGCAAGATGTAATGTCTACAGGTAAAGTATGAGAAACAGGGAGGGGTCAGGAAGACCTTCTCTCATGGTGCACACTGGGGATTTTACAGATCCATGTGTGTTATCTGGTAGGAATGTTAAAATGCCAGAGGTGAACATAGAAAGAGCTCATTTAATTTCTGCAGAACCCAAACAGATAAAAGCCTTCACAGCAATGAAAGAGCATATGAACTCAACCCATGGTCCACACATATCCCTCTGATTCCAGGTAAGAATAGGATTTGTACCCCAGTTGAAATGCAATGGACATAAACTCATTCCTCACTTCATGTAACTGGATAAACACTGCATCTGGGAGAGTTCTCCTCATTTAGGAATGAGTGTACTTATAAAAGAGGGAATATTAAAATGTGTTACAGAGCAACAGAGAACAAATCATGATGTTTCAGAGAAGAGGCAAACTCCAAAAATATTTACTTGAAGAAATGTAGTAATGAGCATGTTTATTATTCTCTTCAGGATACAAGATGCTTCAACATTAATTAAATATGAGAAGAAGACTACAAGGAAAGAACAGGTTAGTGTGAAAGTGAATAAGATGTAATTTAAAAAGAGATGGATAAGAAAAAAAGTGTTTCTCTATACCCCATAAGTGGAAAAAAAGGCCAATTTAGAAGAATGAAATGTATTTCAGGTAAAATAAATGAGAAGAATGTCACATTTTAAATATTCTATAAATAAGATGGCAATAGTATTGATAGGGTTTGGTTCTGTGTCACTACCCAAATCTCAGGTTGGATTGTAATCCCCACTGTTGGAGGTGGGGCCTGGCGGGAGGTGATTGGATCATGAGTGTGATTTCTTCTGAATGGTTTAGCAACATCCTCCCTTGGTATTCTATAGTGAGTTCTCAGGCGATCTGGTTGTTTAAAAGTGTGTAGTACCTCCCCGCTCTCTCTCTCTTCCTCCTGCTCCTGCCATGTGAGGCACTGGCTCCTTCTTCACCTTCTGCCATGATTGTAAGTTTCCTAAGGCCTCCCCAGAAGCTGAGCAAATGCCAGCATCCTGCTTTCTCTACAGCCTTTGGAACCGTTAGCCATTAAACCTATTTTCTTTATATATTACTCAGTTTTTGATACTTATTTACAGCAGTGTGAGGACAAACTAATACAAGTATTGAGAAAAATTCTAACATTATCAAGGTAGAATAATTAATTTGATACAAAGAATAAAAGAATATTCACACTGGCTTCAGACTTCATCTTTGGGACATTTTTTCTTATATATCCATTGATAGTTTTTTTTTTTTTTTCTTTTGTGAATCACTGGTTAATGTTACTTGCTATTTTTAAAACTAACAGTTTTTAGTTACATAACTGACTCATATATGATGATTCTTATTTAAAAGTTCAAACAATACTGAATTATAGAGGGAAAAATAAGTCTTTTATCTCTGCAGCACTCATAATAATCATAACTCTTTAGATCAAAGCTAATCACTTTCAAATAATATTATGGGAAAACTAAAATGAATCCTTCTGAATCCTTTAACTCTTGGAGATGTATGTTGTTGTATAATACATATACCAATCAACAATTTGCACAAAGATGTCTAGTATAGTATTATACACAGAGGTGAAAAATTTTCAAATTTCTGAAAATAAAGTAGTAAAACAATTTTATGAAATGTGGTTTCTTTAGGCTGCCTTAGCCTAGGGTTTAAAATATGATCGTATCAGCTCTCACAATCTCTATCTTGTTCTTGTCTATATCTGTTAGTGGAAAAATAGGAGGTGGTCAGCAAAGAATGGGATTCTTGAAATTTAAATATGGAGAAGTTGCATTTTTTATTGATGGGGCCAAATCTTACGTACAATGATGAAAGTGAATGTATTAGGTCGGGTAAGAGTTGAAATCACTAGAGAAAAGTTTAGGAAATCAAAGATCCAGTGATTTGGAAGGATCAACTAGGTCTTACACTTGAAATCACTGAGAATTTTGGCAGGAACAGTGTTGAAAAGACTGACAGTGAGCCAGGTGTTAAATTCAAGACATGAGAGCACTATGAATGGTACAATAAGGAGGCATGGCTGGTGATAGTAACATATCACAATGGCAGGGAAGAAGGAGCATGAGCTGGAAGTAGCAATGTTGAGCAAAGAGGTAACTATCTCTCCTCCAGGCCAAGTTGTACAAGGAGGGCAGAAGAGAAAACAATTACTACTCAAGAAAGCTGCCAGGGAATAAGTGTCTTTAGGAGAGAATCTAGTTTCAGACTAGGAAGGTAAGAAAACAAGTTAAGGACACAAAGGATTTTGCTGTTGAATGACTGTGAGTTCTTAAAACACAGCAGAAAAGCTCCGAAATGGGAAGGGATGGGATATGAATCTGTGTAGGGATGTTCATATACATAATGGTGCCTATGGTATGGGAAATGAAAGACGACGTGTGTTTTTAGTAGCGATTGAGGTAAATAAAGACAAACAGCATAATAAGATTGATCTTAATGGTCTTAAGGAAAATATTGAGGAAGAAGCTTTGAGTACAGGGGTTGGAGTTGGGAGAAGAGAGAGTGGTGAGTCTCTCACCGGAACACGGAGATATGGAGGTCTCCTTGACCCCTGCTGAAGAAAGCATGGAGACCAAAGAAAGGGATGTCTTGTCATTACACACCTGTCCCTTTGGAAGGAACTCCCAAGTAATCCAAATGAAAGGTTTTTAGTGAGATAAACAGTGCTTTTATAATCTTACTTCACCTAAGAAGATTAAACTAGGTTTGAAGCTTTCCAGGTTATGTGGCTTGTGGTAGCTGGGGTATAGTTGTGAGGGAAGAAGTCCAAGAAGTAGCTACCCAGATGGCAACCTGAGAGGAAACCAAAAGCCAACAATAAGCATAAGTTGTGAATTCTTAGAACAGCTTTAATGTAAATTATTTCCTATGACTTTTTCAGACTAAGTTTTAAACATAGGGTTTACGGATATAGCATATGATTAAATGGAATTTTTATGTTTAAAATGAAATGAGAAGTAAACAAATTTACAGAATAAGTATTAAAGCTCTATAATTTTACTCGCCCTTTAAATACAGAGAGGGATAGACGTCTATGTAGATATAAACCTCCCAGTTAACAGATACGTATCAAAGAGATTAAAGGCAGGTCAATTTACAGAAAAGCATTTACATTGTTTAGAGAGCATATAGAAAGTTATTAGAGTTGGTTAATGGAACATGACAAATCAGTTCTTTCCTTTCATATTACTGATTTTTAAAAGCAAATAAAACTTATCTGATTGCATTAAAATTCTGAATGTTGGGCTTGGCAGAAATACTATATGTTGATGAAGTTTAGAAGGGGATGAAGAAAATACTCCTTTCCCTATTCCCGTATCTACCTGAGTTCTGAAGGTAAGAGAAATACAGCAAAAGAGTGTAGATGGAGGCCAAAACACAATTATTGCTGATAAAACTTGGGAGGGGATGTATGTGGGTGCGAGATACAAATGACTTCCAATTATCGGATTCCAAAGTTTAAAAACTTGCTAACCCAGTAAGAAGAGTGCTGGTAAGATTTACAGTACGGGGAGCAAAGAGTACCTATACCTTGAGGCCAACTCACTGCCAGGAAGGCCAAGGAAAGGGGAAGTGTTTTGCCTTTGCCATAACAGAATGATAAGGATGGCTTTTTTTCCATGTCAGCAGCTGACGCCCGGGATGTCTCACATTGAGATATAATTTCAGTTATCTATTTCACTATAGTAAATTACCCCAAGCCTTATTTATTTATACAAACAAAAAATTATTATATCTCATGATTTGCTCCCTGTGATGTTGATGGGCATCCTGTGGTAATATGCAGCTGGTGGGCTGATTCAGAGGTCCAAAATGGGTTCGCTCACAGGCCCAGCCATAGCAAGAACTGCTGGAAGGCTGGGCTTACCTGGGCTCTTTTCCCTGTCCATGTAGTCTTAGAACTTCTCCACATGGTCCTTCTAGCAAGATAATTGTACTTCTTATGTGAAGACTCAAAACTACAAAGGCAAGTATTCCAAGACACAAAATAAAAATGTTCATCTCTTAAGTCCTGGGCCCAGGGACTGACATAACATCATTTTGGCTGTGTTTTATTTGCCAAAGCAGTCAAAGGGCCCATTCAGGTTCAAGGGGAAGGCATGTATACCCCATTAGTACATGAGATGAATGTCAAAGAATTTATGGTCATCTTTAATGGGCCATTGCCTTCCTTATGACCATACACAAAATACATTCAACCCTTCCCATGAGCCTTGTGAAGTTCTCATTGCATTATAGCACCATGCTTAGGCCAGGTTTCAGGGGGCTATCATCTAATCCAGATCCAGGTATGGATGAGGTGTTCTGGCCAGTTGGCCCTGGTTCCTCTGTATCTCATAAGCTGTGAACTAAAAAGACTCTTTCTACCTCCACACAGCGGTGAGATGAAGAAAGGTAAGTGCAGTAGAAGCTCCAGTTCAAAAGTGAAGGGAATACAGATGCACTGGCTGTTATTGGTCATTAGTAATTCTGACATTCCGGGTTGGGAACAGGTCTGCTTCCTGGAAATGATTTCCCTTGTTTCTTGCTCCTGCCTTCTGTGCTATTGATTCTGACCTCTGGGTCCTCATCCACATAGAATGGCCATGTTTTGCAATCAAATAGCTCAGCTGAACAGATGAGCCACACCCCTGTCACATATCCAGTGAGGGGGATCAGGGAACTCTCCTGTTTAATCCTTACAGGTTTTGAGGTCTCAACAAAAGGATTTATAGCAACCACACACTTGTGATTTTTATCCTGTTTCTTTTAGTGTGCTGGATTTTATATTTGCTGAAGCTGTTTCTTTTCTTTTTGAGAATCTTTTGCTTGCAATAACTGGGGATGAAAAAACATTTTCTTTTCAATCCAGCAATTTCTGGGCCCTTTATATTTCTTCTAAATTCCTAAAATATAAATTAAAATGGAACAGTTTCTCTCTTTCTTTCCTAGCCTCTCTCCCCCAACCAATGTTGTACTTAATTACAGGAAGCTAGAAAAAGCCTGGTGGCATTTTTCTCATTCTGCCTGCGAAGCTCTCCAACTAAATAAAAAAGTTTGCTAGATATCCTATTTAATTTCCATATTACAACAGGGAGCTTTGTGACCAAACTTTCCAATAACCATATCCTCAATGTTTTTGGCATCCTCATTGTCTCGTGAAGCCCCTTCGAGCTTTAACGGTCTTCTCAAGTCCTTTTCATCTTCTTCTTGCTATCTTCTCCCAGAGCCAATGTGTTTTGGGTTTTTATTGTGGTAACACCTTTATTTCAGGCACCCAATTTTATAGGCTACAACCAGGGAAGAAGACTTACCATGAGTGATGAGGAATCAGGATTTAATATAGGGTAGACAAATCACAGAAGAATGTTACCACTGCATTTGGTGGTCAGCCTGAAGTTTCTGTAGATCAGTAGGGCCAGAAGTGGAAACACACACACACAAACACACACACACACACACACACACGTGTGATTGGAGTGACCTAGGACAAACTGGAAACCATACCCACTTCTCAAAATATCCAACCATAATGATGTGAGTGATTTGTATGTGTAGTTGCTGTGTTCACTACAGCACTGTACACATGCCTGCTTCAGGACTCAGAAAAGCTAAACCGGGAGATCCAGGGGATGTGGAGGAACTATGGGCTTGCCTGCTGCCCCACACCAACAATGTGAGCCAGCAGACCAGTAACGAAGTTCTTTGCACTGCAACACTGCCTGATGCCCTACACAGAACCATAAAACCCAATGGTGGCTGCTTTGGGGCTTGTTCCAATTATCATTTCTCATATGGGTGGTCCTGGCCTGAAATTACAGAGAAGAGAATTCTGGAAAATGTAGCACTAGCCTAGCTATATTCACACAGTACAAAATCGCTGAAAATGTATGTGATTTCTTAGAGACGAGCTAATTCATCCCTAAGTCTAAATTTGTTTCTGTTCTTTTTAAAAGCATATGTATTTATGGGGTGAAACATGATGTTTTGATATATGTATACATTGTGGAATGATTAAATCAAGCCACGTAACGTATCCATCACCGCATGTACCTATATTTTGTGCTGACAACATTTAAAATCTACTCTGTAAGCAATTTTCAAGTATTCAGTACATTAGTATTTACTGGAGTCATCGTGTTGTACAATAGATCTTGAGTGAAGATCTTTTTTTTTTTTTTTTGAAGCAGAGTCTCGCTCTGTCGCCCAGGCTGGAGTGCAGTGGCCGGATCTCGGCTCACTGCAAGCTCCGCCTCCTGGGTTTACGCCATTCTCCTGCCTCAGCCTCCTGAGTAGCTGGGACTACAGGTGCCCGCCACCTCGCCCGGCTAGTTTTTTGTATTTTTTAGTAGAGACGGGGTTTCACTGGGTTAGCCAGGATGGTCTCGATCTCCTGACCTCGTGATCCGCCCGTCTCACTGAAACTGTGTATGTACAATTTGACCAATCTTTTTTCATTTCTCCTCTATACCCCCATCACCGTGACCCCTGGTAATCCCCATCCTACTCTTCACTTCTGTGAGTTTAACTTTTAGACTCCACACAGAAGTGAGTTCATGCAGTATTTTTCTTTTTGTGCCTGGCTTATTTCATTTAATATAATGTCTTCCAGGCTCATCCATGTTGTTTTAAATAACATTTCTTTCTATGTTACGGTTGAATAACATTCCATTGTGCATGTGTATGTGAGTACATATATACCACATTTTCTTTGTTCATTCAGCCATTCATGGACACTAAGGTTGACTCCATATTTTGGCTACATTTTTTTCAAATGTTCAGAGCTAATAGGATGCTCATGAATCTCACAGCACTGACCAGCCAATTCAGTCAAAAGTCAATTCCTAGTTGCGAGGGCTGTTATTACAGAACCCAGTATTTAGCATTGCCAAGTCTATTGCAAGAAACTTGGCTGTAAATAAGTGAAAAAGAGTAGATGGAAAGTAACCTGGTTTCAGCTCTGACAGAATGTTAGGGCTGTTTAATACCAGGTAATCAGTGCTCATTGTATAGATACATAAATTGAAAAATTTAAAGCCATTTAAGGATGTTTCCTAGTAGAAAAATTATTCTGATGAACATATTTACCACATTTTTGGGGAAAATTCACCTAAACATATTCTCTTACTTTTCTGTAAGTGTCATTTGAAACATTGCTACTATCTTACAAAGACTAGACATTTGCAAATGTGGATGTCTGTCTTTGCAATCCAGAAAATGCTCTTAATTTTCATTTTCTGAAATTTCATTGCTGCACTAAAGGTGAGCTTTGTCAAGGAATGTTTTTTCCGTAAGTACAAAGGCATTCTTAGCCTGCTGCCTCTACCCTTTGTTATAGATTTGCTTAGGCCTTATCTTAGTCAATTCAGGCTGCTATAAAAAATATGTCACAATCTGACTGGCTTTAACAGTAAACATTTACTTCTTACAGTTCTGAAGGCTGGGGAATCCAAGATCAAGGTGCTGATAGATCTGGTATCTGGTGAGGGCCTACTTCCTGGTTTGCAGATGATAGCCTTATATTTTCACATGGTGGAGATCAGAAAGAGAGAGGAAATAAGCTCTCTTATATCTCTTCTTTTAAGGACAGTAATCTCATTCATGGAAGCTCTATTCTCATGACCTAATGACTTTCCAAAGGCCTCACCTCCAAACACCATGACACTGATTATAAGGCTTCAACATATTAATTTTGTGGGGACACAGACACTCAGTCTATAGCAGAC
Organism: Chlorocebus sabaeus; assembly: GCF_047675955.1. Lineage (NCBI taxonomy): Eukaryota > Metazoa > Chordata > Mammalia > Primates > Cercopithecidae > Chlorocebus > Chlorocebus sabaeus. The sequence continues at coordinate 88,359,103 of NC_132905.1, forward strand.
CTACAAAACTTTCCGGCCTTCATGTTTGTTTCAGCTAGGAAAAACTTCCTCAGCAGATTTCTCAGTTGAAGCCGGATTGCTGTTTCTGGTGTTCATAAATCTAGCAGCCTGGAGAGAACAGATAACTCTGCCATGTGCTACAGTTCCTCCTCCATTTCAGGTACATGTTCACTTAAGACACAGTGGGTATATACATGTCTACCTGTAATAATTATACCACCTTGACTCTCTCCAATAAGACTTGGTACTTCCATTATTTAGCCAGAGGCCATGTTATATGAATTCTAGAGCAGGCTCTTCCTGGTTTCTAGATGCCACAGAGTCACAGAATAAAGCTCTCTACGTAGTAAAATACTTTCTTAACGTAAAGATGTTCAAAGACTATGGGATGTATAGCCCTTTTTTCAGTATTATGTATCAATACCACTTGAAATAGGATTGGTCCATTTTTATAATTGGTAAAGAATATGCATAATGAAACAGAAATTTCCATGTTACAAGAGCTATCAGTTGAACAAAGATGAGAGAGACAAGAAAAAAGTGAGAAAAGAACAAAGAAGAGTGATTTGGATTGTTTATTTTCCTTTATTATTTATTTCTAATGATATATTTACATAAATGTTCAAAAGTATGGATGCTGTTTTATCCTCTTCACCCTGAAGTCTACTGAAAACTAGTAAAATTGGTAAAAGTGTGAATTATATTGTCACAAAGGGCAGTCTTTTCATATATATTTTTAAATGAATTGCCAGCACTGTAGATCTTTCACCTTACATTAGAAAAGAGGGGACAGGAATTCAATGCAAAGTTAACTCTTCAAAGTGATTATTTTGTCAGGTTCTTTATAAAATTATTGGTAAGAAGTTATTGAATTTAAAGTATTTTACATCAATGAAATAAAACAAGGAGAAAAACACATTTTAACTGCGACAAAATTTTATTAGTTTAAATGTTTTATGGAAATGAAAAAGCCTATGGAAATAGTACATTATTTGGAAGCTAGAGTAATTAAAACAATGCTGTATTGTTGTAAAGTCAGAGGGTTGAATGGATTAAAATAAAAAACACTGAGACACAAACAATTAAGGATTTACTATACAACTGAAAAGTCTCTTTAACCAATTGGAGAATAAATGAGGATAGGCCCTTAACTTACACCACACAAAAACATTAATTCTAGGTAGATTAAACATTTACATGTGAAAGATGAAATAACATGCCAGAGGAAAAGCTAGAAATAGTCACATAATTTAATATTAAAAAGCCTTTCTGAGAAAAATCAAACAAGGCATACACCAAAATAGAGAAAACAGAAAACAGACTTAGACTTGAGTACACACTGTGAATTCTTCAGCTCAAAGATATCTGAACAAAATAGAAAGCAAGTGACAAACAGGGAAACTCTATCTGCAAAAATTACAGATGCCAATAATTTTTGCTTTTTCTGTATAAGGACCTCTTAAAAGTAATTAAGAAAAACATGAGCCCCTAATAGGAAGAGTGGACCAAGAATTTAATTCACATGAGTCAGGAAATGATTAATAAACAAGAAAAAAATCAACCTTATTTTCCTCAGATGTATTATTTTATAATAAGGCATATGAAAATGTAAATATCAATGAAGTAGCACACTTACTAGATTGGTGATTAGCAAATATTAAAGACATTAAATATCCAGTGAGGGTAAAACTATTGGAAAATATCTCATAAACAGCTGGTAGAAATGTAAATTACCATAATCATTCTGAAGAGAAAACCCAGAAAAGCACTATTAAGCAACTTCCTCTAAGTAAAAGATTAGAAGTGATGGAATTGAGATTTTAACAGAGAGATCTCTACCAGCTAGATTTATGATTTTTACTTTACAAAAAATATTTGTAGTAAAGAGTGTATTACTTAGAATCCAAATCAAATACCTAAGCAAAAAAGAGGGAACGTATTGTAAAACTACTAGGTCTAAGGAAGTCTCAGATGCCTTTATTATTCTCTTTTTTCCTACTTTCTCTGAATATCAATGTTAATATATTCTGTAAAGGACTTCATGTTTCATTTATCCACAAGATGAAAACATGGCTACAGACAGCTCTTAGATTGGCATTTTCTGAATATAGCCACTCATTCTCTTTCTCTTTTGTATTTTCCAGCAGAATCAACCATGATTGGCCCACTTTGGAAAAAGCACCAATACTGACGTATCACTTTTGGCTACAAGAGGAAGATTGCAAGGAAGACTAGTCTGATGTGGGTCATGTATGCTTAGCTACTTTAGAAATATATGACCTAAAGAAGTTGTATCCTTTAATCAAAATGGTTGTTATAATGTCGATCTCATGGTGAGAGAGGGATTGGTTTGATGAGATTATTTAATGTGAAACAATCCATAATAGATGTGCAGATATAATCAGACTTCTGAACTTCAAAATGAAAGACTAGTCCCTGAACCATGCTGAATTCAGCAATTCCAACTTGTCAGGTGTCTTGTCAGGCAGCTGCTAGGCTCTCTGCTAGGCAACCCTGCCTTACACTGTAGCTTTCTTTCAAATTTCAATACAGTCATTCCCCAATTTCAGATTTCTTTAAGCAAGTTTACTTAAAGTTTGATTCAATAAAAATTGAATCAAGCAAAGACAAAAAAGTGAAGTATTTAAAAATAGTTAAGAAGGTGACATTTCATTGTCATTCATCTTTGTAAAAGGTAGGTGATTTTTACATTCAAAATGTATTTGCATTGTTTTGCTTTGGTATGGTACTTCTTTTCTTAGGCACACACTCACTTCATTCGTTTTGTAAAAAAATTTTCTGTGTCTATATTTTCTAAATAGTGCATATTATATCAAGAAAACATATTTTCTAAATAGTGAATATTATTGAAACTTGGGGAAATAAAGAGCTAAAGTAGGATAATTCAGGTGGTCAAAGAATAAAAATGCAGTTTTATCATAAAATGGTTCTCTTGCACAGAATATTGTAGGAAAGCCTCCATTTCATTTTCCTGAAGTAAGTTTAATAGATCTGATATTTACACTAAGCTAAGGCAGAATATTTACATAGAGCTTCATCCTTAGTCTAGTAGGCCCAGGATTATATCTAGGAGACTAGTGACAATGAAATCAGTTCTAGCAAGTGCTAATCATCATTTCTGCTAAGCAAATTTTCATTCGAAATCACTTTCCAGTTATTGTAGACCCTGCAGGTAAATCTTTAGTACCACTAGTGTGGTAATAAATATTAAGGGCACTGCAACAAGTCCCACAGGATTTGTATTCTAGTTTTTCTTTGATGAAAAAAGATGTGTGTTTTGGGCAACTGAACTACAATTTCCTCATCTCTATGGTGTTATTCTCAAGGCTAATATTTGGAATGCAATAGCCTGAATAAATGGTAGTTACTGTGATTATTAACCTCGTACAGCTTAGTCTCTCATTCATTCACTCATTCATTCACTTTCCTACTCCCAAAATCTAGTAATAAACGTTACTCAATTACTCAGCAGTAAACAAAGAAAGCTTGATTAATATTATTTTCATACTATTGCCTGAAAATTTAGTTCTTTGACACAGTTCAGTGAATTCATCTTTAATGTTCTTCAGAAAAGTACACTATGGTATCCTGCACACATTTTTTTCATGTGGTTCTCAATTACTCCTAGGGTACAGTGGATCAGAATGACTGGCTAAGTTCTACTTGGATGGACTTGGTGAGGGGGAAGAAGCTAGTGTGTAGGTGGCTGGATATTCTCTGGGTAGAAGGCGGAGGTGGACCCAATTTGCTGGAAAAACAGGTCTGGGATTTTCATCAAAGTAATGGCCTGTAACTTCCCCTCTTCCATTTTCATGTAAAATTCACAGGCTGATCTTTTGGAGCTTCTTGTATTGTTATTTTTCTCAATGTGATATTTATTTTAATCAGGTTTTACTTCTATGCATTTATTTGAAAGGTGGAAATTGCAGCAAATGGCTGTTCTGATTTGCATCTTCATTAAGAAAAACAAATTATAGCTCCATAGATCCACAGTTTGAAAAAGAGATCCATTAATTTTTTGTGTCCATGGTTTCAAACACTTGTTTCTTCTAATTGGATGTCCTGTAAGGTGGGTCTCTTTGGAATCACCACTTGTCTTACAACAGGACCCAGCATAAATTTCTTACCATCCTATAGATGGGTTAAAGAATAGACTTCACTGGAGAAGTTTAGAGCAAGACAAGATAAGGCACAGTTTCCCATTCTCCATTTATTCCCTCAGAGAAGCTTGCTGAAGCTGTGTGCTTGTGGTTTGTGTGCTGTTGCAGAGGCCACTACTGCCTTGAACGTGAAGACCCTGGGCACATGGGAAGTTTCAGTCCCCACTTCTTGTGGGTAGAACTGTGGAAGCCTCTTGTCCCATCAGAAATCGGGCTTGGATTTTACTTTCCTGGCTAGTAGAAGTGGGAGAAAATCCTCATTTCAGCTATTTCTTTGTCAAGAGCAGATACCTGGGTCATTTTCAGAAAGTCTTGCTCCTTGCAAAAAGCTGACAGTTTACTTTCCTTAGAGACTCACTCATCTGCTAAAGAAGTTAATGATAGCAGCCAAATTTCTTATATTACTTTAAAGTATGTCATATTTCTTCAGATTTTTCTTACTTAAATTTTATTTAGTTGGCTTTCACATTTCAAAATGTCTTCAACCATATCTTACTTAAATTCCTTGAATTCTCTCAATATTATTTTCCATGTTTGTGTTATGCCTTTTATTTTTCTACCTCTAAACTGGTCATTTAAACAATCTTCTCACTCTGGATGTTTCAAAATACCACTAATTTGTCTAAATTCAAGTTTAATGTGACCACCTGCATAAAACTTACTTTGTTACCTCTGGTGGAAACAGAATCTGCTTCACTGGAACCCCTTACTGAGTGCGGTATGTATACTATGTAGAAAGCTGGTATCTCATTCTATGAACTCAGCTAAGGTAAAACCTTCTTTACTTCAACTTACTTTCTGCTTCAAACTCCCATTCCAATGGCTGAGGTGGGAATAAATTAAGTCAGTTGGAATATTCACTTCTTTCATCAAGACTGCATCCTCTGCAGGATTACCTAAAGTCAGAATATAATTACTTATTTTGGTGTAATAAGCCTTCAAGCAGGCATCCGGGAAAACAAACAAAAGAAAAACAAACTCAAAATTGCTTAAGTTGTACTTTTTGAAATCTAAAGATTTTACCTCTTCATATCCTAATGCTGTAGTCCATGATCCGATATTTATATCTAATATTAAAAGTAATAAAATTATAAAAGAAAATATAATTGATGTTCTGCCTTAATTTTTTATTGTAAAAGAGTTTTCCAAGCATAATTATAAAAACCCAGAAACCATAAAAAACACTGATGTTTGACTACATATTCATTGTATGAAAATTAAACTCTTCTGTTCTTGAACGAAAACAAAAAGCAAACTGGAAAATTTTGTGAAACATACACAAAGAATAAACAGTTAATTTTCTTAAGACCTTAATAAAAAGGATTTTAAAAACAAGTAAGTAAGTACACAGAACTTCTTTTTAAACATGACATATGAAAACCAGACAGTTTCAACTCCTCTTCCTCCAAAAATCCAATTACAACAAATGTAAAGAATTTTTTAAAAACTATAAAATCACAGGGAATGAAAAAATAAACCACAAGATATTAGAACTTCTTTAGCCCTTTGATTAAACAAACCCACCAAAAATCTTTCTTGATCATTTATCCTGTTTGAGTTATGGTACTACTTCTCTGCACCACTTCACAACAAGACATTTGAGTAAGTTACCTCCTTTTTGCAGTCTTCCCCTTATTTACTTCTATTCTCACTTAAATAACTCCAATCATGCTGTTGTCAGAATCAAGACATTCAAAATGTCTTAGATCAAGGATCATGGCTAAATTTAATGGTCAATTCTCTTTTTTTTTTTTTTGAGAGTGATTTTCACTCTGTTGCCCAGGCTGGAGTGCAGTGACACAATCTCGGCTCACTGCAACATCCATCTCCTGGGTTGAAGTGATTCTTCTACCTCAGCCTCCCAAGTAGCTGAGAATACAGGCAAGATCCAGCATGCCCAGATAATTTCTATATTTTTTTGTAGAGATAGTGTTTCACCATGCTGGCCAGGATGGCCTTGAACTCCTGAGCTGAAGTGACCCACCCGCCTCGGCATCCCAAAGTTCTGGGATTATAGGCATGAGACACTGCACCTGGCCAATGATCAATTTTGCATCCTTACCCCGCCTGACTTGTCAATAGAATATGACACAACTCACCGTTTCTTCCTCCTTAAAACATTTTTTCATGTGGTTTCACAGACATCGCATTCTGTTTGTCATTATACCTTGCTGGCTGTTCCTCATCTCCTTGAGGTACAAATACTGACTGGTAAGACCCAGGGCAATCCTTGGGCTCATTTCCTTTCTATCTTCACTCATGTCTTAGGCAATTTCATCCAGTCTCTAGGTTTTAACTACCATGAATATGAAAATAATTCTAATGCCTATATCTTCAACCTAGGCCTCTCCCCTGAATTCCAGACTTGTGTGTACAAACTCCTATCTCCTATTAGATGCCTAATATGCAAATCAGAATGAACATGTCCAAAACTCTGCTCCTGATTTTTCTCCAAAACCTGCTCCTACATTATTTCCTCCATATCAATAAGTAACTTCATTCTTCCAGTTGCTCTGACCAAAAACCTTGGAATCATTGTTGACACCATTTATTCTTTCTACCTTTTGATACAAGAAGTTATTTTTTCTTGGCTGGCTAACTTCAATGGTCTCAATATTTCTATCCTTGTCACACTCTAACTCTCCACTCCCATTCACAAAGCACCCTCACTAAGAATATATGTCAAAGTTCATACAATAACTTCTAAGGTCCCTTAGTCAACTTCCTCCACACATTGGCTTCCTTTACTTTCTCCCAGGAATGCTTCCTCCATGGACCTTCGTCTGCTGTTTATTCTGCTTGGAATGCTCTTCCCTCAGCTATCCATACGGCTTACTCTCTCTCCTGCTTTGGCTCTTTAATCCCTAAACCTTTCCCTGCATTATTTCCTCAGCAGGTATGTTATTAAAATATAACTTTATATTTTATTTATCTTAATTATTCTATCTTCCAGATAGAACATAAGTTCCATGAGAGCAGGGATTTTTATCTTTTTTTTTTTTTTTTTTTTCTCGTACTGCCATATCCCGAGCCCCTATATTCTCAAGGCGACAGAGTGGTAACTAGCAAGTGGCAAGTCATTTTACTTGTACAGGCTTAAAACTTGATGCCACCTTTCTAAGGAAAGATGAAGTGCAGAACTGAAGATGTGAGAAAGGCCGAGAGTTTGTACAGAAAGCTGTCGTACTCCTAGATTACTTCCTGTACTCTTTACAGTCAGGTGATTCCCTCTTTTCTGCCCTGGACTTATTTTCTTGAGGAATGAAGCTTGTCTTGCACTCTCATTGTGCTCTGTGTTTACCTATATTATGTTATAGCATTATCCTGATGTCATCTATCTTTCCATCAATACCAGCAGACCAGTAGCTTCTCGAATGTTGGGACCATACGTTTTCAGTAATGTAGCCTCAGTACTAAAATTAGTGCTCAAAATTACATTCATTCATTGTTGATTGATTTGCTTAATGGATATTGTAAGCAGGAAATAAAGAGAAACTGAACAAGGTCACAATGAGGAGCTAATGACCTCCTAGAAATGTACTTGGGAAGTTGTCTAGAATAACTCTTAGGATTCTGATTGACAAGTTCTGATTGCAGAATGAGTCTGCATTGTTTTCCTTGTGATTAACCTCAGAGGTTGGAATAAAGTCAATGAAGACATAGTCAGCTTGGGGTATGTGGCTGGGGTGAGGGTTATTTTCCTATCCAGGATGTTACTCTTCTCATATGAAAATAGAAGCAAAAACAGTATTAGGATTCAAATAGTGTATTGGACTGATCAACACTATTCACTTAGAGAATGTTTTGATTATGTTTCCCAAACAAGGTAAAGTAGTTGAGCCAACTATTGTTAGATTCAGATTCCTTGCAGTAAAACTTGTTATAAAGGTTTTGGATCAATCTTTCCGAATTTTTAACACAGAGAATACATTAATTTGCATCTTTATATACTGGTTATATTATCTAATTACAATGTAAGTATGTATGTGTTTTTGTCAATCTGTATATAACCTGTTGGTGTGAAGATAGTATTAGAAGCTCAAAAGAAAATTTTACCAGGAACCAGATAAGAGATTGCTTGCCTTTGCTTGCTATGGTAGGATCTGCATGTACATGAGGTCATTTTTGTGGGCTGGGAATGATTGATTGTGAATAAATAAACTTAGCCCACAGCTGGGGCATTTTGTGACTTTTTAGAACTCATTTTGACCAGGCAAAATAGAATCTTCACCAAGTACCTCAACAAATGTCAGGGCAAATTGGAAAAACCGTACTCACTGAACTTACCTGGGATTGAGGTGTGGAAGCAAATAGAAAAAACAAACAAACAAAGCTTTCTGAGTTCTGTAAAGTAAAATAAGACAGAGATTTATATATTAGTGCTCATTTTCCCCAAAATCAAGCCTGGGCTGTTAGTTGACTTTTCTTAATGAGGATTAAATTAATGAGAGACGGACTTATGTCTGAAGTAACTGGCTTTACTAGGATGAATAGAAATAGAGATAGAATGTGGAAACTGTAAAGGATCTGAACTTTGACCACATACAAGAGCAGTGGAGATGATACTCCATTAGTTCTTTATGAATCTATATTCCAGGAGCCAACAGTACTACTGTAACCTTACCTTCCTAAGGAGAGGGAAGATGAGGAATCCAACAGCCAAACCATTCTACAAGAACAGCCATTTAAACATGTGCCCTGAATCATATCCACCATGAGAAATATGGCCAGCCCTTAAGCAAGTACATGGAGATGGGCTGAAGCAACTGGTGTCACATCTATCTTTTTATTCTGTTAACATTCCCAGTAAATGGGCCCATTTCCATTTATTTGAGTGACTAACATCAAGAGTGCTTCATTTTGTTGGAAGCATGTAAGTGGTCCAGGAAGGACTGAAACAGCTCTCTGAAGGTCATTGAAGCAAGGTCACTAGACTTGAGCAAATGGTCAATACTGAAACATTGGCTAAAACTGAGTAAATAAGTAAATATTTAGGGAGAAAAATTAGCAATGGAAAATGTTGAATTTGCAGTGCTAATGAGATACCCAAGTGGGTATGTTCAGAAGGCAATGGAGAAAAAGATGTGAACATAGTGTTAGAAGTTTTTTCACCTAGATAATGCTAATAAAAATGTAATAATTCTGAACTCTTTTTCTCTCTTTAAACTCTAAACAGGTAACAAGAAATGTTATATCAGAATTTTATAATAATCATGCTACAACAAATTGCTTATAAAAATTTTGTTTAATGCTGAGATTTCAAAGGTGATACCCTTGTATAAACAGGTACACATTTGAAACAATAACTCAGGATTAGTCACTTCATCAAATTTCAAGGGATTGTTTGGCACACATATCTTTTCGACCAATTTTAATGTATCTCTTGTTTCGCCACTGCTTGATGCATTGCAGAAACTCATTTAAAAATAAATTAGTGAATATGAAAATATACAAAACGTCTGATTTTGCTCTCAAATTCCAAGCTTCTTCTAGTAGCAGCAGTAGATTGGATTTATACGTAACTAAAAATAAATAGATTTCAAGACTGAGGAATTAAAATCAGAAGATTTAAATGATTTTTAATTATGTAGCATTAAGAAAACTGGTTAAGTTAAAATTTCATAGGATTGTAGTAGTTTAAAAGTTTAATGGAAGTTTTACATATATTTTTATCAATAAAAGACATCATGCTAAATAGGTGAATCTCCTAGCCATCTGGTTGGTTCAAGTTGGTTGAGTTGTTAAAGTTGATATCTAGATACTCCTGCCTATGCTGGAAGGAGTTACAAGAATTTTTTTTCAGTTCTAACGTTTTAGTTCATGTAACAAGATTTCAAAATAATTTTCTTAGACATATGTTTTCCTTAACTGCTAAAGACATTCCTTAATACATATTTCCTAAAATGCCAATCACAGTGAAATAATTTAGGGCTAAGGTAAACTTCAGAAGAACTAAAGGAAAGGCTGAGGGGAAGTTAATATGTTGTGTAAGATTTATTATTTTCTAATTACTCAGAAACATATTTTTCCCTTTAGCATGATTCTAAGTTGCAAAAATGTGAATTTTAAAAGAAAAAATCTTGTATTTTCCAACCTAAATTTTCAAAAACATGAATTATAGATAAAGCTACTGTATTAGTCTGTTCTTACACTGCTATGAAGAAATGCCTGAGACTGGGTAATTTATAAAAGAAAGAGGTTTAATTGACTCACAGTTATGCCCTGCTGGGGAGGCCTCAGGAGACTTATGATAATGGTGGAAGGCAAAGAAGAAGCAGGCACCTTCTTCCCAAGGTAGCAGGATGGAGTGAATACCAGCAGGGAAATGCCAGATGCTTACAAAACCATCAGATATCCTGAGACTCACTCGTTATCATGAGAACAGCATGGGGGAAACCATCCCCATGATCCAATTGCCTCCACCTGGTCCTGTCCTTGATATGTATGGATAATAGAGATTACAATTCAAGGTGAGATTTGGATGGGGACACAGACCCAAACTATATCATTCTGCCCTTGGACCTCACAAATTTCATGTCCTCACATTTCAGAATACAACCACGCCCTTCCAACAGTCCCCCAAAGTCTTAACTCATTCCAGCATTAACCCAAAGTTCAAGTCCAAAGTCTCATCTGAGACAAAGCAAGACCCTTCCACCTATGAGCCTGTAAAATCAAAAGCAACTTAGTTACTTCCTAGATACAATGAGGATACAGGCATTGGGTAAATACACTCATTCCAAATGAGAGAGATTGGCCAAAATAAAGAGGCTACAGGACCCATGCAGGTCTGAAATCCTATAGGGCAGTCATTAAACCTTGAAGTTCCAAAATGATCTCATTTGACTCCATGTCTCACATCCAAGTCATGCTGATGCAAGAGGTGGGCTCCCATGACCTTGGGCAGCTCTGCCCCTGTGACTTTTCAGGATATAGCCCCCTTCCTGGCTGCTTTCACAGGTTGGTGTTGAGTGTCTGCAGCTTTTCAGGTGCATGGCACAAGCTGTCGGTGGACATACCATTCTGGGGTTTGAGGGACAGTAGCCCTCTTCTCATATTTCCACTAGGCAGTGTCCCAGTGAAGACTCCTGTGGGGCTCCAACCCCACATTTCCTTTCTGCAATGCCCTAGCAGAGGTTGTCCATTAGGGCTCTGACCCTGCAGTAAACTTCTGCCTGGACATCCAGGTGTTTCCATACATCCTCTGAAATCTAGGAGGAGGTCCCCACACTTCAATTCTTGACTTCTGTGCACCCACACGCTCACCACCACATGGAAGCTGCCAGGGCTTGGGGCTTGCAGCCTCTGAAGTGATGGCCTGAGCTGTATGTTGATCCCTTTTAGCCACAGCTAGAATGTCGGGCACCAAGTCCTGAGACTGCACAAAGTAGCAAGGCCCTGGAACTGGCCCATGGAACCATTTTTTTTCCTCCTAGGCATCTGGGCCTGTGATGGAAGGGGCTGCCATGAAGACCTCTGACATCCCTTGGAGACATTTTCCCATTGTCATAGTGATTAACATTTGGCTCATTACTTATGCAAATTTCTGCAGTTGGCTTGAATTTCTCTTCAGAAATGTTTTTTTTTCTTTTCTGTCTCATCCTCAGGCCACAAATGTTCAAATGTTCCAAACTTTTATGCTCTGCTTCTCTTTTAAACAATTCCAAACAATATCTTTGTGAATGCATAAAACTGAATGCTTTTAAGAGCACCCAAGTCACATCTTAGAATGCTTTGCTGCTTAGAAATTTCTTTCACCAAATACTCTTAATTCATCTCAGTTCAAAATTCCACAGATCTCTATCTATAGAGAGCATGGACAAAATACCACCAGTCTCTTTACTACAGCACAGGAAGAGTGACCTTTACTCCAGTTTCCAACAAGTTCCTCATCTCCACCTGAGACCACCTCAGCCTGGACTTCATTGCCCATATCACTATCAGCATTGTGGTCAAAAGCTATGCCACAAGTCTCTATGAAGTTCCAAGTCTTCCCACATCTTCCTGTCTTCTGAGCCCTCCAAGTCTCTAAGGAGTTCCAAACTTTCCCACATTTTCCTGTCATTTTCTGAGTCTTTCAAACTGTTCCAACCACTGCCTGTTACCCAGTTCCAAAGTCTCTTCCCCATTTTCCAGTATCCTTATAGCAGTGTCCCACTCCTGGTACCAAATAACTGTATTTGATACAAATAAATACCTGATACTGGGTAATTAATAAAGGAAATAGGTTTAATTGACTCACAATTCAGTACTGCTGGGGAGGCCTTCAGGAAACCTATAATAATGGTAGAAGGCAAAGGAGAAGCAGGCACCTTCTTCTCAAGGCAGCAGGACGGAGTGCCAGCAGGGGAAATGCCAGATGCTTATGAAACCATGAGATGTCATGACACTTACTCATTATTGCAAGAACAGCATGAGGGAAACTGCCCGCATGATCCAATTACCTCCACCTGGTCCTGCCCTTGACATGAGGGAATAATGGGGATTACAAGTCAAGGTCAGATTTGGGTGTGGACACAGAGCCAAACCGTATCAGCTACAAAAGGAAAATTGTTTTGCATTTTGATTAGATAGAAATAGACTAATATTTATGTTTCAAACATCACTATATTATATATTTATAACCAAGATTAAAATTCAGTTACTCCCTTCATTAAAAACATATCTTTTTTTTAAAAAAATAATAAATATCTGTAAAATGCGAGGCAACATGCAAAAGAAACATCCAAGCATGGCTTTTACTATTGAATTGGGTGGTTAATTCCCAACTGAGTTGCATGACTCCTTCAATTAGCTTTAGTAAATACATATTTTCATCACTCTAGTTTGTAATGAGCTATAAACAAAAATGCCTAAATAAACAACACATTTTATTTTTCTTTTAAAATAAATAAACCAAAAATAGGAAACTTGATTTAGACAATAAGTATTACATATCATACATTAATAAAATATTATTCTATTTACTTGCTCATTTTCATGATTTATGTATGTTAATATATCATCTCAAACCTTGCTAGCAAAAGAGGTGAATAATACACACTGACATAGCCAACTTATTTTAATGACATACAATGAATACATGAGAACAGGCAGGTATCCCTATAAATACGCAATTGTATAAAAAGGGAATGATCCAAAAGTTGGTTTCATGAGAATTATCTTTCCTTTGGTATCATTATCATATGTCCTCACTTTATAAAATAAACCTGAAGAAGAGTATGGCTCAGAAACATCTTTAGATACTAAAAGAAAGCGGTACTAATGTCTTATTACATCCTCATTAGGAACAATATGCAATCCTTAAATATCTGCACGACTTTCTTTCAGGAAATCCACCACTCCACATTGAATCCCAGCCTATTTGCAGTTGTGTGTTGGTTACAGGGTATAATTAAAGGGAGCATGGTGCTTTATCAATGTGTTCAATAAGTGACTTTTGATTAACAGTTTGGTGAAATGTCATCATTGGTACTAATAAAATGACAATAGTCTATTTATTGCCAATGGGTCAAAAATATCATGACAAATACAAAAAGTGGTACATTATATTATTTTTAGAAAGCTTTTGTCATTCAAGGCAAAAATTGAACAGCAACCAGAGATAAGTCTTATTTCTATATATTTCAAAAGACAAGATAGCCATGACATTGGTTATTTGATAGAATAACATCTTATTTTTTTCATAAGAGAACTAAGATCAGTGTAGGTAAGTTTCATTTGTAGGTAATACTAGTATCTTTTCTTCTTCTTAGACTTTCGGAACTTTTGGCTACATTCGTTGCCTCTGTTGTTGTCTGTGCTACTATCACTATCGCTTGTTTGATTTTGCCTCTTTCGTTTATTTATCTGATAAAAGTCAGAGTCACTTGGTTGTTGGTGTGTCCATTTATACGAGGTGGGTCCAGCCTCAAGATCTGGAACATGATTCAGTGAGGAAGATACAGATGCACTACTAGGAAGTGGAGCTGTCATCTGATAAAGGTCAGAGTCACTTGGTTGTTGGTGAGTCCATTTATATGAGCTGGGTCCAGCCTCAAGATCTGGAACATGATTCAATGAGGAAGACACGGATGCACTATTAGGAAGTGGAGCTGTCATCTCATAGTAAGGAAGCTGCAGCACTGGATTATACGCATGCCACTGCTGTGAAAACAAAAGACATTCATCTACCAAAGCAAATCCGAAAGGTTAAGGAAAAAAGTTAACAGTTTACATGTATTATACAATAGCCATGAATAAACTAAACTGTGTTTTGGTATAAGAAAGACAGTGATCTCTCATAGTAGAAAGGTAGGTGTTTCATTAAAGGGTCAATATAAAGAGTTGAGGTTGTGTATAGCTCACTACAATACAGATAAGTGCTATCCAATGGAAATAGTTTTTTGTTTGTTTGTTTGTTTGTTTGTTATGAGACAGGGTCTCACTTTGTTGCCCAGGCTAGAGTGCAGTGGTGTAATCTTGGCTCACTGCAACCTCCACCTCCTGAGTTCAAGCAATTCTTCTATCTCGGTCTCCCAAGAAGCTGGGACTACAAGCGCACACCACCACACCCAGCTAATTTTTGTATTTTTAGTGGAGACAGCATTTCACCATATTGGTCAGGCTGGTCTTGATCTCCCGACCTCAAGTGATCCACCCACCTCGGCCTCCTAAAGTGCTGGGATCACAGGTGTAAGCCACTGTGCCCAGCCCTCATGTAGTTTTAAATCTAATAACTGCAATACAAAAGTAAAAAGAAACAGGTGAAATTAAACAATGTATTTTATTATCCCAATATATCAATTTAAATGATATAATTTTAATATGTAAATAACAAACTTAATGAGATATTTCACTGTTTCTTCACATGAAGTCTTCAAAATATGAGGTATATTTTATACTTATGGCATATCGCAATCTGAATGCTAAATTTTTCTTGAAAATACCTGATCTGAATTTAGATTACATCAAATTTAGAGTTGAAAAAAATATACTCACATGCCCAAGTTGTTTCAAATATACCTAAAAGTTTTCTGAAAACTGAACCAAGTATCGGTTTTAAATTTTAATTTAAATTAATTAAAATTAAATAAAATTTTAAAACTGAGCTTCCTAGGTGCATATGTGGCTAACTGCCCCCATATTGTACAGCATAGTTATTTATTGTTTAGATAGAGAGATACTTCCTTTAAAAACAAACAAGCTCTTAACTCAAATTTCTAACTATTCAAAGCAGATTAAAGATTAATAGAGATACCATGAACTTGGGTCTCTCTCCTACCCCATCTCTACCAAAAGATAAAAAATGCTCAGATGAAGACATTTAGAGTTTTCAGATGAGAACTGAATGTTTACTAATGTTTTACCATAATTAAGAAAAGGTTTTTTGTTTGTTTGTTTTTTACCAAAAGTTTAAAAGTATCATTTTACAGGAAAATGTCTTTCTGTTTAAAAATTGAAAATGGATATTTAACAAATCTCAACCTCCCGTATATGTTGGGTATTTGCAAAAATAACAGTATGTGAGTCAGAAGACCTGGGTTAGTCCTACACCTGTCACTAACAAGCTGAAAATTTTGGGACTGTTGATGAACAACCCTGGACTTCAATTTCTTATTTATGAGGAATTGAAAAAAAATAAGTTCCCCTTTCACAATGAAGTCCATAATTAAGATTTCTGGGCCAAAACCAATTTTTGGTAGTCTCTGGAAATAATTTAGTTTACTCGACCAATTGAGAACCTTCATATAGTTTTGTCTTTAATTAAAAAGAGAAATTTACTTTCAAAATCCATGTCCAAAAGCAATCTATTTGGGACTGATGACATTATGTAAAAATACTTCACTAAGTGAAATTATTCAAATTATTCAATTCTGCAAACATTTTTTTTTCTTTTTTTTTTTGAGACAGAGTCTTGCTCTATTGGCCAGGCTGGAGCACCATCTTGGCTCACTGCGACCTCCACCTTCTAGGTTCAAGCAATCATGTCTGAGCCTCCTGAGTAGCTGGGGTTACAGGTGTGCACCACCCTACCTGGTTACTTTTTTCTATTTTTATGATGGAGTGGGTTTCACTGTGTTGGCCAGGCTGGTCTCGACCTCTTGACCTCAACTGATCCTGCTGTGGCCTCCCAAAGTGCTGTGATTACAGGTGTGAACCACCACGTCCGGCCACTGCAAACGTCTTTTAAAATAGTCATTTACATTAGAACTCTCTACTCAAATTTCACTTGGACTGCAGTGTGTCGTCACTGCCATCCACCCCTTTTCTGTTGACACCGTGGCCATTTGCTAAGGCGTTAGAAGTGAAATTTAGGATGATGGTGTTAGGGCAGGACAACACTGGAGGACAGTGCTGGGACATCTTGTGCCTTCATCCCAGTTTAGATTTGGGCACCATACGTTACAAACAGTCTTCATGTTCTTCATAGTTTGTATCATATTATACACTGAATAAAATGCATATTAAGCTTACCATCTTCTGAAAGGGAAAATATTCTTGAGGTAAAGAAGTATTATGAATTGGTAAACACTGCATGGGAAAGGAAGATCTGCCCACCACCATTTCTTCATTCCTTTGAGGACATGAAAGAAGAAGTAATAAAATCTTAAAATTCCTCTTACAAATGTCATTTTCTCTTAAGAAAAATGTAAGTTCTTCATAATTACAAAGATAGAGAAGGCAAGCTTATCGGACAGCATTCAGTTAAAGAGTAATTAATTACCTTAAACACATACACAAATAATCAGTTATTATTACTGATAACACAGTGACATAGCAATAAATCAATTACTAAATATTGAAGCCTTGATACTTAAGAGTCAAATCTGGCTTTCCGATAGAAAATTGCTGGACAGTATTCTATTTATATAAAGATAAATAATACTTAGATATTGAAAGAGCAAAGCAAGTTGTTAGTATTTACAAAGGATACACTTCAATCTTTTCCAGATATGAAAAAAATTTAAGAAGCTAGAAATTTTCATCAGTTTTTTAAAATGTAACTTAATTTTTTAAAATTTTACCTTAAGTTCTGGGATACATGTGCAGAACATACAGGTTTGTTATATAGGTATACGTGTGCCATGGTGGTTTGCTGCATCTAATGACCTGTCCTCTAAGTTCCCTCCCCTCACCCTCATTTATTTTTAAAGATACCTTTACTGTTTAACTATAAAAATTATGCTTTTTCCTAAACCGACTGCTAATGCTAACACGAACACATTTGCTGATGTCTTCCACACGTTAATTAGTGAAATACCTAATTTAAAAACTGTACCAAAGTTTCATGTATACATTTATAAATGTTATATGTGCTTCTATGGAGAGGTTACAAATGCTAGCCAGATTCTATGGCTACTCTTAAATAGTCTACTTGTTAATTTTAATGCTAATATCAGTAATTCTTAGGATAGGAAGTGTACCATGAAGAAGGCTAAAATTAGCACAGGAAGGTGGAGACAAAGATGAGTCAAGGAGAATGACAGGAAGCAGTCAGATGGCTAGGCAGAACCCCATTTACAAGTGGTGAGGGCACTACTACAGAAAGTCAGCAGAAGCAAAAACTCCATTAAGAAAATAATTAGGTGTCTGTTGTTACAGGAGAGTAAACTGGATAAGCACTGGCTCCTCTGCATTGCTGGTCAGAAGGTACCCGATAACCTTCAAAAAGAGCAGCTTCTATATAACAATGAGTTTGAGGCAAGAATGGGAAGAAAGGATGTGAAGGATGAAATTTTTCAGTAACAGAAAGAGAAAAATATAACAGCCTGTTAAGGAGAGAGTGCTCAGGAAGACCAGGACGCATGTGGGGAAAGTGACGGCAAGGAACAAGATGAAAGGTAGAGTGAGGTTACCGAGTGGGGAAGATATGACTCAGTAGCAGAAGTGGTAATATTAGCACCATGATGAAAACAGCTGCAGATAAAACCACTATTTTTCCTCAGGGGATGCAAAGTTGTCTGCATGGGTAACCGCATGTAAATTTGGAAGTCTGATGGACTGACATGTCTCCCCAAAATTTAAGTCCTAAACCCCAGTATTTCAGAATGTTACCTTATTTGGAAAAAGGGTCATTGCAGGTATCATTAGTTAAGATGAGGTCATATTGGAACAGGATGGGTCCCTAATCCAGTATGAGTGGTATCCTGATAAAAAAAGGAAATTTGAAGACAGACTATTTTAGTCCATTTTCTGTTGTTATAGCACAATACCTGTTTGTGATAACAAACTGGTATCATACAACAAACAGGTACTCTGTTTGTTATGAAGAAAAGAGGTTTATTTCGGCTCGTGGTTCTTCAGGCTGCAGAGTCCAAGATCAGGTAGCTTCTGGTGAAGGTGGCTATGGTTAGCTTCCGGTAAGCTATACTATGTCATAATATGGCAGAAGTCCTCACAGGCAGGAGGAGCTCACGAGAGATGGCCAAACTGGCTTTTACGACAGATCTACTTGTGATAACAAACCCATTTCCTCAATAACCAATTAATCTAATAATCCATAAATGAATTAAAATATACATGAGGGCAGAGCCTTCATGACCCAGTCACCTCCCAAAGGTCCCACATCTCCACACTGCGGCACTGGGGACCAAAATTTCAACATATGAACTTTTGAGGGCCACATTCAAACTACAGTACAGATGCCCACAGGAAGAACGCCATGTGAAGATAAAGGTGATCTCTTGGTAATGCTTCTACAAGCTGAAAAACACCAACGACTGACATCAAACCACCAGAAGCTGAGGGAGAGGCATGACACAGATGATTTCTGATAGCTCTCATAAGGAAACAATGCTGCTGTCACCTTTATCTTGGATGTCTACCCTTCAGAACTATGAGACAATGAACAGCTATTGCTCAAGTACTCTGTTTGTCGTACTTTGTTACAGCAGTCCTAGCAAACGAATACAGGAAATATTCATAAAAGCAGAAGGTACAAGAAAAGCACCATTTTTCTCTGCAAATCACTTTGGGGACATGATAACCCATTTTTTTATACTTTCTTTTTTTTTTTTTTTTTTTTGAGACGGAGTCTCGCTCTGTGCCCCAGGCTGGAGTGCAGTGGCGCGATCTCGGCTCACTGCAAGCTCCACCCCCCCGGGTTCACGCCATTCTCCTGCCTCAGCCTCCCGAGTAACTGGGACTACAGGCGCCCGCCACCTCGCCCGGCTAATTTTCTTGTATTTTTTTTTTTTTTAGTAGAGACGGGGTTTCACCGTGTTAGCCAGGATGGTCTCGATCTCCTGACCTCGTGATCCGCCCGTCTCGGCCTCCCAAAGTGCTGGGATTACAGGCTTGAGCCACCGCGCCCGGCCAACTTTCTTTATAATATCAGAAATATTAGAAGAATAAAGTATTATTAATGAAATGTCATATCCAATATATACACATAACTCAGGTCGTCTACTCTAGAAGTTGTGATGACTTAGGGTCAGTGTACTAAACATAACTAGAAAATACCAGAGTTTTCCTGCTATATTCTAGTGTCCATCTAGTCTTTTCTCTTCCGTCTAAATCTTACCAATAGCTTGTTCCTTTCTAACTCCCGAGGAAGACGAGATATCTTTTCCCACTTGGTACTAGTAGAAGAAAGAAGCTCTTACATTATATACGTGGCTCGACACACGAGTCTATAGAGTGCTTCCCCCACCAAAGTAATAAATCCCCCTTTATGCTAACATTTGCGGAATGTTGTATGCTCAGCCTTTTAAGCACCTTGTGTTAATTATAAAATTCAATTCTCACAGTAACCTTTTAAAGTTTTATCCTCATTTTAGAGATGGGGAACAGACTGATAAAATAACATATCCAGTTCTTGTCTGAATTTGCATCTTGCCTCTGCTACTTTATTAACAGTGTTAACGGACTGTTAATAAACTGTTAATTGATGTTAATAAAGTGGCAGAGCCAACATGCAAATTCAGGCAATCCAATTTCACCACCTCCTTTCCTAACTTCTGATTTCACTGATGTAGAAAAGTTGGGGTGAATGAAGACGAGGAGCACACTGTTTTGTCTGGGGTGCAATACTGCTCTGAAAGGTAACCCTGCATATTTGACAGTCCTGAGGGGCCACTCCTATGTTCAGAGGGTTGATATAACAGAAAGGGATAGAAGGGTCAGCTATTGTTAGTTTACTTGAGAATATTCATTTCTGCTAAAGAAGACAAGAAAAAAAGCAGTATGGACGATATACATGTCTAATGTTTATCATAGACTGTAAACAAGCTAGTACAGCAATACTTCTCTATATATAATATCTATATAGAGATATGTAGATCTATATCTCTACTCTGAATAGAATGTATCTATTCCTCTCCTCTATATATAGATATAGATATCTACATCATACATCTATATGATGTATCAGAACATAATATACCCTGAGCTATTCTATCAGCCCGTGTAAGTTAACCAGACATTACCAGAGAGCATGATGAAGCCAAACATTAAAAAAAAGAAGAAATGCAAAGAGAATGCAAAGAGAAGCACTTTCCCTTTGCAAGAATGCATTGTTTTTGTTATTCATATTTGTTTTTAGTATAGCAAGAGAAATTTAAAAACCAACAAGTGATACATGAAAAAGCCTGAACCACTTAGAGAGGCTGCAGAAGTACTGCAGTCAGCAAGGGGAGGCTGATACAGCAGAGAGAAACAGGGCATGTGTTTATTAGTGTAACCACAACTCAGCTAGTTGGTCCTTCTGCCTGCTTGCACCTTTTCCTAAGTGTGCTAAGTTATCCAATATCTTTCTTCTTGCTTTTCATTGTTTTTAAAATGGATGTAACAAAAGGTGTAATTTGAACATTTTCATTTAGTGTGGGAGCCTTTCAGTTTCCTGACCTCTAGGATAGCTTGCCAGATAGTGTACGTGGAGGCTACCATTGCATCAATAAATCAGGCTACACAAAATTCTAGAAGAGTTTGAAAATTAACATAGAGACGTTATTTCAAAGAGTAAAATAATTAATTGAATGGCTTAATGTCAGAAGGCTTAGTTTCAAAGCTAGGATTTATCATCCTGTGACCTTAAGAATTGGTTAACTTTTGCAACTCCATTTACTCAAATGTAAAGCATAAATAACAGTATCTCTATGATCTATGATAAAACCTTGTATGTGACCTTAAGAATTGGTTAACTTTTGCAACTCCATTTACTCAAATGTAAAGCATAAATAACAGTATCTCTATGATCTATGATGAAACCTTGTATGTGACCTTAAGAATTGGTTAACTTTTGCAACTCCATTTACTCAAATGTAAAGCATAAATAACAGTATCTCTATGATCTATGATGAAACCTTGTATGTCTAAATGATTTAACAGCTATGAAAAGCATGTGGAAAACTATAAAAAAAAAAACCCTACAAATATAAGTCTCTACCCCCTACTACTGAAAATATTAAGACTGAACTTCAAATGAAAATATTTTCTATCATTTTTCATGGGCTTGGAAAAACAGATTCCTTAATTTCATCCTATGCCTAAAAAGTAAGGTTTTACAATAGCCCAAAATATATAAAAACTCCTCTTAGCATAAGAACATATTTGCTTCACCTTTAATGAGAAATATTTTTAAAATTACCTGTAGCTGTATGAATTTATCTTAACACAGCTCTCAAAACTTTGGTTAGCTGGTTCAGAAGAGTGAGAACTCCCTTTAAAAGAAACCGAGTAACAGGTTACTTCATGGTGCATTTTTTTTTTTTTTTTTGAGTTCTAATATTAAACCATAAAATGACTCAAAATATTTTAGGACATAGTAGTGATTTAAAAATTCTATACTCAGAGAAGATATATGCATATCTGACCTCTCAAATCATATTTACAGATTGTTTACAGTACTATGTATCAATGAATTAAAATCAAGCTTTGTCTCAATCAGTGACTGTAAATAAGAATGACACTGACATTGGACTTTGTAAGATACATGATGGTTTGTTCTAGACACCTGTAAACTAAAAATGGCAAATAAACAAGTGTTATTTGCTTCAGTGTACAAGGCAGGAGTTTAACCCTCATGGACAAAAGCCAATTCAACCTTATACATGATGTGACAGAACATAACATACCCTGGCCTATTCTACAGACATTAAAAAGTAATGGCAAAACCTCACTTACTTTTGCACCAACCTAATACCAGGCTGTGTAAGTTAACCAGAAAGTACCAGAGAGCATGATGCAACCATGTATTAAAAAAAAAAAAAAAAAGAAAGGAAGAAAAAAAGAAAAAAAATGCAAAAAGATGCACTTTCGCTTTGCAATCAAGCATTGTTTTTGTTATTACTATTTGTTTGCTTTTAGTATAGCAAGAGGAATTTAAAAACCAACAAGTGATAGATCAGTAAGCCTGAACCACTTAGAGGAGGCTGCAAACATATTGCAAGAATTAACAGATGGCCTCTGTTAGTCTCCTGAAACATGAAAGGGCTGGAGTAATGTTATGACATTCTCTGGGCAGCTAAATCACGAATGATCTGTTCCTGACATGTGTGCAGCAGAAGTTGCTGAAGTCATTCATGTCAGGACATTTTTTCCACCCCTAGGAAGGGTAACTCTACAGTTGCCTTTCGCCACTTTGCTCTTACAGGGGCTTAAAATCCTGGGCAACATGTATAGAAAGGTTTTCCCAGATGGACTAATGCCCTCTCTCTATCTTCCAAAGAGTACGGATTCAATACCATACATTAGCAGTGACAAGATTAGTAAATACTCTTGCTATATAAAAGCTACAGTTGTGTGACCCCAGTTCATTTAGATTTGATCAATTTATAAGGGCCAATAGCAACCATCATAGCTACATGCTGGCTGATACTAAAACGAGTATCTTACATTTTATTTTTAGAAAAGATGCTATAGGTTTGTCAAGACTAATTAACTATATAACATTATGAATTAGACATGTGTTCTGAGAAAATTTAACAATGACCAGATGGTACTTTTATTTTTCATTTTTATTTTTTGGTCTTCCACTGTATAGGAAACAAATTGCTTACACCTCTGAGAATAGTACTAACCACAAAACACTTTGAAGATTAATCAGTGACAGGACCTACCAAATCGATACTGCACGTTAATTGGTCTTCCATATAAACGAATTCCATTCAGCAAAGCTATGGCATAAGACACCGATTCTGGGTGTTTAAAGCAGACAAATCCAAAAGACTTCGGCTTTCCTTCTCTGTCTTTGCATATAGTCACTTTGGTTAGTGGCCCCGCCTATAAGAAACTTAAAAATTATTTTCTCATAAATCCAAAGATTTTTTTCAT
This sequence comes from Chlorocebus sabaeus, assembly GCF_047675955.1. NCBI lineage: Eukaryota > Metazoa > Chordata > Mammalia > Primates > Cercopithecidae > Chlorocebus > Chlorocebus sabaeus. Next base: position 88,382,538 of record NC_132905.1, read on the forward strand.
ACTGAAATAATTCAACTTTAGACTAAAGAAATGTGTTAGCAATATCTTTATGTGGCTCTGCTGATAATGTATCTTTCTAATAATAAATATTACACTTCCTCACACTTTCTTTGTATTTTCTGGCTCACTGGGGAAACATGCATGGTGTTAAGAACAGGAAATTCTAGGTATTAGTTTCAAACTGTAAAAGAAATGGTAGACTATCCTTCTGTTAGGCTTAACAAACTAATTTAGAAAACACATAAATCTAAGATTAAAATACTACTTTGTCTCCATATATATTCACGGTGTTGAATTCAAAAATTAACTGAAATGAGAAATTCAATTTTGGTTGAGTTATCCTCAAAAAAGCTATCAATGTTATATCATAGTTTAAATTTTCTGTCATGAAGATTACATATCTTTACAAGAATAAATAAATTTATTACGCATTTTGATTTGGAAACTCCATTTGGTAAATTTCCAAAGGAAAAATGTTTAAATATGTTTAAGACTTTTAAGTATATTGCATTATTTGTAAGTGTGAGAAATTAGAGAGACTCTAAATCTAACAACTGGAGATATTATTTCATGGTGTGTTATTAAAATGGAATAAAATATAAACTATAAATATTTAGATTATATTGACAGAAAAACCTAAAACATGCAATGAAGATTTAAAAACACAGAGCCAAATATCATAGAAAATTGTTAATTACAAGTAACAAAAAATTACATCACAGCCATGATAATGACGGGAGGAGGCACTTACAAACACAGAAACTGATTTAATGCTGAATGGTTCAGACTTTAATGACTGATTATTTTTCTCTGTAGAGTTGCATACATAAAAAAATTGCTTTTACTCTCAAGAAAAATATTAATGATCATATTTAAAATAATTCTGTGTGTTAAGATTTAGTCTTTTCCTTTCATTCTCTGTGCTCTCCCAGGGATTAGCTTCCCTTCCCATCTGGCTTTAAGGACCACCTCATCAACAAATCTACTTTTCCCGCTATGTCTCTTTCATGGAGACATCTCCTGGAGACATCTATGTTTTTGTACTTCAATCTCAACATATTTGAAACTGAATTCATTATGTTTTCTCCAAATCTCAACTCTAGTATTAAAAGTGCAATGATAATAAATCTGATTTTCTCATTTCCAAGTATAATCAGAAATTTGAAAGAAAACAGTAAAAGGATAAATATACTGTAATATAAACAAAACCAATAAAATTGGTGATTTTTATACTGATATTAAATAGATGTAATCACTATGGGACAGAATATGCTTACGTGATTTGAATTTTGACATAAATTTAGAGAATCCAAAGCATTTTTAAAGATAAAATTCAACATGAAGACTTATAGCAACAATCACATTATCTTATAGTATTTTTTAAACCACAATGAAATACATAGTGTGATAGTTGTCAAGTTTTGCTGGGTGTTGGAAGCCTAAAGTGGAAAAGAAATTCCACTTTGGCAATTCCTTTCAATATCTAGACAAAAATAAGAACTTATGCTTCTTACCTGATCTATTAAATAAAATTTACATTTTGCTTAGGTAGAAGAAGGAAATTATAAAAAATGAGAAGATAATATATAGTCTTGTGGATCCACACAACTGATATTGATCGAGTCCTGATTAACTAAAAATAATGGTTACTGGATAATGCAATCCCACCCCAGTCTTCCACTCTCCTTTTTTTTGAGGCTCAGAGTGAAAGAAGTCTTCTGGAGAAAAACAACTCGAAGTTTACTTTATATTTCTTTCGGTTTTTGGTGGTTTTTTTTTTTTTAACTTAATATAGTAAGTTTTAAATGATACTGAATGAAAAAACTGACATGGATTAGAGTTGATAAAAAAGGAGACACATTTACAAAGATGAATTAAAAGGATGAACCTAAAAGTCTTAAAATCAATATTTTTCAAATAATAAAAAAAAATTTACATCCAGGAAAGGAAACTGTATTCCTGGAAAGAACCCTCTCTACCAAATTGTATCTATAATCAAAAGAGGGTTGCTTTAGTTGTTTAGAGACAAAAGTAAGTCCTTTCACAACCAAATAACCCGTATGACCCACTCAATCCTGAAAATTTAGTTCTGCAAATGCCTCCCTCGGAACCTTCCCTTATTCTGATAGGAGGAAGTAACTATTGATTTCTCTTGATGTTAGTCTTATCACTAATAACAGCAGTACCACTAGCAGTAGTAGCGGTAGCAAACAGTGAGTTATTACGGCTATCATAATGAGTATATGAGTGATAAATGAATATATAATGAGTGATAAATGAATAAATCACTCATGAGTTAAAATGGCTATCAGCTGTAGCCATTTTACCATTAGGCCATCTATTCCGACAGTCACATTATACTGCAGATCCTATTACTCTCTTTTGACATATAAGGAAACTGAGGCACTGAGGAATTCATTGACAGGCTCAGAGTCACACTGCTGACCTCAGAACTCGCACTCGGAACCACTTTTCTACTATGTCCCCTTCTCTTTTTATCTGTAATTTTAAGTTTTCCCTTTTAGGAAGATGAAAGGGTGTCTCTTCAATTTGTATTCCCAGCACCCTCCTTAGTATTTGGGAATTCCCGATCATTACACGGTTAGGGGAATGGCTGAATGACGGTATCTTTCTGGCAAGTGAGACCTAGCTGTATAGGACAATACGGTAAGTGAGCGTGTATACAGGACACAGCAGGCTTAATCCTAGAGGTACGAGGTCTCAAAGTTTCCGAAGGTCCTCTTGGCATGAATGAAAGGGCCTTGGCCAGGGAATCAACTGATCACAGTCACGGTAAGTTGGCTGCAAATCATCTCAAATCTCACTTCTCATGCTGGAATAAAAATACTCTCCGCATAAAAGGACTTGAAGGAAGAAGCAAGGTGTAAAAGGAAACATTATAAAAGCGACTCCTCTCCTTTTGCGGGATGTCAGCGTGCTGACTACTTGACGAACAGTGACCAGGCGGTTTTCGGTTCTGCCTGAGCACACCCGAGGCCCAGGCAGCCTCTTGAAAGCCCTTAATCAGAAACTGGGGTTGAGGGAACCCCGTCCCTGCCCACCCCCAGGACTCTGCAGCGGGAATGGGGACGGGGGAACGCTCCATCACTTCACTCCCCAGCCGCTCACCTGGAGACACGTGTGCCAAAGCGAAACCAAATTAAAACCACTGCTCAGGATGGGGCGGAAGGGGGCCGGGCTCCGGGTGGTCCAGGTGCGCGCTACGCTTCCGGCCCGACGGGCTCCGCCCCTCCGCCGCCCCTTCCCGGAGGACGGTACCTGAAGGAACAGCTCGTACAGAATCTCTTCCCGAACTCGGGCCTCTAAATTCCCCACAAACACGGTCCTGTCGGCCTCCTCCTGAGCAGGGAACATCCTCCGGTCTCGGCCGTAGAATGAAGTAGGAGCTGAGACCCGGCCCCTTCTCCGGCTTTACAGCTCCGCCTGGGTGAGGGGGCGCCGCCGGCCGGCGCCGGGAGCGCGCGCAGGGGGCCAGGCGAGGCCTCAGGGCCACGCCCCCAACGGACGTGGGGAACCGCCCACCGCACGGCTCCCTCGCCTGCCGTAGGGCTGGGTGGTGGGAGAGTGGGTGAGAGTAAGAAAGATGAATGCCTAAAGGGCCTTACCCTTTAGCTCCTGGGGTGGCTTCCTTTTTTTCTGGCACATTAATTGATTTTGGATTTATTCAGTCAACATTTTAAATACAGTGACTGTAGAGATTATTTAAATTGTAATAACTTCATTGCGGAAGCTCCCAGGCAAATGCAGGGAGATTCATTTCTTTGTGTCCGAAGAATAAATGAACAAATCACGAAGATATTAAATTATAATTTTTGAAAGAATCGATGTTTGCATGGATGTGGATACAACAGAAAACTAGAATTAAAGTTTATTTTCCTAGAAAGTGCTCCCTAGATGAGTTTTTGAAACTGGTCACAGATTTTTTTTTTTTTTTTTTTTTTAAGACGGAGTCTCGCTGTGTCGCCCAGGCTGGAGTGCAGTGGCGCGATCTCGGCTCACTGCAAGCTCCGCCTCCCGGGTTCACGCCATTCTCCTGCCTCAGCCTCCGAGTAGCTGGGACTACAGGCGCCCGCCCGGGCGCGGTGGCTCAAGCCTGTAATCCCAGCACTTTGGGAGGCCGAGGCGGGTGGATCACGAGGTCAGGAGATCGAGACCATCCTGGCTAACTGGTCACAGAGGTTTTAAGTGGACTCCAAAAGGAACTTGAGAAAGCGAATACCAAGGGATATGCTGGTGAGACTGAGCAAGTTTTGTGTCTAAGCCAGTTTTTGAGGATGGCAGCTGGGGCTGTGCTTTGTTTCAGGGCTATACTTTGTATATGGTGTACCAGGCTAGAGGCTTAGTTCTTTCTTGGGGATAATTTTGTTTTTAATAAAAGTCTTAAGAACAATAAAATTACAAGAAAGGAGAGAGAAACCTTAGAATGTCAGTACTTTGGTAAATCAACTGTCAACTGTTAACTTGGCTTCCGTTCTGAAGCTACCATACGTCTACATAGGACCTTGAGATCATCCCATGAATATCATATAGGTAATCAGAACATTATTTGACCTTTAGTTTCGCATCGTGATAAAATTTCATTTTGAATTGAGGAAGCATGCTTTTATCTGGTCGATGGACCAAAAAAAGTCATCTTTTCTAATGAAAAGGTACACATTTTAGGAAATCCTAATTTCTAATTGATCTCTGACATTACATAGTTTTATTGCTTTGAACAAGTGATTTGTCTTTGGAATTCGGATTCTGTTTCTTAAGGAATGGATTGGACTAAATATAGTTACTTCATTTAATAGGTATTTTCTGAATGCTTAATTCATGGAAAACAAAGGTAAATATAAAAATTTGACCTCCTAAAGCTTATATTTTGGGAAAGACAGCCTTTCTACCCTCACAAATATAATATAAATGCTAGTGACTTCAGTAGTTACCTTCAACTGATATAAGTCCTGTCTCCATTTTTTTTCCTTTTTCTTTGCTTATCATCAGTATAGTTGTGGTACAGTAAGAAGGAGTTAGGGAAACACTCATATTGTAGGCAAATAAATATATGTTGATCGAATGAATGGATACTTGCAAGTCTCTGTTATGTGTAGACCTCTCGATTTATTTGTATTCATTTGCTTCATAAATCTTATCAAACCAACAGATTTCTTCCTTAAATTCACCTCAGACACTTCTTATATGGGAGCTGTATCTTCAGGTTTCACTTTAAACCATTGCATGTATATGAGTGTGTATGCTACAAACCTTGAACTACACTTGTAATTAATGTTCATATTATATTGTTCTATTGAAATTTGCATCCTTATTTGTCTACAAATGTGCATAATTTTGGTGTTCTAATATCCTCTTCTGGCTGTACATAAGTTTATAGTGCTTATAATTCTAGAGTACTTAGTTAATATTATGAACTCTGAAAGTCAGCTCCTGTAGTTAGCAATTTTTTCAGAATATGATCTCAATATATCATTTTTCTAATGTAAGCATACTGTGTTTCTTAACTCATATTGAATGCATGCATGGTAATAAATCTAGTAGTAGGTTAAAAATAATTCACTTCACTTTCAGTATTTACTGGACCATTAGTCATATATCAGGTTTTAATGGGTTAAATACATGTAACACTCTATAAAGAGCCTTTCTTCATTTATATCAGGTTGTCTGATGTCCCTAACTGAATGAACATATAATAAATGAAAATATATGTATATGTACATGTATACCTCTGTATGTCTATATATGTATAATTAGAGCTCCTTTATCTTCTTTTGCCCAGCCAACTCTTTTTTTTTTTCTTTTATTTTGAGATGGAGTTTTGCTCTTGTCGCTCAGGCTGGAGTGCAATGCCGCAATCTCAGCTCACTGCAACCTCTGCCTCCCAGGTTCAAGTGATTCTCCTGCCTCAGCCTCCAAATAGCTGTAATTACAGACAGGTGAGTGCCACCATGTCTGGCTAATTTTTGTATTTTTAGTGGAGACAGGGTTTCACCATGTTGGCCAGACTGGTCTCAAACTCCTGACTTCAGGTTATCTACCTGCCTTGGCCTCCCAAAGTGCTGGGATTACAGGCGTGAGCCACCGTGCCCAGCCTTGCCCAGTCAACTCTTACTCTCTTTTGTAGTTAAGCCCAGGCAACATGTCCTGCAATGCTTCTCTGAACTCTGCCTTCCAAATTAGCTGGCCACTCCACTTGTGTGGTTCCATAATTCCCTAGGTACACTTCTGTCATGTCCTTCTCATCGGGAACTAGTATAGAGTAAATATTTTTCAGTACCTAGGACAATCTCTGACACACCTGTGGGTGTATAATAAATAGCTGTTGAAATAATTAAGATTAAATAAATGAATGTCTTTACTTTGTATCCCCAACAACAAAGTCTGTGCCTGGATATCAATAGGTACTTAATAAAAGCATAAATGAATGAACAACTGAAATGGAACAACTGAATGAACAAATGAATGAACAACTGAAATGGAAGGAAGGAAGGGAGGGAGGGAGGGAGGGAGGGAAGGAAGTTGGCCAACTACTATTAAGGGATTTTATTGGATGCTTTTTAAAATTGAACTCATTTTTGTCTTCACTTTTTTAAACCCTTATTTTGTCTTTATTCTGATTTTTTCCTAACCATATTTTTGTCAAGTAAATACAGTTTTTAAATTGTTTTACATGTATTAGATGTTTATTGTAAATAAATATTTTTAAAATTTAAGGAAATAAAGTAAAAATTACTGACAAATTTATCATGCAGAGATAACTATTTCAGAGGAAAACCTTCCAGACTTTGAAATATATATCACACTTTAGGAAAATAAACCATGCTATATAATACTGTTTTTCAGCTTGCCCTCTGCCCTCTAAAACTGTAATGAAGGCCCTTTTACACCAATAAATACTGATCTATCTGTATCATTAGTTTTAATCCATAGTAGATACCTAATTAGACTAATCTCTCATTGTTAGATTTTATATTGCTTTCATTTCTTGACTGTTATTGGAATGGTGAGATGAACGTCTTTGCTCATATATTTGTGCACATGTGGGCCATTTGCCACATACAAGGACCCTGGATGTGTCTGTAGGAAAGTCTCTTGGATTTTCTGTAGGAAGTATCTTTGATGCTTAATTGCTGAATCAAAGGGTACAACTGGTAAACATTTTGACACACTGACAAATTAATAAAAGGTTGTGACAAAATATCTTGTGATAAACAGTGATTTTCCATCTCAATAAACACTAATTAACTTACTTGTAAAGTGCTTGAAGAACGCCTGGTGCAGAGGACTCAATAAATTTTAAATCTTCATCGACATCATCACATCATCATCAGGAACATCCCCTTTGAGTTAATGTTTATTGTGAGTGTGTATGTAAGCTACTTACAATCATTTTTTATATCCAAGGAGGACTAAACAAGTGCTTAAATAGATTATGTCTTACTAAACTATTGGCATTTTGTAACTTTGTCATCCCCCAATATTTTCCTATGTAAGGCAATAAACGTTAATAACCTCATCTTTCTCATATTAGCAGTATGTGAAATACATGATAATGAAGAAGCATAATTTTAAATTTTGAAACTCTGTATTATACTGCCTGATATGCCAGTATTTTTCAGTATGAACTCTTTAGAATTGTAAAGATGAAAGTAAATGTGCAAGACTCATATTATAATGCTGCATCAAAAGCACAAAGAAAAAAGGAAATTATAAGTGACAGAGGAAAGATTTGTATTTTAATTTATTGAGTAAAACTTGTTAGGAAAAATTTGTTTTAGGAGGTACAACACATCTTTCTTCCCATATTCTGAAATGATGTGGCTTATTTACATCTTTGTTAGAGAGGTGCAACTCTTACAGCTAAGTGCTGTGGAAGGGCCTAGATTAGTTTTGGTCTCCAAACAAATTGTAGTGGTGGTGGTGTTTTAAAAATGGAAATCTCATGTAAAACACCAAGAGATCAAACGGTTCAAATTAATGATGGAATTTCCTCAGCAGTTAAATTTTCGTGATTTTTAAAAAACTAATACCTCATTTTGTTTGTGAATTTTCTCAAATACTTCCCCAGACCTCAGATTAGTTTATGCAGATTTATGACATATAAAAAACACTTCTGTTCTTACCGTGCTTTTGGAGCTTTAGAGAAACTTGAATTTTTGAAAAATGAATTTAATTTTTAAACTTGTAATTTATGTACTTAGAACAACTCCCAATTTTTCTTGCTTACTAAAAGTCCACTGCTGGTAAGAAAAGAAGATAATTATGTAAACACGTAAAAAGAAAATGCACGCTAATTTTAAAATGGTCATCATATTAAAGACTTTTTTATATATAATTTTCACCTTTTAGCCTCAAGTGATGAGCCAAAATTTTGAATTTTAAAATAGCCTCTGCTTTGGGGATGTAAAATAACATAAATATGAAAAGCTCATATTTTATACTTGACAGAGCTTGATGGATATGGATTTCATTATTGATTTATGGTATATAAAGATATCTTAGTTTGTAATCAAAGTGAATATAAACCACAACTTTTTCTGACTCTTTCCATTTCTAGCATTTTCTAACATCACATTTGCATATTTTTCCTGACCGCTTCTGAAATCCTGAGGTTAAAAGGATACAGAAAGATGTAATTAGATTTATCATTCCCTTAAATTCAACTTGTGTAGCTGAAGGTTTGGTTGTGACTTATTACAGAGCCTGTGACTTAAAACTCCTTCCCACAACCACAAGCTAAAATGGGAGAAAACAAACTACCTCACCTTTTCAACCAAGAGGGAGGAGCAAAAATCAGTGAACTTTTACAGTAGAACCTGCCAAGCCTGTGACGATCCTACCAAAAAGAAACCTCAGTGAGTTACGGAATTTCCTTTTTGGTGAATTGAGTGCTGCTTTTGCTTTTCTCAGATTCCAAATGAGAGTATACATTTTTCTTTGTTTGATGTGCTGGGTAAAGTCTGATAAGATATTAATAATTTGATTTATCTTTAAAAATTGCATATAAAATAGTGTGGTCTATATTCTGGGATAAAGAATGTTATGATATAATGGGATAAAAATATGCTATGATTATTGGTACTAATTATAACAAACATTACTATCAAGAAAACTTCTATGTGTGTGTGCATGTGTTTGTTTAATACGTTGACATTTTGCATTGTATTTACTTGCCAGATAATTAGTAACTACAAAACCTTTTTTTAAAAAAAGATGTAACTGGAGAATAAATAGGAATACTCAAGAGAAAAAAAATTCAGTAATGGAGAAATTAATTAGGTATTTAAAATTATACCTTAAATATCTTGTTTCAATTTTATTTGTTTCACTAGCTCTACTTTTGAAGAAAATTCTTACTTGGATAAATTATTGATTGCAAAACAAAATAAACATGTACTACAACTTTTGCTCTCATTCAGTATGACAAAAAACAAAGCTGTTTTATGGTAATAAGGTAGAACTTTATTCTGGTTTATTGGTGTATAGTAATAAAGTTTATCAATATTAAGACTATCATTTTCTACTTTATGATAAAGCAGAATTACTTGTTCAACTTGATAATTTGTTCTGCTTTATGGTAATAACAGTGACAAATTTAAAATTCAAGATGAATAGTTTTCCATAGGGGTTTTATGAGAGCAGATTATTTCCTTTATGTTTTAAATTTATTTGAAATTTGTTAATGCATACTTGAATAACTTTAAAAATTAACTAGAAATTAACGTTATTTCTTATGTTTTTAATTGGCTATTTGAGATAACCATAAATTCTGGAAATGTTTGAATTTTATATTTAAATATAGAATCTAAATACTGATATGCAGTTTATAATTTATATTATTACTCTGAAGTTTCTTGATAGGGATTTTATGTTATTATAATGTATAATAGTGGCATCTTAAGTTGAAAGCCAGAGAAATTTGAAGTCTAGGCCCCTAATCTTATGTGTCATTTTTAACACAGTTATAAACATTTTAATATCATAGTTTACATTAAAAACTTATTTGGCAGACTTTCTGATATTATTGTTCTGATTAGTATTTAGTCAGTTGCCTACATTTTAAGTTGGGAAAATTCAAACATAATTGCTTTGTATGTTTCTGTCTGCTAATTCTTGTATAATGATGATTAAAATACAATAGTAGAACTTTTAGATATTAACAGTAGTAAATAGAAAATAAGTGATTTAAAAAGTTTACTGATCCTCAAATTCCTTTTTAACCCATGTAGCCTCTTTGCTTTCTCTCATTTTCCTTGAATCTCTACTTCATTAAAAAATTTTGTTGATTTTCAGTAGTTTATTTCATACAAGTGTGTTTTATTTATTACGCATGCTCCTTTCTTCTCCACTAGAGATTCTGATATATACCTCCAAGAGGGCATGTTTCATGTTTCTCAACATGAAAATCATTGATTACATCTGCCTTTAATAAAGAAATGATATTCTGAAAAGCAAATTAGTCAGGTGTTTTTAAAAATTGTAAGTAGAATAAAATGGGAGGGGAGAGATAGGTCAAAAAACTTTATACAAATATACAGTACATCTGTGTATTTACATATTTAAATTATATGCATATATGCATATTTATTCTTAGTACAGTTGCCAACTTATTGTAACTATTTACATTGAAACTTTTGTTGTTGCTATTATTATATTGCAAGGGTCAGAAATTCTTTTTTTCTTTGGACAGGGTCTCATTCTGTCACCCAGGCTGGAGTATAGTGTGAAGGTCATGGCTCACTACAGCCTCGACCTCCTAGTTTCAAGCAATCCTCTGGCTTCAGCCTCCAGGGTAGCTAGGGCTACAGGCACACACCACCACGCCTGGCTAATTTTGTCATTTTTGGAGAGACAACATTTCACCGTATTACCCAGGCTGGTCTCCAACTCTTGGTCTCAAGTGATCTGCCTGTCTCAGCCTCCCAAAGTGCTGGGATTATAGGCATGAGCCACTGAGCCGGCCAGGAAATGTTTTTGTAAATGACCAGATAGTAAATATTTTAGGTTTTGTAGGCCATACAGTCTCTTTTGCATCTACTCAGCTTTGTCACCAAAGCAAGAAAGGAGCAATAGATAATGCATAAACAAGTAAATGTGCATGTGTGCTAATACAACTTTATTTATGGACACTCACATTTGAATTTGTTGTAACTTTCGTGTCACCAAATATTATAGTTTTGATTTTCTCCCAACCATTTAAACATGTCAAACACATTCTTAGCTTGTCAACCAGACCTGACCACAGGACATAGTTTCCCACTCCTGTGTGCTTTGAAAGAGATGTTAAAGATAGATTAATTCAGGTTTCTCATTTCACAGTCGAGGAAAGTGAAATACAGAATAAAATGGAGTTATTTTTGTAAAGTCACACAACTTGGAGTATGTGGTAAAAATGCAAATTCTTATCCATAGGCTGGAGGTGAAGCCCAAGATTAGCAATTCCACTAAGCTCTCAGGTGATGCCCATGGGTACGCAGACCATCTTCTATAAGGAAGTTAGAGAACCTTAGAAACCTGTTTGTAGGGCAGTAATCTTTCTAGAACCCATGGGGTCCGGAGCTGACTGCCTCAACAAAATCATTATTTTTCTCCAAATTGTGTCAGTATTTTTCTGATATGATCCATGATTAATTTTTCTTGACTTACTAAAATTAGATGCCCTCAAGGAATTTTAATTTATTGTACCAAAATCTCTTTAAACAAGGATCATGTGAAAGAACATGAAATTTGGAACTAAAAGAGCCAGTTTCATGTCCTGGTGGCATGTTATCTTGTGCCAAGTCACTTAACCTCTATGAACCTGTTTCCTCATTTCTAAATGCAGTTAATACCCATAATACTATCTCACTCTATCGTGAAGCTCAAAGAAGGTAATATGAATGTTGCTTTGGTCACGTAGGAAGCAATATAAATTAGGTTAGAATAATCCACTGTGTTTTCTTCCGTGTTCATTTTCTCTTTAATTCTTTTAGATAATTTCCAGATATAAGACTTCTCCATGTGTGGTTCGTGAATTCTCTGGGTTACCCACTTAAAGAGTGTCAATATATCTACCAAATCAGAATTTCTGGGGATGGCCCCAGGAAATTACATTCTGAAAATTCTGATGTTCCCAGTCATTTTTTTTTTATATCCGTTTTAAAAATCATTCTTGAGAATTCCTGGTATAAAGACTTGTTAGACACCCTACTTTATTTTGCTTGGGTAGTCCGATTCATTTTCAACAGCTTTCCTAACATTTGCATAAATGAGTTGCTGACTGAATATCTTGTTTTTTCATTAAAAATTAATCAACATAGTCGTGCCTATTATTTCTAGAGTACATAGTAATATTTTGATAGATATAATGCATAGAGATCATATCCAAGTAATTCATGTATTGATATCTCACACAGTTATTTCTTTGTGCTGGGAACACTCGGTATCCTCCTAGCTATTTGAAACTATATATAATTGTTAACTATAGTCATTCAATGTGATGTAGAACACTAGAACTTATTTTTCCTATCTAACTATAATTTTGCATTCTTTCTGAATGTGTGTTTTTGATTGGTTCACAACTACATAATTAATGATATATTTGCCTTTTATTTTGCTTTCTGCCACTAGTGTTCAGGGATTTTATTGTTTTACCTACAGTGTTGTGTCTTAACTGGCTCTGTGGCCATAGAAGCCACTGTCTTTGTAGCATCAAGTGGGTCAATTTTTTCGTGCTTGGAATTCTGCTAACCCAAAAGGGTCTTCCTTCTTATTATAGATGAATAAACAAAGAGCTAATGAACTTCTGATAGGGTCTTATTTATGTTACTCAAATGTTTACATAATAACTTGTGCCAAAAATATAGTGTTCATGCTTTTCAGTTGTTACCCAGAAATGTCCTGTGGTTTCTAGTTGTGTGCCTGAGATCATTTAATCTCTTTTAACTTCACTTTCTTCATATATAAAATGAAGAAAAGAATAGGAAATATAAAACAACACTGGACTTGCCATGAAGTGATAGCTAAATATAAACTATTATCATATGGTTAATATTGTTGTTGTTCACAAATCCATGTTTTTCCAGAAATGAGGAAACAGAAGGAAGGAGGTTTTCATGTAGGATTTTTGGGATGAGAATGGGGGTTTAGATTATCAGAAAAAAAGGGTTAAATCTTTCTAAGATGTGTAAGGATTGTACCTTTCTGTGACTAAGTTTTAAGGCTCTCCATTCTTGAGTCAGCAAAACTAGTGGTTTTTGGTTCATTTTGATTACAAACTAAATTGTCTTTATACACCATAAAATCAATAATGAAAACACTGAAAATTGCGAGACAAACTTGTCTCAGCAGCTTGCCCAGCATGAAAAAGCATTTGAAATCAAAGAATGTTGCAGTAACAGGAGACCATTTCTTTCAACTCCTTCCATTTAAACATGAGGAAACTGAGGCTCAGAGATGAGAGGTAAAATAACTTGCTCAGAGTCACAAGAGATGTTTGAGAGAGGCTAGAGGTACTGGAGTCAGCTGTTCACGTGCAGGGCACTATGCCTGCCTCTGGACTGTCTGTTTTAATCTCCTTGCTCTCAATTTCACAGGCATTGTAACTGTAATGGAAATATGTTTCAGAGAGAATGCTGGACAACCTACAATGACTATTTATAACTTCCCCATGTGTCTTTGGTATTTTTAACATTTTTGCTGCTTCTATAATTTGAAACCTAACAAGATTTTCAGTATTACTTCTCAGCTTACCTCTCTGTTGAGGTTACTGCTAGAGTCATTATCTTCCTACATCTTTGGAAATAAAGTACTATATTACGTACCTGCTAGTGAATTTTGAATCACAATAGAGTTACTTAGTCTATTTCTCAGATCCTCAATTTGTTAATTTTTCAAACAGGTACAAAAATTCATACTAATCTTTCTGTTTTAGATATATTCAGTTTTTTGCTGATACCATTCATTTTGGTAATTTTTATTTTTAATTAACTGAAGTCTATTAAATCTATTTTCTCTCATTAAAAAACTAAGAAATGAATATTTTGGATATAGAAAATTAAAAAATATTAAAATAGAGACAATAGAAATCACACAGAGAAATACAGATAGAGAATACAATTTAATCAGCATCACTGCAAACTACATTTGTGTTGGTTAATATCTTACCCAATAAATATGTATGTGTGTGTGGGGGGGGGTGTGTACAAATATATGCATGTGTTTACAGTGTTTTATATATATGCTATATCATGGATGAAATGAGTATTATATAAATATGGGCTGTATATATAGAAATAGATATTCATATGGTTAGTGTGTATGGTTTTCATTATCTTCTTATTGTATTTCATTTTACATAATACATGTTTTCTGATGTTATCCTTAGTTTTCAGAAACATAATTTCTTAAATGCTGTATAGTCCCCTTCTTAGAAATACATGATAATTTATTTTTCCAGTCTCTAATTTCCATGGATTTAATTGAATCCTAAATATTCTGTATTGAAATGTTGCGATATACATTGATGTTAGTAGTCAATGAGTATAAAGGTAAAAATGATATGGTAATTTTATTTTAATTAAAATTTAGTGATTTTTTTAAGGAGACTAAGCATATGTTAATACATTTATGACCTCTCTGAACATTTTTAGAAAATGTCGGTTTATATCCCTCACCTGGTGTTCAACTATAGTATTCTTTTTCTTTTTTCTCATTTACAGTTTTGTATATATATATTAGTTCCTTTCCTACCTTATATTGAAAACACTTCCATAGTTCATTTTTTGTCTTTTGTCTAGTTTATAGTGTTTCTTTATGTACAGATGTTTTAAATGTATGTGCTACGAAACCTATTGGCTTCATGGTTTCTTCCTTTGTTTTTATGCTGAAAAATTATTCTTCAATCTGAGATCATATATATATTAACTGTATCCTTCTTCTAATTTGTATAATTTTACTTTTACATGGACTACTTTAATATAACTAGAACCAAATAATTATCCTAACATTTTTTATTTAAAAATCCATCACCTTTGACTGCTTTTAATTGCCATAATTATTTTAGCTAAAATGGTGTATTTCTGGGTGTCCCCATTCTATTTCATTCAACTGTCTATCAATTTTTGGTTCTGTTTCACAGGCCTCTTTTTAATTGGTTTATTATGTAAACATAATTTTAATCATGGTCCTATTATCTTCAAAATATCATTTATTTTTCTTATACACTTTCTGCCTCTCCTTATAGTATTGAGACATTATTTTAGAATTGCACTGCACATATACATTAATTTGAGCAGAATTTACTTCATGATATTCATGCTTATATTCAATCATGATGTATTTCAGTACTGTATTTTTAAAAATTTCTTTTTTCATTTTTTCCTTTTTTCTCTTTTCCTCTTCTTTCTGTTTTCTTTTCCTTCTTTTCTCTCTCTCCTCCCCAATCTTTCCACATCTTTTTTTTAAAAAAACTAGTTAATTTGCAAATCATAGGAACCTAGTTTAAACCAGCTTAAATCCACTCACCCTTCAAAAAATAGGAATTTATTATATCATATAACTGAAAAATTTTGAGTTAAATACCACTACATTTATTTATACCACTGCACGTATTAAGCCTAGCATCCATTAGCTATTCTTCCTGGTGCTGTCACTCCCCCTAACCCCCATGAACAGGGCCCAGTGTGTGTTATTCTCCCCTATGTGTCCATGTGATCTCAGTGTTTAGCTCCTGCTTAAAAGTGAGAACGTGTGGCATTTGGTTTTCTGTTTCTGTGTTAATTTGCTAAGGATAATGGCCTTTAGCTCCATTCATGTCCCTGCGAAGGCTATGATCTCATTCATTTTTAAGGCTGCATAGTATTCCATGGTGTATGTGTACCACATTTTCTTTATCCAGTCTATCACTGATGGGCATTTAGGTTGATTCAATGTCTTTGCAACTGTGAATAGTGCTGCAGTGAACATGTGTTTTTTTAATAGAACGATTTATATTCCTTTGGGTATATACCCAGTAATCGGATTGCTAAGCTGAATAGTTGTTCTGTTTTTTAGCTCTTTGAGGAATTGCCACACTGTCTTCCACAATGGTTGAACTAATTTATGCTCCCACTGACAGCGTATAAGTGTTCCTTTTTCTCCACAGCCTTGTCAGTGTCTGTTATTTTTTGGCTTTTTAACAGCCATTCTGAATGGTTTGAGATGATATCTCATTTGGTTTTGATTGACATTTATCTACTCATCACTCATTCTTGTAAATTTGTTTAAGTTCCTTATAGATTCTGCATATTAGACCTTTGTCAGATGCATAGTTTGCAGAAATTTTCTCCCATTCTGTAGGTTATTTATAGTCTGTTGATAGTTACTTTTGCTGTGCAGAAGCTCTTTAGTTTAATTAGATCCCACTTGTTAATTTTTGTTTTAGTTGCAGTTGCCTTTGATGTTTTTGTCATGAAATCTTAGCCTGTGTCTGTGTTCTGAATGGTGTTGCCTAAGTTGTCTTTCAGGGTTTTTGTAGTGTTGGGTTTTACATTTTATGTTTTTAATCCCTCTTCAGTTAATTTTTGTATATGATGTAAGGAAGGAGTCGAGTTTCAATCTTCTTTATAAGGCTAATCCCAGCACCACTTATTCAATAGGGAATCCTTTCCCATTATTTTTGGCAGGTTTGTTGAAGATCAGATAGTTGTAGGTGTGCAGCATTATGTCTGGGTTCTCTACTCTGTTCCATTGGTTTATGTGTCTATTTTTGTATTAGGATCATGCTGTTTTGGTTACTGTAGCCCTGTAGTATAGTTTAAAGTCAGGTAGTGTGATGCCTCCAGCTTTGTTCTTTGTGCTTAGGATTGCCTTGGCTATTTGGGCCCTTTTTTGGTTCCATGTGAATATTAAAATAGTTTTTTTCTTGTTCTGTGAGTAATCTCAATGGTAGTTTAATAGTAATAGCATTGAATCTATAAATTGCTTTGGGCAGTATTATCATTTTAATGATACTGATTCTTTCTATCAGTAAGCATGGTATGTTTCCCTATCTTTTGTGTGTGTCATCTCTGATTTATCTGAGCAGTGTTTTATTGTTCTCCTAGTAGAGATCTTTCACTATCCTAGTTAGATGTATTCCTAGGTATTTTATTCTTTTTGTGGCAATTGTGAATGAGAGTTAATTCCTGATTTGGCTCAAGGCTTGACTTTGTTGGTGTATAGGAATACTAGTGATTTTTGCATATTGATTATGTATCCTGAGACTTTGCTGAAGTTCTTCTTTATCAATTTAAGAGGCATTTGGGCAGAGACTATACAGTTTTCTAGAGATAGGATCATGTTGTCTGCAAACAGCAGTAGTTCGACTTCCTCTCTCCCTATTTGGATGCCTTTTATTTCTTTCAAATCTTGCCTGATTGCCTGGGTCAGGACTTCCAATACTATGTTGAATAGGAATGGTGAGAAAGGGTATCCTTTTCTTGGCTATTTTTAAGGGGAATGCTTTCAGCTTTTATCCATTTAGTATGATGTTGGCTGTGGGTTTGTCATATATGGCTCTTATTATCTTGAGGCATGTTCCTTCAATACATAGTTTATTGAGAGTTTTTAGCATGGAGCAATGTTGAATTTTATTGAAGGCCTTTTCTGCATCTATTGAGATAATCATGTGGTTTTTGTCTTTAGTTCTGTTTATGTGATGAGTCACATTTATTGATTTGTGTATGTCGAACCAACCTTGCATCCCAGGGATGAAGCCTACTTGATCATGGTGGATAAGCTTGTTGATAAGCTACTGGATTCGGTTTGCCAGTATTTTGTTGAGGATTTTTGCATTGATACTCATCAAGGATATTGACCTGAAGTTTTTTGTGTTGTTGTTAAATCTCTGCCAGATTTTGGTATCAGGATGATGATGGCCTCATAGAATGAGTTAGGGAGGAGTCTCTCCTCCTCATTTTTTCAGGAATAGTTTCAGTAGGAATGGTACCAGCTCTTCTTTGTACATCTAGTAGAATTCATCTGTGAATGCATCTGGTCCCAGGCTTTTCCCAGGTTTTTTTCTTTTTTTGGTTGGTAGGCTGTTTGTTACTTCCTAAATTTCAGAGCTCATCATTGGTATGTTCAGGAATACCAATTCTTCCTGGCGTCTGTCTTGGGAGGATGTATTTGTCCAGGAATTTATCAATTTCTTTTAGATTTTCTGGTTAATATGCATAGAAGTGTCCATAATATTCTCTGATGATTGTGTTTCTGTGGGTTAAGCAGTAATATCACCCTTATTGTTACTGATTCTGTTTATTTGACTCCTCTTTTCTTCTTTATTAGTCTAGCCAGCAGTATGTTTATTGTATTATTTTTTTCCAGAAAACCATCTCCTTGATTCATTGATCTCTTGAATAGTATTTCATTTCTCCGTCTCCTTCAGTTCAGCTCTGATTTTGGTTATTTGTTGTCTTCTGCTAGTTTGTAATTTGTTTGCTCGTGGTTCCCTAGTTATTTTTGTTGTGATGTTAGATTGTTAACTTGAGATCTTTCTAACTTTTTGATGTGGTCATTTAGTGTTATCAATTTCTCTCTTATCACTGCCCTAGCTGTATCCCAAAGATTCTGATATGTTGCATCTTTTTTCTCATTAGTTTCAAATAATTTCTTGAAACGTTAATTTTACCCAGGATTCACTTAGCAGTAGGTTATTCTATTTCATGTAATTGTATCATTTTGAGTGAATTTCTTAGTCTTAATTTCTAATTTGATTACACTGTGGTATGAGAGACTTTTTATTATTATTTCATTTCTTTTGCTTTGCTGAAGAGTGTTTTACTTTCAATTGTGTCTGATTTTAGAGTATTTGCCATGTGGCCTTGAGAAAAATGTATATTCTATTGTTTTATGTGGAGCCATCAGGTCCATTTGATCCAGTGCTGAGTTCTGGTACTGGATATCTTTATTAATTTTCTGTCTCGGTAATGTATCTCATATTGTCAGTGGGTTGTTGAAGTCTCCCATTATTATTGTGTGGGATTCTAAGTCCCTTGGAAGGTCTCTGAGAAAGAGCATGCTTTACAAACCTGGGTACTCCTGTGTTGGGTACATACATATTTAGGGCAGGTAGATTTTCTTGTTGAATGGAACCCTCTACGATTATGTAATGTCTTTGTCTTTTTTGATCTTTGTTGATTTAAAATCTGTTTTGTCAGAAACTAGAATTGCAACCCCTGTTGTTTTTTTTTTTTTTTTTTTTCTGTTTTATATTTGCTTGGTAGATTCTTCTCCACCCCTTTATTTTGAGCCCATGTTTGTCACTGTATGTGAGATGGGTTTTTTGAAGACAGCATACAAATGGGTCTTGGCACTTTATCCAGTTTGCCACCCTGTGTCTTTTAATTGAGGCATTTAACCCATTGACATGTAAGGTTAGTGTTGATATATGTGGATTTGATCCTGTCATCATGATATTAGCTCGTTACTTTGCAGACTTGTTTATGTGGTTGCTTTATAGTGTCAGCAGTCTGTGTACTTCAGTATATTTTTGTAATGACTGGTAATGATCTTTCCTTTCCCTATCTAGTGCTTTTTTCCAGAGCTCTTGTAAGGCAGGTCTGATGGTAACAAATTCCCTCAGCATTTGCTTGTCTGAAAAAGATCTTATATCTCTTTTGCTTATGAAGCTTAGTTTGCCTGGATATGAAATTCTAGCCTGGAATTTCTTTTCTTTAAGAATCTTGAATATTGGCTCCCAATCTCTTCTGGCTTCTAGGGTTTCAGCTGAAAGGTCTTCTGTTAGTCTGATGACTCCCCTTTGTAGATGACCTGGTTTTTCTCTCTCGCTGCCTTTAACATTTTTCTTTTACTTCAACCTTGTGGAATCTGATGATTATGTGTCTTGGGGATGATCTTCTTATAAAGTATCTTACTGGGGTTCTTTGCATTTCCTGAATTTGAATGTTGGTCTCTCTAGGTAGGTTGGGGAAATTCTTCTGGATGATATCCTAAAATATATTTTCCAATTTTGTTCTATTCTCCCTATTTCTTTCAGGTACACCAATGAGTCATAGATTCATTTGGTATCTTTACATGATCCCATATTTCTCTGAGATTCTTCCTTTTCATTCTTTTCTCTCTACTCTTGTCTGCCTATCTTATTTCAGAAAGGTAGTCTTCTAGCCCTGAGATTCTTTCCTTTGCTTGGTCTATTCTGCTGTTAATACCTGTGATTGCATTATGAAATGCAATCACAAGTAGCGTGTTTTTCAGTTCTAGCCAGTCAGTTACATTATCCTGTATACTGGCTATTTTGTCTGTCAGCACCCGCAACATTTTATCATGATATTTAGCTTCCTACTTTTCAAATCTTAATGCTATGTTAGAATATTTAAAAAAATACATAGTGTGATAGCAGACACTTTTTATACTTTCTTAATTTTAATGGAAATATGCACTAGTGTTTTATCATTAGTATGATTATTCCAATTGGCATAAAATAAAAAAGCATTCTGTTATTTTATTAAGTTATACTTCTATTCTAACTTATATTTAAAATAGTATAAATTAATTTTTTGTTCTTATGCTCTGTATTTTTGTGATTTGGGAATTTTGCCTTTAGATTGTTGTATGGGTCGGAATGACATATCTAATTTATCTGGGGGGGGTGAGTGTGTGTATTTGTCCTATCTTTATGTTTGACATTAGGGTTATTCTAGCTTTTAAGAATTATTTGTTGAACTTTATATTTTTTCTATTATTTGAAAAAGTTTTGGATCTTTAAGTTTTTAAAAATTAATTTTATTGATGTTTAGTATAAATACAATAAAATGTACACACATTTAAATGTACTTTGATTATTTTTTGTTGTTGTTGCTGAGATAGGTTCTTCTTCTGTTGCCCAGGCTGGAGTGCAGTGGTGCTACCATGGCTCACTGAGCCTTGATCTTCTGGGTTCAGGCAATCCTCCTACCTCAGCCTCCTGAGTAGGTAGGACCACAGGTGTGCACTACCAGACCTGGTTTATTTTTCACTTTTTTTTTTTTTGTAGCGACATCTTCTTACTACCTTGCTCAGACTGGTCTTGAACTCCTAGCCTCCAGCAATCCTCCTGCCTTGACCTCTCAGAGTTCTGGAATTACAGATGTGAGCCACTACACCAGGCCTAATGAGTTTTGAAAAAAAAAATAGGTGCATCATACTTCTTATGGTATATAACAACCATAAAGTCAAGATATAAAACATTTCCTGTACCCTTAAAATTTAGCTTTTTGCAATTAATCCCTTCCACACCTCTAGTTCTATATAACCCAGACCTTCTTTATGACACTATATTAAATATTTCTTTTGTAGAATTTCATATACATGAAAATTTAAAATATGTACTTTTTTGTTTCTGGAGTGTTTTGCCCAGCATAATGCTTTTGTGATTCATCAAAGATTTTGCATGCATAAGAAGTTTATTTCTTTTTATTGCTGGGTAGTATTAATTTATTACAATTTAATTACCCGTATACTTCTTGATTGACCTTTTTTTTTTTTTACAATTTGGTGTCGTTATATAAAAACAAACGAAACAAAAAAACACTATGAACTTGTAAATGTAGTAAGGACATGTTTTTATTTCTCATGCGTTAACATCCACAAGTTAATTTTTGGGATCATATAAGTGCATAGAACATTATAAGAAATTAACAATAATTGTATCATTTTGTCATTTTCCCCAGCAATGTACAATGGTTTCAGTTGTTTTACATCCTCGTTGGTTTTGTCAGTTTTTACTGTTAGCCATTCTCCTGGGTATGTAGTGGTAGATCATTTTGGTTTTAAATCACGTTGTTTTGATGACTAGTGATGTTGAGTATCATTTCTTCAGCTTCTTAGACATTATGCCATCTTTTGTAAAATGTCTTTAACTATTTTGCCAATTGAAACATTGAATTTTCTTATAATACATATACATGTGAGTCTAGATACAAGTGTTTTTCAGATACACAACTCTGCATATTCATATTCTTAACAATGTCCTTTTAGAAGATACATATTATTATGTAAAACTCCAATTTATCACTTTTTTCTGTTTCATACTTACTATGTATCTTATATTAGAGTCCTTTGCCTATCCCAAGAGTGTTAACATTTTCCTTAAATATTATATACATAGTCTGTCCATTGTCGGAGAATGAGGCTGAATGAAAGCAAGCAGAGCTTGGACAGTGAGAGAAGGAGGATGGCTCTAAGTTCTCTTTTATTCTAGACCTGGTTTAGTGCCATATAAACTAAAGTCTGACCATTCTAGGGATTCTGCTGAATGTTCCTACTATTTATTAAGGTCTTCCTACTTTGCCTAGTTGGAACTTCAATCTCTCCTAGTCTAATGAGATCTCGAAAATTGTTCAGCTTTCAGCTCTTTGTGGTTCTATCCCATGTATGCAAAGGATCATATCCAGCAACATATGGATCCAGTGACATCCAGATATAAGCGACCCCTATGCAGATTTCAGAGCTTTTCTTCTGCCTGGCTCCTTCCTCTCTGGCACTTTGCCTTTCAAATTCTAGTTGTCTCAGACATCCCAGACTCTGATGTTTCTCCCCAACTTGACAAGACTGCTGTACTCTGATTAATTGAGCCCTTTTTACACAGCAGTCTGGAAACGACCTCCAAGCAGAATGCTATGAGTTTACAGGGTTCAAATAAATCGCTTCCCTTTCAGCAATCACAATTCTGTGTTTTTTGTTGTCCAGTGTCTAATTTTGTTCGCATATATTTTATCCACTGTTCTCGTTGTTTACAGCAGTAAGGCAAATCTGGGATGAGGGGATGAGACATCTGTAATGACAGGAATTGGATTCTGAATGTTTTGTTTTGTTTTCTTTCAATTGTGGTCAAACACAGAGAAAAAGTGATCATTTTAGCCATTTTAAAGTGTATAGGTTAGTGGCACTAACTACATGCACACTGTCATGTAACCATGATCATCACCCATCGCCAGAATTGTTTAACTTTTCAAACTCAAATTCTGTACCCATCAACTCTATGCCTATTAAATGATTCCTCATTTCCCCTTTTCCCTCAGCCCAAAGCAACCACAGAACTACTTTCTTTCTCTATAAATTTGACTGCTCTCGGTATCTCATTTAAATTGAATGATATGGTATTTGTCCTTTTATGTCCAGTTTATTTGCACTTGACATAATGTCTTCAAAGTTATTCTGATTGTAGTATGTGTCCGTTTCACCTTTTCAAAGCTGAACAATATTCCATTCTAGGTATCTACCAGGTTTTGTGTATCCATTTACCTGTTGATGGATACTTGTGTGGCTTCCACCTTTTAGCTATTGCAAATAATGCTTCTATAAACATGGGTATACAAATATCTTTTCCAGTTACTGTTTTCAATTCATTTGGGTGTATATACAGAAGTGAAATTGCTGGATAATATGGTAATTTTATTTTCAACTTTTGAGAAGCCACCATACCATTTTCCATAGCAGCTACGCCATTTTATATCCCCATTAACAATGCACAATGGTTCCAATTTCTGTACATCCTTACCAACAGTTGTTATTTTCCATTTTTGTGTGTGTGTGTATTTTTAGCAAGTTATCATAATAGGTAGGAAGTGGCATCTCATTATACGTTTGATTTATGTTTCCCCAATTATTAGTGATAGTGATGTTGAGCTTCTTTTCATAAGCTTAGGGAACTTTTGGATATCTTCAATGATATGTCTATTTAAGTTCTTTGCCCAGTTTTAATTGGGTTGTTTGTGTTTTCATTGTTGAGTTATAGAAGTTCATTATAATATTCTGGAATTAATCCCATATCAGATATATGATTAATAAATATTTTCTCACATTCAGTGGGTTGCCTTTTTACTTTGTTGATAATGTCCTTTGATGCATAAAAGTTTTAATTTTGATTAAGCCCAATTTACTTATTTTTTTTGGTTGTCACCTGTGGTTCTGTTCTTGTAGCATTCAAGAAATCAATGCCAAATCCAACGTATGAAGGTTTCACCCTTGTTTTCTTCTAAGAATTTTTACTGATTCAGCATTTTAATATATTTGTTTCTTGTTACAGATTTTAACTTAGTTAATTTGCTTGATATTAGTGCAGCATTTCTGCTCGCTTTTAGTTACATTTTGCATTGAATATCTTTTTTTCATTCTTTAAGTTTCAATGTATATGTCTTTAAATCTAAACTGAGTCTCTTGTAGATAACATATAGTTTGATCCTGATTTTTATTCATTCTGCCAATATGTTTTCAGTTGGGGGGGTTGTTTAGTCTACCTACATTTAAAATTATTATTGATAGCAAAGCACTTATTTTTGCCACTTTGTTATTAGTTTTTCTGTATGTCTTAAAGCTTTTTGTCCCTCATTTCCTCCACTACTGACTTTCTTTGTGTTTAATCGATTTTTTTTGGTAGCAGCGTGTTTTTTTGTTTTTGTTTTTGTTTTTTTGTTTTTGTAAATTATAACTATGTATTTATGGGTATAAATGGCTTTATGAAATTTGTGTACAATGTGGAGTGACTGAATCAAGCTAACTAACATATCCATCACCTCAAATACATATCATTTATTCCTCCTGTCTTAACTGAAACTTTGTACCTTTTGACCAATATCTCCCCATTTATCCCACCCACCCCACACCCCCTGGTAACCACCCTTCTACTCTCTGCTTCTGTGAGATCAATTGTTTTGGATTCTACATATGAGAGCATGCAATATTTGTCTTTCTGAATCTGGCTTAATTCACTTAGAATACTGTCCAGTTTCATCCACGTTGTCACAAATGACAGAATCTCCTTCTTTTTAAAGGCTAAATAGTATTCTGTTGTGTATATTCACCAGGTTTTCTTTATCCATTCATTCACTGATGGACTCTTAGTTTAATTCCATATCTTGGCTATTGTGAAAAATGCTGCAGTGAACATGGAAGTGCAGATATCCCTCCAATGTACTGATTTCATTTTTCTTTGGACATATACCCAGAAGTGGGATTGTTGGATCCTATGGTAATTCTATTTTTAGTTTTGAGGAATTTCCATAGTTTTGTTTCCAAAATGGCTATACTAATTTACATTCCTACCCACAGAGTGCAAAGATTCTCTTTTTCCCCACAACCTCACCAACACTTACATTTCATCTTTTTGCTAATAGCAGTTCTGACAGGTGTGAAGTGATATCTCACTGTGGTTTTAATTTGCATTTTCCTAATGGCTAGTGATATTGAGCATTTTTTCATATATCTGCTGGCTGTTTCTGTGCCTTCTTTTGAGAAATGTCTATTCAGGTCCTTTGCACATTTTTTAGTTGGGTCATTTGTTTTCTTACTATTGAGTTGTTTGAATTCCTTATAGTTTTGGATGTTAATTCTTTTATTTATTTATTTATTTATTTAGTATTATTATTATTATACTTTAAGTTCTAGGGTACATGTGCATAACGTGCAGGTTTGTTACATATGTACGTATGTATACTTGTGCCATGTTGGTGTGCTGCACCCATCAACTCGTCAGCACCCATCAACTCGTCAGCACCCATCAACTCGTCATTTACATCAGGTATAACTCCTAATGCAATCCCTCCCCCCTCCCCCTCCCCATGATAGGCCCTGGTGTGTGATGTTCCCCTTCCCGAATCCAAGTGATCTCATTGTTCAGTCCCCACCTATGATTGAGAACATGTGGTGTTTGGTTTTCTGTTCTTGTGATAGTTTGCTAAGAATGATGGTTTCCAGCTGGTAGCAGCATGTTTTGATTCTCTTCTCATTTTCTTAAATATTCTATAGATGTTTTCTTTCTGATTACATTGAGGATTACAAATAATAGCAAAAAGTCATTATCTTTTTTAAATTGATACTGACTTAACTCCAATACCATAGCAAAATTCTCTACTTCTTTACAGTTCCACCCTCCCCTACTTAATTTTACCAGTGACACAGATTACATCATTATATATCGTGTACTCATTAACATTAACATGCATTCATAATTATTTTTATGCATTTGTCTTTTAAGTCTTGTAGAAAGTAAAAAGTAAAGTTACAAAGCAAAACTGTTTTTATTTGTCATATATTTGTCTTTAACAGAGAACCTTATATTTTTATATTTTTGTATGACTTCTAGTTACTTGTCTAGTGTACTTTCATTTAAATGTGAAGGACTTGCATTAATATTTCATGTAGAGTGGGTCTAGAGGTAAGGAATTCCCAGCTTATGCTCGTGTGGGAATATCGGGATGTCTTAATTTCTTCCTCATTTTTAAAGGATAATTTTGTTGGATATGGAATTCTAGGTTGATAGTTTTTCTTTCAACATTGAAAATATATATTTCCATTGCCTTCTGCCCTGCAAAGGTTCTGCTGAAGAGTCCACTTATAATCTTATCAGGGATTCCTGTAAGGTTTTGTTGTCTAGAATTTTATTTTTCTTTCTGTTCCTAAATCTAGCAGAATTGAATCAATTTAATGTTCAAGAGTTTGACAATACATTAGTCAAAAAAATAATACATTAGTCAAAAAAATACATGCCTGGCTATTTTTTTTTTTTTTTTTTTTTTTGTATTTTTAGTAGAGACTGGGTTTCACTATGTTGGCCAGGCCGGTCTCAAACTCCTGACCTCAGGTGATCCACCCACCTCGGCCTCCCAAAGTTCATAAGCCAGCATGCCTGGCATAAATCTCATCTTTCAATGGACACTTTTACATCATCCTAGTTAACATCAGGTGCCCTTGTCATGTATAAAGACAAAGCATTGCTCTTGTTTCTGTTTGGGAAGGCAGGCCTTGCTTGTTTTAGTTTCATATGACTTCATGGTTTTTATACATTTTTTATTTCTCATAAATTACATATATTATTTTTCTTAATGCTTGAATTGTCCCATTGGCCATGCCTCAGTCACCCAAGTAGCTGGGACTACAGGCGCACACCACCATGCCTGGCTAATTTTTGTATTTTTAGTAGAGATGGGGTTTCACTATGTTGGCCAAGCTGGTCTCGAATTCCTGACTTTGTAATCCACCTGCCTTGGCCTCCCAAAGTGCTGGGATTATAGGTGTGAGCCACCGTGCCCAGCCTCAAAGCCTTTAAAATCGATTTATTGTTTTTGCTATACAAATAATAATTATTATTACTTTGAGATGGAATTTCACCCTTGTTGCCCAAGCAGAAGTGCAATGGCGCGATCTCGGCTCACTGCAACCTCTGCCTCCTGGGTTCAAGTGATTCTCTTGCCTCAGCCTCCTGAGTAGGCGGTATTACAGACACATGCCACCATGCCCAGCTAATTTTGTGTATTTTTAGTAGAAACAGGGTTTCACCACGTTAGTCAAGCTGGGCTCAAGCTCCTGACCTCAGGTTATCCACCTACCTTGGCCTCCCAGAGTACTGGGATTACAGGCATGAGCCGCCGTGCCTGGCTAATTATGTTGTTCTAAAAGATCTACACATGAGGTTCTTATTCCTTTTTTGTTTTGTTTTGCTTTGTTTTGTTTTGAGATGATGTCTCACTCTGTCACCCAGGTTGGAGTGAAAGTCACACAATCTCAGCTCACTGAAAGTGGGTCCGGCCCACCTAAGCCTCCGAAGTAGCTGGGACCACAGGCATGCGCTACTTTGCACAAATTATTTTTTGTATTTTTTGGTGGAGATGTTTTGCCATGTTGCCCAGGCTGGTCTCAAACTCCCGAACTCAGGCTATCCATCTGCCTCAGCCACCCAATGTGTTGGGATTACAGGTGTGAGCCACCATGCCTGGCAGAGGTTCTTACTCGCTTCAATTTTTTCTCTAAGGTAAATGTCTAAGGGTAAGATTACTGAATAAAAAAAAGTCATTTTAATAGCTCCTCTAACAAGTGACCAAATACTAAATACATAACATTAAAGCAATATATTTATTTTTCACCAGCGTTACCAGGATTTTAAAATCATTTCTTGTTCAGTTACTAGACATTTATTTACAGCATTAAGATTATTTTTTAAATGATCAGTAAATTAAATAATTCAATATTTTTGCTATTTTGTTTCCTATGGTGTGAACCATCATTTACACACCAAGTTCCCTTGAAATAACCTTAGAAATATGTCCTCACATAGTATAATATTAAACTTTTAACTATCTCAAGTATTTCTCCATTCTAGTGCTTTTCTTTTTATCTTGTTATATTGTGTTGTTTTTAATTACAAGTTTTACATTTTTTATACAGCCATACTAACCTGGCTTGTTTTTTTTTCTACTGCTTCCTTAATTCAAAAATGTATTCTACTGACTCAGTGGCTGAATAAATTTAAAAACAAAAACAAGATCCAACCTTATGCTGCCTACACGAGACTCCCTTCAACTGTAAGAACACACAGACTCAAAAGCAGTGGAAAAAGGTATTCTATGCAAATGAAAACAAAAAAGTGCAAGAGTAGCTATACTAATACAAAACACATAGATTTTAAGCCAAAAACTGTAAAAAGAGAAAAACAAGGCTATTATATAAAAAGCCATATAAAATCATCAATACAACAGGAAGATGTAATGGTTATATATGTATTCAAACACTGGAGCACCTATAAAGCAATTATTAATAGACCTAAAGGGAGCAAAGAGTCCGAACAAATTTTAAAATTGAAAATTGTATCAATTATCTTTTCTGACCACAATGGAATAAAACTAAAAATCAGTAACAGGAGGAACTTTGAAAACTGTACAAACATGTGAAAATTAAACGAGTTCCTGAACAACCAATGGGTCAATGAAGAGATTTGAAAAGAAATTTAAAACTTTCCTGAGAAAACGTAAAAAGAAATTTAAAACTAAAAATGTTGTTTCCATATGAAAATGGAAACACAACATTCCAAAACCTGTGAGATACAGCAAAAGTAGTTCAAAAGCAGGAGGACAAAGTTGAAGTGTAGAGTCTCCATTAATCTTCTATTTGCTTGTTAGTTTATGCAAGCAGTGTTAAGTTGCTATGAGCTTAAAATCAAGTTATAAAATAGTATCTGCAAGCCTCATGATAACCTCAAATCAAAGGATACACAAAGTAAGAAACAAACAAAAAAAAATCATATCATCAGAGAAAATCAATTTCACTAAAAAGAAGACAGGAATGAAAGCACAAAGGAAGAGAAGACCACAAAACACCTGAAAAACAAATAACAAGGTAGCAAGAGTAAGCCTTTACTTATCAGTAATAACAATGACTGTAAATGGACTGAACTCTCCAATCAAAATGACATACATGGCAGAATGGATAAAAAAAAAAAGATCCATTTATCTGTTGCCTATAAGAAACACACTTCACCTATAAAGACACACATAGGCTGAAAATAAGGGGATGGTAAAATATTTCCTATCAATGGAAACCAAAAAAGAACAGAAATAGCTATACTTATATCAGACAAAATAGACTTCAAAACAACAACTATAAGAAGAGACAAAGAAGGCCACTATACAGTGATAAAGGGGTGCATTTAGCAAGAGGACATGACAATTGTAAATATTTATGCACTCAACACTGAAGAACCCAGATATATAAAGGAAATATTCTTACAGTTAGAGAGCTAGAGTTCAATACAATTAAAATTGGAGACCTCAACACCCCACTTTCAACACTGAATGGATCTTCCCCACAGAAAATTAACAAAGAAGCAATGAACTTAATCTACATTTTAGAGCAAATTGGCCTAATAGATAGTTACAGAATATTTCATTCAAGAGCTGCTGAATACACATTATTCTTCATATGGCTTATTTTCAAGAACAGACCATATGTTAGGTCACAAAACAAGACTTAAAACCTTAAAAAATTGAAAAAATATCAGGCATCTTCACTGACTATGAAGGAATAAAACTAGATACCAATAAGAAGAGGAATTTTGGAAACCATACACAAGCACATGGAAGTTAATATGCTCCTGAACAACCAGTGAGTCAATGAAGATATTAAGATAAATTTGAAAAATTTCTTGAAACAAATGGTAATGGAAACCATATACCAAAACTTATCATACACAAGAAGCAGTGCAAAGGCAGAAATTTATAGCTATAAGTGCTTACCATCAAAAAAGAAGAAAAAATCTTCAAATAAACAAATTAAAAACTAGAAAAGTAAGAACACACTAATTCCAAAATTACAAGAAAAGAAATAAAGATCATAAAGTAAGTAAATAAAACTGAAATTAAAAAATACACAAGATCAATGAAACAAAAAGTTGATTTTCTGCAAAGGTAAACAAAATCGAAAAACTTTTAGCCAGGCTGAGGTGGGCACGGTGGCTCACACCGGTAATTCCAGCACTTTGGGAGGCCAAGGTGGGCAGATTACGAGTCAGGAGATCAAGACCATCCTGGCTAACACAATGAAACCCCATCTCTACAAAAAAACACAAAAAATTAGCCGGGCATGGTGGCACGCACCTGTAGTCCCACCTACTTGAAAGGCTGAGGCAGGAGAATTGCTTGAACCCATGAGGCAGAGGTTGCAGTAAGCCAAGATCACACCACTGCACTCCAGCCTCGGTGACACAGTGAGACTCTATCTTAAAAAAAAAAAAAAAAAAGAAAAAGAAACTTTCAGCCAGACTAAGAAAAAAAAAGAAAATTCAAATAAATAAAATCAAAGATGAAAAGGAGGCATTATAATGGATACTGCAGAAAATCAAAGGATCATCACTGATTACTTACTACAAGCCAATAAATTGGAAAACCTAGAGGAACAGACAAATTCTTAGATACAACCTATCGGCATTAAATCATGAAAACATCCAAGACCAGAACAGATCAGTAACAATTAATAAGATCGAAGCCATCATAAAAAGTCTCCCAGTAAAAAAAAAAAAAGCCAGGAACTGATTGCTTCACTGCTGAATTCTACCAAACATTTAAAGAACTACTACTAATCCTACTCAAGCTATTTTGAAAAACAGAGAAGGGAATGCTTCCAAACTTATTCTGTGAGGCCATTATTACCCTGATACCAAAATGAGACAAAGACATCAAAAGTAAACTATAGTCCAGTATTTCTAATTAATATTGATGCAACAGCCCTCAACCAAATACCAGCAAAGCAAATTAAACAATACGTTAAAAAGATAATTCATCATGATCAACTGAGATTTATCCCTGGAAAGCAAGAACTGTTCAACACACAATCAATGTGATCCATCACATCAACCGAATAAAGGACAAAATCATATGATCAATTGAAGCTGAAAACGCATTTGATACAATTCAACATCTCTTCATGCTATATATTCTCAAAAAGCTGGGTGTAGAAGAAACATACCTCAGATAATAAAAGCCACGTATGAGAGACCTACAGCTAGAATCATAGGGCATGGGGAAAACGGAAAGCCTTTCCTTTAAGATCTGGAACATGACAAGGATGCACAATGTCACCACTGTTATTAAACATAGTGCTGGAAATCCTAGCTAGAGCAATCAGTGCAGCCCCGGATACTGCCCCCAATCCGCCCCCCTGCCACCCAGCAGTTTAGCCCCCAATAGCACACCCAACCCACCCCCCAGCCACAGGCAGTGTAGCACCCGAGAGCGCCCCTAACCCGCCCCTGCTGCCAGCATTGTAGCCCACTGGGGACAGTGCCAGGAGCTGAGAACCCGCAAGCCACGTCCCCCACCCCACACCCCACACCCCACACCCCGCCCGTGGGCAGTGCAACTGCAGATACGCACCTACCCGGCTGCCTTTCTACCACTCCAGGAAAGCAGCAGTCACTGTGGCGGCCACCAATTTCAGCGAGGCGAGGCGAGCCGTGGTGCCACAAGCTCCAGCCTCCAGCCTTTGACAGGGGATCCCCTTTCACCTCCTCGTGTAGCAGGGCATAGAGCAGCTTCCGCTGACAACAGTCGTCCTACTGCTTCAGCTGCATTGCGGTCTCCATTGCCACTACCCATTGCCACCACCCACCCCAGCGAAAGGAGCCACAGAGCTGCAGGCTGCAGCCTCCAGCGTGTGTGTGGCAGGTGACTGTTCCTTCCCCCATTCTAAGCCAGGAACCAACTGCAGAACGGACAGACGCAGAAGAGCTTGTAATGGTCTGACTGTCCCTTAGCATGCTTTATATACCGAGATTCCTGGACTACATGTTCTGATTGGATGACAGCAAGTCTTAGGAAAACCAATCAGAACATGATAGTAAAGTCCTGTCAGAATAGGCCTAGGGGTTTTCTTTCATCCAATCAGAACGTGGGTGGCTAGACGGAGCAGGAAGCGCAGACAGAGTAGTAAGATGGCCGCTGGGCAGCTGGAGCTGCTCCGCGCTCTGCTACAGAAAAGAGGAGAAGAGGGGACCGCCCCACCAACGACCCCGCCACAGGCTGAAGGCTGGAGCCTGGGGCACTGTGGCTCGCCTCCCTGAGGTTGGCGATGGAGACCTCACTGCAGCGGGAGTGGTAGAAAGGTGGCAGGGTAGGTGCGTATCCTCTGCTGCACTGCCCGCGGTGGGGAGTGAGTTGGGGGCCCTCTTCTGGGTGTCAGTGCCTTCAGCAGGGAGCAGGTTGGGGCGCTATCCAGGGCTGCACTGCCTGCCACAGGGGGAGGGTTGGTTTCCCCCCAGCAGGGCATGGGTTAGGGGCGCCATAAGGGAGGTACGCTGCCTGCGAGTAGGGCGTTGTTTGGGGCGCTTTCCGGGCGCCACACTGCCGGAGCCGGTTAGGGGCGCTGTCGGGGGCTGTATTGCCGGCGGAGGCGGCGGCGGGTGGCAGAGGTGGGCGCCACAGCAGTGGCCTCCAAGGAGGGAGCCTGACTCCAGACTCTAGAGGACGGTCTCCTCTTGCTCCTAATGGAGCATGGTGGGCGCACAGCGTTTCTGCAGGAATCCTGAGCAACGGCAGGACTCCCACACCCGCGGTGGTTCCCGGGTCTGTGTCCTCTCGCTGTGTTGCAGAGCCAACCTGCGACCCCAGGACACAGAGTAGCGGACACCACGGGGTGACAGGGCCCTGTGGGTGGAGGCGTCAGGAACGGCAACTAGCACTTGGGTGGGGATGTGGCAGGGTCTGAGTGTCTGCTGTTCCTGCTCCGTGAGGAAGGCAGCCCCGATGGGCCCAGCGGTTCCTGTGGAGTGAGGAGCCAGCCACTGTAAGGTCTCCGGTCCCCAACCCAGGCCCCAGTTCCTGGCCAGCTTGGACCGGAAGGAGAGGCTGGACTTTGGAGGGTGGGTGTGAGTGCCTTCACTGAAACCAGCCCCTGCCACCTAGTGGCCAGCATGCCAAGTTGAGCTCTAAGGCTTCCCTGCATCCTATTCTAGGCTTTTCTGGATTGCTCCCCCCACCTCCGCCCCCGCTGCTCCATGCCAGAAAGAGGATCCACTTGCCACATGCTGGAGCCTCCACACGGTGGCTTGCCTCGCTGTGATGGCTGGCAGCGACAGAGACCACAGCGCACCGGAGAAATGGTAGGAGGCCCGCTGGCCGCGGCCAGGGCAGGGGACTGGGGCAGGGCTATAGTGGTGGTCAGGTGGTAGGAGCATTGTAGGGAGGACCAGTGCATTTAGGGCGACAGCAGCGATGGTTGTATTGGTATCCGTGCTAGTGGTAGCGGTAGCAGCAAGTCAAGGGGTTAGGAAGTGGGAGTAGGAGTGCTGCGGGCTCTGCCTGGCCCGGCCTGGCATGACGTGGGTAGGAAGGTGCGGGTGCTGTACCGTGGGCCTTGGTGGCAGCGGTGAAGGTTCAGCCAGAGCAAGGAGGTTCCTCCTCCTTAGTCCTCCCCTTTCTCCTGCAGAATCTGGAGGGTCCCTTCCTCCTGCTGGCTCCTGAGCGAGGCATGAGTGGACCATTATCTCATAACAAAATTTAGGGGGTTACTATTTGTGTATCTTTTAACTTGTTTTTTGTTGTGAAAAAATCTTGAGCTTTTTTCAAATTTCATGAATCAAGGAGGGGAAAAAAGGCATCGTAACAGGCCTTGGATTCCCTCTCCTGTTTTTTCTTTTTATCATCATCATCATCATCATGTTCCTCTTTATGTTCCTGCTTATATTTCTTGTTACTATTCTTGTTTCTCCTCCTCCTTTTGTTTGCATTTTTCCAAGCAATGACATTAACAACAAACCAAAACTGAGTTAAAAATAAACTACTTGGCAGCGTGCTGGATTTTAAAAATAAGTGGTCCATTACTATGTTTTAGATAGTTGCATAATTATTTCGTTACTTGAATAGCTATGCTTTCCTGACCCTATTAATGTGTTGTAAGTAGTTACTCAAGGTATAAAATGAAGCATCAAAAGAAATGTTGGTAGCAAATAGCCGTTTCATCTCTCTCACATATTAGTCTGGAGATACGTGAGAGGCACGGGGGTAATAAGTTCTAATTTATGAGATCATTAAGGAATGATATTCCCTTTATGTTATTTCTCTTCCACTTTTATCAAGAATATTATCTGCTTGAGCAAACCTGGTTTGTCACCACACCTTTGCAACAGGAAAAGGAAGGAGCGGGGAGGATCATGTGCATAATATTTTAAGGCCACGATTCATAACCAAAACAAGGGTTTATTAACTTTTGCCTTCAAGAACCTGAGGTACTGAGCCCTCTTTTATTCCTAGTATAACCTTTAGTATGAACTCTTTTTTTTAAGTGATCGTGGTAGAAGTTTGTGCATTTTATTGACTACTTTAAAGAAACAAATACATATATTGTATCTTTTTTAAGTCCACAAAAATGGTTAAGGCCTACAATTTTGACATTTTTAAAATTATTTTTAAGGTTATGACATGTAAATTACTGTTGATATATTTAAGAATATGCATAAGTACCACCGCATAGCTTATTTTGAACAAATACTGTCTAAACTTTTGTCTAGAATAGATTGGTTGCAGTTTCTTAGGTAGGTTTCTCAGTACATTGCTTTAGTATTTCAAGGCATATAGAAATTTGAATTCTGTTTACCAGTCCTTTGTTTATAGGTCGTTTAGTATTTCTGAAACTAAAGATATTACAGCCCTGTTCAGCATTCAGTAACATTAATAAAATTTATGATATATAGGATTAGAAGCCAACAAATTCTGAGGAAAGTTGTTAAATCATATAGCTATAGAGCAGGAATGAAACCCAGGTTCCAAGCTCTAAGGGGGCCATGAACTATCATACAAGTGCATCAGTGACTGGGCGTAGAGTGGGCAGAATTACAGGATAGTTAAGAGAGTGAGTGGTGGAGCCTAACTCTATATGAGCATAGTTTTTTATTTTTATTTTTTAATGGATTCTTGCTCTGTTGCCCAGGCTAGAGTGCAGTGGTATCATCTTGGTGTACTGCAACCTCTGCCTTTCAGGTTCAAGGGATTGTTTGGCCTCAGCCTCCCATGTAGCTGAGATTATATAGGTGCATGCCACTACACCTGCCTAATTTTTATATTTTTTGGTAGAGATGAGGTATTACCCTGTTGGCCAGGTTTGTCTCGAGCTCCAGACCTCAAGTGATCTGCCTGCCTTGGCCTCCCGGAGTGCTGGGATTACAGGCTAAGTCACTGCATCTGGCCTGGGGGTGTTACTGTTGAAGTATTATCTTTGTATCCCAAAGCAGGCCCTTCTGAAATTGATGATGTTGAGGAAAAAGTCCTACTGAAGTCTTTGCCAGGTATAATCTTTTCACTTCCATTTTCCTACATGCTGTTTGCATTTAATGGTTCCTTGCATTCCACAAACTGTGTTTCAGTATTTAAAACTGTAGTATTACTTTTCTATATGGAAAAGGAAAAAAAATGTATTGGTCTTTTTATAACATATAAATGAACTTCACAAGCAACCATTTTCGAAGTCAGTTTTCCGTGTTGTAAGCTTGAAGTGGGTACATGACACGCTTTCTCATTTAAGGTAAAGTACACATTTATCCCTTATCTCAGAATAGTCAGAAGTCAGTTTCTTACTGTATGGTTAGTAATGCAAGTATTGGTAAGGTCATGTCGATACTTAGTATTTAGAAGAATTCTGAAAAAGCACTTGTTAATCTTTAAGTTTTATGCATTTATTACCTATTTATAAATTTTTATAGTGTTCCCAAACTTGAGACTCATAGGCTATTAGTATTAGGTTTTACTTATATCTTTTCTGGCCTTGAGTACATAGATGTATTTTCTTTAGATTGAGCATATCATATGAAGTTAATTGTTTATTTTAGGTTTTAAAAGAAAGGACCTATGAAGTCATTGCTTACATTGACACCGGCTCAATTGTCCCATGGATGGTTTTTTGTTTTTTGTTTTTGGATCTATGTAAAAATTGACCCTGCTGTATTAAAGCTTGAAACTTGTATCCATTTTATCCGAGTTCTTCCCTCAAAAAAAGACCTTCAGGAAGTGTCAAATAACTGAAACATACCAGATCAGAGCACCAGATGCCTCCTGCCGCTCCCTAATTTCTGTACTCTTATACATTGTTATAGTTCGTTCTTGCTCTAGTTTTTGTCAAGGAGACGCGTTGAGACTGAGCTCCCATCTCCGGGGCTGCAGCACCAGGTTAAAGCTTTCTTCCTTGGCAATACTTGTCACCTCAGTGACTGGCTTTCTGTCCGGTGAGCAGCAGGACATGAACCAAACTCTTGATGTTTGGGTAATACCATGAACAACCATCTTAACTGTTACTCTTTACTGAGATTGTAGTTTTTCACTACTGGCCTTTCTTTTTTATCTCTCATTCCTTTGACCTCACATCTCTTTTTTCTTTGACTTTACAGTCAAAGAACTTAATGCTCCCTAAATCCAAATATTATGGTGAAAAAAAGAAAGGAAATGTGTGCAGAGAAAGTATGTTTTACATTTGAGTTAAAGATGGATTCATAGATACAGGTTTATAGATTTACCTAGAGTTCTGATTTCAGGTGAGTTTTCACAGTATGCAGTAAGTAGGAAAGAATCCCAAGATAACTGTGACATGATAAAGCTAGATATGGAAAACCAAAAAGATTTTACCTCAGTATGGCACTTTTAATTCAAGAATAGTAGCCACCAAGTGAGTTTTTCAGATTATAATCGTTGCTCTTTAAAAATTAAGAGAAAATGTATTTATAACTTTTATTTTATTTTAGTACAGCTTCTGAATTTAGTTACCAATAGATGGGGCAAAATAGATGAACATCTGCTTCCCTTCCCCTGAAACAATGTGTGCTTACTAAAATGTAATAGATTTTTATTTATACTTGAAGGCAGTGTTTTTCAATCTTTTCCATGTTAGTAGCTCAGATCTTTAAGGACAGTGAATGTGTACTGGGGGCAGCTTGTGGTCTTAATCCTAACCAGCCCTCTGATATCTTAGATTCTTTCTTTCCTATTTGTGAATAAAACTTACTCTCCAGTAGGATGAGCCTGTTTCCCTTGTGACTACCTAATTAATCTATTGCTTTATGTCCTAGTTTTTAGAAGCAGGCAGATTATATTACTGGGATTAAAATGTTTTTGACACTAAAGGTAGTATCTTAAGTTTTTACTTAGGAGTTACTTTATGTGTAACTTGGATGAAATTACATGGATTGGGTTTCCATAGCTTTCACCACAGTGAAGATGGAAACAGGGAGCATTCCACAGCAAACCCTGAACTTAGAGAGTTAATTAAGTGAGCAAAGCAAGCATTCATGCTAATTTGTATGTGTGTGTGTCAGTGACAGATGAACCTGGTACTTGAACCATAATTGTACTTCTTCATATTCCAATAGCCAGTAATTTTATCATGTAGTTACACTAATAGTGAACCCCCAAACTTACTTGGGTCTACTATGTATTTGTATTTTAAAATAATGTTTTTTAGCTTCCAAATATAAGTGTTACGTTTTTTTCTGAATTATAAAACATTGTTTGGATTGAGTTAAAAGAATCATTTTTTATATGTTTATTATGTCTTAAAAGTGGTTGCATTATTACCTATGTTCTCTTTTCTCTTTCAGTGTGAGTTTTTACTGGTTTATAATGTGGTGTTTATTTTCTCTTTATGAAGCCATTATTCTCTCTTTTTTTTTTTTTTTTGAAGATGGTGTCTCGCTCTGTCATCCAGGCTGGAGTGTAATGGTGCTATCTCAGCTCACTGTAAGCTCCGCCTCCTGGGTTCCTGCCATTCTCCTGCCTCCGCCTCCTGAGTAGCCGGGACTACAGGTGCCCGCTACCACACCTGGCTAATTTTTTGTATTTTTAGTAGAGATGGGATTTCACCATGTTAGCCAGGACGGTCTTGATCTCCTGACCTCATGATCCGCCCACCTCGGTCTCCCAAAGTGCTGGGATTACAGGCGTGAGCCACCGCACCCGGCTGAAGCCATTATTCTTTAGAGGGCAATGACAGAATGGTACCAGCAGAAATTGAGGTACCAGCAGAAGGTTAGGAGAAACAGAGATTTTATATTTTACTGTATTTGTTGTATTTTTTTTTTTTTTTTTTGAGACGTAGTCTTGCTCTGTCACCAGGCTGGAGAGCAATGGCACAATCTCAGCTCACTGCAATCTCCGACTCCCTGGTTCAAGCGATTCTCCTGCCTCAGCCTCCCAAGTAGCTTGGATTACAGGCACACTGCCAGCACACCCAGATAATTTTTGTATTTTTAGTAGAGATGGGGTTTCACCATGTTGGCCAGGATGGTCTCAATCTCCTGACCTCATGATCCGTCCGCCTCAGCTTCCTAAAGTGCTGGGATTATAGGAGTGAGTCACTGTGCCCGGCCTGTTGTATGCTTATTCTATTTTATAGATTATGTTATTCTTTTTTTTTTTATTTTTTTTATTTTTTTTGAGATGGAGTCTTCCTCTGTCACCCAGGCTGTAGTGCAGTGGCACGATCTTGGCTCACTACAAGCTTCACCTCCCAGGCTCTCGCCATTCTCCTATCTCAGCCTCCCTAGTAGCTGGGACTACAGGCATGCACCACTACACCCGGCAAATTTGTTTTTGAATTTTCAGTAGAGACGGGGTTTCACCATGTTGGCCAGGCTGGTCTCAAACTCCTGGCCTTGTGATCCACCCGCCTCAGCCTCCCAAAATACTAGGATTACAGGTGTGAGCCACCATACCCAGCCCACCCCTCACTTTCTTACTACTTCGCTTGTGCAGGGATCATGGCCCAAGTTTTAGTGTTCGCCCTGTCTGTTGAATATGAGGAGTATTCAAGGATGGTGAGCAGGATGGTGGTGACGTTCCTCACGTCAGCTCTCAAGTCAATGGTGAGACCTTCTGTTTTAACATTCAATAATTCGGTAGGACTGGGCTATGGATAAGGTTGATTTGTTTTTTGTTTTTTTTTTTTCTCGAATAGTAGTTATAGTCAAACACTTGAAACCAAATGTGTGTGTGGAGTTTCTACACCAATTTTTGGACAATCTGGATACCAACTCGGTATCCCACAATTCCATTCCGACACTCCCTGCAGTTTAGTACAGACCCCACAGAATGGGGGTTCAGTCCCACGAGACTACCCTCGCCTCACATAACTAATTGCAAGCCCTGGGTTGTTACATGTACTTTTGACCAATCAGTTAGAAAGCAGGGTATCATGGCCCCCTTCTTGGGTTGAATCATTTGCTAAAACAGCTTGTAGAACTCAGAAAAACAGGTTATTTTCTTTGTTTCCCTGAGATAACAGGATCTCACTCTGTTGCGAGGCTGGAATGCAGTGGTGTGATCAGAGCTCACTGTAGCCTCGAACTGGCCCCAAGTGATCTTCCCACCTCAGCCTCCCAAATAGCTGAGACTAACATAGGCCTGCCCCACCATAGCTAACTATGTTCTTTTATTTTTTGTGGAGATGGGGTCTTGTTATGTTGCCTAGGCTGGTCTCAAATTTCTGGCCTCACGTGATCCTCCCACCTCAACCTCCACAAAGTGCTGGGATTATGGACGTGAGCCACTGCGTCTCACCAATTTACTATGATGGTTCGTTGGAAAGGATTTATCTCAGAAACAGCCAGTGAAAGAGATATACATGCTGGGCACAGTGACTCATGACTGTAATCTCGGCATTTTGGGAGACTGAGGCGGGAGCATCGCTTAAGCTCAGGAGTTTAAGACTAGCCTGGGCAACATGGTGAAAACCCATCTCTACAAAAAATGTTTCTAAAAATTAGCCAGGTAAGGTGGCATGTGCCTATAGTTCTAGCTTCTCACTTGCTGTTTAGGAACTTGGAATTTTTCACTGGAATTCATGTAAAGAAACATTTGTAACGGATTTAGCATTTATCATTTGACTGCATGACTCACCCCTAGAACCATAATTTTACTAATGAATTTTTCAGATACTACTCAGCTGGAAACTGAGCCTAACCAGCAGCTCACCCTCAACCATTCAGTGGTCTTTTGTTCTTCTCTATTCCTCCTGAAAGTCCATTACTCTCAGAAGGTGGTAAAAACTTGCATTTCTTTTTCTTTTTTCTTCCTAGAGACAGGGTCTTGCTCTGTCACCCAGGCTGCAGTGCAGTGGTGTGATCATGGTTCACTGCAGCCTGAAACCCCTGGGCTCAAACAATCCTCCCACCTCAGCCTCCCAAGTAACTGGGACTACAGACATTTGCCCCTATGCCCAGCTAACTTCTTTATTTTTTTATTTTACAGATGGGATCTTGGTATGTTGCCCAGGATGGTGTCAAACTCTGGCCTCAAGTAATCTTTCTGCCTCAGCTTCCCAAAGTGCTGGCGTTATATGCAGGTAGGAGGCACCTTTGTTCAATCCCTATTTTCTTTCTTTCTTTTTTTTTTTACTGTGACTGGTTCATCGTAAAGGATTTATCTCAGAAATACCCAGTGAAAGAGATATACATACTGGGCACAGTGACTCGTGACTGTAATCTCGGCATTTTGGGAGACTGAGGAGGGAGCAAGGCAGACTCTTGCTCTGTCGCCCAGGCTGGAGTGCAGTGGCACAATCTCGGCTCACTGCTACCTCTACCTCCCTGGTTCAAGTCATTCCCCTGCCTTAGCCTCATGAATAGCTGGCATTACAGGTACATGCCACCATGCCTGGCTAATTTTTTGTATTTTAGTAGAGACAGGGTTTTGCCATGTTGGCCAGACTGGCCTCGAACTCCTGACCTCAGGTGATCTGCCCACCTTGGCCTCCCAAAGTGCTGGAATTACAGGCATGAGCCACAACACTCGGCCCCTTTTTTAAATAATGATTTTATTGAAATATGATTAACATATCATACAATTCATTTATGAAAGTTTGTAATTCAGACCATGCGCAGTGGCTACTTCCTATAATTCTAATACTTTGGGAGGCTGAGGGAGGCGGATCACTTGAGTTCAGGAGTTTGAGACTAGCCTGGGCAACAAGGTAAAACAGCATCTCTACTAAAAATACAAAAATTAGCTGGGTGTGCTGGCTCATGCCTGCAGTCCCAGCTGCTTGTGGACATGAGGCTGGAAGATCACTTGAGCCCAGAAGGCGTAGGTGAAACCTATAGGTGAGACCACATGGCGCCACTGCACTGCAGCATGGGTGACAGAAGGAGAACTTGTCTCTAAAAAACTAAAGAAAAAAAGAAAGTATGCAATTAAGTGGTTTTTAGAATATTCAAAGAGCTGCGTATCCATCACCATAGTCACTTTTAGAAGTGATTACTCGCTTATGAATTGCCCACTTATGAGTGAGAAACCCTCACTTCTTAGCTGCTACCTCCTACTTCCTCCACATTCCCATGTCTTCATAGACAAACACTGATTTATTTTCTGTCATTGTAGTTTTGCCTAATCCGGACCTTTTATAGAAATAGAATTGTACAATATGTGATCTGTTGTAGTTTGTTTTTTTTCTCTTAGGACAATGTTTTCAAATTTCTTTTTTTCTTTTCTTTTTGAGACAGTGTCTCGCTCTGTCGCCCAGGCTGGAGTGCAAGTGGCGTGATCCTGGCTCACTTCAAGCTCTGCCTCCCGGGTTTACGTCATTCTCCTGCCTCAGCCTCTTGAGTAGCTGGGACTTCAGGTGCCCGCCACCACGCCTGGCTAATTTTTTTGTATTTTTTTTAGTAGAGTTTCACTGTGTTGGCCAGGATGGTCTCAGTCTTCTGACCTCGTGATCCACCCGCCTCGGCATCCCAAAGTGCTTGGATTACAGGCGTGAGCCACTGTGCCTGGCCTCAGATTTCTTTCGTGTTATAGTGTATATCAGTATTCAGTATTTTTTTCCTTTGCAGCTGAATAATAGTTTATGTTTATCCATTCATCAGTTGATGGACATTTGTGTTATTTCTGTGTATTGGCCATCATGAGTAATGCTGCTATGAACAATCATATGCAAGTTTTAGTGTGAATGTATATTTTTATTTCTCTTAGATTTACACCTAGGAGTGAAACTGTTGCGTTGTGTGATAATTATACATTTAGCCTTTGAGAAATGGCCACACTGTTTTTCAAAGTGGTTACACAGGTCAGGCAGAGTGGCTTACACCTTTAATCTCAGATATTTTGAGAGGCTGAGTTTGGAGGATTGCTTTAGCCCAGGAGTTCAGGACCAGCCTGGGCAACATAGGGAGAAAATATCTTGATTTTTTAAAAAATCAAATGACAAGAAAAGAAACACATTGATTACACCATTTTATGTTCTCACTAGTAATGTATGTGGGTTATAGTTCTTCTACATTGTCACCAACTTTGTTTTTGTTTTTTTTGTTTGTTTGTTTGTTTGTTTGTTTTTCAGAGACAAAACCTTGCTCTGTCACCCAGGCTGGAGTACAGTGGCATGGACGTGGTCAGTGCAGCTGTGATCTCCCAGGCACAAGTGACCCTCTCATCTCAGCCTCCCAAGTAGCTGGGACTTACAGGTGAATGCTATCATGTGTGGCTGATTTTTACATTTTTTGTAGAGATTGGGTTTTGCCATGTAGCCCAGGTCTGTGTCAAACTCGTGAGCTCAAGTAATCTGGCCACTTCAGCCTCTCGAAGTGCTGGGATTACAGGTGTGTGCCTCTACGCCCGACTGGCATAACCACTTTGGAAAACAGCCACTGAGCGGGCCTTCACAAATATACCAATATTTGTTATTATCTTTTTTTTTTTTACTTACTGTTTTTAATTTTTAAAACTTAGTTTTTTTATCTGTCTTATTACAATAACAATTTTGTAGTAAAGTCCCCCTAAAAAGTATTTGTTGTTTAACTGAAATAGTTTTTTTTTTTTTAACCTGGATATATATCTTTTCATTTTCATTTTATTTTTAGTTTTTATTTTTAAATAATTGAATATTTTTATAAAATATTTTTATAAATAAATATTTTTATGTATTTTTTATTTTAATAGGTGTTTGGGAAACAGGTGGTGTTTGGTTCCATGAATAAGTTCTTTAGTTTTGACTTCTGAATTTTTATAGTACCCCTCATTACTCATTTAAACTATATATTAAGTCATTATTAAACCAAAGACTTTAGTAAAATGGAAATTTTAACTTGCAACCTGAGAAATAGCTGTCAAAAAATTGGAGAAATTACCACATTAAAGTTTTAAAATCTTGATCCTAAAAATGAAAATGCAGCTGCACCTAAGAACCACCGGCCCACTGGTCAAGGTGAACAAAACGAAATAAAAAGCGAAATAAAACCAACAAAACCAAATTCAGGATTAT
Organism: Chlorocebus sabaeus; assembly: GCF_047675955.1. Classification (NCBI taxonomy): domain Eukaryota; kingdom Metazoa; phylum Chordata; class Mammalia; order Primates; family Cercopithecidae; genus Chlorocebus; species Chlorocebus sabaeus. The sequence goes on from NC_132905.1 coordinate 88,426,047, forward strand.
TCAGTATTCTGTAATGCTATTTTATCTTGTGAGTCACAAAAAATGGTAATTATTATTATTATTATTTTGATGTGGAATCTCACTCAGTCACTCAGGCTGGAGTGCAGTGGCATGATCTCGGCTCACTGCAACCTCCGCCTCTGAGGTTCAGGTGATTCTTCTGCCTCAGCCTCCAGAGTAGTTGGGATTACAGGCACACTCCACCATGCCTGGCTAGTTTTAGTAGAGATGGGGTTTCACCATGTTGGCCAGGCTGGTCTCAAATTCCTGACCTCAAGCAATCCACCTGCCTCGGCCTCCCAAAGTGCTGAAATTATAGGCATAGTCCATTGCACTCAGCTGAAAATAATTTTATGTGTATTCCAAGTCAGAATACTTTATCTTTGAATATTCGATTACTTTAGGATACTATATTAACTCTTAATTGAACTAATACAAGTTTAGATGTAAGGACCATGTTTATGTTGACTAAAGATTATTAATGTTTTACATATGTGAAAGTAAAAATGACATAGTTTTTATACTTGTAGAATATTTTGAAATATATATTAGTTAATATTTTATATTCATTTTGGGTTTTCACATTGTTAGAGAGATCCACAGAAAACTAATACTTTGTGAATACCCAAATTTTAAGCATTTTGCTGGATGCATTCACAAATATTTTATTTAAAAAGAACATTAATAGAAGTTTTATACCATTTTGTGATTCATCAAACACAGCAATTGAGCAATGGCATATAGCAACATTACAGAGGTTAGTGTAAGATAAAACTCATAACAGGGTAAAAGGAAAGAAAGGAAAAAGGATACCAGGCTGTATAAAGATTTTAAAAACAGGCCAGGTACGGTGGCTCGCGCCTGTAATCTCAGCACTTTGGGAGGCCGAGGCGGGCAGATCACAAAGTCAGGAGATTGAGACTCATCCTGGCTAACATATTGAAACCCTATCTCTATTAAAAGTACAAAAATTAGCTGGGTGTGGTGGCACACGCCTGTAGTTCCAGCTACTCAGGAGGCTGAGGCAGGAGAATCACTTGAACCTGAGAGGCAGAGCTTGCAGTGAGCTGAGATGACGCCACTGCACTCCAGCCTGGGCGACAGAGCAAGACTCTGTCTCAAAAAAAAAAAAAAAAAAAAGGAAAAAAAAAGATTTAAAAAACAAACATCTTATGTCTGAACCTTTGCCTGGAATTTCATGTTTTGTGAAAAGTGTTTTGTAAGTAGAGGACTTGTAAGTACTATAAGGCACCTAGTACACTACAGTGGCACAGATGTAGCAGATACTCAATGAAATGATTTTAACTTCTGGTGTGTGTTATCTTCATTGTTCATTTATTAACCTAGTGAAAAACAGCCAATAGATGGAGTGGCATTGACCTGTAAAACTTCCAAGATCCCATCCAAGCTTAGTGTCCTCTGAAGTTCTCCATAATTTATTGTGCGTTCCCACCAACATTTAGCATAAGCTACAAGCTTATATTGTTAATCATCCTTCTATGTTTATGTGCTGACTTGCAAATAAATTGGCCTATGTGGCCTTTATCTTCACAGCCCTAATAGTATCTACATAATTTAATAACTTTGTTATAAAACTGATGTTTCATAAAATTATGTCTCAACTAAGTTCTGGTAAAATAATTACATATTTTTGCTTAACCTTTTCTGACTCTCCATTGCCTGCTGAATACAGTAAATTCCCATTTAGTGTGAGGATTTAAAATGTTCTCGAAAACTGTGACCTGTAATTTCCCCAATTTTGCTGTAGCCTAATTGATAGAAATAGTTAAGTTTCTATGGCGTATTTCTGGTCACAAAAACATCACCAAACGTAGAAAGGCCCAAAACACTTACAGTATTAAACACTGAAATAAATGTCAGCTCTACATACATTTAAGAAAAGTTAGGTCGGGTGCGGTGGCCCATGACTGTAATCCCAGTACTTTGCGAGGCCGAGGCAGGCAGATCACGGGGTCAAGAGATCAAGAGCAGCCTGGCCAACATGGCAAAACCCTGTCTCCACTAAAAATACAAAAAATTAGCCCAGTGTGAGGCTAAGGCAGGAGAATTGCCTGAATGTGGGGGGAAGTGGAGTTTGCAGTGAGCTGAGATCGAGCCACTGCACTCCAGCCTGGGTGACAGAGGAAGACACATGTTTAAAAGTAAATAAACGAAAAATTAATTAAAATGTTACCAGGGCCACCCTAATGAAATAACTGGGAAAGTTCTTTTTCTTACTGTGTTTCTTTAGTTTCTTTATTTTATTTATAGGCACAGCTGCATAAAGAAACCAGATGGCCTAACAACACCAGAGCTTCTCCACTCCTGACCAGATATCAGAAGGAGATAAGATCCCTAACCAGCACAAACTTGAACAGGTGACCCTAGTTGGTTTTAGATTTTTTTTTTTTTTTTTCTAAGACAGAGTCTTCCTCTGTCGCCCAGGCTTGGGTGCAGGGGCACCATCTCAGCTCGCTGCAACCTCCGGCTCCCAGGTTCAAGCGATTTTCCTCCTCAGCCTCCTAAGAAGCTGGGATTACGGGTGTGTACCACCTCGCCCGGCTCATTTTTTTAGTATTTTTTTATGTAGAGCCTGGGTTTCACCATGTTGGCCAGGCTGGTCTCAAACTCCTCACCTTAGGTAATCCACTCACCTCAGCCTCCTAAAGATGTATGTTTATGCACTGAACCTGTGCACCTAGAGTCCCACCCTGCCCAGTTCTTAAAAACCCCTGATAAAATCGTGTATTAATTCTAGTGATATTTTACTGAATCCTTTTCTCTTTTTTTTCAGAAAATTATTTCATTTGGAATAATGACAGTTCTACTTTTATTTTACAGTCTGGACAATTTGTTTCCATTGTAGGATTTCCCTGGCTAATACCTCCAGTGCAATGCTGAATAGAGTGGTTAAAGTGGAAAGTCTTGTCTTCTCAAACTTTCAGGTAAAGAAGCGCGAGTCTGTCACCATTTAGTGTGATGTTAGCTGTGGATTTTTGTATAGATACCTCTTAGTGGGTCTCAGAATCTTTTTCTGTTAGTAGTTTGCTGAGGGTTTTGTCAGGAATGGATGCTTGACATTTGTAAATTTCTCTGTGCCTATTGAAAGGATCACTTTTTGCTCTTTGCTACTACTGGGCATTATCTTGATTGAATTTTATATATTGTCACAATTACATTTGCAAAACAATCACACTTGTTCTTGATGTATAGTCATATTCGAAGTGCCTGAATTTAGCGTGCTGACGCTTTCTAAGGCTGTATGTGTCTACGTGAATATGGCACTTTTGCTACAGACCTTCTGTTTATACTTGTGTCTGGCCTTGGTATTACAGTAATACTGGCCTCTACAATGAATTGGAAAATGTTCCCTCTTCTTCATTTTTTGGAAGTATTTTCTGCTGAAGAATTAGTATTAATTATTTATTGAATATTGGTAGAATGTTTTATATAGGTTATTTTGCCCTGGACTTTTCTTTTTGAAAATATTTTAAATGAATGCTTTTGATTTACTTGAGTAACAATTCATAATATATAAATATTTATTTTATATTATACTTTTCAGTTTACTTTTATAATTTGTACATCCAAGATATTAATTTCTAATTTATAATATTCCATGTTTAATAGATTTTCTATGCTGTTAACATGAAAAAATCAGAAATAATATAGAGTGAGGCTTCAGCCCAGTCAATGAATGACCCAAAGTCTGTCTGTTGTGGGATGGATCATTTAAATATGATGTTACCCTTAATGTTTACATGTATTGTGTGAGGAAAATAAGGTACTGAATGTAAAGGAAATTAGTAAAACTACCATTTAACTTTGGATTTTCTCAAGAGGACAGACCAAGTAGACCTTCTAATTTTTGTTGATATTTACATAAGACAGAAACATAGTTTTTAATTAGAACAAATAATATGCCATTTGAAGAATGGTATGAAGCTGATAATTTGGTGAATAATTTTATTAGTACTGGCTTAGTGCATACAATATATTAGGCAAGATTCTTAGCCATTACACACACACACATACACATATATATAGACTTCATATATAATTGTTTAAAATAAGGAACCCACAGATTGATGAGCAGTGAAAAATTGACATTCTCAATCTTAGTGACTTTAAAACTATCAAAAAAATTTACTGTTTTGATTTACAATAAATGTACATAAAACTATTAAAAAACTTCATTAGAAAGTTTGACTTGGCATGGAGATAAATGTGTTGCACAGTTGAAAAGTAGCCATAGACACGTTATTATCAAATACCAAACAAGTGCATTTTAAAAAGAGATTAGGACTAAAAGATGCCATAGAAGTTGTCACAGCAAAAATACAACAGAGCACACTTTTAAGCACCGTGGTATGTTGATAAAAACTATCAATTAATGTGTAAACACAGGCCAGTGTGCTCATCATTACATGTAAAATATTTAAAACTAGTAAACGCAGTCAGTAGGTTTGCAGGATACTATATCAATATACAAAAAAATCAATTGCATTTTCATACCCCAACAGATATCTGGGAAAAATCAAGAAGACAGTTACTTTATTCTTTTAGATGTTATGGTAAATGTATTAGGTTGGTAATGGCAAAAACCACAATTACATTTGCACCAATAAATATATAAATATAAATATTGTTTCTAGCTGAAAATCACGTTGTCGGTAGTAGTATAATTGTAGGGATGACTATTTTTAACATTGGAGTAAATTCAGGTTGTGGATATAGTCTAAACCGTATGTATTAGAGATTGAGATTAGTAGGGCAAGACCTACTGCTGCTTCGCAAGCAGCAAATACTAGTAGGGTGATGGGTATAATATTAGCTAGTAGAGAGTGTATGTTTAAAGCTGTAAGAGCACTTACAATAAATAGTGATAATATTATTCCTTCTAGGCATAGTAGAGAGGATATTAGATGTGAGCGGTAGGTTAGTATGCCTAGGAGTGAGATTATAAATGCTAGTGCAGTACTTATATAGATGAAAGGCATTTGGTTAGTATGATTGTCATAATCTAATGAGTCGAAATCATTTGTTTTGTTTAAACTACTTACCAATTCGGCTCAATCTAACCCCTTTTGAGTTCATTCGTAAGCTAAACTGAGGGTTAAAATAATAATGTAATTGATCATTTAAGCATAGTTGGAAGATCTGTTGTTTGGAGAGCTCATGGTAGAGGTAGTAGTAGGGTGATTTCCAGGTCAAATAGTAGGAAGGTAATGGCGACTAGGAAAAATTTTATGGAGAAAGGAATACGGGCAGGGTTTAATGGGTCAAAGCTGCATTCGTAAGGGTCGGTTTTTTCTGCATAAGAACTCAGTTGAGGCAGTCAGAATATGATGATTATTAGTAGTAGGGTCAGAAGGGTATTGATTGTTAGTGCTAATGTTAGATTAATTACTCCTTTTCGAATAGTATCGAAGCTAGTTGATTGGAAGTCAACTGTACTGGTTATACTAAAAGAGTAGGATCCTCATCAGTAGATAGAAATATAGAGGAATAATCAGACAACATCTACAAAATGTCAATATCAAGCAGCGGCTTCGAAGCCAAAATGGTGGTTTGATGTGAAATGGTATAATAGTTGACGGATAAGGCAGGTAATAAGGAATGTAGATCCAATGATGACGTGAAGTCCGTGGAAGCCTGTGGCGATAAAGAATGTTGAGCCATAGATACCATCGGAAATAGTGAAGGGTGCTTCAAAGTACTCTGAGATTTGTAGTAGGGTGAAGTAGATGCCTAGCAGGATTGTAATGAGCAAAGCTTGAATTATTTGTTTTCGATTACTTTCTATTAGGCTATGGTGGGCTCAGGTGGTTGTAACTCCTGATGCAAGTAGTACAGAGGTGTTTAAAAGGGGTACTTCTAGTGGATTTAGGGGGGTAATTCCTGTTGGTGGTCAGTGCCCTCCTAGGTGTGGGGTGGGAGCGAGGCTTGAGTGGTAGAACGCTCAGAAGAAACCGGTGAAGAAGAGAATCTCTGAGATGATAAATAGGACTATTCCATAACGAAGGCTTTTTTGGACGGGTGTTGTGTGGTGGCCTTGGTAGGTGCTTTCTCGAATAATATCACGTCATCATTGGTATAGGGTTAATATGTTGGTTAGTATACCTAGTGTTAATAAGGTGGTGGAGTAAAAGTGGAATCATATAATTAAGCCAGATGTTATTAATAGGGCTGAGAGAGCTCCTGTTAGTGGTCAGGGGCTGGGTTTAACTATGTGGTAGGCATGAGATTGGTGGGTCATTAAGTGTTATCACGTAGATAAAGGCTGATTAGTAGTGTGAAGACATAGGCTTGGATTAGGGCTACTGTGATTTCTAGAATGGTCAGTAGTACTAGGAGTACATAGATTAGTGAGGTGGTAGGGAGGCTGATGGCTGATAATGCTAGTGCAGCATTTCCTGTTAGGTGCATTAGTAGATGGCCAGCTGTGATGTTGGCGGTTAAACGTACAGTTAGGGCGATTGGTTGAATAAATAGGCTAATTGTTTCAATGATTACTAGTATAGGAATGAGGGGTGTGGGTGTAGCTTGTGGTAGGAAATGGGCTAGAGAGTCTTTAGTTTTGAAGCGAAGGCCTATAATTACTGTCCCTGCTCATAGGGGAATTGCTATAGCTAGGTTTATAGATAGTTGGGTGGTGGGTGTAAATGAGTAAGGTAGAAGTCTGAGGAGATTGGTTATTGTAATAAAAATAATTAAAGATATTAGTATTAGGGACCAGGTTTGTCCTTTGGTATTATGGATTATTATTATTTGTTTTAGAGTGAGATGGATTAGGTTTTGTTGAATGGTAATTAGTCGATTATTAATAAGGTGTTTGGAGGTTGGAAGTAGTAGCACAGGGAGTAGAATGATGAGTACTGTAGCAGGTTGGCCTAGGATTGTTGGAGCGGTAAATGGGGTAAATAGATTTTCGTTCATTTTAATTGTCAAGGGTTATTGTAGATTTGTGTATTGGGGCTTTTTTGTTGGGGGGGTGGGTAGTAATTTGTGTTTAGTAGTTTTAATTGTATAATAAATAGTGTAGGGAGTATAGCTATGATAATAGTAAACCATACGGATGTATCTAGTTGGGACATTTCACTGCAGAGAGGACATTCCTCTCGATCTTCAACTTAAAACGTTAATGCTAGGGTAGCTGTGCAGTGTATTATAAGAGTATTTTATAGAGAGTTGGGTGAGGTGTATAAGAAGTATGGGGGGGAAGGTCTATAGGGTAAATACGGGTCCTATTTCAAAAATTTTTAGTGGAATTAATTCTGCGACAATAGGTATAAAGCTGTGGTTGGCACCGCAAATTTCTGAGCATTGTCCGTAATATATGCCTGGTTGTATAGCGGTGAATGTAGTTTGATTCAGGCGCCCAGGAACTGCATCCATTTTTAGGCCTAGGGTAGGAATTGTTCATGAGTGTAGAACATCCTGAGATGTGATTATCATTCGGACGGGGGCTTCAATTGGGAGAACTACTCGGTTGTCAACTTCTAGAAGTCGAAGGTCTCCTGGGTTTAAGAACAACGGGGGGAGTATATAAGAGTTAAAGATTAACCCTCCATAATCTGTATATTCATAGGTTCAGTATCACTGGTGTCCAATTGATTTGATAGTAAAAGAAGGGTTGTTGATCTCATCTGTTAAATATAGGATGCACAGGGATGGAAGGGCAATTAAGATTAAAATGATTGCGGGTAAGATAGTTCAAATGGTTTCTATTTCTTGGGCGTCTGTGATGCTGGTGTTGGGTTAGTTTTGTTATAAGGGTTGAAGACAGAACGTATAGGACTAGAAAGCTAATTAAGGATACGATTATAAAGGCGTGGTCATGAAAAGTGATTAATTCTTCTATGATAGGGGATGTAGCATCTTGTAGGCCTGGTTGAACTGGGTGAGCCATATAAGATATATAGGGTTTAACCTATGATTTAGCTTTGACAAAGCTATGAAATAGTTTTTCTAATATCTTATTGAAAAAGTTGTGGAGGTTATAGGGTTGGCTTGAAACCAGTCTTAGGAGGTTCAATTCCTTCCTTTTTCATTTAGTTTAATGTAGGCTGGTTCTTCAAATGTGTGGTAGGGTGGAGGGCAACCGTGCAGCCACTCTTAAGTTAGTAGAGGGCTGTTCAATTAATGAGACTTTGCGCTTTGGGGCAAAGGCTTCTCAGGTTATATAGATTATTAGTATTACTGCCACTAGGGAGATGAAGAAGCCTATAGATGATATAATGTTTCATGTGGTATAGGCATCGGGGTAGTCAGAATAGCGTCGGGGCATTCTGGATAAGCCAAGGAAATGTTGTGGGAAGAAGGTTAAATTTACACCTACAAATATAATGGTGAAGTGGGCTTTGGCATAAGTTTGATCTAGAGTATAGCCTGAAAATAAGGGGAATCAATGAATGAAACCTCCTATGATGGCGAATACAGCTCCTATTGACAGGACGTAGTGAAAGTGTGCTACAACGTAGTATGTATCGTGTAGTACAATATCTAATGATGAGTTTGCTAATACGATACCAGTTAAGCCTCCCGTGGTAAAAAGAAAAATAAAGCTCAGAGCTCAAAGTATTGCAGGAGATCATTTGATATTGCCTCCATGGAGCGTGGCAAGCCAGCTAAAGACTTTAACGCCAGTGGGAATTGCAATAATTATAGTGGCGGAAGTGAAGTAGGCTCGTGTGTCTACGTCTGTTCTTACTGTAAATATATGATAAGCTCATACAATAAAGCCTAAAAACCCAATTGATATTATAGGTCAAACTATGCCTATGTAGCCAAATGGTTCCTTTTTTCCGGAGTAATATGTTACAATATGGGAAATTATCCCAAACCCAGGTAGAATGAGGATGTAGACTTCAGGGTGGCCGAAAAATCAGAATAGATGTTGATATAAGATAGGATCCCCTCCTCCAGCGGGATCAAAGAAACTGGTGTTTAGATTACGGTCTGTTAGTAGTATAGTAATGCCGGCAGCTAGTACTGGTAGGGAGAGGAGTAGAAGGATGGCTGTGATTAGTACTGATCAGATAAATAAGGAGGTTTGATACTGAGATATTGTAGGGGGTTTTATATTAATGATAGTGGTAATGAAGTTGATAGCTCTTAGAATGGAGGGGATGCCTGCTAGGTGAAGTGAGAAGATAGTTAGATCTACGGAAGCTCCTGGGTGGGAGAAATTTCCTGCTAAAGGGGGATAAACTGTTCAGCCTGTTCCAGCACCGGCTTCTACTGCTGCAGATGCCAGTAGTAGTAGAAAGGAAGGGGGAAGGAGTCAAAAACTTATATTATTTAGGCAGGGAAATGCCATGTCGGGAGCACCAATTATTAGGGGTACTAATCAATTTCCAAAGCCTCCGATTATGATGGGTATAACTATAAAGAAAATTATGACAAATGCATGGGCTGTAACGATAACGTTGTAGATATGGTCGTTGCCTAATAGGCTGCCTGGTTGACCTAGTTCAGCTCGAATAAGAAGGCTCAGAGCTGTGCCTATGATTCGAGCTCATGCACAGAACAGTAGGTAAAGGGTTCCAATATCTTTGTGGTTTGTTGAGAATAACCAACGGTAGACGAACATAGGTGAGAAAAGGGGAAGGGGTAGAATGGCTGAGTAAGCATTAGGCTGTAAACCTAAAGACAGAGATTAAAGTTCTCTTTTTACCAGTCCCGAGGTGAATTTTCATGTTGAACTGCAAAATCAAAGGAGCAGCTAATTTCTGCCGGGGCTTCTCCCGCCTTTTCTTCCCTGCGGCGGGAGAAGTAGATTAAAGCCAGTGGTTAGGGTATTTAGCTGTTAATTAAAATTTTATGGGTTTAAGTCCCATTAATCTAGTAAGGGCTTAGATTAATTAAAGTAATTGATTTGCATTCAGTTGATGCGGAGTAGAATCTGTAGTCCTTGTGTGTTTCAGAAATTAAGCGTGGTTTAACTTACTGAGGGCTTTGAAGGCCCTTGGTCTTACTTAACCTAAATTTCTAGAGAATGGTTAGGGTTAGTGGAGAAATTGGTAAGAGAAGGGTGGTGAGGATGATGAGTGGAGGGATGAGAAGTGTGGGTTTTGTGCTTTCGAATTGTCATTTTATTTTTGTATTGTTGGATGAAGGGAGTATTGTTACGGAAGTGGTATAAATTAGGCGTATGTAAAAGTATAAGTTGAGTAGGGTTATGAAAATTATAATGGTGGGAATGGTGAAGTTATTGTTTTTTGTAAGTTCTTGGATGGTAATTCATTTGGGCAGGAAGCCGGTTAGTGGGGGTAGGCCACCTATAGACAGGAGAGTAGTTGATATTAATGGTATCAGTCAGGTTAGTTTGTTTCAAGCGCGAGATAGTATGAGAGTTGTGGTGTTTGAGTTTAGGTTGAAAGCTAGGAATGTGGTAGTTGTCATGATAATGTGTATGGCTAGATAATAGGTTGTGATATTTGGGTTGTAAATTAGTGTTATTATTATTCAACCTATGTGGGTAATTGAAGAGTATGCCATGATTTTGCGTAGTTGTGTTTGCTTAAGACCTCCTCAGCTGCCCATTATAATAGATAGGGTTGAGAGGGTCAGGAGAATGTTTGTATTAGTTGAAGGGTATATTTGATATATAATTGAGATGGGGGCTAGTTTCTGTCATGTGAGAAGGAGTAGGCCAGAAATTAAGGATGTCCCTTGGGTGACTTCTGGGATTCAAAAGTGGAAGGAGGCTATTCCTAATTTTATGGCTAGGGCCATTGTTATGATTAGGGATGAAAGTTGGTTAATGTTGTTTGTTATGGTTCAACATCCAGAGAGTAAGTTGTTAGAGATGATTGCTATTATGAGAATTATAGATGCAGTGGATTGTATTAGGAAATATTTAGTAGCAGCTTCTGTAGAACAGGGACTTGTCTTTTTGATTAGGATTGGGGTGAAGGCTAGTATGTTTATTTCTAGGCCTGCTCAGGCGAGGAATCAGTGTGAGCTCAGTGATGTAATGAGAGTGCCTGTAATTATGGTGGAGTAAGTAATAAGTTATGCTAGTGGGTTAATTAGTACGGGAAGGGTATGACCAACATTTTTGGGGTATGGGCCCGATAGCTTATTTAGCTGACCTTACTAGGATGGAGTGTGGTTCGTAGCACAGAGAAATTTGGGTTCTCGGGTAGGTTCGATACCTGTAGTCGTAGAAATAAGAGGGTTAGGGCCTCTATCATTTACTCTATCAAAGTAACTCTTTTGTCAGACATATTTCTAGGTCTGAGGGGGAATGCTGGAGATTGCAATAGGTGTTGAGATATGTCATATGAGAAGGGCTAGTGTGAGTGGGAGGAAATTTTTTCATAGTAAGTGTATGAGTTGATCATAGCGGAATCGGGGGTATGCTGTTCGGACTCATAAAAATAAAGAGGTTAGGAGAAGTGTTTTGGTGGCAAAGCATGTTGTAAATAATTCTGGGGAGTGGGTGGAGTATAATGTGCCTAGGAAAATTGTATTGTTAGGGCATTTATTATAATAATATTTATGTACTCAGCCATGAAGAATAGGGCGAATGGGCCTGTGGCATATTCAGTATTAAAGCCCGAGACTAGTTCTGATTCGCCCTCTGTGAGGTCAAAGGGAGCTCGGTTTGTTTCAGCTAATGTGGAAGTGAATCATATTATGGCTAGGGGTCATGATGGTAGGAGGAGTCAGAGGTGTTCTTGTGTTGTGATAAGTATATGAAGATTAAATGAGCCGCTTATTAGTAAGACTGATAAGAGAGTGATAGCAAGGGTAACTTCATATGAGATTGTTTGGGCGACGGCTTGTAGTGCTCCGATTAGTGCATAGTTTGAGTTTGATGCTCATCCTGATCATAAAATGGAGTAGACGGTTAGGCTAGATATAGCTAGAATAAATAAAAGTCCCACATTGAAGTTAATTAGTGGGTAGGGTATGGGAAGGGGGGTTCATAGGAGAAGGGCAATAGAAAAGGCTAAGGCTGGTGCGGTAATGTAGAGAATAGTAGTAGATGTTGAAGGTTTTAAGGGTTCTTTAGTGAATAGTTTTATTGTGTCAGCAAAAGGTTGTAATAATCCGTAAGGGCTGACAATGTTTGGTCCTTTACGTAATTGTATGTAACCCAATAATTTTCGTTCAGTGAGTGTGAGGAATGCTATGGCGGCTATTACAGATATAATAAGGAGTAGAAAATATGTTGTTGACGTGGTGTTAAGAAGAGGAGTTGAACCTCCGATTGTAAAGTTTTAAGTTTTGTGCAATTGCTGGGCTCTGCCATCTTAACAAACCCTGTTTTTGGGTTGAGTGGATTGAGATTAGGTCATCTGTGGAATGAGGGCACTTTATGAAGTTGGCCTTATTTCTCTTGTCCTTTCGTACAGGGAGAAATACAGAATAGATAGAAACTGACCTGGATTGCTTCGGTCTGAACTCAGATCACATAGGGCTTTAATCGTTGAACAAACGAACCCTTGATAGCTGCTGCACCATTAGGATGTCCTGATCCAACATCGAGGTCGTAAACCCTATTGTCGATATGGGCTCTGGAATAGGATTGCGCTACTATCCCTAGGGTAACTTGTTCCGTTGGTCAAGTTATTGGATCAATTACAGGCGCTGGTCTGCTTTGGCTTGTGTAGTCTTAGCATAGGTTGTTTGGAGGTTTAGTTATGCTCCGAGGTCACCCCAACCAAAATTTTTAATGCAGGTGTAGTGACGTAAGGGTCCGTAGATTTATATAGTTTTGATTGCATTAATAAATTAAAGCTCCATAGGGTCTTCTCGTCTTATTGTTTCATGCCCGCCTCTTCACGGGCAGGTCAATTTCACTGGTTGAAAGTAAGAGACAGTTGAACCCTCGTGGTGCCATTCATGCGAGTCCCCATTTAAGAAACAAGTGATTATGCTACCTTTGCACGGTCAGGGTACCGCGGCCGTTGAACGTGTGTCACTGAGCAGGCAGTGCCTCTAATACTGGTAATGCTAGAGGTGATGTTTTTGGTAAACAGGCGGGGTTAAGTTTGCTGAGTTCCTTTTACTTTTTTTAACCTTTCCTTAAGGCATGCCTGTGTTGGGTTAACAGTGTGGGTAACATTGGCTTGTTTGTGTTTGTTAGTGTTGGGCTGTTAAGTATCGGTGAGTTTTTCTATCTGATTTAGGCTTATGCGGTGGAGAAAATGTTCATGTTACTTATATTAGCATTATTGCTTCTATGAAGTGATAGATTAATCCAATGTGGTATAAGGAGTTTAGTGATATGTTTGGAATTTTTATGTGGTTGATGTTGAGCTTGAATGCTTTCTTAATTGATGGCTGCTTTTGGGCCAACTATGGAGGTTATTTTTTTTACTCTCTGTACAAGGTTTTTTCCTAATGTCTGAAGAGCTGTCCCTCTTTAGAATAACAATTAAGTTTACAGAGGGATTGAGTAGTTCTGTAGGTAAACTTAAGGTTGAACTAAAATTCTGTCTTGGATAACCAGCTATCACCAGGCTCGGTAGATTTGTCACCTCTACCCATAAATCTTCCCACTATTTTGCTACATAAGACGGGTACGCTCTTTCAGCTGTTCTTGGGTAGCTCGTCTGGTTTCAGGGAAATCTGGCTTTAGTTCTCTTTGCGAGATTGATATATAATTAATATATAAATAAATATACTAAAGAAGGTAAAAGATTTGTACAACAAAAACTGTAAAAGATTAGTGGAGGCAATTATAGAAAAGACAAATTTAAAAATACTTAGTGTTCATGGATTATAAAAATTAGTATTAAAACATTCATACTGGCCAGGCACAGTGGCTCAAGCCTGTAATCCCAGCACTTTGGGAGGCTGAGGTGGGTGGATCATGAGGTCAGGAGATCGAAACCATCCTGGTATGGTGAAACCCCATCTCTGCTAAAAATACAAAAATTAGCTGTGTGTGGTGCTGCATGCCGGTAACACCAGTTACTCAGAAGGCTGAGGAATGAGCATCGAATCGCTTCAACCCAGGAGGTGGAGGTTGCAGTGAGCTGAGATGACGCCACTGCACTCCAGCCTGGTGATAGAGTGAGACTCCATCTCGAAAAAACAAAACCAAAAAAACCATTCATACTACTCAAATTGGTATATATATTTAAAGCAACTTCTATCAGAATTTCAATAGTATTTTCAACACAAATTTTAAAAAATCCAGTTTGTATGGAATTATAAAAGACCTCAAAGCTATTTTGAGCAAGAGGGACAAAGCTAGAAGCAGTATGCTAATTTCAAGCTATATAGCAAAGCTGTAGTCATCAAAACTGCAAAATGTTGGCATAAACACAAACACATAAGCCAATGGAACAGAATAGAGAACTCAGATATATATAAAATATATCCGTCATATACAGTCAATAAATTTTCAGCAAAGGCATATAAGCACACAACAGTGAAAGAATAAACACTTCAATAAATGGTGATGGGAAAACAGGATATCCATATGCAAAAACAAATTGCACCCAACCTTTACAGCATACATACAATTAATTTAAAATATATTAAAGACTTAAACATTGGACTTGAAACCATAAATCTTCTAGAAGACAACACTGAGCAAAATTCTTTGGCATTGTTCCTAAGCAACATATTTTTTTGTATTTGATACCAAAAGCACAGGAAAAAAAAAAAGTGGGACTACATCAAGCTAAAAAGTTTCTACTGCATAGCAAAACACTGTCTGTGACATTAAAAGGCTGTCTACAGAATTGGAGAAAAATACCTGTATGTCAAGTATCAGATAAAGGATTAGTGTTCAAAATCAGCAAGAAACTCATACAACTTAACCCCCCAAAATAAAAATAACGAAAAGTAACACATTCTTTTAAAACCTGGCCAAAAAACTAGTTTTTTAAAGAAGCCATTAGTAATTCTGAGAAAAATGCAAATCAAAACCACAATGAGTTAGCATTCAAACACATATTAAGGTGATATTTATCAAAAATTCAAAAGAAAACAAGTGTTACCAAGAATATAGAGAAAAGGAACCTTTGTACACTGTCACTGGGAGTGTAAATTGGTAAAGTCATTATGGAAAACGGCATGGAGGCTCATCAAATAATTAAAAATAAAACTATCATGTGATTCAGCAATCTCACGTCTAAGTAAATATCCAAAGAACAATAAAAATCACTATCTTGAAGAGATATTTTCACTCCTATGTTTATTGAAGCATTATTAACACTAGATAAAGGGGCCGGGTGCAATGGCTCATGTCTGTAATCCCAGCACTTTGGGAGGTTAAGGTGTGTGGGTCATGAGGTCAGGAGTTCCAGACCAGCCTGGTCAATATGGTGAAATCCTGTCTCTACTCAAAACACAAAAATTAGGTGGGTGATAGCAGGCACCTGTAGCGCCACCTACTTGGGAGGCTGAGGCAGGAGAATTGCTTGAACCTGAGAGGTGGAGGTTGCAGTGAGCTTAGATCGTGCCACTGCACTCCAGCCTGGGCAACAGAGTGAAACTCTGTAGGCTGGGTAACATAGCAAGACCATGTCCCTACAAATTAGCTAGGCATGGTGGTGTATCGCTGTGGTCCTTGCTACTTTGGAGGCTGAGGTGGGAGAGTAATTTATACTCAAAGTTTTAGAGGTTACCGTGAGCTATAATCATGCCACTGCACTCCAGCACGTTGTTACATCTAACAAGAAAAAGGAAATTTTACATATATGTATTGTATGTATGTGCATGTGTGTGTAAGAGAGACACAATTCAGGCCTTGGAAAAAATCGTGATATTTGCAACCCCACAGATCATCTTGAGGCCATTATGCTAAGTGAAATAAGCCAGACATACAAAGATGAACACTGCATTATCTCAATTATATGTGGAATCTAAAAAAGGGCTTGAATTGTGGTTACAGAGAGTAGAATGGTAGTGACCAAGGGCTGTGGCTTGGGGAAATGAGATAATGGCCAAATGGTACAAACCTGTTTTATAAGATGAATAAGTCCAGGAGACCTAATGTATAGCATGGAGGCTACAGCTAATGTATAGGCAAATTTTATTAAAGATCTCACATATTCTTATCACACCAACAGTAACTATGGGAAGTGATGAATATGTTATTTAGCTTGATTGTGGTAATCATTTTATGTATATTTACATATACATAAACATCACATTGTATACCTTAAATATATACAATTTTTATGTCAATTATAGCACATGTGGGAAAATATTGTGTAACCATATATCTAATTACATGTAAATATTTAAAACCCTTCAAAATAAATTCTAGGTTAAATGTAAAATCCAAATTGACATATTTCTGGTCAGGGAAGTTCTAATGAACAAGTATAGCATAAAAGCTAAAATTCTTGTAAATTTGTTTGAGTTCTTTGTAGGTTCTCGATATTAGCCCTTTGTCAGATGAGTAGATTGCAAAAATTTTCTCCCATTCTAAATGTGGCACATATACACCATGGAATACCGTGCAGCCATAAAAAAGGATGAGTTTGTGTCCTTTGTAGGGACATGGATACAGCTGGAAACCGTCATTCTCAGCAAACTATCGCAAGAACAGAAAACCAAACACCGCACATTCTCACTCATAGGTGGGAATTGAACAATGAGATCACTTGGACACAGGAAGGAGAACATCACACACCGGGGCCTATTGTGGGGAGGGGGAAGAAGGGAGAGATAGCATTAGGAGATATACCTAATGTAAATGATGAGTTAATGGGTGCACCACACCAACATGGCACATGTATACATATGTAACAAACCACATTGTGCACATGTACCCTCGAACTTAAAAAAGCTAAAATTGGATATTTAGCTAAAGTATCTTTCATAAAGAAGAGTAAATTAAAATATTTTCAAAAGTCAAAACATTGAAAAATTTTATTACCAATAGAAGATTGTTAAGAGTATACTTCAAGGCAGGGTGCTATGGCTCATGTCTGTAATCCCAGCACTTTGGGAGGCTGAGGCCGGCGGATCATGAGGTCAGGAGTTCAAGACCTGCCTGACCAACATGGTGAACTCCCATCTCTACTAAAAATACAAAAATTAACCGGGCGTGGTGGTGTGTGCCTGTAATCCCAGCTGCTCAGGAAGCTGAGGCAGGAGAATCGCTTGAACCCAGGAGGTGGAGGTTGCAGTGAGCTGAGATTGCACCATTGCCCCCCAGCCTCAGCTACAGAGTGAAACTGTCTCAAAAAAAAAAAAAAAGAAAAAGAATATACTTCGAGAGAAACATTTTCTGCTACCAAGATAAAATGAAAATAAAAATGTAAGAAATGTCAACCCATGGTAGACCATTGAACTAAAGAAATTACATGGTCCTTGGATGCATCAGTTTAAAGCATATAAATGTAATAAAAGTGTGATTCCATGCATTTTATTAAATAAGATAAAAAGAACTCCAGGGCTACTTGAACAATTTATAGGAAATGACTATTTTCTGGAAATGTTTTCCATCGTCAACTTTTTAAAGCTTTATAGCACTTTGCATATTTTGGAGAATGACAACTATCTTTTTATCAGAGCTGATTTGTACCAGTGTAACCGCAGTGGCATAGACATTGCCCACAAGGTTCTATATACTCAGGATGACTGGGTTACACGTCCACAGCAGGATTGAAGAAGATGAGATGGTGAGTTCCACCCAGCACATGACCCAAAAGTAGCTCACTAACAGCCGAATGGTCTGAGTGGCCCATTTCTCTGAGACAGCTCATGGAGAGAAGCTGGTGCTCTGAAGGTGCTGAGATTGCCTCTGATGCCTGGAGAAAAGGATCACCATGTGTATAGTTGAATGCAGTGTCATTCCTATAATGAAGACATCCCTGGATAATGTCAAGAATAAAAAATACTTTTCACATGAAGAACTTTATGGGAGAAAGTGAACAGTATTTGCTGACCTTAAGTTGACTGGTCTGGGTCACATTAGAAGAAGCCACAGTGAAGAATATTATGCTACAACTGAAAGATGAATTGGTGAATGAAAAAAAAAATTAACGCTGCTAATGTTACTGTGAATTTGCGTTGAAGCCTTGCCAAACAGCAGTTGCTGGGGCTGATGATGCCGGCCTGGTGTACACTCGAGAGACAGGTGTTACAGATACACAGGCCCATCCTCACTCTGTTTAGACAAGGACTTACATTTGAACTCATTCCCTAAGTGCAGTGATTCAAGCATATCTGGGGAGACCAAGCATCCACCACAGTGAGGAACACCACTACATGAATGAAGGCTAGTTACAGCTGATGAGGTCATGGGGCTTCGATTTCTGATCCTGAAGAAATGTGAAGATGTTGAAGAAAAGGAGAAAGGTGTTGGCTAAAAGTTCAATGGCAGCTTGGGAAAACAGGTTTTTTGTTTTTTGTTTTTGAGACGGAGTCTCGCCCTGTTGCCCAGGCTGGAGTGCAGTGGTGTGATGTCAGCTCACTGCAAGCTCCGCCTCCTGGAGTCACACCATTGTCCTGCCTCAGCCTTCTAAGTAGCTGGGACTGCAGGCACCCACCCCCACGCCCGGTTAAGTTTTTGTGTTTTTAGTAGAGACAAGGTTTCACCTTGTTAGTGAGGATGGTCTTGATCTTCTGACCTCGTGGTCTACCCACCTCAGCCTCCCAAAGTGCTGGGATTACAGGTGTGACCCACTGTGCCTGGCTAAGAAAAGGTATTTTTAAGCATAACAGAAGCATCATGCTTAAAGTATGTTCATCTTAATAACAAAGAAATGTATTCCATGTATCTGGGGGAAAAACAACAGATCTTGCATTATCAATGTTTGTTCTTTGGTGCTCCAAGTAATTACCGTGATCATTTTAATTTTACCCACTCCTTGGTTAACTCTGATTATCTCATATACATTCTAGATAATCTAGCCTCTTCACTCTGTTCCACATCAACCCACCCAAGCTGCTTCTCTCATTTCCACTCTTACACACCCTAGCTTATAGTAACCACCGTTGTACTCTCTTCTTCTATGAGAGCAACTTTATTAGATTTTACATATTGGTGAGAATGTGCAGTATTTTTTTTTAATGCCTGGCTTATTTTACTTAACACAGTAATCTCCAGGTTCATCCCTGTTGCTGCAAAGGATGGAATTTTATCTTTTTGTGGCTGAATACTGTTTCATTGTATGTTTGTATATATATCATGAAATATATATAATGAAATATGATTGTGTATTTACATTATTGTGCAATATGCATCTATATTACATTGTGTATATATATACAGTGAAATTTTATATATGTGTATACACTCCATTTGTAAAATCAGTTTATTGAAGGACACCAGATGATTCCATGTCTTTGCTATTGTAAATAGTACTGTGTACTAGTACAATAGTACAATAGTACTAGTGCTTAGTACTATTGTAAATAGTATTGTAATAGTACTGTGATTAATATAAGCAGGCACATGTCTTTACAGTTGAATGATTTCTATTTTGGGGGTATATACCAAATAACGGAATTGCTGGGTCAAATGGTAGTTTGGTTTTAAATTCTTTGAGAAATCTCCAGAGTACTTTCCACAGTGGCTAGAAAAATTTACATTCCCTCTAGCAGTGCATAAGCTTTCTCTTCACTACCCACCAGCATCTATTATTCTTTGCTTTTTTAATATGGCTACTGTGGCTGATGTGAGATGGTATCTTGTGGTTTCGATTGGCTTTTTTCTAATGATTGGTGATATTGAGCTCTTTAATATGCTTGTTGGATGCATGTGTGTCCTCCTTTGAGAAATGCATGTGCATGTTCTTTTTTCATTTTTAATAAAGTTTGTTTTTGCTTGGTGAATTACGATTTTTTAATAGATTCTACATATTAAACCTTTGCTGAAAAACAAATATTTTTTAACAATAGTTTGTAATTCTCATTGTAGAGATCATTTGCCTTCCTGGTTAGCTGTGTTTCCAGGTATTCTTTTGGTGGCTATTGTGAATAGAATTGTATTTTCAATTGGATGTTATTGGTGTATAGAAATGTTACTGATTTTCATACATTCATTTTGTATGCTGAAGCTTTACTGAAGTTCTTTATCAGATCTAGGAGCCTTTGAGCAGAGACTGTGGGGTTTTTTAAGTATAGAATTATATCATTTGTGAAATGAAATCATTTGACTTCCACTCTTCCTATTTGGATGCCTTTTATTTCTTTCCCCTGCCTAATTGCTTTGGCTGGGACTTCCAATATTATATTTAATAGGAATAGTGAGAGAGGGTATCCTGGTTTTGTCCTGGTTCTCAAAAGGAATGTTTCAAGCTTTTGCTCTTTCAGGATGATGTTGACTGTGGGTTTGTTATACACGGCTGTTATTATCTTGAGGTACGTACCTTTGATGCCTAGTTTTTGAGGATGTTTGACCATGCATCCCAGGAATAAAGCCTACCTGATAATGGTGGATTAGCTTTTCTGATGTGATGCTGGATTCAGTTTGAGAGAGATATATATATTATATATTATATATATTGTATATATTTATTATATATAATATATAATATATTGTATATATTTATTATATATATATATTATATAATTTTTTTGAGACAGAGTTTCACTTTTGTTGCCCAGGCTGGAGTGCAATGGTATGATCTCGGCTCACTGTAACCTCTGCCTCCCGTGTTCAAGGGATTCTCCTGTCTTAGCCTCCTGAGTAGCTGGGACTACAGGCCTGTGCCACCAAGCCCAGCTAACTTTTTGTATTTTTAGTAGAAATGGAGTTTCACCATGTTAGCCGGGCTGGGCTCGAACTTCTGACCTCAGGTGATCTGCCCGCCTCTGCCTCCCAAAGTGCTGGGATTACAGGCATGAGCTACCATGCCCAGCCTGATATTGTGTGTGTGTGTGCGTGTGTGTGTGTGTGTGTGTGTGTGTTGGTTCTATATCTGCTAAGTTTTGGTGTCAGAATGATGCTGACCTCATAGAATGAGTTAGGAAGAAGTCTCTTCTCCTTTTTTTGGAATTGTTTCAGTAGGACTAGTACCAGCTCTTCTTTATATGTCTAGTAGAATTTGGCTGTGAATCCATCTGGTCTGGTGTTTTTTCTGGTAAGCTTTTTATTGTTGATTCAATTTCAGAAGGCAGTATTGGTCTGTTCAGGATTTTAATTTTTTCCTGATTCAGTCTTGGGAGTATATATGTTTCCAGATATTTATCCATTTCTTCTGTGTTTTCTAGTTTGTGTGCATAAAGGTGTTCATAATAGTCTGTAATGGTTTCGTGTATTTCTGTGGCATCAGTGGTATTTCCTTTGTCACTTTTTATTGTGTTTAGGTAGATCATCTTTTTTTCTTTAACTAGCAGTCTATCTTATTTATTCTTTCAGAAATAAGTTTCACTGGATTTTTGTACAGTTTTGTTTTGTTTTGTTTTTTAGTCTCCATTTCATTCAGATCAGCTTTGATATTTCTTGTCTTCTAGCTTTGGGGTAGATTTGTTGTTACATTTCTGTTTCCTCTAGATACCGTCTGGTGCAGTGGCTCATACCTGTAATCCCAGCATTTTGAGAGACCAAGGCGGGTGGATCACCTGAGTTCAGGAGTTTGAGACCAGCCTGAGCAATATGGTGAAACCCCGTCACTACTAAAAATAATTAGCTGGGCATGGTGGCACATGCCTGTAGTCTCAGCTAGGCTGAGACAGGAGAGTTGCTTGAACCTGGGAGATGAGAGATATCCTAATGATCTGACTAGAAATCCTACAGTTATTAAAATGAGTATAAGGGAACCCTACCAGCAACTCTGCACATAAATTAGAAAAAGTAGAGAAAACTGATCAATTCCTTAAAAACCACAAACTGCCAAAGCTCTCCCAACATATGGCGGATTATCTCAGTAGTCTTAAATGTTAAATCAATGCAATCTGTGATTTAAAAGCTTATAAAAATAAATGTTCTGGCCCAGATGATTTCAGTAGATAATTTTTACAACAACTTTGGGAAACATTTTGGCTTTTTGCAGTTCCTTCAGCAATGAAACATATGATTATGATCCAGCAATTCTATTTGCATGTAACATTCTCAACAAAAAAATACATATGATATACATATACACACATACACATATATATTTACATTTGAAGTTCTGAGCAGTTATATTTGCAATAATCAAAACTCCAGGAAAAAGTTCAAAACTCAGCATTTTCAGTTTTCTAAAGATGAGCTACAACTCCAGCTCCCCACCCTCACACCTGCACAGTGACCCCTTAGGGTTCTATTCAAAATTACATAACATTGCTTAACAGAATTTGAAAACCTGTGCTGTAGGGTAACAGGTAAATCAGCATTCACTTCTAATTTAGGAAAACATTTTGGAAGCTATTCCTTGTTTGTTTGATTTTTTAATATTTTTATTTAATGCAATAGGATTAACCGTTTAATTTTTAATTTTTATTTATTTTGAATATTTATTTATTTATTTATTTTTTGAGAGGGAGTCTCGCACTGTCACCCAGGCTGGAGTGCAGTGGCGAGATCTCGCCTCACTGCAACTTCCGCCTCCCAGCTTCAAGCGATTCTCTGGCCTCAGCCTCCCAAGTAGCTGGGATTACAGGTGCCTGCCACCATGCACAGCTAATTTTTTTGTATTTTTAGTAGAGACAGAGTTTCACTGTGCTGGCCAAGCTGGTCTCAAACTCCTAACCTCATGATCCGCCCACCTCTGCCTCCCAACATGCTGGGATTACAGGCGTGAGCCACCTCGCTCCGCCTATTTTGAAATGGAATCTCTTTAGCCCAGCCTGGAGTACAAGTAGTGTGATCTTGGCTCACTGCAACCTCTGCCTCCTGGGTTCAAGCGATTCTCCTGCCTCAGCCTCCCGAGTAACTGGGATTACAGGCACGTGCCACTAAGCCTAAATAATTTTTTTCTTATTTTTAGTAGAGATGGGGTTTCACCATGTTAGCCAGGATGGTCTCTATCTCTTGACCTCGTGATCCGCCCACGTTGGCCTCCCAAAGTACTGGGACTACAGGCATGAGCCACCGTGCGAGGCCTAACAGTTTTATATAAATGTAGTATTATTCCTGACTTCCTATATTATCCATTAAATTGCATTATGAAATTTAAAATTTATTTAAATTCTTGAAACAAAGGTGAGTTCCTTAAGAGAAAAGCAAAACTTAAAAAAAAATAATTAAGACCAAGTAACTGAAAAAATTGAAAAGATGGTGGAATAAATATTTAAAATAATGTTGTGATTCTTGCAGTCAGAATCATCTTTTCTAACTAGGCTGTGTGGCAAATGGCTAGTTGTTCCACAAAATCCATTATGCATTTCTCTATTAGTAAGAGTTTTAACTGTGTGCCTGCCCAGATAATGTTCCCTAACCTCCCTAGGAGCTGGCAACACTTAACACACCTGCTGTGGGTAAATTCTGGGTCACTCAATTCAAATAAAATCGGTTTTCTTATATTTCCACTATTAGTTCCTGAGTGGGGCCGGAACAACACTGTGACAGTGACACAACTTTGACCATGTAGCAAGGATAACACAAAAAAGGAAGGCTAGGTGAAAAAGGATGAAAGGAATCATTGTCCTTGATATATTCTGTGCAGTATTGCCATCCCACCAGGCTCTTCCACCAACACCTGGGCTTAGGTAGAAGGAGGAGGCAGAGAGATCAAATGTGGAAGGAAGAGAGAGAGAGAAAGAAAAGGGTAGAGTGAGGGAGCCAGAGAGAGATGGCTCCAACATGTTAGGGATGCAAAGTA
This sequence comes from Chlorocebus sabaeus, assembly GCF_047675955.1. Taxonomy (NCBI): domain Eukaryota; kingdom Metazoa; phylum Chordata; class Mammalia; order Primates; family Cercopithecidae; genus Chlorocebus; species Chlorocebus sabaeus. The sequence goes on from NC_132905.1 coordinate 88,449,725, forward strand.
AATTATGGAGAAAACAGACATAATATTATTCAATTAATAACCATATGAGAGAAACATATTAATAAAATTAATTATATAATGATTACAAAATCACAAGCGTGATAGGTACATAAGAGATGTATGATGCTATAAAATCCTTTCACTGAAGACAATTGAACTAATTAAGAAGGCAGGGAAAGTTTAACTGGGGAAATGACTATTGAGTAGAGATTTGAATGATAAATAAGAAATGCTTGAATAATGAGAGACTGGAAGACATCTTAATTCAAAGGAAACAACATGTGCATATGTCTTCAAAATAAAATATAGGAATATAATGTGTAACTGGAGAAGAAGGTCAGGGCTAGAGAGTCCTGTAAGGCACCGTGAGGTAGAACTCTCTTCCATCCTGGTTTTTTTCAGGTGGAGCTCCTGGTGTATTTCTGGCCTTTGTTCCTTATTGTCTTAAAGCTCAGGGGACACGGAATGACTTCAACTAATTAGGAAATTTGGTGACGATAAAGGTCATGTTCAACTCTGTTCTCCCCTTTCCCTTTGGTAGTGAATCTGCCATCAAGGTTCAGACGTCTCACCACTGACCTGTTCCCTAAGGTTTTCTTGAGAAGGTTTCCATGTAGGGATTCCACCTATACCTGTGGCTTGGAGGTAGTGAAGCCTGTCTATTTCAGTTTATTTCGAAGGTCTACTTGCACTCCCCCATGCCATGATTAGATTTTCTCCCCCACCTTACATTTTTTTTTTTTTTTTGAGATGGAGTCTCGCTCTGTCGCCCAGGCTGGAGTGCAGTGGCCAGGTCTCAGCTCCCTGCAAGCTCTGCCTCCTGGCTTTACACCATTCTCCTGCCTCAGTCTCCCGAGTAGTTGGGACTACAGATGCCCGCCACCTCGCCTGGCTAGTTTTTTGTATTATTTTTGGTAGAGACGGGGTTTCACCGTGTTAGCCAGGATGGTCTCAATCTCCTGACCTTGTGATCCACCTGTCTCGGCCTCCAAAAGTGCTGAGATTACAGGCTTGAGCCACCGCACCCGGCCAACATTTTATTAGTAAAATAAATAGATTATTTTGAAACCTTTAATCTTACTTCTCAAATTCTTGAGAATCTAGGGGTTTAGCCTAGGTAGACTTATTTATATTACTCTAATACCATTATCAAAGGATCAAAAACTTTAAGTAAACTTTATTTCTCAGTCATTCAGTCTCCTGTGTTTCTGAATGACTCTCCAGAGCAGTTGGCTTTTCTGTCAACTCATATTCCAGGCTGCTTTGATTTCTTGGCACTCCACATAAACATGTGCTTTCATTATTGCAATGACAGAAGAAGAGTGCGTGGATAATCATTCATGGCTTTTAAATCCTTCTGCTCAGAAAATATGTATGTCGACTTAGGTTCACATTATCTTGACCAACACAAACCATATGGCCATTCTCATCTCCAAGGGGCATGTTCCCAGAAGCAAAATAAAATCAGATATCTCAATGAGCTCCAGTGAGGTCTGCACAACCTCTGTTTTGAGTCATTTTTGCTTACCCCAATCTGGAAATCTATGATATAGCATAGTGTCTAGAGCTAACAATATTGCACCACATGCCAGGAGTCCCCAACCCCCAGACCATGGACTAGTACCAGGGCCTTTAGAAACAAGGCCACACAGCAGACGTTGGGTAGTAGATGAGCAAGCAAAGGTTCATCTGTATTTACAGTTGCTCCCTATCATTCACATTACTGCTTGAGCTTCACCTCCTGTCAGACCAGCAGCGGCATTAGATTCTTATAGGAGCATGAACCTTACCATCAACTGTGCATGTGAGGGATCTAGGTTGAGTCTCCTTCTGAGAATCTAATGGCTGATGATCTTTCACTGTCTCCCATCACCCCAAGATAGGACTATCAGCCCGGGCGACGGAGCGAGACTCCGTCTCAAAAAAAAAAAAAAAAAAAAAAAAAAAATGCTTTTACACTGTTCATGGGAGCGTAAGTTAGTTCTACCATTGTGGAAGGCAGTGTGGAGATTTCTCAAGAATCTAGAACCAGAAATACCATTTGACCCAGCAATCCCATTACTGGGTTTCTACCCAAAGTATTATAAATCATTCCACATTATTTGTTGACATGGAGTTTCACTCTCGTCATCCAGGCTGGAGTACAATGGCATGATCTTGGCTCACTGCAACCGCCACCTCCTTGGTTCAAGTGATTTCCTTGCTTCAGCTTCCTGACTAGCTGGGATTACAGGCACCTGCCACCAATCCCAGCTAATGTTTGTATTTTTAGTAGAGACAGGGTTTCACGATGTTGGCCAGGCTGGTCTCAAACTGCTGATCTCAGGTAATCCACCCATCTCGGCCTCCCAAAGTGCTGTGATTACAGGAGTAAGTCACCACTCCCAGCCACCGTTATATGTTTTTTATAGCTCATAGTATGTTAAGAAGTTTTATCAATAGTAATTCGAAACATCTTCAGATTCTGTTCATGTCTCACCACAATCACTACCACCCTGATCCAAACCACCATTTCTGCACTCTCCAGTTACATTTACTGCTATAGCCGTCTAACTAGTCTTCCTGCTTCCCTGTAGCCCCTTGCCTTTGGTCTATTCTTGTCTCTGCAATTAGGGTGGTTTTTAAGAATATGTCAGAAGAGCCATTCTTCTGTTTAAACCCTCCAATGACTTAATTCTCCATCCCACTCAATGTATTCGTTTTCTCACTACTGTAACAAATTACCACCAACTGAGTAGCTTAAAAGTACAGAAACTTATTCTCTCACAGTTTTGAAGGCCAGGAGTTGAAAGTAAGGTGTCATCAGGGTCGTGATCTCTCTGAAGGCTCTGGGGGAGGATCCTTCCTTGTCTTTTCCTAGCTTCTCACAGTTGTCATCAATCCTTGGCATTCTTTGGCTTGTATTTACATGACTCCAATCTCTTCCTTCATCTTCACATACCTTATCCACTGTGTGTTTTTCCAAATATCCTCGTTCTTATAAGCACGCTAGTCATTTGATAAGGGCCCATGTGAATCCGCTTAACTTGATTGACCAGGCAAGATTTTATTTCCAGGTAAGGTCACATTTACAAATTCTGAGAGTTGGGACTTGAACATCTTTTTAGGGAAGACACAGTTCAACCCACAGTACTCAAATCCAAAGCCCTTACCATGCACACATCTCCAGTACTTTGGTATTCAAAGTGTGATACATAGACCAGTAGCACCAGCATCATCTGAAACTTGTAAGAAATATAAACTCTCCAGACCACCTGAATCAGAATCTTTATTTTAATGTGAAACCTAAGTGATTTATATGCAAATTAAAATTTGAGAGGCATACCCCTCAAAATGACTTGCCTACTTTTCTTTTTATTATTATTATTATTATTATTATTATTATACTTTAAGTTCTAGGGTACATGTGCATGACGTGCAGGTTTGTTACATATGTATACTTGTGCCATGTTGCTGTGCTGCACCCATCAACTCGTCAGCACCCATCAACTCATCATTTACATCAGGTATAACTCCCAATGCAATCCCTCCCCCCTCCCCATGATAGGCCCCAGTGTGTGATGTTCCCCTTCCCGAGTCCAAGTGATCTCATTGTTCAGTTCCCACCTATGAGTGAGAACATGCGGTGTTTGGTTTTCTGTTCTTGTGATAGTTTGCTTAGAATGATGGTTTCCAGCTGCATCCATGTCCCTACAAAGGACACAAACTCATCCTTTTTTATGGCTGCATAGTATTCCATGGTGTGTATGTGCCACATTTTCTTAATCCAGTCTGTCTGTCACTGATGGACATTTGGGTTGATTCCAAGTCTTTGCTATTGTGAATAGTGCTGCAATAAACATACGTGTGCATGTGTCTTTATAGCAGCATGATTTAGAATCCTTTGGGTATATACCCAGTAATGGGATGGCTGGGTCATATGGTACATCTAGTTCTAGATCTTTGAGGAATCACCATACTATTTTCCATAATGGTTGAACTAGTTTACAATCCCACCAACAGTGTGAAAGTGTTCCTATTTTTCCACATCCTCTCCAGCACCTGTTGTTTCCTGACTTTTTAATGATTGCCATTCTGACTGGTGTGAGATGGTATCTCATTGTGGTTTTGATTTGCATTTCTCTGATGGCCAGTGATGATGAGCATTTTTTCATGTGTCTGTTGGCTGTATGAATGTCTTCTTTTGAGAAATGTCTGTTCATATCCTTTGCCCACTTTTTGATGGGGTGGTTTGTTTTTTTCTTGTAAATTTGTTTGAGTTCTTTGTAGGTTCTGGATACCCCTCAAAATGACTTGCCTACTTTTCTTATTATTTCATCTGCTCCTCACACCATATCACTCCATCATTACTCTGCCTCCATCATATTGGCCTTTTTGATATTCCTGTAGTGCCTGCACTATTCCTCCCCCAGATATTTGCATGGGTTATCTAATTACCTGCACCAGATATAAAGATATAGTTATTATGTATAGTGCTATATAATTATACACATAACTTCGGCCCAGTTGTTCCTGGATATTCTATTTTAAATACACATCCTATCCCATTCTTCTTCCTTTATTTTTCTTTTTTTATTCAAAAGTATTTATTTCCACAAATTTTTATCCACAGCTAAATATTACAGTGAGCATTCCAAGCATTTTTCTGTAATCAAAGGTGTAGTTTACAGATTTGTTCAAAGTGGAAAATATTTTCATCAGTAGTCTTTCTTCCATGGTGTTAGGTTCACCCCTGAATATGTTCTGAACTCTTTCAGAGAGACAGTTCTTCATCTAAATGTCAGGTGGTGGCAAAATCAAATCTGGATTATTCTGATACAGTGTCACTTCAGAATGTAGTTTAGTTTCATTTCTGATTGATCCCCTTAGAATTAGAAACTTTTTTTGAAAAACAATGTTTTGTATCTAATGACCTTTATAATAATAAAAAACCCTGTCCTGTGTTTGTCATTGGCATTAACCTCTGTCTACACCTTCTAATTCTCCAATTATGGCACCAGTGGGTTCAAAAAGTAAATTATGGTTATTTGGCTCAGGCAGCAAATTAATTGGAGAACTGATGACAAATGTTCTGTGAAGAACTACAAGGTCTTACCCCATGCGGTCCCGTTTCAGTGACCATTTCCTGATGTAGGCATTACCCCATGCGGTCCCGTTTCAGTGACCATTTCCTGATGTAGGCATTATACAAATGCCTCAATTTAGGACACCCTTGCTGTCTTAGTCAAGTGTGTGAAAATGTATGCAGAAGAAAGAAATTCTAATTTATTGGTTACTGGAATCTTAATGTATGAAGGCTCTAAGTAAATATTTAATTAATTGATGGTAGCAGCGTTAATTTTTAAATGTTCCAAGTTCCTAGTTTTGTTTTGTTTTTGTTTTCACAAAAGCCTTAAAATTTAGTAGTAGGGAAATCAAAGAAATCAATTCCCACTGCCATGCTTCATGGAAAGGGAAAAACGTCTACCTTTGGGTCTAATCTACCTCCCAGGCGAGGCTACAGGTACTAGAACTCTAACTGCAACTATGATGGCACAGGGAAAATGCATGTGTGTAATATGCTTGTCTGCTTCAGCAACAACTCAGGTGTACATACACATTTACTATAAGTAAACAGGTTCTGTATAATACTTAAAACACAAGTGTTTGATCTATAAATATTTCATTCTTAATATTTCAAAATGCTTCCAATGTTTTAAAAGACAAAACTCCACCATGATATCACATTGAACATTAAAATTATTCCCACAGCAACACTTATTTCAGAGAAACAATTGATAAGTCAATTATGTTAGTAACTACTAAAGGCACCTGGTGAGAAAAGCATCCACTAAATTTTACGTGTTAAAAAATTAAAGAGACATCTAGTGCAGAGTTCAAACCTTTATGTTGAATTGTTAAAGAGTCATTACTGATTTCATGATGCTGATAAGTGTTTAAGTTGAAATGATTTTTAAAAATGCAGAGAAAATGCTAACAAAATACTATATAGTTCCCCTAAAGATGCTTCTTGTAGCTTCCCAAATATTAAATAAGACAGATCTAAATATTAAGTACATATAAAGTATATATTTGTTAGTCATATATAAATTTTGAGTACAATTCCAGTGATATACCTTTATCTTTTGGAAGAGAAGAACTAAACCTGCCATTTCTTGGGCTAAATGGACTATTCCTAAGGTCTTTCTCTCCCATTTATTCTAAATGTCAAGTTTTTATTCAGTAAGCTCTTGGTACCTAGTGATTAACCGCTGACAGCAGAGAGTAGTGACCAAGAGAGATGGAGAGAATATGGTGTAAGACAGTATATAAGGACAGTAAGCCACTGTATTTGTGGAACCGCTGCATGTCAAAACTCCTTAACACTCTAACAAGGCATTTTTGGTCTTTAAGATTAAGGACACTCCTTACATAAGAGACTCAGTTTCAAACTAAAGTACATCAAAAAGCAAATTGTACTTCAGAAACAACTTTACAGAGGTAGCCGCAAACACAGTTGTTTTAGATTGGCCTTGTAAATGAAGTCAGCACATGGATCCACGTGTCATTACCCATGACACGGGTAAGTGTCATGGAGGTCAGTGATTATGTAACTGTAACTGAAAGAAAAAGGCACAGCTCTGCAGACACCCAAGAGAAGCCAGCATGTTCAATGTGGATGTAGAGGGGATAATGCCCATGACAACTGATTGAAACACAATTGTCAGCAGCCTTAACACAGGCTAAGACTGGGTTAAGCCCCAGGAGATGCAGAGAATGACTGGGAAAGCTGTGCTCTAAGGGCACAGTACAGAAGGTAGCTTGGAGTGTGCTGTGTTTCCAAGGGCCTTTTAAGTTGGGTGGTTGAGTAAAAGAGGGTGGAGGCAGGCTGTTCTACTTCCAATTCATGGATAAATCTTATTTTCTCAGTGTAATACAGAGGCTGTTCTATAATTTGCAAACACTATTCTTATGGGAACAGCACACTGCTATCAAGAAATAGGGAAAAGACAGTAAAAACTATGTGTGGAAAGAATAATAATGGGTTTCTAACTGAATGCCTGCTTTTGAAGAGCCAGAAACAAACAAACAAACAAAAAATCCTAAGAGCAGCAAACATCTTCGTCTGTTATATTACTGATTTACTCTTTTTTAAAATTCTTATTTCATAGGGGAGAGATTTACAATTTTGAATTACAATGTTTGAAAAACGTTGAAAATAACCTGAAAGGGGAAAGTTGACCTAGGCCATTTTATTCTCTTAAAAAACCCAAACTTTTGTATAATAGTAATCCCTGAACTGATTATTTTTGAAGGCTTTTCGGATGATCCAATGTGCAAGTTGAGTTTGTTTTACTATTTAGTTGTTTGGAATAGTAGAGCATTATCTGATGCTCTTACTGGAGGCTTAATGGTATTAAGAGATTAAAAGCTTTCACATTGTTTGGTTTTTACATCTATAAATAAAACAAGTTGATACCATTTTCTAATATTTAGCTATATACATTTTTGTGAAAATTCTGTGGGACTTGGAAAGTGTATGGATTAGCATAAGAAACAAAATATTTTTCCATCTTTCTCACTTGGAGTTTCAGATAGCAGCATTTTAATCATCTTTTCCATTAAACCAAGATTACACAAAAGCGTTTGAGGACACTGAGGACTGGCACTTCTAATTTTGCTTCAGAAACCAGTTAAATGTCAGGTTTGGAGGTCAGTTACACCACTGTCTTTGTATAATCAGTCATTAAAAAATATTTTGGGGACATTTCTCAAAGTCTCATCCCCGTATTTTTGTTCTTAACACATCTCACCACAAACTCAACCACACCTGTGGTTTGCAAACTTTGGGAAGTGTCAGTATATGCCATTATCATGGTTATTAGTAGTAGTATTTGTTAAAAACCCTTCGAAGGCAATTTGTGACTTATATATAGTTAGTATTTTAATTTGGATATTCTCCAGTTATATGCAAAGATTAAAACTAGGCAGCTTCATTTTATAGAACTGGCACCTTTTATACGGCTATGGGGACTGCTTGGTGTCTGTAATTATTATGTATATTTGTTGCACTGAAATCAAACTTAAAGTCTCCCATATTTCAAGTGTTTTTGTTCTAAGCAGTAGGTACAGAAAACAATGACATAGTTGTGCCTAATTCTTTTTTTTTTTTTTTTTTTTTTTTTTTGAGACGGAGTCTCGCTCTGGAGTGCAGTGGCTGGATCTCAGCTCACTGCAAGCTCCGCCTCCCAGGTTTACGCCATTCTCCTGCCTCAGCCTCCCGAGTAGCTGGGACTACAGGCGCCCGCCACCTCGCCCAGCTAGTTTTTTTGTACTTTTTAGTAGAGACGGGGTTTCACTGTGTTCGCCAGGATGGCCTCGATGTCCTGACCTCGTGATCCGCCCATCTTGGCCTCCCAAAGTGCTGGGATTACAAGCTTGAGCCACCGCGCCGGCCAGTTGTGTCTAATTCTGTATAGTTCAGCACCCTCCACAGCTGTCAGTCTCTGATTTGATCTACCTTTACCAGACTGAACAGATCCTTGAATTTACTTTTGTGTATATCCTTCCTTCCTTGCTCACATTGGGAATCAGACTAATGCTGGAAAGATGCATCTTCAGACTTTATTGAGGAACTCCAGATTGAGACACGCTGGGATTGAGTCCGTGCTTAGAGAAGATGGATTAAATGGAAACAAAACAGGAGACATGTGCTTGGCATCTAATAGCAGTTGCTGAGAGTGATTCTGCTCTTGTAGTTGTGCCTGGATCGTTCGTATAAAGGCCACTCTTACCCGTTCTTCAAATTCATTCAGGGGAGGATAAACGTTTAACATTTTGACAATCTACTGGGTGCTGAGGGAGGTACACAGGGAGCAGATGGCCTCTGCATCCTCCTGAGTTTTCTTCTTTAATTGCAGGTGCTGGGCTGCTTGGATCAGGGGTTCCACAGTCTGAACTACTCCACTCTGGCTTCTTCCCCAAAGCCGGTCCCCAAGCTGATTTATATTGTACCTGAGTTGCCTGCCTGTGCTCCAAGAGCAGACGTCCTTCCACAGGAGCAGGTTGTTAAGAGTCACTGTGTTGATCATGTAGAAGTGCTGTTTGAACACCTCCAGGATGATCACAGGGTCCAAGCCCTGGTCACACAAGACTGTATGAAAGGCGTTCATCGGGCAGATGATAGCTTCCAGGCGGTATGAGTTATCCCCACCTGCCATGCTAGAGGAGAGCTTCCCGTAGCCAGTGGGCTTCACACCAGATAGACCCTGAATGCTCTCATTTTCCAACATGGCAGAAACTGTCATCGGCTGCAACACTCCCTCGGCAATTTTAATGAGCTGCTGGTAGATCTGAATGGGAAGGTCACACAGCACCTGACGGTGTTCGGTGAGGTCGAAGTTCTTAAGGCAGTGTTTGTTCTGCTTTGCAGTGTTCTGAGTCATGAAACCCTCATCCCTGCTGTACTGCTTCAGACGGTGAAGAAGGCGGCAGGTGTTGGATAACAAGAATGACATCATCTCAAAGTCATCTTTGTGCTTCTTCAGGACTTTCTTAATGCCGTTGATGGTGGAGGTCACCAGGGAGTGCGTCTAGGGATCATCGTTGGTGTAGTCCGCGTGCTGGATGCACATGTAGAGGATGTAGGCGGGGAAACAGGGCACTGCTCCTGACAGCGTCTTGGGCTTCAAGTCTGTCACCAGGTTCCGGATGAGGAGGGCCTCGCCCTCTTTGTGGTACTCCGACATGCCCTGGAAATCCTTCTCTTTCCGCTGGGCTGTGACCTGCCTGTTGAGCTCATGGCGCTTCCTCTCTCTCTGGGCCAACGCCTGGGCAGCTTCTAGGTCATGGGCTTTCTTCATGTAAACCTTCAGTTACTTTTAGAGCTTCCTCTCATTCTTTTCCTCTCACTTTATTTTTCACCACAGAACTTCTATCAGCTAGTATGTTGAATATTTTGCTTATTAACTTTATTTTCTTCTCCCTCAATTAGAATATTTGCTCCTTGAGTGGAAGGATTTGAGCCTGTTAGGTTCACTGCTGAATTTTAGGCTCCTGGAAGATACTCAGCATTCAATAGAGACCACTCAATAAATAGATGTCAAATAAATGAGTCTGTAAGTTCATCAATTTATTTGTCCATGTGCATTAACTTTTGCCCATATACATCCAATAACTCTTGTTATATGAAATCAGCTCTACTATTTGCTTCATGTAATACTTTCAAAATATAAGAGTGTATATAAATATATACAGAGATCATAGATCATATGTCATCATATATGACTGAGATACATACACATATGTATGACACATATAAATATATACACACACATTTATATGACTGATATGTATATATGTACATATATACCTTATATAAGTGGAATCAGGCAGTATTCAAACATTCAATTAGTAATGACTATAAGAGAAGGTTTAAAACTTCTGATAATTTAAGAGCAAGCATCACTACTAGTTTTTTGGGGAAAGATTACAAATAGGGATAGTGTGATAAAAGTGTACAGTATTATTTATATTTGTGCACTTAGATCCATGTTCAAACTTTGGCTCACCTATACATGTATAGCACATTTGAATATGTGCTACAATATGCCATTTATAAAGACTGAAAATAATAGTTCATAAACATTATTATTTATTTAGCAGCCTCATGAGCTTGGTTTCAAAAATACCTGAGTTACATAGCATAATCCTAATGATGGAGAACAGATCAGTGGCTGCCAAGGGTTAGGGTTGGTTGGAAGATGTGATTAGTGAGGGATAACATGAAAACATGTTGCACTTTCTTTGTGGTGATAGGGCAGTTCTGCATCCAGATTATGGTGATGGATACATAAATCCACACTTCATACATCTATACACACATCACACATACATTCACACACACCTGTACATGTAAAATCCTTTGAAATATGAATAGTGTCTGAACCTGAGTTAATGGTATGGAAACAATGTCAATTTCCTGATTTTGCAATGTACTAGGTTGAGTTAGAGATAATCATTGGGGAAAGTTGACTGAAAATAACGCGGTCATTCTTTTTAATATTTTTGTAACTTCATATGAGTTAAATTATTTTAAAAGAAAAGATATTAAATACAAAAACCTGAAAGTTCAAAAATCAAAGCCCATATGACTTTGGATATATTATTTGATTTCTTTCATAGACCTTGATTTCTTCACCTGTAAAAATGGAATAATAGTATGATTCATATCTCATTATTGTCATGCTTAAATCATACCATTTAAGTGCCTATATACATATACACACACACACATCTATATATATGACTGACTTAGGTCTATGACTTAAGATGTGGAAATTGGAATTTACCAGAACATTTGTGAATTGATTTGTTCTTATGTTTCACCAACTGTCATGGTAAAGGACACCTTAGCTCTAGTACATAGTACGAAAATACATAAATGCTTCTATTTGCCATAAATTTCTCTTGGTTAAGCTTTATAGAATTTTTTTTGTTTATGACACAGAAATATGACCACAAAGTACGTATGTACCACAATATAAATTTCATGTATTTTGTCTCTTTGTATTATGTTTTCTTTCCATTTACCTCTTTTCAAGCTAACAGTTCCTCATCTCCTCATACAGTGGGCCTTGCAAGCACTGACTTCTTTAGACAATCATGTTCTTTTAACTGGAATCCACAGATAAAGTTATGAAAGCATGGAAAAAGATGAAGAACCTTGACTCCTTCCCCTCTCTATCCCCCATTGAATTCGATTCGGCCCAAACTTGTATTTGTTTGGTTCTTCTGGAAAAGAAAATATAGTCATTACCCTCAATAAATATACAATCTAGTTAGGGAGATAGGACTTCAGAGTAGGATTTCTTAGTTTTGATTTTGATTATCTTCAGATATTTGGAAAGACCCAAATGCTTTGTGGACTGCAGGCAGTATGAGTGGAAAACAAAAGTAATACATGTTACTTATGACTTTATTATAATGTTAGAATTGTCAATAGTTAACACTTACTGAAGGAAGATTTAAATTGAATATTTCTAAATGGGAAAATTTTAAAAAGCAGGTGAATCAATAAAGTTTAGGACCCAGAATCTACTGAGATAAAAACTCAATGAGAATTAATTCTCTATTGGTGTTGTAGCAATTCTTGAGGTTATTTTTGAGGACTCACATGAGAGCTAAACAATAAAAAAGGGCTGAGACCATTTCAAGGGATGGAGAACACCTTCCTTTCTTGTTCAGATGATGCTCTGAGACATTGCCATTTATTTTTAAACAAACTTCCACTTAGGAACTTTAAAACCACCTATAAACCAATAGCCACAAAATAAGTGAGGAACTCAGTGTCTTAAGCATTATTGTTCTGCCAGACACAGTACTGGGCACTTATATAAATGCTACGATTTAAGCATGACAATAATGAGATAGGAATTGTACTATTATTCCAGTTTTACAGGTGAAAGAAATCGAGGTCTACAAAATAAATAACATGTTCAAATTCATAAGGGCTTTGATTTTAGAACTTTTGAGATTTTTTTGTTTAATACCTATTATTTTTAAATAATTCAGCTCAACTCAGAAGAAGTTAAAAAATACTAAAAAGAATGACCGTGTTATTTTCAGCCAGCTTTTCCCAATGATTATATCTAACTTAACCTAGTACGTTGCCAAAATCAGGAAATTGATATTGTTTCTATACCATTAACGCAGGTTCAGACCCTATTCATATTTCGCAGGATTTTACGTGTACTCTTGTGTAGGTGTGTGTGAGTGCATGTGTGATGTGTGTATAGATCTATGAAGTGTGGATTTATGTAACCATCACCATAATCTGGATGCAGAACTGCTCTGTCACCACAAAGAAAGTGTAACATGTTTTCAGGTTATCCCTCACTAATCACATCTTCCAACCAACCCTAACCCTTGGCGGCCACTGATCTGTTCTCCATCACTAGGATTATGCTATGTAATTGAAGTATTTTTGAAGCCAAAGCTCATGAGGTGGCGAAATAAATAATAATGTTTTATAAAATGTTATTTTCAGTCTTTATAAATGGCATATTGTAGCACATATTCAAATGTGCTATACATGTGTAGGTGGCAAAGTTTGAACATGGATCTAAGTGCACAAATGTAAAAAATACTGTACGCTTTTATCACAGCATCCCCATTTGTAATCTTTTTCCCCAAAAGCTAGTAGTAGTGATGTTTGCTTTCTCTTATTTAAACTATCAAAATTATAGTCATTACTAATTGAAAGCATGTTTGAATAATGCCTGATTCCTCTTACATAAGGTATCTAAAATAGTTAAACTCCTAGAAACAGAGTAGAATACTGGTTGCCAGGGACTGGAAGGAGGGGAAATGGGGGTTGCTGTTCAATGGGTATAAAATTCAGTTATAACAGATGAATAAGTTCTGGAGGTATGCTGTCAACAGAGCACCTATAGTTAACAAGATTGTATTGTGCAGTTAAAAATTTATTAAGAGGATATGTCTTAGGTTAAACGTACCTACTTCACTAACAGAAAAAAGCATGGAATATCTTATGCATAAAAATTACATATATGCCTGAATTTCACATTACGTTTCACAAATTGAACTGGTGCTGAAAGGTATTTTTATATTGAAAAACATCTAGCTGAAGGAGAAGTTACAAATGAGGGATCATTCATAAATAAAATATCCTAGGGACTGCTGTTTTTCTATTTTGAATGCCCTCCACAATTAGTCTTACTAATTATGTTGACTCAATGCAAAATAATGATTTCTCAAGAGACAATAGAGAGTAGAGAATAAGTCCATTCTTGAGAAAATTTGTAGTTAAAGTAATTTTTCATCCTCTTTTCTTATTTAAACCTCAAGTACTCTCTGCCACTCTCTGGCTTCTTTTCTAGTGTAAAATATGCCAGCTATCCAGAGAGTCAGGGCTTTCTCTAACCACTCCTCCCTAGAGATGTCAATGACTTTTACTCAGCTAGACTGTCTAGTTGTCTGTCTTCATATCAAATTCGCAAGACCTGTGGACCATTCTCTTAGGCCCTTGCGGGGCAGTGCATAATATATTCCATGCTAATTATCTAATGAAGTTCACTAAATTAATATTTTATTATACCACATAAAATATTCTTAGATCTAACAGTACAAAAATTTCCAATTTATGGGCCGGGCACGGTGGCTAGCACCTGTAATCCCAGCACTTTGGGAGGACGAGTTGGGCAGATCATGAGGTCAGGAGATCTAGACCATCCTGGCTAACACTGTGAAACCTCTACTAAACATAGAAAAAAAGCTGGGAATGGTGGCAGGCCCCTACCTGTAGTCCCAGCTACTTGGGAGGCTGAAGCAGGAGAATGACACAAACCCGGGAGGTGGAGCTTGCAGTGCGCCCAGATCAGGCCACTGCACCCCCCCCAGGTGACAGAGTGAGATTCCGTCTCAAAAAAAGAAAATCCAATTAAGTCACTCCTTTGAATTACATCTAAAGGCTAATTTAAAGAGGGTATCACAAAAATAGAAATGATAGCGACAGAAAATGGTCCCAATCTTCACTGCACTGTTGCTGAGACCACCTTGCCACTCATCATTATAGAATGCCTTTCAGGTAACATAAAAAGAGCCAGTGTTAAAATCGAACCTTAGTATACCCATGTGTAACAGGCAGGACCTCTATTATTATTCATAGTTTGCAGATGAAGCAGTTAGATTCGGCCCAGGTCACTGGCTTATTAAATGACAGGCTAAGACAGAACCAAGTTTTATTCTCAAATAAGACCATAAAGAAGAGGATTGATCCAAATGAATTATAAACGTTTCTTACAGCCCCAGTAACAATAATTGATAAGCTAATGATTTCTTTAATAAAAATCTGATAGGGCAAGTAGAATGTAACAGAATCAACATGATCTGTTAATCAGATTTGGGTAGTAGTTGGTAGCTAAATTTTGGATACTCATGAACATAAAGATGACAATATTTATGACTATAAAGATGACCATTCCACAGTTTCAGAATTTCTACAGAGAAAGAGATGAAGGAACTTTCTGAAGTGATTGAAACTGTGTGAAGATGAATTATTTGATTGATAAACTGCTATCATTCTAAATTGACTTTGATTTCTGAAAAAAAAGTCCATAAGGATGTAATATGTATTGAATGGAAATCATGTTTTGTTTTTCCATTTTTTACCCAATAAAAATAATCAGAAAAACAGATTTTTTTTAAAAAAAAGAAAAGATGACAATAATAGACAATGGAGACTACTAGAGGCAGGAGGGAGGGCAGCCAGGGTTGAAAAACTACAGGGTACTAAGCTTCATACCTGCATGATGAGCTCCATCATACCCCAAACCTCAGCATGGCACAAAATACCCAGGAAGCAAACCTGCCTGCATACCCCCTGTATCTAAAATACAATTTGAACTTAAAAAAAAAAAAAAACTAAAAAATAAAGCATATCACTACTATTTGAGTAAAACATTATTTTAATTTGGGCTGCCATAACATATTTCCATAGACTAGGTAGTTTAAATGAAAGAAATATACCTTCTCACAAGTCTAGAGGCTAGATGTGTCCAAGATCAAGGTGCTATCAAGTTGGTGTCTTCTCCAGCCTCTCTCATTGGCTTGTAGAGGGCTATCTTTTCCACGCATCTTCCCTTCGTCTTCCCTCTGTACCTGTTTGTGTTCAAATTTCCTTTTTAGCTTAACTTAGCTTTACCTCTTTAAAGACCATGTCTCCAAATACTGTCACTGTATTTTAGGTACTGGGAGTTAGGAACTCAGCATATGAATTTTGAGTGAACACATAAGGCAAGGGTGAAATAGAGCGATTATTTAAAAGGCTATTGGATTAGCCAAAGGAAAAATGTTTTCTAATTGGACTAGAACACGGGTTATGAGATTCAGTAATTATAAAAGTTATATAAAGAAAGGAATTATACTGCTCATCAATGTTTTTTCATGAACTCCTCCAAACATTTTAGATTCCTTACTGTTTTCCCCCATGTTAACTATAATCCATGCATTAGGTCACCCAACTGGATATTCAAAAGATAGAGTTCCATGTTGGTGTGTCTGGTTCCAAAGATCACATTCTGTCCTTCATAGCGTGCTTCCTGGAGGTTGACTTTTATCCTCCTAGAGTTATTTAATAGTAAGTGAATAAATATATGTTAATTAGGAAGCCTTTGATCATAGAGTGATTATATATGTTTTCCTAAATATTATAATGTATATTTACTTTGCTTTTATGTAGAATACATATCAGTAGTAACTAGAATTGAGGCTTTTTGTAGAAGAGTTCTTTAGTCTCTATTGTTTATCGGGTTTTATAATAAATACTGTGAGGAATCAGAAGTGACTGTCTTTGCTTTGAGGGAATTTCCCATGATGTTGAGAAGAAAGGTAATATGCACACACAAATACGGTATTTGCCATGAACCAAATGAGTTAGCTGACAAATCGTGCTAGAGGAGTTCAGATGAAGAAAACAGACAATCACCCCAGGCTTAGAAAAAGTAAAAATGGATGAAGCTTCACTTCCAAGAATCTACAAATCCAATTTTAAAAAAGACAAATCCTAATAATACCATGTTACAAAAGTAGACTTCTTTTATTCTAGGTAGGCAAGGGTCTTCTTTTCTGAAGTCCTGTGTGAATCTCAGTCTTACAGTTTTAGGTTTCCAAAGATTGCTATTATATAAAAACACAGAGAGCATCCTGTGTTTTTCCTTCCTAGCAGTCTTCACATTTTCATTTTGTTTGTTTTTTTAACAGCAGCATCGGCTGGTAATTGGCAAGCATCAGGAAAGCAGGGATGGCTTGTATCTGTTTTCATTCTATTTTCACTCCTTCAGCACATAGAAAATATAGTGAGAAAGAAGTCAGTAGATCAGGTTCAAAGGCATAAAATGTGGCAAGAATAGCAATCAGGTAAGACATTTGTGTACAATGAGATGATTGCAGGGTAGTTTTAAAAGTCATTTCCCTGATGAAAATATGGACTGTTGTGCACACTATTTCATAGACTTTGTGTTTGTTAAAGGTCTTAACCAAAAATTATCAAAGATTTCTCATATTAATAAATATCAATAACATCATATTAATGGCTCCATAAAGACCTTATTCTGTGATTGTATCAGAATTCAACAAGTGCCCTATTGCTGAACACTTAGACTCTTTCTGATTATTTCTTTACCAAAAATGCTATATTATGTATTTTTGTATGTACTTTTAAGATATGAAATTGGTAGGGCAAGAGATGTGAATAAATGTAAGGTCTTTGATAAATCCTGTCAGAATTCTCTCCATAGAGGGTATGATAAAGCATCTTCTCATTTGAAGGAACAAGAATAACTGCTGTGTACTTCTGAGACTTCCAGTACTTTTTTGGTTTTAAGTTTTGTTGTTGTCTATTTGGTTTTTTGGAGGTTTTCTGTTTTGTTTTATAAGTAGGTTTCAGTATTACTTAGTGATCAGTCATGGTGGATATTTGAAGAATAATTTCTCTCTTTCGGATTATTCCTCTAACACTACAGGCAAGTATCACTGTGTTCTTTCTCTAAAGGAAAATATAAAGCATAGACAAATTAAATGATGCTCAGATTCTAAAACTTTGAAAACACAACAATGGAGAAAACAAATAAAAAGTTTGTAGCTACTCAATGATGAACATTGAGTGAATCCCAGCATGCCCATTTTTGCATTGAATGAAAAAAGACACAGCAGGTTCCTTTGGAACATCAAAGTGAGAAAATTGACTACAGCTTTAACAGCCTTCAAAGAAATTTTGGCAGAATGAAAAAGTATGCATAATTGAGAAAAGTACCCTAATCTGTAGAATAAAATAGGTACAAAAAAGAGGCTAAACAAAATTGCTGCTGCCTCTTCTTTTCACAACAGTTTTCCACCTGTCCCTGACTGCTGTGTTTAGGGAATCCAAGTTTAGAGCTGAAAAAAATAGGAGGTTGGAGAGTTTAGGACGAAGGCAGTGTAGGGCTGTGTAAATTGCAGAGAACTTGGAGCCCGGAGACTTGAGCAGCATGCAACTGTGGGCGGTCTATGAAATCGGGGATCCTGGCTTTAAATCCCAACTCAGACGTGTACTAATCCTATGATCCCAGGCAAATACCATATCCCCTCTTTGACTCAGTTTCTACATTTTTAAATAGAGATAAAAATAGTGCCTTACAGTTGGGCGCGGTGGCTCAAGCCTATAATCCCAGCCCTTTGGGAGGCCGAGGTGGGCGGATCAGGAGGTCAGGAGATCGAGATCATCCTGGCTAACACGGTGACACCCCATCTCTCCTAAAACTGCAAAAATTTAGCCGGGCATGGCGGGCGCCTACAGTCCCAGCTACTCAGGAGGCTGAGGCAGGAGAATAGTGTGAACCCGGGAGGCGGAGCTTGCAGTGAGCCGAGATCGCGCCACTACACTCCAGCCCGGGCGACAGAGCGAGACGCCGTCTCAAAAAAATAAATCAATAAAATAATAAAAACAGTGCCTTACTTTCTCAGTGCCCGACTCATATTATTTATTAAATATTAGCCACTGTTTTATTATATAACTAGATTGGAACTGGACACGTCACCTTACTTTGTGTCTCAATTTCTTCAACTGTAAAATGAAGTAGTTAGACAATGTGAGCATGTGATATCACAAGCAGATGTGAAAGTCTGTGGTCCTGTCAGAACAGCTTAGAGTAGGTTTGGAAATTATTTGAAACCAGCAAAGTGAATGTGAAAATAAAGAATTCGAAGCACAGTAGTGGAGAAAAGGAGAGAGGAGAAATAAGAAAAGACACTTTTACAGAAAGATTTTTTATATCTGCATTTATCATCTGAAGCTATAATTATATCAAATATATGATTGATTGCATAGGCAATAAAGTTACTCTAAAACAGTCATTTGTGCACTGCAAGAAGAGTGGCTTTTTCCAACTTCCTTTTGTAAGCCAAAAAGTGAATGAGTCAGATCTCAAGTGATTTAGAGATTTTGTTTTGCAAGGTGGAGGATACTTGCAAAGGGAAAATAGGAGGTTGGAGAGTTTAGGACATAGGCAGTGTAGGGCTGTGTAAATTGCAGAGAACTTGGAGCCGGAAGACTTGAGCGGCATGCAACTGTGGGTGGGCTATGAAATCGCGGAGCCTGGCTTTAAATCCCAACGCAGACATTTACGAATCCTATGATCCCAGGCAAATACCATATCCCCTCTTTGGCTCAGTTTCTACATTTTTTAATAAAGATAAAAATAGTGCCTTACAGCCGGGAAAAAGAAGCACAAGTCACAAGTAGGCGGTGTCCCGTGCTTTTTCTAAAGAGGGCTTCGGGAACTTCAATATTTAAAGGAGAAAGAGCAAGCAGGCAGGAAATTAAAACCGGGGAGGAAAAGAAAGAGAGAGGGTAGGCAAGGAAGCTAATCGCTGCATTCTTGCGAGGCTCTGATTAGTTCTCACTGAGTCTATATGTTACATGTGGCAAAAAAAAGGAGGAAGGAGTCAGTTGTGCATTCATCCTCGCTCTCAGTAAATCTGCATTTTACATAAGTTAAAGTAAGCATGTGAAATCACAGCTATCTCTTTGGGAACAAAAGGATGGCAGTTTTTGCATGACTTAGGTTCCAAGCTTAATTTTTCTTTGTCATAGTGAGTTTGGGGTCCTGAGATTTTATTTTCCTTTCACACTTTCTCCCAATATAAAGCTTCCTCATAGATGCCTTCTTTTTTCAAACATTTACAACCCTCATGGTTTTCTCTCCTTTTAAGGACAGAAAACCATAATACTGTGTAATAATCTTATCTGTCTTAAATACAAGACTGCTTAGGATTCACTTAAAATTTAAAAATGGCACCACATTCCTGGTTTTCAGCTGGATTGTGATTTCAACCACAAATCAGAGCTTTTTTACATTGAGTATGAGTTTCACAGACCCAGTAAAGTGGAAATATAGACTTTTTCTTAAGACAGTGTTATGACAGTCAAAAGAATCATGGCCAAACTTAATCACCTGTTGTAAACATCATTGCAGTTTTTTACTGAACTATCAGACACTTTCCAGGGCTTATCACAACGTATACTCTAAGTAAATATTATGGGTCCAGGCACACTGGCCCAGGCCTAGAATCCCAATGCTTCGAAAGGCCAAAGCAGGAGGATTGCTTGAGGCCAAGAGTTTGAGACCTGCCTGGCCAACATACCACAACCCCATTGCTAAAAAAAATGTTTTTTTTTAATTAGCCAAGCATGGTGGCAGGTGCCTGTAGATCTAGCTACTTGGGAGGCTGAGATGGGAGGATCACCTGAGGCCAGGAGTAAGGTTACAGTGAACTATGTTCACACCACTGCACTCCAGCCTGGGTGACAGAGTGACACCCTGATTCTAAAAATAAAAAATAAACACACATATATACATAAATAAGTATTATGGAATCAACAAATAAATAAATTGAATAAATGATTGAGTAAAATTACTTGGTAATGAGGCCTTTCTTGTCTATCCTTATACAAAAAAAATCCCCAGGCCCCAACATCCCCCTTGCTATTCATATTTTCCTCCATACTATTCGTAGTCATGATGTACTACATATGTATTTATTTATGGTTTTGCTGCTAGAATGTAAGCTCCATGATAGAAGAGACGTTGTTGGTGTTTTCCTTTGTATTTTTTTCACTGCTTAATTCCCAGTGCGTACAGTAAGCACACAATAAATATTTACTGTATGGCTATTTAAGCAAGTCACTTCCCTCAATTTCTTCAAATTATTTCTGTCACTTTGAAGGTAAAATCTCTCTTCTATACATCATTTTTCCTTCAATCTCCACTTTTAATATCCGTCACCGGCGAACTTAACAAGTCTGCTCTTTGTCCAGGTCAACAATGAGAATTTTTAAGCACTTTATTCAATAAGTACTGAGTGCTCGTCAATAATGGACACTCTACTATACATTTCTGCCTTACTTGTGGAATGTATTCAATGTAATTATGCCACACACATAGACTTCCAGATCCTTGTGTCAAACTTACTTTCCTTGGCTTTGTGGGAGAACACGTACTCTTATGAAGCTCAGTTTAAGGCAAATATTTCTTGAAATACAAAACTGATGGATATATGTATGCAGGGTTCCTTCTTATACGTCTTTTGTAAACAATGAGGTTGCATTTCTCCTTTAGTGTTTAATGTGTTTCATCAGATAATGCCCTACAAGTTTTATCAAAGTTTTCTGTCCATGTTTTGAGGTTGTATGAGAGTGAAAAAACTGCAGTCTGCTGCTTCACTAATAAAACTAGGACAAAGGCTATTTAAACTTAAATATGTGAAACACTTGGTTTTATTAATTTCAAGCATTTTAAGTGTCTAAATTTGGACTGGAGTAAAGACATTTCATAGAAAAACAGAAATATTTGTACTTGTTTATTTTTCAATCTTGATAACTTTTAATAGTTTACAGCCACAGTGGCAGCTTTTACATGTGTACACGCGTTTAAATATAGTTTCATACCATAAATAGCCGTGTGGCAAAATATCTGCCTCTAGGAAAAAAAAAAAAAAAACTTTGCCATTACATAAACACCTTTAAGTAATACTGAAAATAGATGTGAGGTAACTTTTTATCTAAAGTGACTGTAGCCTATATTAAGACATATTCACTGTAACAATTCAAGTTTTAAAATCCTTGTTTTGTAACTCTAAAATGTGCCTTTTTAAAAAAACACATCTTTACATTTATTGCTATTGTACATTTATTTGGCAGGAAACAGGGATGTTTGATGTCTTGCAATGATAAAATTATCCTATTCAATAGAATATTATCTCACATGCTGCATGACTTTTGAACATTCTATAAGACAATTACATAAGAGAAAAACCAAGTTGTAGATAGCTGAGTGAGTACAACCATTTAATAAATGTGGATAAAAACATTTCAGAACATTTTAATATACACTGCATTTTCTGAGAGTAAGATTTTAGATTAAAATAAGATCATAATTTAAAAAGTTTACCATTTTTAAAAAAATCATATCACTGTTTGCAATGCCATTTTCATACTTGAGATGCTAGTCCGAAATATTGCTTATCCATTTGCTTTTGTTTGATTTTATTGTTATTAGATTCATGATAATGCTAAAATACACACACGCACACACACAATTACTTAGGTTTTTTTTTTATTAAAAGCCCAAAGAAAAGTGGTGACAATGTTCAGTTGAAATTTTGAAATTGGGTTTTATAATTCTGCCCACATAGCAAAAGTTGAAATGGTTGATGAAGATGTGGTTTTTGAAATAATGCAGCAAGTAGTAAAATCAACAAAGCCAAGTGAAAATTATACAAGGAAACACAATAATAAGTTAACAAAGGAATTATATATAATACACTTTTTCTTCGTGTTGACAAGACATGATTAAATCCTTTTTAATATTTTCCCATCTCATAAATAAATAAGCTTGCTTGTTAATACTTTGTCTAAATCTAATTTTTATTCTGTTACCAATGTCAGTAATACTTTATTTTTCATTATTTCTCTTATAAAGTGACTTCTGAGCTTCCTAGTTTGTTTAAACTATCACAAGGTCAGAAAACCAAACACAGCATGTTCTCACTCATAGGTGGGAATTAAACAATGAGAACACTTGGACACAGGGCAGGGAACATGACACACCGCGGCCTGTCATGGGGTGGGAGGCGGGGGGAGGGATAGCCTTGGGAGAAATACTTAATGTAAATGATCAGTTAATGGGTGCAGCAAACCAACAGGGCACATGTAAACATATATAACAAACCTGCACGTTGTGCACATGTACCCTAGAACTTAAAGTATAATAAAAATAAATACATAAATGAAATAAATAAAAAATAAATGCAAACATATTAATCATAAGTAAATGAAATATCGGATGATCTCATTATGTCTGGTAGTAATGTCGTCTCTGAGTACTTAAATATTCATCTATGTATTCCTTTGCTAAATTTCCCTTTATTTCTCTTGTATATTAAACTTTTTTTTAGAGAGCGCAACTCCAAATCATCTTTTATTAATGTAGAAAGGTCATATTTAGCAAAAGACACAAGGCAGGGAAGTGTCAGGCCTGAGGCCTGAGCCCCTGCTGAGGGAGAAGGAGGCTCGGGGCACGTGGGAGAAGTGCTGGGAAGGGCTGAGTGGTGGGGGCCGCAGAAAGTTCCAGTGGGCAACACTGTGGGCAGGTCATGGGTGGGACTCACGGGGACCTCGCTGCTAACTCTTGTTGCGTTGGCGGAATGGGGTGGGGGAAAGGGAGGATCCTTAGTGCTGCCACCTGGAGTGAGAGCCGCCCCTTGGTTCCTGAGGGCACCCTCAAGGGACACAGGACAGGAAGCCCAGGATGGTTAGTGCAACTAGGGATGAGGGCCAGGGAGAAGCAGGTGCTCTGGAGTAGCCGGAAAAAGTCCAGACACAGAGGCATAGGAGCTTCCTGTTAAGTGCGTGGGTTCCGCTCTGTCTCTGCCAGGCACTCTGACTAGGGATGGATGATCCCTCTCTTCAGGTGCTTCGTGGTGCTCTCGCTGCCAGCATAGGTGGTCCGGATCCCTTTTCCCATCTCCCCTGTGACCGACAGCAGTTCCGTGTGGGTGCTCTGGGAGCCCTGGGCGCCAGGTGGTTTCATGGCCTGCAGGCAGCCGATGGAGGCGGTCCAAAGTCGTTAAACAGCGGTCTGAAAGGGACAGCGGCTCCTGGCACTGAGCCCGACGGCGACGGGACGCTTCCTGTAGGGACCGGGATGCCCGGCCCAGGGGTGCTGGAGCCGGGGGTGCTGCTGGGGGCAGGCGTGATGGGTTTGTAGGACATCCTCAACTCCTGGGCACTGCGGAGCCAGCAGGCCGCTCCTCGGGGGTTGGCTGCCTGGCTGCTCAGCCGAGATCTGATTTGCAAGCTGGCTGCACGCCCCCTACTAAATCTATGCTGAACTTTTTAACTGCAATTTTTATTAATCTAAATACAGTTCAGATATTCTCGATGAAAATTTCACATTTGAGTTAGTTGAGACGTACTAAAATGTAAAATACACAATGGATTTCAAAGATTTCATATGAAAAAAGAATGCAAACTATCTCTAGTAATTTTTACATTGATTACATGTTGATACAGTATTTTGGATATGTTGAGTTAAAATATGCAATTATTTTTTTTCAAAAATCTATGCTACATTTTTGTTACAAAATTTAAATAAACTATGAAATTACTTCTTGGGATAGAAAAGGGGACATTATTAAATATTTACCTAAATTTTTTTCAAAAACTTATCTTTAACAAAAACATATTTTCAAACAAAACAAAAGTATTTTAATATTGAATAGGTAAAATAAACTTATTCCTGCTGAAATTCAATCCTGGTATGATTTCTTTTTTATGTATTTGAGGACTCTGTTTATAACCCAGGTAAAACATAAAGCTTATGAAACTCCTCTGAGAATGTTGAACACGAATTACCTGTATAGATATCAGGGTGCAGATGATGCTGAGGCCGGGCTGGCTGAAGAAGAGCAGGATGAAGATGCTGTACTGGCACAGGGGCTGGCCCCAGGTTACCCGCCCTTCATATACGTGGCGATGGTCACCTGGCTCACCAGCAAAGTGAACAACAGGTCGGTGGCGGCCAGCTGCATACCAGTGTGTAGAAGGGGGTCTCCTGCTCCTTGCGGGACTTGCACAGCAGCACGATGGCCACCAGGTTGCCCGCCACCCTGAAAATGGATGGTCCCAGGCTGTCCAGCAGATTGGGCGAGGGACACATTGACCTGGGAAGGGGTTAACATGACAGTGGCTGGTGGTGTGCAGCCCTGAAGTGTGAAGCTGAGTCTGGGGTGACAGAAGAGAGACAAAGCCGCCATGAGTGAAATGACCACCTGCAGGATGTCAGAGCTGCGCCCAGGAAACAGGATGCTAACATGACAAGGGAGGATCTCAGTCCCACTCTCTGGATTGCAACCGCTTACCAACTGCAGCCACCCAAATCTCCAGGCTCGCTCTGCTCCTGCCAGCGGCACACCATTGCTGATCTTAATATTTATAAACTGAGCCTCCCATTCCTCTTCCTCCCCACTTGCGCCCACGCCTCCCCCCCCCCCACGCCTCCCCCCCCCCCCCACGCCTATCTCACTACTCTGACAAGAGCCATCTTCAGGGAAAGGTAACTCCCTAGTATTATTCCTGACAGATTCTGAGTTAATAAAATACTCACGGAAACCCTGGAAGACAATTTGGAGAGTGTTCTCTTTCCTCCCTGGCTCTGCTGGCAGTGCCCCATCTCCACGCCTTCTACCCAATGGCTCAAATCCCATGTCACGTGTAGCGGCCCCAGGGGTGGCCTCTCCACGACCCCCCACGGTCAGCCCTCAGCTGTCCTGGACCAGACTCCAGCCTGCCTTCACCTCGTCCTGCTCAGCCTGGAAAGTGCCAGGGCTTTGGCTTCTGAGAGCCAGGTCTCAGTGGCTGCGATTTAGGGATCTGAGGTCAGAGTGGCCAGTTTTCAAAAACGTGGGAAACAAGAGGGCCAGCGGGATGGATCTGGAAAGAACAATGCTGGATTACTCGTTCGATTTTTTTCCTTCCTTCAAACATGAGTCCCAGCTTTGCTGTGCCCACCGGTGTAGGCTGTGGGAGGACAGCTTCCAGGTGTGCGCCGCACGCGCAGGTGGCAGGAAGCCTGGGTCCCGGCTCTGGCCACCGTCCGCCCCAGCCGCGGGCAGCGTCAGCAGCTACTGATGTTGGCGGCTGCCGCTCACTGGCATTTATAAAGTACTCCACCCTTGGCTGGGTGCGGAGGCTCACGCCGGTAATCCCACCACTTTGGGAGGCCAAGGCGGGCGGATCACCTGAGGTCAGGAGTTGGAGACCAGCCTGGCCAATATGGCAAAACCCTGCTTCTACCAAAAATACTAGAATTAGCCGGGTGTGGGGGCAGGTGCCTGTAATCTCAGCTACTTGGGAGGTTGAGGCAGGAGAATCGCTTGAACCCGGAAGGCGAAGGTTACAGCGAGCTGAGATCAGGCCATTGCATTCCACCCTGGGCAAAATGAACCAGACTCTGCCTCAAAAAAAACAAAACAAAGCGAAACAACAAAAACCCCTGCTCGTCCACCCCCTAGCCTCAGAATACAGCAGAACATTTAGGTACCCACAGAACACAAACCAAGATGGTCTGTGTCCTGCATTTTAACAAACATTAGAGTTTTAAAAGAACTGAAATCATGTAGAATGTATCCTCCAGCCAAAATGGCATCCAATTAAAAATAAAAAAGTAAGATAATAGCAAAATCTTAAATACTTGAAAGATAAACAGCACACATTTTAGTTTTGTTGGTTTTTTTCTTTTTTACATTTTTATTTATTTTATTTTAAGTTCTGGGGTACATGCACAGGACGTGCAGGTTTGTTACACAGGTAA
The DNA here is from genome assembly GCF_047675955.1 of Chlorocebus sabaeus. Classification (NCBI taxonomy): domain Eukaryota; kingdom Metazoa; phylum Chordata; class Mammalia; order Primates; family Cercopithecidae; genus Chlorocebus; species Chlorocebus sabaeus. Next base: position 88,476,133 of record NC_132905.1, read on the forward strand.
ATTTGTGCCATGGTGGTTTGCTGCACCTATCAACCCATTGCCTCGGCATTAAACCCAGCACGCATTAACTATTTTTCCTGATGCTCTCCCTCTCCCGCCCCCATCCAGGGACCCCAATGTGTGTTGTTTCCTTCCCTGTGTCCATGTGTTCTCATTGTTCAGGTCCTACTTATAAGTGAGAACATTAGGTGTTTCGCTTTCTGTTTCTGCATTAGTTTCCTGAGGATAATGGCTTCCTGTTCCATCCATGTCCCTGCAAAGGACATGATCTCATTCTTTTTTTGTGGCTGCATAGTATTCCATGTTGTATGTGTACCACATTTTCTTCATCCAGTCTATCACTGATGAACATTTGGATTGATTCCATGTCTTTGCTATTGTGAATAGCGCTAAACAGCAAGCACACTCCTAAGGGAAACGTCTCAAGGGAAACAATTAAATATATTAAACTGAATAAAAAACGACATATCACACTTGATTCAACACAGGTAAAGCCAGTGCTGGCAGGAAAATGTATTTCACTAAATGTGTATAATGGAAAAGTAGAAATTTCTCAAATATAAATTTCAGCTATCATATCAAGAAAGTAGAAAATAGTAGCAAAATAAAACCAAAACAAATATAAGAAAGAAGCCTGAGCTCTGAGCGGCAGCCATGGCCACCCGCAACAGCACCGCCACGAGTGTTTTGTGGGCTTTCCTCAGAGGAGCCTGTCAGCATCCTCCAGTTCCAGGGGCTCTAGCCCCAGTCCTGCTTCAAGAGGCTTTTTCCTACCAGAGGCCTCTCCTCGATGGCCTGAAGGCTCGGCCAGTTCCCACAAAGTTTGCCGGGAACGCAAGGCTGTCACTGATATTCGTGGCACCAAGACTTGTGTGCAGGTTGCACACATTGGCCACTGTCTGTGCCACGTGCAATGACGCCGCCTGAGGCGCGCACACCGCACGCGCACGCGCGTAACGGCTTGGCTTGCCGGGCTAGGCCTGGCTCTGCGTTCCTGGCTTGGCTCGGCTTTCCTCGCTTGGCTGGGCGTTAATCGCTCTGCCCGGTGTTTCTCGCTTGGATTGACGTTTCCTCCCTCGCGTTTCCTTTGCTGGGCTTGACCTTTTCGCTGCTGGGCTTGGCATTCCCTTGGCTGGCTTAGGTGTTTCCTTTGGGCGGTGAGGGGCGGGGGTTGGCCCTTCCTGGGGGGTCGTGGGGTCACCCCGGGTGGGCGTGGGCTTTCCCCGGCTGGGTGTGGGTTTTCCCGGGTGGGTTGGGCCGGGCTCCCCTGCTGGGGTTGGCAAGTTTTGGCTGGGATTAACCTTTCTCTTCAAACAGATCGGAAACCTGCTAGTTGGTGAAACTGATTGGTAGACGCGATGTGCTCGCTACTACCGGCCTCCCCTGGCAGTTCAAAGCAGATGGTGGCTGAGGTTTCTTCAATACCCGCTGCCTCCCCTGGCAGTTCAAAGCAGATGGTGGCTGAGGTTTCTTCAATACCCGCTGCCTCCCCTGGCAGTTCAAAGCAGATGGTGGCTGAGGTTTCTTCAATACCCGCTGCCTCCCCTGGCAGTTCAAAGCAGATGGTGGCTGAGGTTTCTTCAATACCCGCTGCCTCCCCTGGCTGTTCAAAGCAGATGGTGGCTGAGGTTTCTTCAATACCCGCTGCCTCCCCTGGCTGTTCAAAGCAGACGGTGGCTGAGGTTTCTTCAATACCCGCTGCCTCCGCTGTGAAGAAGCCATTTAGTCTCAGGAGCAAGATGGACAAGTGGCGCCACCACTGCTGCAAGGGGTGCGGGGAGAGCAAGGTGGAAGCTTGGGGAGACTACGACGACAGCGCCTTCATGGAGCCCAGGTACCACGTCCGTGGAGAAGATCTGGACAAGCTCCACAGAGCTGCCTGGTGGGGTAAAATCCCCAGAAAGGATCTCATCGTCATGCTCAGGGACACTGACGTGAACAAGACGGACAAGCAAAAGAGGTAACCGGGCCTGGGCTGGGAGGAGGCGGGACGTGGGGGGATGATGGGGACATACCCCTCCTGGCGGGGTCGGGTCCTGGTTTTCTCTTCCGCAGGCCCCACACCACCCTGGGTGTGGAAACCTCAGAGAGGTCAGGGCACAGGCCCTTTATGAACAGCAGCACAGAAACAAAATTTTAGCTGATTTCCTATCCGATTATAATTTCCCTTATAGAACACTACTAGACTGTTTGAAAGTGACTTAACTCGCAAAATTAAGTCGATGCAACAGATTATTTTTAATGTACACATTTTTAAAAATGTTCTATACATTATAGAAAGGTGTATATTGAGAACTAAGTCCCATAACATATCAACTTCTGGGCTAAATATTTTTCAAATAAAATCCAATGTGGATTTTATATCAATGTACCCTATGTAAATATGTCCTTTACTGAGGAACCTTACAAGGAAACTGAAATGGGAAGATGGTTTGTGTCCTTGAATAGGAAGATTCGTTTTTCTTAAGATGTGAGCTTTTTCTGTGTTTATCACTTTCACATAAGCAAAATAAAAATAGCAAAGTTTTAGCATTTTTACACTGCACATCCTGTATTTTATTGCTGTAATAAATTAATTTTTGGTAACAGAATGGAAAAAGACTTGCTTTTCCAGATATCAAAATGTGAATGTGCTATTTCCACAAATTGTTTACTGACAGCTGAAAAAATATCAGTGAATGGAACAGAATAGGAAATCCAGAAATACCCAAATATATGTAAGAATTTAACACTTGATAATGGTGATGTTTCATATTGATAAAGCAAGATTAATCATTAATAAGTGAAATGCATGCTGTTTGTAGAAAACTAGCTAGATTTTTATGTCACAAAAGTAAGTTCCTGGAGTATAGATTAAAATTTTTAAATATACAAAAGGAGAAAAGTACCAGAAGAAAACACAAAAGCCTATTATATATATGCAACTATTTATTTATTTATTTATTTTTCTGGGACAGAATCTCACTCTGTTGCCCAGGCTGGAGTGCAGTGGCACAATATCAGCTCACTACTACCTCCGCCTCCCGGGTTCGAGCAATTCTCTGCCTCAGCCTATTGAGTAGCTAGGATTACAGGTGCCCGCCACCGCACCTGGCTAATTTTTTGTACTTTCCATAGAGGCAGGATTTCACCATCTTGGCCAGGCTGGTCTTGAACTCCTATCCATGCGATCCACCCGCCTCAGCCTCCCAAAGTGCTAAGATTACAAGCCTGAGCCACTGAACCAAGCATATATATGCAGATATAATAAAATAAGCTCAATTTAAGATTGGGCAAGGTACTTTTTTGCATATCTACCAGTGACCTGTGCACATAGGAAAACGTAGTGTTCCTGGTAAGAGAAGGAATTTAAGTTAAAGAGGAATGAAATACTGTTTTCTATTTAAGTTAGAAGAGGAATGAAAGGCCGGCCGTGGTGGCTCACACCTGTAATCCCAGCACTTTGGGAGGCCAAGGCAGGTGGATTACGAGGTCAAGAATTTGAGACTAGCCTGGCCAGCATGGTGAAACCCCGTCTCTACTAAAAAATACAAAAAATTAGCCAGGCATGGTGGCATGCACCTGTAATCCCAGCTACTCAGGAGGCTGAGGCAGGAGAATTGCTTGAACCAGGGAGGCGGAGGTTGCAGTGAGCTGAGATTGCACCACTACACTCCAGCCTGGATGATGGAATGAGACTTCATCTCAAAAATAAATAAATAAATAAATAATAAAAATAAATAAATAAAGGAATGAAATACTGTCTTCTATCCACAAAGTTTGTGAGGGTGAAGAACAGTGGTACTTATGTAGTTGCTGAAAGTTTAAGCTGCTGCAACTTTTCTAACACACTTTGATGATAAGAACCACATGTTAAAAATGTGTATGCCTTTTACCTATCAACTCTATTATACTGAAATATCTATATGAAATAGACACATATGTTTTTCTTAGTATTGCTTAAAATAGCAGTGTATTAAGAAGAGCTCACATAAAGATTTTATGCAAAAATTTCAGTGCATCCATAGGATGAAATAATATGTAACCATTGAAGGTGTCAGTAGATACAGAGATACGTTGACATGCAAAGATGTACTTTGCTATATGAAGTGAGGAAAAAATCAGTTTGTTATACACCTACACAAACAGAATCTGCTCTTGTGTTACATGAAAATATGTAGAAAACATAATCAAACTTCTTTCTGGGGATTTGTAAGTGAAGTTCTTCCCTTTTTCTTATCTGTGATTTCTGCAATGAATATCTGAAAAGTTTTAGTTAAATTTCACTAGTAATGAAATAATCCTTGGGAAGAGAAGGAATGTGCTACTTGCATAGATACAAATAATTTCTCATATTTTATTATTTATTTTTATTCCTGTGGATAGCTATCTTCTGTGAACTTTTACCCTCTTGAGAAGTAGAGGGTTTCTGTTTACCTGTTCCTGTAGATTTTATTGTATATACATTTTATTATAAAATTATCTTTTCATTATATATAAAATGTGTAAAAGGTATGAATTAATTATTTTATTTTAGTTATATATTTATGAAAACTAAAATAGCAAAGATAAATGACCATTGCTATTGTAAATGTATTGCTCTACTCAACAGGAGCATTCTTTAAAAATATTGAACTCCCAAGCTGTGTTTATGCATTCTTTCAATCCGTGTAGTCATCAAACATAAGCCAGACACCTATTATGTAAAAGGCATATTCTACCATCTCTCAGGATCCTTCCGTCTTTGAAAACCTCATATTTACCTGCTGGGCCTGAGCAAGTTGAGAGATTTAAAATTGGGGCATTAGGAGGTAATCTCAATTGAAACTTTTCCTCCCTCCTTTCAAACAAAAGCATTTGTGAAGGTAGACAATAGTAAAAGATAACCCTCAACTACCCTTCTGAAAATGTATAAGTCTTGGGTAAAGACTGTTTTAGTACTTTTAAGAACTAAAATATGGTACACAAGCTGCATGGAATACTATGTAGTCATAAAAGAAAGAGTGAGAGCATGTCCTTTGCAGGGACATGGATGGTGTTGAAGGCCATTATCCTTAGCAAACTAATACAGGAACAGAAAACCAAGTACCGCACGGTCTCACTTATAGGTGGGAGCTAAATGATGAGAACGCACAGACACCTAGAGGGAAGCGACACACACTGGGGCCTATCAGAGGGTGGAGGGTGGGAGGAGGGAAAGAAGCAGCAAATAGAACTAATGGGTACTGGGCTTAACACCTGGGTAATGAAATAATTTGTACAACCAACCCCCTTGACACATTTTTACCTATGTAACAAACCTGCACATCCTGCACCAGTACCACTGAAAGTAAACGTTGAAAAAAAGCTCCACAAATAGTTTCATAAATCTGTTTTAAAAGGAGAAGAATTACAACAGTCTTAAATCCTATTATGAATGATTGGAAATATCTAATGTACATACATTGTATAAATCTAAGTATTGATAAAAATGAGCCCATGCCATTCATTTGAATTTCAAGCTTTCTTTGGCTTAAAGTTTTTGAAAACCAAAGTAAGAAATAGATAATTTTAGAAATTTGTTTGTGTTTTCACCTCAGCGCTCTTATTCCATACTTCTTTTAAGAATTAAAATTTATCTAAATGCTAGTCATCTGACTGGAACCGCCCCAGACCTGTTATATTGTAACATATTCTACTTAATGTAAGGCACCAGGGATTGTATGATGCCCCATTATTGTATGTCTCAATAAGGGAATTATTTAAATCCTGCCAATTATAGTTATAGTAAATCATGAATTATAAGTGGTATTTCAGTGTGAGAAATGGTAAAACATAGAGACAATGATCATCTTAGAATCACTAAAATACATCGTTACCTGTAATCTTTAAAACATACCTGAAAGTGTAGGTATAATTGTATCATCTCACTGAATTCAAATGTTGTCTTTAGTGGTATTAGTAAAAATTATAATATCTTACAATTACTAAGCTGTTATTTGTGTTAGGAACTATTCTATATCTTTCGTGTAGAGTCTTATTTAAGCGTTACTGTCGTTTCCTCTGAGAAATCGACTCTTTTCATTCCCATTTTATTGATGAGGAAATTGAGAGCCAAAAAGGGTAAGCAACAGCTGGGAAGCATCAGAGCTTCAAGTAGGATTCCAGCCCACGTTGAATGCCACTCAAGGGCTCTGCTCTTCCTATTCAAATAGGCTGCTCTTTCATTCATACAGTGAGTCATGAGGTAATAAGTAGTGTGCTTTCTTCAAAGGGAAAATAAGTTTGTTTTGAAGGCAGAGTAATAGCAGGCTATTCTGTGTTTGTTATTGCATGAATCATTCATGTAGCTGTAGATAGTGCACTACAATTTCCTAAAAAGTCTTCTCACTCTCATAGGACTGCTCTACATCTGGCCTCTGCCAATGGGAATTCAGAAATAGTAAAACTCCTGCTGGACAGAGGATGTCAACTTAACGTCCTTGACAACAAGAAGAGGACAGCTCTGATCAAGGTATGCAGTAGTCAACTATATCAGCGTGAGATGGCTTTGATTTCAATACATAGCATAAAAATGAGTTTTCTCATTTAAATGGAACTAGTTGGTGAAAGCTGTGGAATGTTATTTTTAATTCTCAGGACTTATAATTTATTTTTGGTCTAATACTGACAGGCTGTACAATGCCAAGAAGATGAATGTGCATTAAAGTTGCTGGAACATGGCACTGCTCCAAATATTCCAGATGAGTATGGAAATACTGCTCTACACTATGCTATCAACAATGAAGATAAATTAATGGCGAAAGCACTGCTCTTATACGGCGCTGATATTGAATCAAAAAACAAGGTATAGATCTACCAATTTCATCTTCAAAATACTGAAATGCATTCATTTTAACGTTGACCTGGGTAAGGGCCAGTTTTCCATATTTGGAAGCTCAAGCATAACCTGAATGAAAATATTTTGAAATGAGTTAATTATCTAAGACTTTATTTTAAATATTGTTACTTTTAAAGAATCATTCGAGGGTACAGTTGTTTTTTTAATGCTCTTGTGGTTTATGTTTTTTTAAAAAACACTGAATTTGTAAAAGGTAATACTTTGTTTTTTTTCATTTTTTTCCTGCCAGATTTTTTTTCCCCTAATGAATGTAAAATGACAAAATTTGCCCTGGAAATAGGTTTTACATTAAAACTCTAAGAAAACTCAAACATGGTTCAGTGAATAGTAATCCTACTACTTTGGCAAGTTCCCCAAAACAAACAAACAAACAAACAAAAAACAGTAATAGATATGAGGTGTTATATTTCTCAGTGCCAAGTCTTAAGATATTTCTGATTGTGCATGAGGCAGAAGCGGAAAGGGAAAAAGACAGCAATCAGAAATATCACGGCCAATTTGGAAATTAGGTAATGGAGGGAAAGACCATGAAGAGGTTTTCCGTGTGTGTGTCTCTGCACATGTGTGTGTGTGTTGCTATTGATCATTCATTTGTTTCCTTTGTATGGTGAGACAAGGTTCTTTTCAATTTTAGAGAATGACAGTTTTCAGTTTGGGAGAGGGAGTTAGTGGGTTGTAAACTGCTTAGAGATCAATTTCAGGAGGCCTCTGAGGATCCAGATTGGCAGTGAATAGGTGGTAATGTAGTGGGAAACACTTGAGCAGAGGGAACGACAAGTAATTAACTGACTTAGTGTCCTATTCTGATAAAAATGGCCAATTGGAGTCTCAACTCTGCTTTCAACTCTAGAATATCTTGATGGGAAGGTGGGCGATAAGGGGCTTATAAGGAACAAGATCAGGTTGGATTTTGAGTTTACTAGACCTTGTTCTACTCTTACCGGGGAAAATTATGCGATATTTTCAGCAAATGAGTCTCTCTCCTACTCTTTCCTCTTTTTGGCAAATCCTCAAATGATAAAGGGAATTGGTTATGTGGATGAGAGATGAGACTGAAGTTATCGTCTATTGCACTAGCTTCCAGCTAGAGTTGTGCATTCCATTTACCTCAGGAAAATTTTTAAATAATCCACAAGTCTAGGCTTTCCCCTGAAGATTTTGATAGAGTAACTCTAATAAAGCCTGTATATGTACATTTAAAAATGTTTCCTTGAAGCCAGGCATGGTGTTGCATGGCTGTAGTCCCAGCTGCTGGGGAGGCTGAGGTGGGAGGATTGCTTGAGCTCAGGAGTTCGAGTCTAGCCTGGTCAACATAATGAGACCCTGTCTCTAACAACAACAACAACAAATTTCTCAAAATCTGGATACATTCCTGCTTAAGAACCATGAATACATAAGTGTAATATGTAAATTCTTTTATCTCAGAAACTTAAGATATTTCTAGAAGAGTTGGAGTTGGATATGTGCTAATTCCTTTAAATCTTTCCTTTCCAATAACATTAATCTAACTTTTTGTTTGTTTGTTTTTGAGATGGGGTCTCAATCTGTTCCCCAGGCTGTAGTGCAGTGGTGTGATCACAGCTTACCACAGCCTTGACCTCCCCAAGCTCAGGTGGTTCTCCAATCTCAGTTTTGGTATTTTTTTTTTTTTTTTTTTAGTAGAGATGAGGTTAATGCCATGTTTTTCAGGCTGACCTTGAACTCCTGGGCTCAAGCGAATCACCCACCTCAGCCTCCCAAAATGCTAGGATTACAGGTGTGAGCCACCATTCCTGGCCAAGTCTGACTTTTATATGTGGTTGAGACATTAAAATGAATATTATTGGCACTATCTATCAGCTTACATAATAATACCTTTTCCTTTATACCTTCAGTTATTCCCTGCCATTCAGAAAGTCTTTAGAAATTTGCAGTGAGTAGTCTTTCATTAAGTAGAGAATGGCCCTCTCAGGATTTTGTGTCTCTTTGTTCAGTTATTCAAGTGCTTAGGTCAGTAAGTCATTGTTAAGAGCAGAGTTTTCTCAATTAGAATTGTAGCGAATTCTAAACCTTTTTTTAAATCAACTGAAGCTGTATTGTGGACTATCCATTATGTCTCTTATGTTTGCAGAGCTTTGACATAATCAAGATGGCAGGTTTAAACACTAAAAACCATGGAGTTATTAAGAAAATACAGACAGGAATTCTGTTAGTTTCAGTAATCCTATGAACTGATGATTTAGTTAACAATCTTGAAAAAGTAAATACAAATAGATTTTAAATGAATGAATGGACAAATTCTTCAAATGGGCAGTAGGAGTATTAATAGCAATTTTTATTGCACATTGGAGCTTGAACTTTTGGTAAAACATGTGAAACTAAAAAAATATTTTACATTCAAATTCTTGCTTTATACACAAGAATTTTGTCTTAGGGTTGGATAATATAGAGATAAAAGATACATCCCCTGCCTTCAAGAAGCTCTTTGTTTAAATGGAAAAAAAATCATCATCCAAAAGTGCCATGCCAAATGCTGGGTTAGAAGCAAAGAGTCTTGGAAGCAGTAAATGTTGAAAGTGAGTTTTTGAGATGATCAGAGTTGATGTGGTCAGGCAGCGAAGGGGTGTTTCCAAGGGAAGCAGCAGCATGTGGGAAAGCACAGAAGAGTGAGATGGAAGCAGCTACTTTTGATTTACTTTCTATGAGTGTAAGTCCATGAGATCTTATATAAAGTTTCCAGTTCAGTTGAGAAATACGTAATTTTTTGAATTACCTATTGTTTTTCTTTTATATTGTTTTACAGTGTGGTCTCACACCACTTTTGCTTGGCGTACATGGACAGAAACAACAAGTGGTGAAATTTTTAATCAAGAAAAAAGCTAATTTAAATGCACGTGACAGATGTGGAAGGTATAGTTATTTCTTTTAATCTGTGTGTTGTTCGAGATTGATAGCAGTCACTCAAGTCTTGGGGCATAGTGATCAGTATCAACACAAATCAGTTAAGTAGAAAAAGAATTATTTGGACTGGGCAACATGAAGAACAGTTTTAGTAGGATTCATCTTCTCTTATTGTATTGACTGATGTTATTTGTTGTATGATGTTTTTGGTTAGATGATATTATGTTAGCTAAAGGGATTTCATGCTAATTTTATGAAATGTGAACTTTAGCTTTTAGTTTACTTTATGACCCAGTATTGAACTTCTTGACCTTTTCTAGTAGTTTTTAACCTCTGTGTCTTATATGCTTTTCTGCTAAATATGCTGCATGAAACATAAATAGGAGTTGAAAATCCTTTTTTCTATTCAATGATTCTGCTTTAAGTTGCCTTGTTTGAGGAATATTAATGTTAGCTTATCCCTACTTGACAATTAATTGCTATTCCCACACACTGTGGGTCCAACAGCTTTTTCCTTTTTTATTTCCAGTGTATTTTGATGGTTTTATTTTTAATTGGTATGGAGAGAGGGAGTGAAGATAGTTTTAAGTGGATACACTTTTCCTTTAATGAAGGCAAGCCGTAGGTGGGTGATAAAGAGAAAAGAGCTAGGCTTTGGATTCACACAAGACTGGGTTTAATCCCTAGCTTCCTTACTTGGTAAGTGTGTGACCGTGGGAATCTTATTTACCACCAAATGTGTTGTCATATATGAAAAGTAGGAGAATATATCCTTCAAATTGATTGTGCATAAGTAAGGAAGATATATATGGCATTTAATTCAGTGCCTAGCACATGCTTATTGGCATCATTAACTGAAATGCCTATGACTGTTCTTACCATTATTATTAATATTACTGCTTTCAGCAAGCAGAGAGCTCTTACTTATCTTACCCTCTAGCTGATTTTCTATTACAGCATATCAGTCTAGGGAAACTGTAAGGAAATCTTCACTCATAACTTTGTCCACTTCAGATAAGTGGCCCTAGCATTGTTTCTTGCCCATTGAAAGACTTTAAATTAATGTCTTCTACTTTGCAATACCTCACCGAGATAAGAGGTTTCCTTGTTGTCCCTTCCTTAAAATCTTGTTGGTATTTTACAAAGATGAACACTTAAACACCCAAGTGCGTATGTGTTTTAGTGCATGTAAATCTTTAATTCTGCATGGACAGGCAAGATGTTAAGTTGATAAAGTATATCAAATTAGCTTTTAAAATAAGTTTATTACAGTTCCTAAGGGAGAAATTGTCTCTGTCATTTTAGAAATGCTCTGATACTTGCTGTACGTTGTGGATCAGCAAGTATAGTCAGCCTTCTACTTGAGCAAAATATTGATGTCTCTTCTAAAGATCTATCTGGACAGACGGCCAGAGACTATGCTGTTTCTAGTCATCATAATGTGTAAGTGTTTACATTAAAAGGCGAGTTAATGCTAAATGGAGGTTTAAAATAATTATAACAATAGCATCTTACATATCAGGTGAGATGTCATAGTGCGGTTCAGCTAGTTTTAGAGTGGCAGTCAGTTAGTCCCCTGCATCAGCCAGAAATCAGAAAAAAAGCAAGACAATTTAGAAGTACCAATGGATACAGGATTCTTTATCTCAGGACTTTTAAGACCTTGATACTTAGAGATCCCAACATTGTTCATTTCATCCAAGTATAACACCTATGGATGGGATTAAAAAACAGTGTCATATCTTTCATTTTTCTGATTAGTTATTTGTGTCTTGAAATGTCCAGCTTAACAGAAAGCCTTATACTGTCTTCTGGAGACTATTTCCTACATACTCCTTGGATTTTTCAATAACTGAAGGGATTCACTAAATCCAAGGAAGACAGTCCCTTTTATCAAGTCAGAAGGAGGAGAATAAAAAGGACATTCCAGTCATTCTGGTCTTTCCCTTGTTTCTGTTGCTGCGTTGTTGCCACTCAAACTGGTCCTGCTGTGCTCAAACTGGTCCTTTGCTTTACTATTTCTCTGAGCATTTAAAAAATGTTATCTTGTTAAATCTTTATAACAACCTAGTGAAATAAGGCAGTGAAGTCCTCACTTTGTTGAAGAAGACATTGAGCCTAAGACAAGCAAGTCATCCAAGAACAAATAGCTGTTCATTATGGAGCTAGGACTTAAGCAGAGTTGGAATGCTTTCTATTATGTCATGCTAATGCAAGCTAATTTACTGGGTCACACTGCTCTCGATTTATGAGCATTTCACCCTACATTTTTGTCTTCTTTACTTAGAAGCTTCAAGAGAAGTTTGTAGAATGTACTCATAAGTGGATGGGATAATACTGTTAAGTTCTGATATTATGATATTGTTTGAAATACTCTAAGAATTTTACGTTTGGTAAGTTTTTTACATCAGTATTAAAATAGTAATTTGGTTTATTACATTTTTATACATAGAATTTGCCAATTACTTTCTGACTACAAAGAAAAACAGATGCTAAAAATCTCTTCTGAAAACAGCAATCCAGGTAACACTTGTGATAGTGAGTTACTTTAGGTCAGTTGTCCGCAATCTTTTTGGTACCAGGGACCGGTTTTGTGGAAGACAGTCTTTCTATGGGCTAGGGGAAGGTGGGGAGAGTTTCAGGATTATTCAGTCATGTTATGTTTATGTGCTACTTTATTTATATTATTATTACATTGTAATATATAATGAAATAATTATACAACTTACCATCATGTAGAATCTGTGGAAGCTCTGAGCTTATTTTTCTGCAACTAGATAGTCTCGTCTGGGGGCAACATGAGACAGTGACAGATCATCAGGCATTAGATTCTCATATGAAGCACACAACCTAGATCCCTCGGATGGGCAGTTCACAACAGGGTTCATGCTCCAGTGAGTATCTAATGCTATCACTGATCTAGGAAGGGGCAGAGTTCAGGCAATAATATGAGCCATTATTATTGGTTGGCTGTAAGTACAGGTGAAGCTTCCCTGGTTTGCCTGGTGCTCACCTCTTCCTGTGTGGTGTGGTTCATAATAATCCATGGACTGCTACCGGTCTGTAGCATGGGAGTTGAGGACTCTTCTCTGAGTGGTCCTATCATAGATAAAAAAGTAAAAGGAACTTTTGATCTCAAAAGAATGCTGAAGCAAAGTTATGTTACATATGCTTGTCCCAACAAGGTCTCACTATTACTGACTTCATTCCTCCTCATTTGAAGTTGGAAAGAGACACATTTACTTTGTTGGAACAAGATGTGCTCTTCTACCTGCTGGTTAGTTGTCATGATAACAGCAATTTTGTTAGAACAAATGCTCTGCTACCATTTGCCAGAAGATTGTCATAATAAATGTACAAATTGCTCAACTCTAGGCTCAGGAGATTATAATAAAATTAGAAAAATGTTTCACAATAACAAAAATGCTAGTATGCTACCTGGTTGTGGACACCTAATACATTGTATAACCCAAACGGTATGAGGACACCTTTAATTTAGCCATCAATTTATCAAAGAACTTTTGTAAGTTGGGTTTTATAAGTTGCAGGAGATAAAGATGGAGCAGATGTAGTTTTGATCCTTAAGGTGCTCATAATAGAGCTGTCTCTATTTCATTTCTGTGCTTTTTCAATAGAATTTACAAAGAAAATATTTCCATTTATGTTTTCACTTCACTTAACAGATAACTATCGAATGTCTTTTAGATACTAACCATTTTTCTAATGCAACAGAACACAACAGAACACAATTAGAAATACAGACAGGAGCTTGTTATTATCATTGTCATTATTTTTTTATTTTACTACTTTATTCAGTTCTTACTGTGTACTAGATGCCCACTGGAAGCTTATAATTGATTATATATTGATTATGTGCCAGACATATGTGATGAGGAATGAAAGTTTTGGTAAAAAAAAAAAAAGTAGGTATGATTCAAGGGAAGCATGCAGAGTGAGAAGAATTTTTCTAGGTAAAGAAGCAGAAGAATAATGTTTGACAGAAGGAACATGCAACAAGATTGTGTGTTGGCCAGAAGGAACATCTAAGGAGATATGCCTGTTTGGCAGGAAGAGCAGCAAGTGCAAAAGACAAGATGCTTGAGTTAACTTTGCAGGGTTTCTGAGCACTTCACTTTTGCTAGCACCAAAAGTGTGAGATACCAGAGGTTGGGAATGAGGCGAATACTTACGTAAGGCAAGTTTATGACAGACTTTTTAATACTACAGAAATGAATAGGTTTTATCCTGTGGGCCGTGGGAAGTTTACCAGGTAGAATGCTTTGGACTGCAAATACTGATGAGCAGTGGTGAAAACAGTAGGAACCAGAGTTGTTTTGTTTGTTCAGTGATATCCTAGGGATCCCTCTTGTCCCTCTTTCTGTGCTGTCGACAGTGTTTTATTCATGTCTCCTTTCATGGTTGGGTAATCTGCAACAGCTCCAAACATCTTGTTCTCACAACACAATATCTCAAGGGCTTCTTTCCTTCACCTGTGTTTTCTAAACAGGGAGAAAACTTAGAAGCACATAAAGGGCTTCCTGTAACATTTCATTGGCTGTGTTACACTACCTGCTCATTCCCCAACCAGGCACTGGGAATGCAAATACGTGATTAGCTTAGAATTAATGTTTCTCTTTCTGAGGCTGAGGAGGGAGATTGGGATAATAAACATCCCAATAGACTAGTGTTTCTTCTGCAAGAAAGACTAAGGAATGTATTGGTAGGGAGCCGACAATGTTTGCTGCAGGGGCTCATTGGAGACATTGGAGCAGGGGAGTCACAAGATTAAATTTGAGTATTAAGTCATTCTGGTTGTGGTGTAAAATGGGTTAGCAAGCTTTTCCTGTAAAGGACCAGGTGGGAAATACTTTAGACTATGTGGTCTCTGTCATAACTACTTACCCCTGCTGTTGTCTGCTGTTGTAGTGTGAAAGTCATCATGATTCTGTGTAAGCAAACAGGCATGACTGAGCTCCTATAAAACTTTATTTACAAGCCATAAGGCAGATTTAATTTGGACTGTGGCCTATAGTTTCCTGGGATTGGTGGAAGGTTACCATGGAAAGAAACCAGGAGACAAAGGAAGCTTTTGCAATAGTCAGCTATAGTTTCCGTCACACATCCTTGGACTAGTATCAATGTATTATAAGGTTTTCACCCATCCATGGTGGAATAAAGTTAGGAATCTCAGTTACTCATTTTAATATGTTGGTCTTTGTTTTTATGGTGTTATGCCTTTTTATTTGTTTTGCTTAATTTTTTTCACGTAAGAACTAACATTAGTAGTTGACGGTTTTCTTTTAAATAGAAGCCATTTTGTAAATGTTTATGTTCCCAGTGGCAGTGGGAATATAAAGCAGAGGCAGAAGAGAGGTATAGTTTATAAGATTTAGTGATAATTGAATGAGAAAGGCTTGGGGGACCGAGAGAAATGTCAGATGATTTACAGGTTTCCAGTAAACCTGTAAATACTGTTAAATACTAGTAAACACTAGTATTTAACCTGGACATGAGGAAGGAGTAGGAAATTTTCTGGTGAATACAGAAGAGCAAAGAGCTGCAGGTCAGCAGGAATGACCATTTTTTTCCTATGCATGCTTAATGGAATATTCATGTAGGATATTTTGAGGAGGTAATTGGATAACTAGCATTTATAACTCACATCCTACTAGTTTGACTCTCAGTAACAAGACATCAAAGATCAAAGAATCTGAAAGTTGATGAAAATGTCCATGTGTATCACCATCAGTGACCAAAAGTCAGCATCCACAGAACACAGAATTGGGACAGGTGAACTGAAAAGATAAAGATGAATATCAGAGTTGTGTTCCTCTTAGGGAATGATAGTCTCCATGACCTGTGTGAGTCACGGCTGCCAGAAAAGAAAGAGAGCAAGGAGTGTATTAAAGAAGCACAGCAAATTCAGTCCTAGAGTGCCCTGCTTGACTTCATGTCATAGTTCTGATTTCTAAAATACCACTTTCTGCAAAATGTGCTTTCTGTTTTTCCCCTCTTGTAGCCTGCAACCAAACAGAATCCCTTCAGTGGGGCATTTTTGTGTTCTTCCTTTAAAAACAGCAACATATAAATAACAAAAAGAAGTAAGAGACAGAGTGTTTTTTTATAGGCTAGTATTTAACGTAAACTTGAGAGTGAGTACCAAGATTATACTTAGAATTTACAGGCCGGGTAGGAAGATGAGATAGAAATCTGAAGATTACTGACTCAAACACAGTGTAGTTTCATTGCTTTATTGTCACATCTCTGAATTCACAACTGTGAATTATATTCGTATGCACTATAACTTTAGAAAGCACCTTCCCAAACCAAATATTAAGTGATTTATTATAATTTCTTTGACTTATTATAGAATTGACTTTCCAAGTGCTCATGAGAATTATTGAGAATTTGCTACATAGTAACATCTCAGTTGTCTCCACAAGAGCTATCTGTCACTTTGTCTTAATGACTATTGGCTCACTAGGAATATTGGTTTTGGCATTAAAATGATATTTATCTAAATGCAGATAGGACCAGGGATCACTCTTGAACATTAATGTCCAAGCATCTTAAAATTACACATCAGGTTTCATAATCTGACTTCTGCCCCACTCTCCATCTTTAGCCCTTTTCCCTGTGTGCTCTTTCTCTGGCATTACTGAGCTGCTGGTAATGTCCTACTCACTCATTCACTCTTTCAGGCCTCACTCCTGCTCTTGCTGCTGTGTGGAATGCTGTTACCCTTTCCTGCCCTCTACCGCTTTTAATCTGGCTAGCCTCAATATTTCAGTCTCTGCTTGGGCATGTGTTCTAGAAAAGCCATCCCTGATATGCTTTATTTTCATTGTTTTTAAACCCTAATGTCTAGCATGTATGTAGCAGGACTCAATAAGAAATTTGTGAGTAAAATAAAGACTGTTTTTACAAAGATGATGTGCAAGACTGTTCTCTGCAGTCTTGGAGCAGAGGGGACAGACATGTGGGGGAATAATGTACAGTTCAGGTGGTAAAGATGCAGTAGAAAAATCAGTGAAGTCAGAAGGCAGCCTCAAGGAAGGAGGTACCTTTTTATCTGGGGAAAGACATGCAGAATCAAGGAAGACTTCACATATCATTGTTTTAAAAGATGAAAATAAGGCCAGTTGTTGTGTCTCACAACTGTAATCCCAGCAATTTGGGGGGCTGGAGGAGGTGGATCACAAGGTCAAAAGATCAGGAACATCCTGGCCAATCATGAAACACACAGACTGGGCATGATGGTGCATGCCTGTAATCCCAGCTTCTTGGGAGACTGAGACAGGAGAATCGCTTGAACCAGGGAGTCAGAGGTTGCAGTGAGCTGAGATTGTGCCACTGCCCTCCAACCCGGTGACAGAGAAAGACCCTGGCTCAAAAAAAAAAAAAAAGAAGAAGAAGAAGAAGAAGAAGAAAAAAAGAAAAGAAAATAAATTTGTCAGAATAGTAGAGGGAAACATTTTAGATATTAGGAAGACCTTGTGCACTAATAAAGGTGTCAGTAGTAGTTTTGGAAATCATTTATAAGGTACTATTGTTGCAGAAAACAGGAGGCAGGAGAGACCCAGTGGGTGAAACAGGGGAATTTTATTTAAGTGCACACCAGTTCAGTGGATTTGCATCCAAATGCTGATTCCTGAACAAAGACAGAGCATGGCTTATAAAGGCAAGCTTACAGAAGCAGAACAAAGGCAGTTAATCATATAGTGACAGTTTTGCAACCTCAGCATAGCTTGTGACTTTGCAACTATATTGAAGGAAAAGAGGAACTTGCAAAATATATACATTTGTACAAATAGCTATGAGTAAATGCTGAGGGGAAGGGGAGACGGTAAAGGAATTTGTTTTCTTAACCTTGCTTTGGGATGTCTGGACCCATACCTGTGGGCTCTGGCTTCTCGGACAGGGTCAACATGACCTTACCTGGGCCCTGCCTGTTACTATCCGTAGAGTCAGAGTAGCTAAGTGCAGGAAAACTTGTTTCTCTTTAAAACTAAATTTCCTTTTCATTACATTTACTGCTTCATGATTAGGAAGTGGAGAACAACGTACTGTGTTACCTTATATGTTTCTACTGTATTTTAAAGTTGTGTTTCTGGTGGTTTTGTTCATTTATGTTGGGTGGATGAATTTGTGAGTGAATCTCATCAGGAGTCTCCCCAAGTGGTTTGTTGAAGTCTTAGAGAATGACTTCCTAAGTAACTATTTCATGAAACACTAAACACTCAAGTTATGAGATAAAATAAAATGTTGTCTTAAATCTATTTTTATAAAGGCAATACTTTTTAACTGTTCTAAGTGGTTCATTTTAACTGAATATATGGATTTCTCAACAGAACAAGACTTAAAGCTGACATCAGAGGAAGAATCACAAAGGCTTAAAGGCAGTGAAAATAGCCAGCCAGAGGCATGGAAAATTTTACATTTAAATTTTTGATTTAATGTTGTTTTCTTTGCTTTAATAATATTAGGAAGTCCAAATGAAATTACCTTTCAGACTAGGTTTTGAGAATCAATAGATTCTTTTTTCTAAGAACTTTTTAATAGATTCATAAAATTTAATAAATTCAGCAATCTCATTAACAGAAGAATCAATAGATTCTAAGTTGTTAGCATTTGAAACTTAACTTAAAAAACATAACCACTATAAACTTTAAAATACTCTGACTTTATAATATTCTTATTTACAATATTCTTATCTGCCTTTTTGATTAGCTTATAGGTAATCTTTCCTTTTGGAATAGAGGCAAAAGAAATTCCAGAACTTTGTTCTTTTATTCTTACAACACCCTGACATAATAAAGAAAGTAACATCAATTATTGGATTATATTATTAAGTAATAGAATTATGAACAATGTAAAACTGATGGTCCCTGAGCTGGATTCATGGTTGAAGAGTAATCATGGCCAGTGATTGAAAATCTGCAGTTTTATATTGCAGTCACTGATAGCAAGGTGAAAGATATATTCTGCCTTGTCTCATTGACCTCAGCGTTTCTCTTCAGGGAGGGAACCAGGTCATAAAAGCAACCCAAATGCCTATTACAAGAATCATATCTTGCAGAACGGGACCTTTGGTGTTAGTGCAGAAACACAATAACATTCGAACTTACTGCAGTTGCAGAAAATCAGTACAGATTATTAAAATTTTTATCCACTGTCATTAGTACACATTAGAATATATTAGAACTGGACTTAAGCAGATAAACTAAATACATAACACTATCATATTACAACATATAATTTCAATTAAAATTTAAGAATTTGCATTTCTTTCTGTTTGGTGTTGATTTCAGCTCCTAATAATTGAAAGCATGCCTACAATCCAGTTAGTAATCTGTAGAGGCTCACTGGTTAGGGTTTGGTGAGGTAAACTCTTTTCAAGTGAGGAAGACTTTGCAACACTACAAATCATCCGCTGATGCATTTTTGGCAGATTTAACACATAACAAATTAAGTGGAGTCCAAACAAATGGTGACAAAGTTAAGTTTGCTGGTTCATGTTTATCTTCTCCCGTTGGCTAAGGTGAATTATTTTTCCCATGTTAGTCAGAAGCCAGTGATGTGGCAGTAGCTGAATGTAGATTAAAAAGTTAATTTTTAATTTTAATTAATTATTTTAACAATTAAATTTTAATTTTAATTATTTTCTAATTTTTCATTGTCTATACTTGATTACTTAAAATAAAATTATTTTTAAAACGTGCATTCCAAAAGAGGAGACATCACAGAAATACAACAAGCAAATTAACCTTCTATTTTTGCATTTGCAGGAAATGTCTCAAAAACCAGAAATAAACAAGGATTGTGATAGAGAGGTATACCATTATATTCAAATGTTTCTGTTGAATTAGATTTTTACATTATGTTGTTTAATAAAGTGTTGTAAATGTAGGCATACATGATCCTATCATGTAAGTAGCATAAATCATCAGTGAAAAATTTAATATTTAACTTAGAAAGAATTCTGTACATTGAGTTTTAAAGAGACACAAACCCCAGAGATATTCTTTCATTATTATGGAATAATCCTGAATGGTGCCGTAAAGTGCTAGGTCATGCCACTTTAGGAGCTTTGGATCAATCATTTTATCTTTCTTGGTTTTAGTCTGATTATCAATAGATAATGTGGCTAAAGAAGATAATTTCTTATTCTGTGTATCTTCCAGCTAGAAAATTGTATGGCTATCGAACGTGAAATTTGGGGAGCATCTTATTTTCTGGGCATCCACGCTTGTACCTCAGCAGTTTCACTCTGCTCCTTGTGTTGTGGTGAACTTTGGTTCCCATGTTTCAGTGAGAACTATCACGTTTTTGATATCCCAGGGACCAAATGAAAAAGAATGATCAAAGGCAGTGGGGGAGAAGAATATCTCAGTGCAGAAAAGGGCAATCTTCCTTTCTATTCCTGAAGCCCCACAGTGTCTCATCCTCTGAATCTGACTGCTTAATGTGAGATCTAGGTGGTAAAGACAGAAGAAGACATATTTTGCATCTTTGTCTTTTTATTTGTGTGTTCCCACGAGTCAAATGGGATAAATACATATATAAGATTCTGAGGAGTGGTTGGGAATAAAAGCACAAAATGAAGGAGGGCCCTTTTTGAATTTTGGAAAATTCTATTTTATTCAGTCAAACAGAAATGAAGCAAACTTTACAATGATATGATAATTACATCTTAAAATTAGATGGTAATTGTTCTGTATATATGATCAAACTTAAGTGTGAAATATTTTTAATGACTACAATAATGACAAACTGAGTCAATTGATAAAATCAATTAAAAAGGTTCTTTTTATTCAATAAAGTGATATCCTTAATATCAAACTTCCACTCAAGGCTGAAGAAGAAATGAAGAAGCACGGAAGTAATAATATGGGATTACCAGAAAACCTGACTAATGATGCCGCTGCTGGCAATGGTGATGATGGATTAATTCCACAAAGCAAGAGCAGAACACCTGAAAGTCAGCAATTTCCTGACACTGAGAATGAAGAGTATCACAGGTAAGCCTATGGCAACATTTAATAGGAGACAGCCATATGGTGTCAAACTAATCCTAATTTGGGCTAATATTCATGATTAAAAATTTTATATTTTTCCTAGGATATTCAGCCTTACCTGGTAATCAGAAAAATGGAAATCAGCAAAAAATGAGTTAACATTTTTTTCAGTCACTAATTTATTTGAAAAATAGCGAGTATTGGCAAATGTGAGGGGAAAGGAATTTCTTTACGTTTTAGTGAACTTTTATTTTAGCTTCAGAGGTACATGTGCAGTTTGTTATATGGGTAAACTGTATCATGGAGGTTTGGGCTACAGATTATTTCATCAGCCACATAATAAGCAAAATACCCAAAAGGTAGTTTTTTGATCATCTCCCTCCAGCTATGCTCCACCCTCAAGTAGACCCTTTTGCTTGTTATTCTCCTCTTTGTGTCCATGAGTTCTCACTGTTTAGTTCCCACTAATGAGTAAGAATATGTGGCATTTGATTTTCTGTTTCTGCATTAGTTTGCTTAGAATAATGGCCGCCAGCTCCATCTGTGTTGCTGCAAAGGAAATGGTCTCATTGAAAAAGACATGTCATACACTGTTGGTAAATGCATTTTAAACATTAATTGAGTAGCATATTCACACACACATATATAACATAGTAAGACATATATGTATGTTAAGGATACTTGTATAGATTTGTTACGTATATACTTACGTATAAGAACATTTATTACAGCATCATTATATCAAAAGATGGATCCTTATCAGTAGGAATTTATCATTATTAAAAGTAAATCCTTACCAATAGGAAATAGCTCAATTTTTATTCCCAGAAAATAATGTAGTATAGAACCATTTTTTACAAATGAGGTAATATCTAGAGTATACTGATTATTTCACAATTAAAATGTATTTAAAACCTTTACTTTGATAACACATCTTAAGATAATTTTTTAAAAATTCTTGTAATATCTGCTGTGTTGCAAATGGAAGCTACATGCTCCATTGACACTGTACCTTGATTGCTAGTTATTAAATTTTTGTTGTCAGTGACTGAGTGCTGAAATATTGGATCTTCAATCTGAATATTGCCAAGGGATCGTATGGAGATCTATATTTAATATAAACATTTCAGTATATTATAAAACTTTTATTAAAATGTATCAAAGGATCTTTCATCTACTAAACCAGGATTTGGTCAGATTTTTCTGCAAAGAGTCAGTTAGTAAATATTTTAGGCTGTGCAGACTGTATATATATTTTTGAGACAGGGTCTCTGTTGCCCAGGCTGGAGTGCGGTTTTGTGATCATGGCTCACTGCAGCCTCAACTTTCTGGGCTCTAGTGATCCTCCCACCTCAGCCTCTCTGCTAGCTGGGACCACAGGTGTGCAACATCACACCCAGCTAATTGACTCTGTGAACTGTAGAGTGAATAAGCGTGGCTGGGTTCCAAGATACTTGACTTACAAAAACAGGCAGTGGGATTCGGCCCACAGGTGCTAATGTGCTGACCTTGTGCTAAAAGGAAGGTGCTGCTAATGCAATAACTCTTATTCATAAAAGTGTCCTGCATGTGTGACATTATCCTTCCTTTTAGAAAAGGATATATTTCAGTATTCACCACACCACATTTTTCCACAGTGACTTCATATAATTTTTAAATTTTCATTTATAAAATAAGACCATTTTCTGCATTTCTGCCACTTTATTCCTGTTAATAGAACTCAGTAGTTTACTGTGATCAATTACTTTGTATATTTGATGAGTATCAACTGTTCTAGAATTGGCTGATTTTTATCAAGCCAGAAATACTCTCCTTGAAACATTTAGTGTTTCTTGGTCTTTATGTATAAGCATGAACAAAGTGATATTCAGCTTATGGAATCTAGAATTGTTTAAGGTGACTTTTAGTTCTATAGTTTTAAGAATTTAACACCTCAGTCTGGAATTTTTAATTCCACATGTGTATAATTTTATAACTTTTAAAATATATAATTGTGATGTAAAATTTGAAGACTACACCTGTTATATAAAACTTGAAATTAATTGTCTGTTATTTTCCATGACTGTGGAAGAAAATTACAACATTCTCAGCCATGACTTCTAAGTATGATGTCCTTAAAAGAACAGTCTACACTCATGAACTCAATTTTCTTTTCATTCACTCTTGATCTCACACCAGTAAGTCTTCAGTTTCAGTACTCCTCCAACGTTGTTTTTCCTCAAGATTATCGCTAATTTTTTTCTGTAATAAATCTAGGCATTTTTTGTACACTTCATTTTATTTAATCTGTTAGCAGAATTTGAGCCAATGGAGGACATCTCCTCTCTAACAGCGTCTTCAGCTTGGCTTTCAGGACCTCACTCCCTCAGGCTTTTCCTCCTGCCTTTCTAATCCATTCATCATGGCCTCTTTTGCTTGCTCCTCCTTATCTTTCTCCATTTGGACATTGTTTTTTCCCAGGGCTCAGTCCTCAGTCTTCTCTCTCGTGACTTTTTCTTTTTTTGAGACAGAGTTTCACTCTGTCACCCAGGCTGGAGTTCAGTGGTGTGATCTCGGTTCACTGCAACCTCCACCTCCTGGGTTCAAGTGATTCTCCTGCCTCAGCCTCCTGAGTAGCTGGCATTATAGGTTCATGCCACCATGCTTGGCTAATTTTTGTATTTTTAGTAGAGACAACATTTCCCCATGTTGGCCAGCCTGGTCTCAAACTCCTGACCTCAGGTGATCTGTCTTCCTTGGCCTCACAAAGTGTTGGGATTACAGGCATGAGCCACTGCACCCAGCCCCTCGTGACTTTTCTACCGTGTATATGCTAGTGATTTCCAAATGTATGTCTCTGGCTTAGATCTCTCTCCCTAATTCCAGATTTCCATATGAGCCTGCCTACTTGACATCTCTATTTGGTTAGCTATTGGGTATCACACACTTGTCAGACCCAAATTGGGCTACTGATGGCCTTCCTGAAATCTACCCCTCATGTAGTCTTTCCTACTTTGGTTAAGGGCAACTCTTCCAGTTGCTCTGCCAAAAATCTCGTTGTCATTCTTGACTCATCTCTCTCTCTCTGACACCTTACATCTATTCTCTCAGTAAATCTTGTCAGGTCTACCTGAGGATATGTCCAGAAGCCAGTCATATCTTCTACATCTGAGCCACCCTTATCTGCAGTCTACATGAGTGTCATAGACTGGTAATTGATAGTCCTGGCTTTTAAAAACTTCCCTTTTCATCAATTCTTAACTCAGTGGATGTACTTAAAATATAAGTCAAAATGTGTCAGTCCTCTGCCCCAGCCCTTCTGATTGCCTCCCATTTCACTCTGAGTATGTGTCACATTTCCTCCTAATTCTCTCCCTTGCTCTGCTTTAGCCACACTGAACTTCTTGCCATCCCTTATCTACCCCTAGTGCTTAAAGACTCCAAGCACACCTCTGTACTTGGCAGTTCCCTGTGTCTGGAATGCTTTTTCCCCAGATATCCTCCTAGCTTACTCTTTCCATTCCTTCAGTTCTTTATTTAAAACCTCCTTTCTGCTAAGAAGTAGAAAAAGGGTAAAAAGAAACACATTATGGAACAACCACTTTCTGAGGAAGAACCATGTACTACCTAGATGCATCATGCTTAAGATTCAACTGGGAGCGTACCAGGGAGGCTCTCTAGCGTAACCAAGGGAAGGTTCAATGAAACAAAGTGATTTATCATCTCTAACTTCGAACCCATTTGCATCTTGACGTCAACACTCTTAACCTTACATCATCATTTCTTAGAGTCTTTGATATACAAATAAAAGATTTTTTGTATTAGAAAGAAAAAAATCTCCTTTCTCAGCAGAGTCTTTTCTGACCATCCCAACTTTCCCACCACCCTCCCCATCAAACACATAAACATTTCATTTTCCTGCTTTAGTTTTTCTCCTCTAATGTACTGTATATTTTGTCTTCTTTGTCTGTTGTTATTGTGTGTTTATCTCACTCTCATGAATAGGGATTTTATTTTTCACTACCATATCCTCACTGCCTAGAAAAAGGCCTAGCATATTGGATGTAGCTACCTAATAAATCCTTATTAAATGAGTGAATGGAGTTTATCCTGGGTATGTTGTTTGATTGATTCTCACTTTAAAATTTTGACATGGGTCATTCTAATAGTTTTGTCTGGTAATTATACGCATTTTAAAAATTGTTTTGGCTTTTTATAATAAGCTACATTCTTTATATTAATTTTTTTTATTGAGGGAGAAAAGCCCAATATTACGGTTATTCATTATTTATTCTTTTTCTAGTAATCATAATTGTAATTATGGTAAACTGAGTCAGAGGAATTGCAAACTTTACTAGTATTTGATTTGATTTTTGAGATGGAGTCTCACTCTATCACCCAGGCTGGAGTGCAGTGGAGGGGTCTCAGTTCACTGCACCCTCCGCCTCCTGGGTTCATGTATTTCTCCTGCCTTAGCCTCCTGAGGAGCTGGGATTACAGGGGCATGCCACCACGCCTGGCTAATTTCTGTATTTTTAGTAGAGACCGGGTTTCACCTTGTTGGGCAGGCTGGTCTCGAACTCTTTACCTCAGGTGATCCACCCACTTCGGCCCTTCAAAGTGCTAGGATTACAGGCGTGAGCCTCTGCACCCGGCCACCGCCTTTTAATTTTTTTAAAAATTGGGGTGGCACATTTAATGGACTTACAAATTCTTTTCAAGGGATTATGAACCTTTGGTATTTGAAATAAAAAGACAGAGTTGGAATTTTTTTGCTTCCTATAGTAAGAGGAATACTGGTCAGGCACTGGCTATTCTGATGGAGCAGGTGCTGCTGCTTGGCTGTATTTCAGAAGCAAGCTGCTCACATCTGTATTGGTTGGTGAGCAAGACCAGTGGTCATTGATTGGTGGACTAGATTTCAAACTGGCTCTGGGTGGCTTCTTGTTACCATTGGTACAGGTCATTTCTTTCCTAAGTTAGACTCAACTTTAACTGAACATTTTCTATTTAAAAGTTGCCTTCAATTAACTATGTTCAAAATGAAACTATTTTGTATTCCAAAATTTTAGACCTCATTTCAAAATTGTGGTCATGATGAATTGGTTAATAATAGCTCTCAGGAAGATCTGTTTACATTTTTATAATACATATTTCTCTACATAATTTATTCCTTAAAATTAATTGTCTTGTTTCTGTTATTGGTATTTCTAGAAGCTTTTGCTCAAGTCCTAACATAATCTCCAGTAGGAGATTTTAGTCTCTTTGTCAGTTAATGTATGTATATGGTTGTGATATTCTCTTTTTAAATTCCTTTTCTTTTCTTGTTCACTGTCTTCTCTGTACAATAACAGTGATATTCTTATACATTTTTACCTCATTAAAAAAATTACAGTTTTCAGGTCATGTGATGCCAACATGTTTGTTCCTTTTGCTTGGTGTGTGTGCTGCTATTCAGGCTCTGTTGTGGTTCTACATGAATGGCAGCTTTTTAAAATAACTCTGTGAAGAATGACATTGGTACTTGGCTAGGAATTGTATTGGATCTGTAGACTGCTTTGGACACTATGGTCATTTTCGCAATATCAATGCTTTCAGTCCAGGAACATAGGATGTATGTTCATTTATTTGTGTCATTTCTGATTTTCTTCAGTGGTGTTTTCCAGTTATCCTTTTATAGCTGACCCACCTCCTTCGTTATGTATTTTCCTAGGTATTTTACTCTTTTGCAGCCATTGTCAAAGGGACTGGGTTCTTGATGTGACTCGCAACTTTGTTGTAGGTGGTGTATAGTGGTACTACTCATTGGTATTTGTACATTTTGTAGCCTCTGAGACTTTTCTGAATTCATTTATCAAGTCTAGGAGTGTTTTGTAGGAGTCTTTAGGGTTTTCTAAGGATAACATCATATCATTGGTGAAGAGATAATTTGACTTTCTTTTTTCCAATTTGGATGTTCTTTATTTCTCTTGCCCAATTGCTCTGCCTAGGACTTCCCAGTTTTATTCTTAACATGCATGAAATAAAAGTAAAATCAAAAGTGATTAAGGATTACTTTATTTCACATCTCTGTCGCATACACAGATAAAATTAATTCAAAGTTGTATGTTAAAAACACAATATTAGACCCTGTCTTGTTCCAAAAGGAATTTCTAAGGTGTCTATAAAATACAGAGGAATCAAGAATATAAGTGGAAAGTGTTTCCCAAAAATAAATATACAAAGTATGGGTTAACACAGGGCTTCCCAATCCCCAGGCCATGGACCAGTGCCAGTCCCTGGACTGTTAGGACCTGGGCCACAGAGCAGGAGGCTAGTGGCAGGTGAGCAAGCAAAGCTTCATCTGTTTAAGGCCACTCTCTGTCACTCACATTACTGCCTGAGCTCCTCTTCCTGTCAGATCGGTGGTGGCATTAGATTGTCATAGGAGTGTGACTCAAACCCTGTTGTAAGCTGCTTACACAGGGTATCTAGGTTGTTCACTCCTGATGAAAATCTAATGCTTTATGATCTGTCACCATCTCCTGTCACCCCCAGATGGGACCATCTAGTTGCAGGAAAACAAGCTGAGGCTCCCACTGATTCTACATTATGGTGAGCTATATAATTATTTCATTATATATAAGTAATAATAGAAATAATGTGCACAATGAATGTTATGTGCTTGAATCATCCTGCAACCATCCCCCAACTCAGGTCTACAGAAAAATTACCTTCCACAAAACCAGTCCCTGGTGCCAACATGGTTGGGGAGAGCTGGGTTAATGGATGTGAGACCCCTTTGCCTTGTCTTGGATTAATGTGCAGATATACATTGTGTGAATGACATCTGATGGCACCATGTTGCCCTGTAGATCATTTTAGGGACACTTCCAGTATTTCATGAAAATCAAAATTTCTTCTAGTGATGAACAAAATGATACCCAGAAGCAAGTTTCGGAAGAACAGAATGCTGGAATATCACAAGAAGAGATTCTGACTGGTAAACAAGAGTAGATGGAAGTGGCTGAAAAGAAAATGAATTCTGAGGTATTTTCTTTAGTCATTTTCAAATGTTTTAATATGTATATTTATTTAAAAGACAACTTTATGTATTTTGGAAAGTATAAAGGATTTTTAAATATACACACACACTCCATATATCCTTTATCATATATCTGTATATGTACATACAGGATAAAACCATGTTCTTAATTCAACTACATTTGCCTGCAACAGTCGAGTTACAACATCTTCACAATGTGCAACATCTTCACAATGGCCTCAATCCAAAGGAGAAGCATTTCATATTTTTCATAAGAATTGATGATCTTTCCAATATCAAAAATAAGTTTTGCTACTAACAACAGATTTTCTAGTTTTTGGACATTAGTTCATCTTTTAAAAGTATTGATGGAGAAATCAGTTTGTTATTTTCACTGACAGGAAAGTAGGAAATGTACAGCTGGGTCAGAGGCCACATTGTGGATGTCATTATCCTTGCTTTTGAGGAGAGTAGCAGTTTGCTCCAAGAAGTTTCTCATTTCAATGCAAAGAGTTTTGAATACAATGGCGTGCCATGATATACATTTAGTGATAATTTATTGATAAGCATTTTGTTCCCAGAGAAATATTTCAGTATATTTCCCTTATTTCACACTTATTACTATTTCAAACATTATAAAGAGGAATGAAAAGTTATTGCAATGGCAAATAATCTCACGATCTCTAAGAAAAGCATTGTAAGTTGTATCTTTTTTTTTTATTGTTATTATACTTTAAGTTCTAGGGTACATGTGCATAACGTGCAGGTTTGTTACATATGTATACTTGTGCCACATCTTAGTTACCATTTGTATTTTGAAATATAAGACTTCTTTTGTATTAATATATTTACACCACAAAAGTAACCGTGATTTTATGAAGTCGCCCATGCTGGAGTGCAATGGCATGATCTCAGCTCAATGCAACCTCTGCCTCCCAGGTTCACATGATTCTCCTGCCTCAGCCTCCTCAGTAGCTGGGATTACAGGTGCACACCACCACACCCAGCTAATTTTTTGTATTTTTACTAGAGACAGGGTTTCACTATGTTGGCCAGACTGATCTCAAACTCCTGACCTCATGATCTCTGCCCACCTCAGCCTCCCAAAGTGCTGGGATTACAGGTGTGAGCCACTGCTCCTGGCTGCATTTATTTTTTGACCTCTCTTTTTAAGAATCATAATCTTAAATGAGTTCAGTGTTGTTTGTAGAAGTGCAATGCTTAGATGCCTATGTGTACATTGTGGAAGAGTACAATGCTTAAACAGTTATGAATAAATGTAATTCTTATAACTGACTGTAAAAATATTAGAAAAGCAGTATATTGATAAAACTTTCTTCAGAAAAAGGAACTTAAAGAACTTTAAGAAATTGCTTCTGTCCAAATATATGCACAGCTAAGGCTCTTACAATGGTGTGGTTGATAGGTTAGATATCAGAGTATAAACCGAATTTTAAAAATATACTCAAACATATTAATCTTACATTTTATGCATCTGGGTTTTTTATAATTCAGAGAAAGGCTTTTCCAATTCTGAAATTCTAAAAATCCTCTAGTGACTTATTTTTCATGGTCTTTAAATAAATATTTCAACTTTTTGGAATGTACACATTTTTAGATTTGAAGTTTTGTCCAACTTTTTTCCAGTTAAATATCCACTATGGGAATTCTTTCCTTATACAAATATAAATATCATTCTTTAATTTAACAAAGGCACAATGCTTGTGACCAGAGAACTCCCAGTCCTCTCCCTGCATAGGAAAACTGGACTTCTCTGGAAGGCTCTAGTTCCTGGCAAATCTCTAGGGCCACTTAAATGGGCTGTCCCCCACCATTGCTTCTGGTTCTGAAGGGACTGAAGTTGGGAATCCTTTCTAAGTCTCTACACACAGAGCGTTTCTTTTGTGGGAATGTTTTGCCATACACTAGGATTCTCATTTACCTTTCAGGGCCTTCAAGAATCCTGATGTGCTTTGGCTTCTGTTCCTGGAAGGGAGGCCACTGAACTGCTCTGGAGCTGGAGTTCAAATATTCATCACTGTTATTAAACCTTTCCATAGCATGTTCTTTATTTCTGGCAGGCTCGTGGTTTGCTTGTATGTAGATGGGCTTGTATGTAGATGGAGTGGTTTGCGTCCTCATTAGGTAACACCCTCAGTCTTTCATGCTGAGATTGGCCATTTTATTTGTAACTCACTGTACAATCTATTTGCTCTTCCAGTGTCCCTTAGAAGGATGCAGAGTGTTCTGTAGAATGCCATAGAGACCTGTGCTTAGGGAAAATATTTGACCAAAAGTCCGCCAACTCACATGAGTATCTCCCCACAACTTGTACAGGGTTAGTCTCTGGGTATATAGGAAATGAAACCGTGCCTGAGCAGATGTTACAAACACCCTCCCCTGAGAGACTCCAGGGCTGCTTTATTCAAGCACACCAGTGTGCTCTAATAAGCTCAGAATTGAGAGAAACAAGTTTTAATTCCATCTTTCTCAAAAACTCCCTTCGTGACTTTAGACAGAATAATAACACTGCCTGGGTAGTGAACACCTCTGTGCCAAGAAGTATGATGATCGTTGCCTGAGCTGTAATTCTCACCATAGTCCTGCAGGAGAGCTGCTATTACCTTATTTGGGGAGGACTTCACTGTTTTTATGGCTGAATAGTATTCTATTGTGTATATATACCACATTTTCTTTATCCATTCTTCTATTGATGAGTACTTAGATTGGTTTCATATCTTGGCTATTGTGAATAGTGCTGCAATAAACTTTGTGTGTTAATTTAAGTAAGCCAGAGAGTACCCAGATTACGTACTGTTTCTGGGTATGTCTGTGACAGTAGGTTCTGGGTGATATTAGCATTTGAGGTGGTGACCTTAGTAAAATAGAGTGCCCTCCCTAAAGTGGTTGGGCATCAATCTGTTGAGGGCCTGAACAGGACAAATTGTGAAGGAAGGAGGAATTCACCCCTAGCCTGTGTGCTGCTGTTGGAAGCTGCCAGACTTGGGCAAATGACATGTCATCCACAGTCCCCATGCTGCTGCCTTTGTCCACATCCACTGTGGCCAGGACAGCAGCAGAGGGTGGAAGAGCCCTTAGAACTCCCACTCAGATTGACCGTCCTTTCTTCTTGGGCCCGGGATGAGGAGCTCACCCTGGGGCCTTCGCTTGGCCTCTAGGTTGGGTGATCAAGGAGGTGGTGACTGCCAGGTCACCTTGTCCTCACAACTCTCATCATCACTCTGGCCTCCGAGTCAAGTGACATCTCATTCATAAGGTGACAGAAGTCAGAGGGCAGCTGGCCCAGAGCCCCCCAGCTCCTGAGTGCGGGCCTGGGCAGTGTGTGCCACTCAGGGGCTGCCTGCTCCTCACAGCTCAGCAGGGCCTGCACTAAGCTTCAGAGGCCTCCTGAATCTTGAAAGAGCCAGGGCTCTGGCTCCCTCAGCCCTGGGCTCCAGTCCCAGCTCTGGCCTTTGGGGGAGATGCCACCCAGCTCTTGGTCTCAGCGGCCACCATCACAAAATGAGGGGCTGCATCCCAAAGTACTCTTTAGCCCTGGCTGCCATGGCTCCCAGACCAGCCCCAGCACAAGGGTTCCTCTGTGTTTTCCTGGCTGCTTTTCTACCTCTCAGGAAGTTGTTCTGCTGGGGGGTCCCTGGGAGGCTCAAGTCCCTTGGCCCCTTTATCACAGGAGATAGCTGCCGGGTTGGGTTTGACTGGGCTCCTGCCCAAGGGGCTGGCTCTGTCCTCCTGGCTTCAGAAGCAAGGTCTGTGCCTTTCTGCCCCATGGAGCCACACTGAGGTATGCGGATGGCAGCGGGTTCTCCCTCAGTGCTCCCAGCTCCCACATCTGTTTCCATCTCAACTGTCCCCTGCAAAACACAGGTGTTCTCTGTCCCCACTTCACTCTGCCACCCTCTTCTAAGCAGGCTCTGGTTCTTCTTGTTCCCCCTAAGTACTGATCACAAGGCTTCTGTGTGAATAGCCCCAGGTCTAAGAAGGACTCCACCATCCTCCTTCCAGGTATGGAGCTACCACTATTAATATCACCATGAGTCACAACCTTGTTGATGGTGACTGAGTCCTGCAGCACCCAAAGCCTCATATACGTGGCTGTAACTCAGTTGCTCCCATCCCCCTCATGCTATGTCTCTGTCCTTTCAGTACCCATGGGATCAGCCCAGGGTCTGGAATATGTCTGTTGCCTGGGACTATCTATTTTAGAAGAATACACTGAAAAAAGATGTGTGCGTAGCATCAAGGGTGGGGGTTACTTTCTGTCTGTGTGAGAGCCAAGAAGCCTCATGGTCCTGGGTGCAGTGGGGGCTCTCGGAAAGGTTCGTTGAATGCATTAATGCCTAGAGTGGATGAATGAGTGCTCTTGTGCTTTCACAGTGCAGCAGCAAGGCCTTGCATTGCGCTCCACCCAGCTTCATCTTGATCACTTGAAAGGCACTCTCTAGTCCCAGCTGCTTGTTTTGGATCCTAACCATCTCTTTCATCTGTTGACAGATTCTTATTGTCAGCATTGTGTCGGGAAGATTAGGTTTTTGAAGGGTGAAGATGTTCTCTGACATTCAGGGGTTTGGGTCTGGATGTTGCATTTGATCTTCCCCTTCCTATCCAAAACACCATATCTGTTGTCAGGCAGCTCCGTGTTTCACTCCCCACTCCACATCTGGTGGCTGTGTGACCTTGGACAAGTCACTTAACCTCTTTGAACTGCAGTGTGTTCATTTGTAAAATAGGAAAATTGAACAGTGCTACTCTGAAGAGTTGTCATGATGATAGAAATGAGGAGCACTCCTAAAGCGCTTAACACAGAGCCTGACAATGAGTTAAGACGTGATGATGATTATAGTGGGGCTGGCGGTGATGGTGGTGGTGGTGATGGTGCTGATAGTGGTCATGGTGGTGATGATAGTGGTGGTGATGGTCCTGGTGGCAGTGGTGATGGTGCTGTTGATGGTGGTGGTGATAGTGATGATGGTGATGGAGGTGATGGTAATGGTGGTGATGGTGTGGTGATGGTGATGACGGTGATGGTGGTGGTAGTGATGGTGCTGATAGTGGTCATGGTGGTGGTGATGATGGTGGTGGTGATGGTCCAGGTGATGGTGGTGATGCCAATGATGGTGGCGGTGGTGATGATGCTGTTGATGGTGGTGGTGATAGTGATGATGGTGATGGAGGTGATGGTAATGGTGATGATGGTGTGGTCATGGTGATAGTGATGGTGATGGTGATGACTGTGATGGTGGTGTTAGTGATGATGATGATGGTGATGATGACAATAATGTACCTCATAGCAAGGGACTGGAAAATTGAATGCAGAGACAGTGCTCACAAAAGTTCTTTCTCCCAGAAATTCAGTGCTTTGGGAATGCATTGGTTGCTTTTGTGCACACCCTAATTCCAATCTGTGGTTAGAATGCGTGGTTCATTTATCTTCCCTCAGGCTCCCTGGCAGGCTAAGAGCAGGAGGTGATGTATCAGAACCTCCAAAAGAAGCCCTGTTTATCCAGGCAGAGCCTGCTCTCAAAATGTCTGCCTGAGTCTGTAGCTTCCTTCCAGCCCTGCTGAGGCTTCCAAGTCTCTCGCCAACAGATCCCCAGTCTTAGCTGCACATGAGTCTCCTGGGCAGGTCTACAGATTATGAAGCCTGGACTCCACCTCCTGAGATTCTGATTAAATTGGGTTGGAGTGGAGCCCCTGTGTCTGCTTAAAAAGCTCCCCAGGTGATTCCAATCTGCAGCCAAGTCTGAGAACCCCTGCAAAGAATTTCATTCCTTCTCATTGCAGGGCTGTTGAAAAACAATCACTGCCCGGCATCTAGTGGGCAGGTGAACACGTTTCTGAGATTAGTGGCACAGTGAGTGGTCTCCTCAGTTTGTCACAATTGTTATCAAACAATGGGTCTTCATGCTCAGCACTCTTAAAAAGAAAGAAGAGTGGAGGCCAAAGGCCACAAAGATGGACTGAAGTCACTGGGCCAGCAGGTCCAGTGTCCTCCAGGGAAATTCATGGCCGAGGGAAAACTCTCCTCCTTCTTGAGCATTTTCTAATAAATGAGGAAAGGGGGCCCAGATTGTTTCATTGAACTGTCCAGGGTCACACAGTGAGTTACTATATCTATCCACCCATCCATCCATCCTCCCATCTTCCCATCTATCTATCCATCCTCCCATCCATTTGCCTTCCCATTCTTCCATCCATCCATCTATCTATCCTTCCACCTTCCCACCCACCCACCCATCCATCCTCCCATCCTCCCATCCCTCTATCCATCCTCTCATACATCTATCCATCCTCTCATCCTCCCATCTATCCGTCCATCCATCCACCCATCCATCCTCCCTTCCATCCATCTACATATTCTTCCACCTTCCCATTCATGCACATATCCATTCACCTTCCCATTCTCTCCCATCCATCTATCTATCCTCCCACCTTCCCACACCCACCCATTCATCCTCACATCCTCCCATCCCTCCATCCATCCTCTCATATATCTATCTGTCTTCTTATCCTCCCATCCATCCATCTATCCACCCATCCATCCTCCCATCCTCCCATCCCTCTATCCACCCTCTCATTTATCTATCCATCCTTTCATCCTTCTATGCATCCATCTACCCATCCATCCTCCCATCCTCCCTTCCATCCATATATATATTCTCCCACCTTCCCATCCATCAATCCTCTCACTTATCTATCCATCCATCCATCCATCCACCATCCTCCCACCTTCCCATCCATCCACACATCCATCCTCACATCCTTCCATTTCTCCATCCATCCTCTCATATATCTATCCATCCTCTCATCCTCCCATCCATCCACCCACCCATCCTCCCATCTTCCCTTCCATCCATCTACATATTCTCCCACCTTCCCATCCACACACACATCCATCCTTCCATCCATTCACCTTCCCGTTTTCCCATCCATTCATCTATCTATCCTCACACCTTCCCACCCACCCACCCATCTGTCCTCACATCCTCTCATCCCTCCATCCATCCTCTCTGTAACTATCCATCCTCTCATCCTCCCATCCATCCATCCATCCATCCATCCATCCATCCACCCATCCATGGTCCCATCCTCCTTTCCATCCATCTACATATTCTGACACCTTCCCATCCACCCACACATCCATCCTCTCACTTATCTATTTATCCATCCATCCTTCCAGCCAGCCAACCATCCAGCCATCCTCCCATCATTTCACTCATCCATTCATCCAGATGGGATAGGGATGGACAGCTGCATGGGTTCTTCATGGAGGCTTTAACTGCCAGGCAAGAGGTTGACTCTGCCTTGTGGCCAAGGAGAGCCATGTGAGCCATTCTAGGAAGGAGAACCTGGTAGATGCTGTGATGGTCTGGGCGATGATTGGAGAGACACAGGTGATGGTCTGGGCGATGATTGGAGAGACAGGGCTCTGAGGAACAACTTAGTGGAAGAACAGTCAGGACTGAGCTTGGGGACAGACAGAGCCCTGGCCCCAGCCCCAGCCTGCATGGAGCTTACAAGCCAGTGGGAGGCAGGCCTGTGGCACGCTGACCACCCACTGTTTCACCTGCATGAGCTCATTGCTGCATCCTCGCCTAAAACAGCGCTCAGGACCTGGAGGGTTCTTTGCAAACATCTCACGCTTGCAGGGAGGTGATGTCAGAGTGATGAGGAGGAGGCAGGTGAGAGTGGGCGGGGGTAGTAACAAGAGGTGCCATGTCAGACGGAGTGGTCGTGGGGCCTCTACCGGGAACAACAGTCTGAGCTGAGCCCCAGATGAGAGGGCTGCCTGTGAGAACCCAAGGGCGGAGATTTCTAGGTGGAGGGAACAGCTAGGGAAAGGTGAAGGCATCTTTTTCTCACCCCAGGACAGAGCTCCTGTAGCGACAGACGGGATGGGAACAGGCCAGCGTTGCACCCGCCGGCTATCGGGGCCAGAATCCTGCATCCTTCCCCGCCAGCCCCGCCTCCCCGCTCTGCTCAGCTCCTGCCTCAGGCAATGCCATCTTCAGATTTCACGGAACACATTTCCACTCTCAAAGGGCAATGTTGTGGGCTTCTCCCCTCATGAGGAGACAGTGGCTCTGTGCTCCCCTGTGATTATCTTTTCAATTAAATCCTCAGACACGGCCAGGGCACCATTTATAAATTCATAAGAAAAGCCTGCAGACCCACGGTGGCTGTCCGGGACCTAATTTGCTCTAAATGGCAATTTTAAATGATACGACGCAGGCCGGGCAGCTGGGCCACATCCCCTTCGTTCCAGGGAAGAGGGACAGAACAAAGGTCAGCAGTGGCCCTCCAGGGACGCTTGCCACCCCTACCCTGTTCTTGGTTCCTGGACTCATTGCAGAGCGAACTGGCCAGGACGCTGGGAGAGTGTGGAGCCAGGTGTGTCTCTCGCACCCAGAGCCCAGGTTCCGAGTGAAGGCCTGTTCCGGGAGTGGGCGGGTGTGGAAAAGAGGACCCTCGGTGCTGCTGGCCCTGGCTGGCGATCAGGCCCTTGTCTCTGGGCCTGGAAGCCCCCCTGCTGTGGAGGTGATGTCTGTGGAATGCAATCTTCCAGACGCCCAGGAGGAGTCTCTCATAGTGGGGCAGCCCCTGCACAGGCTTTGCTGGAGTCTCCGCTGCACTGGTCTAGGTCTAAGCGGTCGCAGCACTGTCCCCAGCTGTCCTTCCAAGCCCTACAGCCTCGTGGATTAGAACCTGGCCTCCTTTGGGAGAAAGGCCTAGGACCCAATTCAGTGGCATCATTCCCTAGTGCTTGGACCCTGACCTCTCTGAGTTGGGGTCTATGCTGCAGGGATGAGTGCTCCCTGCACTGGGGGGCTGTGACCACCAGCCTGTGGCCCAGGACACTCAGGAATGCTCTGTGCCATTAGCTCGTGTCCCTGGCACTGCCCTGGGTGGGCTGCTGCAGGCACAGAGAGGCCTCAGACCCAAAGAGCGGTGGGGACAGACAGGTCCATGGATGCATCTGGACAGAGGGAAGGACCTGGGGCTGGCTGCACCGGGGCACTTTCCCCACCTTCTGGGTTGGGGAGGATTTGGGGAAGGCTTCTAGGAGGAGGCGACAGCTGAGCAGAAGTTCACTAGGAGGGGAAGGGCAGAGGAGCGGGGGCCAGGTGAAGTGGACGGCGTGTTCCCCGCCTCAGGGGGCTGAGGGGATGGTGTGGAGTGTCCAGAGAGCCCGCATCTGGTCAGGGACAGGCATTGCAGGCCTAGTGGGTTGTAGCAAGAGGGGGACAAGATCACAAAGGACTGTGGCTTTGACGCTTAAATGCACGGCCGCTGCCCTCCCGGAGGGTCCTGGGCAGGAGTAGACGAAGACCCTCTCCCTCCTGCCCCCCACCGAATGTTTCTTTCACACACGCCGCGCTTCTGGGAAGGACACGGGAGGGCAGACTGAAGCTGGAAGAAGTGGGAGGCGGCAAGGGGGTCTGGTCACATCCCGCTGGCCCCATCCCATTAAGAGGAGGCTCCGCTGAGACTGGTCGCTGCTGGAGGGGCCTCATTATGTTTGTAATTGACTCCCCGCTGTGAGGCTCCCACTCTAGGACCTGGTTTGATTGGGCCGAGGGCGGAATTAACAGAATAAAACTGCGTTAGCTCAGATCATGAAGAAGCATTCACAGCCTGAGTGGATGGGGCCAAAGTGTTCATCATAAAAAAAAAAAAAAAAAAAAAAAAGCCCTGAAGACCGTTATTGTCAATTCTACATTTTATTTCATTGACTCCTTTAACAAAAATGGTATGGAGCCCCTGGCCTGTGGGGTTTTGTATGCTAGACACGGTAGAATTTGCTCGGGATGTCGGCCGACCTTCCTTGTGGCCATTGATTATTAATTTTTGTAATGTGAAAGCATCAAAAGAGGGAATATTCTTGGGAACACAAATACTAATGACCAAACATCAGAAACTGCTTCCAGAACAAACATCCCATCAATAAAACATCCACAAATATGTGTTTGCCGAGTTGAACGTAAGGGCTCGGGCTGTAGCTGGGAGCCTGAGGGGTGGGTCTGCCCGTGCCGGAGGGGCTGAGAGGAGAGGAGAGGGAGATGGTGTGTTCCCAGGGAGCCTCAACCCAAGGGTGATTGGGTGCCTACGGGGACCCTGGCAACGTGGGATTGGGTACAGGGATGCCCATCAGGAGAGCTGACCTCCTCGGAGGGAGTGGCTCCAGAAAAGGGGCTTCACCCCAGGGGTCAGGAAGGGCTGGCGGGGGTGCACCCCAGGCAGAGGCAGCAGGAGATGCAGACATTTAGAAGCAGGATGCCCACGGAACCTTCTAGCAGCTTGGCAGGTGGAAGCCTAAGAATCCTGGTGTGGGGATGAGACTGGAAACCCAAGACAGAATCGGGTCACAGAGGTTCCCAAATGCCAGGCAGAAGCATGTCTGTCACCCCGGAGGCAGTGACGATGGCTGGGCAGCAGCAGGACTAGAAGCGCCTTTTGGGAGGAACCGCTCCTGGCTGGGAGGCTGTGGCTTGGCGGTGGGGAGGTGGGAGGTGAGCACAGTCCTGGCATGGGTCACCAGGGACCCGGAGGCTAGTGCCGTCACTGCTGGGCAGGATTGAAGAGGCCTGGCTCTGACGGGGTCTCGGGGGAAAGGGGTTCCCCATGCCCACTTCACCTCCCTCCAGTGCATTCTGCACACGGCAGCCAGAGGGTGTTTCGAAAGCAGCTCATTGGTGATGTCATTACCCAGCTTTAAAAACTTCATCCAGGGTTCTCTGCTGCACCCACCTGAAGCTCCTAGTGAAGCTCCATGCCTTGGCGTGTGCTGAGATGCCCCGTGTCTGCTCCCCAGTCTGCTGATGGCCTCTCCCTCGGGGCTGGGGCCTCTGTGGTTGTCTTTGCTCGCCCCCGAGTCTCCAGGGCCTCCCAGAGCCTGGCACCTGCTCAGTGCTCAGTAGATGGGTGTTGGATGAATGAATGAGTGGATGGATGAATTAATGAATGAATGTGGGAAGGGCCAGATTTGAAAATGGGTTGGAGGCAACATCTCCAGAAACAGCAGGCCAGGCAGTGAGGTCAGCGGGCAGAGCCCCCTCTGCCTGAGTGGCTCCTGTCCCCTCTCAGCCTCTCATTATGGCTTGATGGGCTCACAGGCATCCATCCCTTCAATGTCAGGGAGCTCTTATGCAAATGTCAAAACCCCACTCTTCAGATATTGGACACGTCTTTACCAGGTGAAGACTCCGGGCCAGCCCTGGGGGCTGGTGTGCATAGCATGGTCCCTGGCTACAGGAGGGCACGGGCCAGCAGGAGGCTTGGAGCAAGTGCCACAGAGTCCCCAGCTCTGTAAATTCTGCGTGGGGTGCTGGGTGGGCCCAGGTGGGAAGCCCAGTCCACAGTGTCACCAAGAAGGTAGCCAGGAACAGAGTCAGCAGACAAGGGGGAGTGTGGACGAACACCCTGGGGGGCCTTGTGGAGCGAGACTGGGGTCTGGAAATTCCAGAAGTCTCTGTCTTTGCTTCCTGGGGCCGCTGTAACAAATGACCGCCAGCTGGGAGCTTAAAGCAACAGACACTTATCCTCTACAGCTGTGGGAGCCCAAGGCCTGGAACCAAAGGGTCTGCAGGGCCAGGCTCCCTCTGTGGGCTCCTGGGGAGGACCCTTCTGGCTGCCCCACCTCTTGGTGGCCCTGACAGTTCGTGGCTTACAGACTCCTCCCCCAGTCACTGTCTCCAGCTTCACATGACTGTCCCCCCTCTGTGTGTCTTTGTCCACATGACTTTATTATAAGGACACCTGGCCTTGGACTTAGGGCCCACTTAACCCACTCTGGCCTCCTCTTAACTTAGTTCCATCTGCAAAGACCCTGTTTCCATTTGCCAATGCCAGGTGTAAGGCCTTAAACATACCTTTTCGGGGCACCCGACTCCATCCACAACCTTCCTTTGGGAAGTGGATCCTTATGGCTGGAGGTTGGGGGCAGAGGGTGCCGCAGTAACTGGGGCTGGGCAGGTGGAAAGGCCCAGGCAGGAAGGACCTGGATGACAGGCCAAGGAGTAGGGACAGTGGGGACCATGGAGAGCTAGTCATGGTGGGAAGACAAGGACAGATCAATGTGTGGAACACCTGCCACAAGGGTGAGGGTGTGAGCAAGGAGGAAGTCCAAGTGTGAGGAGGCCTGGATGTTTCTGAGGTCTGTCCTGCATGTGGCAGGCTCAGCCGGCCCCACGAGGGCCTGAGCGTTCTCCCGGTGCAGCAGTCACAGGAGTGTCCCAGCCTGGGAGCAGAGCGAGCAGGAGGCTGAGACAGAACATGACCAGCCCAGCTGCCCGTGCTCCTGCCACTTGTCTCCCAGGGAACCCAGGATCCTGGAGCCACTTCCCTGTGGCTGCAGACACGAAGAGCACATCTGAAGGGGAATCAGAACTCATTACTGTGTGTGTACCTACACATGTGCACACATGCATTCATGCATGCTCATGTTCACACACAATACACATAAACACACATGCACACATACATGACCCCTGTTCCCTGCTCTTACTGTGGTGCTGTGGTTTGGGGCCTGGCCCAGGCCTTTAGAAGACTGCATGTCCAGTGACAGACTCAAAGTCAGAGAGCGCACTCAGGCCAGGCCTCCACTGTCTGAAGATACCAGTCTGAAGGACACTGGGTTCCTGGATCTGGTGCCACTGTCATCCATGTGCTTGTCCTTTAGGTTGTGATAAGGGACTCCAGTCTCCACGGCTGGGGCTGGGGGCTTCCCTTGGCTGCCTAGGAGAGTGATGAGCCCTGTGGCCCAAGCGGAAGGAAGGCAGGCATGGGCTGAAGGCTCTCGCTGGCCAATACCCAGGCACTTCTCTGTCCTGAGTGCCACAGGCTGGTGGGCTCAGCCATGTGCCAGCCAGTGTGCTCTGGGGAAACAGAACCACAGGAAGTGAATGGTTAGGAGCTAGCCAGCTAGCTAGATGACAGGTACTCAAGGAGAGATACAGACATCGGGAGGTCGAGGTCGATACACAGATACACACATAGACACAGATTGATACATTTAAGAACTTGGCTCATGCCGTTGTTGGGGTTTATAAATCAGTAACCTGTAGGTCAGGTCTGCAGGCTGTTAACTGAGGCAGGAGTGGGTGCAGCCCACGGCTGACGGGGGCTGACTGGGGAAGAGTTTCTTCTTCTCTGGGATGCATCGGTGTTTGCTCTCAAGGCCTTCAATGGATTGGATAAGGCCCCTGTGTTATTTTGGATGGTCTCCTTTACCTAAAGTCAGCAGGCTGCCGAAGGGAACCACAGCGCCAAAGCCCTCCACAACCCTCCGTGGCAGAGCCTGGATGACTGCTTGACTGGATCACTGGGGACCGTAGCCTAGACAGGTTGACACATAAAACCCGTCACCTTTCCCTGCCAATAAAGGTGACACGGACCTTTTGCTGATGAAAAGCCAAGTAGAAAATGCCCCCAAGAAGAACAGCACTGGGCCAGCAGTCCCCAAGTCAGCAGGGTGGCCATGCCTCCCGCCAGAAGTCCCGTCTCCAATCACGAGCCCTTCCCTGCCACACCTGTCTAAGCAGGGATGTGGCCCAGCACCTGCTCTGTGCTCTCCCTCTGCTTCCATTTCCTCCCTGCCTCTGGTCATGACTTGACATCCTATCCCATGGGCATTGCCTACTGTCTGTGTCTCTTACCAGAAGGGGCAGGTCTTCCTCAGACAACTAGGTCCGAATCTCTATCTCAGTGCTAAGTGGGCTAAGAAACTCACACCTGCTGAGCTCCCGCGCTGTCCAGGCAAATTCCCCAAGGCGCTCTGAACTTATCGACCTCCTTTATGTCACCCCCAGGGCCCCAGCTACAGACACAGCCAGGTTCTGGCTCCTCCCACGCAAGGCCTTGCAGCTGTCAATGACTTCAGTGGAGGAGGAACAGCCCGCAGGGTTCTGCCTGGGCCGTGGGGAGGGGGCTCTGTGGGGCTGAGTCTGTGGCAAGGCAGTGCTGTGGACAGGTCTCTAGATGAGACGTGGCCTCTGGCATCAAGGCAGGTGCAAATCTTGGGAATAGCCTGAGTCATTCGGAGTCATCCTGCTGGCTATGGGGACAGCTTCTAGGACAGACTCATGGGTAACAGTGGGGTTTCAGTGGGCTGACCGTGGCTGACCATGGCTGACTGAGGTTGACCATGGCTGACTGGGGCTGTCCAGGACTGACCACAGGTGACTGGGGCTGACCATGGCTGACCACTGCTGACAATGACTAACCAGGGCTGACCATTGCTGACCGTGGCTGACCAGGGATGACCGTGGCTGACCGTGGCTGACCGGGGATGACTGTGGCTGACCGGGGCTGACCGGGGCTGACCGTGGCTGGCCGTGGCTGACCGGGGCTGACCGGGGCTGACCGGGGCTGACCAGGGGCAAGGGCTTCCTGGCAGGAGAGCAGAGTGCCCAGTGAGCTGGCTCCCATTCCAGATCCAATGCTCTTCCAGCCCCCACATGCTCACAGTCGGACTGGCTAAGAGCTCTGCAAAGTCAGGGTCCAGGGTTCCCCTCTGCTTATCCGAGCCCCAGAGCAGAGCTCACTGTCAACAACTGGAGTCTATTTCTGAGGAGGCTCAGAAGGCGGGAGGACATGGATGGTGACAAATGGCCATGAGATGAGATTTCCTGCTCCACTGCATGGAGCCCAGTGAAGCCGAAGAGAAAATGTGTGTAGGACCATGAAGATCCGCCCCAGAATTCTGTCTCCAAATGAGCGAGACAAGCATGGAACAGACTGGGCTTAGTTCCTGGATGACCTGGGCCACTTTCCCTTCCAGAGTCCCTGAGTGGAGGGTGGTGGCCATTGCACCCATTTCACGGTGAGGTAAACTGATGCACAAAGTCATCATGTTGGCTATCGTGCACACCTGCCCTCAGATGTGTGTCTCAGAATGGCGCCTGGGACACTTGTTCCTGCTTCTAGGCTGCTGGAGCCCATCCCCAGCCACTGGGGGCCTCTTGAGCCCTTAGAAAGTTAGACACAGGGTGTGGCAAAGGGACAGTGTGTTAAGCAGCCCCTCCAGAGGCTGGGGTCCCACAGCAGACCACCGTAACAGGAGTCATTTGCCCAGTGAGGCAATGTGAGAAAGGCCAGGCGTGTAGGCTGCAGTGAGTACGTGGTGATGTGGGGGTGGCAGGCAGCAAGAAGGTGTAACACTCAGCCTGCAAAGGAGGCTCACTTCCTCTCAGGGGCTATGGGCAGCCCAGGAGACCCCGCCTCATGGTCGGCGTGACTAGCTCCCCCTTCTCCAGGGCTGTGTTGAAATGTGCCTTCCAGGTGAGGCCTCCCACATTCCCTTATTTAAAATAGTACCCCCACCCCCACCCTCACCGTCCCCACCCAGACCTCAGCCGCCTCTCTCTCCTGGCCCCGACCCCTGCTGAACCCTGTAATTCAGTTCTTCACTGTCCATTACTCTTTCCCGTGAGGCAGGGGTGGAGTCTGTCGTGTTCTCCACTGAGTCTCCAGAGCTAGGACAGAGCCTGGCGCCTGACAGCCCCCAGCGCCTGTTCCCGAATGATTGAGCCATCTGGGCCTCCCCCTGAGCGTCGCCTGCTCTGACCTGGCCGCCACTGCATCCCCTGAACTTTGCACACATCTTCCTGAGTGTGGGTGCCTGATCAATATTTGGCCAATGAATAAGAGTGTCTATAACATGGAGAAAGTGGTGTGGGGGTCCCTGCTTTCTGTGATCACTGGGAAGGGGACAGAGTGGGCACACGGCATAGGTGCTTGGCCCATGAGAGGGGAGACCTCTCACACAGCTGGGCACTGAGGCCCGGGTCAGGGGGGCCCTTCGGCTCTGTGTTGGCAGGGGGCCTCGGCCAAGTCGCTCAAAGCCTGCATGGCCCAGTTTCTTCTCTCCTGACAGGCTCTCCTGATAGCTTTGTGTCACCCAATAAGAATGGCTTCCAAGGGTTCCCCATGAGCCTCCACAGAAGTCTGATAAACTGTATTCCTCATGGCAATGGCTCATTACCAGGAAAGGTGACAGGTTAGGATCAGTAAAGGGACAAAGGCGCACAGGGCAGAGTCAGGAGCCGAGTGCCAACGCCCGGCTGCCCTCTCTCTAGGTGGACTTCTACGGGTGCTGTTTCCTTCTCTGGGCAAGGGTATGTGACTACACACGGGACACAGGACATGTTGCCAACTAGGGAAGCTCAGCTGAGCCTTGGTGTCTGGGCCTTTGCCTGGCTCAGCCACATCAGTGTGACTGACTGTCCACGTGGCCGCCCTGAGCCTCCAGCCCTCCAGAGGCCAAGCAGAGACCTCGTGCCCTAAAGCCCCTAGATAAACAAAACTGCTCCAATTAGACAGGACATCCTAAGGCTTAGAGATCACTCCCAGAAATGAATCAAGGGCCAAACCTTTCTTTGCAATGTGCAGAGTTTGGACAACCCAGCCCTATGGCATTAGCCCCTTTGCACACCATTGCCAGGGAGGGGGCTCTGCCCTGGAGCCCCCCTACCCCAGCTGTGCATGCTTGGCCTGGCAGGGCTTGGGCCTCTGCTGGGCTGCCCTCATTCTTTGTCCAGGGCCCCACCGACCCTGGCAGTGTTTGCATCGGGGGGACATGTCCCTCTTCTCTTCCTCTCTGTGAGCTCTTGGGACAGGCCCGATGACGCTGAGTCCCAACTCTGCATGGTTCTAGGACACAGATGCTCTGCGAATGAACGTGAATGTGAATGTCCAGTGGTGGGTGCAGTGAGCAGAGTCAGCCTCTCCCTCCCTGACTCACCATTTTAATGAGCAATTATCTGGTACCCGTGTGTGCTGTGTT
This sequence comes from Chlorocebus sabaeus, assembly GCF_047675955.1. Lineage (NCBI taxonomy): Eukaryota > Metazoa > Chordata > Mammalia > Primates > Cercopithecidae > Chlorocebus > Chlorocebus sabaeus. The sequence continues at coordinate 88,520,694 of NC_132905.1, forward strand.
AGGACTGGGGATGCTGTGATGCACAAGACAGAGGCAGCCCTGTCCTCCAGGCTCAGTGGCCAGCCCTGGGCACCATTTATCCCATCACACCTGGTGGTGAATGCTGCTGGGAGAAGCTCAGGGTCCACTTAGGCACCTGCCAGCTGCGCCACGTGGCTGAGCCCGAGCTGAGTCTGACCTGTGAGTGAATCCCTCCTTTGGGCAGGAGGCCTCCTGCCTGCTGCAGATGGCTCAGGGTGGGCCTGGAGTGGAGTGGCCCTGGCTCACAAGGGTCTGAAGTGTGGTGGAATTCTGGGCTTTGCCCTGAAGCAGGGACATGTCTGTGACCAGGTGTTGAGCCTGAGAGTTTCTGATGGCATGTGGGCTGCAGAGTGACTGCGGCACCTGGCACTGTGTGCAGAGAGGATGGATGCTGGTGCTTGAAAGAAGCCTGTGGCTCCATTATTTACACTAGAGATGGACATGGAGAAGTGACATTCCCAAACTCTTCCCACTCCTTCCCCTCTGGTACCCACAGAGCCCGTGCAGCAGTTCACAAAATATAGCCCAGGAGTTGGAGGAACCTGACCCACTGCAGGTGGGAGACCATGCTGTGAGGCTGGGCAGCGTGCTGGGAGTTCAGGCTGTGTCCAGAACAGGCACCTGCCAAGGGAGTGATGGGAGGGGACCCAGTCCCCGCTCCACCCTCAGGCTGTCGTTGGCCTCAACAGAGTGAGGAAACAGTTCCATGTGGCATAGTGAAACTGGGATGGCAGGCACCCCGAGTAGCCCAGAGCCGCGGCCAGAACCATGTGTGATATTGTGGCAGTTGTGAGTCCACCTGGAGTTGTGGGGAAGGCACTGACCCTGCAGATGCGTCCCCTCCACCCGCTCCAGGCTCCCCAGCTCGCCAGGGCCACAGGCCGGTGCCTCGAAGTCTTGGCTGGGACAGGAGTTCGGAGCAGGTGTCCCCCACAGCGTGGCCTCCCTGGGTGGGCTCGCAGTTAATGAGAACACTCATTAACAAAACGAGTGTTCCCCTTTCTGGATAAACAGGTGATATGTGGGGTTTTTAGGAAGAAAAAGAAAAGATAGGCCTGCGGAGGTGACAGGAGAGGTGGTGACATCCTGAGGGTCTTCTCCTCCTAGATCTACTATCCAGTCCCCTTTCTTTGAAATCAAGAGAGCCCACCTGACTCTTGCTAAGTACCCCTAAGAGGCATTCCAGCGGCGCTGCCTGGAGAGCCCTCTGAGCCAAGCCTTGGCCACACATGGCGTCCTCTTTACCCAGCATGCACCTGAGTGGGAGCCACGGACTTTCCTGAGTGACAGACGTGGCAAGGAAAGGGCTGGGACATGGTGTCTGCGGCACTGAGAACAGGAGCATGTGCTCCGTTTACAGAATGAATAGTCCACTCATTGTGCTCACCGCACAGGGGCCTTCACTGCACGGGGATGGCACAGCCCCGGGAGGGAACTAGGGCACGAGAAAGACTGCCAGGCAGGGCTGGGCTCGTTCAGCAGGGAAGGAAAGAGCTGGGGGGTGGGATTCTACCTGGAGAACAGTGGCCTCTAGGTGGAGGTCAGCCAGGGGACCCAGGAGAGCTGGGAGGGATCGGGGAGATGTGGACATGCGGAGTCGGCATCCGGCAGGGAGCTTGGGCTCTGCAGAGTTTGGAGAGGTCGGGGAGCTGAGAGGGACGGTCCTGAATGTAACCTTGACCGTTGGTGAGCCAGCGAGGAGCCTGCTGAGGCTCTGCATGTCCGTATTTGAACGTTTAACTTTGGACCAGCATTCGGGGCTTCCCTGGAGCCGTAGGGAAGGGTCTCCTGAGCCGCAATGGTGGGGAGGGAACGATGGAGAAACTTACATCCTTGTGGGAACACAGAGCTGGGTGTCCTGGGAGAGAACCCAGGGAGATGCTGGATGCTGCCAGAGCAGAGGAGAGTGTGCCCAGTAATGAGAGAGAATGCTGGCCATGGTGACCTTTATCACGGTGGATGATTCTGCCTCTCCCCCATCAACCACTTGAGGCTCTTCAGACCTCCGTCCGCACTGCGGACACACCTGGCTGATGTGCTGGGCTGGAGAGGCTCCCTCTGAAATTCACACCACCGGGAACCTCAGAAAGGGACCTTCTTTGGAAGTAGGGTCTTTGCGGATGGAATTAAGGGCAGGTCCTACTAGAGTAGGGTGGGCCCTAAATCCAATGACTGATGTCCTTATAAAAAAAGGAGAGACAGTGAAGAGAAAGCCACATGGCAGATAAAGCAGGCGGAGAGTAGAGTGAGGCAGCTGCCAGCCAAAGAACGCAGGGGATCGCCCGCCATGCCGGATGCTAAAAGAAAGCATGAACAAACTCCCCTGGAGGCTCTGGGAGGCCCGTGGTACTGTCGATGCCTCGATCTGGGACTCCCATCTCCTGAACTGAGAGAGAATAAATGCCTACTGTTTATATGCCACACAGCGCAGGGCACTTTGTTATGGCAGCCTGAGGGACTGAAACAAGCACCTCCTGTACACGGGGTCCCAGGCCAGCAATGCCCACGTGTCTTCTAAGGGGCTCACAATGTCCTGGGAGGGAGCATTCCTGTGTTTCCATGCCTTCTTGGGAAACTGAGGCCAAAACAATTAGAGTCCCCAGGGGGTGGGGGGCCAGGGGAGGGAGAGCATTAGGACAAATTCCTAATGCCTGCAGGGCTTAAATCCTAGATGACGGATTGATGGGTGCAGCAAACCACCATGGCACATGTACACCTGTGTAACAAACCTGCACGTTCTGCACATGTATCCCAGAACTTTAAAAAAAAAAAAAAAATTGGAGTCCTTCAGAAGGTAGCCAATTTGAAATTCAAATGCACATCTTCAAAGCCCAGGCTGTCCTGGATCTATAGATGTTATATTCTGACTTACTTCCTTTGAGCATTTAAGTGTTTTTACCTTGCTTTGCTCGCCTGGTGTTTCCTAGAAAACACAGTGCAATAAAAATCAACATACGATGGAGGGCAGCTTAAAGTTATCCGTCCCAGCAGCCCTTGTAATCCACTCTCAGAAACCTTCTGGCAGCCTGGGTCCCTGCGTCCGCAGATCGCCGCTGCGTCCGAACGTATGTTCCGAGGTGATGGGTTTACGTGTGCTGAGAATGACATCTCTGTCTTCCCACAAAAGGCCACTGTATCTGTCATGCGACTTTTACATTTTCACATTTCTTCATTCGGGGAACCAAAGTGACCTGCGTGGTATCAAGTTTATCTTCCTCATATTTTATGAATTCCTTCGTCACAGAGCCCAGCCGGAGCGGCCTGCTGGGGATCAAGGTGGTGTTGCCGTGGGAAGGAACACGGTCCAGGGCAGCCAGGCTTTAGTGAGATTTGTGGAACAGAGAGGAGGCTGGGCTTATAAGGATAGAAAGGGCTTTGGCCAGAAGGTGCCGACTCCAGTGTGGAAATACCAGGAACACGAAGGCCTCTGCACTTGGGGAGCTCTGCAAGCGATTCCTCTCCTTTCTAACCTCCTCCGTTCTGATCCCAGTTTAAAAGGAAAAAAACAAATTGATCCTCTCTTTAGAGAACTCTGAGCTGGGTGGGCATTTACAAGTTAAATGACAGCCTGAGGCTTCACTACACACACCACCTCCTGCACCCAGCCCCGCTCCTGTACCCAGCCCGCCTCCTCCACGCAGCCTGTCTCCTATACCCAGCCCGCCTCCTCCACGCAGCCTGTCTCCTGTACCCAGCCCGCCTCCTCCACACAGCCTGTCTCCTATACCCAGCCCGCCTCCTCCACGCAGCCTGTATCCTATACCCAGCCCGCCTCCTCCACGCAGCCTGTCTCCTATACCCAGCCCGCCTCCTCCACGCAGCCTGTCTCCTGTACCCAGCCCGCCTCCTCCACACAGCCTGTCTCCTGTACCCAGCCCGCCTCCTCCACACAGCCTGTCTCCTATACCCAGCCCGCCTCCTCCACACAGCCTGTCTCCTATACCCAGCCCGCCTCCTCCACGCAGCCTGTCTCCTATACCCAGCCCGCCTCCTCCACGCAGCCTGTCTCCTATACCCAGCCCGCCTCCTCCACGCAGCCTGTCTCCTATACCCAGCCCGCCTCCTCCACGCAGCCTGTCTCCTGTACCCAGCCCGCCTCCTCCACGCAGCCTGTCTCCTATACCCAGCCCGCCTCCTCCACGCAGCCTGTCTCCTATACCCAGCCCGCCTCCTCCACGCAGCCTGTCTCCTGTACCCAGCCTGCCTCCTCCATGCAGCCTGTCTCCTGCACCCAGCCCCATTCCTGTACCCAGCCCACCTCCTCCACGCAGCCCGCCTCCTCCATGCGGTCTGTCTCCTGCATCCAGCCCACCTTCTGCACGCAGCCTACTTACTTCTTGCACGCAGCTCACCTCTTGCACCCAGCCCGCCTCCTCCACACAGCCTGCCTCCTTCGGGCCTCCTGGCTTTCCTTCTTTTTCATTTATTTGCACCCCTGTGCATTGCCTGCTGTCCCTGCTGCCCAGGCCCTCCCTGATATGTCAGGACTTCTGGCTGATTCCTGCAGGGCAGGCTGTCTGTTCATCCTCAGGTTGTGTTTGTTGAGTGAATGAATGAGAGATGTAATTTGGTCTCCTGTCCTGTGCCCACACACCCTCCTGAGGGTCTCACGCCACACAGCACACACTCCCACTTTTGTTTGCTCACCTTCCAGGGCGTCACAGCCCTCGTGAGGCCCCCTGCAGCCTTTGGTCCCCAGATGAGATCCAGGTCTAGTCTAACCCAGCATGCCCCTCCCGTCACTGTGGGCAGCTGTGTCTCAGTCACTCGGACTCCACGTTGCCAGAAGCGTGCTGCGTAGGGTGGACAGTTCCCAGGCAGAGCCCCTGGGCCATCCCAGCCAAGGCCCGGGAGCTGCCCCCATAACTATCCCATCACACCAGGGCTGGCTCAGGCTCTGCTGAGGCCACTCCACCCACACCAGGTTGGCTGTGCCGCCCCGCCCCCCCCCACCCCCCTCGCCCCGCAACCCAGAGCCCCAGGGCCCCCTGCCAGGCCTCGTGTCTGACTTTGGAGCTGCACCGGAAGACATCTCCTCTAGCTCTTCCCTGGAATCTCCCAGCACACTCTTGTTATTTTTCCTAACAATGGAAAGCACAGGAAGGAAGGGGAGGTTGTGGGGTCAGGTGGCTTCAGGTTGTACCAGTCAGGCCGTGTGGACCCAGCAGAGGGTAGGAACTGAGGCTCAGGCCTGGCACCCCTGGAAGGGCAGCTTCCCTGAGGGAGGCTAGATGCCACTAGCAGGTGCCTGCTGTGGGCCCAGGGGAGCCTGATGAGGCTCCCAGAGGCAGGAGGGAGAGACGTGAGGGGAGGGTGCCAGGGTGAAAGGAACCTGGGAAAGAAAGAAATGAGTAGGGAGGCTCAGGGCGGGGAGACAAGCTCTGGGATGCGGCACCACAGGGCTTCCTCTGCTGGCCGCAGGGAAATGCCCTAAACCCAGCGGGTTGGGAGCACCCCACGCCTGCGTCCTGGCACCCTCACTGTGGTGGCCTGTTAGCTTGAGCCTGACATCAGGCCCTGCACACAGAAGCCCACGGATGTCACCCGCAGCACAGCCTGGGGACAGCAGCTCCCGACTGAAGCATCCCTTTGTCTCCCTGGTGGTTGCTGGAGCCCCTTGTGTGCCTGACGGGGACCCGCAGCACCTGCCTCCTGAGGCCTCTCCCAAAGCTGCTTCTGCTGTTGGAAACAAGCCCTGTCTCATGGGAGGGGCTCTCCGGTGGCCCTGCCCTCCTGGCCCAGGTCACAGTCCAACCTGAGGGCCACCCCACAGTCAGCTGGGTCCTCACTGTTGCTGTTGGAGCTCCCACAGCCTGGCTGGGCCGCTTTGTAGAACCAGGGAGGCCAGATGGAGGGGTCTTCCAGCCTCCACCACACACAGGGCAGGATGCGGCCTCCACAACCCCCGGCCCTAGACAGGGTCACTGGGCCCGAGTCCCATGTCTCGCGAGAAGGTCCCATTCAGGGACCCTGATGCCTGTTCCTGCAGGATCCGAGGCTGAACTATCCCCTTATACCCCAGCTGAGGGCGCTGATATCGTGGAGCCTGTGGTAGCTTCCGGGGGCTGCCAGAACAGATGACCCCAGACCTGACAGCTTCAAACGGCAGAGACTTCTTCTCTCCCAGATGCCTGGAAGTCAGCAATCACAGTGTCTGCAGGGCATGCTCCCCCTCGAGCCTCCAAAGGAGGATCCCCCCTGGCTCTTCCGGCTTCTAGTGGCTACAGGTGTGCGTCCCCTCAGCCTCTGCACCTGCCCTCCCGTGGCATCTTCTTCCTGGATCTGTCTCTCGTGAGGACACGTGTGCTTGGATTTAGTGCCCACTTGGATAGTCCATGATATGATCTCATCATTAAGACCTTTAACTTAATTACATCTGCTAAGACCGTTTTTCCAAATAAGGTCACATTCAGAAGCTCCGACTGGGATGTGGACACATCTTTTGGGTGGGTCACTATTGAACCCTTTACTGACCTCAGTGGGAAGCGGCTGCATTTGCAGGCTGCCTGTCTACAGGGTGTTCCCAGCCCCAGTGCAGCCCTGTCTCCTGCCTCTCCGAGGGCCAGCCCTGGAGAGCACAAAGCCCACCCTCCCAGGTGGTAACGACGTGACTCACCCTTCATGTGTGTGCTCAGGGGGCCCCTGCAGGACCCCTCCCTGCACCGAGAAGCCCACCCTAAGGAGACCTGGTATTGAACAGCTATGGAAGGCTTCTCTGGATGATAAATCGAAGTTCTGTTTTCACAAGCTGTCTGTTACATTCCCTCGGTCCACAATGGCCGGAAGATCCTGAAGTGGGCTGTTATCCCCGTCATACAGCAGAAGGGGTGGCTCCTGGATGAGGCTGTGACTCCCTGTTGGGGAGTGGAGCCCAGACCTCCACTTCCCCCTCCCATTGTCTGGGCTGCCCTCGGAATTGCCTCTAGCATGGACACCTGGGTGGTGGCTTGTTGAATGCGATGTAAATTGTAAGGAAAAATATGACATGGAGCTGTTTAAATTCTCTCTCCTTTGCCTGCACCAGAGAGAGCACGCTGCATGCACCTGGCCTCTGCACTTCCACCATCTGGGGATCACCAGCTTGCAGGGAGGCTGCGTGCTAATCTCAGCTTCCCCTAGACTCGCATAGCGGTGATAGACAGGGCCTCTTCTGAGGACCTCAGAGCCGCCTTGGTGGGACTTGCCTCCCCCACCCCCAGCCCCATGCTGTCTGGCCGGCCTCTTCTCTGCATCTCTTTCTCTCAATTAATCCCCAGCAGCCACGGTACCGAGGGCTCTGGCTGTGTGCTCTCTGTGCTTTAATTAGGGGTCACTGCGAACAGTATTATTTCCCAGGCTTGCCATGATTCTATTAAAATTTTCCTTTGTAGACATCAGGCATAGCCTGATTCTACAAAGGAACAAAGGAAGCAGGAATCCAGGGCAGAGCTGCTCACTCATCAGCAAGTGCTAGGCTTTCTTCCCCGTCACTGCCTCCAGCAGCGTAGCCTGGCGATGGCCAGTTGGTTTTGGCATTTAAGGTAATGTGCATCTCCTGGTACCTGAGCCCTGTGCTAGGAGAGATTCGGAAATTAAGGTGATCTTGGCAGCCAAGAGTGTGGTCATCAACTAGTGACCAGTCTGCCATGGTCTCAGGCGAGGGCCGGGCTCCCGCGGGCCGGCTGACTGCCCTCCCCAGTCGAGTCCTTCAGTTCTGCTGTCCTGTTTTGCCATTGCCAAGGCATTGCTTCCAGCCTAGAAAAGCTCAATGAGGTTCAGAATAGCAGCCGCAGTTGTGTAGTCTGTGGAGAGGGTCCTGCTCCTGGCAAACAGGGAACTCTGAGCTGGGTCAGGGACTGAGATCCTGGGGATCCACCTCAGTCTCAGGCTGAGGGATGAGGTCAAAGAAGGAGCAGTTGTCCCCATGAGCGCTGCCTGGCTACTGCATGTGGTGCAGATGCCCCCTCTACATAGGCTGGACACACCCACTCTCTCCGATGCAGACCCTGCCTCCTGCAGACCCTCTGCCACATTTCCCAGAGCATCCTCCACAGCCACTTGCCCAGACCTTCCCTGCCTCTGTCCCCATGGCCTCCTTCCACTCACCAGGACAGGAACGACCGTCTCATTGACTGATGTGGAAATGGGGGCTCCATGAGGGGGAGGGACCCACGAGTGTCTGAGCCAAGACAGTCACGTGTCCGTCACTGGCCATGGCAGACATGGCCACCCAATTGTGCCACAGTCAAATACATCCTGACTGCTTCCTGTTGCTCCTGTCTTCTGAGCGCTGGAACTGGTTGCCTAGAGTCATGCGCTCTGGGCTCTTCCTCCTTAAATTCCTTCCGCTCTTTCAGATGCTGCCATTTCCAAGCACCCTAAACTGACTTCCTAATTCGTGGCTGCATCATCGCTGGTGCCTTCTTGAATTGATTTGCCGCTCCCTGTGTTGCTTTTCGAGTTCCTCGACTGTTTGAGTTCTCGGTCATTGCTGGTGTCTAGGCAGCATTTACAATTTCAAACGATCTCTCAAAGGTGTGAATAATTTCTTAAGATGTCTCGGTGATAAATAATCCATGTAAATTGTCCCCGGCCCTCCTGGCCCCTGCCGATGTTACCTAGTATCTAGATACCTGTATTTTATATTGTCCCAGACAGTGTTCTAATGCAAACAACGTAACAAGTCCATTATTTAGAGTTTGGAAATCCTGTCTGTGCATGAAAATCAATGCATGTAATTTCTGAATCAAAATAATCGCACATAATTTAGGTAAATGCTGCATTTCTGGTGTTCACAGAGTCTGTGTTTTGGAAAACACAAATGCCTGACAGATCCCTGTCAAAAGCCCTGTTCATCAGGAAAACACTTGTGAGCTGTGGTTCCTGTTCTCTGGTGTGACTGGGGCTGGGTGAGTGGTGACCGGGACACTGACAGGGCTCTGGAGCCACGAGGAGGGGCATTCTAGCAGAGCAGGGTGGCCTGTGGTTAGGCGGAGGGTGCATGCCAGGCTGGGTTCTCCATCTATAGGTGGAGGGTTGAAACAGGAGGCTGGTGTTATATTTCAGGTCTAGAAAGATCCCCTGGCAGCAGGAGAAGCCTGATAAAAGGACACAAGATCACAGGCCTGGAGATCAGTGGGAGGGCCCTGGGCTGAGACCCCGGGGGCCTGGCTGGCTGGGGAAGGGTGCTGGCCTTGTTGCCTTCTACAGCAGGGCCCAGGGGCCTCTCCCAGCTTCTTGATGCTCTGAGCATTGCCTGCCTCTGGGGTGGCTTGGGGAGCTCCTTTTTCACCATCCTCTTATGGAAAAGACCATCTCCCTTCTGACTCGGCCTGGGAGGGGAGCCCAACACAGCTCAGGACAGTTGGGGGTCCCATCCTGCCTCCCTCTGCCAGGCCTGGTCCAGTGTAGGGGGTGAGGCTGTCATGGGCAGCCTTCCTTGTGGGATGGGCAGAGCTGAGGGCTCCCGTAGATCACGGAGCTCACCCACAGGAAAGGTCTCTGCCCTGGAGGATTTGGTCTTTTAGAGCCTTTGTCGTAGGGACTATGCTAGCGTCCCAGAATTGCCCCTGCCAGGGAGGGAGGCTGCCTTGGAGCTTAGAGACCACCTTTCCTTGAAGGAGGGAGAGGGAGGACCGGCGGGGGTGAGGCTGGCAGACGTGCGGAGATGACAGACAGACAGATGACTCCTCAGACAGCTGTTCCCAGTTCCATGTGCCGTCCGTCCTGGCCCCAGCAGGGGGATCCGGTGAAACGGGGGCAGGTTGTTTGCAGGTGGACACCGGCCAGTGTGTGTAGTGGCTGTGCCTGTGAGGCCCTCTCTCGGGCAGCTGGTAGCTCAGTGCCCTAGGTCATCTCCCTTGGGGTGTCCCTGCTGCACTCCTCCCAGGTCTGCTTCTCCCTGGGCTCTGCCCTGCTTCCTCTGTGCCCTCTGCCCGTGCCTTAGCCCCTAGGCCACCATCTCCTCCTAAGGACGTACCTGGCACAGCGCAAAGGCTCCACAAAGGCTGGTCTTTGTTCTTATCAGCTACCCAGCAGCTGGTCTTGCCCCTCCTCTCTGTCCCCGCCCTGCCGCCCTTCTTGTGGCTTCCTGAGACATTCTGCTGTTTTCCCTTTGTCCTCCCTTGAGACATAAATCAAATCCACTCCCCGGATCTCCTGCCATCTCTCTCCTCTCCACTCCTCCAGTTCTAAGTTCCCTGTACCCTGAGCCTTCCTGATGTCCTCTGAACACAGGGCACTGATTTTCCCTTCTAGGCCTTGGCACATGCTATTCCCTTTGCCCTCTCACCCGAGTAACCCATGCTCAGCCTCCAGCATGGGTTACTCGTAACTGACCCATCCTCCAGGGGGCCGTTTGTGGTGCTGTGGCCCTGAGGCTGCACTGTGCTGGGACACCCCACCCCTGCTCCTGTGGCAGTTCTACACCCCTGTCATGGAGCCCTGGTCTCCAGGACCTTGCATGAGCATGCCATCTCTGCAGGCAGGTACAGCAGCTGCACTTTTCACGCTGGTGTCCCAAGATGCCCGGGCACCAGCACGTGGCATGGCACCAGCATGCGGCATAGCACAAGCAGCTGCTCATTTCACGCTGCTGACTGAATCCATGCAGAGGGAACACCTTGGCTAGGACCTCTCTGGATTGACTTCTTCACATTGACCACCTGGCCGGCAGGTCCCTTGACCTCTCCGAGCTTCCGTGATCTCGTTTGTAACAGGAGGTGATAGCAGTCAGGGCTTGTGGTTATGAAACCTTTATTAAGTCTGCATGACCCACGCTTCTCTGAGCCCCTCTGTGCAGCAGCCCACCCGCCCCCCGTTAAGTCAGCTGTGGCTTGATCCCCATTTGTCAGGTAAGTGCAGGGAGCCCTGGGAGGGTGAGTGCTGGCTCGGGGTGCCCATCAAGTCAGGAGGGGTAGAGCTGGTGCAGATGCCACAGTGGCTGTCCAGGGCTGTGCTCCCAGCTGTGGGAAGGCAGAGAGCAGGGGCTGCCTGGAGCAAGCCCAGTGCAGTGCCTGAGCACCACGAGTGTTCGCAGCCACCCTTTCCATCCAGTCTTTGCCTCCTGGAGGCTGGGCAGGGCAGGGGCTGAAGAACCAGGGCTTCTCCCTCCTCCTGCCTTTTCTGACCTATCTTCTGCCTCCAGATGCGTCCCAGGCTGAGCCCCATGGGCAAGGAATTGGGTCCCTCTCGAGAGACAGGTTCACATTGCTGCTCCTGGCAGGCCCGACAGCCTGGCCCTCCTTCCGGAGCAGGGCTGCCCACCTTCCGTGGCCTGTAAATACGTGATTTTTCTTGACATCTCCCGAGTCCTCCCTGCCCCGCCTATCCCCTGGTAACTACCATTCTACTCTCTGCTTCTATGGGTTCCGCTCTTTAAGAAGAGCTGCTCATTGCCTTTCTGGAACTTCTGCCTTCACCCCTTCATTGCTGCTGGCGTGGAGCAACCTGCTTCCTTAGTCAGCACTGGCGGATCTCAGGGGAGTTCCCTGCAGCACCCACACCTCTTGGTCTGACCCACTCTTCCCCTCCTTCTCCCTCAGCTCCTGCAGCTCCTTGGCCGGGCCTCCCACAGGGTGCACGTAGGGGCTCCTGCCGTGCGAGAGCAGCAGCTGCGTTTCAGTGGCCTCTGTGCCTGCTCTCAGCCCCACAGGATCCTGGGCTCCCCTGTTCAGCAGCAGGGCAGGGAACATCAGTCACTCATAAAGGAGCTGGGGCAGCCTGGAGTTAGGCCCCAGGGCTCCTGCTCTGCCAGGCTTACCCCCTTCAGTGCTGGTCCCTGAGGAGGTGCAGGGGGCAGCCTGGAGGAGGAGGGCCCTGGTGATGAGGGCCCTCGGGGGTGATGGGGTGGCACTGTTGGCTAACTGGTGTGGACTCACTTCCCAGTTTGAGCCACTCGTACAGTTGCATTGGCACCACTGGCTGCAGAAGTTCCCTGCCCAGTCATGTGCACGCCTGGTCTGGACTCAGCCTGGCACCGCGTCGGTGGTCAGGAGAGGTCTGGAAAGGAACTCTGGCACGGGAGGGGTTCAGTTACCAGAACAGTTTATAGATAGCAAGGGATTCACTGAAAAGGACCGATTCTCATACAGTCAGCGAGACACAGCTGGCCAGGAGTAAAGTGAGGAGGTGTGCGCTGGTTTTCCGTAGGTCATATTCGAGGTCATGCCCCCATTTCCATCCCTAAGGTGTCAGTAAAAACTGCAGGCAGGGGCACTGACGGTGGAGGAGGGGTCCTCTGAGATTAGGCCCAGCCCAGCTTTGTTCTGGAACGATCTGCTAGTGAGTGTCACAGCCTCCAGTACCAGTGGGCTCAGAATACCAGCAAGCCACGGCAGGCAGCTGAACCCACGTGTGGAAGGGCTGGTCGGGAGATGCGGCTCAGGGCATGGATGCAGAGAGGTGGGCACAGGCACCGGGGGTGGCCATGGGGGTGCTGCCCTTGTGGGTTCAGACACAGAAAATCAGCTGCCTCTGCTGCCGCCAGCCCTCTCCACCCACAGGGCACACTGCCAGTCCGGGGCTGAGGTGGAGTTGAGGAGATGCACTAAGCCCAAGGGTAACTCACAGCTGAAATGACACGGCTCTTGCACTGGGTCGGGCTGCAGTCAGCGTCCAGCTGCTGGCATTGGAGAATGTCAGAGGTGCCCAGGACATGCAGGGCAGGTGCCACGCCACACCAACCCCTCTGGGGCACGGTGCACAGATCAGGGGACAGCCTGGGAAGCTCAGAGAAGACAAGCTTGGAGCCACCGCGTGGCCCAACACTGAGTTTTCTGATGTTGCTATAATCTTGGGGCCAGTTACTTAATGTTCCTTGGGACTCAGTTTTCTGGTCAGTGAAATGGGAAGGTGTTCTCCTGTTCTGACGTGATTGTGAGGTCTCGGTGAGGTTCCCTTCACTCTGTCCTCTGCTGGTGTCCAGAGCGTGGTGGGCACCAGTCTTGCTAACTCCTCCCCACACAGCTTTCGTGCCGAAGGGCATCCTGCTCTCTCCCCGTATCTCTGTGGGTTGTGGGTTCAGATCCTGCTGCCTTCGCTGCCGCGTATTTGGGTGACTTGCCTGGCAGGGTCTCCTCGCCCCCAACACTTGGCATCCCCTCAGGACCAGGCTGCATTTCCTTTCCCTCCGTTCACCCACCTCGCTGGCACCCAATACCCCCTTTCACACTCAGAATCTAGAGTGCCTTCTGGAAGTTTCTTGAACGACTTCACTGCCCCACAATCGCCCTGTGTCACCTTAGTTCCCTCTTCCTCTCTGATCCTGGGAGGGTTTGTTAGAAAGTCTGGGTAGCGGATCAAAGCCTCCTCTTTGCGGGTTCGGTGGAGCCATCAGGTCCTGGGTGCCACAGCAGCCCGTGTGTCTTCTCATCTCTCAGCACAGACCGAGCCTGACCTGGAACGCGACCGAAGAATGACTTCCGCTGGGAAGACACATCTGCAGCACCCATCGCCTCTGCTGAGACCGAGGTTCCAGTCTGAGGCTCCCTTTGGGCAAGTCCCTTTCCTACTGGGCCTCAGTTTCCCCATATATAAAGTGCAGACGTGCATACACGTGCCCGCGAGAGGGGCTCTGGGGTCCACTCGAGGGCCCTTGCAGCTGCCAAATGCAAGCCTCGTGGCTGTTAGGGACACACATGTCCACAGCGGCTGTGCCTTCAAACAAGGGGTGGTCCACGCTGTAAGCAGGGGACAAGCCAGAGCACACCGGCTTCCCTTAAGTGGCACAGTGACACAGGCAGTGCCACCTGCCCACCACTCCGTTCCTACTTCATGCGTGTCCTACACACACCTCTGGAATCCTCAGGACAGGCACAGGAGGTCCGCTTCATTAACCCTTTGTTCAGATAAAAGAAACCTAAGTCTCAGAAAGGTGTAAGCCTTGCCCAAGGCCAGAGCTTGCAGGTGGGTGCTGCCTTTCACACCTGCGCGTGGCTTCCGTGTTCTCAAGTGGGAGTGGGGCAAGCAGGGGCTCCTCACCCTGAGGAGGAGGGGTGGGCACTGCACATATGTCCCCGACAATGGAGTAATTATAGGGGAGGAAAATGGCTTCATTAAATCATTTTTTAAAAGTGAGTATGTACAAACACTCAGCAATTAAGCAGCCGATTTGCAGACAGCAGTTTTCCAACTGCGCTTGCCTTCCATGTTTCTGTTTGCCCGTTTTTAGACTCTGGTTTTTTATTTTTAATTGGAATAAATATAGACTGGAATGATCACCTCCTGAGTTGCTGGGTGCAGTTAAAGAACTTGGTGATGGTGCAGCTACTGAATGCTGGGGAGGTGCCCTGGGGGACAGCACCAGGCACAGAGAGGAGAGGTGCTCAGTGAGCACTGTGGTCCTCCTCCCCTCCCACCTCTTCCCCTTCCCTTTTTCCCTCCCTCCTCCCTCCTTCTCCCACCCTTTCTCCCTCCTTCTTCCTTCCTCCATTTCTTCCCTCTTCCCCCTCCCTTTTCTCCCATCCTTTCCCTTCTCCCTTTTTCCCTCCTTCCTTCCTTTCTTTCCTCTCCCTCCTCTTCCCCTTCCCTCCCTCCCTCCTCCTCCCTTTTCTCCCCTTTTCTCTCTCCTCCCTCCCTCCTCCCACCTCTCTCCCTCCTCCTCCTTTTTCCCTCCCTTTCTCCCCTCTTCCCTCCTCCCTCTTCCTTCCTCCCTCTTCCCCCATCCTTCCCCTTTTCCCTTTTTCCCTCCTTCCTTCCATTCTTTCCTCTCCTTCCTCCCACTCTTACCTCTTTTTCCCTCCCTCCCTCTTCCCTCCCTCCTCCCTCCTCCCTCCTTCCTCCCTTTCTCTCTCCTTTCCTTCCTCTTCCCATTTCCCTCTTCCCTCTGCCTCCTCCCTTCCTTCCTTCCAGACAGGCTGAGCTCTCCCAGGGATTCTGACACCGTCCAGAGATTCTAGGGATAATTCTTCCCCAGAAGGGCAGGCTCAGGAGCCACTGGGACCGCTAAGGAAGATGTACAGGAATTCGATCCACAAGTGGCAGTGCTAGTGCTTAGACTCAAATACTCAAATCCAGTTCCCATATGTTCAGTGGGAAACTGTGGCCTAGGGAGGGAAACCTGTTCACCTGAGGTCACACCGCCTTCAGGTCTGGCACCCAGAGCACCTCCAAAGGAATCCAGCAAGCATTTATTGAGTGCCAGCTGTGTGCCTGGCCAGTAGAGGCTTGCATCCCCACTCTGGCCGGGAGATCTGCGTGGGCTTCAGGAGGGGGTAGTATTGGGTTTGGAGTTGATGTGAGGGTTCTGTGCTCTGGCAGTCTGCTAAGAGACAGGCCCAGCTGTCTGATGTGGGGTGCTGGCAGCACCCCTTCCCTCCCTCTGCTTAGTCCACCATGAGCCGGGGCAGCGACTGAGTGGACCACAGCCTCCATCACGCTGTCCCTGCTGACCAGCCCTCAGTGTCCCCTGCCCACAGGCCGCTGTTACGTGGTTGGACTCTCGACTCCTAGCTGCGTCCAGCACCCAGCACTGAGCCCGGCACCCCGCAGACACTCAGCCCATCACTGGGGGTCACACGGGGCCCTCACTTCTGCACCATGTTCCTCGAAGCCATACACTTAAATCCTACCAGGCCCTCCGGTGGTCCCAGCCAGAGGTCCCCTCCCTCCTTGTGCCCTTGGGGCTGCCCACTGGCCTCAAACTCTTCCTGGGGGTGACGTGCTGCCTGTCTCCATTTCTTCATTGAAAACCAGGAGCTCCCCAGGGGTTGCAGGGGGATTTAATGAAGTAGGCAGGTGAGGTGCCAACGCAGAGTCTTCCTCATGTAGAATAGACACTCAGTCAGTGCAACTACCCATAGAGGGATGAATAGAGTCGCCCCCAAAATCTGTGTCCACCAGGAACTTCAGGGGTGACCCTATCGGACCCAGGGCCTTCGCAGATGTAATTAGCTAAGGATAGAGGTGAAATCAGCCTGACTTTAGGGTGGGCCCTACACCTAACGTGAAATTGAGATAGAGAGTGGCACAATGCAGCCTCAATCCAAGGGACGCCTGGAGCCCTCAGCAGCTGGAAGAGGCAGGAGGATCCTCCCCGGGAGACTCCAGAGGGAGCTTGGGGCCCTGCCAGCACCTTGGCTTTGCACTTCTGACCTCCAGAACTGTGAGGGGACAAGCCACCTGGATTGTGGTATTTGCACACAGCCTGGGACCCTAGCCCATCACCTCAACTCACGCCCTGGCCCTACCCTCCCCAGCACACGTCTAGCACTGCATTGTCTGGTTGAGTCTTGTTGCTTGCACAACATTGAAAACACACAGCAAGAGGTCAACACGCTGGTGTGGGTTTTCTTTTTTTCCACGTTCTTTGAAGGAATGATGTTTAGAGTTTAGAATAATGGCCAGACAAGCAGCACTGCCGCCCTTGTTCTTTCCCCAGGAAGTGGGGTGCAGCAGCACCTCCTAACCGCATCTCTCTTCCCACCAGCCTGGCCTTCCCAGCACCCTGAGCTGTCTGATGGAGTCGGGCAGTCCCCCTCCCCACCCTGCCGCCACTGCTCGCCAGCCAGTTTCAGGTTTTCTAACCACGATCCAAGAGTCTGAACTCTTCCGAGAGTCCAAGCTTGGCGAGTGCACTGCAGAGTGAAACGTGCTCACTGTAGAGAGACAAGGCCATCCATCATTGAGGATCCTGTCCCCCGAGCACTCCTGGTCTGCAACAGAAACCTGGCATGTTCCAGAGAGCGAGAGCTTAACTCGGGTCCTCCTTTTTTCTGACACAGCTGTGGGGAGAGGCAAAGGCCGGGCAAGCCCGCTGGGCGTTCTCCCGCTTTGTTCCTTGCAATAAATCTTCATCATTAGATATCATCATAGCTACACTTACTTATCTGAGAAGCAGATGCTCAGCGGAAATAATGCGGTGAGAGAGAGACTCTTGAGTTGCCCACCAGGAAAATGCAGTCAGGGCAAGAGGCTTCTGGGGAGAACAGATCCCTTTCGGGTCTCTCGAAAGGGGCTCTCGGAGGCCGGATAACAGGGACACTTGCGGGGTACGTGCAGGTTAAGGGTGTGTGGTCACAGCCTTTTTTGTTGATGGGGACCCCGGAGATGCCTGATTCCAATCCTCTGATGCCTCAAGAAAGAAAACTAATGCTAAAATCCATAGTGGGCTGCCCAGGGAGCAGCAGTGGGTGGACATGAGCCAAGACCCCCCAACGGTGCTTCACCCAGGAGCCATCCTGACTCCCAGCCCAGCCCTCCACTTTCCTCCAAGCAGCATGGCACCTGAGCAGTGTCACCCCATCTTCCATGTCACCTGGTGTCCCCTCCTTCAGCCTGACACCTCGGGCAGCCCCAAGTCACGCCAACTCCACTTCCTGGGCCTACAGCCTATCCTTCCTCTCACTCCTCCACCTCCTGAGTCACCTGTCCTCACCTGCAGTCACCTGTCCCCACCTCAGTCATTTGTCCCTACAGTCACCTGTCCCCTCCTGCAGTCACCTGTCCCATTCTCACTCACCTGTCCCCTCGGTCACCTGTCCCCACCTCAGTCACCTGTCCCCTCCTCAGTCACCTGTCCTCACCTCAGTCACCTGTCCCCTCCTTAGTCACCTGTCCCCTCCTCAGTCACCTGTTCCCTCCTACAGTCACCTGTCCCCTCCTCAGTCAGCTGTCCCCTCCTACAGTCACCTGTCCCCTCCTCAGTCACCTGTCCCCACCTCACCCACCTGTCCCCACCTCAGTCACCTGTCCCCTCCTGCAGTCACCTGTCCCCTTTTGCAGTCATCTGTCTCCACCTCAGTCACCTGTCCTCTCCTGCAATCACCTGTCCCCTCCTCAGTCACCTGTCCCCTCCCGCAGTCACCTGTCCTCTCCTTAGTCACCTGCCCCCTGCAGTCACCTGTCCCCTCGTCAGTCACCTGTCCCCACCTGCAGCTGCAGCACTCTTCCCAAACAGCAGTAATGATGAGCCCTGCTTCGCATGTGCCACGACCCAGGCACCATTCAGGCAGGTTCCACACGGTCACTTGCTCATCTGCTGGGACCACATTTTCCAGGGGTCACGTGCCCGTCCACTGCAGAGCCCCACACCTTCCGAAGACACCCACCGCCGTGGCATGTTGTCCAGACCGGCGTGTCCCTTAGGAATATAACTGCAGCCATGCGGGTCTTTCTAAATGCTCTAGTGGCCACACTAAAAAGTGAAGAGAAACAGGTGACGTGGAAAAGCATGGACAGACCTTAAGTGCGTATCATTAAGTGTAAGGAACCTCATGAAAAGGCTGTGAACTCCAGGATTCCAAGTGGTCACCTTCTGGAAAAGGCATAACGATGGCGATGGTAAAAGGATTGGTGGTTGCCAGGAGGCAGGGGGCGGGGGGATGAATCGGCGGAGAACAGAGGATTCTTGGGGCAGTGACGCTGCTCCGTGTGACACCCAGTGTAGGGGCCCTGTCATCCTACAGGTGCCCAGACCCATAGAGTGCAGGAGCCCCAGGGCTGGCCCTGGCCTGAACTCTGCACTCTGGTGGCAACCACGCCTCAGGGCGGCTCACCGATTGTACCAGCGAGTCTCCGGTTGGGGCGCTGACGGTGGGGGCAGAAGGTGTACGGGAACGCTCTCATTTCTACTCCATTTGCTGTGAATCTAAAACCGCTTTAAGAAATAAAACCTGTGGGTTAAAAGAACAGGTGAAATTAATGTTAATCGCAGCTTTTAATTAACTCCGTATATCCAAAAGATTATGTCAACATGTAATCAATATAAACATTATAATGAAATATTTTACATTCTTTTGAATGCTAAGTCTTTGAAATCAGTTTATATTTCACAGTCCCAGGGCATCTCCATTCAAAAGAATTTACCATATTCCTAGTGCTAGGCAGCCCTGCGGGTCAGTGGTGCTGCCCGACAATGCGGGTCCAGCTCTCTCTGTGGCCCTGGGGACCGCCCACCCCACCCACCTCCAGCCGCCCTGTTGTCTGTCACAGCTCACGCGGGGACACTGCTCCCGAACCAGCTCCTACACATACCTTGGACCTAGCTCAAATGCCCACTTGTGGTCGGCAGAGCAACGCCTCCCACAGACGTCCACGTCCTAATCCCCGGAAACGGTGACTGTGCTACCTTACACGGCAAAGGGGACTTTGCAGATGGATTAAATGAAGGATCTTGGGATTATCCTGCATTATCCTCGTGGGGTCTTTGTAATCACAAGTAGGGAGCCAGAGGGACATGAGACTGTGGTAGTCAGTGCTGTGATGGGAAGCAGAGTGGAGTGATGGGCCTCGGAGCGAGGACTGCAGGAGGTCGCTAGCAGGCGGGAGAGGCAGGGCGTGGGTTCTCCCCTGGAGCTTCCAGGAGGTGCCCACACTTTGATTAGCCCTCTATAGACCCCCTGCAGACTCCTGCCCTCCGGAACTGTAGATAATGAATGTTTGCAGCTGCTGAGATGCGGGCCTTTGTTACAGCAGCCATGGGAATCTCACAGGCCCCCCAGGTGCAGTCAGCCTGCCGGTGTTTGCGCCCCCACCGCTGAGCCTGGGGCCCTCATGCCAGGTGCTCCTCGTGCACAGACGGGAGAGGAAGGGGACCTGGACTAAGGTGGGCAGGGAGATGTAGGGATGGAATTTAAAAGCTTTAGAAGGAAAAGTCAGCGGGTCAGTGACGGATTAGACCTGGCAGTGGAGGCAGCCTGGGGGGCTGAGGATGGCACCCAGACCCCCTCAGTTTGATGTCCCCCTTAGTGTCTCCCAGGACTCTCTGGACATGCCTGTTAGCATCGCTGCTCCTGGCTGCAGGGTCTGTCTGCTTGTGCTCTCGCTCGCTCTCTCTCCCCACAACACCAGCCAGCCTGTCACCCCCATGAGCACAGGGGACAGTGCCCGTGCTGCCCATGGATTCCAGTCGCAGCGTAGTGATGGGACACAGCAGGAACTCAACATGCACACTTCATGTGAAAGATTTGAATGAGGGGATGAATCTGGATTCCTAGGCCCGTAGTATGGGCCTTAAAGCATAAAACGTTAAACAAAGAGAGGGAATGAATGGGTGAGTGGGTGGATCGATGTTCCTCGTATCTGCAGGAGTTGGACTTGGGAGTCGTGGATATCTGAGGAATTGGGTTTGCATTGCCTGCAGGGCGAGGGGCTTCCTAGGCACTGGCAGCTGCTAGGTTTTTTCTTTTCTTTTTATTTTTTAGATGGAATCTTGCTCTGTCACCCAGGCTGGAGTGCAGTGGTACGATCTCAGCTCACTGCAACCTGCACCTCCTATGTTCAAGAGATTCTCGTGCCTCAGTCTCCTAAGTACCTGGGATTACAGGCACCTGCCACCTTACCCGGCCAATTTTTGTATTTTTAGTAGAGACGGGGGTTTCACCATGCTGGCCAGTCTGGTCTCGAACTCCTGACCTCATGCCTCAGCCTCCCAAAGTGCTGGGATTACAGGCATGAGGCACCATGCCCAGTGGGGACTGTGCTTTAAATGGACCCGCCTTCCCTGTCCTCAGGGCCCTTGTACCTGGAATGCAGCTGCCATCACAAAGTACCACGGTGGTGATCTTTCTCTTGGGGTCCTGGAGGTCAGAAGTCTGAGAGTGTTTTTTTCGGAGGCTCTGAGGGAGCCTCTGCTCTCTGCCTCTCATTCCAGCATGGCCGCTTGGGTCCTTGGTACCCTCGACCCGCGGCAGCATCACCCCCCTCTCTGCCTCCGTCTGTGCACGGCCTTCTCTGTGTATCTGTGTCCCAATTTCCAAATTCTTATAACACCAGCCATACAGGACTCAGGGCCCACCCTCATCCAGCACAACCTCATCTTAACTAACTGCACCTGCAGAGATGCTGTTTCCAAATTAGGCCACACTCATGGGTTCCAGGTGCACAGGAATTGGGGAACACTACTCAAGCCTGTCCAAGTGCCTTTCCCCGGCCAGGCACAACCTTTCTTCTTCCTTCCGGGCTCTGCGCAAACATCACCTTGTCCAAGGAGCCCTTCTACCACTCTTGTCTGCAACCCAGCGGCCCCACCGCCCCTCCCTCACCATCCGCCTGCACCCCCACACTGTTGATTCTTCTTCCCACCCTCATTGCATTTGATGCTGTCGATTTTTGCTTCCTTCCTTATTGTCCATCTGCCTCCCTCCATCTCCCCTCCTAGAAGAGCCCCTTCGTAGAGAGCAGGGGCTTTGCTCATGGGCCCTTTCTGCAGGCCACACCTGGCAGGAGCTCTGGAGTTTGCAGGTGTGAGCAGGCTCTTCTGGCCCAGGGCGGGGAGCAGGACTGAGGCCGGCTGGATGCTGGGCTAAGATGAGCAGTGCCGGGAGTGAAGAGAAGAGAGGATTGAGAGGTATTTGGGAGGCAGGATCGATAGGCAGGGCTTGGAGATGGCTCAGCAGGGTGGGGAAGGAAGGGGAGGCTTCCCCTGTGTCAGGCTCGTCAACACAACCATTTGTTTCTGCAAGGGCCCTGGAATTTTCTGGGTCTCTGGATCAGATCGATCCTCTGCTAATGGGCCTCTCTCTGCATCCTTCCTAAAGCAAATCAATTCTCTGAGGTTTGAGAGTAAGTGCGTCCTAATTACACCTCCACCGGGCTTCTTTGTTCGCTCCAGCCTGGTCCTCCCTGGGGAGGCCAGGGGCAGACAGAGGCCAGACGGGTCCTGAGGCCCCTTGCCATCCTGGGGAGGGGCTGGCCCCTGGGAGTTAGAGGGCTGGGGGTTGGGGGTCTGCTCTTTGTCCTGGTCTAGGAGGAACCTTGTGGGTCTGAGGCCTGTGAGGGACACACATTCTGGGGACCTGTGGCCACGTGGCCAGCATGCCCAGAGATGACAAACAGTCCACTTTTCTGGAGCCTCAGGTTCACTTGAAGATGTAGGAAATGTCTCCATGTGGAAACCACCAAGACTGTGTTATAGAAGGGCATGAAATAGCTCCCAGTGGGTGGGGCCTTTATGCTAAAGCAGCTCCAGGCCTGTCCCCTCGGCGCCCAAGGGACAAACTGGGTGAGTCTGAGAAGCACTGGCCTCGCAGTCGGGCCACACACATCAGCCCAGGCTGGGCTCGGAGCCAGGTGCTGGGGTCTGAGGCAGGAGCACTGAAGCGTGGTTCCAGCCCAAGGCCTCCTGGCCCAAGCTGGGGAGTTGCCTCCAGTCCCCCGAGCTCAGCTCCCCGCAGCATATCTCAGCAGTGGTCGGACATGGGGAGGCCCTGCAAGGCATGCTGCCCACGACAGGAGCGCCAGGGTCGTGCGTTCCACCCCTGTTCCTCTCCCCACCGCGGGTCTGTGTCTGGAATCTGCATCGATGGAGCAGGGGTGAGATGGGAAATGCTTCCCCGAGCACCTCTCTGATCCTCTCCAGTAGAGTCAGGGCGTATTCTGCAATCCCAGTGTATTTTAACAGGTGATGATAAGAGGTGTTGGTTTCAGGGTCTCTGGGACTTAATCTTCAATGGAGAATTAATTCCATGTCCTGATGCATGGACGGCTTCTGAACAACAGATATGAAGTTGCCTTTGTGGCTTATCTCCCTCTCCTTGCTGGGGAGCCAAGGCGCTTTAAAGCTCAGTGTACTCTCAGATTCTCACTTGGCCAGGAGGGCCTCGCCCAGGGAGGTACTGAGTGGACAGCCCTGTCTCCCAGATGAGCCCAGCAGACGCCACTCCAGGATGGGCACAGTGCTTTGGGTCTGATTTCCAGCAGCTGCGCGAGCTCTGGTACCTGCGTGCGGTCTCCTACCATCCTGTGCTGCAGGTGGTAGTCAGGATAGAGGATGGGGCTCCTTGGAGGAGTTCAGAGTCCAGAGAGGGAAAGAGGCAAGCAGACAGGCCACAGGAATGCCTCAGCACAGCCGTCGGCCTGAAATCAGACGGGCCAGTGTCAAATCCTGAGTCAGCCACTTATTAACTAAGTGATTTCAGGCAGAGAACTATCCCTTTGGAGGCTCCTCTGGTCAGCTGTGAGATGCCTACGGTAACCTAGAGCTGCCCGGCACATAGGAAGCACTGGGGAGGAATGACTGGCTGGGATTTGGAGTCAAAAGGACCTGACTTTGGATCCTAGCTCTGGACCTAAGCTCCACACCTGCGTGAGTCCTCAGTGTTCCTGAGAGAGCCCAGTCTCCTCTCCTGCCTTGTCGGGATGCACTGCCCCCAGGCAGAGTGCCCAGGACTGCACTCAAGGTGTCTGGGGCACTCTGCCCACACGGGCACAGGGCAGGGGCTGGACACCATGTGGGCTGATGAAGGCCGCACCTGGAGGGCACGTGGCTGATAGCTGTCCCCCTTTTCCCCCAGGTCGTCGGATTTCGGGACGTCCTACACCAAGCTCACCCTCCAGCCTGTAGTCACCACTGTCATCGACAACTTCTACATCTGCCCGACCAACAAGAGGAAGGTAGGTGCTGTCCGGGGGTGGCCACCGCTCCGGCTGCAGCTCTGGCTCTCGCCTTGCGCCGCTCACTCTGCAGGGCAAGGAAGCTGCTGACCTGCCTGCTGTCTCCTACTTTGGACCAGGCTGGAGCGTGAGATGTTTCCCTCCCGGCTCTCGCCACCACCCTTCCCAGTGCCACCTGACACCATTCTGTGCTTTAAGCCAGAGGCCAGGCTTTGGACGAAGGCGCCGCCTGCATACCTGGGGCACATTTGTCTTCCCCCCGGTTGGGGGGTGGCACACATCCATCAGGGCACAGCAGGGAGGAGCTGCGGGTCTGGAAACAGAGAGAGAGGGAGCTCTCTTGGGTTGGGAGCCCTTGGAAGGCAGTGCTGAGCAGGCCCGTTCTTCGGAAGATAGTTGTTGATCTGGTTTTGATTAGTCTGTGATTTCCACCTGAGCTCTCCTTGCTGTTTCCTGGGTTCGGGGGAGCTTCCTGACTTTGTTCTCTGGCTGGCTGTACAGTAGGAGAGAGGGGTCTTTCCGAGGCTACCCACCGTGGGTTCCGTGAGAAGCCCCCTCCTGCGAACATGTGTCTGTGTCCTGTCCCACCCCGAGCCCAGATCCAGGCCGGCAGAGGCACCAGGGCAAAGCCGTTCTGCGAATCTGACTCCGTTCAGCAAAGCAGTTCACGGTCACAGAAAGGGACTCAGACCAGTGTTTGCATCCCGGCTCCCCTCTCTGTGCCTCAGTTTCCTCAAATGGGATGTCACCCACATCTCGTGCAGGGAATCGTGAGCTCTAGGATCAGGCACCCAGAGCTCCTGCATGGTGCTCGGCATGAGGTGGGCACTTAGGCCGCTGGGCTCAGCTCTAATGGTGACTTTGAAGGAGAGATCTGAGCAGCTTGGAGTCCGTGAGAAGGCCCGTAAATCAACAGAACATCCAGAAAGGGAGTCGTGTGGGATGGTGATGATTCCAAGGGTGCTGGAGTGTTTTCATGGTTGTGCTGGTGGCAGGTTCACAGGGGTTCAGAGGAGCTGGGCGCACTGGAGCTTGGCAGCTTCTGCTGAGACCACAGGCCTGGCAGCAGCAGTCCATGGAACAGGGGGCCTGAGATGAGTGCAGCCTTGATTGGGCCATCTCGGTGGTCTCAGCCATGTTTGTTCATGGGATGTCCTCCCTCTTCCTAAAGCAGGTTGCTTTGCTGGTTTGGTTTTGTTTTGTTTGTTTTCACTTCTTGATTTCTACTGTAGGAGCTTCCAGTTGGAGAGACTTGGAATGCAGAGGTGGGGAGGGTTGTAGAGGGGAGGCGAGGGAGACCTGGCCCTGGGGACACAAGAGGCACCTGCTAGAAGGCCATGTCTTGGCATGTAGGGAAGAGGGGTGGTTTGACCTGAGCCAGCCCCTGCTTTTTCCCGGCCCCAGCCCTGGGGATTCACACACCTGATCTCTTTCCATCCCACGGTGGCCCAAAGAGGGAGCCATCATTATCCCCCTTTCCAGGGCAGGACATTGGACAAGAGGTGAGATTTGCTCAGTCTCATACCTGGTGGGGCAGGGTGCCGGATCTGGACCCAGCTTCCCCGAGCCCAAAGCTGAGGGTGGAGGGCATTGTCCAGGCTTGGCAGCGGCGAGGCCTGCACTGGCTGGAAAACCCAAACCGTATGGGAGCAGAGGCAGACGCTCTGCCTTCCGGCCCGGCCGTCACCCCTTCCTCCTGGGATTGCTGTCATTCAAATTTGAGGCAAAGATGAGTGGCTTGGGGCTGGCACTGACCCAGGTGAGGGCCCACACCAACCCCAGATACCAGCTGACAGTGGAGGAGGTCACGCCCCCACCTCTTGGCCCAGGCTTGAGTTCCTGTCCATCCATCCAATCCAGTCCTGGTGGTCTTCCAGCGGCTACCCTTCTCCACTCCATGCAGGGGACACTCCGCTCCTGTCCATCTAGTCACCAGCTAGGAGAGTCCACAGGTGTCTGGGATGTGATGGTATCTCCAGGGTCAGCCCCACAGGCCACATCTATGTTTGGAAATGTGAAGAGCAAGGCAACAGGGGCAGTAACGGAACCAAGACAGACTCTGAGGCCTGAGGTCAGGGAAGGTGTCACATGGAGACTGGGCCAGACAGCACGAGGTCAGATAGAGCATCTTCCGCACGGAGCAACCTGGGGACATGGCCATGGCCTCCACTGAGCCTCAGTTTCCTGGCCTGTAAAGCGGGCAGGTGGGAGGACCCATGAGATGATACATAGAATGTGCATGGGGTCAGCAGAGGGGTTTCTAGGCGGCACCAGACCTTCTGTGCAGGCCAAAGGCGGGGGCTCCGTTTTGGGGTACTCAGCAGAACTTCCTCTGCAGGCGGCACTGGGGAGGCATCTGCAGTCTTGAAAGCAGACAAACCCTGTGACAGGTTATTTGAGTCCCTGGGCACAGGCTGGATTTCAAAGCCAGGACAGTTTGGACGTTTAGCCTAGAAATATCACTGCGGGTACAGGATTGAGTCTGTTGGCGGCCTGGCACCCAGCACAGAGGCTCAGCTGACTTTAAAGGCACGGGATGAATGAATGAGTGAATGAGTGTCACAAACAGCAGTGTGTGCTGCCCAGCAGATGCTGTAGCCGCATCGGGTTTGCCTGGGTGCACACACTGCATTTGCAGGGTGGTGTAGAGGACGGTGCCAGCACTGGGAATTCCCCGTACTCAGTTCAGCTCTGCCAGGTGCCCCCCATCAGGGAGCTGCAGATGTCTTACCTGTAAAAGGGACAGTGATCAAGGGTGGGCTTGACAGGTGAGCGCCTGGCAGAGCCTTACTCAAAATTGCCATTTGCTGTCAGCTGAAGAGAAGCCCCCAAAGATGTCCCAGTCCTGACCCCTGCAACCTGTGAATGTCACCTTCTATGGCAAAAGGGACTTTGCAAATGGGATTAAGTGGAAGATATTGTGATGGGAAGGTTCTCCTGGGTTGTCTGGATGGGCTCAGCTCAGTGTCATCACAGGGTCCTTGTGGAGGGTGGCAGGAGGGCTAGGGCTGCAGGGGGAGCTGGCAGATGGAGCAGAGGCTGGGGCAGGGCCTGGATGGGGCCACAAGCCAAGGAAAGCAGGCACCTCTGGAAAGAAGTTGGAAAAGCCCAGGAAATGGACTTGCCACCGGAGCCTCCGGAGGAACCAGCCCTGCCAACACCTTGCCTTTAGCTTTGTGCCCTCCATGGCCAGAAGAGAATGAATTTCTGTTGTTTCAAGCCACGGAGTGTGTGGTGATTTGTTGCAGCAGCCACAGGAGGCTGATACAGCCACTGTTTTGAGGAGGAGCTGCAGGGGTGGGGCTGGGAGTGGGGAGGCCGGGGCTCCTGCTCTCCCCTCACCCACACTGTTCTGCCCACCCCACAGCCCCCCAGATGGAACTGGCCTCCCGTGGGCCCTCCTCCTCCTGCTGACACATGGATCCTGATTCCTGTTGGGCCCCAGGTGGCAGGAGCAAAGTCACAGGTGCAGACAGGGCTGGGCTTCTGGATGCCCTGGTTTGGGACTGTTCTCACCTCTCCCCACCTACCTCCTCACCACAGGACAAAACTGACCTTCTCTTGGGAAGGCCATGATCCCCTAGGTTGGAGGCACTGGGAGCCCCACCAAGGGCCTCGGTCAATCTGAACTTGTTGCTTCCAGAGCCCCTGATGCTGCAGGAACTGCTATCTCAGAGGCAGGCAGAGCAGTAACGGTGCAGGGCCAAGAGTGCAGTGGACTCGGGGCACCGGGGAGTGGCAGGGGAATGGGATGAGAGGCTGCCACAAGGCCAATGCCCTGGCTTTTCTGGCTGGGGCATAGGGGCCTCTGTCTGGGTCTGAGTCTGGCCCTGCAGCCTACCCGCTCTGAGACCTTGAGCAAGTGTTAACCACCCTTGTTCCGGGCTTCCTCACTGGCGAAATGGGGATAGTAGCAGTGTCTACACTGTAAGGCTGATGGAAGTAATGAAGTGCTCCTTGTCAAGTACTCCGATCAGGGCCTGGTCCAAGGGAAGGCCCCACGAGTTACTCGTTATTCCTCTAAGGATAACCCACTATTATCCTTAGAGGGAAACACTGAGGCCCTCCTGGCCAGCCATCTGAGACTTTAGGTTAGGAACTGGCTGCAGGGTGACAAAGCCTCACACGTGTGGCCCCGGTGGGCTGTGTCTATTGGAGGGACCAGACGTGGCCATGGAGCAGAGGTGTCCGGGTGGCTGTGCCAGGCATGGGGGGCATTGCCCTGGCCCTGCTTATCTGAGCCTGGGTCAGGCTGCTTGCTCTTGGCATGGCCTGCCCACACCTCTGTGTTTAGAGAACACATTAATTCTCAGTGATGGGAACCAGGGCAGCGATTTGTTATCTAACTAACAGGGAGGCATGTGCTTCCCTGTGATGCTCCTGGCAGAGCGCTTCTGCCTTGGGAGAATGAAACATTGGCTCCTGTCTGCAGAGGTGGGACGGGCCACGTGCTGAGTGCGGCTGGGGGCAGAGGTCGGGGGGGCCAGAGAGCGTGTGGACTCAGAGGCCGAGGGCAGCAGAGGGCCCGAGCTCCAGGCAGCAGGCTCTGCTGCTCCTTCTCTAGTGGTACAAACTGTAGGCAAGTTCCTAATCTGCCTGCGCCTCAGTTCCTTGTCCGTAAAGTGGGGTCGTGATGGTGAATAAGGATTACTTGGGTTAATGCATATACGGTACCTAGAATCAAGCCTGGCACACAGTTTGACAGTGGTCTTGTAACAACTGGGAACTCAGGCTGATTTGGTTTTAAATGCATTTAGAGGCAAAAAAGTCACAGTTACGATTCCACGTAAAACGAATTTGACTTTACATGTCAAGTAAGGAGTGGGGCAAGCCCACATTCGGATTCCCTGGGTGTCTAGGCCAAGGGTTCTCAATAGCGGGCGCCAATGAGGCAGCCGGGAGCTATAGACGGAACGGGAGCTATGTATGCTAGAAAGCGCAACAGTCAGATATGTGGATTTGACACATGCACATACGAAAGCAATCAAACACGTAAGTGCTTAATTCTGGGCTTAGTGATAGTTACTGGTTAGCTTTTTAAACAGACAAACAAACAAAACAAATTCTGGTATTTTATATTTAGACAAAATTCTCCCGAAGAACCATGGCATCTGCTGAGCCAGGGCCTGCCTCAGTCTGACTAAGGGAGTTCCCACGGTGCGTGGGAACCCGTGGCTCCTGTGCTTGGGTGCCCCAGAAAGTGCATCCGTAAGGCCATAGAGGACCAAAGGGGCCACATGTGGCCACGTAGTCTAAAAGTTCGGGATGATTCTAGAACAGAGGTCAGCACACTCTTTTCTGCAGAGGGACAGGTAGTAAATATTTTTGGATGTGTGGTCCATACGTTCTCTATCACAAGGACCCAACTCGGCCTTTGCAGCGTGAATGCACCCATGAATAATATTAACATAGAAACCAAGAGTGTGTCTGTGTTCCAATAAAACTTTATTTACTAAAACAGGTGGTGGGTGTGATGGTTAATACTGAGTGCCAACTTGATTGGATACAAAGTATTGATCCTGGGTGTGTCTGTGAGGGTGTTGCCAAAGGAGATTAACATTTGAGCCATTGGCCTGGAAAGGCAGACCCACCTTTCATCTGGGTGGGCACCCTCTAATCAGCTACCAGCTCGGCTAGCATAGAAGCAGGCAGAAAAATGTGAAAAGGAGAGACTGGCCTAGCTTTCTAGCCTCCATCTGTCTCCTGTGCTGGATGCTTCCTGCCTTCGAACACTGGACTCCAAGTTCTTCAGTTTTGGAACTCAGACAATGCTTCCTTGCTTCACAGCTTGCAGGTGGCCTATTGTGGGACCTTGTGATCGTGTGAGTTAATACTTAATAAACTTCTGTTTATATTATGTGTGTGTATATATATACATACACACACACATACATATAATGGAATATATATATATTCATTCCATTAGTTCTGTCCCTCTAGAGAACCCTGATGAATACAGTGGGCTACACGCCTTTTAGAATGGCCAAAACCCAGAACACTGACAACCCCGAATGCTGGTGAGGATGTGGCATTTTGTATCCCCATTCATTGCTGGTGGTAATGCAAAGTGGTGCAGCCAGTTTGGAACACAGTTTGGCAGCTCCTTACAAAATGACATGTCCTCTTACCATACAATCCAGCAATCATATTCCCAGGTATTTACCCAAAGGAGTTGAAAACTTGCATCCACACAAAAAAACTTGCACACAGATGCTCATAGAAAGCTTTATCTATTATTGCCCAAACTTGGAAGCAAACAGGATGTTCACCAGTAGGTGGATGGATAAACTGTGGTGCATCCACACAATAGAATATTATTCAGTGCTAAAAAGAAATGAGCTTTCAAGACATGAAAAGACATGGAGGAAACTGAAATGACTATGACTAAGTGAAAGAAGCTAATAAGAAAAGCTACATACTGTATGACTCCAATGATGCGACATTCTGAAAAAGACAAAACTATGGTAAAAACATCAGTGGTTGCCAGCGGTTGAGACGGGTGTGGGGAGGATAACCAGGTAGAGCACAGACGACTTTTAGGGCAGCGAAAATGCTCTGTATGTTACTACGGTGGTGGATACATGTCATCATACAGCAGGTCCTTGGATGACACCATCTCGCTCAACATCATTTTGCTATAAAGTTGATGAGAAAAAAAAGTCTATTCCTAGCCACTGTCTCTGTGGAGGGTGTGCATTCTCCCCAGATCTGTGTGGGTTTCCTCTGGGTCCTCCAGTTTCCTCCCACATCCCAAAGTTATGCCCGGTAGGTGAACTGGCATGTCTGCATGGTCCCAGTGTGAGCAAGTGTGGGAGTGGGTGAGCATGCCCTATGATGGAGGAGGAGCCTGTCCAGGGCTGGTGTCTGCCTTGACCCTGTGCCTCTGGGATGAGCTTTGCCATCCACGGCTCTGAAGTGGAATAAGCCAGTCAATAATACTCTCGTTTGTATTTTTTCTGTTGTTGTTGTTTGTTTTTGAGACAGAGTCTCACTCTGTTGCCCAGGCTAAAGTGTAGTGGCACAAACTCAGCTCACTGCAACCTCCACCTCCAGGGTTCAAGTGATTCTTGTGCCTCAGCCTCCTGAGTAGCTGGAACTACAGGCATGCACCACCATGCCTGGCTAATTTTTGTATTTTTAGTAGAGATGGGGTTTTGCCATGTTGGTCAGGCTGGTCTCGAACTCTTGACCTCAGGTGATCTGCCTACCTCGGCCTCCCAAAGTGCTGGGATTACAGGCTTGAGCCACTGCGCCCAGCTTTCACCTGTTTGTATTAATCTTTCCTAAATGTATGTGTGGCTCACATTCATTTTGATGTTTAGCATTAGAAGTGTTTGAGGTCTTTATAAGTTTGGTGATGTTTTTGTGACCAGAAACAGGCCATAGGAACTTAACTCTTGTTTATATTAATTAGCTTATGGTAAAATTGGTTTCTTTATATGTCGTTTTGCTTCATGTTGCAAGAACCTATTGATGACGCGAAGTGAGAACTTATTGTACAACACCGAGAATGAACACGAAGGTAAACCGTGGACTCTGGGTGACAGTGATGTGTTAATGTAGGTTCATGGAGTATGGCAAATGTACCGCTGTGGTTGGGGGATGTTGTGGATGTGTGGGGGAAGGGGGTTAATGGGAAATCTCTGTACTTCCCATTCGATTTTGCTGTGAACCTAAAACTGCTCTAAAAAATTAAGTCTTCATGAAAAAAACAAAAATAAACCAATTGAAAACCAGATGGCAGGCCTGATTTGTCCTGCAGGCTGTAGTTGGCCAACCCCTGGTCTAGAATGTTCATTCCTGTCTCTGAAACTCAGTGATGCTGTATCTCATTGAAAATGTGTGATGTTTTCCAGTCTCTGCCCCAGGAACTGAAGGTAGCTCAGCAGAGGGACGCGCATGGTCATTGGCTAATGTTTGCTCAGTTAGTGTCCAGGCGTCTCATGGCATAAATACACATAAGTATGACCTCTACAAGCTGTGGGGCAGGGTAGGGTGAGAGTTGACACATTGAATCCTTCGGTGCTGTACTGTAGAAGGCCCCAAAGTCCTTGATCCTAGAAATTCACTCAACTAATACAGTCATCTGGCCGGGCCAGTGGCTCACACCTGTAATCCCAATACTTTGGGAGGCTGAGGCAGGCAGATCACTTGAGTTCAGGAGTTCGAGACCAGTCTGGTCAACGTGGTGAAATCCCGTCTCTACTAAAAATACCAAAATTAGCCAGGCTTGTGGCACACAGCTGTAATCCCTGCTACTTGGGAGACTGAAGCAGGAGAATTGCTTGAGCCCAGGAGGCGGAGGCTGCAGTGAGCTGAGATTATGCTGCTGCCCTACAGCCTGAGCGACAGAATGAGCCTCTGTCTCAAAAAAAAAAAAAAATTGTTGTCAACTGTTGCCATCCTCATCAAAACACATGGCTGCATCAAAACGCACAAAATTTCCATGCCTGCTTCAAGTTCTCCCCACATCCTGTGAACACATGTGTACAAAGAAAATACACCTTCTACCTCCTTTCCTCCATGACTCCACGAGGGTCTCTTGCCTCCCTTTGCCCTATCTGGTGGTGAGTTTTGCTGTGGACTGAGTGTGCTCCCTTGAGATTCCTGTGCTGAGATCCCAACCTCCAAGGTGATGGGATTAGGAGGTGGGGGCTGTGGGAGGTAATCAGGCCATGAGGGTGGAGCTTTCATGGATGGGAACAGAGTCCTTATAAAAGGGACCCTAGAGAGCTGCCTTGCCCTCTTCCACCATGTGAGGACACAGCAAGAAGATGGCCATCTATGAACCAGGGACTAGAGAGGGAGCCCTCACCAGACACTGAATCTGCCAGCACCTTGATCTTGGACTTCCCGGTCCCCAGGACTATGAGAAATAAATGTCTGTTGTTTATAAGCTGCTCAGTCTATGGTAGTTTGTTACAGCAGCTGGAATGGACTAAGGCACCTTTCTTTTCCTCCTTTCCTATTTCTCTTCTCATGCAGCATCAGCCTTTGAGTGCATGACCTCAGCTTCTTCATCAATTCATAAATTCCTGTCTGGCAGGGGTTCAGTCCTGCTAGCTCTTGAGGACTTGCTTAATAGCTAAAACTTTGGAGATTTCTCTCTTCTCTCTCTGTTTAAACCAAAGGTATTAGAAAGACAACACTTTAAGGCAAAATAGGCAGAAAGATTGGATCTGGTGTGTGTTCAGCAATCAGCCTTAGGAGGCGTCTCTAAACTCTAAGGAACAGCCCATGTGGTTTAGTTTACACTTCATCCCTAAATACATAACTCTGCTTCTCATTCCCTACTTAAGGGAGTCCATGTAAAGATTTGTAAGGCAATAGGCTGTGAAGCAGTGACCAGGTGGCAAGATCACACCTTTTCCTTTGCTCCTGTGGCTGGTGGCTCGCTGCAGTCTGCAGCTCTGTGTTTTCTTAATGTTCCCAGTTAGGGTTCTTTGGTTTTTACACACATGTTTAATCAACTCTTCTTGTTACTTTCTCTGCTAGAATAAATGATGGAATTTCTGTTTTCCTCACTGGAGCCTGACTGATCAACTATAAAATAAGTGATGAGGCACATTTGTGTCAGGGATAAGAATATGCAGCAAAAACTTCACTTGAGAAACGTCACAGTTGGGTTTCTGACAGTAGCTTTGATTTGGTGAAAGCAAATGATCCTGACCTTGTGTTAAGAGCTTGGTATGCCCAAGGCACTCTTCCAAACCCTTGGCCTATAACCACTGTAGGTATAGTAGGGATGTGGTGTCATTTTTCTTTCCAAATTCCTGTCACCGAAGCATGTGGCCTTATTTGGAGATGGGGTCATAGCAGATGTCATGAGGGTAAGGATGGAGATGAGATGATCTCGATTAGAGTTGGTGCTAAATCTAATGATGAATGTTTTATAAGAGACACAAAAGGGCATACAGACACACAGGAGAGGAGGCCACATGAAGATGGCGGTGGAGGCAACACTGATACAGCCACAAGCCAAGGGATGCGAGGGGCCACCTGCAGTTGGGAGAGGCAGGAAGGATCCTCAGAAGGCATGGAGCCTAGGAGGGAGCCTGTCCCTGTTGGTACCTTGATTTTGGACTTCCAGCCTCCAGAACCACAAGAGGTTACATTTCTGTTGTTTTAAGCCACTGATTTTTGTGGTCATTGGTTATGGCAGCCACAGGAAATAAGATAATCACCCACTTAATTTTCCTAGGAAAGCTGTGTTTTGAAAGTCCTCTTGAAGCCTGGGTTCCTCTCTCTGCATCTCCCAGGTTTCTCTCAAAGCTTGTGGACTCTCCATTCCTCACATTAACTCAGGCCTTTCATTGCCAAGTGACCCCGAGCCCCGCCTTCCCGGGTGCTGGGGGAGCCTTCCTGACCCACTGGAAGTGGACCTGCTTATCTCCTTGATGTGAAACTGCATGAGGGGGCCTGTGTCTGAGGATTGTCTGGCTTGAGGGGAGAGACACCACGTGGGGAGAGAGGAGTGAATGAGCAGGCCAGGGCATGAGGGGGCCATGACAGGAACCTGGCCTTCCATTCTGTGGAAGCCTGAGACAAGCAGCAACTTCTCTCATTCCTTCTCTCTATGAGAACACAGGAACTGGGACACTCAGCTTACTACCCTAATTTGCTGAGCCTCGGAAGAAAAGCAGCTTAGATTTTTAATCCCATCCAAGATGGAGTCCCTCCTGCTCCCACTGCCTTGTTCTCACCCACTTTCGTGATGTGCGAGGCCATCAGAAGGCGTGAATTGCTCCACTGATTCCCCTAATTGTCCCTTTCTCCCCACTCCTGGGGAGGCCCCAGTGGTGACCTCATCCACCCTCAAAGGCAGGTGCTGGAGGAGGAAAGGATGTGGGAGTTCAAACTGGCTGCAGAGGCCCAATAGCCCAGATGGTGTCCTTCCAGCAAACTGGAGAGGCATTCCTCCTACCGGGCAGCCACTGCCCCACTCCAGGGCCCCTGGCTCAGCTAGGGAAGCGGGGCTGGGTTTCATCCCCTGCTTACCCCCTAAGGCCCAGTGGTGGACTCAGTGCAGAACCTGCCTAGCCATCTCCAGCAGTGGCATAAGGCCTAAAATCAAAACCAATGTTATGTGCTGCCTTGACATGTGGTAAAACGTGGAGGACCTCAAGTGGCCTAACTGCAAGCTCCCCTCCCACCTCTGCTCCCATAAATAGAGTCTCCCTGTTGGGCAACCCTTCTTATCCCAGGGACCAGATACCACCCTTGTTTATTCCCAAGTAGCAGGCTTCAGTTTCCTACCAGTCTACGGAATTATTTAACAACCTCCTGCAGAAACCAGGGGCCACTCCACCCTCTGTGTTAGTCTGTTCTCACACTGCTAATAAAGACATACCCAAGACCGGGTAATTTATAAAGAAAAGAAGTTTAATTGACTCACAGTTCCATGTGGCTGGGGAGGCCTGAGAAAACTTACAATCATGGTGGAAGGGGAAGCAAACATGTCCTTCTTCACATGGTGGCAGGAAGGAGAAGTGCTGAGCAAAAGGGGGAAAAGCCCCTTATAAAACCATCAGATTTCGTGAGAACTCACTCACTATCACAAGAACAGCATGGAGGTAACCCCCACATGATTCAATCACCCCCCACTGGGTCCTTCCCACGAGTCGTGGGGACTATGGGAATCACAATTCAAGATGAGATGTGGGTGGGGTCATGGCCAAATCATATCACTCTTGTTACTACCAAGCCTGCTGTCCACCACCCCTGCTGTTCACTCAGCTCTTCAGCACCACCCCATGTGGCCCTGCATGGCCTGTAGTGGCCCTTCCCCTGGACTATGAGTATATGTGACTGACAAATTGCCATGGGTCTCACCTATCCAGGTTTGGGTGTTGTGAGTCCCAGCCCTAGAGTGGGACTCCTTCCCTCACCAATGGGGTGAACACAAGGTGATAAAAAGGTCTGAGTCCAGGGATACCTAGGGGGTGGAATCCCTTCTCCATGCATAGCATGAGTGATCACAGGCCTGAAACCAAAAGGGACTTAGGTCTGGAGGAGAGATTATTTTCCAGGGGCTGAAAGGAGGGTACAGTTATTCCTGGAATAGGGGAGGGAGCTAAGCAGGTTCCTGCCCAAAGGAAGGGAGAAGGGGGTCCTAGCAACTTCTCAGAGATTCAGAGCTGTGACTCCAGGGCCTTTGTTCAGAGGAGCTGCCTTGCAAGGAACTTCTAGAAGAATGTATCTCTTTCTCAGCATCCATCCTCCCATTTCACAGTAGTGCCCACAATGGGTCCCGTCTCCCTGAACCTGATGGCTGAATGGAAGTGTAACCTCCCAAGGGCATCTAAAGGCACTCAGAGCCCCCTACCCAGCCCCAGCAGGGACCTGCCTGGCTGCGCGGTCCTCAGGTTGCCGGGTCCTCAGGGTTCCCCGTGCCTTGAGCAATATCCTCAAAGTGACCACCAGGGGACAGCAGCACCCAGACTGCCTTCCACTGCACCGGCAGATGAACAAATTCCAGTACTGTGGGGGCTTATCTGTGATACTTGGCGACCACTTGTCTGACCTCAAGTAAACAGACAGACCAATGTGCTTGAGGGGCCAACTGCTTTAAATCTCCTGACTTGTTTTTACGTATCCAATGATTCTGTTTACTCAAAGACTTTACCAGAAGCCGGGTGCAGTGGCTAATGCCTGTAACCCCAGCGCTTTGGGAGGCCAAGGTGAGAGGATCGTTGGAGCCCAGACGCTGGAGACCAGCCTGGGCAACATAGTGAGACCCCCATCTCTACAAAAAAATTTAAAAATTAGCTGGGCGCCGGGCATGGTGGCTCAGGCCTGTCATCCCAGAACTTTGGGAGGCTGAGGCGGATGGATCACCTGAGGACAGGGGTTTGAGACCAGCGTGGCCAGCAGGGTGAAACCTTGTTTCTACTAAAAATACAAAAATGAGCTGAGCGTGGCGGGCGGGCACCTGTAATCCCAGCTACTTGGGAGGCTGAGACAGGGGAATTGGTTGAATCTGGGAGGCAGAGGTTGCAGCGAGCCGAGATTGCGCCACTGTACTCCAGCCTGGGCAACAGAGTAAAACTCGGTCCCCCCACAAAAAAATTAGCCGGGCATGGTGGTTTGTGTCTGTAGTCCCAGCTACTCAGGAGGCTGAGGTGGGAAGATGGCTTGAGTCTGGGAGGTCTAGGAGGCACTGAGCTATGATTGCACCACTGTACTCCAGCCTGGGTGACAGAGCCAGACCCTACCTCAAAAAAAAAGAAAAGAAAAAGAAAAAGAAAAGTACCAGTCCCTATCTACCCATTGATAGCTTTATGTCCATTTCTTCTGTCTTCAAGCACTGGTAGCCTTTACTTATCTCTCCTTGCCTGATCTAGTGTAAACGTCTCATTTGCGCCCATAGAGAAGTCATACACCGATGTGGATTTTAGACAGGGCACACTCTCAGGAGAGCCACATGCATTATTCTGTGCTCACACAGCCTGGCCTGGAGATGCAAAGATTATGGAATCCAGAATCTGAATGAGAGGGTCAGATGAATGGGATGTTCTCACCGGGTCAGGTGAGGACGGCCTGATACAGCCTTTCATCATGAGGCTGAGACCTCTGGGTCCCTTGGCCCCAGGACCACACTCGAGGACATGCCTGTTCCTGCACCATGGCTGGGCAGAGCTCCCCTCCCTCCCTCCCTTCCTTCCTTCCTTCCTTCCTTCCTTCCTTCCTTCCTTCCTTCCTTCCTTCCTTCCTTCTTTCCTTCCTTCCTTCCTTCCTTCTTTCCTTCCTTCCTTCCTTCCTTCCTTCCTTCTTTCCTTCCTTCCTTCCTTCCTTCTTTCCTTCCTTCCTTCCTTCCTTCCCTCCTTCTTTCCTTCCTTCCTTCCTTCCTTCTTTCCTTCCTTCCTTCCTTCCTTCTTTCCTTCCTTCCTTCCTTCCTTCCCTCCTTCTTTCCTTCCTTCCTTCCTTCCTTCTTTCCTTCCTTCCTTCCTTCCTTCCTTCCTTCCTTCCTTCCTTCCTTCCTTCCTTCCTTCCTTCCTTTTTTTTAGATGGAGTCTCGCTCTGTTGCCCAGGCTGGAGTGCAGTGGCACACTCTTGGCTCACTACAACCTCCGCCTCCCAGGTTCAAGCGATTCTCCCACCTCAGGCTCCCAAGTAGCTGGGATTACAGGTGCCCGCCACCACACCTGGCTAATTTTTGTATTTTTAGTAGAAATGGGGTTTCGCCATGTTGGCCAGGCTGGTCTCAAACTCCTGACCTCAGGTGATCCACCCACCTCAGCCTCCCAAAGTGTTGGGATTACAAGGGTGAGCCACCACGCCTGAGCCCTGAGTATGTTTACGGGTCTCTCAGGTGTGGCGTGGGCCTGCCTGGGGGCTATTCTTCCTCTGTAAAGCACAGGCAGTTAATCAGTGGTCTCTGAGCAGAATCCAGCTCAAGGTTATATTTTTTTTGAACCACTCAAGTTTTAAAAAGTAAATTAGTTGCCAACGTGCAAAATTTATAAGAGTTCAAAGCTTTTCCAACAACATCGAGAAGTTTGTCCAGATGGTGCCCACATTCCCTGCTCCATCTAGATGGTGCCCACAGTCCCTGCTGTGTCTAGACGGTGCCCACATTCCCTGCTGTGTCTAGACAGTGCCCACATTCCCTGCTCTGTCTAGATGGTGCCCAGATGGTGCCCACATTCCCTGCTGTGTCTAGACGGTGCCCACATTCCCTGCTCTGTCTAGATGGTGCCCAGATGGTGCCCACATTCCCTGCTGTGTCTGGATGGTGCCCACATTCCCTGCTCTGTCTAGACGGTGCCCACATTCCCTGCTCTGTCTGGACGATGCCCACATTCCCTGCTCTGTCCGGATGGTGCCCACATTCCCTGCTCTGTCCGGATGGTGCCCACATTCCCTGCTCCATCTGGATTGTGCCCACATTCACTGCTGGCTGCAAATGCCAGGAGTTGGCAGCAGCCTCCCCTTTACAAGGCAGGAGGGTGCTATAGTTCGCCATTGTCTCCCCCTAGGGCTTCACTTGCTTTCTAACTGCAGGCATCAGAGGGACCCACATCTCTCCGTTATGACATGCTGTGTGTTGATGGCAGAGTTTAATTATCCATATGCAATCTTACTTTCCTTATTCCCAAGTCCATGGGGCTGCCTTATCAAAGCATTGCAAGACTGATAACCGTCTTCCAGAAGTATCATAGTGATATTAAGAACACACATCACAGATCATAGTAAACGGCTTTAATTTTTTAACGAAATCTCAATACTGCAGAAAGCATTGTTGTCCTACCTAATGAATGCATAGAGTATTGCTTGCAAAATAATAATTGAGATTCTATTTTTAAAGAGCTTAGAACAGTACACGGTGCATAGCAAAGACTCTGTGTATGTGAAGCTGAATTTTAAAATATGGTAACAAGTGTCTGAAAATATGTGGTTCAATTTGTCTCCCGGTTACTTTTCCCTCTCCCCCTTTAAAATGAAGTGGAAGGGGAGGGAGGAAGAGATAAGAGGTTTGTGAGTGAAGACAAGGGCCCTTTAAGACCTGGGAAGACTAAAGCCACAGGGATCTCCCTCTGCCTTAAAAGGCACAGGAATCTTAGTGGGGAAAATGAAGTGGTGATAAAAAGCCAGTCTGTGTGCCTGGAATATCCGAGTCAGTGCACGCCAGGGATCACGCTGCAGGTCACGTGCACTCTGGGTCTCTCTCTGCAAACCTGCCCTGCCTCAGTCCGGAAATATACAACTGCCTAAGAAGGGTCTGGCTCACACAGGGGCCGTGAGACACAGCAGGCATAGTCCGGCTGCCACTGGTCATGAACCCTGGACACAGTAGGCAAGATGTAGTGTCCATATGCATTATTCGGGTGAGGCAAAGATCACAGCTCTCTCTGGACTTTCAGACCCAAAGAACCACTCATCTCAAAGACTGTGGTAACTCAGGGGCTGGGCCATGCCAGTGTTCATTATGTGAAACAAGGACTGGAACCTCACAAGACCAAGTCTGTCCATTTGAGGATGGCCAAAGATGCACATGTGCTGCTTTTATCTTATGTGCAGATTTAAAAAAAAATGTTTCATTTAAATATTCCATACTCTTCAGGAATGCCCAGGCAGCTGAGCTTTTAGGATGTCGCATTGCAGAGGACTCCGATGCTACAGATGGCAGCTGGAGACCCTCTCAAGGCAGGTGGCAGAACGGAGTCCCTCTCTATCTGCTGGGGCGGCCCCTCCAGGTGCCCCGCTGGAAAGCAGAGCAGCTCCGTCTCTGGGTGGGTGAGAGGTGCTGCATGAGCTCACTATAGTATTCCAATACTGTATGGCAGTAGGCTGCCAGAGTATCCCAAGCTGGGTGGCTTCAACAACAGATACTCACTGACTCACAGTTTTGGAGGCCAGAAGTCTGAATTCAAGCAGGGCTGTGCCTC
This sequence comes from Chlorocebus sabaeus, assembly GCF_047675955.1. Classification (NCBI taxonomy): domain Eukaryota; kingdom Metazoa; phylum Chordata; class Mammalia; order Primates; family Cercopithecidae; genus Chlorocebus; species Chlorocebus sabaeus. The sequence goes on from NC_132905.1 coordinate 88,560,413, forward strand.
CTCTGAAACCTGTGGGGGAGGAGCCTTCGTGGCTTCTTCCCAGCTTCTTGGGATGGGAATGTGCATCCATCCTTGGCCTTCCTTGGTTTGCGGCTGTGTCACCGCACCCTCTGCCTCTGTCACGGCATGGTGTCCTCCCTATGTGTCTACGTCCGAATTTCCCTCTTCCGATAAGGACTCCAGTCATGTCGGATGAGGGCCCACCCCAATGACCTCACCTCAACTAGATCATCCGCAAAGACCCTATTTCCCAATTAGGTCACATCGAAGGTACCTGTCTTTTTGGGGGTACAATTCAACTCACAAAACCAGCCCATCACCTCAAAAGGGCCTACCACCCCAGCGTCGTGTATTCCTCTCTGCCCACAGCCGCTCCTTCCCCTGGCTCTTGGGGAGTGGGAACACCTCTCCCCATTCCCACAGTGACCGAGCACCTTCCCCTTGGTATGCTTTCTGAAGGGGGCATTTTTTTCTCCTCCATCTCAGGCCTGTAGGAAGCAAGTTCTTTCTAGATTGAGGGGTGTGTGTGTGTGTGTGTGTATCTATGTATATGAGTGTATGTGTCTGTGTGTTTTTGGGGAGATGTGTGCAGGGTGGGTGCAAGGGAGGAGTGGGAGGCAGATGGGCAGGGGGAAGATAGAGCCACAGGAGTGAGCACAGAAGTGACAAGGGTAGAATCCATGTGTGCTTGTGACAAGTATGAGAATGTCATCCCTTTAGGTTCAGTCCTATAAGGCAGGTGTATCAGTAAGGGCACTGATTCTGCGACCTTAACAGAGATCAGAATAACAGTGGCTTAAGGAAGAGTGGAGTGCATTTCTCTCTCCTGTACATCTGGCCTGGTGGGTGGTAAGGAGGATCCACATCGCCCAGGCCCAGATGTGTGTGGCTCTTTGAGTGCCCCATTTGTTCCTAGACTCAGAGCTGCTCTCCACCTCCTCCACATCCAGCCACTGGGAAGCAGGACAAGGGAAGTGAAGAGTACGTTCTTTTCTTTCCAAGGATTACTTGGACATTGAAGTCTTCACTTCCATGCCTACTGGCCAGGGCTTAGTCACACAACCTTGCTAGCTGCAAGGGAGTCTGGGAAATGCAGCTGCTATTCTCAGAGGCCATGTCCTCAGGGATTCTGCTAAATTTAGCAAGGCAGGGACAGATATGGGGGAACCACTGACAGTCTATCACAGAAGAATGTGATTTTAGAGAAACAGTGAAACTGTGTCATTAACCCACCCCTCACGCCTTACAATAACCAAAGAGAAATCCAGTGGTATCTGTCACAATAAAGAGTATGAGAGGAATGTGATTAGAAAATCAGGTTGCCAGGCAGGATGTGTCCAGTTTGAGCCAGTGATGGGGTTCATGGGGAAGGCTTTGTCTCAGGAAGTTGTGTATTGGGTTGTTCTACAGCCAGATGGTTTTCAACGACATAGCATGCTCTATAGCTCTCCAGGACCCGGGACTGGACGTAGGCCTTGTCCTTCTTTTGCCAGGCATCAGACTCGATGTAGACGTTGAATGGGTCATTAGAGTGTTCCAGCTTCTTGGAGCGGATGTAGCTCAGCATGATACCCAGGGTGAAGAAGCCGAAAAACCCCAGCACCATGAGGACATAGAGGGCCTCCAGCTTGCCGTCATCTCTGCGGGGGGACCTGCGGGCCAGGCCTGACATGTTGCTGCCCTGCTGAACTGTCTCCTGCCACAGCTTGGTCAGAAAGGGCGTCACCACTGTGGTGTTAGACAAGATCATCCTGGGCATTAAGGTTCCGCTGCTGGAGCTCCAACTTCCCAGGCACACCTCTTAAAGGAAAAATGCAACCCCAAATCAAAAAGTACGTATTGGCCAAAACCCACACTTACGCACACACAGGTACACAATTTTAAAATCTCAGGTGAGAGGGGTGAGCTGATACGCTCCCCAGCCCATGGTGTGTGCCATCTTGGGTCTGTGCAATGCCTTCTCTTAATTGATGAATGGATACATTGATTCCCTTCTATTTCCATCTACCACCCCCAATCTCCACCCCTATAGGTGACCATCAAAAGGAGCTTCTTTAACATGCATTGCTGCATATTGTGGCGCACGGGGTCACATGTGCATTTTGGCTTACCTAAATGGTATCTGGTCATCCAACTAACTCAGTCTCCTTCCTTTTCCTCACGACTGTGTTTTTGTGGCTCACTTGTGGTACTGGGTGTGTGCATTCCTTTACTTCCAATGGTTGTATACAACCCATTGTGAACACCCACTTCTTTTCTCTGCCTTCTCCCCTAGAGATGGACACTGCTGTGGCTGCTAACTCCATAAACAAGGGGGAGACAAACATCCCCATCCTTGCCCTTCTATGCACCTAAAAAAAAATCACGCATCTCATACAACTAGTTCATGAGGGCTTATGCATGACCAGTCAGACTGGGGCGCTGCCAGGGCGCCCTTGGAGATAACATGCAATAAGTGTTCTGTTTCACCATGGAGCATCTCTCTACGAACAGTTACATTCATCTGAATGAAAAATCCATGCTGTCACATGGTGGACTTCGGAATGTCTAGGGAGATTTCACAGAGAGACCCCCTCGAAGAGGCCAGTGTTGCAACTTGTGCTATGTTTTTCCCTCCCTGCCCACACATACGCACACACACGTACACAATCTTAAAACCTCAGGTGAGAGGGGTGAGCTGACGTGCTCTCTAGTCCATGGTGTGTGCCGTCTTGGGTCTACACGATGCCCTCTCTTGATTGAGCAATGGTACATGGATTGCCTTTTATTTCCATTCACCACTCGCTGGCTATGCAGAAAATGACATTTTCCCTATCATTTAATCTTGATATCACTGTCCTTGTATACTCAGAGTGGGCCTGGGAATTGGAAAAATTGTCTCCAAGTAGCTGTGAGATTCTGTCAGGGGTTTGGTTTGCTGTGGAAACCCCATCTAGGTGACCTTGAGATCATTGGTAAGCTAAAAAACAGGTCAGTTATTTGTTTGTTTGTTTGTTTGTTTGTTTAGGTTTGAGCAAATGCCGGCTTCTACCTCCAGTTCCTGCCAGGCAGCAAAAGCCCAGAGGCCAAGTTGTTGATGTCACACTCCAAACTCGAGCTGGAGGGGGCCGCTGGGAGCTTATCACACGGAAGTGCTCCCACTCAGTTCTTTCTTTTTCTGTTTTGTTGAGACAGGGTCTCACTCTGTCACCCAGGCTGGAGTGCAGTGGCACGATCTCGGCTCACTGCAGCCTCAACCTCCCGGGCTCAGGTGATCCTCCTACCTTGCCCTCCAGAGTAGATGGGACTATAGGTATGCACCACCATGGCTGGCTAATTTTTGTATTTTTTGCAGAGGTGAGGCTGCCCTATGTTGCCAAGGCTGGTCTCGAACTCCTGGACTTATGGGATCTGCCAACCTCAGCCTCCCAAATTGCTGGGATTAGAGACATGAGCCACCCTGCCTGTCCCCCACTCACTTCTTAGGAGCTTAAAATAGAACATGGCCTGGAGTAGAACATGGCCTCGGGGATACTGTTGTGACTACAGGTGAAGGATGTGTTTGGGAAGACAGTTTATGGCCAGAATCACTATGGAAAGACAAATTCCAACACTTGCCGGGATGGTTCTGTCTTTCCCCACCAGGATGGGGACTGCGGCATCGCACATCATCTTGTGTAGGACAAATAACCTCAGAAACCTGGCTCCTCTCCAGCTTAGACCCAGAGCCATTTCTTCATTGAATTGGTTTAATTGTAAAACATACCCTGAACCCAGCACCAGGTGAAGATATCTGGTACCTTTCCCAGGCGCCTCTTCCTCTGCCCGTCTCTGAACTGTGGCTGTGTCTCAGAGTTCTGTTACCTGCTCTCTTCTCTTCCCACTCTCCTCTGTCCCAGGGTGACTGCACCTGCTCCAGGCTCACCTGCATGGCCATGATCCAGGGCTCTCTTTAAGCTCCAGAGCCATGTGTCCAAAGACTTGTTAAGGAGACGGTTCCCTTTGGCCATCCCCAGGCTCCTTAAAGTTAACACCCCACCCTGTCCTGTCAGAGACTGGCCCCTTCCTCAGTGAGTTGAGTGGCAACACCAGTCACCCCTAAACCTGCATCCCTCTCACTGATGACTGCAATCTCATCACAGCACTTCCCATCTTTAAGGCCTTCCTTGGCTCCTCCCCGCCTTCAAGGTGAAACTCCTGGTCTTCTGCCTGGATACAGGCCCTAAATTTGAGAGTCTCTGCATCCCTCTCCAATTCCACTATTGCCACTGAGCCCAGACCCTATGCTCCATGGTCCCTGCTGGCCCCAGAGCCTACACACATTGTGCATCTCCAGCTCAGACTGCACCTTCTTCTTGGCCCATGAAACTTCTCAGCAATGCCTACTCATGCTTAAAATTCAGCCCAGCTCTCACCTCCTTCCTGAAGCCTACTCTGATGCCTGGAGCTGGGTCATCACTGTGCACACCATGACCCCTGCTAACCTCATCATGGTCAGGATCTCCAGGCCCCTTATCCCATGCCTGCCCTGCCCATTCAGCCCAGTGCCAGGCACACAGCAATACAGGAGCTCCCCTGAGTGTTTATCAAATAGATGCCACCAGAACTTAATACCTTTTGACCAGTGGGGCTTGACTCTTTATAACCTGCTTACTCCAGTGAACAAATGCCAATGAACTGGCTCCAAAGCTTTAACTGACTCCCTTTCCAGAAGGGCAGTCATCTCCTACCCTGAACTACAGTCTCAGAAGGCAGGAGTGAGGAGCGGAAAGAGCTCAGATTTGGGGATTCCATTGCTACCCCAGGTTTGGATTCTAGCTTTGCTACTTCCCGGCCACATGATCCTGGATAGGTTCCTTAGAATTGCTCAGTCAAGTTTGTTTTTTTTTTCTTTCCAAAGTAGCGAGAAACACCACTAACATATGCAGGCTGTTGAACCACTGAGCAGGTGTGTAGAGTGGCTGACAGCACGTGGCACGTGGCAGGTGCACACTCAGTGGTCCTGGGTAGGATTTTATTGCATTTTCTACCTTGTTAAGAAATTGCAGCCCAAGGATTTGGGACTTTGGGGGCTTAGACTTGGCTTTCCTGTGGCTGACCATCGCGGCTCTCTTCCCTACTTTGTGGAGAGATCAGACATGAATGAGAATCAAAGATTGTTTGTGGCCTTTCCTGGTTTCTAGGCTTTTGAGTCTGTTCAGAGATCTGTCAGGAGTCAAGCTGCCTGGGCTCAAGGGACTCAGGTACTTGTTCTTGTACAAAACTAGCATTTAGCCCCATTCTAATCATCGGGGTAGGCAGGAATTATTTGGTAACAGATCCGAACTCAATGCTCAACCATTTCTTTTTAAATGACCCGAAACCACTTACGAATGCATAAAACCCTGCCCCCGAAAACAGACAGACCTGGACCTGATACTAAGCTGTAATTTCCAAAAACCCAGAGTGATCACAACTGGCAAATAATTCTGCCACCAATTACTGTTAGAGAGTCTTTACCACTTCATGACCATGTGAGGATAGAATTGTGCAGGCAACATTTGAAGATCCACATGTTAATTGGTTTAAAACTGATAAATCCATACAGCAAAGTCAGAGTAATGTCTGTAATTAATTCATAATAATGAGTTCACCAAGAAGGCTTGTTACTTAGAACCAGACAGACTTTCCTATGGCCAAAGAAACAACTGGAAACATCTGCTTTGAAAAACTCCCAAGCCCAAACCATCCTTAGCCTCGTTCTTTAGAATGCTTTAGAATGACCTTGTTAAAATGCAGATTGCTCCTGTAATCCCAGCACTTTGGGAGGCCGAAGCAGGTGGATCACTTGATGTCAGGAGTTTGAGACCAGCCTGGCCAACATGGTAAAACCCCATCTCTACTAAAAATACAAAAATAAGCCAGGCACGGTGGTGGGCACCTGTAGTCCCAGCTACTTGGGAGGCTGAGGCAGGAGAATCACTTGAACCCAGGAGGCGGAGGTTGCAGTGAGCCAAGATTGTGCCATTGCACTCCTGCCTGGGTGACAGAGTGAGACTCCGTCTCAAAAAAAAAAAATGCAGATTGCTGGGCTTTACTTACAGAGTTTCTGATTCAGTAGAACTGGAGCAGGCCTGGGAATCTGCATTCCTAACACATGCCTACGTGGTGCTAGTGCTTCTGGTCTGGAGGCCTTGCTTGGTGATCTATTGGAATCACTGGGGGAGCCTTTAGAAAATAATGGTTCCTGGATCTCACCTCCAGAGATTTTAATGTCATTGGTCTGGGTTCCTGCCTGCTTCAGAGACTTTTTAGAAACCTCCCAAATGACCCTAATTTGTAGCCAAGATTGAGAACCACTGGGCTGTGGTGTGGGACCCTAGGAAACTGACAAATCAGCCTTTTGTGCTGCTGGGTACCTGGAAGAATTTTGCAAGAATGTAAAATATGATTTCACTGACTATTTTTCAAACCTTGTTTGTTTTTTACATTTTCTTTTTTTTTGGCATCGTTTGCCTCTGATACAGTCTGAAGAGAAATGGCAGAAACTCTCCAGTCTTCAGTGTAACCTCAGCTGTCCCCACTCTCACGCACGCTGGTGCCTTCAATTATAATTCACCTGTCAGAGCTTAAGTCAAGCTAATTAACTGCCTTTCAAATAACAACCCTATATTTTTAAAGAATTTTTTAAAACTTTACATGTAATTTATTGCATTGCTTTTGCTAAATGTCCTCCATACCCTCAATGCCTGCAGGCTGGGTCGCCATGGTATTTTTGTGTAATGAGTCTCAAAATGAGCTTGGCAATGTCTTCTTAATAGTCGGCATGGTGTAAATGACAGAGTCTGGATCTGCATGTCATTTGGGATTTTATATCAGATTCTCTAGGTTCAGTTCTAGTATACATGATGCGGAAACACCTACATGCCCTGTGGCTGCACTTTCAGATGGTTGGACTCAAATAGAGTGGGAGAGCAACTGATTCAACAATCTTAATTTTCAGAAAACAGGGCTCCTTAGAGATGAGATGGCTTGCCAAAAGTAATCTCTCCTATCAGAAATACATATCCTCAGCAAATTAACGCAGGAGCAGAAAACCAAACACCGCATATTCTCACTTAAATTAAGTGGGAGCTGAACAATGAGAACACATGGACAGAGGGAGGGGAACAACACTCACTGGGGCTTGTCGCGGGAAGGTGGGTGGGGAAGAGCAATAGGGAAAAGAACTAATGTACGCTGGGCTAGATACCCAGGTGATGGGTTGACAGGTGCCACAAACCATCGTGGCACATGTTTATGTCTGTAACAAACCTGCACATCCTGCACTTGTACCCTGGAACTTAAAAAAATAAATACAAACAAAAACAACCAACCAAAAATCGTCTAAAATGTCATCTCTTAGCTATTGACTCACATTTTATTAGTATAGAAAAGAGCAATTCCCAGGACCTTGTACAGAGGAAGCAGGCTCAAAATAGCTGAGGAATAGGCCACTTTCGTCAGGCAGCATTGGATCCAACCAAATGGGGGTTGGCTTCTCACCTGAACATGCCATCAGAAGTCATCCCTGTTCCTGTCCCCTCAGCTTTTTGTAGCTTGCACAGTCAGTAAAGGAATGGGGGAGGCAGAAATGGTAGGAGCCAGAGATGTTCAAAATCCATCTGATGCTCGGCCTGTGCTGAATATTCTCAAACGGTGTTCTCATTGGGCCCAGAAAGTGGGGTGGTTTCCTAGTCATTTCGGCTGCTACCTCGATGTGAGATATGAATGCTGCCCCTAATCAAGGGTAGTGCTTTTTTGTTTTTTGTTTTTTTTTTCTCTTAAAAGCTTAGACCCAGAGCGGCTGGTCTACTGGAAATCACTCAGGACACAGGGCTCTGGGCAGCTGCGCTGAGCGAGACACCTGCAAATGGAGACCAATGGGGCCTCCAGCACCCTGAAGTTCCATAAGGCCCCCAGCTGAACCCAGGGGAGAAGAGGGCAGTGGGTGGCGCCTCCTCCGGGCACATACCACCTCTTCTGACTTCTCCCACGTGCTCTGGCTGTGTCGCCTATCAGCACTGATAACAGCCTGGAAGCTTTCAGAGCAGAAGCTTTTCCACCATGGGAAACTCTCATTCTTTCTTTCTTTTTTTAATTTTCCAAAGCCTTTATTTCTAAGACCAATTGTGGCCTGCCAGTGCATAAAGTGGGCAGGCTGTAGACAGCAGGCTTCCCCAGTAAATACTGCAGCCTTCCTCCCAATATTGAGCCCTGTCCCATTGATCCTGCAGGGGACATAAGTAGGGCATTTGTTCATGGGGAGGCCACAAGTTTGGGCCTCTCATCACTGTGACCTCAGACCCCTGTTGAGTGTGTTGTAAACAGAGGAGCCGTTCTTCAAGCCCCCTGCCCTGAGTGCACCCCTCTCATTCTTTTATTATTGTTAGCAAATTCTCCCAGTTCCGGGTCATTCTTTCTTAAGCATTTAGTGACTGGGTAAGGTTCTTGTGGCTGACTCCAAGCTTTCTTCTAAAAGGAATAGATTCTAGGGGTGAATAGGGGAGACAGGAAGGTCGGAGTCAGAGCTCAGGAATCTGGGTCCCAGGTCAATCCTAGATAAACTACAGGGCTCCTTAACTTACTTCCCTAGGTTGACTGTGGGTATTTTTATCACGCTTGACAGGACTCCTTAAGCATTTCTTCAAAAGAGCATCCAGTCTTAACATCATCATTTGGTCTCATTTGTTTTAAGAAGCAGAATCAGGGTAAAAGCAATGATGGATGAGCCTCATTTTGGTGAATATGATCTTATTGAGCCAAGAATTCTGAGTCAATTGTCCTTGGAACCAACTGTCTATTGTTTTCATCTTCATCACAGCACTATGTCCAAATTCTGGAAACATATCTCCCTCCTAGCAGAAAAGAAGCCACCCAGGGCCACCAGATGCTTCCAGGCACTTGGCCGGCTTTGTCTGGTCTTCTATCCTTCCCCTCTCCCCAGCGTCAGTGGGCACTAAGGTGGCCAGGGTCTCTCAAGGAATCAGGATAAAACCGTCCAGAGGCCCGGAATCAGACTGTCCTCTCTGATCAGAAAAGTGTTTCCTGCCACCTCCCAGTGGGACGTGGGGTGTGGCTTGAGTCTGGTGCTTTCACGAGGAGCTTCCTAGACCTCTCTATGGGTGACAGAGAGAGAGTCTGGGGTGTGAAGAATGGAAATATAAACACTGAATACTCAAGGAGTCGGGCCAGCAAGCTGGTGAGGAGACTCCATCAAACTCAATATGAAAACATAGGCAGGCGTTTGGGGATGAATGACAGCTGAAGTCACACATTAGGAGGGAAGGAAGGACTCTCGTCTTCAGCAAATGACATAAATCCGGGGAGCCTCAGTTTCCTCACCTGAACAGTAGGAATGATGGAATCTACCTTGAGTATATATCCGAGGTCTTTGCGCAGCATGGAATCAGCCCCTGGCCTTCCTAGCTCTTGCTTTATTTTATTTTATTTTATTTTATTTTATTTTATTTTATTTTATTTTATTTTATTTTAGAGACCAAGTCTCGCTCTATTGCTCAGGTTGGAGTGCAGTGGCACGATCTTGACTTACTACAACCTCCTCCGCCTCCTGGGTTTAAGTGATTCTCATGCCTCAGCCTCCGGAGTAGTTTGGGTTTACAGGTGCATGGCACCACGCCTGGCTACTTTTTGTGTATTTAGTAGAGACAGGGTTTCGCCATGTTGCCCAGGCTCAACATGACTGTGCTGAAGTGATCTGCCCACCTTGGCCTCCCAAAGTGCTAGGATTACAGGTGTAAGTCACTGTGCCCGGCCTCTTGTTTTATGTTTGCTGTTCTCTCTGTAGGTGAGGCATTCTCATCACATTCCCTTCTTAAAATTCTACTGGTCCTTCAAATGCCAGCTCATATCCACACTGTATCTGACTCTGATCCAGAATCCCCTCCCCTTCTTTGACCCCTTGTGTATATCTCTCTTACAGTGCCGGTCATATTCTAACTTCTAATCATTTGTAGACTTGTCTGGGCATTTTCTCCCAGGAGGTCCCAAAGGACAGAGACCATCTTGCTCACCTTTGTTCCCACTCCAGCACCCAGAATATTTCAGTAAGGTTTTCCTGAGTTAAGTGGGAATGCAAAGTATTAGATTCAATACCACTACAATGGGAAAGTGTGTGAAGAACTGATAAAGTATACTATGCTCTGGAAATAGATCATTGAGTAATCAAAGCAAAACCTCTTGCAATATAGTATGTTTTTATATATTAAATTTTATATTATTTATATTTATATTATTAATGTATTTTTGTTATTCATTTTGTATATTAAGATTTACAGTATTCATATATATATATATATATATATATATATATATATATATATATATCTCTGCAACCCACCTTATTTCTAAAAAAATTTGGGCAGTCAGTGATCGTTAATAGTAGAGCACAATTTTCTTCCCTCCTTACCACACTCCCAGTAACTCAACCTTTTTTCCCACCTCCTTTTCCATAGTCCTTATCACCTTCCAATAAAATGAAGTTTTCTTAATTAGGATGTTGATTGTTCAACGTTTGTCTTTCCCACCAAAATGCAAGCTATTGCGGGCAGGGATCTTTGCGTGGGTTGTTCTTCACTGCATCCCAAGCAGCTAGAACAGAGTCTGGCATGTGGTAGGAGCGCAATAAACATTCAGCGAATGCAGGCAGGCGTGCGTGAACGCATGAATAATAAGTGTTCCTTTCAAGTACCAGAAAGACCGAAACCACACAGGAGCTGTCTCACCCTCAGAGATTTAAGACGACAGCAATGAGGCCCTCTGATGCCTTCTAAGTGAGCTTTACTTCAAAACAATTCATTTTCCAATAACCTGTCAAAAGCAAGTCCTACCTGAATATCCTTGACTATTTCCTCTGGATACAGATAATGCCGTCCTCCAATGGATCCTCCGCTCACCTGATGATTGGGTGAAACTGGCCAGAGAAAGCAGAGGGGTTTTGCCGGGTCATTGTAAATATGAGTCACGGCTGAATTTAAGCAACTTTGTGAACTCAGCAAAGTCCCCACCACCTGGACCATAAATTATAGCTATGGTTATTGACAAGATCCTTCTTTAATGGAGTTGGAACCTCCTTCTTAATCTAAATGTGGACTCAAATGAACGGTCAATTCACATAGAGCAATGTGACAAATCCAGGGGGCAAAGTATTATGCAATAGATTTGGGCACATGCGCACGTCTCTGCTACTTAGTCAACTTTCTTCTAAAGTTTCCCACTTTTCCCATTACCACAATCAAGATCAGATATCAGTAATGTTCTCCGCGTCCCATGCCCTTTCCACAGGGAGATGTCAAGGCCCAAGAGCTGGTCCCCCAAAAAAGCTGAAGGTCTTTGAAAAACAATGGGGACTCAGGCCCCGTGAGTGGTTTTGACTTTCTTTTCTTTTGAAAGTTGCATGTCAGTGTTTTCCAAATATTATACAAGAATGTCCATAACTTAATAATGGAGGAATGTTTTCGTTAGTCTATGTTGGTGAGATGCTTTCCTATGCGTTGGTTGTGTAAGTAAATGAGAACGGAAGGAAAGGAGGGAAGAGGCTGATCATCCTACCCCGTCTCCCACTCTGGGGGTCTCGGCGCTTCCAGCCTGGAGCGCGCCCGCGCGCGTCCGGAGGTGCAGGTTCCAGGGGCCCCCCGGGGTCGCCCGACTAGGCCACTTGCGCCCCGGGAGAGGGCCGCAGAGGTGGGAGCCCCTGACTTACCCGGGTCTGAGATGCGGAGAGCCGGGTGTGGAGCTGAGTGTGCGCCTGCCGAGCGCTGAGGCCACCGACAGCCCAGCCCCGGGGCGGCACCTTCTAAGGGCCTGAGCGCTGCGCGAGGAGCGGGGGCAGGCGGGGCCTCCCAGAGCCGCCAGGCGTCCCGCCCCACTCCGCCTACACTCATGGCCCAGCCCAGGGTCCCCCGGGACCACCCCACACCAGCCCCGGCCCAGCCGGGTCCTCCGCACACTGCACCCCAGATCAGCGCCTCCGCGTGTGAGGAAGCGCTTTGGATCCTGTCGGAGAGGCTCAAGGCCGGCAGAAGGTCTGCATTAGGATCGAGAAAGCCGACCCACCGACAGATCTACTTACCTTCCTGCGGGAGTTTGAGGTTGCCAGGGAGGAAGCTACTGCAGCCAGGGGAAAGGCCGTCTGGGAGACGCCCCACCCTCGGTCGTGACAGCCTTCAAATATCTCTGAACATAATCACTCCAAAGACGGCTCAACCTCTGCCCCTCACTCTTTTCAGCCTCGTCCCGCACCTCAGCTGTGGCCACACATCTATTCGGCAAACATTTATGAAGCACCTACTTACTGAGTGTGCAGCCCTGAGCTGGGGGTGCAGCTGTGGACTAGACAGGAGGGAGACCGGAGTGGCAGGCAGTAGCTGGAGGCACCCGAGCCTTGGCGCGCACACCCTAACGTCCTTGGGGCTTTTCAGTCTGTGCTGTCCTTTTCCAGGGAGCAAACCGTGCAATGATCCAGGTGACTTCCCAGCAAATTTCATAGCTGTAGCTCACGGGTTTGGCAGACAAGAGTGAGAAGGGGCAGTCCCCAAGAGACAATCCCATGAACCTTCTGGGGAATGGCGTCCAGGCTCCAGGTTCCTACTCTGCAGGTGGGTCGCAGAGGCAGGTTCCTGACCTAGGGCTAGAAGATATTCTCTAGCGTCACTGCCTCCATGGTCTTCCTTGGCAGATCACTTCTCCCTGGGCTTCGACCTCGGTGTTCTCATGGGGACGAGGGTGATTGGAGGCTCTCTGAGGGGTGTACCGATGTATCCTGTGCACCAGGCAGAACCAGCATTGCCCTGCAGTGTGGGTGCAAAATGAACCCACACAGCCACGTTGTCAAGTCCTGAAATATTCATAGCCTATGACATGAAATTGCACTGTGTGAAATCTATTTATTCTTTTTTTTTTGAGACGGAGTCTCGCCCTGTCGCCCCAGCTGGAGTGCAATGGCGCAATCTCGGCTCACTGCAATCTCCGCCTCCCAGATTCAAGCGATTCTCCTGCCTCAGCCTCCCGAGTTGCTGGGATTACAGGCGCCCGCTACCATGCCCCGCTAATTTTTGTTATTTTTAGTAAAGATAGAGTTTTGCCATATTGGCCAGGCTGGTCTCGAACTCCTGACTTCAGATGATCCACTCACCTAGGCCTCCCAAAGTGCTGGGATTACAGGCAAAATCCAAACTGAAATCCAGACTGAAATCTATTTATTCTAAGGATCAGAGCTGTAAAAAAATTCTTATGCATGTAAAAGTTCTTTGTATTTTTACTTACAATAACTAGAATCTAAACATGTAAAAATAGAAAAAAAGGTAATTATAGTACATATGATATTATTCTACATAGTAGAATAGTATATGGAGTCCTTAAAATAATGTTTACAAATAATTTATAACAACATGGGGCTGGGCATGGTGGCTCACACCTGTAATCCCAGCACTTTGGGAGGCCAAGGCGGGTAGGTCACCTGAGGTTAGTAGTTCAAGACCAGCCTGGCCAACATGATGAAACCTGTCTCTACTAAAAACACAAAAATTTAGTTGGGCGTGATGGTGGGCACCTGTAATCCCAGGTACTTGGGAGGCTGAGGCAAGAGAATCACTTGAACCCAGGAGGCAGAGGTTGCAGTGAGCCAAGGTCATGCCATTGCACTCCAGCCTGGGTGACAAGAGTGAAACTCTGACTCAAAACAAACAAAAAACCAACGGGGAAGATCTTTATATTATCATGCTAAGTGAAAAATACAAAAACAGAAAACAAAACAAAACCCCCCACAAAACCCAAGGCCCTAAATTGTAAATATGAGATGCCAGGCAATATTTCAAAAGTCTATAAGGAAGCACGCCACCATGTTAACATTGTCTATTAGTGGTAGGCCTATCGGGGATTTATTATCTTATTTATGCTACTTCATGTTTTCCTTCCTTTTTTGTTTTGCAACAACTCTGTATTAGTCTGTTCTCGCACTGTCACAAAGAACTGCCTGAAACTGGGTAGTTTATAAAGAAAAAAGGTTTAATTGATTCACAGTTCAGCATGGCTGAGGAGGCCTCAGGAGCTTACAATCATGGCCGAAAGCAAAGCAAACATGTCCTTCTTTACATGGCAGCAGGAGAGAGAAGTGCAGAGCAAAGTGGAAGGAAAAGTCCCTTATAAAACCATCAGATCTCGTGAGAACTCACTCACTATCATGAGAATGGCATGGAAGAACCGCCTCCATGATCCAATCACTTCCCACGAAGTCCCTCCTGCAACACGTGGGGATTACAATTTGGATTACAATTCAAGATGAGATTTGGGTGAGGACACAGCCAAACCATATCAAACTCTATGTACTTTAATATTTAAGAAAAATTACATAAACTTTATGTGAAAATTCCCTGGATTTTTCACCTCAAGGTCATGCTGTACATATACAGTATCCTCCTGCCTACCTCTCCAAATGGATAATGGATTGAAGCAAAAGGCTTGTCCCACAAAGCATTGATGTGTAACCCTCTTAGTAACAATGTATAGACCAGGTAAACATGTGTGGAGCAGCCCAGATCAGCTGGAGGGAGCATTATTTCCATCAGAGTGTGGAGCAATGCCTGCCCACCTGTCACCTGGTTATGGTGAAGACAGTATGAATGGAAGCACTGCCAGAAACTAAAGGCTTATGTAAGTGATGCTGTTCTTATGTCTCCTCTTCCTCTCTATCCCACATGTGATGAATTATTTTATTATGATCATGCTGTGGTTATTATTTTCTTTTTGAAACGATAAGACATGATTACAGATGAGAAAGAGTGTATTTTGTAATCCTTGATGAACTTGAAATGGTTTCCTCCTTTTTTCCCTTTTTTCTTCTTCCTTCTCCCTTCACTCTTTCATTTTCGCCTCTCTCCATTTTATAGGTATGATTGATCTTGAAATAATGATAACAGAACCATAGCCTACATAGTCCTTGGGTCACTTCTGTCTCTATTTCTCTTTCTTCCTTCCTCTTTTTCTCTTGGTCCCTTTGCTAGAGGAGCATGGCTTCCTGCCTCTCTCAGTGGGTTTATCTTCATTTTCCATGAGCTCCCACCTGAGTGCATATGACATCAAAGCCAAAGCTCCAGCCACTTCTCATCCTTTCTTAGGAAAACCTCAAGTCTTAACTTGAAAGCTGAATATCCTGCTTTTGTTCCTAACTCTGCTCATGGGATAATCGAGGAAGAAAGGCTCAGCCTGTTACCAGAAAGGACAGATCTGCAGTGCAACCCATCTAGTATGCAGGGTCATGTGCACGGTTCTTTACTCTTCTCTCTGGCTGCCCTTCAGTTGGTGTCCAGATGCCCCTGTCTTAGCCGGGGGACATTCCTTGCCCTTTGGCCCCTCTTTTGTTGCCTTTTTCTTTTTCCTTAGACAAGGTCTAACTCGCTGCCCAGGCTGGAGTGCAGTGGTGCGTTCATTGCTCATTGCAACCTCGAACTCCTGGCTCAAGACATTCTCCCAGTTCAGCCTCCTGAGTAGCTGGAACTACAGTTGTGCATCACCATGCCTTGGCTAATAAAAAAAACTTTTTGTAGAGACAGGAGTCTCAGGCTGGTCTCGAACTTCTGGCCTCCAGTGATCCTCCTGCCTTGGCCTCCCAAAGTGTTGGGGTTATGGGCATGAGCCATTGTGCCTTGCCCTTTGTTGTTTTTTCAGTCCTTTACCCTATGGTTTCTACTATCCTCAGGGACAACTCTCATTTCCCTGGGGCTTCTGGATCTTCAGCAAGACACACCCCTAAAGGCAAACAATCTTTAGCAGCAGCAGAGCATAAACTGAGTGCTGTTATGTTAAAAGCAAAATATTTCCCCCCCCATGAGAAAGTCTAAGGGGAGCAAGGGCCCTGAAGTCCCCATCCTGCCCCCCCAGTGACAGGTGATAGGGAACAGAATGACGAAAGAGACCCCACCCAGCCACCTGGTGTGTCAACCCCCTCACCCAGCGCTGTCCACAGGTCAGTCCCCATCCCACACGGTGGCTTACCACATCCATATCTTATGAGAGCCATTTGTTGCTCCCCAGTCTCTTCTGTCCCCCTTCTTTGACCAACATTTCCCTGTCTGATTTGCTTGGTCATAGGTGGCCTGTGTCAGTTTCCTCCCAGGACTCTCTTTGCCTGGGAATAAGTGCTATATGTGAGAAGCGTCCCTCCCAACTGCTGCGTGCGGCCTCCTGGCATTCTCCTAAGACTTCCTAGAGGATTGCTCTGGTTCCAAAAAGAAACCAGCCACAACCTGTTTGGAGCCCTGCAGGATGTTCCAGCTCACCAACTTCATTCCCCACTACTCTGCCCCTCTAGCGGAGCTTCTAGACCAGCAACCAAGGTGCCTCCATTCGTTATACATGACTCACCTTTCCCCCTTCCAGACCCTTCTTTATGGGTCTAGCCTCTGTTTCCAGCTTTACACAGCACAGGCTGATGCCTGCCACCGAATGGGACCCAGGACTTTTTCAAACCTCAGCCCCCAGCAAAGGTCTGAGAATGGGCACCCTGACCAGCTCTAAGCCTCTAGGCATAGGGTCTATTTGTTTACTTTAATTTTGAATTCACTTTTAAGATTTAAGAATTGAGAGCTCTCATATTCAACAAAATTCAGGGGATCTAGAAACATCATGCCCACTTTTGGCAGAGTAGCCAACTGGCAGAAACTGATGCTGACGCTGTCAGCTTCCTATACAAAACGCAAACCAGAGTTTACCACAGGCCCCGCTACTCCACATTCTCCTCCACAAGGACACTCAGCAGGCTCCTGTGCTGAACGGCCTGCCTGGTTCTGTAGGTGTAGGGTTTGTCACTCTGTTCCAGGACCTACTTTCCGCAAAGCGCCTTACCTGGCTGTTTCTTTCCTTGGCATACCTGAGAACTCCTTTCCTCATTGAATTGCTTTGACCTTGCTAATTAGTTGTGTTACAAGTGCTTTTTGGCTATGTCAGCTATGTATGTTCTGTTTATCATTTTAGAGCATTGGTTATTAATTTTTTCAGATTCTTCTTGGGAATTTGAGAAAAAACTATGGCTCTCCTCCACTATCCTGCCCCCGCCCATCCCAATGCACACATGTGCAACATTTGTTCTACAATTCAAGAGCTCTCTAGACCCCTGATATGTTGGCAATTGGTGGCTGCCACATTAGGAACCCCTGATTTAGGGGAAGGACTGTTTTTTCCATTAGACAAACTCAACTGCATAGCATCAATTTCATGGGTCTCTACTGTGCACTGTGCCCAAAAAATGCCACTGAGTGCTGCCTGACTGGTGGGTAGTAAGACCGTCCATTAATGTGGTCATTTAGGCTGCTTCTGCCCAGGTCTTGGGGTCATTGGCACTAATTCACAGCACCCTCAAGTCACCCAGGGAAGATGAGATGCAGTTGGCTATAGATCCACAGGTTCGGGCATTACAACTGCCCTTGCAGTTGACAAATAACCACAACCTTCACATGGTTATGAAAAGAGCACAAATCCAATTAAGAAAGCTTTACCGAAAGAAATAACACTGTTCCCACCCCCTCTGTCACTCCCCACCTGCTTTTTGTCCCAGAATAATGCTGTGCTGATAGGAACATGGATAAATTAATTACAGTCTGGAATGTTATTCATGGGTAGGAGAAAACACTAAATCTTCTCGCACAATGTTTGACATTTAAAGATAAACATTGCCTTTATGTTTTTTTTAAACCTCAATCAACCTAGTTTACGCAGACATAGGTATAATCCTTTTAAATGCTGTGGATTTTTAAATTGCAAAGGTAACAATATGCTGAGTGTTTTACCCAGTCAGAGAACCAGGAGATGCAGGAATGAGATTAGCATCTATTTAGTTCCTTGCATATTTGATATTATTTTGGTGTACCTCCAATTCCTGATAACATAGAAGCACTCTTGTGACTGAAGTCCCTGAAATGGAAGGACATTGGTAACCCTGAATTTAAAACAAGCACAGGCAGCCTCTGTGGGAATGTGTGTGAAGGTCACTTTCTAGAAACAGGGCGGTCCATAGCCATTGCCATGGTTTCTGCGTCATTTCAACCAGAACCTTAGGCCTGGAAGTCTGGATGGATGTGGGTTGGCATGGTCCTCTATGGGCATTAAATGAATAAATGGATATAACAGAGGTGGTGTCTGGCATGACTCAAAGAAGGATGAGAGGAAACATATTCAAATGAAATTTTTAGAAAAGCAAATTTCAAAAAAAATGCTTAAGTATAAAGTATTTTGATGACAACCATGATTTTCAAATTGAATCCTTATTCTAAGTAATGATCTAATCTGAACTTAGACCCCTTTTCTTAAGTTTTTTCTCAATAAGCCTTTGATGTCTAGTCAGTTCAATTCAGTATTTACTGAGTCCCTATATGGATAGGGTATAGGGCATGAATCAAATGCATGTCCAGAATTGCCCACAATGCAGAGCAGAGCTGAAATGCCTAACACCCCTCCTCTCACCAACACACCCCCCACCCATATCTCCAAAGACTTCCCGGCAGAAGTGATCTCTGCCTGCTGGGACAGATGTATAGACTCCAACAGCAGCAAGGTGGCCCCTCTGACTACTGCCTTGGGATCCACATTGCTCTTAGAACTATTCCTCTTTTTTCATCCCTGAGGCCCCCACCAAAGCTCAGCCTGAATCAATTTTTTTCTAGGAATCTGACACGTTTCCAGGCTGATTTCCTAACCTAGTCAGACCCTCTTCCATCTGTCTTTGGGTGGTTCATTTTCTACTTCATTTTCCACCTCACATGTTGGCCATTGATGACCACATCAGCTCTTCTATGCTATAAGCTCCCAAGGAACAAGTTCTATCAAATGATTGGCCTTTCAGCTCTCTACTGTGACCAGAAAGTTGCCTGGTACATAAAAAGGGGTTCACAGGTATTTCTCATGTGGATAACTGGTTACTCATCTATCCATGATTTGGGGGATCTCCCACTTCCTGGACTAATTGTAAACCACATTGTACCACCTAGGGGTGCCTGAGCACAACAGAGCTAAGTGAACATTTCATCAGTCTAATTGAATTCAGTGGAATGTTGGGGCCTGGAAATTTGGACTAGGAAGGTAAGCAGGAGGAATAAGTGTGAATGACAGTATCTAAATTAAAATCTGTTGCCATGAAAGATCAGACCTTTTCTCCTCTGATTTGTCCTTCTAGAAATCACAAGATGCCCAAAGAATCATAAGCAATGGGTAACTAGGCAAGGGAATTATCTTTGATAAATGCCATGATTGCTCAGTGTCCCATTTCTCTTGGAAAGAAGAGTGACCCAAAGACTAAACTGAGATGGGGGTCTGCAGCTAGTCTTCCATCTACTAAACCTGAGCTGAAGTACTTTGAGCTCTTTATTTCTTGTTTATCTCATTTGTCACTCAGATGAGAAGAATGCCCGCTCTGTTTGACTCAGTGTCAGTGTGATGAAGTAAAATAGCTTCTTTAAATCCCTCTGCAACAAGGCAGTGAATTGAAAATAAGAAAAATAGGGAAGAACATTCTGGGCAAGACAGCTCAATGAGTTCATGCTTTGATCCATCTCTCAGCTCTGAACACAAAGCCATGACAGGCAGGTATAAAAATAGAAAGCTAAAAAGGGATGTCTGGATTAACAGAAGCAGAAGAGACACTGCCAGAAGTGTCTGACCTACTGGGCTCTTTGTCTAAAATCAGCAGGGAGTTTGGCCTCTGCTGGGCAATCCCAAGACGTCCCGCCCAAGATGGCAGACAGGAACCAAGTACTTGCTTAAAGTCAGGAACTAGGGTGGGGCCCCGAAAGAAAGTCATAGTGCCTCACTGCTGCCTAGAGACCAAGGTTTTAGAAAAATAAGGTTGAGGGGCCAAGATGGCCGATTAGATGCAGTTGCAGTCCGCGGCACTCATGGAGAGGAATGAAAACTGCCCGTGAATTCAGCACCTTCTACTAAAATATCCAGATTCTCAGTCCCACTCGGACTGACTAGGCAGACAACTAGACCCATGGAGAATGAAGAAAAAGCAGACTGGGAAAACGGTCCACCTGAGAGCAACACGGAGCCAAAGGAACCCCCAACCCCAGCAAAGGGAAGTGGTGACACCACCTGGAAAACCATGCTTCTCCCATGGATCTCTGCAACCCGCAGATCGGGAGATCCCGTTATGAGCCCGTGCCACCAGGGCCTTGGGTCAGACACACAGAGCTGTGCAGAGTCATGGCAGAGCCGCTACTCAGGCACACACAAAGGCCCTGGAGTTTTACATACTCCAGCCCAAGGAATCCCAGCAAGGCAGGGGATCCACTCATATATTCCCCTAAGAAGAGAGCTGAATCCAGGGAGCCAGCCAAACAGCATTGCTCTCCAGGCCCCGTTTACACAGTACTTCACAAGTTAAGGCCCACTGGAATTTCTGCCAGCCAGTGGTGACAGCCTGGAGTCAGGCTGAGATGGACCGAGCTCTCGTGGGTAAAGGCAGTCACCATCTCTGCAGTTCAGTTGACTCAGCCATTCTCACCTACCAGCTCCGGGGAGTCCAGGCAGTCCAGACGAGGAGGAATCTCCCACAACCTAGCACAGGCGCTGTGCCAGATCGTGGCCACACTGCTTCTTTAAGTGGGACCCAGATCCAATCCTCCTCACTGGGTGGGGCCTCCCTGTGGGAATTTCAGCAGCTCCAGCCAGGGTTATGTGGACAAAACTCTGCTCTCTCCTGGGATGGAGACCCCCATGGGAAGGGGTGGCCAACGTCGCTGCAGTTCAGTGGACTCAGTCTTCCCAGCCTGCTGGCTCTGGAGAGTTCAGGCGGTCTGAATGAGGAAGGGTCCCCTCAACGCAGCATACCTGCTACACTTGCTCTACCAAAAAGCAGCTAGACTGCTTCTTTAAGTGGGCCCCCCTGATCCCGTTTCTCCTGACTGGGTGAGACCTCCCGATAGGGGTCTCCTGACACCTTCTACAGGAGAGATAAGGCAGGCAACATGTCAGTACATCCCTGGGATGGAGCTCACAGATAAAGGGACAGGCTGCCATCTTGCTGTTTTGCAGACTTCACTGGTGATACCTTCAGGTATGGGAAAAACCAAGGCAACTAGGGTCTGGAGCAGACCCTGAGCAAACCACAGCAGCCCTATGGAAGAGTGACCTGACCGATAAAAGAAAAACAAACAAACAGAAAGCACCACCAATAACATCAACAAGGAAAACCTCATTTAAAGGTGAGCAACCTCAAAAATCAAAGGTTGATAAGCCCACAAAGATCAGAATCAATACAAAAACGATGGAAACTCAAAAAGCCAGAGTGCCTCTTCTCCTCCAAATGACTGCAACACCTCTCCATTAAGGGCACAGAACTGGGCTGAGGCTGAGATGGCTGAAATGACAGAAGTAGGCTTCAGAAGGTGGGTAATAATGAACTTCACTGAGCTAAAGAAGCATTTTGTAACATTATAAAGTGGGGAAATGACATGAACAGATACTTCTCAAAAGAAGACATTCATGCAGCCAACAAATAAATGAAAAAAAGCTCAACATCACCCATCATTAGAGAAATGCAAATGAAAACCACAGTGAGATACCATCTCACTCCCCTCAGAATGGTTATTATTAAAAAATCAAGAAACAACAGATGCTGTTGAGGTTGCAGATAAAAATGAATGCTTTTACACTATTGGTGGGAGTACAAATTAGTTCAACCATTATGGAGGACAGTGTGGCAATTTCTCAAAGATCTAGAGGCAGAAATACCATTAGGTCCAGCAATCCCATTACTGGGTATATATAGCCTTCTATTATATGTATATAATAGGAATACAAATCTTTATGTTCTAAAGATACATGCATATGTTCATTGCAGCACTATTCATAATAGCAAAGACATGGAATCAACCTAAATGCTAGACTGGATAAAGAAAATGTGGTTCATATGCACTATGGAATACTATGCAGCCATAAAAAGAAAACAGATTATGTCCTTTGCAGGGACATGGATGGAGCTGGAAGCCGTTATCCGTTATCCTCAGCAAACTAATGCAGGAACAGAAAACCAAACACTGCATGTTCTCATTTATACGTGGGAGCTGAATGATGAGAACACATGGCCACATGATGGGGAATAACACACACTGGGGTCTGTCAAGGAGCAGGGAGAGAGAGCATCAGGAAGAATAGCTAATGGATGCTGGGCTTAATACCTACATGATGGGTTGATCTGAGCATTTTGTAACCAAATGTACCTGTAATTTATGATCCAATTCAAGTTGAATTTTTTATAAAAGATAAAGGAAAGATTAGGATTATGTTTTTACATAGAAATTACAATTGTTTCAGTACCATTTGTTGACAAGCCTAATCTTTCTCACTAAATTAAGCTTAGAATAGTACAACCAGTTAAGCCACCATTTCAAAATAAAAAGGCAAACTAAAGAGATTTTCAGAATTTCATAGATAAAGACAATTAACATTTGCTAAAATGTATCCTATTAATACTAACGGTTGTACTTCAGTCATAAGAAAAGAGGACAGAAGGGAATGTGTGAAAGTCAGTATTAAATGATAGTCAATTAAAAATAAAATTAAACATTTGAAAGAATAATAATCACTGAAACTGATAAATAATGTTAACATTTTAATAGCCATTAAATTCACAAAATAATAATAATTAGTTTTAGAATTTTTTAAAGAATAAGATGAGTTAAATGGGTGAAAGTTCAATAGATTAAGACAGTTTTCTGAGTCCTTGATGTGATTGGGAAGAAGACAGAAATATTTAACAACTACAGATTTTGTATGAAATTCATAGTTTACTAAGTGCACTAAAATTTTAGATAATTACAAAAAGGATATAAGTAATCTACAAATTGTAAAGCAGCAAAATTATTTTATTTGATGTAAATAAACGGGAATGTAGAATGTTTTCTTACACCAATGAGAAACAGAAGGGAAAAATTATTTAAGAGAAAAAGTTGTTAAATAGAAATCAAAATGTAACATGGTAAAAATATATGCCAGTACATCAATAATCATAATATCTTTAAGCAGAATAAGCACACAAAAGACTAGAATGATTACATTGAATAACAAAATAAAATCTAATTATATGCTGCTTACAATATATATATTTGAAATAAAACCAAATTGAAAAGTTGAAAATTAAGTAATTAAAAAATACTAAGCAAAGGCTAACCCACAGAAATCTAAGGTAGCAATATTAACATAAGCAAAGTAAAAATTCAGTTGATTAATAGTATACAAAGATCACTCAATTTAATAAAAGGAAACAATCTGCTAGGTAGATATTACAATTATGGGTATGTACTTATCTATACAGACTCAACAAATATAAAGCAATCTGGGCAGATTTATAAGACATTGATATATTTATCTATCTTATCAATTCCCTTAAGGGGAACTGAGTTGTAGGGAGACGTTTAACACGTTTCTCTCAGCAACTGATAGATCTGCCCGCCCCAACATAGTAAGCATATAGAATATTTCAGTAATGAAATTAACAAAGTTCGTTAAATATATATAGAGAGAGAACACTACACCCAACCAATAGACAATATAAATTTTTTTAGCAAGTGTTCATGGAACATGTTTTACAATTTGGTCATGTACTAGGTCATGAAAGAAGTCTCAACAACATTTTAAATATTAGTTTTACATACATGCTTGACTCTATGATCAAAATGCAGTTAGGTTATAAATCAGCAATAAATTTATGGTCAATAAATCTTCACATATCTGAAAACCAAAAACCAAGTACATACCTACTTAACCCATTGGTTAGAGAAGAAAACATTTTAGAAACATAAAAAACTAAATGCCATAGAAAATACTATATATGAAAGTTTCTGGGATGCAGCTAACATGGTTCTTAGAGGTAAATTGATAGCATTAAATGAATTTTTGAAAAGAAAAATGATAGAAAATAAGTTTAACTCAAAAAACAAAGGAGACATATGAAATAAACTAAAGAAAGTAGATTAAACAAAATTTTAAAAACAAAATTAGCAAAAAAGAAAATGATACAGGAGATAAGAGCTACTAGATGAAAAGCTACTCAAGGAACACAGTTTGAACATTTTAATGAGATGTATATTTTTCCAGAAAAAAATATAAACTTCCAAAGTCAATTTATGAATAAATAGAGTTTCATCATAAAACTGGAATCTATAAAAAGTATCAGTTCAATAGATGGATTTACTAACATATTAGACCACAGCTGAAGAAATTATTTATGAATTAGAATGTAAGTCAGTTAAAAATATTCAGGGTGAAACACAAGAGAAAAAATAATGAAAAATACAAAAAAAAAAAAGAGTATAAGAGATGTAAGGAAAAGGATTAAGAGAAGTGCAGTTAGAGGCTGAGAAGTACAGAAGAAAGTAAACAGAGCATAAGTGATATTTGAAGAGATAGGTACTGAGAATTTTCCAAAACTGATTTTTTAAAATGAAGCCACGGGTGAAAGAAGTATTTAAAATTTCAAGCAAAATTACTTTAAGGAAAATCAAACTTTCTTAGGTGCATCATATTAAAATGCTGAAAACAAAAAATAAAGAGAAAATCTTAAAATCAGACAGAGAGGAAAAAGATATATAGGAATCACCAGTAAGATAGATACTGCATCTCATTTCTCAAAAGAAAGATTGAATACTATAGAAAATTGAATGACATCTTTAAAGTGCTGAAAGAAAATAACCACCCACCTAGAACTCTACACCTAATGAAAATATCGTTTAAAAATGAAGGCAAAATGAAGACTCTAATAATTCAAGGAGCATTCTGTAATCCCTAATGTTTTAACTAAAATAATGACAGAATGTATAAATAATTAATAATGGGAAAATATGAAACAAAGAAAAATACTTCATTAATCTAAAAAGGATAAGAAATAATAGGTACATAGACAAGTGTAACAAACAGAAACATTACAGAGTTTGTAGAACTGTGAGGAGAAATAGATGAATCCACCATTCAACACTACTTTAACAGAAACGGACAGATACAGCACGCTAAAAATCAGTGCAAACATAGTTGAATTCAGTAGCACCATCAATCAACTGGATCTAATTCATCTAAAACTTCATCCAACAACAGCAGAATACACATTCTTCTCAAACTCACATGGAACACTCACCAAGACAGACCGCATTCTGCATCATAAAATACACTTGGCAAATTTAGAAGAATCAAAATCACCCTATGTCTGCCCTCAGACCACAATGGAATGAAAACTAGAAATCAATGACAGAAAGATAACGGGAAAAATCCCCAACTACTTGGAGGTTAAACAATACACCTAATAATACATGAGCCAAAGAAGAAATCTGAAGGTAAATTTTAAAATATTTTAAACTAAATGAAAATAAAAATATATCTTGTCAAAATTTGTGAGATGCAGCAAAAGCAGTATTTAGAGGAAAAGTTGTAGCATTAAATGCATATGTTAGAAATGAGAAAAGTTCTAAAATTAACAATCAGCTTTCAGCATGGAAAACTGGAGAAAGAAGAACAACTTAAACCTAAAGCAAATAGAAAAAAAAAGAAATAAGAAAAATTAATTAAAAATAGGAAATAAGTGAAGAAAATCGACAAATCCAAAAGCTGGTTCTTTGAAAACATCAATAAAATTGACAAACTTCTAGTCAGGCTAAGAACAAAAAACAGGAGACACAAATTACCAATATTAGATATGAAAGAGAGTCATCACTACTGATTACATGAACGTCAAAATGATCACTTAAAAATACTGAAAACAACATTATGCCCACAATTTTGAAGAACCTTGATGAAATGGACCAATTCTTTGAAAGACCCAAACTGCGAAAACTCACACAAGGAAAAATAGATCTGAATAGGCCCATATTTGTTAGATAAACTGAATCAATAATTAATAGCCTTCCAAAAAGAAATCACCAAGCTAACATGGTTTCCCTGGTAAATTCTATCTAACACCTTTAAAATAAATGATTATTAGTTCTCTGTAGTCTCTTTCAGAAAATAGAAGCAGAGGAAACACTTCCTAATTCATTATATGAGGTTAACATTATCCTAATACCAAGAGCAGACATTACAATAAAGACAAAATACAGACTAATATCTCTAATGAATGTAGATGCAAAAATTCACAACAAAATATTAACAAATCAAATACAATAATGTATATAAAGAATTATACATCACAAACAAGTGAGATTTATTTCAGGTATGGAAGGCTGGTTTAACATTTGAGAATCAGTTAATGGAACCCACCACATCAACAGGCTGAAGACAAATAATCATATGATCATATCAGTTGATGAAGAAAAAGCATATGACAAAATCCAAAACCATTCATGATGAAAACTCTCAGCAAACTAGGAATTCAACTTCATAAAGCACATCTACAAAATCCTACAGCTAACATCATTCTTGATGGTGAGAAACTGAATGTTTTCTCCCTAAGATCAAGAATTAACCAAGATGTCCCCTCTCACAACTCTTATTCAACATTATACTGGAAGTTCTAGCTTGTGTTAAAAAATAAGGAAAGGAAATAAAAGACATACAAGTTGGGAAGGAAAAAATAAAACTGTCTTTTCCATAAATGACATGTTTGTCTATTTAGAAAATCCCAAGAATTAACTAAAATTTCTTAGAATTAATAAGTGATTTTATTAGTTTGCTAGGACTGCCAATAACAAAATACAACAGACTGGGTGAGTTAAATGACTTTAAATTTATTTTCTCATAGTTTTGGAGGCTAGAAGTTCAAAGTCAGGGTGTCAGCAGGTTTGATTTGTCTGAGGTCTCTCTCCTCTTGCAGATGGTCACATTTCTGCTGTGTCCTCACATGGTTTTTTCTCTGTGTGTGAAAATCCCTGGTGTCTCTCTGTGTCTGTCTCATCTTCTTAGAGGGACACCAGTCAGACTGAATTAGGGTCCACCCTAGAGGCCTCATATTAACTTAATTACCTTTTTAAAGTCCCTATCTCCAAATACAGTCACATTCTAGGGTACCGGGGATTAGGGTTTCAACACATGAAATTTGTGGAGGGACAAATTCAGTCCATAATAGTGATTATATCATAGCAAGGTTGCAGAATACAAGGTTGGTATAGGAAAGCCAATAGCTTTCTTATATACTATCAATGAACGATAAGAAATACAAATTTAAACACACAGTATCATTTACAATAGTCCCAAAGAAAGACATTAATTCTCAGGTACAAATCTACAAAAACACATACAGGATCTATATGCAGAAAACTATGAAACTCTGATGAAAGAAATCAAATCAAAAGAAAATAAATGGAAAGGTATTTCATGTCCATGAATTAGAAGACTCAATGCTGTTTAAGAGACAATTTGCTGTAACTTGATCTATAGATTCAACATAATCTCCCCAAATTCAGCAAGCTTGTGCATATCAACAAACTGATTCTAAAGTTTATATGAAAAAGCAAAAGACATAAAATAGCCAATACAATATTGAAGAACAGAGTTGAAGGCTAACGCTACTGACTTCAAGACTTAATATAAAGCTCCAGCAAGAAAGACAGCACAGTACTGGTGAAAGAATACACACTTAGGTCAGTGGAATAGGATAGACAGTCCAGAAAAGGACTCACACAACTGTATTACAGTCAACTATCTTTGATAAAGAACCGAAGACAATTCAATGGAGTGAGGGCAGTCTTTTCAACAAATGGTGCTGTAACAATTGGACAGCCGTGTACAAGAAAACAAATCTAGACACAGATCTTACACTTTTCACAAAAACTAACTGAAATAGATCACGGATCTCAATGTAAAATACAATACTTTAAGACTTCCAGAAGAAAGAAAAAAGCAAAAAATCAATGTAACCTTGGATTTAGTGATGAGTTTTAAAATACAATGCCAAAAAGCATGATTCATGAAAAAAAAATTATGTTATACTTGATTAAAATTAAAATATTATGTTCTGTGAAAAATACTGTTAAGAGAATCAAAAGACAAGCCACAGACTGGGAGAAAATATTTGCAAACCACCTATGTGATACAGGACTTGCATCCACAATACACAACTCTTAAAACAACAAGAAAGCAAGTAATGCAATTTTAAAATGGGCGAAAAATCTGAAGAGACATATCACCAAGGAAGATTCATAGAATGGCACATAAAAAGATGTCCATCATAATTTGTGGCTGGGCACAGCAGCACCAGCTGCTCAGAAGGCTGAGACAGGAGGGCTCCTTGAAACCAGGAGTTCGAAGTTATTGTAGGCTATGATGTGCCTGTGAATTGCCACTGCACTCCAGACTGGACAACATAGTGAGACCTCATCTTTAAAATAAATAAACAAATGAATAAATAATTAATTTGTCATTAGAGAGTTCCAACTTAAAACAATAGCAAGATGCCACTACACACCCATAATAATGATTAAAATCCAAACACCTGACAATACCAAATGATGGCAGAGATGCAGAGCAACGGGAACTCTCGTGCATTGCTGGTGGGAATGCAGAATGGTGCAGCCACTTTGAAAGACAGTTTGGTTGCCTCTTACAGAACTAAATATAGTCTTACTACAGAATTCATCTGTTGTGCCCCTAGATACTTATCCAATTGATTTGAAAACTTATGTTCACATTAAAAAATCTGCATGTAAATGTTTAAAGCAGATTTATTCATAATTGCCAAAAACTGGAAGCAACTAAGATTCTGTTCAACAGCTAAATGAATAAACAAGCTGTGGTACATCTATACAGTGGAATGTGGAATATAATTCTGCAAGAAAAATAAGTGAGTATTGAGCTATGAAAAGATATGGAGGAATCCTAAATGTATACTGCTAAGTGAAAGAGGTCAGTATGCAAAGGCTACATATTATATGATTCCAATTATATAATAGTATGGAAAATGCAAAACTGTAGATACTGTAAAGTGATCAGTGAGTTACAGGGTTAAGGTGGAGGGTAGAGGATGAATAGGTGAAGTGCAGGGGATTTTTAGGGCAGTAAGATTATTGTAATGTGAAATTTTAGGGCAATAGAATTATTAAAATTATGGATATAAGATATTGGGTTGCATTACCTATGGAACAAAACGTGAACCTTAATGAATGCAAATTTTGAAAAATCATTTAAGAGGTTGGGGGATCCCAGGAGAGAATGCAGACCATGACAAGAGAATTTAACTGTATTACAAACGTAGGTAACAGTCTCACTGAAGGGATGGGTCAGGGAGGGGAAGAGATATTGACCAAAGTATTTTGGAAATGAGTGCAGTCTATAAGACTAAAGGCAAAGGGAACTGCATGTGAGCACTGTATTCTAGTTGATAAAATTGTTTCCCACAGGAGTACCGGTTAACAATTCTGATATTGCCATGTGTGTATAATGGATTGGAACAATTACATGAATGACGGCAGATGGTAGAAGCCAGGTTTCTCACCACCAGAGTGGCCGTTTATCAAGAAGCAGGAGAAAGAATGATTCATGCAGTGACGGATTTGAGTTGGAGATAGCAGTGTGAACTCAGATTTAGCACAATAGAGAGAGAGGCTGATGGTTATCTATAGAAGTATTTATAGATACGCATATATTCATAATTTAGTATAAACATGTATGTTTCTTGCTCTGTCCCTGAGAGGGCCTGAAAGAAATGACATCCCAGTAACAGCAAACATGCACAGCACCGCATCTTGGTTTCTTTTTGTTTGTTTGTTTTTTTGAGACGGAGTCTCCCTCTGTGCCCAGGCTGGAGTGCAGTGGTGTGATCTCAGCTCACTACAAGCTCTGCCTCCCGGGTTCACGCCATTCTCCTGTCTCAGCCTCTTCGAGTAGCTGGGACTACAGGCGCCCACCACCACGCTCGGCTAATTTTTTGTATTTTTAGTAGAGTCAGGGTTTCACCGTGGTCTCGATCTCCTGACCTCATGATCCTCCCGCCTCGGCCTCCCAAAGTGCTGGGATTACAAGCGTGAGCCACTGCGCCGGCCCTTGGTTTCTAGTACTATTCTCCACTTAAAGGAACCAGGACTCCTTGGAGAAATGGCTGATTCTAGGACTGGGACAGAAAGTATCCAAGATGAGCCTAGAGCATCTGCTAGTGCCAGAAAGTAAGGAGGTGCTCAAAAACAAAACAGAACCAAACAAAACATCCGATGGGGTTAGTCAAAGGAGCACAGATGCCACCTAAAAGAGTTCCCAGTGGCCAAAGCTGGAACACTTTGTGGTAACAAAGTGAGTATTGGATTATTGCCTACAGTATAAAGTAAATATGCATGATATAAATAAGTGATTAAATATATTAATAAACGTGGAAGCAGAGACAAATCTCTCATACAGAAGAATTCCATATATTTTACATAGATACTCTATCTTCAAGAAGAGAGAATCAAACTCCTCACTCCTTCAGTGTGAGCTGTACATAGTGACTTCCTCCCAAAGTGTACAATATAGAACAGGGGAGAAAAAGAGGAAATTTACACTGGAGGAGCCTGACAAGCGCCACTCAGGCAGGCGACCAAGGCTAACTCATAAATCATGCTGACAGTAGGTACGCTTGATATCACGGGATGAAAACAGCATTTCACCTCTGCGATTTTCCTCCCAATAACCTACAACCCCAGTTTTCTCATGAGAAAAACATCAGGCAAATTCCATTAGTGGGACACTCTACAAAATAACTAAGCAGTCCTAGGAACCCTCAATGTATCTGAAGAAGGAAAGTCGGAGAAACTGCCACAGACAGTAGGTGCCTAAAGAGACATGACAACTAAATCTAATGTGGGATTCTGGAACAGAAGGAAAAGACATTAAGTAAAGACTTAAGAAAAGCAAAATTATGAACTTTTGTTAATAACGTATCATTATTTGTTCCATTGTAACAAATGTAACATACAAATGTAAGATATGGATAACAGGGCAAACTGGATGTGAAGTATATTGAAACTCTCTGTGCCATCTTCTCAATGTTTCCAAAAATCTGAAACTGTTGTAGCAAATAAAATCAATTTTAAACAGTTTGAAAAAGCAAACTGCTCACTACTACATAAAAAAAAGCAGAGTCTCTTGAGTATAAAAATGAGCAGAAGAAGCCAGACACAGCCTGCAAGCTCCAACTCCATTCATAGAGTTTGTAAACTGGCAGCGATGGTGTGAGAGCTTAGGAAATTATTTCGTTTGGGGAAGTGTAATAGACACTGACTGGATAATGTCACGTGGGGGGCTTCTGGGGTACTATTAACATTTGATCTCAAATCCAATTGGTGGTTATATTTTTGCTTCCTTAAATTAATAAGTATTAATTTATGAAAATTAATTGAAATGACACTCATCTTTGCACTTTTCTGTACAATTCAGTAAACTTCAATGATAAAAACAAGAATGAATCAGAACTGTGTATATCAACATGAATGAATCTAAAAAGCAATGTTGATTTTGAAAATTAAAAAATAGGGTCAGGCACAGTGGCTTATGCCTGTAATCCCAGCACTTTGGGAGGCCAGGATGGGTGGATCACCTGAGGTCAGGAGTTTGAGACCAGCCTGACCAACATGGTGAAACCCCATCTCTACTAAAAAACACAAAAATTATCATGCCTATAATCCCAGCACTTTGGGAGGCCAAGGCGGGTAGATCACAGTCAGGAGTTTGAGACCAGCCTGGCCAACATGGTGAAACCCCATCTCTACCAAAAATACAAAAATTAGCCAGGCATGGTGGCATGGGCCTGTAATCCCAGTTACTTGGGAGGCTAAGGCAGGAGAATTGCTTGAACCCAGGAGGCAGAGGTTGCAGTGAGCCAAGATCTCACCACTGCACTTCAGCTCTGGGCAACAGAGTAAGACTCTGTCTCAAAAAAAAAAAAATATATATATATATATATATATATACACACACACAAAAATTAGCCGGGCATGGTGGTGGGCACCTGTAATCCCAGCTACTCAGGAGGCTGAGGCAGGAGAATCGCTTGAACCCAGGAGGCGGAGGTTGCAGTGAGCCGAGATCATGCCATTGCACCCAGCCTGGGTGACAGAGTAAGACTCCATCTCAAAATAAATAAAGCAATGTTGAATGTTAAAAAAGTAATTTGTCAAATAATAACTAAAATATACTACTTTTTTATGTGTACCTTCTGTAAAACAAACTATATTCTTATTTATGGCCTTACAAAATTTAGCCTAAGTATCAAAACACACTTGAGATTATAAATACTAAATTCAAGGTAGCAGTTATCTCTGCAAAGAGAGGAAAGAAAATGGAATTGAGGAGGGGGACTCACTTTTTTCTTTTCTTTTCTTTTTTTTTTTAGACAGAGTCTCACTCTGTTGCCCAGGCTGGAGTGCAGTCATGTGATCACGACTCACTGCAACCTCTGCCTCCTGGGTTCAGGTGATTCTCCTGCCTCAGCCTCCTGAGTGGCTCAGAATATAGGCATACACCACCACCACACCTGTATTTTTTTGTAGAGATGGAGCTTCACCATGTTGGCTAGGCTGGTCTCGAACTCCTGACCTCAGGTGATCCACCTGCTGTGACCTCCCCAAGTGCTGGGATTATGGGTGTGAGCCACCGCACTTGACCTACTTCTGCCTATACTGTTTCACGTATATATATTTAAAAATCCAAAACACATATTGCAAAATGTTAAATTGTGATACAGTTGGGTTCAGCTACAAGGGGAACCATGACATTTCTCTATAACTGTTTCTGGTTTTGAAATACATATGTATGTACACACGTACACACACACACACCAGTGTGTGCTCTATAAGAACACATAATTAATATTGTATAGTGCAACAACAGCCTAGGAGAATTAACAAGCATTTTGCCATCAATACTTGTCCTATGTGTTGCTGAGGATGAATGAATCCACAGATCCTTTGCAGAATGGAAACTGTTGGCTTCTTTTAAGAGTGGTTCTAACTCGAAGACTAATGACCTTTGCATTTCACCAGCCCCCCTTGTCAATCTTGTGTCTTTCATGACATGTAATCCCAAAGTTTCCTGGAAGATAAATTACATTTGCTGACAGGACTCTTTAGAGCCACTGAGAACAGTCAGATATTGGAGGTCATTGAGAAAACAATCCCACTGCCGATTCACTCCATAGCATGCACTGAGCACCCACATGGTCCACATGAGATGTGATGGGGCTTGAACCAGTCTGACTGTAGAGGGGAAAGAAGGAGAGAAACAAATCTGAGAAGCATTTTGAGGCAGAGCTATCAGAAGTCACCAAATGGCTCTGAATAACATGGTGGAGTCCAAGAGGCCAGAAGAGGAATCAACAACAGCCAGGGTTTGTGAGAGCAGCTATGTGAAGGCTGGCACCATTAACTAGGGTAGAAAGCATGGTGGAGAAACCGGGCTGACAAAGCGAAGTTGCGGGTTAAATCAAGAAGTTTGTCTTTTGACTGTGTCATGGTTGAGATGCCTTTCAAAATCCAAGTCTAGTCCTAGTGAGGTGGCTCATGCCTGTAATTCCAGCACTTTGGAAGGTTGAGATGAGAGGATTGCATCGGCTCAAGAATTTAAGACCAGCCTAGGCACCATAGTGGGACCTCATGTCTACAAAAAATTTTTAAAATTAGCTGGCTGTAGTGGCAAATGCCTATAGTCCCAGCTACTTGGGAGGCTGAGGTAGGAGGATGGCTTGAGCTTGGGAGGTTGAGGCTGCAGCAAGCTATGATTATGCCACTGCACTCAAGCCATGATGACAGAGCAAGACCTTATTTCAAAACAACAACAACAACAACAAAACAAAATCCAAGTCTAACTACGACCAGGTATGTTGAATCTAGAGCTCAAAGAGGAGTCAGACTGCAAAGATACACACTTGGGTGTCACCAGCATATCGATGTTGTTTCATGCCATGGGACCCAATGGGACCTCTCACCCTGGAGGAAAGGCAGTTAGAGAAGAGAAATCTGAGGATCAAGTCCTGGGATGGTTAGAGTTTCACAGAGGAGCAGGAACATAAATAATAAAGGCCAACCACATAAGGAAAACAAAAGCTATTTATTCAGGGTGTAGCGTAACAAGGGAGCCGCCACCATCACTTGCATTTTGGTAGAGACTCCAAGGCAGGAGTGGGAAATGTTGATAGTGATGTTAACCAAAAACTGACAGAGGCAGGTGTCTCGATTGATAGAGGTTTATTTTGCCAAGGCTGAGAATGTGCCTGGGAAAAACTCAAGTCACAGGAACATCTATGACCTGTGCTTTCCAAAGAGGGTTTTGGGAATTCAGTATTTAAAAGGGAAAGAACAGACAGGAGGGAAAAAGGGAGGGAGGGTGGGCAGTGAGGCAAATGGTAACATTATTGTGAGGTCCTGATTAACACTCAGTAAATCTACATTTTACATAAGATAAAGCAAACACGTGAAAAGAGGGAGTATGGGGAAAATTCAATGATGCATTTATCTTAGGGTGGATGAAGGGATGATTTCTGGTCTTGTCCTTGTCCTCTTACCTGTGAAGATAAGCTTATAATTGACATTGTCAGGGTGAGATTGAACAGAACTCAGTTTCGGGGCTAGCTTATAGCGGGGAATATGTATCCTGTAAGATTTAGGGGCTCACACAGAATTTCCTTGTGAGCAATTTGTGAAGGAGGCCAGCTGGGGAGATATGTGGCCTCCTATCGTTGTGGGAACCTGGCTTATGGATGAGGTTATGACACAGAGTTTTGAAATTACAGCTATTTGAGAACAAAAGAAAGGCAGTATTGCATGACTCAGTTCCCAAGCTTAACTTTCCCTTTGGCATAGTGAGTTTAGGGTCCTGCAATTTTGTTTTCTTTCACAGTGGAAAAAAAGTGAAGGCTTCAGGCGCACCCTGATGGGAGTCTGTTGGCACGGCGAAGCCCTAGGTGAGCTAATTAGGGGCAGGGTGTCCCATGGAATTGGCTAGGGATGCATATTTGGTTTTCTCTGGTTGGTCCTAAAATTAAAGTGAAGACAAAAATTAGGGGAGCTGTCAGTTATTAATCAAGTCCTGGTCATTGTGGACCAATTGTTACAAATTATTATTGTTTAACTTCCTGAATTGTTACTAGAGATAGCAATCTGGATTTCTATGGGTCTGACTTATAGCAGGCTGGTTTCCTGGGCTGTTTGTCGTAGATAAAGGGGTTGGGTTCCTGGCAGGTAGCTGCAAGCTGTGAGTCACAGTTCTATTTATATATCATGTGGCCATTGTTCATTTGTATATTTAGTCTCTTGGGAGAAAAAAGCAGAAAAGGAGACTGAAAGGAGCAGCTAGAGAGAGCTTAGGAAGATAAAATCCCAACAAGAAAGGGGTGGTTCACTGAAACAAATGCTGCTAAAATGTCTGATAAGATGAGGATGTCATAATCCCAGCACTTTGGGAGGCCGAGGTGGGAGGATCACGAGGTCAGAAGATCGAGACCATCCTGGCTAACACGGTGAAACCCCGTCTCTACTAAAAAATACAAAAAACTAGCCGGGCGAGGTGGCGGGCACCTGTAGTCCCAGCTACTTGGGAGGCTGAGGCAGGAGAATGGCGTAAACCTGGGAGGTGGAGCTTGCAGTGAGCCGAGAGCCGGCCACTGCACTCCAGCCTGGGCGACAGAGCGAGACTTCGTCTCAAAAAAAAAAAAAAAAAAAAAAATGAGGATGTCAAAGTAGGTGAAGCTTTTTTCAGGTGAAAAAGAGACATAGCCATCATTGTTATTGAATTCTCAAACACAGGAAACATTTTCCTGTGGCTTCAGGCAATAGTGAAATAGGAACTAACACAGTCAGTTAGGAAGAGAAACTTTGAGTGCCGCTAGGGGAGCACAGCATATCATACCTAAGAAATAAGCAGCAAATACCATCCCCCACTCTGCAGATGCATTTTCCAGCCCAACATGGGATTCTTAGATTGGTTAGATGGCAGCATCGGAGACCACAATTAACCTGAAACCCAAGCTTAGGCACCTGCATCTCCAAAGCCTCACACTCGATGCTCCGAGTTTAGGGACTTCTATCAAGTAAATTGGGAAATGGGTCATTCTCCTTTGAAGACTGTTAGGAAAGAGGGACGAAAACGGAAAAAAAAAAAAAAAAAATCAATCCCTGAGTTTAATCTCCACTATTTCTTCCCAGAAACTTTAAGTTAACCACAAGAATATCAACCATGAGCAGAAATTGTTTGATAATCAGATGATCATAAATTTGCTTTTCTTTTACTTTAGTAAACATTTACTAAGTGACAAACATTTATAAAGTTGAGAACAGATAAAAGTGCTCATCATACGATCCAGCAGTCCCACTGTTGGACATATACCCAAAATAAAGGAAATCAATATCTTGAGAAGATATCTGCACTTCCATGTTTTTTGCAGCACTGTTTACAGTAGTTAAGATTTGGCAGCAACCTAAGTGTCCATCAACAGATGAATGGATAAAGAAAATGTGGTACATGCACACAGTGGAGTACTATTCATCCCTTAAAAAGAAAGAGATCCCGTCATTTGCAACAACGTGGATGGACATGGAAGACATCATATTAAGTGAAATAAGCCAGGCACAGAAAGACAAATATTGCGTGTTCTCACTTATTTGTGAGATCTAAGAATCAAAATAATTGAACACATGGACATAGAGAGTAGAAGATAGTTACCAGAGGCTGTGAAAGCTAGTGGGGGGCTGGTGGGTGCGGGAAGATGGGGATGGTTAATGCATACAAAAAATAATTAGAAAGAATGAATAAGACCTACTGTTCGAGAACACAATAGGATGCCTATAGTCATTAATCACTTAATTGTACATTTAAAATACCTAAAAGAGTATACTTGGATTGTTTGTAACACAAAGGATAAATGCTTAAGGGGGTGGATATCCCATTCTTATGATGAGCTTATTTCACATTGCAGGCCTGTATCAAAACATCTCAGGTTCCCCACAAATATATACACCTATTATGTACCCACAAAAATTAAAAATTAAAATTGTTTTTAAAAAGTGCCCAGAAACTCCGTACCCTAACATAGCCCTATTAGAATTACTTAGCACTGATAGTCGCCTTTGCTGAGTGATGCAAGCAGATGTCTCTGGCCCTCAAAGATGAGGAGACTCTGCTGCTCTGCTTGATGTGAACGTAAACTCCAGTTCTTCTGGAAGCTGCCTTAAAGACAGCAGAAACTGAAGAGCAGAGACACGTGGAAAGTGGCCAGGCACAGTGGCTCACGCCTGTAATCCCAGCACTTCAGGAGGCCAAGGCAGGTGGATCACGAGGTCAGGAGTTCGAGACCAGCCTGGCCAACATGGTGAAACCCTCTCTCTACTAAAAATACAAACATTAGCCAGGTGTGCTGGCGGGTGCCTGTAATCCCAGCTACTTGGGAGGCTGAGGCAGGAGAATCGCTTGAACCTGGAAGGCTGAGGTTGCAGTGAGCCGAGATCATGCCACTGCACTCCAGCTTGGGCAACAAGAGCAAAACTCCTTCTCAAAAAAAAAAAAAAAAGTGGAAAGCATAACCTTGCATGATGGTGAGGTTGAATCCCCACCTTCGTCTTTCTCAGATTTGTTTTGTTTTGTTTTGTTTTGTTTTGAGACGGAGTCTCGCTCTGCTGCCCACGCTGAAGTGCAGTGGTGTGATCTCGGCCCGCTGCAAGCTCCACCTCCCAGGTTCATGCCATTCTCCTGCCTCAGGTCTTTCTCAGATTTATTCCCATCTTCCTACTCCTCCGACCCCTACCTTAGCTCAAGTCCAGATGGCTCTCACCTGCATTAACCTAACCATCTCCTAACCCATCTCCTCTCTTTGCTCCTTTCCTATGCACCCTCCACATGGCCAGCTGCCAGAGGATCTTTCAAAATCATTAATCTTGCTATTCCTCTCCCCTACAAAGCTTCAGAGGCTTCCAGTCTGGACTCCTTAGCAACACATAAAAAATTCCTCTCATGTTCTGCCTCTGGCTGGTGGCTCTCAACCTTGGCCACACTTTAGGATCCTGGGAAGCGTTAAAAACTGCCCTGCTCTGGTTTAGTCAGTCTGCTGTGGGTCCCAGGTGTCTAGAGTTTTAGTTTTGTTTCCCAGGACCTGGTGACTCCTTGAACTATTTCCAGATTCCTGAACCCCTGTCCGAGAGTAAGCTGTGTTCTAATCTCATCAGATCTAAGGAGAGATGTAGGAACTTGCCTTGAGGCTTGAATTCTTTCTCCTTCTACTCTCCACTGGTGGTAGTCAGTCTTATGCATTTCAGGGTCAAAAATAAGACGGCCTATTGTGTTTGCAAGCCTGGGGTCCATAGTGCATACGCTAGGTTTCGGAGGGAGCGATGTGAGTGGAGATGGGGAAAGAAAAATGTAGAAACCTGAGTCCAGGAAGTTGCTTGCTAAGTGTACTAGAATATCCCACCCCAAATATGCCTCTTTGGCATGTGACTATTTTGAGCTGAAGGCTGTTGAGAACCAGCAGATGCAGGAAAGCTCTAAAATAGGGTCTAAGTTTTCCTTTTGTAAAGGATTGTAGAGGTGTCTCCTTCTCCCAGGAAGAAGACTCTTAACTACTCATCAGAGGAGAAAGGGCAGACTTAAATCTGCACAATAAATATTATTAAACACCTCTTGTTTACCATCCCTTTCCTGGTTAACTTCTCATAAGTTGCCTCCCCTATACAGAAGCCCCAGACCCTTTTCTATTTGTTTATTTTAGCCTAAGATGGTATTTAATCCCCAGTCTAACCACCCCGTTGGGTTACTCACCTCTGAGTGTTCCCATGTGTACAATGAACTTGTAAGTAAACTTGTTTTTCTCTTGTTAATCAGTCTTTGGCCAGTCTAACTTACAGGGTTGCAGTTGGAAAACCTAAGATGGGTAGAGGAAAGGATTCCCCTGCAACACACTTATATTATGAATCCAAACTTGGTACCAAGCAAAGAGGATCAGACACCCAACACTTAACTCCTGACCGCTACAATAGGTTGCAGGGGTTTGTTTGTTTGTTTGTTTGTTTGAGATGGAGTCTAGCTGTGTCGCCAAGGCTGGAGTGCAGTGGCACAATCTTGGCTCACTTTAACCTCTGGCTCCTGGGTTCAAGTGATTCTTCTGCCTCAGCTTCCTGAATCGCTGGGACTACAGGTGCCTGCCACCACACCTGGCTAATTTTTGTATTTTTAGTAGAGATGGGGTTTCACCATGTTGGCCAGGATGATCTCCAACTCCTGACCTCAGGTGATCCACCTGCCTCGGCCTCCCAAAGTGCTGGAATTACAGGTATGAGCCACCATGCCCAGCCACAGGTAAGGGTTTTAAGAATTCATGGAGGCTATACATTGGTTTGACCTAAAAAGGTGGAACATCTTGAAGTGGGCCCACAGGTCATAGGTGAGGCAAAGCTTTTTCTAAAAATTTGGGATCAGTAGAAAAGAATGTCAGCTCTGGCTCATGGGTGTGACTTCCTCCAGGCTCCCCAGGGAGAAATTTAGAACAAAGAATCGTGGTCAGAATTCAGCCCTCAGTTCCTCTTTATCTGAAGTCTATGTGCCAGTGGATCCATTTAGTGGATCCATTGGTGGGGGTCCAGGTTTCTGAAATGACTCTGGGACATATGTTAATGGCACAGGACATTTTTGGGGTGCCACTTCACCAGCCAGAGACCTCTGCAGCTGGCTGCACCCCTGCCTGGGCCTCACTCAGCTCTGGGCTGGCCGCTGGGCTTGCTCCATCCACTTGGCCCAGCAGCTTGCATCCAGCTCACCCTACCAGCCACCACAGGTGAGCCAGGTGTGGAGTGGCAAGTTTGCAGGGTCCAGTTACTGCGCATAGCCAGGTGTGTCAGCTGCTGCAGTGGAATGAGCAGCTCCAGGTGCTGGCGTCCAGACTTGGGGAACACAGTAGCTCCCAAAAACTTGGAGATGCCAGCACCCGTGGAGCCCCAAAGGGAGTGTTACATCATGTCACAGCACTGGCTCCAGGAGCCTTGATGTCTAGATGTCCAGGAGGGTCGCAGCTCTTTTCTCCTTCCTGCCACTCACGGTGCAGAAAATGGGGGTATGTTAAGAGCTCGTTCAGTCCCGCTGCCCTGCTCCAGCCTGTGGCTCCTGGGAGGGCCTGGCCCTGCTGCCATTTCCCATCACATGCGATGGATGCCCAGCAGTGGCAGAGGGTGGGAGGGCTACAGTGTCAGAGCAGCTCCTTTTGCACCCACTGTTTGGTGGGTCCTGGATTCTTATCCCATGCCTATGAAGAATGAGATTATGCTGACAACTGAGCAAGAGTGAGCAAGGCAGAGAAGAGTTTTAGTGAGCAACAAAACAGCTCTCAGCAGAGAGGGGACCTGAAGGTAGGTAGTCTCAATGTGTGGCCGAGCCTCCGGTTTTTATAGGCTCAGAATGGGGGAGGTGTTGGCTATACGCAGCCTTGGAAAAGGCAACACTTGATTGGTTAAAAAGTATTATTCAGAAAGAACCAATTGGGAAAGAGCAGGCACATGAAAATAGAAGTTCTCACTCTAGTCACGGACTCCATCCAGAACTGACGGCCTGGTTTTCAGGCTTCAGGCTGTCTTTGGTGTGGTGGTTGGGTTTCATAGGGGACCCACCCCGATCTGCCTGGGAATTTGTCTGCCTCCTGCTGCTATCTTTAAGATGCTGTCTTTGGCTGGGTGTGGTGGCTTACGACTGTAATCTCAATACTTTGGGAGACTGAGGCAGGCAGATTGCTTGAGCCTAGTAGTTTGACCAGCCTGGGTAACATGATGAAACCCTACCTCTACCAAAAAAAAAAAAAAAAAACGGAAATTAACAGGGTGTGGTGGGATGTGCCTGTGGTCCCAACTACTGGCGGAGCTGAGATGGGAGAATTGCTGGAGCCCTCAGGTCAAGGTTGCAGTGAGTCATGATTGTACCACTGCACTCCAGCCTGGGCAACAGAGTGAGACCCTGTTTCAAAAAAAAAAAAAAAAAGAGAGACAGAGAGAGAAAAAGATGTTATCTTTAGTTTTTACAGGGAGCCAAATGTCCCTCACTTCCATGATTATTGTTTTAAGCTACTATTACTCTCTTGCTTACCAAGTTGCTCATTTACTTCTCAGGTTTAGCTAGGTGCCTGGAATTTCCCTTTAAGAAACTCAAGATTTTTAAATGTCTTTGTTTGGTGCTGGTGAGTGCCCAGGCCCCTAAGAGGGGTCCCTGCTCCGTCTCATTTGTGAGAGCTTATGAGACAACAACTCCAGGGCTGGTCAGTAGCTCAGGAGGAGGAAGAGTCAGTGGCAGGGAAAGGGAGGGCCAGGTCACCTGGGAGATAGGAGCTCTTCCAGCACTGGGCTGGGAAACCATTCTCTGGCAGCCCTGCCACTCAGTGGACCCTCAACTTCTCCTTAATTTCCTAGGCAGTATAAGGGTAAGTACAAGTAAAAAGAAACGGTATTTTCCCTGGTGCCAAAAGGCAAAGAGAAGTCCCTACCTCCCTTTTCTTAGAGTGTTTTCTTTATAATCCTTTCTCTGTCTCTTTGGGAGGTACGTAAACCTTTCTGAAAGCTAAAAAAGCCCTTTGCCACTTTGGCTTCCCAGGAATGTGCTTCTTGAGGGCCTCAGGGCCATCTCTTTGAAATGTGAATATTAAGATGAATGGTGCCCTGTCTCCTGTCTCTCTGGGAGCTTTGCCTAGGAGTCTGGCTACAAGTTGTAGCACATAAGAGTTTTCTTCTTCCTTTGGATGAGTGCAATTAACACATATGTAATAGATTCTATCTGCCTGGCTATGTAAGAGGGTGATACATTTTTTCTGTCTTTGCAATTTCTTTAGTGGATTGCTTTTGATATGTGTTGCAATCTGGTTTAATGCATATGTAATAATAACACTTTTTTTCATTTCCTATATTTTTGGATGGGTTTTCTAGATTGGCAAATTTTATTTCAAATTTCCCCAACAGCAGCAAGTCCTAACACACCTCAGCATCATCCCAGCAACACCCCACCCTTGGGGAGGAAATATACCAGAGACACGAAGGGCCACTTCTAAATACAAGAGAGTCATCATGCACCTGTCAGGAGGGAGAGTATCCAATCTCTAGAGATGGAAATGTCAACCTAAAAGGAAGAAGCAGAGGCAGAATTAATATAGAGAGTTTATTTGGGCCAAGGTTGAGAGCTGCAGCCGTGGACAAACTTCCAAGTTGCCTTGGGGAGTGCTCCAGAGGACAAAGAAGAGCCTCAAGTTTTTAAAGAAAAAAGGACAAATCATTAGAGAAGCAATTACAAAAGCTGTTCATCAGGAATTCCTATTAGTTTACAGAAATAACATTGGTTAGTGATTGGCTATACATTGTTACAACTTGGCATTCATCTAGAGTCCACATAGCAAGTGGCTTCAAGGGGTCATTATTTAGTTCCAGGGAAAGTGAGACCTGATTGTGGTCACATTTTAAGTGCCTTTCTGGGTCTGATGATTTAAAGGGCTCACATTCCTCAGATAAAAGTTTTGTTTCTTTCTCAGATTGAAGTATTCTGGTGCACTCAGCCTTTGGACAGAAAGAAGTGGAGATTCTCATTACATATGGGTGCTTGCCTTAGTTGTT
Source organism: Chlorocebus sabaeus (assembly GCF_047675955.1). NCBI lineage: Eukaryota > Metazoa > Chordata > Mammalia > Primates > Cercopithecidae > Chlorocebus > Chlorocebus sabaeus. The sequence goes on from NC_132905.1 coordinate 88,602,925, forward strand.
TTAAATTTATGTGCAACCAGGCTGCTTCTCCAATATAAAAGCACCCCTAAATGGCCAGGCGTGGTGGTTCACACCTGTAATCCCAGCACTTTGGGAGGCTGAGGTAGGTGGATGACAAGGTCCAGAGTCCAAGACCAGCCTGGCCAACATAGTGAAACCCCATCTCTGTTAAAAACACAAAAACAAAACTTAGCTGGGTGTGGTGGCGGGCACCTGTAATCCCAGCTACTCGGGAGGCTGAAGCAGGCAAATTGCTTGAACCTGGGAGGTGGAGGTTGCAGTGAGCCGAGATTGTGCCACTATACTCCCGCCTGGGCAACAGTGCAAGACTCCATCTAAAAAAAAAAAAAAAAGCACCCCTAAACAAGAGCCAACAGTCTCTATTAGGGCCTTTCTACCCTTCAAGAGAACATCAAATTGCTTGATGACCATAGTGGAGAGGAGTGGGGATGTCCATCATCGGGACCAAGAGAGGCTGTGAAACATAATAAACGCTGGTCTAGAACAGTATAGAGAGGCACATGTAGGGTCGGTTTCAACTAGCAAAGAGAAGAGAACGTCCTTTGCAATTTCATGTGAGGCCCTCCGATCAGATGACTCTAGAGAGGTTTTAAGTTTAGTTTTGTTTTGAATTTGCAATGACTTTTTGGAGTTTGGCTCAACGGTCTTGTAGAACATCCCTCATTCTAGCTTTGTCAGACAGCTTCATCAGGGCCTCCTTGACTTGTCCTTCTCTCCTCTGTATTTCCTGTAACTGGATGTGAGTCTAGAGGCTGGACTGGACTCATGAAAAGAGTCCTTCACAAGTGTGATGTTTAATACTGAGTGTCAACCCAATTGGATTGAAGGATACAAAGTATTGATCCTGGGTGTGTCTGTGAGGTTGTTGAAAAAGGAGATTAACCTCTGAGTCAAAAGGGTGGGAAAGGCAGACCCACCCTTAATCTGGGTGGGCACCACCTAATTAGCTGCTAGCACAGCTAGAATACAAGCAGGCAGAAAAATGTGAAAAAAGGCACCGTCCCAGCCTCCCAGCTTACATCTTTCTCTCGTGCCGGATGCTTCCTGCCATCAAACATCGGACTCCAAGTTCTTCAGGTTGGATCTCCTTGCTCTCAGAGACTGGCTCTCCTTGCTCCTCAGCCTGCAGATAGCTTATTGTGGGACCTTGTGATTGTGTGAGTTAATACTTAATAAACTCATATATATATTCATCCCATTAGTTCTGCCCCTCTAGAGAGCCCTAATACAACAGATGGATCCCATCGGGATATGTGATGACAGCCCATCCCTGCTGGCGTTGCTCACTTTGATCATTTAGGGAAGGTGACAATCACCATATCTTTCATAGTAAAGGTGCATTTTCCTCCTCAAAATTAGTAAATACTGTAATTTGTTGAATTATACTTTGACATACTATTCCTCCACAACCTTTCACCCAATAAGGTTTAGCATCCACTGATGGTGCTTCCCTGAATCTATTTCTTCTTTGAGGGTTGCAATAAAAGTATATCTATTTTTCTACATTTATTAGAGGAAGTGTTCCCTAAAGAAGAGTTCTCTCTTCTCTCTCTGTTCTTTTTTTCTTTTTTCTTTTCTTTTTTTTTTTTTTTGAGTATCACTGTGAATTCATGGATTTCTTTATAACTCAACGTCAACTGCTATCATTATTATTTCAGATACTTAATCTCAATTTGGCCAATGGGACCCTCTTTAAGCTGCCTCTGCTGTTCATTTGACATGATCCCATTAGTCCATGAGTATTTCCTTATTTTCTGATACAATAAGGTATCCTAGGCTCAACTTGTACTTTACCTGCTTTTGACTTGGAATCAGCCAGTTCAATGAGGATCCCTGGTCCCCTTTCCTGGGGAATGGTACTTAGATACCAAATTCAAGGCATGAAGTGTGCCCATTGCTCTTACAATGTTATGACTTCTAGGCTCTTTGACTGAAATTAATTACAGACACACATACATACCTGTACTTATGAATTCACACTGACATTTCTTGTCTTTTTTTTTTATTTCAATAGTTTTTGGGGAACGGGTCATGTTTGGTTACATGGATAAGTTCTTTAGTGGTGATTTCTGATGTTTTGGTGAACCTGTCACCCAAGCAGGGTACACTGTACCCAATGTGTAGTCTTTTTTTTCCCTCAAACCCCTCCCATCCTTCCCCCGAGTCCCCAAAGTCCATTATATCATTCTTATGCCTTTGCATCCTCATAGCTTAGTTCCCACTTATAAGTGAGAACATACAATGTTTGGCTTTTCTATTCTTGAGTTACTTCACTTTGAATAATGGTCTCCAACTCCATCCAGGTTGCTATTGCTGTGAATGACATTATTTTGTTCCTTTTTAAGGTTGAGTGGCATTCCATGGTGTATATATGCCACATTTTCTTTGTCCACTCATTGGTTGATGGGCATTTAGGCTGGTTCCATATTTTTGTAATTGTGAATTTTGCTGCTATAAACATGCATGTATAAGAAGTCGCATAATGACTTCTTTTCCTCTGGGTAGGTACCCAGTAGTGGAACTGTTGGATCAAATGATAGTTCTACTTTTAGTTTTTAAAGGAATTTCCACACTGTTTTCCATAGTGATTGTAGTAGTTTACATTCCTACCAGCAGTGTAAGTGCTCCTTTTCACCACATCTATGCCAACATCTATTATTTTTTTATTTTTTAATTATGGCCATTCTTGCAGGAGTAAGGTAGTATCTCATTGTGGTTTTGATTTGCGTTTCCCAGATAATTAGTGATGTTAAGCAATTTTTATATGTTTGTTGGCCATTTATATTTCTTCTTTTGAGAACTGTGTATTCATTTCCTTTGCCACTTTTTGATGGTATTATTTTTTGTTTTGTTTTGTTTTGTTGCTGATTTGAGTTCCTTGTAGATTCTAGATATTAGTCCTTTGTTAGATGCATAGTTTACGAAGATTTTCTCCCCCTCTATGTGTTGTCTGTTTACTCTGCTGATTGTTTCTTTTGCCATGTGTAAGCTATTTAGTTTAATTAGGCCCCATATATTTATCTTTGTCTTTGTTACATTTGCTTTTGGGTTCTTGGTCATGAACACTTTGCCTAAGCCAATGTCTAGAAGAGTTTTTCCAATGTTATCTTCTAGAATTGTTATGGTTTCAGGTCTTAGGTTTAAGTCCTTGATCCATCTTGAGTTGATTTTTGTATAAGGTGAGAGATGAGGGTCCAGTTTCATTCTTTTACATGTGGCTTGCCAGTTATCCCCGCACCATTTGTTGAACAGGGTGTCCTTTCCCCACTTTATGTTTTCATTTGCTTTGCTGACGATCCGTAGGCTGTAAATATTTGACTTTATTTCTGGGTTCTCTATTCTGCTCTACTGGTCTATGTGACTATTTTTATACCAGTACCATGCTGTTTTGGTAACTATACCCTTATAGTATAGTTTGAAGTCAGGTAATATGATGCCTCCAGATTTGTTGTTTTTGCTTAGTCTTGTTTCAGCTGTGTGGGCTCTTTTTTTGTTCCATATGAATTTTGGGATTTTTTTTCTAGTTCTTTGAAGAATGATGATGGTATTTTGATGGGAATTGCATTGAATTTGTAGATTGCTTTTGGCAGTTTGGTCATTTGCACAATATTGATTCTACCCATCCATCAGCATGAGATGTGTTTTCATTTGTTTGTGTTGTCTATGATTTCTTTCAGCAGTGTTTTGTAGTTTTCCTTGTAGAGATCTTTCACCTCCTTGGTTAGGTATACTCCTAAGTATTTTATTATTATTATTATTATTGTAGCTTTTGTAAAAGGCATTGAGTTCTTGATTTGCTTCTCAGCTTGGTCATTGTTGGTATATAGCAGTGCTACTGATTTGTGTACATTGATTTTGTATCCCAAAACTTTATTGAATTCATTTATCAGATCTAGAAGCTTCCTGGATGAGTCTTTAGAGTTTTCAAGGTATACAATCATATCATTGGTGAACAGCAGTTTGACTTCCTCTTTATTGATTTAGATGCCCTTTATTTCTTTCTCTTGTCTTATTGCTCTGGCTGGGACTTCCAGTACTATGTTGAATAGAAGTGGTGAAAGTGGGCATCCTTGTCTTGTTCCAGTTCTCAGGGGGAATGCTTTCAACTTTTCCCTGTTCAGTATAATGTTGGCTGTGGGTTTGTCATAGATGGCTTTTATTACCTTAGTGTATGTCCTATCTATGCCAATTTTGCTGAGGGTTTTAATCATAAAGCGATGCTAGATTTTGTCAAATGCTTTTCTTGCATCTATTGAGATGATCACATGATTTTAGTTTTTAATTCTGTTTATGTGATGTATCACATTTATTGACTTGTGTATGTTAAACCATCCTTGCATCCCTTGTATGATACCCACTTGATCATGGTGTTTATCTTTATACATGATGATATATCTTTATATCTTAATACACTACTTGATCATGGTGTATTATCTTTTTTGCTATGCTATTGGATTCAGTTAGTTAATATTTTGTTGAGGATTTTTACATCTATGTTCATCAGGGATATCACTCTGTAGTTTTCCTTTTTGTTATGTCCTTTCCTAGTTTTGGCATTAGGATGATACTGGTTTCAAAAAGTGATTTAACGATGAGTTCCTCTTTCTCTATCTTTTGGAATACTTTCAGTAAGATTGGTACAAATTCTTCTTTGAATGTCTGATAGAATTTGGCTGTGAATCCATCTGGTCCTGGACTTTTTATTTGTTGGAAATTTTTGTATTACTGTTTTTATCTTGCTACTTGTTATTGGTCTGTTCAGAGTTTCTGTTTATTCCTGATTTAATATAGGAAGGTTGTATATTTCCAGGAATTTATCCATTCTTCTGGATTCTCTAGTTTGTGTGTGTAAAGGTGTTTATAGTAGCCTTGAATGATCTTTTGTATTTCTGTGGTGTCAGTTGTAATATCTCCTGTTTTGTTGCTAATTGAGCTTATTTGGATCTTCTCTCTCCTTTTCTTGGTTAATCTCACTAATGGGCTATCAATTTTGTTTATCTTTCCAAAGAATAATCTTTTTGTTTCACTTATCTTTTTGTTGTTGTTGTTTCTATTTCATTTAGTTCTGCTATGATCTTTGTTATTTCTTTTCTTCTGCTGGGTTTGGGTTTAGTTTGTTCTTGTTTCTCTAGTTCCTTGAGGTGTGACCTTAGATTGTCTATTTGTGCTTTTTCAGACATTTTGAAGTAGGCATTTAATGCTATGAACTTTCTCTCTGCATTGCTTTTTCTGTATCCCAGAAGTTCAGTTCAAATACTTTTTAAATTTCCATCTTGATTTCATGATTGGCCCAAAGGTCATTCAGGAGCAGATTATCTAATTTCCATGTATTTGTGTAGTTTTGAGGGTTCCTTTTGGAGTTCATTTCCCATTTTATTCCACGTGGTCTGAAAGGGTACTTGGTATAATTTCAGTTTTCTTAAATTTATTGAGTTTTTTTTTTGTGGCCTATCATATGGTCTATCTTGGAGAATATTCCATGTGCTGAGGAAAAGAACGTATATTCTGCAGTTGTTGGGTAGAATGTTCTGTAAATATCTGTTAAGTCTATTTGTTCTAGGGTATAGTTTAAGTTCATTGTTTCTTTGTTGACTTCCTGTCTTGATGATCCATCTAGTGCCGTCAGTGGAGTATGGTGTCCCCCACTAGTATCATGTTGCCATCTATCTAATTTCTTAGGTCTGGTAATAATTGTTTTAGAAATTTGAGAGCTCCAGTGTTGGGTGCATATACATTTAGGATTGTGATATTTTCCTGTTGCACCAATCCTTTTATTATTATATAATGTCCCCCTTTGTCTTTTTAAACTGTTGTTGCTTTAAAGTCTGTTTTGTCTGATATAAGAATAGCTACTCTTGCTTGCTTTTGGTGTCCATTTGCATGGAATATCTTCTTCCATTCCTTTACCTTAAGTTTATGTGAGTCCTTATGTGTTAGGTGAGTCTTGAAGGCAGCAAATACTTGGATAGTGGATTTTTATCTATTCTTCCATTCTGTATCTTTTAAGTGGAGCATTTAAGCCATTTACATTCAACTTTAGTATTGAGATGTGAGGTACTGTTCTATTCATTGTGCTAGTTGTTGCCTGAATAACTTTTTTTTTCTATTTGTATTGTTTTATAGGCCCTGTGAGATTTATGCTTTAAGGAAATTCTATTTTGGTGTATTTTGAGGTTTCATTTAAAGATTTAGAACTCCTTTTAGCATTTCTTGTGGTGCTGGCTTGGGAGTGGCAAATTATCTCAGCACTTATTTGTCTGAAAAAGACTTTATCTCTCCTTCATTAATGAAACTTAGTTTTCCTGGATACAAAATTCTTGGCTAACAATTATTTTGTTTGAGGAGGTTAAAGATAGGACCCCACTTCCTTCTTGCTTATAGGGTTTCTGCTGAGAAATCTGCTGTTAATCTGATAGGTTTTCCTTCATAGGTTACTTGATGCTTTTGCCTCACAGCTCTTAAGAGTCTTTCCTTCATCTTGACTTTAGATAATCTGATGACTACATGCCCAGGTGATGATCTATTTGCAATGAATTTCCCAGGTATTCTTTGAGCTTGTTCGATGTCTAGGTCTCCAGCAAGGCCAGGGAAGTTTCCTGCAATTGTTCCCTCAAATAAGTTCCACACTTTTAGATTTCTCTTTTTTCTCAAGAACACCAATTATTCTTAGGTTTGGCGGTTTAACATAATCCCACATTTCTTGGGGGCTTTGTTCATTTTTTAAATTCTTTTTTTTTTCTTATTTTCATTTTTGTCTGATTGGGTTCATTCAAAAGTTTTGTCTTCAAGCTCTGAAGTTCTTTCTTCTATTTGTTCTAATCTATTGTTGACACTTTCCAATGCGTTTTATCTTTCTCTAAGTGTGTCTTACATTTCCAGAAATTATTATTGCTTTTTCTTTATAATATCTATTTATCTGGAGAAGTTTTAATTCATAGTGAGACCTTGTCTCTATAAAAAATAAAAATAAATTGCCAGGTTTTAAGAGGAAGATGACAGATAGGAGACAGGGCAATTTATTTTTATTTTTTATAGAGACAAGGTCTCACTATGTTGCCCAGGTTGGTCTTGAACTCCTGGGCTCAAGCTTCCCAAAGACACTGATATTTCTAAGTTAAATTTAACATTACTAAATTATTATTTAACGTTATTTTATTTAATGATTGTATCTATCTTCCCCTTCAAAGAAAGTTATGTTTCCTAAAAACATGTTTGTATAACATACATATATATACACACACGATTAATATATATACACACAGTTCTTTCTTGTTCTGTCTAAAAATGTTCACATAGTCTCAAAATGATAATAATAGCTTTGTTACCAACAATAAATCCAGTAAGGGCAAAGCTTATTTGTAATACTTTCTGTTTCCAGAGAGTATCCAACTAAGGATGTATAGCCCAAGTGCCATGTTTGACAGTTTCTTAAAATGATTCTTTTTGCCGTGTTATCAATTTGATATATAGTTGGCCTCATTTCTTTGTGTGTACACTTTTGGACTGCCTTCTCTGATCTTTTTTATTTCATTTCATTTTTGCATATGTAAAACACATGGTTCAAAAGTCGAAACTATTTTTGAAAGTACAGAGAATTATTTCTTCCAGCCCTATCCCTGTATGCCATTCGTACCCACTTGTATGATTAATCATTTTTATTGGTTTTTGGCTTATCTTTCCAGTGTTTCTTTACAATAAGCAAATATGTATATATACACACATATATAATCTTATTTTTCAAAAAATAACACCATGTATGTGCACTGTCTGTATTTGGCCTTTTCTACTAAAAATATATCTTGGATATTATTCCATAGTGGTTAAAGGCAGACATTTTTTATTCTTCTTTCCTATGGCTGCATAACACTTCACTATGTGACTATACCATAATTCATTCAAATTCATTCAACCAGTTTCCCATTGGTGGACACCTGAAGAACTCCTATCTGTCGATACTTGGTCAGTTGCCTCAACTGCTTGCCAACTTCTGCTTTGGAGTGGATAAGGAAGATAAGACCTTTGGGGACAAGACTCAAGACTCAGCCACTTTTGTCCCAAAGCTACAGGACTTGTTCTGCCTGCCAATGCTGTCTCTTGCTTCAGCAAAGGTGGGATTAAGCATGTGTATAATGTCAGGTATGAAGCTGCACTGCTATGCAAGTTGGACTTCTCAATCAGCATAAAAGAGCTGACCATTGGAACCATCCCAAATCTCATGAAGAGGGATGAGGGACTCTACTTATGTACATTTTACAGCAGAGAGTAGGACCAGGTAAGTCAAGGTTATCCACTATAGTAAGTTACTGCTCAAAGGAAAACTGAAAGAAAAGGGTCTCCACATTCTTAAACACAGAAGCAGTCTGCTTTAGGCAGAAGATGACAGGCAACTCTTCTCATAGAACTTGAGGTATACATTCATGGCTCCATGGAGAATGGAGATGGGGTTTCAAGCATGGAAGTGGGTACAGTGACCCCTCAGTCTGAGAAGAAACTTTTATGCCCACATCTCAAACATTGCTATGTTTTCAGAAGTAGATGCTCAGTTGTCTGATAAAGAGTATGAAATCATCCTTATTGGTTTTAGGACCTAGAAATAGATTTGCAGGACCCTAAGGGCAGGATAGAGGTTGATGAGAAGGTTTATAGTTTTGGGTCCAAGAGGCGGTGGTTGGTTAGCATATGGGAGAAGAACTAGCAGAACCTGAGGGTGTAAGGGTTGATAGACAAAACAAAGCTCTAAGTACCTGGGTCCCAGGCCAGCGTCCAGAAACAAGCCCAGACGCAAGAACCCAGCCCTATACTATGATCTCACCCCTAGCAGGCCCCCGCTCTGCAGCTGAATGTCCAGGACTTCTGCAGGTTAAAGAATGATACCTGCTAATCTCCAGTCAAGGTGCACCTGAGCTACACTCTGCACTGTAGTAACAATGTGCACCATTGTCTGTATGCCCTGGGGAAATCACTAGATTGCAAGGTGGGCTTTGAACTTGGTGTTGTCACCAACCAGTGGGCGTGGACCTGGGAGTCCCATACCTTAGTGCAGGAATGTTGATGTCATGGGTATTGTGGACAGAGGAGATGAACTCCATTCATGCATGTTTTTGCTGTTGTGCCAGCTCTCTAAAATACCTTGCCTTTTTTGGTCTATGTATCAGAGACCTTTCCATCTGTCAACAATCAGCATTAGCATCACCATGCTAATACAGCTTGTCTTGGGCCCTCTTGGGTAGAAGGGTGGTCTAGTCCTTCCTTTTGGTTCCTAATCCAGTCCTGGTTGGATTATAAGGACTTCAATTCATCTCTATACCTAGTATTTAGCACTGTGTCAGGCACCTAGCTGTACTCAGTAACTGTTCAGAGAATGAGTGAATGAATGAATGAATGATTCCAAAAGATGAAGGAACTGGCTTGAAAATGACTTGCCCATTTTCCAAATTCATCCAGCTTGTTAGTTTCTCACCTCCTGACACCAATCAGGAATAAAGGCTGAAACCTAGATTCCACCACAGCCGGCTAATTTTTTGTATTTTTAGTGGAGACGGGGTTTCACCATGTTAGCCAGGATGGTCTCGATCTCCTGACCTCGTGATCCGCTCGCCTCAGCCTCCCAAAGTGCTGGGATTACAGGCCTGAGCCACCGCACCCCACCCCTTTTTTAAGTTTTATTTTATGTTCAGGCGTACATGTGCAGGTTTGTTACATAGGTAAACTTGTGTCATGGGGGTTCATTGTACAGATTATTTCGTCACCCAGGTACTAAACTTAGTCCCCAGGAGTTATTTTTTTCTGATCCTCTTCCTCCTTCCACCATCCGCTCTCAAGTAGCCCCTGTGTCTGTTAATCTTCCTTCTTGATAAACTCAAAGTCAAACGAGTCCGGATCTTACCTACATCTGCAAAATCAATTTTTCCTATAAAGGAATGTAATCACAGAAGCACTGTCCCACTGTAGTACGAGTGCTGAACTGTAGTAGGCAGAGAGGGCTGTCCTGCTCACACTCAAGGAGAGCATGTGCAGGGCCAGTTCACCCCTCGTGTGGAAGTGGGAGTGCTGGGGGCTCACTTAGCGCTCTGCTCACCGCAACCCCAAACTCACAACTTTATTCCCGCCAATCCTGTCCCCTCCGGCCCAGGGAGCACACACTCCAGCAGGACTTCAGCTGAGCCCAGGGAACGCTCTGCTGACTGGTGACGAGGGACTTACCTCTTCACACCCATGACACCCACCCACTGAGCCCCACACCTTCTCCCACATGGCCCTGAAGGCCCTGGCCAGGTCACCTCTGGCCTCACTTTCCATTCTCCCCTCCTTCCTCCCCTCCAGCCCCAGGGTCCTCCTCTATGTGCCCAGACATGGCCGGGGCATACTTGCCCGACAGCCTCTCTTCTTTTCCCTTTGCCTGGAATGCTTTCTTCCCAGTTACCAAAGATACTCAGGCTCTCTCCCCAGTTTCCTTCAGGCCCTTGCTCCACAAGCTCCTTCTGGGTGAAGCCTCCCCTCCCATCCTCCTTAAAGCTTCAGCCTCTACCTGGGACACTTCCTCCCTCACTGCCTGCCTCCTTTAAACTCTCCTTAGTCCTCCTGCAGCCCACACAGCTCAACACAGGCAGGAGGGGGCGCTGCTGCCCTGGCTGGTATGCAGCCACCAGAGGCTGAAGCTCACCCACGTCTGTCTGGGGCCCAGGATCGCCTTCCTTGATTCCAGCTCTCTCAGGCTGTCAGGACCTGGCACTGGGAGGCACTAGCCCATGCCCTGGCCTGAGGCCTTCTCTCTCCCTCTTTGCCCTGTGTCTCTGCAGGGGAGCCCTGCCCTGCCCCTGGGAGGGTGGGGGCAGAGGTGTGAAGAGTGGGTGTACAAGGCCAGGGTGTGCCAGGCCCAGGACAGCCTGGCGCCTGTCAGTGGATGAGCGCCTCCCCCTTAGCCCGATGTCAGGGTGAGCATGAGAGTGGGAGCAGAGGGTGCCTAACTGAGGAAAGGGTCTGTGCAACCCCCTTTTCCTACCCGTTCTCGTTTCTGAAGGCTCCTCAAGCACACTGCGGTGTCCACACCATTGGCAGCAGGCTCCTTCTCTTCAGGTGGTCTTAGGAACTTCTCAGAACTTCTGGTCTCCTCCTCCTGAGCACGGTTCCCTGGGTGAGCTCCAGGCCATGCCATTCAATGCCCTCCAGGACAGGCCGAAGGGTTTGTCTGTTTGGTGGTTGCTAAGGTTTGAAAAAAACCTGTTGGAAACTTAATCCCCAAAGCAACAGTGTTGGGAGGTGGGACCTAATGGGATGTGTTTAGTCATAAGGGCTCCACCCTTATGAATGGATTCTCTCTCTCTTGTTCTCTCTCTCTCTCTCTCTCTCTCTCTCTCTCTTCCCTCCCCGCCCACCCCTCCTTCCACAACCATGTGATGCTGTCCACCATGTCGTGGCAAGAAGGCCTTTGCCAGATGTGGCCCCTTAATCCTGGGCTTCCCAATCTCCAGAACCATGAGCCAAATGCATTTCTGTCTGTTACAAATTAGCAGGGTGTGATTTTCTCTGATGAAGACAGTGCTGTACCAGGGCCCTCTTGCCAAGACAGCCAGCTTATAGGAGCCTGCGTGTGAGGCCCTGACATCCTACACAGCAGCAGTTTGAGGTCTGGCCTGCTAAATCGGCACTGCCCTGCCCTGCACACGGGACCTGGGTGGGGCATGATGAGGCTCTTCACCACGCTGCCCTCATTTTAGGAGGCGGAAAACCCTTTCTCCCCCTTCTCCATGTGCTTCTGCAGTTGGAAGAAGTGAGGAGGGTTCAGACACACTTGAGCTGAGCTTAGAGCAAAGCATGTCCCTCAAGGTGACCTTGCCACATGGCCTGAATCTAGAATTCCCTTGAACAGTGTGGACAGCCATCACCATGGGTCTGTCTGCCTGGCCTTGTTCGGCTCTCCTTCGAACTCACCTGGACCCTTGCGTCAAAGGACTCAGGGACTCTGCTGTAGTCATCCTAGCATGGTCGAGAGGAGTAGGAAGGTCTCCAGTGTCTGAGCCTTTAAGGAGGTCTGCTGGTCACCACTGCTTCTGCCTTCTTGAGAATCATTACCCTTGGAGGATCCGGTAGTGTATCCCAGTCAAGTGTCAAATGTGTTGTTCCCTGGAGAGGAAGACTTATTTCCAGAAAGTACTCTGATGTTTTGTAATTTGTGATTTCTGTCACTGGCTCAGTGGCCCACCCACTGCTCAGCTCATGTGGTATGACCAGGCTGGGGCATCGGGTCATCTTGTTCTCTGGGTGTGTGGCAACACCGGTGTATGGCGTAATTTCCTTCTTAAGAAGAAATTCAGTAATTTCTAATATTCAGGGCTTTAGGTAGAGGCCTGAAAATCACTCTCCATGCCTCTTTCAGTATTTTATATATAGTCATCTCTTGGTATCCATGCGGGTTGGTTCCAGAATCTCCCGGAAGATACCAAAATTTGTGAGTGTTCAAGTCCTTTATATATAGTGGCATAGTATTTGCACATAACCTATGCATATCAGCCAATCATAGATGGTGATTTAAATAATCTCTTGATTACTTCTAACACTTAATACTCTCTAAATGTTTTGTAAGTAGTTGCTACCCGGCATTTTTTATTTGTTTTATTTTTATTGTTGTTTCACTAATTTTATTTTATTTTTGGAATATTTTCAGTCCATGCTTGGTTGAATCCACAGATGCAGAAGCCTTAGACACAGAGGGTCGACCACACCTATGTATGCTGTACTTAAAGTAGCAATATATTGGTTCTGAACATACAAGAAATTAGTCATCTATTAGACTTTAAGAGAGTAAATATGGTCCAAGTTGATTTTTAAATTTAGCGAATAGTCGTAGACATATCAGTGTCTTACAGAAAATATTTATTAGAATGTTCATTCTCTCATTTGGGATGCTGCTTTGCCTTGCTGTATAATGTGTCTTAAGAATGTCATCAAAGCATTACACACTTGAAAAATGTTTTTAAAAGGATATGATGATAATTAAGACCTTCTCTCCAACTCCTGCCCATTATCCAGGATAAATGTTTTTTCCTTTATCCTGATTTTAAAATCAAATACACTTTATTGAGGCATACTTTACATGAAGCAAAATGTACCCTTTCTAATTATTATAAGTTTGATGAGTTTTCAACAGATGTATCCAGCTGTTACCATGACGGTGTCTTTACCCAGGTTCCTGCATCGCTCTGTCCAGACACAGAATGTCTCCGTCACCTGACAAGTTCCTTTGTGCCGCACCCTCCAGTCAATCATCTGTTCTGAGGAGAGTTTTGAAACAAAGGTTTTTTTCTTCCTTTCTCACTGATGACCGTAACCTACCACAGGGTCTCTCTCTCTCTCTCTCTCTCTCTCTCTCTCTCTCTCTCTCTCTCTCTCTCTCTCTCACTGCCCTTGCACCAGTTGCCTGACAATTTGTGGGATTAAAGCTCTAAGCTGCTTACTGGCCCTTCTGACTAAGGAGAGGGAACAAGCCTCATTATTTTTCTATTCTTTTCGGTGCCTGCTCACTCCTCTTCCTCCCAAATCCCCATCCATCCATCCATCCATTCATCCATCCATCCATCCATCTGTCTGTCTTTCCATCTATCCATCTATCTTTCCATCTATCCAATCCACTTGCATGTTGAATGTCTACTATGAGCCACTGGCTACCAGGAATCCCACTTCCACCCAAATTATGCCTCAACAGGGAAGACAAACAATTTAACAATTATGATACAAAAGAAAATATGCCATACAATGGAAAAGAAGGGGGCATGATGGGAGACCCAGTGGGAGTAGCTGGCAACGATTCTCAGGGGGAAGAGACATTCCTAATGGACACCTGCAGGAGAAATATTAAAGAGTCAATCATTTCAATAACGCTTATTGTGAAACCAATAATGCACCAAGTTTCTGGGTTCCCAGGCTGATGGGTTTGAAAGTCACTGCGTCATGAATGTGCCCAGGACCCACACATTGTTTTGTAGGAGAGGGGTTCAGTAAAATGTGAAACGACCGACATTCACCAGGCAGAAATGTGCAGAATGCACGCTTTGCCACTGATTGAAAGTGTTTCTTCAATGGGTTTTGACAGAATATATGACTAATCTGATGAGAAACAGCTTAGCGCCATGCAAGGAAAGAAAATCAGCCCCTCAAAACATGTTCTGTGGCTGGCACAGAGGTAGCTGCTGGTAATTTGAACAGGGTGAGCAGGACATCGTGGGCCTCATTGTGGGGTTAGCAGGGCCGGGCTGGGGCAGTGAGATAATTTTCTAGGTGGAGAAAAGAGATAACACGGTTAAGTTAAAAACACTGAAAATTCTGCGCTGCCAGAGTACAAATGTCAGCCAGGAAGGCCCTGACACTCTTGAAAGAGGGATCTGAGCAGTGGCCACTGCATCTACTTGGCACTCGTTCGCTGTGTAGAAGGGTCACCAAGTTCCTCATCAGAATCCTGAAAGAAGGAGAAATGGTGGGCCCAGGCAGCATATACCTCAATCACTTGTGAATAATTTCCTTCTGTCTTTCATAAACACAGCTATGATTGAAATGACATTTCACGAACAGCAGGGAAGGACTGTGGAAGAAAATGAGGTATGTGAGAAGCAAATCCATCTACCTGATTGCCGTGTAACTTTTGGTGAGTCACGGAGTGAGAATTTCAGATGTGAATTAAGGATTGCTGATATACTTGAAAAGTTTCCTCCATGTTCTACTTTAGAATCAAGAGGCCAGAGAAGCAGGAGGGAAGAGTACTTGTTACTTGTCGTGGACCTTCTTCCTGAATAATTTTTAGGGTAATTATGTATGCGGTTTCCACCTGAGTCGCTGACCTTTGGGTGAATGTTACTGGATATGCACCTATGGTACCCAGGCACACTTTCCGCGGGTTCTGTGGGCACTGTGAAGTGTGACAGACTTCGGCTTTTTATGACTTTTGGTCATAACATGCCCATAGAGTGCTTTTAATCTCCTGCAATTTAACGTATGAGAAAATCGATTTACTTTGTAGTGAGTTCTGTACATTTCACATAAAATTAAAGCTCTCTGAAAACCCAAATCTCCTGTGGGCAGCAATTCACACACAATATTCTGGAAATGTAAATCCTAAATGCCTGCTGACTTGAAATCAATGTTTATAGCCTGCATCTGAATTGCTCCGTGGATTGCTGGGCCCCTCTCCATCTACTGCCCTTCGCTTTGATTTAGCCACTCGTTTCCAGGGGCTGACTTTCTTTTCTTGCATGGCCCTAAGCTGTTTCCCATCACATTAGTAATATATTCTATCAAAGCCTGTTGAAGAAACACTTTCAATCAATGGCCACGTGTGCATCCTGCATGATTCTGCCTGTTGAATGTCGGTCGTTTCACGTTTCACTGAACCCCTCTCCTACAAAGCAATGCATGGGTCCTAGGCACATTCATGATTCAATGACTTTCAGGTCTACCAGCCTGGGAACCAGAAACTTCATGCATTATTGGTTTTACAATTTCAGCTGAGGCTGCCACAGAACAACTCAAAAGAAATAGGGTGTCCTGAGTGAGCCTGTTCCTTGACTTGTGTTTCAATTCTAAGGTCTATTGGCTTCACTGGCAGTGGGATCGCTGATTTTTCCCTCCTTTATCTAAGGGGACCTGCTGAGAGTCTCTATTTGGAAATATTTCCTGCCTGTCCTTAGGGGGGGTCAATGCCTGAATCTGTCCAATAATCAGATGTGACCAACTTGATTGAAGTGTGGATTTTCCAGCACGATTAAACCTTGAACATATATGGCTTGAAAATGTGCAAATGCTCTTGGAAATGACAGGATGATGGTTCTCAAGAAAGGGAAAAAAAGGTAGCATGTGAATTTTCATAGATAAATGCCTAATGCTAATGACGGTCAGGATTAATGTCATTTCCTAGATTTTGGCAAATAAACACTGGGTTACTTAGGCCTTTGTGGGCTTCCCAGGAAGGTCACCACCATTTGAAAGGAGAGTTTCAGGGAAAAAGCTGCCAGAGATTAAACAGAAGGCTTACAGATATATCTTCCGAAGAGAACTGGCTTTTATAACTTAGTATCTTCCATGGACATCTTTTCTAATAGAAAAGAAGCTCTTCAAATGACCAAAACTATTGCTGTTTTGTGGAGGTGCTGATGAACAGGGGTTTCATCATAGTAGCATCTACCTGTACAAAGGAAATACTCAAAGTTCTGATTTCAGTTTTATCCATTTTCTTCTTTGGCAAGTGATGCATTCTTAGTGTGGTGGACCCTCTGTGAACCACAGCACAGAATCAGGAGTTTCTAAGCTCAAACTGACAAAGGCATGTGTCCTCCTGAATTTAAAATGTTTAAAAAAGTTTTAAAGCCTTTTACACTGCAGAATTTAAAAGGTTCACAGATTTATTCTAGAAATAAAATGACAAACAACTTTTCTGTAAGGAGCATACTGTGCCCATTTATTATAGAATGCAGTTAAAAAAAATATTTTGAGGTTAGCCTCTCCAGTTTAAAAGCACTTAACTAGAAACACTTGGACAGCGATGCAATGGTCTCTCCCAAACAGGCTCCCTTTTACCAAGTACCGTAAACAGGGTTTGAGAACGTTCCATCGATTTCTTGATATGAACAATCAAAGCATTTAATGCAAACATATTGGACCATCTTCCAAATAGCCAAAGCATGCATTGTTACTTGGCATTAGGTATTTCAAAATGACAAACTTTGTTATGGTATTGTAAGGCCAAAATATAATCCCTATTTACCAGACATACACATTACAACTAGAAAAAAATTACAAATGTTAACCTAGTATAACAATTCCATCAGGAATTAACGGGGAAAGGCACTGCATCCCTCTCATATCGCCACAGATCTACTATCCACTTGACATGCTTTGAATTCAAGTCCTGTTAGACATGGGAAGAGCTTTTTCTACAACATACGATTCACAGGTAGGTTAATATATCTTAGTCTCCCACCGCCATACTTTTCACCCAAGTGTACAACAGGCATGAATATATGCTATCAGCTTTATTTACAAGTGTATCTTGATGTCTTAGTGGGGTAAAAAACCAACTATCTCAGCCAATAGTTTCCCAAAAAGTTTTTGGCTATGATTCATGTATAGAAACCACCACATAAAAGAAATAACAGAAACTGAGGTCCAACCCCAAATACCTCAACTAAAATTTCTCACCCACTAAAAGTTGGCAGTGAAACTGCTATTCTGTGAATTGTATAAGCTAAACTCTACAGAGGAATTTCAGATCAACTTCTTTTGCAAAAGCACAAGTTATAGGTTGCACAGTTGAGGATGCCGAGTGAATGTATTCCAGGGGAGTTCTGCAAGCGAGTGCTGTTGCAAAGAGAGTCGAGAATCCGAGAATCTGGGAAAGGTGATACATTTTCCAAACGCTTTCCTGGCTTCCCAAAAGAAGTAAAACAACAATGGTTTAACTTTATATACGAACAGAGGTTAGTCTTGAAAATCAGTAATATACATGCACAAACATGAGAACATGAGGGAAGAAAGGAAACGCTACAATTTCCACATTGCATTGCTGCTGTTTTCACAACCTCTCTGTACTAGGCGGCTTCCTGTGGTACCTCTTCCTACCAGTAGAGAGTGGCCCTGCAGGCTGCTTAGAAACAGGAAGCTCTCTCCTGAGCCCACTGATCAACCTGCCCTTGGCACAGGCAGAACCTACCAGAAAAGAACAAGTACAAAACACTATCATTATCGGTTTTCTCAAGACAGTCCCAAATGTCCTTGTGCGATCACCACAAACTCAGTGATTGGCCCAAGTCATTCCCGGGTGCCATGAACAGTAACTGGTGTGCAGCATTAGAACAAGGGGACATGGCCTTGATTCTCTTCTGAGCAACATGAACTGGGATTTCTGCCACCCCGATCGCGGCTGCCACCTCTGAAGAAGTCGTGACCAGCCACCTCCACAGTAAAAGATTCCTCCCGTGAGTATGATTTGGAATGCGTCCTCGTCGCGTGCCAGTTCAGCTGAGGTGGATCGGCGTGTACTCCGGCCTCCTGGTCTGGATAATTTTTGGCTTGGGTCTCTTCATTCTTTCCATTTCCTCTTCTTCCTCCTTCTCTTGATCACTCTCACATACGTGGACCACCACGCTGGGAGTGGTGTCGGTCGCTGCGTGCAATTCATACTTTTCCCCTAAGGAAAGAAAATAATTGCAGGGTCACTCCGACAAGTCCTTGGGAGTCAAAAGGCAAACATAAAAGAGCATCCAGGGCTCTGCTGGGCCAGCTGCTCGTGACTATTCGATTGGGCTGAGAGACACAGCCAGATATATTTTGGGTTTGTAAATCTTTGCTAGCTCATTCAGAAAAAGAGATATTTCCACTGTGCATGGCTCTGTTTTTAGTCAAACATTCTGGGAGTCCAGGCACATGAAAAGTATAGAAGGAATTTTTCTAGTTATACTTCGCATTTTCTAGTTACACTTCGCGTGTCCACCAGACATCTAAATTACCCAGAGAACTCCCCTTCCGTCAGCATTTCCTCAAGTGTGAATGTGAGAAACTTCGGTTCAGGAAAAAGATGGATGAAGAAGTGCATTTGGAAACAGAATCCTGGGCCTCCCTCGTGGGGCTCCTGTTTGAGGGTCGCAGTGCACGCCCAGGAAGGGAGGGTGGCTTCACGGAGCCAGGCGCTCTGGGAACGTTTTTGACCTCGGCATCCTTTCCTTAGAACAACTTCTAATCCCCGGGACCAGGAGTGCCCTGCTGTTCTGTGTCAGCCTGAGTTCTACCAGCTTGGCCAATTTCAGGCCACTCTGATCCAGCAAGGGTAGGGTGAGCTTTCTGCAACTGAAAATCCCGGCAATGTAGAATGAAGGGGCTGGGGCCTCCCGTTGGGGTGCCGCTCTGGCCACAGGAAGAATGTGCATCCCTGGTGCTCCTGAAGGCAGCTCTGAGCCTGGCTCCTTAGTACCCAGGGCTCATAGGCACTTTATTCTGCTTCCCTGTGCACCTCATTTCCCTTCTCAGTAAAGGAGACGGTAAAGGTATTGACTTCATGGAGCTAACAGCATGAGTGAGTGCCCGAGGCACTGAGAATCTGGCTCACCACATGCTTGTCCAACCCATGTCACCTAGAAAGATGTGTAAGAATTGAGGCTCCATTGTTACTGGTGTGATGCTGGGCAGGGATCTGAAACAGGGGCAGGAGGTTTGCTTCAACCTGCTACACCACAGGGTGTGGCCTCATGGGGAGTTTTCCTTCAGGGCTTTGTGCTTGGGATTTCTTTTCTTTTCTTTTCTTTTCTTTTCTTTTCTTTTCTTTTCTTTTCTTTTCTTCTCTCTCTCTCTTTCTTTCTTTGTGTGTGTGTGTGTGTGTGTGTTTTTTTTTTGGAGACAGAATCTCGCTCTGTTGCCCAGGCTGGAGTGCAGTGACAAGATCTCGGCTCACTGCAACCTCCGCCTCCTGGGTTCAAGTGATTCTCCTGCCTCAGCCTCCCAAGTAGCTGGGACTACAGGCACATGACACCATACTCAGCTAATTTTTGTATTTTTAGTAGAGACAGGGTTTCACTATGTTGGCCAGGATGGTCTTGATCTCCTGACCTTGTGATCTGCCTGCCTCAGCCTTCCAAAGTGCTGGGATTAATGGCGTGAGCCACCCGGCCTGGCCTGTGCTTGGGATTTATTTGCAGTTCGGCTAAGCAAGGAGGCACCTCATCAACCACTGTGTGCCCATCACATGACTGATTTCCACCGGGCAAGAGTGGCCCAGCAGAGCTTCCTACCTCCAGCCACAGTGGTTATTCCTCTAAACTTGGAAGATACTTTTACTTATAAGGAAGGTGGTGGTCTTTTCTCTATCACACGTGGGACTGAAATGTTATTATAACTGCACTGAAAAAGGTAAAGAAGCTTCAGCTCTCTGAGAGACAGAATTCAGGCATGGGAGGTCAAATGGATTGCTGAAAATGTTGGTTAAGAGCCTCTTACAAATCTACCTCTTTGCAAGTCTCTTATCTACCTACTAATCAGCCAAAATCCAGAAAGCTCAGGGTTTAGGACCATAATTTGCAAAATCTCCGCAATCCTGTTGGTTGAAAAGCACAGGTGAAATATGAAATCTCACTCAAGCTCGCTATTAAGTGGACCAAGGACAAACTGATTTTATTACATCTATTTCCTAAAAAGCCTTCTCCAATAAGCCCTCGGTGAAGGAAGTGGTAGATTCTGGAGTATGAAGAATTTTTATTAACAGCATTTGCCTCTAGAACCGTTGACAAAACCTCTTTGCAAGTGGAGACCCTGTTTCCTCCCATCCCTAACCTAGGGGAAGACTCCACACCCTCAGCCACGCTCATGCCCCCTGGCCAGGAGCTGCTGTAGGGGGAGCACACACTTCCTCAGAATGGCCATTTCTGATCTTGACCTTCACGCCACAATTAGCAGCAAGTAATGTGACTCTTGCTTTATCCCACAGAGGGAATTTCCGTTTGAGCAATGTTTTCAGAAATGTAATCTTTTCAATATGAAACTGCTGATGGTCCAAGAAAACAAAACCCTCAACCCAAGGGAACATCAGATTGCTGGTCAAGGAGAAACGAGGAGCTGATGGTCTCAGCATTTATTCGACTTGCTCCACAGACAGAGCAGGAGAAGGCTCAAACCTCTTCACCCCAGGACTCTCCCTCACACCTGCCTCCTCACCCAAACCCTAGTGGACAGGACAGGAACCACCAACATTTTATGGTTTTCAAAAAACCTGCATTGAACACTGTGAGCCAGGCGCTGATTGAAGCACCTTTCACTCAATGATCTCATCTACTGCTTGCAAGTCCACCAGGTAAGGCCCACATTCTGGACAAAGAGCCTGAGGAACCTACCCCCTCCCCGCAGTGCTCACACTTTTGTCCCTCCAGAGGACGGGAACCTCCTCTTTCTTTGGCAAGCCCTGTAGGGGACCAGCCCACGGGCCCTGGGGTAGGGCAGCCTGGCCGCGGCCCTTCCCTCACCATGGCCTATGGTTCTCCTTCCCTTTTCCTTTAAGAAGGCCAGGTGAGAATCACAGGAAAGGGTGAATTTACCATGATTAAAAATAACGTTTCTTAAAGGGGGCATCGATTTTCCCTTTCCAAAGTCCAATCACTTATCCCTATCTGGAGCTACAGGACCTGGGGCCGGGGCTCAGGTCTCCCAGGCAGGCTGTGCTCAGTGGACACAAGAATGGATTCCTGGGACACTGTGGGGGGTTGGGGGGGCGTGATGCAGGGTCCCCACGATCAGCCCCAGTCTAACATTGCAGGTGGCGCCAAGAGGCAGGCATGCTCCCAGCACAAGGGACCGTGGTGCAGAAGAATACAGAGAAGCTCACAAAACACGCCTGCATGGGCTCACGAGAGCTACAGGGGTAGTAGGGGTACTGCTCTCCAGTGCAGGGGAGCAGCTGTGTCTCCCCCTGTCTCCCTCCCACCCAAGGGCCCTGCTCACCTGGCCCCAGCTTGGAGATGGCATATAAGAGATCATAGTTTATGACTGGGGTCGCATCTTCCACTTGTTTCCATCCCACCGGTGGAGAGGCGGGAGGGGAGATCAGAAACTGCTTGTCTGGATTTGGCGGAGCCAGGTGTGAGCTTCCTATGTGTAAGGTCTGAGGAGAGAAAACAAGCACAGGTCAGTTGTTGCCAGGGAAGAACTGCAGTGAGGCAACAGCACCTAACGCCAGCTTCCAGGAGATGGGCGGGCCAACGTCCAGGCGTCCGGACAGGTGCGATTCCAGGACCAATTGTAAGATGGTCTGTAACGGGGAGGGCAAAAGGACATCTGAACTCTGCTTATGGCACAGATAGGATGACAGCCCCCTCCCAGGTCTGTGGGAGTCACAGGCACAGGGACTGCAAATAATTACGCTTGACCTAGATGGACAGAAGATCAGCAGAGGTGACTTTAGTATACGTGGAAAATTAAAGTCACTGTTACTGAGGTCAGGAGGCCTCTTGGAATCAATTTCTCCCCGCTCCTCACACCACAGAGGCACACTCTGAAAGTCCAAAGCCTAAGCGACAGTTCTGAGAGGACACAGCTTCTCAGGGACAGGGAGCCAGGGCTCCACCCCTAGGGTTCCCCACCCAGCAGCGGCCCTGTGACTCCCTCCTGGGGACTCCAGATCAGATGCCAGAAAAAAAAAAGCCACCTCGCAGAAGACTTTAAAAACTAACAATAAGGAACAATACCCTATGCTCCTAGTTGGGTTTTAGAAATGCTGACCCGTGATGAGAGGGCTGTCCAGAGAGCTCTTACACACATCACAAGCTGCGCGGTGTAGGTTTTCTCTGCACTTCCAGATTGCCCTCCCCAACTTTTCACAACGAATATGCATTGTTTTACAATCAGAAAAGGTCAGAGGAGTAGTAAGTAATTATTTGCGTAAAATCTCATCCAGTGCAGAAAAGAGTGTACTCACAGAGGAAGCCCTAGGCACCCAAGGTCAAAGCTCGGCCTATGCCTCCCAGGGCAGAAGGTCAGGGGTGCAGCGGGGATCCCAAATGCCTTATTTGTACTTGAAGGGTCCAGCAAGTTCCCTGTCCTCACTTTGGGGAAGAAAAGACACTTTGACTCTCTGGCATGGAGTCAGATGAGCTTCCTCCCTCTGTGGGAAGCCTTTGGACAGGGTCCTCTCCCACCCCAGCAAGGTGTGTGTGTGTGGGGGGGAGGGTGGGGGGTGCTCAGAGCCTGAGGGGGCCTCGCTTTATCGAGGAGCCGCATTCTAGAAGCTCCTTTCCCCTTCCCTGACAATCTGTCAGCCCCTAAGGACATCAGATGGAACTCTGGGAGCTGCCTTGAAGGTGGGTCACCTGTCGTAAGTTCCCCAGAGGAGGGTCAAAATGGTAGTGGGCAGGAGAAGCAGCAAGCCCAACCCCAGCTACCCCTCTCCCTACCGTGGGTACCCTGCGGCTGGGAAGCTTGCCAACTGGAGGGTTTCTTAGCATCTGCGCCCAGTCTGGTTATCCCGTTTTCCTTTCAAGCCAGACCTAGCAGTCCTGGGCTGATTTGCAGGCATCTTCTGCAGACTCCTCTTTCTCTGCTGAGTGCCCCCAGCACCACATGAGCTGGGAACCACTCCGGTCTGCTCAGTCTGGAGTTAGCTCCAACCCTGGAGCAAATCCATGGAAACCTGCTGCGCAAATCTTAGGGTATTTGCATAGCCACGCCCACCCTGCTGCACCTTGCAAGCTCCCCAGTGAACAGGGAAGGCTTTCTTTCCCCCAACGTTATCAACCCAGGGAGGTCAGGGGCGATTTCTGACGTTGCTTTCAAATGCACCTTGATATCTTCTTAAAACAAGTGAGGCACTGAACATTCTGATTAGGAATTTTGCCTTTCTCTTCATCTAAGATGAAGTCTTAGAGTTTCTGGTCAGCATATAACATAAGCGACATACAAGATGCTTTATAAAAGGGAGTGAGGGAGGAGGGAGAAGCATGCATAGCAACGAACCCAACTCACCTGAGCAAAATATAACTTCATTTCCTTTCCCAGAAACTCAGTCTTATGCAGCTGGAGCCTGGCATCTGCTGCGGAGAAGGGGTTGCTGAAGTTTATTCTGACTCGTTTGAAGCTCTTAAAATACTGAAAGGTGATATCCTTGTCATACGTCCTAAAGAGGGACTCAAATTTGGCCTGAAAAATAACAATAAAAATAAAAGGAGTTGAAACTTACCTGCATATGACCCTTGACTAGATGATGTCATTACTTTTTTTTTTTTTTTTTTTGAGACAGAATCTTGCTGTGTCACCCAGGCTGGAGTGCAGTGGTGCAGTCTTGGCTCACTGCAACCTCTGCCTCCCAGGTTCAAGTGATTCTCCTGCCTCAGCCTCCACAGTAGCTGGGGTTACAGGTGCCTGCCAGCACACCTGGCTAATTTTTGTGTTTTCAGTAGAGACAGGGTTTTGTCATGTTGGCCAAGCTGGTCTCGAACTTCTGACCTCAGGTGATCTGCCAGCCTCAGCCTCCCAAAGTGCTGGGATTACAGGCGTGAGCCACTGTGCCGGGTCTCCTCAATACATTTCTTACTGAGGAAGTGGATCATCAATCCTTTCAAGAACTCCTAACTTCTTAGAGAAAAGCCTTTCCCCTCTTAGGGGACTATGGCCTTTTAGTCCTAATGCAGATATTTTACAAGAAGGTAAGAAGGTATGATTTACTACATTCATCTAATCAGCAGAATAATTGCCAATACATAGACACCACGATGGTAACAAACTTTTTAAAAAAGTAGAATGAGCATTTTCCAGGGAGGTACAGTTTGGTAATGTTCCCAGTGTTTCTCTGTACTATGACCTTCCCCCACTTACCCCTCTGTCCCATAGCCTTTCCCGGCTAGCCAACTCCAACCCCGCCATTCAGCTCAGGGCAATGTTGTATATATGAAGTACTTCTTTAAGGCTTAAAAACACTGCAGCTAATTTGAAAAAAAGAAATACTTGAAGAATAACAAAGTTGAAAGAAAGTTTTGCATTTCTTAAAATCAGCAGATTTTTAAAATTTCCATGATCGCTTTTATCTCAAGTCTGTTACTTTTTAACCCTCTCAAATGATACTGGTTTAAAAATTAATGTTCTGCAAATGGACCGTTTTTTGCATCCTGGCTTCATGTCTATGCACATCTCGCTCTGGTGCCATAGGGCTAAAGAGAATTAGGAGATGTCATGAGCTCTTAGAATGCAAAGCCCGAGGTGGGGGATTCCAAGCTCAGGTTGCTCAGGGGAGAGCCCCCTGGGCTGGGTCCTGGAGTGTGGATGTCAGTGGGGGCAGCTGGGGGCCACTGTAACTCCTCAGAGAGGGAGTTTAACTGGTGGACAGTCAAAGCTCCAAGGAAGACTGAATGGGCTTCTAGTCGCCGGGTTTTGTGAAGCTTTTTACCAGGCAAAAACCCTTAGGACAGTTTGTGGGAGTCTGTGTGAAAGGCAGAAGGGGCTGCCCAGGAAGAAGGCGATGGCACGGGGCGTGGATGGTAGGCAGCGCAAGCAGAGCTCACTGAGGACCTTGGAGAACCTATGGAAGGCAGTGTTTCTGCAGTGGGAGCGAGAATTCGGGATAAGAGAGGAGAGTGTCTTCAGGAATGTTCACTGCTGGCAAGCGCGGGGAGGCATGGGTGGATGGTGCCTGCTCCACTTGGGGCTGGGGCTACGGGTAGGAAGGAACAGGGTAGCCGGTCCCTGCCAGGCAGGTCGTTAAGGGGCAGTCGGAACAACCTACGACCTTGCTCTCCTTGCATTCCCTGGCTTTTTCTTCAGTTTATGAACATTTCTGAGACTTTCCCACAAGGGATCCTGCAGAGGCACGTGCGAAGGAACGCGGAGCTGGCGGACAGTGGAGTTCATCTGGCCGCCTCTCACTCTTTTCCCCACCTCTCTTGAGCACCGGCAAGTTTCTGGCAAAACTGTGTCTTCGTACATTTGGAATTTTGTCTGACCTCATCAACAGGCACTGTGACCCACTGTTTAGTTTTGAAGTTATGATTCAGAATTTGGGAGAGATGACTTTGAAGAATATTTTTAGAATACAGGTTCAGGGCTTAGGACCAGAACAAAAGAGAACTCACATTATCTTTAAAATCTAGATGACTATGATGCCATTCTCTTATAAATGAATCTTATTTGTTCCAATAACTGATATCCAGTTATTACAGCTTTTGGATGGCATCTCTACTTCATTTAAAAAAAACAGTGATTTTACTCACATAAGGTTAATGCTAAGTGCACTCACTTTGTAGGACTTTAAAAACATAGAATGTGCTCTGCGATCTCGTCCAAACACGATGGTGCCAGATCACAAGCATTATACACAATTATGGACTCACATTTGATTTTGAAAAAAGAAACCTTCGCATGTCCCAATATGGCTTTGGGTATACAGCATATAACACCACCATGCACAAATACCACCTCTCAAATAGAACATACAGGATTCATTCCTAGACGATATTATTAAAGCTCAATTAGACAGCTGGGTAGCTGCTGATGAAAAAACTTAACGTTTTAGTCAAATGAAGAAGAAAAGTGTACTGATTAAAATAATTATATTAATCACTATCAAAGAGAGCTGCTGCGCAGGAGGCACACTGATCTCACACTTAATTTCTCCAGTTTTATTATTTGCTCTGGCTGCATTTTCTCTCATTAGAGAAATGTGGGAGCTTGAGGCCAGGCCCTTGTAATTACTACAAACATACAAATATCTTTATAACATTTATTTCCTAAGATGATACGAAATTATTTGCAACGCTGGCTGTAAAAGTAAAACACTATTCACTGTCAGAAGAGTTCAGTTTCTGAAAAGTTCACTTATAACATACACAGAATGAAAAACACACGATGCCCAGCTCTCACCTTCCTAGTTAGTTGGTTCAGGGACCTGGATGTTGTCAAATATTGAGATCTTTAGAAATTCCTTCCTCAGTTAATTCCTCAGGCAACAGCTTTTGATTTTCAAGGCTCAAAAGACTTTGGATTTCTTTCAAAACCCCCAAACCCACAAGACAGCCACATTCCCCCAAGTATTTCAGTCAGTAGTCCCAATTAGCATAATGCTTTGAAAACTAAAGAAAATCACGTTATATCAGAAGCCTTACCCTGGTTTCACTTTCGCTGAAGATATCACTGTTTGCCACACAGGCAATCAGGGAGCTAAAACTGTAGTTAAAGTTTCTAAAATGCATCTTGCTTTCTCACAGTGAAAGCGCTAGGGACCCACGCAGTCAAGCCCCTAGTGAGATTCCTTTCCAAGAGGCTGTAGGTTCCTTCTTGAGCCGGTGCTTATAAAGCGGTGAGGACCAGCCCCCACTCCCTGGGAAAAAAAAAAAAAAAGGCGCAGCTTCCACAGCATCCTGTTTGGACAGCAAATTCCTGAGTCAAGTCCTGCATGCTTGCAGGCAGACAGGGACAAAGTGTAAGTTTCTACTGGAAAGAGGTGACGTCAACATCTTAGTCATTTTCCCTATGCTAATTAACTTTGCTTGGGGAGAATGGAAAAAACAGCTGAGGTTTGCTTCGCAGCTGCTTTATCAACCCTTCTTGCAGCATAGTTTCCACTGGTAGTAATTCCATTCAGCTACTCAGACAACACGCTCCTCGGCCGAATGGGACGACCCTTCTTAAGATGGAAAATGTTACAAAAGAAAAAGGATGAAGGTCTGTGGCAGTAAACAGCCATTAGACTGTAGGGAAATTTCAAAGCTTTGGGAAACCTAGAAACCAAAGTCCGGGTGACATACTTGATCCCTGGAATTTCCTGAAAACCTCAATCAAAGTTTCACTTCGGGGTATTAGAGAAAACATTTTGAAATCTGTCTTGGTCAATAAAAATTTTAAAGGAAAAAAAGAGGAATCATTTTGAAATGTAGTTAAATTTTTTTTTTCCGATGACATTTTATTGGATGAATGTCCCAATTTCTACTTGTAACCCACAGTGGAATGGAGCAAAGAGAACCTAAAACACTCCTAGGATTTTCATTTGAAAACTTTATTATTATAATTTGAGAACTAGGAATATGCAACACTTTGATCATTTTCAAAGCACTACTGAATTCTGGCAAAGGATACAAAAACACTTTAGAGAACCTAGCCTTTGAAACTGAGCAAAGCAGCATTAACCCATTTATGCCAGAGGTTGCAATTTTTTGAATTTTTGCCATCAGACCTTGGTGATGACCTTGAGCAGTAGGATATAAATAACTCTCACATGCTTAGCGTTCCAATAATGGAACACCAGGCATAAATGGGTTAAGAGGTCCTGCTTAAAGACTCATAAACTAAATGTTAAAAGAAAAAGGAAAGGAAGAAGAAATGGAAAAAATGTACACTATAATTGAAAGGGAAGATGCAAGGAAGATGCCTGGTTTGGAGAAGTGCACTGGGTGCACTGAGTCAGCAAGACTGACTCTAGCTCTTCCAAAAGGTTGCAACTCTTGAACCTTCTAAGTATTTTACCAGTTTAGATCCCTAAGGCAGCCTGAGTCCTATGTTCTTCTCACTCTCTCCAATTTTGTTATCACCTAAAAGCACTCAAGTTATTTAAGCTTTCTCTAATTTAGGGGTACACAGGGACAGCTCTCAAGCTTCCAGAAGTTAAATGGAGCACTGCCATTCACATTTAAAAATTAACCTCAAAGAATCATTAAAGTCGGCCAATAATTTAAAATACATGCAAGAGGAAAAAATAAAGGAGGGCATTTTGCCTTCCAAAAAAGGAAAAGCAAAGTCCTCTTGGATGAGTGAATGTTGCTTAATTTCAACGCACTGTGCCTTGCTGCCAACTGTAGAGTTATGTAAGAAACCAGTTACGGTGTCTGCTTTGCCAAATTACCCATAACTCCCAACCTGAAAAGACATAAATGCATGTATTCCAAAAAAGTGTAGAATACTGAACAGTGCAACATGCATCAAACACCAAGGGGAAGTGGTCATCCGGGAGGAGGCTTCGAGAGGGAGCGTGTGTGCTTGCAGTGCTGCATTTTCAGTACAGGGAGCCTTCGTCTGTCCAGCAGGCACACGAAAATTGTGGTGGTGGGCAGGAGAGGCTAAGGGGAAACAGAGGTGGGGGCAGCAGACACAGTCCCGCGTTCCACACCTCCCGAGGGGTTTGGAACTTCTCTGATGTTCCCTCCCCATCTCCAACTCTTGTTTCCCCCTTTTCTCTTCTCCTGGCATGCACCTGGGCAAATTTCATTAAAAGGCAATCAGAAGAGACAGAAGAGGCTAATTTAGACGCAACAGACTAATTTCACTGTCTTCCTTTTTCCTTTAAAATCACAACACAAAGTTCCAGCTCAATTTTGTGGGCAAATCTTAAACATCTCTGTTCATCTGAGACAACAGTGTGGGCTCATCCAAATTTACAATTTTGATTTCGTTAGATGGATGGGGAAAAAAAAAAAAGAACAGTGAGGTATTTGAAGATTGTTCAACTGTCTTTGCTCATAGAAATGATAAATCTTTCACCAGATTGTCCCAAAACACGTAATTCTGTATCTGCCTTTGCATTGATCTGTTCTATCTACCTGAATTGAATTTAGTAAATTTGAGCACTTCTATTTTTAGATCAGGAGTAAGAGCTGGTCAAAATGGTGGCTGCCATTTTGTAGGGAGGCTGGAATGCATGTTCTCTGGCAAACAAACAAACACTGGTTCACAAATTGTACCAGAGACCTGGAACAGGGGCAGGGCACTTAGGATCTGCCACCTTGGTTTTCCTTGGCTAAAATGTGAGAGGTATGGAGCAGATTTGAGTTTCCAAAGTGCGTCTTGTTGAGTAGCAGGAATCCTCAGTGACACTTGGACACTCTGGTTGGCCAAAAGGGCAAAGCACAGGGTTTCCTGGGACACCTGTCCCTGTACCCGTAGGTAAGACTGCCTTATGCTCACGTCAATGCCTCCTCATCTGCTCATCTGACAATTCTTGCTAAGAAAGGCTGTCTTTGACTGCATGTCTATTATATGTGAACTTGGATTTCTAAAGGTCCTATGCAAATGAATTTACTTTATAAATAGTGATTCTGCCCAGTGAGAATAAAAATGGATCCAAAGCAAGTATTTAAAAAGCTGACTTTCCTACTTGTATATTCCTTGTGGTTTTGGAGGCAAGTATATTCCTCATTCTTGCTTGCTGGTTGAATGTGAGTGATCTGAAGAAAGCAGTGCCCACAGCAAGACCTCTGATACGGTTTGGCTGTGTCCCCACCAAAATCTCAACTTGAATTGTATCTCCCAGAATTCCTTCGTGTTGTGGGAGGGATCCAGGGGGAGGTAATTGAATCATGGGGGTCAGTCTTTCCTGTGCTATTCTCATGATAGTGAATAAGTCTCATGAGATCTAATGGGTTTATCAGGGGTTTTCACTTTTGCTTTCTCATCATTTTCCCTTGCTGCCACCATGTAAAAAGTGTCTTTCACCTCCTGCCATGATTCTGAGGCCTCCCCAGCCATGTAGAACTATAAGTCCAATTAAAGCTCTTTTTCTTCCCAGTCTTGGGTATGTCTTTATCAGCAGTGTGAAAATGCACTAATATAGTCTCATTAGAGCTCTTGAGAAGTATTCTAAAAACTGCACTCAACATGATAAAACTGAACCCAGAAGTTAAAGTAAATGAATGTTTTAGTCAACTCAAAGCTTTAGATGCTTTGCATTTCTTCCATTCACACCATAAAAATCATAAATGAGTCTCTTTAACCTGCATTTGCCTCCTCTGGCTCCAAACAGTTAGAGCAAGTTTCCATTAGGAAGTTTCTATTTTCAGTGAGGAAAAATTAAGGTTTATGATGAATTCCATCATTCCCATTACAGCATTCTGAAAGCATCATTAGGATGACTTCAGTACATCCATTATTAACTCTAAGGAGCTGACAACTGCACCAAGAATGTGCCCCCTGTGAAGCTGTCTACAACATGAACTGACCAAAGACAGAAACTGAGTTTTGACTTCCAACACTGAGCAAAAAATGAGGCAACTTGCAAAGGCTCTCTTGTGAATGAAAATGACAACAATTACATTTTATTTCAGTTTTCTGCTTCTACAATAGTGAAATAGTTGTGTTTTTTTGTTTGTTTGTTTGTTTGTTTGAGACTGTTTTGCTCTTGTCGCCCAGGCTGGAGTGCAGTGGCGTGATTTCGGCTCACTGCAACCTCTGCTTCCTGGGTTCAAGCCATTCTCCTGCCTCAGTCTCCCAAGTAGTTGGGATTACCGGCATCTGCCATCACACCCAGCTAATTTTTGTATTTTTAGTAGAGACGGGGTTTCACCATGTTGGTCAGGCTGGTCTCGAACTCCTGACCTCGTGATCCACCCGCCTCGACCTCCCAAAGTGGTAAAATAGTTTTACTGTTACTTCATATGTGTAACTGTTCCCTATAGAATGTGGAGCATTGTTCCCCAGGCTAAGTTACCATACAAGAAAACAAAAACAAAAACAAAACCGCAAGGGTTTGCTCTCTTCCTCATCTTTACCACTTTGCGGTCTAAAAGGCATTATTAACTAAGGAGAGGGTACTTGTTCTCAACTTGTAAGAGGGATGAATATCAAATGCAGAGTTGTGGAGAGGATTGATTTAGTGATGGAGGCAAAGTGCCTAGCACAATGCCCGAAACACAGGTGGTGGCTAAAGCATGTCAGCTGCCTTTCTATTTCCCATTTCATCGATAAAGATACTGAGGTTCAGAGTGGCACACTACGTTTAGGAGAGCTGGAATTCACTCTGGGCTTTTGATTGCAGATTCCACGCTTGTTCCAAGGAACTATGCCCGCCTAGTACCAATGTCCTGTGGTACCGTAGCTCATTTCCCCATCTCTCTGGATGGTCCAGGGCACCTTGAATGTCCTCCTATGTGCCCCGAAGGTCCACAGAAAGTCCTCTGGTTCTCTATCCCATCCTTCACCTTGCATAGCACTGCAGGCAGCCCACAGCAACTGTAATACCCTCCTAACTGGCCTCGCTTGGCCCGTCTTACCGCTCCAACCTAGTGTGCGAGTCTGACACATAAAAATCCCTGATGCTGACCAAGCTCAGTCACGTTCCTCTCCCGCTGTATAAACTTCAGTGATAAGCACCATTCCTGCTGTAGCCCAGGCAGACTGTTCAAGGTTGTCTTGTGTCTTTCTTGTCACATATCCTGCAAGTGCTGCTCTCATCTTTATGCTCCTCCAAGACAAATGGCTTATGTGTCTCACACCTCCCCTCTTCTCTTGCCCGAGTCTCTGCTCTTGCTCTCCCTCTCCCTGAATTATTCCTCCTTCTACCCTTTCCTTTCCTTCTTTATTTTAAGATTGAGCGCAGGCACGTCGTTCTCCAGGAAGCGAACCATGGCCCCCTGTGTTTAAAAAATATATATATTATTTAATGATGCCTGCTGAAGCCCAACAAGGCAGACTTTATTCAGGAAAGCCACGATGGGTATAGAGACCACCGCAACCAGGTCTTACAGTGGGGGTTGGGGGCAGGGGTAGATTGAGCTCAACTCCGAATACAGCATGGCAAGTGGGAATTTATGGCCAAGGAGCAGTGTCAGGGTCAGTGGTGGAAAATTACTAAGAGGAAGCTTCGGGATAAAGAGGACTCTGGCTAAACTGACCTAATAGGATTCTTCCTGAAGACAGGTCCGGGTGATCAGATATCACCTGGGGGATGGTAGAAGATGACGAACCCAATCAGATATTAAGGGTGGGGGTGCTCCTGTCAAACTGACTTTGCGAGATTCTTTGCCAAAACTGGGTTTTGTAAGGAAGTGCACAGGTGAGCCTAGGAAAAGGTTCAGAAACCTGACCCAAGTTTGGCCAAGCAAAAAATTTCTGTCACCCCAAACCCACTCATGCACCCTTGTCCAAGGTTTGTTCAGCACTCTCCAAACTTCCTACGTCTGTCTCTAGCACTGTGCTCACTTCAGCAGGTGACCACCTATATGATGACACTCTGGTTCTAAACTGTGAACCTTCTGATGGCTTGAGTCACATCTACTCCACTTGATAGTCCTGGTGCTGGTGCAAAATATTCTCTCAAAAATGCCAGCTAAAGAAACAAACGGATGTCTTTCTTCCTGTCACTGTCATCCACTGGTTCTGCTTTGATCACATAGAACTAAAAACTAGTTCCTCTTTAACACAAGAGTCATTCATACATTTGACAACAGATGTCATCTCATTCACATATCCATTCATTTGATCAGCAAATACTGAATAGCCTTTTACATGACAGGTATGACTGCAGATACTCTAGAAAAGAATAGATGAATGAAGTGTAAACCCTGCCACTAAGATGAGTAGAACTTTGGATAGTTTTCCTGGATCTTACCTTCTCCACTGTAAATTCCAACTCCCACTGCCCACCTGATCAGTCTCATTTAAATAAATATTTTTAAAATTTGATAACACAGTCGTATGATAAAAAATAAAATACACTTTTTTCTCTTTTTTTTGAGACAGAGTCTCACTATGTCGCCCAGGCTGGAGGACAGTGGCGCAATCTCGGCTCACTGCAAGCTCCACCTCCCGGGTTCACGCCATTCTCCTGCCTCAGCCTCCCGAGTAGCTGGGACTACAGGCGCCGCCACCATGCCCAGCTAATTTTTTGTATTTTTAGTAGAGACGGGGTTTCACCATGTTAACCAGGATGGTCTCGATCTCCTGACCTCATGATCTGCCTTCCTCAGCCTCCCAAAGTGCTGGGATTACAGGCGTGAGCCACCGCACCCGGCCTTATAGGATGCACTGAGAAAGCTATTCCTACCTCTGTCCCTGTCCACTCCATTCTCACTCTGGCTGTTAGGTGTAACCTCATTTTTTTAAACTCATTTTTATTATTTTGGGGTTTCTTTATCAAATAAAAGCAGTTATGATTTTATTTCCCCCACTTTAAATAAATAAAAGGTAACATGCTATATTTAAACAAAACAAACCTTCAATGACTTCCCTTTGCTCCTGAAGTTGAACCTGCGCCTTCTGGTTCATATTCATTCATGTGTCCCTCCATTTATTCATTCATTTGTGTAAACACTGTTCTAGGTACTAGGAATTCAAATATGAACAAAACAGACAAAACTCCCTGTCCTCTTGGAGCTTACATTCCAGATGGGGAAAAAAGACACAAAACAAGATAGATGGGTACAATCCACAGTATGTTTAGACAGCCTTGAGTGTGGGCAACAGAGCAGTGTGGAGGGGCAGACAAGATGGAAAAGTGGTGAAAGCAAGCCTGGCCAGGGCAGGCGTCCTTAAGAAGGGGACATGTGAGTGCATGAGGACCTGAAGCAGGCAGGGGAGTGAACCGTGGGATGCTGGGGAACAGCATTCTGGTCCAGGGAACCGTAGGTGTGGAGGCCCTGAGGCAGGAGAATCTGGCATGCTGCAAGCCCAGCAAGGAGGCTCAGGGTGGCTGCAGAGGAGGGTCACGGAGAAAGTGGTTGGGAATGAGGACAAGAGAGACCTTTAGCCATTGGAGGGACCCTGGCTTGTATTCTCCTGAAGTGGGAGCTATAAGGGGGTTGAGGAGAAGGTCAGCATGGTCTGTCATGACATGATTTCCATATTACAGAAGTACTCTGATGTCTGCGTTCAGAATACAGCGAAGGGGCAAGGGGGAAGCAAGGTGCCTGTGAGGAAGCAGCGGGGGCAGGCGGGGCAGGCGGGGCAGTGGGACGTTCTTCTCCAGCCATGTGTCCATATCTCCTCCAGGGACCCCCTCTGCAGTACCCACTTTCTACCGCTCCTCAGCCAGCTCCTCCCTGTCTCATCCCTGCCTGTTGAACTCTTGTTCATCCTTTAAAGTCCATCATTAAGTCCATTCCTCCAGGAGCTTCCCCGACTAAGTGTTCTCTCCCTCCTTTAACCTGGTGACTCCCAACCTCCCGCTGTCACCATAGTCTGCTTGGCATCATAGTCATGTTGGGACTTGGCAATCTTCCTACTACAACAAAAGCTTCATGAAGACAACACGGCTTGTTCTGCAGCTCCCCAGAGATGTAGATAAAAGCTTGTGCAAGTCAATGACACCGAAATTCAGAGAACTGCACCAGTGGGGGCTCATCTGATACAAGCCAAGAGCCAGAATTCACCAGGGCATCAAAAGGCCATGGCTGCTGGTGTGACAGACTGAAAGGCAGCCTTCGTCTTTGGTTTGAGCAAAGGCCAGGCCATTCATTGTGGTCACAGGAGGTGGTGCAGGGTTGTGATGACGTTTCTCACAGGCCTCAGGGGAAGCGCTGTGCTCGAGGGCCACATGTGTGCTCAGTGGGTGACACACTCCTGGATGTGCTTCCTATGTCCTTGCTGTGGGGGGCCTAGCAGGATGCCAGGCACTGGTCCACACCATCACGTGGAGACCGGGAGGCCCGACCACATGGATGCTGCAGAGACTCAGGATTCTTCTAATGGGTACACTGCAGAGGTCTCCAGCACCAACTCCATGACAAGAGGAAGAGCAGATTCAGCTGAATGCATGTCCACCTTAAGCACCCGTCTTTAGGGCATGTTTCATAAAGTATCCAGCATATAGGAAAATGTGTATAGAATTTACAAATAAAATGCTTTACTGGCAGATGGACTAAAAAATCTTTTACCAATGAGGTTCATGATCCCAAACATTTGGAGACCATGTGTCTACTAAGCAATAGTGTGATTAAATTCCCAATTTTCTTTAGGCTTTTTCATGATAAGCGAGTGTAAGAAAGATAACAGAACAACATTCTTCTTGATATCGTTAAAGGAATTTCTATTTTTGTTCACTTTTAGGGAAATCAGGATGGGCTCAGGAGTGTATTTCTCTTAGTATTGCTTTCTTACTGGTAAAATTTGCTTGGCCGAGGGAAGGGCAAACATTTCAAAGAAAATATAAAGCAAAACACATAACCTTTTTTTTTTGATGGGCTTTGAAGGTGTTAACTAGAATTCCCTGGAGAAAATAAGGGAGGTGCTGGTTCTCCAACTACAGAGAATGACAATTAAGAATTCTAAATCTGAAATAATAAAATCATTTAAAAAACACTTTGAAGTTTAATGAGTATTAATCTTCTGTAAGAAAACACAGTAACTGATATTAAACTTCACCCAGGCATGGTTCTGATACTTTGAGAAAAATAAGAAACCCTGAAGTATCTTTTGATACTTTGCATGCATTACTACAAGAGAGTTTACAAATATGTATTTCTGGGATAACACAGAACTTTCATTCCTTAGATCAAAAGTCTGAGTGGCTGATTTATGCCGGTAACCAAAATGATGGCTGCGATTATGTCTGCTCGATATTCATATTGTTAAAGATGGAAATGCTAAAGACTTTTTTTTTTCAGTAGAATGGTGATCATGATCTGTTAACACTTACAGTAGAAATAAAACTCCAACTATAAAGAAAAAAATAAGAAAGAGAAAAAAATAAAATAAAATAATTGTGGAAAAACAGGGAGGAAGAGTGTGTACAAATGTACATCTTAAGACTGAGGTCACAGTTCATACTAGATTTCATCTTGTTTGTTAAATTCCATGTGCGCTCAGAATTCCATTAACTCTTATTCCATATTGCCTCAATCTTTCCTTAATATATAAGGGTTAACCGCCCCACTGTAACTTCTTGGAAACGCACTGCTTGCAATGTTTAAGATGAAAAAATAGCCAGAGGCAAATCAAAACTCTACTTAATGACTTGGAGACCAGCAGATGAGGATTAGGGGAGGTAACATTTATTTGGAGATTACTGGGGCCAAAGCCACCCTAATTAATTACTCTTTATTTGCTCTCTCTTTCCAGACCCACCTTGCTTTAATTACTGACTTTAATTTCTGCTTTGATGCCATTTTCAGCCAGGGGCACAGTACTGCAGGAGCAAAAACCTGGGGAAGAACAGTCGCCCAGGAGTGGGCTGGCTGTGGTCTACTCAGGCCCAGGGATCACCGGTGTTTGGTTAGCCCTCATCCCTGCACGAAGCAGCTTTCACAACCCCGCGGCTGGTTCATTCTCAACAAGTCAGCCCTTCACACTCCAATTACGAATTCTACTTTCTAGAGTTAATGCTGCCTGGAAAACCTTTTCCTTCCGCTGCAGCATTCCATACTGTCCTTGGAAGAAGTGACATAACGGCTTCCTGGGAAAGCAGAGGCCGGGTCTTGTTCCAGGAGATTCTCCCAGGGAGGCTGGCGCAGTGCGAGGGTCCAGGCACACCCCACGCCGGCGCCTGGTGAATGGCGGGCTGAGTGTCAGTGGAGGAGTAAAGGTGAGAGGGTCACGGAGGAAAGGGGAAAAAAATGGGCAAGATCGAAATCTGCAACTCTTCAATAAAGACAGAAAACCCAGTTCTCAATGGCTTCACTAAGTATCGTTTGTATCCACACCCAGTTTCAAAACTCAGGAGGCAGGTCAGAAATGGTTTGCTGCTGTTGGTTTTTTTGTTTTTTTTTTTTTTCACCAAGTGCTGGGAGAAAAGTGAGTTATGTGCTCTTACCTGCTATTTCCATTACCATCCACACACCCTGTTTCCACGTCTGTAGTTGAGAAGTCCCAACAGGGCACTGCAAATGCTTTCTTTCTACACTTGGACTACATTCTTTGCTGATGACTTAAAAGCCTGATAACAAGTCACATGAAGAAGCATGTCCTGTCATCTTCATGAGGGTCACCAATGATTCAAAAGATACTTAAGGAACAATAAACTACACACAAAGAACAAGCAAGACCCCATCACAACTTGGATATTATCTCTTTCCACCCAAAGAGAGAACAACTGTGCCAACCTGGTTCATCAGGAAAATCCAGGTATTCCCGTCAAGTGACTAAAATGTGGGCACACGTCTTTGTACCGAGTATCTGATACCTGAGAGCTGTCCCCTTTCCATCAGGCCTAGAATGGTCCAGTTAGTTTTCTCCTGGTGAACTGCAGCCCATCAACATTGAAGGAAAATTAGTGGTCAATATTTAAAAATTGTGAGGTGTCACACAGAAATAGAACCTCTGACCTTTTTTTTTTGGTGGTGGTGGGGGGAGATGTGGCGACCCTGGGCCCAGAGCTCCATTTCACTGTGGCCAAGCAGATGCCCCTTGCTGGGGAACCTGTGCTCTCCAAATACCCCAGGTCCCATCGCTGTCTGTCATCTACTCGCCCCTCCACCAATGATGGCTGCTGGCTGACCAGCCCCCAGGGCATTTTAATTTGTAGCTTAATTTGGTAATTCATCAAAAACAGATTAGTCACCTGCTAGGGCCAGCCATGGTGCGAGGTGCCAGGCATACAGGCAGAGAAGCTGACCCACCTCTGGGGCTCAAGCTGTTCTATGCCTAACAATTTATACTGAATTATACATGTAGAGGGCATTGCCCTCACTCCCATATGGCAATTCTGTCTGTGTGTGTGTCTGTGTGTGTGTGTGTGTGTGTATGTACTGATTTTTTTACCTGGCCCATTTATGGGCACATCATAGTCCTATGGGTGGTTCCCTGGGCATCTGTGAAATGTTCTCCCCTACTCCTGAAATTATGCCGTAAATGCCAGGGAATGGTGGTGACATGGTTACAGCGATGATCTTGATTCTGCTCAAACGTAAACCACAGTTGGTTTCTTTAGCAATTATTAAGAAATTATTGGGCCATACCAGAGAGGCAGACAGTATGCCTGAGAATCTAAACTGTAATTCACTTACAGATTTCTACAAAATTAGCTTATGATTCATGGAGGCAAAAAAAGTTTTGTCAGGACTGGCATTAGAAGACACAGAAAAACGATTTGAAAGCAGCCTGAGGTCCAGGTGTTTTCAGAGTGTGGTCTTTAAGACAGTCTTTTAAAAGACCATTCTGAGAAGAGAGCAGTTTTAACTGCTCTTGTACAAATCTATGGTACATTTTATTTCTTACATTGAAAATGATGGGAAGATTGTGCCTGCTTCATCCATTTAAGAAACCCTCCCTGTTGGTCCAAGCCACCCTGGGCTCTTCCATCCTGAGGGAGGACACAGTGGCTCTCCTGTCCTCTGCAGAGGTGAAATTATGTAGCACATACTGTGATCAACCACAGCTACCTGCCAACTCCCCAACCAATTCCCACCCACTCCCCGCCATGGTTACTGGCTGCTTCCAGACTCTAAGACAGAGGTTCTTGTGCAGGGGAGGTTATTAGCGGGAGGGGAGGGGAGGGGTAAAGGAAACTGGGCAGAGGGAGAGTGAAGTTATCAAGTGGTCTAGTGGAAGCCTAGCCAACCCTTCGGGGAGCTTTGAGGATGAGACAACCCTTGTTGGAGCAGGAGGACTGGGCCTTGATACCCCCATGTTGGTCAGTTCTGGGAAGCGGCTACCCTGAGAAGGGTTTGGAACTTGGGCAAGGTGGCTTTGCTCAGCCCCAATGGGGCTGACTGTCAAGGGAGGCTGGGAGACAAATTATGTTTCTCTGAAGTGACCTGGGGTGTGTCCCTGTGACCTGTGCACCAACCAATTAGCCAACCAACCTGCAAGGCCCAAGCTCAAGGAATTAGAAGGCTCCAGACTTCCACCCTACGTTAATCATCTGAAATCTCAGAAATGTGACGGCCTTTACACTAAACACCACAAAAGTGCTGCTTATTCCATTCCAAATCATTAGCTCATCATCCATGTAAGGAGTTTCAGGAGGAATATCAGTAAGATTAGTGGTAAACAGTTTAAACCACCGCATCAACTCAAATCCTGAATACTGACTCAACAATTTCACTCCTAGGAATTTATTCTAAAGAAATCCTCATGGCTGTGGGCAAACATTTAGATGCAAATATGTTCCTGCAAGGCAAGTAAAATATGCAAATAATATAGTTTTATGTAAATAAAATACATCAAGATCCGTGAGCAAATAATATACATGCTAAATTCATTCAGTAGACTATAGGGCCATTCACAGTAAGGAGGTGAAAACTAATAACATAAAAAGATGTTCAAGACTTGCTGTTAAGAGGAAAAAACAGTTTACAAAGCAATGTTTATTGTTCTCATTTTGG
Organism: Chlorocebus sabaeus; assembly: GCF_047675955.1. Classification (NCBI taxonomy): domain Eukaryota; kingdom Metazoa; phylum Chordata; class Mammalia; order Primates; family Cercopithecidae; genus Chlorocebus; species Chlorocebus sabaeus. The sequence continues at coordinate 88,642,413 of NC_132905.1, forward strand.
TGAAAAGAAAGAATATGCGTGATAGTATTAGAAGATGCCTGTGCTTTTCTTTTTGATTATTTGGATTTGGATTATTTAGATTCTAGTATGGATTTCCACAATGAACACTTATTACTTTTATAATAACAAAAAGGCTTCTTTCCCCTGTCCTCCCTAGATGTTATATATCAATGGCTAAGGTAACCATGGTTAACAGACACAATATGTAAGGGTAAAGGGTAGTTGGAGAGAAAACTGACTTTCCCTGTTTTCGTATAGTGGTTTGGTATCATGGCCTTTAATTTGTTTGCATGGTATTTGTTATGCACAATCTCTAAACCTGCTGTTTTTAACCCATTAACATTTTGGAGTGCTAGCTATTGAAAGAATCCTATTTCATACCTAGAAATGGATTTCACCAGAAAATACTGATTTTGTCTTTCTTTGATTACCTCTCCTGCCCGCCATCTTTATCTGGTGAAATTCCCACTTAATCAGTAGTGTTGGCTGAGCCATTCTCACTGGAGTCAGGGTTGAGTGCCAGGGGACACTCACCTGAATTGTTTCTTGTCACTGCCACGTCCCTACATCTATTCCTTGCTCATCTGCATTATTTTCCCCATTCTTCTTGCAGTCCCAGAATCATATCCAAGCCCCTCTTCTTTCTCTGTGGATGGCCCCTTCCTCTGAATCTTCTTTCTAACAAGACTGGAACGTTATGTAATAAACTTTTCCCCATTACGGCATTAATGATGACAGTTGTTTAATATATAAGGCCTTCCCAGAGAATTAGTATTTAATCAGCAAATTCTGGAGATCAGTCTGCATCTCAAAGGAATGCATTGCTAAGGGGAAAATTCCAGGCAGTAAGTCAGTTACAGGGGAAAATTCCCTGCACAGTGGGCTCTCCCGGGGCTGGGTGCTGCCTACATATTGTTCAAGCACCTACACTGGGCAGATTCTTGTGTGGACTGATTGGGATTAAGGGCAGACTTCCAAGAAATCACTCATGTCTCCATTCATTCAACCACTAGTTGTTAAAGATCTGCCACGTACCTTCTCGAACTTCTTGGCTGGGTAAAATTATCCCTAGTTCTTAGTATTTACCACACTTCAATTGATTTCCTTCACTGTACTAAGGGTAGACCAAGCCAGAGACCCTGGAACCCTTAAAACCCTTCATAAATATTTGTTGAACAAATGTATGCAGCTAAGCAACTGACTCTTCATCAGAGAAACAAAGAGGAGGAAGGTATGGTTATTCCTTCAAAAAGCTCAGAGTGGGCCGGGCGTGGTGGCTCACGCCGGCAATCCCAGCACTTAGGGAGGTCGACATGGGCAGATCATGAGGTCAGGAGATCAAGACCACCCTGGCTAACATGGTGAAACCCCATCTCTACTAAAAACACAAAAAAACTAGCCGGGCGTGGTGGCGGGTGCCTGTAATCCCAGCTACTCCAGAGGCTGAGGCAGGAAAATGGCGTGAACCCAGGAAGCAGAGTTTGCAGTGAGCTAAGATCACACCACTGCACTCCAGCCTGGGTGACAGAGCAAGACACCATCTCAAAAAAATAAAATAAATAAATAAAATTTTTTAAAAAATGCTATTCATGCAACACATTTTAAAAATTTTGGTAAAGACATCAAAATAAATATATTAGACAAAATCTTATGTTTCTGCCTACACCCAAATTTGGGGTTGGAAAGTGCCTATAAACAGAGGTGAGGTGGGGAGGATGCCATGTGTGGTGTGGTGGGATGTCATAGGTAAGCCATGATAAAGACAATTCTGGAAGAACAAATTCTCTGAAGATGGCTGCAACACTGTCTCCTACTCCACATGCTCTTCTACAGCCTTGCCATTCCTGTTGGGAGGAGGAATGTATGTCCTCTGCCCTTGAATGTGGAGGACCTTTGTGAGTACCTCAACTGACACTGTATGGTGGAAAAGACACCAAGGTTAGGTCATAAAAAGCCATGCCCTTCTGCCTTGTTCTCTCGGGGCACTTCTCTTGGAACCCGTTGCCCACCATGCTGTCAGGAAGCCCAAGCAGCCCGTGAAGAGGCCTATACAGAGAGGAACTGAGGCTGCTGGCCCAAAGCTCTGGCTGAGCTCCTCACTGGCAGCTGGTATTTTTGCCAGCTATGTAAGTGTGACATCTTGGGTGTGGACCCTCCAGTTGCCAGCCAAGCAAACCCAGAGGATGATGCATGGAGGAGAGAAGAACCATCTCTGTGCAAATTGCAGATTCACAAGCAAAACAGATGACTGTTGTCATTTAAAGCCATTACGTTTTGGGCGGCTTGTTGTGCAGCAACAGTAACTGGAACAACATTTCTGAGATGGGCAGAAGTGGCAAGGATTGTAACTCATTAGACTCAGAAGGCGAGGTCACCTGAGTGAGCAGGGTCCTTAGTGGAACAGTGGGTGTAAGAGGAAAGAGAGATGGGTGGGTATGGGGCTTCTTGCCGTCTACATATGTAGGGTTTGCCTTTTACCTGCAAATCTGTGAGAGGTGTACAACAGAGTTGTGGAAGTGTGGGCTCTAGAGCCAGGCCACCTGGGTTTGAACCTGGTGTTCCATTTCTTAACTGTGTGACCTTGGGCACGGTTCTCAAGTCCCATGTGCTTCAGGTTCTTCATCTGTAAAGAGGATAATCGCAGGACCTACCTCATGTGGTGGTGGTGGCACAAATTGACCTAATGCCTACATTGAGGCTTGGTGCATAGGAAGTTTCTATGAAAGCGTCCACTGTTATGATCCACACAGGTGTGGGTCTCAGAATGTGAGCTGAGCTGAATGACAGCCCCTCCCTAGTCCCTGGAGCCTGCAAATATTTTGCCATATATGGCAGAAGGGACTCTGCAGGTGTGACTAAGCTAAGGATCTCGAGACCAGGAGATGATGGATTACCAGGGTGGGCCCAGTGTAATCAAAGTGTCTTTATAAGCAGGATACAGCAGGGTTAGAGTCAGAGATGGAGACAGGATGATAGAAGCAGAGATTCGAGTGATATGGGGCCATGAGCCAAGGAATGTGGGAGCCTTCCTTGAACCCGTGAAAAGGCAAGGAAATGGATTTTGCTCTAGAAGGAATGGAGCCAGGCTGACACCTGATTTTAGCCCATTGAGACTGATTTTGGAGATCGATCTCTAGAACTGTACAGTCATAAATCTGTGCTATTTTCAGTCACTAAAATTGTTTGGTAACCTGTTACATCAGCAACAGGAAACAAATACAAATTTAAGACTGGAGAAAGGTAGCTTTATAGAACACCCAGCAGCTAGAATGTTCAAAAGAAGTTGGGCTTTGGAATCATATAAACTGCTGTCTCTTTATTTCTTTTTCTCCTGACTTAGGCTTCGAGGGATGACATTTTCTTTTTAATCCTAGCATGTGAAGTGGCCAAAGCTCAGGCTTGGGTGTCAGATGGGCCTGGGCAGGAATCCTGGCTGCAGTCCTTACTTGCTGGGGGTCCTCAGTCAACTGGTGGTGCTGGCCAGGATGACCACAATGGCTCTGACAGCCATAGTCAATTGCTTTGCTAGCCATTCAGAGTGGTCAGTGTCCACGAGGTACCAGTTACTATGTACTATGAATATTACCTCTAGACTGAATCCTATGAACTTCAGTTTCCTCATTTGCAATTTGGGAACCATCTAAGTCAAAGGTTGTTGTAGAATGTGCATAGGTAGGTGCTTTTCAGACTGTGACTCCCACAGCAGCAGTATCTGCCTTAGTTGGGAACTTGCCAGAATTCTTGCCCTACCTATTTTGGTAGGCAGAATTCTCAAATGGCCCCCAAAATCTTGGCCCCTGCTGGACAAGCTTTGCATGATCCCCAGACTCTGACTATGATGGATTCTGTTTCTACGGTTAGGTTACATTACCCTGGGAGATTATGCGGGGTGAACACTTAAAAGGGACTGGACTCTTTCTGAAGTCAGAGAAAGGATGTGAGAGACATTCTCTACTGCTGATTCTGAAGATGGAGGGGCCCATGTGGCAAGGACTAAGAGTGGACTCAAGGAGCTAGAGTGGCCATGGGGATCTGAACGTGCTTAGAAGCAGATTTTCCCCCAAAAGTCTCCAAACAGGAACGCAGCCCAGGAGAGAATAGGTTCCAGCCTTGTTAACCTTGAGCAGAGAACCCTGTTGTGCACACGCTGATTTCTGACCTACAGACCTGTCAGCTAAGAAATGGGCCTTGTAAGCCACTTGATTTGTAGTAATTTGTCACACAGCAATAGAAAACTAATATATATTTACTGAATCCGACACTCAGCTGGTTTTTGTTTGTTTGTTTGAGACAAGGTCTCACTGTGTCAGCCAGGTTGGTCTCAACGAACCTTTGCTGAATCTCTTTCTTGTCAGAGGACCCCGCTGGTCCCCAAGATAGAAAGTAAAGGAGGCCCAGCCCTGCTATCAGGAAGCACCTGCCTCAGGTTGGAGTAAAAGTCACACACGGGACGAGGTTGTAAGTCTCAGCAAACAGCAGTGCGAGGGATGCAGGTGGAGGAGGGGTGGTGAGGGCAACTTGTGGGCAGGAGAGCCTTTTAAAGGCTGTATGATGTGAACTCCAAGATCTATCCTTGAATGTCAGGGAATGGTTGAATAGATGGAGCCCTCTGATTTGTGACTTCACATCTACAAAGCCTGCTGTGTCATTTACTCCTCACCATCAGTGGAGCTTGCCATTACGGTGCGGGCTGGACCAGCCTTCTTATGGGATGTGTTCCCCAGAGAAAGTAAACCAAAAGGCAAAAACAAAGCAAAGCTACGAAAGCAGGCTCAGTGCCCCTCGTTTCAGTGTCACCTCAAGTTTGCTTCTTGCTCTCTGAGGGAGATTACAGCATATTGCACAACGGGCAGTGTTGACTATTTGCTGGCATCTGTCACCCACCCTTCCAAAACTCGAGCAGAGGACAATCTGAACACCAGTGTGACAGTTTCTAACAAAAGGCTTTGCCAGTACAGTGGCCCGAGTGTGGGTGCCCACTGAAAACTAATTTCAGCCCTGACTAAGAAAGGCATCTCAGAAATGAGGAAGTGTATTTCAGGCTCCTGTGGTTTCTGATGAAAAATGCTGCAATGTAGGGCATGGGTGAAAGGGAAACACTGAGAAAATAGATGTGACCCCCAGTATGCTTCCTTGAAGAAGTAGGGGGCTGACCAGGCACAAAGATCCTTTGTGTTCCCTGAGCCTGTGACATCTCCCGGGGTTTCTCAGCAGTTACACTAACGACATTGTGGAGGAAACAGCTTCTCCTTGCATGGCCCTGCCCCTTGCACTCTAGACTGTTCAGCCTCCCTGCTGGTCAGTCCCCTCTCCCCACAAATGCCAGCAGCTTTCCCCCAGTCCTTGCTGCAACCCCAAAGTCTCCCAAGGATTTTCAAACGCCCTTGGGAGGATAGTGGTACCACCCGTGGAGAAGAATAACCCTAGGCCCTAAAATTAAACAGGTTGCTCTAACATCCTAAGAATAGCCCCAGCACACCAAATACATTCATTTAATTTCTTGTTCAACAGAAAAGAATGACTTCTTTTCATACAGAGCTCCTTTGAAACGTGTCACTTCAAACAGGTCCTAAGAAGATCCTGACATTTGCCTGTATCTTAACTGGATTTCTGTGGGTTGAAAAACACCCATAGAAATGTTGAAGGATGTCAGTCAATCTTTAATAAGACGAGATTCCTCAGAGATACAACATGCTCTTTGAACACCTGAAGGATGCTAAAAGAAAGTGATTTACTGAAATAAAATAGATAACAAACATTTCAGTGACTTAGAAAATGGCAAGAAATCACATCAGGCAAGTTTATATTTGTGCATTGAAAAACCCCCACCTAACAACACTCTCTTACCTACAACATTTCTTCCCAGCAGGCCAAGAACTACCGAACTCTGGCTCTAGAAGAAAGTAACACTAAAATGCTGACTTTATAGTATAAAACTATATAGTCTAGCATTTGTTGGCAGTTTATTAGTATTTTTTTTTTTTAAGAAATGTAAAAACTATTTTCTTTGCTTCAAACTAACAGGCTCTAACTTAAAATAATTTACTGGTATAATTAAATTGTCTGAAAAACCCCAACAATGTTGTAAACACATTGTTAACAGGTGCACAACTCGCCTCTATTTTAGAAGCTGACGCAAAGAGGACAGCACAAACATGAACAAGAAAATTACTGTCACTTAAAAGCAACACTGTCTTAGCAGTTTAAAGACAGACACTGCATGCTCACATACTAACAATAATTATCAGTCTCCAACTCAGAGAGTAGAAGTCAGAAGACACAAACAACATCCACCGTACCAGGAACTGAAGAATAGGAGGAAGCAGGTTTAGAATAGCAATGGGTTTTTCCCTGAGATGTACATTTTACAAGAAACATTCAATTCCATTTTAGATATGGAAAAAGAGCGTGTTTTTCCCATTAAAAGGGGGAAACAGGAAAAGTATAAGCAGCTTGACCCATTATTATGTCCTACCTGGAAAAAAGTTTTTTTAAGTGGAGACAATGATTAGTCATGAGTGCATGACTTATTAAAAATGACTTTCTGGGTAACAGAGACATACCTACATGAATAAATCTCTCCCCAAACCCTAGTTTGGGGTCCACACTTTTGCAAGGTCTACAGTGAGCAAAACAGTGAATTCTGTGGCTGGCGTTTTCTTCGGAACACAAACGGCCGCAAGCAAACTCCTACACAGCTGCGGCCACTACCCCTGCCAAAATCGAGTAGCTGAGGATTCAGTCAAGGGTTCGGGCTCCCATCACCCAGGTGCCACAGAAGCCTGAGCCCAGGAGCAGGGACTGTCCCACACACCAAGAGAACAGGGCATATCCAGGAGTCCGGGCCCGTCACGGCAGCCAGGTTTTTACTTAGGTCTACCCCTCTTTCCACATCACGGCTTCCCCTCACCCTTCTCCCCCTCCCTCACCTGCTTGCTGCCATGTATGGGAATGCACCCCAGGAGACATACAATTTGGAAAAAAATCATGCTAAGAGAAAAAGGCTGTCACGAAGAGGCCAGGCAAATGACCTCAATTCAGTACTTTGTCCAATGCTAATGGATTGAATTCTGTTCCCCCAAAATTCACATGTTGAAGTCCTAACACCCCGTGCAATGGTGCTGTGGTTTGAATGTGTCCCCCAAAAGTTTATATGTTAGACACTTAACTGCCATTTTAACAGTGTGGAGAGGTAAGACCTTGACAAGGTGAGGAGGCCATGAGGGCAGAACCCTGACAAAGGGATTCATGCCATTGTCTCAGGAGTGGGTTAGTTATTGTGGGAGTGGGCTCCTGACAAAAAGGATGAGTTTGGCTCCATGTCCTCTCCCTGTCTCCTGTGCTCGCTTCAGCTTCTGCCTTCTGCCATAGGATGACCCTCGCCAGATGCCAGCACCATTCTCTTGGACTTTTCAGCTTCCAGAACCACAAGCCAAATAAATCTATTTTCTTTCTAAGTTACCCAGTCTGTGGTGTTCTGTTATAGCAACAGAAATGGACTAAGACATGGTATTTGGAGGTGAGGCCTTCAGGAGGTAATTAGGGTTAAGTGAAGTCAGGCAAGTAGAGTCCTTTTTGCAGGAAGGTGTCAGTCTACAAGCCAGGAGGAGAGCTCTCACCAGGAACCAACCACGCCGGCAACCTAATCTCAGACTTCCCAACATCCAAAACTGTGAGAAATAAATTTTTATTGTTTAAGGCACCTAGAACAGGACATTTTGTTATAGCAGCCCACACAGATGAAGACACCTACCACCACTCAGCTTTGGAACCAGGATTCTGAACCAAAGTCTATAGATCCTATGTTCTTAACAACTGCATTTTACTACTCTTTGAGAAGAACTGAATTAAGACAATCAATGTAATTTCAACTGATTTTCATTACAGTGGACTTTTTGCTTTCAAAGTTACATATGAAATTTGTTTTACATGGTTAGATATGTGCTGGATGATTAAGAATTTTATAACTAACATATCAATAATCAAATCAGTTCTCCTAATAAAATGACACATCTGATTTCTGCAAAAGCTCTTCAATGTCCTCTCAAACTGGAAGCTGGGAAAGTAGTTTTCAAAAGAGTAAAAATAATAATTAAAAAAAAATTAAGGCAGTACCGCTGAGAATTTAAATTTTCTGCAATGTCGAAATTTTTGAAATATAAAACTTTTAAAGACAGCTTTACTGAGGTACACCTTATATCCCATTTTAGTACTTGTAAGATCTTTGTCTTTATATTGTGATAAAATTGATACCTTGCTTAACAGCATAAGAAATATTATTTTAATAGAAAACATTATTCAAGATAATTTAAAAAGCTATTAACTTCTACATCTGTCAGTAAATCTACTAAAGTTTAGTGCAAAATATGCTGGCAATAGAATGTTAAATTCTGTCTTAGTGCCATCTAAATAAAACTGTATTTCTTCTAAGTTCTATTGTAAACGAAGCAAAGGACTATGCCAGAATATATAGCAATTAAAGAATGCCCGCTTTTCCTCTTTGCACTTATTTTGTGCGCTTGTTTCTTGTTTTCTGTAGGTTTGATGATTTTGCCAAATTGCATGGTCAGCAAACGGCTCATTGCGGTCCAACACCCAGGAAAAGGGACTACGAGACTGTTTGCTGGGTGCAGTGCCTAATCATCTCACGCCTGAAGCTCTTCATCAGTCTTCTGTTGCTCAGGATCTTCACTGTCTCCATCCCATGTGATGAAAGAGAGGCGTGCCTCTGGCCAGGGACTAAGGTGCCATGAGCATGTGTGCTTTGTCTGGGTGTTGGTGTGCTCTGACTCATGCTCTCAGTGGCCCTTGAAGGCACCAGGTGAGAGAAGAGGGTCAGACAACTACTAGCCACGGCTGCGGCAGCCTCAGTTCAAAAATGTAAAATCTGCCATGCAGGCAGTTTCAAAGACTTAACCTATGCCTTTGTATAATTATTATTTTTACTTCTTTTATAGTAACATTCATTTTCTAACCTGAAGGTGGTTCAGGTGATGTTCTAATCTGCTTTTGAGTTTGAAAATGCATCTACCAGATGATTCATGGTGGCTGCCAAGGTGGTGAATACTGAGGATCCCAAAATGAAAAATGACGGAGGGAAACTGAGAAAATTAGTACTCTCTCACAGCCAGAGTGGTGCTGGCAACCCTCCAGTCCAGGCTAAAACACGACAGCAAAATATCTGCCTTGTTTTTAATATATGTCAAGCAAAACAAGGTTTAACCCTATTTGTGTCATCGACAGCAGCTGTCTCCAAGACAGAGGACAATGATGGGGACCAGGAGGTCAGCAGCCTCAATGGCTGATGTTCTGAAATATTCCTGAGTGGAGCTAAGTGGGAAGTGGTTTGCCAACATTATCGGTTTATTCATTTGTCCATCCATCCATCTATTCATCCATCCATCCATCCATCCATCCATCCATCCATCCATCCATCCACCCACCCACCAAACACCTACAGGCACTGACCATGCCAGCTGCTGGAACCCAGAGATGACCATGCCACCCAGACTGACTCCAGGAGGTACTGAACACAGACCTAGGTAAAATTCTGAGGCCCACCCTACTCCTTCCCCGAGATGTGCCTGCTGGTGATGGCAGTGACAGGGTGGCACATCAATGGTGAGGTGGAGTATGTAAGAATGGAAGCACTTCCAAGACTCCTGAGTGGCAGAGGCCCATTCTGTTCTCTGCAGGACGCCCTCATTGTATTTCTAAAGAAGTATTCTCACAGAGCAAAACCACCTGATACCCTAAAATATCATTTAGAGAATTACGTTATTATTGTCCCAATTCTTACTTCCACAATAAAACAGATCTGTCATCTCCCAACGAAGATGAAGACAGAACTATTCTTAAAAAGAAATGGAAAAACCATGAAATAATCTCCATTTGAGAAACCGTTTTGCAGATTCAAAGTGGTTTCTGTGAACTTTGTTTTGGCTGAAATGAACTCCTCCCAAAAATTCATATGTTGAGTCCTAACCGTGCTGGTTCCTCACAATGTGGCCGTGTTTGGAGGAAGGGCCTTTAAATGGTGACTAAGTTAAATTGAGGCCATTAAGGAGGAGCCCAATCCAATCTGCCTGGTGTCATTATAGGAAGAGGAGATTTGGACACCAAACAGAGAAAAGACCACGTGAGGACAGAGAGAGAGCATATCATCTACAAGCCAAGGAGCAAGGCCTCTGAGGGAAACAGCCCTGCCATCACTTTGATCTTGGACTTCCAGCCTCCAGGATTACGAGACAACACATTTCTGTTGTTTAAGCCACCCAGTCTGTAGTATTCATCATGGCAGCCCAAGCAGACTAATACTACTTCCAACTTAAGAGCATGTAACAATACAAAATATGCCCATATTGAACTACCACCTTCACCCTTACAGGTCTCTACAGTTGGTTTTAATGTTCTCGAGGAAAGAAAATGATGAGACAGGAATGTAATGAATGTAGCTTCAGTCCCCCATACTAAGGCATGCCCCGCTACTTTTAGATCCATCCAGTGGAGTGGGCAGAGCTTTATCATATAGCTGATAGAATCTGTATCCTGCCATCAACTAATACCAAGCCGTAAGTAACTCGTTCACATATGCACCACCACATAACTCAATGATGTTGATAAAGTCAGACAAGCAATTCTATGAGAATGATTAAACTCACCTTTTCAAATGCCACATTTTGACAATCATCTGGAATGGGGGTCTTGTTTTCAAAACTGGGAAGGCCCAAGGAAAACAGCAGAAAGGCTTTTAAAGGCACCCATGACACTAAGAGAAAACATTAGAATGGGTGCATACCAATAGTAACTATTTTTAATCTTATGTCCTGAACACTCTTCCTTTTTGGATGCTGTGTATGAAGGTCTGTGGCTGGCTTCTAAACTGGAAAAGTCACAGATATTTACCCTTGCAGAAAATATCTATAATCGTTTCTTCCTTGGAAAAAATAATGACAAACCCTGAATCATATTTCCTAAAATTTTAAAATAATGATGTTGATTTGCTGGTTTATTTGAAAATTCCATGGTAATAAAGTAACCAATTAAAGATTTAACCTACTTTTACTGGGGCAATTGAGGGAAAACAGGAGAAGGCAGAAGGCAGCTCTCTCACTTGTTCAACAATTCTTCAGCTAGTCCAAAACCCATGTTCTGGTGATTGGTGATTCTGAAATACAGCTGCTAAAGTTTCCACGCTGGGACACTTCCCCTAGTGTACATTCTTTTTTGATTCTTTTTGTTGTTGTTGTTGTTGAGATGGAGTCTCGCTCTGTCGCCCAGGCTGGAATGCAGTGGCGCCATCTCGGCTCACTGCAAGCTCTGCCTCCCAGGTTCATGCCATTCTCCTGCTTCAGCCTCCCATGCAGCTGCGACTACAGGTGCCTGCCACTACGCCCAGCTAATTTTTTGTATTTTTAGTAGAGATGGGGTTTCACCATGTTAGTCAGGATGGTCTCAATCTCCTGACCTCGTGATCTGCCCATCTCGGCCTCCCAAAGTGCTAGGATTACAGGTGTGAGCCACCGTGCTCGGCCAAGTCAATCTTAAAGAATTCTGAAGCCTCCTAAACCTTTGTTCATTGGACTTCCAACATTTTTTCCTTGCCACTAATGTCAAAATCCCTTCTTATCCTGCTAAACTTTCTGAACTCTCCCTTCATGTTGGAGGATGAAGACAAGTAGGCTGTGTAAAAGAAAAATCTTAGAATGAAGACTTAGGAATAGGGGTCATGGGTCCCAGGGGAAGACTTAGATGACCAACAGTTCTAACCATCTTCCTTGCTAAGAACGTGTCCAGTCAATGGAGAAGGGAAGGCATTACTAGCTCTTGATGAGGCTTTGGCAGAGTTTGGGACAGATGGCTGTGCGCTCAGAGGATCAAGTTAAGTTTAAGACACAAGGTGGGAAGGCCGGTAGGACACATGCGATGTCCCTATCAGGGTTCCTCTCCATCCTAGGGTGTTCCTCAGTCCTGCTGGGGGCTGGTGTTTATATGATGTAGAGAGGTTTGAGGTCTTGGACACAGAAGGGCTGGCTCTGCATTACTAGCATTAGAGGCATGATACCCTTTAGGGTTGGGCTTCTTGCTGAACTCTACAGATGTCATTCAGTATATAGTGTCCAAGAACAGTGGCATCACCTGTGAGCTTGCTAGAAGTGCAGAATCTTGAGCTCCACCTGAGATGTACTCAACGAGAATTTTCATTTTAACAAGATCCAGAGTGACTCCTGTGCATAGTAAGGTTTGGGAGGCACTAGTCTAAGGTAGAGGGGGAGGAAGAACATGCCAATTTTTGCCATCTGATTGCTAAGTGATACTATGCGATGTTAACTTGGGTTAACTTCTAGACCAACAATTCTCCATAGGAAGCTTGCCAGGTTGCCACAAATGGCAAACAGGGCAGAGAAACAGGGCAAACCTGGTTTACGAGATTTTTTTTCAGAGAAAATGTTTACCAGGTTGCCAAGGGCATCAGAATCAACGGGAATGACATCGATGTTCAATAGTCATGCAGCCACTCACATGCAGACTCCATTCCTAACCAAATTATTCCATTACATGTGCCTATTAAAAAAAAATCATGCACACATAGACACATACCAAGCTGTCATTATTGAATGCCTATGCATGGACGTATCAATCATAAAAGACAGCGAGGAAGCTGACTTGATTACATTTTAACTGACTTATATGACCAATAAAGCAATAAACTTATTTCCCTTCACAGGCAATTTTAGTGGTTGAGTATATTTTTAGCATTTCCTGCTGGAGATATAGCTTTATGAACGTCACATGACCCAAACTTTTAATCCACCCCATTTGCACAAGTTTTTCTTTTTCTCTTTAATAGGATGATGGAAGACTGGAACATAACTGCCTAATTCTGAATTTCAGACTACCTTTCTAAACACAGCACAACACAGGGAAAAGCAACTACCTTCTAGATCATAAATGGCAGAGCTCTAGAAGCGGCTAGACCAGGGGTATGAGAAAAAGTACTACAAACAGACAGATGCCACATTTTTGTAGCAGCAACTCTGCAGAAGCCAACTGCTTCTCAAACCTGACCCAGCAGCCACAATGGGCTTTTAGATGAATGATCCCTCCCCAGCAGAGCTCACAGAGCGGGTGGAGACCCATTCCAGCCGATAGTAACTACTGAAAGGGTTTTGGTGCTTTTGCTCCATTGGTGCTTTTCAGTTTTATTTCAAAGAATATAATGGAAAAAAAAAAAAAGACTCCAGGTGTCTGGATCAGTATGCCACATGATTTACAGCACATAAAATCATGGAAAGTCATGCCACTTCCTGATAGCACACAGCTCACGCTGGCCACTGAAACCTTTATTCTGACTAATTCATTCCATACCGTAGTTTTCCATGGCTGATTCATAACCATATCCTACTTTTCTCATTTCCTGAAATGATTCTGATGAAGCTTATTCCACATAAAAAGTGGAACGATATATAAAACCCAGACACCTAGGTACAATTTTAAAATCTTAACTCTAAATCCCTAATCAACATTTGGCCATATATTCCTAAGATGAACCACTCTTTCTGGATTCTAAAGGACACTGTATATTCCCGTAGGCGAGCCTGTAGCACAGTGTTGGGCTCGTTATCAAAACACACTGAGTTCATTCCAGAGTCAGCTCTACCTGTGATGAAACAAATAAGCTATAAAGTGAAATCTTTTCAGACCAAAGAGAGGTCTGAAATCGAGATTAGGATGCAAAGGGGATAAGAAGCAGCAACTACACCCCTGCTCTGTAAGATGGCATGTCATTATACCTCATTCAAAGGGACGCTTCAATATTTAATCAGTGACTTTTTACATTATTACTTAAAGGAACTGAAGTACTTTAAGTTGCCTCAATTTGCTAGCATTTTAAGGAAGATAAATGCTTTAGAATTACTTATGATTAAGACAAAAATCTCAGAAACAATGCACTATTCGAATCTTTAGCTGGAGCTCTCGGGAGGAGAGTAAACAAGCTAACTCTACGGGTTGCTTCTCATACTCATCTTCTTTCTTTGAGACAGAATTCTTTTTATTTTCCTAGTTAGCATCCTGAGAAGTATGTGTTTCTATGGAAAAAAATGTAAACACATTTTGAATTATGCCATCGCTTTCACCTTGAAATCATTACTTTATCAAGAATCACTCAGTATTTCTAACTACCTACTAGCAAGTCATTTTTAGAAATCTTTCTTTCAAAGTGAGTTCTGTATTGGGTGCTGAAAGTGTGGTGCTGAAACCTCAGAGCTGCTGATACATCTGGAGGCTAGGGTAAACACTGGCTGCTGAAACCACCGGGTGAAAGACGGATGGGGATTGCAGAAGCTGGGCCAGATTGACCACACCTGAAGCCAGGGATGGCGCTTTTAACATCACAAAAGGAGACAATCAGTGATCACATGCCTCTTGGTGTACAGCAATAGTCAGTACAGGATATTCTGTGTGAAATAGTCTCGTCCAAACAAAAACAAAACAAAAACAAAAAACTGATTTTTCAGCAAGCTCTCAGATCTCTGAGTTTAGATAAATAGACGTATATTAGTCTGTTTTCATGATGCTGATAAAGACATACCTGAGACTGGGCAATTTACAAAAGAAAGAGGTTTAATGGACTCATAGTTCCACATAACTGGGAAAGCATCACAATCACAGTGGAAGGCAAGGAGGAGCAAGTCACGTCTTACATGGATGGCAGCAGACAAAGAGAGCTTGTGCAGGGAAACTCCCATTTTTAAAACCATCAGATTTCGTGAGCCTTATTCACTATCATGAGAACAGCATGGGAAAGACCTGTTCCATGATTCAATTATCTCCCACTGGGTCCCTCCCACAACACTTATGGGAGCTACAAGATGACATTTGAGTAGGGACTCAGAGCCAAACCACATCAGAGGGAATGCAGAGACGTGCTAAACAGTGCTAACAGTGCAATTGCTATTTCCAGACTGTGGGACAGCCTATGAGACAGATGAAAACAGTTTCACTGGGGACCTATGACAAAGGATGGAGAACCCAGATGAAAAGAGACAGAAGAGACAGATCACTGAAATGCAATGAGTGCCTCTTATTTTGATTCTAACGCAAATACGCTAATTATAAAAAGATATGCATGAGCCAATTGGGGACATTTGAACACAGAATGGATATTTGATGATATTAAGAAAGTACATTTACTTTATCTTTGTTAAGTGTCCTTATCTCTTAGAGATACATACAAATGAAATGATACGATGCCTGGGATATGTTTAAAATGATCCCATGATTGGTAGGGTGGCTCACGTCTGTAATTTCAGCACTTTGGGAGGCCAAGGCAGGAAGATTGCTTGAGCCCAGGGGGTCAGCACTGTAGTAAGCTGTGATTGTGCCACTACACTCCAGCCTGGTGACAGAGCATGGCCTTGTCTCAAAAAAAAAAAAAAAAGAAGAAGAATAAAATTACTCCATGGTGTGAAGGGTAGGAAGGAGGATTCCATGTACTGATAATTGTTGAGGCTGGGTGAGGAGTTGAGTATAGAAAGTTCATTAGAATATCTTCCATGCTTTTGTATACACTTGACAACCTCCATCATAAAAAGGTATTTTTAAAAAAATAAAAGGCAAAAAAAGAAAAAAAAAAGGAGTAAAGACTCAAGGTTGGGTGAGGTGGTACATGCCTGTAATCCCAGCACTTTGGGAGGCTGAGGCAGGAGGATAGCTTGAGCTCAGGAGTTTCAGACCAGCCTGAGCAACATGGTGAGAAACTCAATCTCTACAAAAAATAGAAAAATTAGCCAGACATGGTGGTGTGCGCCTGTAGTCCCAGTTACTTGGGAGGTTAAAGTAGGAGAATCGCTTGAGCCCAGGAGGTTGAGGCTGCAGTGAGCTGAGATCGTGCCACTGCACTCCACTCCAGCCTTGGTGACAGACTAAGACCTTGTCTCAAAATAATAATACTCATCGTAGGTTTAAAATAAGGTCAGCACTACCCATACTAATTCTAAAGGGATGTGGCATAAGATGGCTTTCATAATAAAATGCACAATTCACACAAGTCGAAAATACATCATTTAATTTTTAATGATTTTTCAAGTGAGGTCTCTGATACTCTGACGATACTAAAAATATACAACAGAACTCTCTTGGAAATAGTTTATTTTTGCAATCATTGTAATACGGTCAGTAGCAAAAATATTAGAACACTTTTCAAAAGGCTAGGAAAATACAACAAAATGTTTCAGTGCACCATTCAGGTGAAGACCAAGTATTGTTGAGGTTTTTGTTTCTTCCACTGTAACAGAGAACACTGAGCCCAGTGGTGTCACATCAATCACATTACCTATGAGGTTGCAGGGCCATGCTGAGAAGGGTGCTTTCACTGCACTCCTGATGAAAATATGGGGACACATTTATGGTCCTTTAAAAGCTGTGAAAGGCTGGGCGTGGTGGCTGAGGCCTATAATCCCAACACTTGAGAGGCTGAGGCAGGCAGATCACCTGAGGTCAGGAGTTCGAGACCAGCCTGGCCAACATGGTGAAACTCCATCTCTACTAAAAATACAAAAATTAGCCAGGTGTGGTGGTACACGCCTATAATCCCAACTACTCGGGAGACTGAGGCAGGAGAATTGCTTGAACCCGGGAGACAGAGGTTGCAGTGAGCCGAGATCATGCCACTCCACTCCAGCCTGGGTGACAGAGCGAGACTCTGTTCAAAAAATAAAACAAAACAAAATAAAATAAAATAAAATAAAATAAAATAAATAAAAGCTGTGAAGACCACACCAGAGCCCCTGGTAAAGGTAATGTCCATTCGGCCAGATAAGCCACGTGGATACCTCACACTTGGATGGCTCACTCCAGCCACCTGTGTCAGAAACACCAACTCATAATTCCCCATAACGCCCCACTGAGGTGTGGAGGTGGCAGCCTACGCACTTCTGTTCCATCTATGGAAGGCTGAATGCAGGTCACATGATTGCTCAAGTTGGGGAATGAGTCAAAGGGAAGGCTAGAAAGAGTCCAACCCAACACCCTGAGATCCCAGCAGGCACCTTTAACTATCACAGTGTGCCTTTGCCAAGCCTGGGGAAGACGCTAAAATGAGTGACAGATTCAGCTACATTAGCAAGCATCACATGGTGGCTTTTTAAAATTTAAGATCATTTTTTAAACTAGTAAACATCAACACAATTTTCTCATTTAACATACTTGAGAAACATACTTGAAAGATCTTTCAGAAAAAAAGATGATGTTGATAGATTTAGCAGCCACTAGTGATGAAGATGGCGAGGATGATGATGATGAGAAATAGCATCGATCTGAAATCGACTGCTGGGCACCCATCAGGTATGGATGCAAGCAGTCCACACTCACTCTCTCATGTAACCCTCAAGCCACTCTAGGAGACAGGTACTATTTCTTTTTTATAGGTGAGGGACTAAGGCTACATGTTGTGCTTAATTCTCCTGGATGTCTGACCTGGAATCAGAATTTGAGGTAAAGTGACAATGAAATTGTACCCGGCCTAACACAAATTCTTAAAATAGTGAAGAATAATCCATCAAGCCCGTGATGAACTATGTTGACAAGTTCAAGCTGTGGAGGAGATGCTTGTGCGTCACTGATAGAAAAGGATAATGTTTCTCATGCTGCTGACCATTCACAAGACGTTTGGCTATTCCATAGAAGAAATTCTAATAGGTGAGAGAACTCCCATGGAGAAGGCTGCTTCAGGTTCCCGTCACCAAACTACTCTGCAGTTGGGGTGCTCTGTTACCCGGTGCAGGAGCCCTGCACCAACAATCTGACAAAGAACTCCATGAGACAGTCAGAGATGGAAAGATTTGCCAGGCCAAGACTTCCTCTAGGAAAGCAGGCCTCAGGTTCAGATCTGTTTAAGCTGATACCTGACTCCACCTCCACCGTGACTGAGACTCAGGATGACTGAGGAGCTGGAAAGATCAAGAAAGGCGTTGCTAAGAATCATCAGGAAAGGAAATGATCAAGAAGAAAACGTTCATCATTGTTTAAGAGGCAGGGCTGCACTGTCCATTTTAGACACTGATTCCTCAAATGGTTAAACATTACATTTTTCTAACAACCAAGAGGCTATATACCCTTCAGCTCTACAGAAAACCTGGCCATCTCAAATAACTTAACATATTTCCTAAAGGTTTTGCATTGTAGAGTTTTACTCTGGTTTTTCAAGGAACTGTGACATCTTCAAAAGGACACTGGTTCTAGGAGTCTGAAGTCCTGGTTTCTAGCCCTGGCTTTTCCAGTAACAAACTGAGTCGTACTGGGGAGAACATTTCACCTCCCGGATCTCAGCCCTGTCTGTCGCAAAATCAATGGGAAAGGCTCCCTGGGCTCCAACGCTCAGATGGAATTCAGGGAATCCAAAAGGATGTGATCGGAAAGAACACGATCATGGATAGTATCATTCAGCTTATATAAGTGAACAAAGTGTGGGAAAGCAAGGCAGAGGTATTAGCACTCAAGTGTATTAATATCTATGCTAATGGAATACGATGTAAAAAACATTCCATCCAAATGCTAAAAATAGGTTTCCAATTAATCATAATTTAACAAAATATAAATTGCTGTCGGTCTAGCTACATGAAATTCCCACTAGGGCCACTGGAAATTGTAAGAATGCAAAGATGGATGGATGTAGTCTACTTACTCCAGGAATAGTTGGAAAATTTGGAACAAGGCCAGGATTAGGGAAAAAATAAAACAAAACTTGCCTGACAAATTAAGTAGTGTCGGGAAGTTTAATATAATCTGTGACTGATTCACAGCACAGGATTCTTTCTGGAAGAAGAGCCCTGTTCATTCTGGGCAGTGGCTTATATGTTCAAGAATGAGTTCAGACGAGTGCAACTTAAAGTAGAGCTCCACGATGAATCCAATTACGTAGGCAGCCACCAAAGCACTTCTTCAACTTTCATAGGCAAGGAAGAAGATAAAGAACTCATTTGTAAGGTACACAAATGCCCGGCTGGTAATGGTCTAATAAGCCTAACGATTTAAATGCCATGCTCTGAAATAACGCTTTGTTTCAGTGGATTGAGTCAGCCAAAGTATCCGGAACTGGGTCCCACAGAGGGTCCTGATGTTCTCTGAACAGAGCTCACATTTTCCAGTTTATTATGCAGGTTCTGACTGATAATAATTCTGTTACAGTCAACCTACACTTTGCAGTTTACAAGGTCATTTCACATGTATTAACTCATTCAAGTTTCCCCAAAACCTGGAGAGGACAGAGGGAAGGTGTTACTGTCCTTACCTTTGCAGAAAGGAGGCTCGGCGAATCGAGACTACTGGCCTAAAGTCAGGCAGCTCACCATCGCCAGCACCAACATTCACATTGCTGCCCTGTGCCTCTGTGGTCCAGGATGGCTGTACTCAAATATTCCTTCCTGCAGGCCTTTGAGTTTGTCCTGAAAAAAGCAGGGTTCAGGTACACTGACGCGCCTTCAAGTTTCCACGGTGAGTCAGTGAACATTACTTAAAGAGAGCACTGGTGAGCTCATGCAGGTCTCAGGCTCTGAACTGAGAAAATGTTCAGACCATTAAAAAACTTTTCTCCCCCAGCAATTTTATCTTTTAATCTAAGAAGTCAGGTTCTAGGCATTTCTGACACTCTAACACAAATCCAGAATTTGCCTAAGCGAGCAAAAGAGGTTGCACAAGTCATGATTGTAACAAGCCTGGTTTAGTCTGAAGGGGTTGCCAGTACAGGCAGATTCTAGGATAGAGGCAGGCAGCCCATGAAAGTCCCAGGGAAAGAAGTCCACACTGGGAGGGGCTCAAAGCTTCAGAGAGGCAGCTAATTTTAAAGTTCCTTCTGTGAACGGCTCCACATAAGCACAGTAACCTAGGCTTCCCTAAGAATTTGAAAGCAGAATCTTCCTTTATCATTTTTCCATCTTTTACGCTTAGAACATAGAAGTAACAAAGAATAAGAATAAATATCAAGGAGAAAGAACAGAGGCAAACAATAGTGCCCATATTGATATTTATTTTAAGGTTGTTGATTTGCGTGGGACATCCATTTCCTGGAAAACTTTACAAAAGAGGATTGTTGTAAAGTTCTAAAAGATGAAAACAGGGCTTTATAATGGAAACTATTTCTCAATTCTTTAATAATTATAATACTTAATAATTTAGAATGTACCAGAAGAAAATTTGGTTCAAGTGATGACAAAAAGAAATAGGTGTGAAAAATTGGAAATATCGACATGATTTCACAAAGACGTCAGAAGAATGATGCATTTGTTTAGGAAGTACAGCAAGAGCCTGGGGGAAGCTAAATGGAGAATTAGTGGTCAAATAAAGAAACCAAGGAGAGCAATGTCCAGTAAAGCCATTCTGACTACACTCTTACAAACTGATATGATTTGGCTCTGTGTCCCCAGCGAAATCTCCCAAATCTCACCTTGAATTGTAATCTCCATAAGCCCCACATGTCAAGGGTGGGACCAGGTGGAGGTAACTGGATTGCAGGAGTGGTTTCCCTCATCCTGTTCTCGTGATAATGAGTGAGTTTCAGGAGATCTGATGATTTTATAAGTGCCTATCATTTCCCCTGCTTGCACTCAGTCCATCCTGCTGCCCTGTGAGGAAGGTTGTCTGCTTCTCCTTTGCCTTCCTCCATGATTATAAGTTTCCTGAGGCCTCCCCAGCAATGCAGAACTGTGAGTCAATTAAACCTCTTTCCTTTATAAATCACTCTCTCTAGGGCAGTTCTTTATAGCAGCATAAGAATGGACTAACTGACAAACTAGTGCTGTGCTGACATCACAATCAGAGTAAGTACGGGATAAAAGTTCCCAAGCTATGCAACTTTCTCCAGCACTAGAACCTTTTTTTTGGGCAAGTGGCTACTTTAAAACTTTATTTTTAGTACAAGGGAAAATGATCCCAAAAGTGTATTGTAAGCTATGGTTTGATTATTTTTGATGTCAGGAGCTGTGATCCCACCTACAATATCTAACTTATTTTAAATATTATTCTCATGCTCTCTACATAAACAAAAATACATTTGAAATAGTGAAATCTTTCTCCAAGAGTTAAAAATATTGGAGCTAGCTTTGCTTGGCTGGTTTGAATACTTGAAAGCAGAACTGCAAGAACTAGCACTTTCTGGAAAGTGTTGACCTCTTTCTGGATAATTTTACAAAGAAGTTAGCTACCTCAGTAACCTGCTTATGAAAAAAAGAGAAGCTAAACATGAATCCATACACCGTGTCAATTCCCGTAAGACCTGAATGTTAACTCAAGAATATTCCGTCAATATTGGCCCTGTGTTCGGGGCCACAGTGGCCCCACAGTTGAGGACAGCTAGAGCACAATGGGCTGCTCCTGCCCACTGCAATTTTCCATAGGCACACAGGATTCAGGGATTTGGTTCCTTAAAAGACTCCAGATCCTATCCCTTCTCCTTCAGGGACTACTCAGAAAATCCCCGGTCATTTATCACTGCAGTACACTAGTGCCACACTCAATTACATTTCCTTCCATGTGACCGCATTAACTAGAGTGGGGCACTCCCAGATCTGCCCCATATTTTCTGTGAGGTCATACTGAACAAGCACTTCAAGAAAATCTGACTGAATGCTCTGTGAATTTCATTATGAAGGCATATAAAACAATCACCTTGCTCCATTTCCCTCAGGGGCAATTTCTTAAGGCTACATTTTGGCTAAAAATCAATAAAGACTTCATGGAGCACTGATTTACCCTGCAGTGACATCTTTTGGTACATTCTTATGCTCCTGGAAAATCAAACACTCTATATTTCATGACTTACCTGAATATTCTGCTCCATTTGGTCATCACTGATTAGATGCCTACCATGGGCCAGGCATTGCCAAGAAAGCATATTTCTATGGTGGCATATGAAGAAAGGTGACAAATGCTGTGGGCAAGGGGAGCATGCAAAGAGGGGCCCCAAGGAGTGATGTGGGAGAGCAGAAGCAACACGGGTGGTGCCACCTCAGTCCCTCTTCCCAAGGTGCTCTCACTCACCTGAAACTTATCCCAGACTTTGAAAGTCTAGAATACTTTCAAAAGGACACTTTTACATCAACTCAGGCAAATGCAAAAGTTAAACTCTCCATTGTCACAGGTGGTATCAGGGCTCTGGGCTACCCAGGACCAAATCCCAGCTTCGCTCAGCCCTTGCCATCTTTGGTAAGTTATTTGATCTCCATGTACTTTAGTTTTTCTCATCCATAAAATACAATAATAATACCATGGTACCTAGCTTGTGCAGTGGTGATGAGGATGAGACACGTGTAAAATGCTCATGGTGCCCAGTGATATTATAATAACGCACAGTAGGATATTCTTATCTACGATAATCAGAGATCTTATTCATGTTGCATCCATGGCAACCTGCTGCCACCAGCACACCCTCAGAATATCTGTAGTAAGTTGGCTATTTTGTTCCTCTTCTTTTCCACCTTTGTTTGACACATAGAACACAGACTTCCGCAAACAAACCTTTTAACTTCCCCTCACCTCCACACACACACTATTGCCATCAGTATTGATTGTCGTGTCTGCTGTTTTCAGGGTAAAGGAATGTGGGGAGACAAAGACCCCACCTTAGAAGAACTAACATCTAAAGCAGAAAGCCAGTTCACTCACTTTAGCCACCAGAAATGTGAGAATACACAGTAAAATCTAGCGTAAAACTCAACTTGGGGCCAATCTGACACAAGATTTTTGAGTTAAAATTTAGGGTTTAATGATGTGGACACCGAAAAGTAATCCAACCTTTCTGGAAAGCCATTTGACAATATGCAACCACATTTATAAAGGGTCCACAGTCTTGAGAGTTGGTGATTCCATTTGGGGAAATTAATTCCTACATTAAAAAAGATAAATTGTATGAAGATGTTTAAGTCAGTGCTGTTTATGACAGAAAAACATGTGGGGAAATGAAGAAACAGCTACCATTCACTCAGTGGAGTGCTGGTTTATCAGCGCCAAGGGCAGGGAAGCATGAAAAGGCTTCCAGAACTGCATGGAGCTTAGCATGGCTGAAGCCCACGGGGTAGGGCAGTGTATTAGTCCATTCTCACACTGCTATAAAGAACTGCCCGATGGCCAGGCACGGTGGCTCAGGTCTGTAATCCCAACACTTTGGGAGGCTGAGGCAGGTGGATCACTTGAGGTCACGAGTTCCAGACCGGCCTAGCCAACATAGTGAAACCCATTTCTACCAAAAATACCAAAAAAAAAAAAAAAAAAAAAAAACCCAGGCATGATGGCGGGTGCCTGAAATCCCAGCTACTCAGGAGGCTGAGGCTGAAGAATCGCTTGAACTGGGGAGGCTGAGGTTGCAGTGAGCCAAGATAGTGCCATTGCACTCTAGCGTGGGTGACAGAGTAAGACTCTGTCTCAAGAAAGAAAAAAAGAACTACCCGACACTGGGCAGTTTATAAAGGAAAGCGGTTTAATCAACTCACAGTTCCACATGGCTGGGGAGGCCTCAGGAACCTTATAATCATGGCGGAAGGTACCCCTTCACAGGGTGGCAGGAGAGAGAATGAGTGCCAGCAGGGGAAATGTCAGACACTTTATAAAACCATCAGATCTCAGGAGACTCACTATCACAAGAACAGCATGGGGGAAACCATCCCCGTGATCCAACCACCTCCACCTGGTCCCCGCCCTTGACATGTGGGGATTATGGGGATTACAATTCAAGATGAGATTTTGGGTGGGGACACAGCCAAACTATGTGAGGCAGGGGGGATCACAGGGCAGAAAATGAATAAGAAATGAAGCTGGAGAGGCAGGCAGGGGCCAGATCCATTGGTGGAGGAACCCGGACGCTGCCCCATAAGAACTGTGAGACCGCCAGAAGGAAGGAATGCAGCCAGGCTGCGATTTCGGGGAAGACTGCCCTGGGCTGCCCAGAGCCTGATGTGAAAGGAGACTGGGGGAAGGGGAGAACAGGGAGGCAGGGACAGACAGCCCGGGTAGCAAGGAGGGCCGGGCCAGTGAATAAGAGTGGAATAGCAACACAGCGGAGAGTCACAACCAGACGAAATGTGGGCTGTGATCACTGGAAAAGATTTAAAGTATAGCTGAAGTAATGTAAGTTGGATACAATATCCATTAATTCTTTTTCTATAAAGTTTATAAAAATCTCATAATTATAAATACACACATCTATATTTTAAAATCTGGGGCTTCACCTCTGCTTGTCATCTAGGATAGTGCTCCCCAAAATGTGATCGCTGGGCAGGGGTCAACATGCCAGGAGGGAAAACCAGAAAAAGAGAATTAGCCTTTAAAACCTTTAAATTTATCAGAAAATTTGCATGACTGTTGGAGTTAATAAGAAAAAGCTGACCAGATGTGGTGGCTCACCCCTGTAATCCCAGTGCTTTGGGAGGCCAAGGCAGAAGGATTGCTTGAGCCAGGGGTTTAAAACCAGCCTGGGCAACATAGTGAGACCCCATCTCTACCAAAAATTAAACAAATAAGCAAACAAAAACTAACCAGGCATGGTGGTGTGCACCTGTGGTCCCAGCTACTGGGGAAGATTGCTTGAGCCCAGGAAGTCAAGGCCTGCAGTGAACCATGATGGTGCCACTGCAATCTAGCCTGGGCAACAGAGTGAGACCTTGTCTCAAAAAGAAAAGAAAAAGCTAAGGCTTGTATTCCATGTCTCTTTTTGTTCCACTTCTTTCTTCTAGTAATTCACTCTTATCATATTATGTTTATCTGTTGGCAAGAGGTCGGAAATTTAAACAAAAACCAGGTTTGCCTGGCAGATAGTTTGAGAAGTGCTAACTAAAGACATCTCATGCCTGCTGGGCTCTCAGGGCTTGGTGGTGCACAGAGGGTAGCTCCAGCTCACACTCTGTGGCAATGTCTCCTACCCCATCCTGTGCTCTCGAATGGGGGCTACTGCTCCACTGACACACTGGTGGGGAAGGTGAGGGCGCTGCAGCTGACACGGCTGTATTACACAGGAATATGGCCATAACTGAGGAAGACGCTTCTTTAATGATCACTTATATGAGTGTGTATATATATGGAACAAACTGTTCAACAAATGGGAAAACATTGCCTACACAAGAAATGGTGCCATTAAATAGCCTCAGAACCCCTTCCTGACCAACACATTCATTTTTTGTCATTTCAAAAGGCAATATTAGATGAATTCAATGACCCCCCTTCTATGTGTGCTTGGCAAAATGTGTGGCTTACATATAATAAATACCAGTATAAAGAGCCAGTATACCTTGCGATATAACATACTTCACAGTGTCTCTTTCCCGGTGACCATGCATACGTATTTGCCTGAAGCTCTGC
This sequence comes from Chlorocebus sabaeus, assembly GCF_047675955.1. Classification (NCBI taxonomy): domain Eukaryota; kingdom Metazoa; phylum Chordata; class Mammalia; order Primates; family Cercopithecidae; genus Chlorocebus; species Chlorocebus sabaeus. The sequence goes on from NC_132905.1 coordinate 88,667,757, forward strand.
AAGGGCGGAGCTCACACCTGGGTTTTGCTCCCCAATGTGTGTGTGTTCGTGTGCACCATCTCCTGGGTGTCGGGGGCTGGTGACTACGTTCACGCAGGAACGCTTTCCACCACCCACTGAACCTGCTACCTCTCTGGAATGTATTAGGCAAGACTACAGCAGAAGCGGAGATATTTCTGGCCTAAGGGAAAGGGGCACCATTTCAGATTTGCATCAAGATGAAATGGGCTGTCTAGGGACAGAGGAAGCTGCCTTTTCCTGAGAGTAGGTAGAGGCTGGGCAACCATGTGGCATGGGGCCGGGCAGTCCAGCCCCAGAGTGGAGTGCTTCTGGGCAAATGACTCCCAGAGTCTTCTCCTAATCCAGGGTCTCCAAATTCAGTGTGAACCCAGATCCACTCCATATTCCAGGACTTGGGGCTGCTGCAGGTTGTCCTTCCTGAACAAATGCCCACCAACATTCCATGAGTCCACATGGCTGGAAGTTACACTTCACGGCAACGAACTGTAAATAAAATATGTTCCATCTTCCTTCCCTGAAAACAAATGTGGTCACAGTGACCTGGAAGGCCATGTTCAAATTGAGGATTCTCAGCGCCCTTGAGTCCCTCACTGAAATGGATGGAGAATGGAGACCAGGACCAGGGAGACTTAGGCCTTACCAGAAAAAAGGGGCAGAGGAGGGGCCAGAAGCACACCAAGCAAACCCACTTCACTGTTCTTTGACCTGACAGTTTTTGTGTTGGTCCCTGCTGTGTTGCTCTCAGGGAACACCTGAGACTGTGTAATTTATAAAGAACAGAAGTTTACTTAGCTCATGGTTCTGCAGGCTGTACAAGCATGCACTAGCTCTGCTCAGCTTCCGGTGTGGCCTCAGGAAGCTTCTGATCATGGTGGAAGGTGAAGGCGGAGCAAGCGTGTCACATGGCAAGAGAAAGATCGAGAGAGGAGGAAGTGCCAGGCTCCTTTAACCAACCAACTCTCCTGTGAACTCAGAGAGTAAGAACTCAGTCACCACTGCAAGAACAGCACCCAGCCATTCATGAGGGATCTACCCCCATGACCCAAACATCTCCCGCCAGGCCTCCCTCCAACACTGGGGATCACATTTCAACATGACATTTGGATGGGACAAACATCTAAACTATGCCAGCTTTAAACTAACAAACCTGATCCGTGGTACTGCTTTGCCTCCCACCTCCCCATCCCCCAAATCCTGTTGTGGTTCTATGTAAAATTTCAAACTTTTGTGTAGACACAAACAAAATGCTTCAAAGTAAGAAAGGTACAGGTAATTTCCACTAAAAAGAAACCCCCAAGGCTGGGCGCGGTGGCTCACGCCTGTAATCCCAGCACTTTGGGAGGCTGAGGCGGACGGATCAGGAGGTCAGGAGAATCAAGACTATCCAGGCCAACATGGTGAAACCCTGTCTCTACTAAAAATACAAAAAATTAGCCAAGCGGGTGCACATGCCTGTAGTTCCAGCTACTCGGGAGACTGAGGCAGGAGAATTGCTTGAACCTGGGAGGCGGAGGTTGCAGTGAGCCGAGATCACACCACTGCACTCCAGCCTGGAAGACAGAGCGAGACTCCATCTCAAAAACAAAAAAAAAGAAAAGAAAAGAAAAAGAAACCCCTGAATACTTCTAAAGTTGAGAACACAAGCTCTAAGAGGCATCCCTCTGTTGGAAAAAAAGTAATTCACCACTCATGCTAATCTGAAATCTATTTTCAAATTCAGAATTTCTGTCTAATTACTGACTGGGAAAGTGCCAAGGTTTCACTTACACCTAAGAAGTCCCTAGCAGCATGGGCTCCATTGGAATTTCCCACTTGTCGGGGCTGCTGATGCAAGGAAATTGCAATATAAGAGGAAAATGGGGTTGCAGCCATGAGGCTCGCTTTTGCCACTTATCTTCCAGAGTTCATTCTGCTATGTGGACAGAAGATAATTGGGGTGAAATAGATATTTCCCTATGTTTCTCCTGCATTTGGTTGGTCAGTGTCAAAGTAAGGACCAAATTCCATCTGATGGCTAAGTGCACAGAAGGGACTCGGCTCTGGGAGCAGTGAGGGTGTTGGCAATGCTCTTCAGGCAGCTCCCTCCAGGACGCGAGCCTCCTACTCGGGACCTCTGCCCCAGCTCTGATAGCATGCCACGGTCCCTTTAGAAGGAAGTCTGAAGTGCACAGTGAAAGCTGACCTCTGCTACATTCAGCACTGCAGCTGCCTGGGGCCACTTCCACTGACCTCATCAGCCCCTACAATCAGAATTCAGCCTTGAAATCTAGACACTTTTTTGTGCTCAAGTTAGAAAAAGCAACTAAAAGTGCTCTACCTTTGATGTAAATCTCCCCTCTGCCTCCCACAAATCCATCACAGGGCCTTGCTATATATAATTAGAAGAGCTGGCAGAGCTTGACCTCAAATTTTTTTTAACTTTTCAGCTAACTTTGAGAATTTGGTTTTCCAGCTTCACAGTGAAGTGAGCTTGTAACTTTGAGTCTAGAAAGTGTGTCTGTTGGCGAGATGGCAGCGATTCCCGGAGTCACGGTGTGTTTGTGCCACCTCAGTTCCCTGCGTTTACAGCAGAATGAGCTCTTAGAGGGCTCTCCCTACATCCACTGGAGGACTTCCATGCTAATCATACATGAAGGGGATCTTTAAGAGGAAAGGAGCCTTGCTTCTCTGAGGAACCGCACTCATGAATGGCTGGGGCAGAACCAGCAGGGCAGGGTGCACCTGGGCCTTCTTTCCGGTAGCTCTGAGAAGGCCCAGAGTCATTTCAAGTCTGATTTCATTTCACCCCTTTTTTCTTCAGTGTCTTCCTTTCTGCAAGATCTTTCTTAGTGTATTACTCTGTTTTCACGTTGCTGATAAAGATATACCCAAGACTGGGAAGAAAAAGAAGTTCAATTGGACTTACAGTTCCACATGGCTGGGGAGGCCTCAGAATCATAGTGAGAGACAAAAGGTGCTTCTTACATGGCAGTGGCAAAGGAAAATGAGGAAGAAACAAAATGAGGAAAAAACCCATCAGATCTCGTGAGATTTATTCACTACCACAAGAAAAGTGTGGGGGACACCGCCTCCATGATTCCAATTATCTCCCGCCAGGTCCCTCCCACAACACATGGGTATTATGAGAGTAAAATTCAATATGAGATTTGGGTGGGGACAAAGAGTCAAACCATATCACTTAGTGTGTACATTTTAGAGTAGCCTTTAAGCAGTATTATTTAGTCACACGACAGGTTGCATAGGTTTCTGTGGGCTTGAGAACACAGCATTGTCTCTGTGGAAAACGCCTTCCAGCACTAAACAGCAAGTGCAGAGAGAGAATTTTTTTGGACTAAAGTTTATTTTTGAAGTTGGAAGAACTGCTGTGTAGGAATCACCATAAATCCTGAAAGACTGGACTCAAATAAGAGCCTTTTTCCTTTATCTCAAAATAATTTAATACAAATACTAACAAACATACCTTTCTTCCGTGGTGATGTTTTGCATGTTACCATATCCTAGATTAGAAACCCACTTATGATAGCATCTGTGAGCTCAGACAGACAGCCAGGGCCTGTCCTTCCCCCACCTCCCCACCCTGGAGTTACTGCCAGAAGGCTAAGGTGGAGAAATCACTGTGGGAGAGCTTTCAGGATGCAGTGCATGATGGGCTGCAGGGGAGGAACAATCGGAGAGAAACCAAGGAAAAGGAAGGGAAAAGCGACTCACAATTTAAGCACATCCTGTGTGCCAGCAACTGTGCTAGGTGTTCATATATATCATCTTAAATTTCTTATCTTGGCTCTGAGGTAGGTGTTATTTACACTTTACAGATGAGGAAATAATCTCATGTCATAATCTCAAATAATAAAGGATTCAAGACTTTGCCCAAGGACACTAATTAATTCCTTCCTGGATCCAGTCTTTGAATGCAGAGACCACAGGGCTCAGGACAAGATCCACTCAAGGGGCTTCGGTTGGGGTTTGGTAGAGGCAAAGGGGCTGGAGGAAGGGGGGTGAAGGTAGTGGTAGGTCTGCCCATGGCTTCTCCTGGAAGCTGGTGGCATAGCGCAACTACAGCCTAAAGTTGAAGGACAGACAGGAGGGCCCAGGCCCAAGCCCCCTGGGGTAGCTGAAGGACCCTAAGCCCCTATATAAATTGAGTGTTCAATAAGTCTAGTAACTATAGAGATTTTTTTAAAAAACCAACCAGTGTAGAAAATTCTAGATAATGAAAAAGGGTCTTTCCTTTCTAAAGATGTAGAGGTTAAAAACTGTTATAGGTAAAATATGATCTGGAGAAAACAAGAGAACTAGACAAGTAAGGGAATAATAAGAAAAAAGAAAGAAGGAGCTTTGTAAGCACAAGGATTATCAAAAAGACTAGAGTGATTTGCTTCTGCATATAGCTTTCGTTACTTACCAGTGGTGTAAGAGGTCTGGTAAGTATGGAAAAAACATCCTAAGAACAGGATGTAAATGACAACCTCTTAGGCAATATGAGTTAAGATTACAAAGCAGCATGACTGACGTCTTGAATTAGTGGTCTACCACTGAAACACTTGGAGCATGTTTTCCACATATCCATGCTGAGTGGCTGAAAACTCTTTTTGCCTTCATCTAGAACACTTTTTCTGATGATACATCTCTGTCTTGTGATGATAGTGGACTTTATTTTTTGGAACACTCAAAACCAAAATATGATACATGAAGTGCACAATCAACCCAGTAACACTACGATAAACCAAAAATAGAATGTGACCAGAATCCACATCTAATTTTCTCGAGTGAACTTGCTCCAAATACAATTTAAGAGAGCTACAAACTGCTTTTAGCACAGTCCTAGAATATCCTTTTTTTTATAGAAATTTACATGACTTAGTATAAAATACATTTAAAAAAAAATTCTTTCCCCAATCATAGACTCAAGCAAGTTTCAAACTTTAACAAAAATTCACAAAAATTAATCATGATGATGAAGAGTAAAAACAATCTGTTCTTACAGGGGAGTTCTTTTATAAATAAATGAAACATGTGACTGGGTGTGGTGGCTCACACCTCTAATCCCAGCACTCTGGGAGGCCGAGGCAGGCAGATCACTTGAGGTCAGGAGTTCGAGACCAGCCTGACCAACATGGAGAAAACTCATCTCTACTAAAAATACAAAATTAGCTGGGCTTGGTGGTGTGTGCCTATAATCCCAGCTCCTCGAGAGGCTGAGGCAGGAGAATTGCTTGAACCTGGGAAGTGGAGGTTGTGGTGAGCCGAGATCGCGCCATTGCACTCCAGCCTGGGCAACAAGAGCAAAACTCCATCTCCAAAAATAAATAAATAAATAAATAAATAAATAAATAAATAAAATGGAACATGTTTAAATTTGTCACATTATTTAGTTTTCTGACATAGTTACAAATTATCCTGAAAAAAAAGTTACCACTTAAAATCAATTAAATACATTTTACAAAATTTAAACTTGTATCTACCTCTTAAATGTTAAGTATTGTGTTAAAATACTAATGTATTTTTAATTAGAGAGAGCAAATGTCCCTAACAGTGTCAATTCATTTGTTTTAAATTAGAACTGTACAGAGAATAGAGATAAAATTTTTTTTGAGACAGGGTCTCACTCTGTTGCCCTACCTGGAGTGCAGTGCTGTAAACATGGCTCACTGTAGTGTTACTTTCCAGGCTCAGGTGGTCCTCCCACCTCAGCCTCCCGAGTAGCTGGGACTACAGGTATGTGTCACCATGCCTGGCTAATTTTTTATGAATATGGGGTTTCACCATGTTGCTCAGGCTGGTCTCGAACTCCTGGGCTTAAGCAACCCCCTCGCCTCGGCCTCCCAAAGTACTGGGATTACAGGTGTGAGCCACTGTGCCTACCAGATAAAAAATTTTAATGATATTAAAACCATTTAGACAATTTACTTATTATTGTAAATTACAACAAACTGCTTTTACTTGCATGCCTATCAAAGACCTAATTTAATCATCACTAGTATAATTGGATAACCAAGAAACTATGGAAAATGATCATCCTATTTCAAGAAGAGCTCTCTTTTATCATTAAGGAGACACAGTACCCAGTTGTTTCAAAGACAATAGGATGGAACATCTGCAGAATTCACCTTCACCTTCTCTGAAGGGAACACAGAAAATTAGTGGGACCAGAACACAAGCAGTTAACCTGCTATGCCCAGAGATTTCACAAGCGTTCAAGGTAAAAAGGCCTCGAATTAAAAATCCCAGGAGATGGCTCCCTCTGCCCAGTGAGGACTAGGATGTCCAAGGGCTGGACTCACTCACATGCCTTTTGGGTCCTGGACCCACTGCTTCTCCAGTGGCAGGGAGAAGATTACAGAATACTGGAGGCACATGTAACTCTGACACCATGTGCCTCTTTCTGGCTCAGTTACATTAACTAGAAAATAAGGGACATCCTGGGGCTGGTGGAGATGGCACAGGGAGTGACTAGGAGCTAATTGGGGGGCTCCAGGGTAGACCCCTACTTCATGAGGGGCTGCTCCACTTTGCTGTTTTATGTGTTGGAGTTCAGTGAAAGAATTCACTTATAAAGATCTGACAATCAGAACAACAACAACAAAATAAAATGAAACTGTTTAACCACTGGGCTTGACCATCTCTAAGGTTTCTTCCAGTCTCAACATTCTAAAGTCCACGAAAACGGGTGAATTTGGCTGTATTAGTCCATTCTCAAACTGCTATAAAGAACTACCTGAGACTGGGTAATTTATGAAGAAAAGAGGTTTAATTGACTCATAGTTCCACAGGCTGCTCAGGAAGCATGGCTGGGAAGAACTCAGGAAATGTATAATCATGGCAAAAGGACGAAAGGGAAGCAAGCATGTCTTCACATGATGGCAGGAGAGAGACAGCGAAAGGAGAGATGCTACACACTTTTAAACAACCAGATCTCGTAAGAACTCATTATCACAAGAATAGCAAGGGGGGAATCCGCCCCCATGATCCAGTCACCTCCTACCAGGCCCCAACGCTGGGGATTACAATTCAACATGAGATTTGGATGCGGACACAGAGCCAAACCATATCATTGGCTTATCAGGACTCTCCTCCTAGATCCAATCAAATGTCAGCTACAAATTCTGCATGCAAGATGAAATTATTCTCTCAGGTGAGATGTTGGTTTTACAACAGTGATCAAAGGATGCTTTTTGAAAATTGACTTGATGTAAATGGATAGATTTTTAGCAGAGACCATTCTGGGACCAAAAGTTCCCAATATCCTTTTTTTCTCAGTTCTTCTTGGGATACATTTTGGCATGGTAATGGTGAATGGGGCAGGGATACACAAAGAGACTAAGTCACAAACATGGAAAAAGGATTATTTAGTTAATCATCTGTATTAACCATCACTGATGGAAATATTTTGCCTTTGCTGAGTTCCCTCATCAATGTCCTGTTACCATGCTTACCTTGCCAAATTTCAACCCTGCTCCTGCTCATAGGTTCCAATAATTGAACATTACAAAACCAGGCCAACTGGTCCCACTATGACTGCATCCCATATAAGTTCAGATGGGTCTTCAACACTCTGGGTCAAATTGCCAGTCACTACTTGTTTCCTCTGTACATGTTTCGCACCTTCTTATGACCCCAAGTCTTCAGTCTAAGTAGGAGACCTCAACTTCCACTTTATAAAACTAGCAAGGACAAGTGACTCGAGTTCACTGCTCCCCTGTGTGCTACAACATGCTCCTACATCTGGACTCTTTCTTAGCCCTTTCTCTGGTCTGTCAATAAGGAGCATTCCTCTTCCTCCCAAAGATAATGCCATCTTTTGTTCCCTCAATTCTGCTTCCTCCTGCCTCCTCCAAGGCCTTGCTTCATTTTATAATCATGCCTACTTATAATTTTTGTTGTTGCTGTTACAATATACATTGCTTTTCTAATTAGAAAACCATCAAAATTATCTGTGTCATGAAAACAGATAAAGGAGGAAAATATAAGACATACAGAGTTCCAACTTAGGAACTGACATCAGTCTTTGCATCAGCCAAACTGGACACTTAGATAATGAGCTTCCTTAGAAGTTCTGAGAAACAACGTCCACTGGAGAAGTCTACATGCGGATAAGCTATCAATCAAGTGTGAGGGTGAGATACCACATATATTTTCAATGCCTTCCTCTAAAACATACTCAAGGTCCATTTATTTCCAAGATGGCATTTTGACCTGTGATGGCTAAAGTCCCATATTGCAAAAAAAAAAAAAAAAAATACTGTGGCAAGATGCTAGATTGGTCTAATTTTCTCCCTGCTTTTTCTCCTTGCCTCCCAACTTAGGAGGCCCAGCATTACTAGGAGGCCCAGAAAGAACAGAAATCAAAGGGAAGAGCTTAAGGAATGCAATAAAAATCCTCAGGTTCTAAAGAAGATGAATTTTCCAATGGAAGGGACTCACCAAATGAAGCCTGCTATGGATCTCTAGAGACCCATGTGAAGACACATCCACAAAGCATTTCAGAATATCCAAGACAAAGAAGGATGTTTCAAGAGAAACAAAAAATCAGTCATTTGCAAGGGAGTCGAAGTCAGACTGACATCAGTCATTGCATCAGCCAAACTGGACACTTAGATAATGAGCTTCCTTAGAAGTTCTGAGAAACAACGTCCACTGGAGAAGTCTACATGTGGATAAGCTATCAATCAAGTGTGAGGGTGAGATACCACATATATTTTCAAGAAATAAGACAATTGACTTTTCATTCTCTTTTCTAGGGGAGAAAATATAAATGTAGTCCAGCAAAATGATGGCATAAACCATAAAGGAGAAAGACATGAGATTTAGGATACACTAGACCCAACTTAGGGACAGAGTGAAGAAAAGCCCCCAGGAGGTAGCTCAGCCTCAGGTCCTGGGAAAAGCCAGTCCAGAATGGGAAATGTGAATAATAGAATGTTTGCTATAACTGAGAAGACACAAGAACCTGAGGCTCTGATAAAGCACACAACACATCAAAAAAAGATGATAGAAACTCTAAGAAAAATAAAAATGCTATTCAAGAAAGTCAGATCCAAATATGAAGTAAACGTGACATGAAATGATTCTCAGCAGTTGTTGAGTGTAAACACGGAGTGTCTGTCTGCTTCCGTGGCTGAGCACATTCTCTTCGGGTGCCTCCCGCGTCAGAAGCTGGACCTACTCAGGAGGAACGTAATCCTCACCAGCTGCTTAGCTGGCATCGAAGAACATTTTTATAGCTGTAATACCATAAACTGTACTGACAACTTTTCAGGTTTTAGAGTCAAATTACGAATAAAACATGGACAATGGTTATGGCATCAAGTGTTAACCACCTAAATGTCAATGTACGGCTGATGGAGGCAGAACTGCACAGGCAGACGGAAATCAAGAAGAAATGAGAGGAAACTCACAACTGCAAAATGTGAGGGCCTCTGCTAGAACTAGTTCATTTACATCAAATGTTTTCGAACAGCACCTGTGGGTCACTCTCCACCAAATCAGAGGATGTGGTCAGAAGGAGCCTCTCTGCACAGCTACCTGGCCCTTCTTTACGATCCAAGCCTGCACAGCATGCACCGCAGGGCTCCATGGGAGCACACACACAGTTTACCTTCTCCCCATCTGGAGCAGCTATGCTCATTTGCTAGTATTTCACGCTTCCCTGCTTTCCTCCTACTCTTCCTCCTTCCCTCTGGCCTCTCCTACTTATTGAGCTTCTAGTGTATGCCAAGCACTATGGCTGAGATGGTCTTATTCTTAAGGCGAGCCCACCCAAAGGAGGTCAAACCTAGAGCCCAGAGAATTGATGCCTGCGGGTGAGAAAGAAGCTTATGCAAAGTGAAAGTGTTTTTTATTGCATTTAGATGTCTAGTTTTAGAGACAAGGTCTCACTCTGTCACCCAGGTTGGAGTGCAGTGTTACGATCATGGCTCACTGCAGCCACAACCTCCCGGGCTCAAGCAGTCTGCCCACCTCGGCCTCCCAAGCAGCTGGGGTTACAGGTGTGTGCCACCATGCTGGGTGAAAGTGTTTTTCAAAAGGCATTTAACATAGAAAGATTGGTGACTGGATTTCCTAAGTGCAGTTCCATTAACAGCAAGGACACATGCAAAACGAGCTCCTACAGCTGAACCTCAGAAGAAGAGACGAGACAGCGGTGTGGTAAGGGACCATTAGTGACCCCAAAAGGTGTCATTTAATCCTCAGGACAGCTCTGAGGTAGGCATTATTTTACAAATGAGGAAATAAACTCAAAGAACTTGAACAGGCCGGACTCAGGCCAGTCTAGCACTAGAGTATGGGTTCCTTCCATCACACTGCATGGGATCCTTAACTCTGAGTGAGTGAGCGCGTGAGCCAGGGTCCCGTGGAATTCTCAAAACTGCTGTGCCCTATATATGGTGGCTGGAGGGGAAGAAACGCAGGAGAGCTTGTGGAAAATTTTCATTCATACTCAAGAGCTCAACGATGTCGTTTACCTTAGATGATCCCTAAGGTACCACCCAGTGATAAAATTCTGATTCCATAATTGTCCAACAAGTTCTTCCTTCTGTTTCCCAATAAAAGCGCAGGGTTTTACACTGTCTTAGTCAGATAAGTACAATAAACAAGTCACAGACCTCTGCAGGTTCGTATCTGCACCGCCCCTCTCTGGAGGCTGTGCCCTCTACCTGAGCTGTTCTTTCTGGCAATAAGAGTTGGGGCCCCTCCAAGGGCAGGGATCTGGACAGCTTCTAGAGGAACCCAGGACAAGGGAAAAAGAGCCCCGGGGACACTGTCCAACTCGGACACAAGCCCAAGTGTGGGGTGGGCAGTTGTGACACGTTCCAGGCTTGATGGTATTTTTCCCTTTACCTTTAAATTAGTCTTTGATTGTCTTGTGTGCGCACAGGAAGAATGATGAATATTAAAAACAAAATGCAAATCAACCAGTAGTCTTTAGAAGAAATAAGTCACAGCAGGTTGAAAACAATGTACTAGCACTAAAGAAGTCTGAACGTTTTGGTCAATGTCTGTGAATGTTTCAAAGTTTAAAATGGATGGAGTTTACGGAGACTCTAATCACTGCTCAGCAAGAAATCTATGATAATCACATCAATATTATAACACAAACAAGCAGGTGGAAGAAGACCCAAAGATACCTAATGGATAATACTTTCTCTTTGGTTCAATTATAGGACTTGGTTTCTAAAGGAGTTGCTAACTCATTCATTCACTCATCAAACACATATTGATCACACATAGCATGGCAATGACTGTACTAAGAGCTGGCAATACTAAAATCGTTTCTTCATTCCAGAACATCAGATAGTAGTTGGGAACAGAGTCAACCTCTACTGAGAAAAGGCCATCGGAAGGCCGGCAGGGGTCAGCTTCATGAAGAAGGGGTCTGGGGCATCCCAGGTGGAGGCAACTGCAGTTTCCATCCTACAGCGCCCTGTGTCCTAGGAACCTCAGGTAGTTGAGCACCACTGCACTGATGAGCTGAGTGAGGGAGAAGCAAGAGCTGAGACAACAGGGTCCAAATGAAAGGCCTTACTCACAAAGTAGGGATTTTGAACTTTATCTTACGAACAACAGACAAGTACTGAAGAGTATCTAAAAGCATGATAGTGAGATGATGACATACATAGGTTTTTAGAAAAATCACTTGGGCCAGTCATGGTGGCACATGCCTATAATCCCAGCACTTTGAGAGGCGGAGGTGGGTGGATCGCTCAAGCCCAGGAGTTTGAGATCAACCTGGGCAACATGGTGAAACCCTGTCTCTACAAAAAATACAAAAATTGGCCAGGCATGGTGGTATGCGCCTGTAGTCCCAGCTACTCAGGAGGCTGAGGTGGGAAGATCACTTGAGCCCAGGAGGCAGAGGCTGCAGTGAGCTGTGATCATGCCACTGCGTTCCAGTCTGGGTGACAGAGCCAGACCCTGTCTCACAAACAAACAAACAAAAAAAAGAAAAGATCACTCAGGGAGCACTAGGGGGCCACTGAGGGGTGCCAGAGTGGAATAAGAACATTAGGTAGGAGCTTCTGCGTACTCCAGGCAAGAAGTGTTACATGAAAGTGACTGAACCAAGGCAGTTATCCTGAGCACAGGAAAGTGGAAGCAGGCTGAAACATCACTGCTTAGGTGTGAACTCTATAAAACCTTTGGCTAATATGTAGGAGTGAGAGGGAAGGTGCCAACAATACTTCCCCAGTTTCTAGCACAAACAGTGGAGTGGATGGGAGAGGACAAAAGAGAGGAAGGAAGTCCAGGAACAGAGATGAAGGCTCAGCTTTGGACACAGTGTGAAAAATCTGCGGCACAACCGAGGGGAAGGTCTGCTGGGAAGTCAGACAGCCAGGTCTGGAGCCCTGCAGAGGCGTGTGGACTGTCAGCCCACTGACTACTAGAGGTACAGGGACCAATAAGATGAGGAAACCGAGGGTGCCAAGGTCACACAGTCCAGAGGACAATCAGCATGAAGGTCACATGCAAAAACACAAAAGAGCAAGACGTACGTTTGGAAATATAAGAGCTTACGTTCTCCTTGACCCCCGTATCTCTGAGCGCTCACCTTATGATTCTTCTCCCCTCACCTGCAAATATCTAGCTTGAGAAGCAGATGAGGAAGGACATCAACAACACCCTCCATATTAAATGAGTTCCATGAATAGGCAGGATCCAGAAAATAAACTCCCATCTGTTTGATGCAGAACTAAGAATATTAGATTGAGAAACTTGAGGTCTCGTGCTATAAGCAGCCATCAGCCAGGATCAGTCAGACCCCCTAGGAATCTGTATCCGAACAAACTACCTATTCTTAGCATCTCTCCACTGGACCTGGTCATCTGTGAGCAGGGTTCCCAGGCAGGTGACTCTCACAGGGCAGCAGATCAGAACGGACAGACTAGTTCTAGACCAGGATCAATTCCTGGTGTCTGCTCTGGTCTTGGTGGCCCTGCTCTGGGATCTAGGGGGATAGACCTGCCCAGGGAGGAAAAGAGGCTTTGTAGATGGCCCTTTGCTAAGGGCTGTGGAAGAATCTCCTGAACTTCGCAGACCCTGTAAGACATCCACCCTGACAAAAGTGCCTTTCCAAGAGTGCAGGGCATGTTACCAAGCGTCACCAGAAGTGTTCTGGGTTGCTCTAAATGCAGTGCCCAACCTCATGCCTGGGAAGAGCGGAGCTGGGTTTCCCATCCTGACTCCAACAGTGACAGATGTGTGTGACTCCGGGCAAGGTCATCTACCCTTTGGGCCGCTGGTTCCTCACCTGAATAACAACACATACAACAAACAGACCAACAAAAACAAGCCAAGAAAAAAAGGACTTGCATCCAGTGATTCTCAAATGTGGGGTTCCTTAAAGGTTTTTAGGCCAGTTGTTTAGGAACTGCTTGCAATAATTTGTTAAACATGCAATGTTATGGCGGGGCACGGTGGCTCATGACTGTAATCTCAGCACCTTGGAAGGCTGAGGTGGGCCGATCACTTGAGCTCAGGAGTTTGAGACCAGCCTAGGCAACGTGGCAAAACCTCGTTTCTACCAAAAATACAAAAAATTGGCCAGGTGTGGTGGTACCTGCCTGTAGTCCCAGCTACTTGGGAGGCTGGGGTGGGAAGATACCTGGACCCGGTAGGCAGAGGCTGCAGTGAGCTGAGACTGCACCACTGCACTCCAGACTGGGTGACAGAGCGAGAGTCCCACCCCGCAAAAATGCAATGCTAATCCAGATCTTTGATCCCAGGCCTTGGGTAGTACCGCGGCATCTGAATTTTTAATAAGCTCTATAGGTGATTCTGACAAACAGCTAGATTTGGGACCCACTAGACTAAATGATTACTAAGCTGCCTTCCATCTCCAACAATGTATGACTCGATGCATGTATGTGGCAAGTGTTCATGACCAATTCAATAACCAGGCCCCAAAACCTAACCTAGTACAGTTGCATCACTCAGATATTACTTATGCTTGCTAATGAATCACTCTTACGCTTTACAGAAAATAGAGTAAAACAAATTATTCAAGAGTCCCAAAATAGACCCCACTCTCCCATTTCCTTCAAATACATTTTCTAAAACTGAAACACAGTGCCAGACACAACCCAGTCCTCAGAAGAGGAAAGTGGCAGGTTGGCAGGTCCAGAGCCATGAGCCAGGCCACTGGTTTGCAGTTGTGACCTTGAGCAGAAGAATATTTTTTTCTTTAAAATTGCCTTTCCACTCTGTAAAACAGAAATAACCACTGCTAACCTATCTCCTAGGGCCACTGAGAATCCACAGAGAAATTGCTGTCTGATTATCCCACTAACACCCAGTGGCAGAGAACAGAGGGGAAAGTGTCACAGTGCATTACTTTCAGACCCACCGTGTCTACACAAATACTTCAATGGCTCAAAACAAAAGAGAACCCAACCAAGGATTCCCAGCGAGAATGGAGGAGACCCTGTTTGATTTCCTTTCCTGGGAAGTCAGACCCAGCTTTAGAGCATCAAGAACCATCTTATCTACCCCTGGGTGTGCTAGAGACAGAGGCCAGCCTGCACAGCCTGGTCAGCAGTTGCAACTTTCTTTAGCTAAACCTGCTGGCATTCAGGCCTGATAGCAGGCAGGGTCAGCGCGAATGGAAAGAATGACAGTGTGTCCTTCCACCTTCCTGAGGCCCTGGCTGATATGGAAACCAGCTGGCGCGGGTGGCCACGGAAAGTATGAATCCAGGCTTGCCTAGGGTTGAATGAGTGAGGAATGATCAGATCAGGCCTGTGTTAAAATATCACCGCAGCTCACTTGCCCGGCTATTATCCAGTCACGTCCTCTGGGTTTCAGGAATGAGATGCTGCAACCCGAGGCAGCTGCAGACAGTGTTTGCAAAAGCAGGCCAAGTGGGCTCCTTGGAGCTGAAGCTGGGCGGAGAGATGGGTGTGGTGACTGCCTGCATAGACACACACCTGTGAAGGGCTGATGTGGCTCCTGGATGCTTTCTCTATAGTTCCTCACCTTCGTGCACGGCTCACCATGATCTCCGCCCCACTCTATAGATGAGGGAATCCTTCCTATAGAGGTCAAGTGCCTAGCTGGTGCTTGCGCAAAGAAGGGACCAAAATCCAGGACCCTGTGATGTCCCTCCTGGCCTTGCAAACTTTCTAGCACCTGGCTGTCTCGTGCACCTACGTATGCACATGCATGCTGTAAATCAAGGCAAAGGACAGGCAGGCAGGCAACACAGGGGAGGACTATGGAAAAGGACGGGTAAGAAGGAAGAAGAAAGTTTTAGGCCAAAAGCTCAAAAATGTTCTTTAGACAAGCACTAGAAGAACCACCCAGAAGTGGCGACTCGGGAGTTCTAAGTCCTTGTGGAGATGGACCCACCATTGTCTCAGAGATGCCTTAGTCTCTACAGGAAAAACCATTGAAAATGCTTTCTAGACTGAAAAGCCTAAATAACTCCAATGTTTGCACTTCCCTAATAACTATTTTTTTAAGTGTCTTAGAATGGAAAGAACCCTATTCCGACATCCCAACCAAATCAAGATGCTGTTTCTAGGGTCCAAACTGCCTCTGCTTAGGCAGTTCCAGGACTGGGTAGAGAAAGGAAGACTACAAGTGAAGGTTTATTCAAAAACAAAACAAAATGAGTATCTCAGTTGAAAAATGAATTGCTGTTGCCCCTGGAAGACCCTTTCAGTCTGAGGAAGTATAATTCATGCCCCTCTACCCTCATACCAGAAAAAGCCCCCTCAAATCAAAGAAGAGGAATAAAGGGAAGAAGAAAGAGAAGGAGGAAGCAGAAGAAATCCCTACTCCCACATCCCCAACTCCCCTTTCTCCATTTGCTAAGCTCTGGTTATGGCAGTCAAGCAAGCCTAAAAGAAAAACAGCTATCATTCCTAGGGTCAATGCCAGTGTATATGAGGAAAAAAAAAATCACTAAAAATGTAAAGCCTCCATTGCCTATAGGCCCTAAAAATATTACACACTATCAGGGTACTTTGCATGAAAGTTTCAATACAGTACTCATGAAAAAAATCTTTGGAAAAAAGGCTGCCCAGGAAGTAGCTGGCCTACATGTGGACCAGGAGGCAGGCTGAGAAGTGTGTCTCCCACGGACTCTATGGCACTCTTGCAAAGCAACTGCCTTTCCACTTAGGTTGCAGAATCGGGGACTAGCCTTGTTAGTGACCTCCCAACTCTAAATTTGCTAACAAAATGCCAACAGAGCCAATCTCTTTCAAGCCAGATGAGTCAGCTACCCTTGTGGGGAGCTTCTCAACTCATCATCCCAGGCAAGGTGTATTCTGGGCATGAGTCAGAGAAAAACGCAAGTTTCTCCCGGGGGTTGCTTTGGACCTAAAGAGGTGTCCATGCCCATTACCAAAGGCAGTCTGCCCAGCATAACCTTTGACACCACAGACTCACTTGAGCCACAGAATGTCATTTATCAATTTAATACATATTCATGAAGCAAGTGCTAGTCTTAGGTACTAAGAACTTCTAAGCTTCTAAGGTACTGGGTACTTAGTGGTAAATGAGACAAAAGCCTTCGTGAAGCTGACGTTCTAGCAAAGACAGACAATAGGCAATTATGTACCCTGATGTCAAGGAGTGACCAGTGCCATGAAGATGCTTTGAGGACAGATGGTCTGGGGTCGTGGGACGGTGCGTTGGCTTACCCAGGGGCTCAGGAAGATGTCCCTGAGGAAGGAGCATCTGGGCAGCGAACTGGGAGGTGTGAGGGAGTAAGCCGTGTGGGTATCTGGGGGAAGAACCTTCCGGGAATTCCAGGCTTTGAGGAAGGGACCACACTTGGCACATGAGAGCAGTAGCAGCAAGGCCAGAGTAGCCCAGCTGTGGTACTGAAGACGCGAGGAGGAGCTGAGTCTGGAGAGGGCAGAGCGGGCCACGTCCTCATGTGCCCAGGCAAGCATCTGCAGCCCACGCTAAATGTGCTGGGAGGACTTGGAGCAAGAGAGTGGCCAGGTTCGATTTACATTTTCAAAATGCCACTGGCTGCTCTGTGGAGGGGCAGAGCTCCAGGGTGACAAGAGGGAAGCGAGAATGGGGAGTTTTCCACGATAACACAGGCAGGGGAGGACACTGGTTTAGACAGGGGTGAGAGAGGGAGGGTGAAAAGCAGGGGAGCCTAGAACATCATCTGAAGAGGCACCCAGGACTAGCTGCTGGGTTGGTTGTGCGGTGTGGAGACGGAGGCTGGTGCCATTCTAAAGAGTGTCAGAGAGACAGAGAGCCTCTTGCTGGTTGTTTTAGGAACAACAGTGTTGGCTAATAAATTCCTGCAGACATTCTGAATATAACTGAGACACCTCAGCTGACTCTAACAGCGTTATGGGCTGAACTATGTTCACGTCCTTCACTCCCCAGAAGTTTATGTGTGGAAGCCCTAACCACCAGTACCATAGAACTGGACTACACACTTGGAGATAGGACCTTTTTTTTTTTGAGACAGTTTCACTCTTGTTGCCCAGGCTGGAGTGCAGTGGTGCGATCTCAGCTCACTGCAACCTCTGCCTCCTGGGTTCAGCGATTCTCCTTCCTCAGCCTCCCAAGTAGCTGGGATTACAGGTAGGTGGCACTACGTCCGGCTAATTTTGTATTTTTAGTAGAGATAGGGTTTCACCATGTTGGTCAGGCTGGTCTCAAACTCCTGGCCTCAGGTGATCCACCCACCTCAGTTGGAGATAGGGCCTTTAAAGAGGCAATTAAGTTAAAATGAGGTCATGAGGGTGGGGCCCCAATCCAATCTGATTTGTGTCCTTATAAGAGGAGAGAATGTGGACACATAAAGGGACACCAGGCATGTGTGTGCACAGAGGGAAGACCATGTGAGGACACAGGGAGAAGGCGGCTGTCTAGAAGCCAAGGAGAGAGGCCTCAGGAGAAACCAAAGCTGCCGGCACCTTGATCTCGGACTTCCAGCCTCCAGAACTGTGAGAGAAAAAAGGTCTATTGTTTAAGTCCCCATTTGTGGTATTATATTAGAGCTGCCCTAGCACACTGACAGAGATAGCCTCCATTTTGCTTTGAATTGCTATGAGTTGACAAAGTTAACCACAAGTTAGAGAGACCCCATGACCATATCAGCCACTGCAGAGACCTGAAGGCTGGCCATTGAAAAAACTACACCCTCCTACATCACACACACACACACACAAATTTGTTATTATACACACACATATTTGTTATTGATTATAATCATAAACTCTAACGATGAGCTTCTGTTTACTCCCAATTACCTTGGAACAACTTTTCTTTGAGCCTCCTCCTGAAGGGAATAAGGGAATGGTTGGTTGTTCCTGCTCCTACTTGGATTCCTGAGGATAGGACTGGCCAGGGACAGCCTGGAACAATCACAGCCTGCTGCTGTCATCGTGTAACAATTTGTTGCCTGTATTCTAGATGCAGAAAAATCTCACAGTTTATTTCAAGTAATCTCTATTAATATCCCACCCTGGCCCTCAAAAGATATTAAGAATCCAAAGGGAAATCAGAAACTCAATTGTGCTAGAAATCGCCCAACTGTCTCATTCAGAATGCATTCACCAAACAACTTCAAAGCAAAATGATGATGAAAAATAAGCCTTCCAACAGCACAGTATTTCTCTTTTTGAATGTTTCTACCACATCTAAGAAAACAGATCTCACCATGGTTAAAAAAAAAAAAAAGAAAGAAAGAAAGAAACTGTACCTTGCAAAAATAAAACTTCATAAAGAGAGTTCATTCTTGTGAATCACTCCTAATACATCCCTCTTACAAAAAAGGTTTTCTCTTACTGACCACTCTTCTTCCATCACTGACTGGAGTGGAAAATTACATTCCACTATGAAATATAATCCTGTTGATAGTAACACCTATTGAGGTTTTCATCAAATTGCTAGATGAGATGGTGCAATTAGGGACGGGCAGGGGGAAAACTACAAAGGTCACAGAGGACATCAGACCAAAGGAGGTAAAAACTGAAAAGATAATACCTTCTTCAAACCATTGCAGAAGCATGTACCTGCTTGCCTGGTGACAGAGGCTTTCTGAAAATCAACCTGTACCCATAATTCTGCTTTCTGACTTTCACCAGAGGATTCATAAGAGCATCCTGAATCCAAATAACAAAATTAAATACACACTAACCACCTGTCCTTAATCGCTTCATGTAAATCTGTGGCATTAGAAACTGAACACAAAAATTATCTGAGGGTCATGTTTTGCTATGCATTTAATGGATATCACTTCTGCATGCTCAAAGGGCAATGTTTTAATATTTTCCACAGTGTAGTTTACTATAAAAAATAATTTATAAATCATTCTTGTTTAAAACAAATTTTCTTTTTTCTCTAGGAGAATTAGTAACAGAATTTCAAAAAAGTTGAACAATTTCTAAAGATTATCTAAGATTTCAACTTCACTCTTTTAATGTATTTAAGGTAATAATCACTTACTTTGGTGATTATTTATAACATTAACAGCTCTAAGAGGTCTTTAAGGGCCATTCTGATACACAAAAAAGAACCACATTTATAAGCATTCCTAGAATAATGCATTAGCTACAGAAGCAGCACATGCTAAGATATCAGTTCTAATTTTAAATTCATATTAGACCTTAATAAAATAAGTCAAGGACCATTTTGCAATATCTAGAATAATCACTAAAAGAACAGTAATGTCTAACAGACAAGTTAGAAGAGGGGGAAAATGAAACAATTTTTAAAAATACATAATTCAGGCCGGGCGCAGTGGCTCACGCCTGTAATCCCAGCACTTTGGGAGGCCAAGGTAGATGGATCACAAGGTCAGGAGATCAAGACCATCCTGGCTAACATGGTGAAACCCCATCTCCACTAAAAATACTAAAAATTAGCCAGGCGTGGTGGCGGGCACCTGTAGTCCCAGCTACTCGGGAGGTGGAGGCAGGAGAATGGCGTGAACCTGGGAGGTGGAGCTTGCAGTGAGCCGAGATCGTGCCACTGCACTCCAGCCTGGGCAACAGAGCGAGACTCCATCTCAAAAAGAAAACAAACAAAAAAACATAATTCAAAAGAAGATAAGAAAGAAAAGGACTACAGAACAAGTAGAACAAACAGAAAACAAACAATAAGATGACAGGAAACAGAAGAACGGAAAACTGTGCTATAAAAACACTAACCAAACAAGAGCTGGCACATCATGCAAAATAGACTTTAAGACAAGATGCATTACTAGCAAAAAAGACGGACATTTAATAATAAAAAAAGGGTCAATTTGCCAGGCTGATACAACAGTCCTAAATCTGCATATATCCAATATAGCCTCAAATCTATAAAGCTGGCAGGACAAAAAGGAGAAATCAGCAACTCTAAATCACGGTGGGAAATTTTAACACACCTCCCTCAGTAACTGATAAGAACAGGCCATAGACAAGGTAAACAATACAAATAACAAACTTAACCCAACTGTCTATATATGTTGTTGTTACGTGACTGCATCTATATATGTTGTTGTTAAGAAAGCATATTTTTGGCCGGGCGCGGTGGCTCACGCCTGTAATCGCAGCACTTTGGGAGGCCAAGGCGGGCGGATCACAAGGTCAGGAAATCGAGACCATCCTGGCTAACACGGTGAAACCCCGTCTCACTAAAAACACAAAAAATTAGCCGGGCGCGGTGGCGGGCGCCTGTAGTCCCAGCTGCTGGGGAGGCTGAGGCAGGAGAATGGCGTGAACCCGGGAGGAGGAGCTTGCAGTGAGCCGTGATCACGCCACTGCCCTCCAGCCAGGGGAACTGAGCGAGACTCCGTCTCAAAAAAAAAAAAAAGAAAGCATATTTTTTTCAAGCGCACATGAAACACTTATCAAAACCGACTTACTGCTGAGCCACAAAGCAAGCCTGAAAAAATGTCAAAGGACTGAGAGTGTTTTCTGATCACATAATGGAATTACTCTGGGAATCAGTAACATTTTGAAAAAACCTCAAATGTTTATAAACAAAGTGATACATTTCTAAACAATCTACAGACCAAAGAAGAAATTACACTGGAAATCAGAAAATATCCTGAAATGAAAAATAACAAGGATATGACATAGGTAAATTTCTAGTTTTATGTGAATATATGCGATAAGAAGAGTAAAAATTAATGATTTACATATTGATTTTAAAAAGCAATAAAACAGAACAAGAAATTAAAGAAAGTAGAAGGAGAAAAGGTCAGGCGCAGTGGCTCATACCTTTAATCCCAGCACTTCGGGAGGCCGAGATGGGTGGATCACTTGAGGTCAGGATTTCACGACCAGCCTGGCCAACATGGTGAAACCCTGTCTCTACTAAAAATACAAAAAATTAGCCGGGCGTGGTGGCAGGTGCCTGTAATCCAAGCTACTCGGGAGGCTGAGGCAGGAGAATTGCTTGAACCCGGGAGGCGGAGGCTGCAGTGAGTCGAGATTGTACCACTGCACTCCAGCCTGAGCAACAAGAGCGAAACTCTGTTAAAAAAAAAAAAAAAAAAAAAAAAAAAGGAAAAAAAAAAACAGAAAACCCTGAAACAGGAAACAAAAAATAGAAATTAAATCAAATGTTAACTTTTCAAAATATTAATACATTTAATAAACCTCTGACAGGACTGATGAAGAAAAGAGCACAAACTGTCACCTTCAGGATTGAAAAAGGAGATGTAACTACAGGTCCTACAGATATTAGAAAGCCTATGTAAATATTATGCCAATATATTTAAGATTTTAAGTAAAATGGACTACTTCCTAGAAAAATATAACTTACAAAAATGACAGAAGAGAAAATCAATTGGTTCTGTATCTATTTATAAAACTGAATATCTAATTAAAAACATTCTCAAAAGAAAACTCTACACCCAGATATCTTTATCAGTGAAATCTCCCAAACACGTAAGAAATAATGAATCCTCCATCAACTCTTCAATACAGGAAACAAAAAGAGGGGCCTTTCCTCCATATTTTATGCTTTTAGCATAACCTTGATCCTGAAACCTGAGAAAGATATTATAAAAAAGAAAAGTGATCAGCCTATATCTTTCATGAACATAAATATAAAATTACAAAATGAAAATAATAGTAAAACAAAGCCAGAGTCATAAAAAAGAATATTGTACTATAACCAAGGAAAGTGAATATATATACATATATATATATGTATATATATGTCAAAATACATTAGGAGATTGTTATTGCAGCATTATTATAATACTCCCAACTGGAAAAGTCAAATGGAAATGTGATACATTCATACCACAGAATAGAAACAACAATGAAAGCGAACTACTATATAATGGTTAATTTTACGGGTGAACTTGGCTGGGCCATGGTGCCCAGATACCAGATATATGGACAAACATTATTCTGGATGTTTCTGTGAAGGTGTTTTGAGATGAGATTAACATTTAGATTAGTGAACTCTGAGTAAAGTATATTGCCCCCCATAGTGGGAGGCGGGGTGCTCATCCAATCAGTTAAGGCCTTAACAGAACAAAAAGACTAGCCTGCCCCAAGCAAGAAGAAATCTGCAGCAGAAATCCTTTACACTTGAACTGTAACATCAGTTCATCCCTGGGTCTCCAGCCTGTCAACCCACCCTGGAGATTTGGGACTTGCCAGTCACTATAATTGTATGAGTCAATTTCTTAAAACAAACTTTTCCCTGTATACATATACATCCTATTGGTTCTGTTTCTCTGGAGAACTCTGTAGTCAATAAGCATTTCATAAACATAATGTTGAACTAAAGAAACCAGACATAAATGATGAAAAACATGCTTCCACTTATATAAAGTTCCAGACAAGCAAAACTGCTCTATGGTGATGGAGGTCAGCACGGTGGGTAACTTGGTGGGCCGTGGTGGTGCCTGGTGAATAATGGCTGGGGAGGGACATGAAGGATGCTTCCAGGTGTGCTGGTATTGTTCTATTTCTTGACCTGATATGGGTGTGTTTATTTTGTAAAATTTCAGCAAGGTTTTGATTTGTGTATTTTTCTGTATGTATGTTATACTTCAATTTGAAAGGTATAGCTTTTTATTGATTATACCTCAAACCCATTAGGATGGCTAGTATCAAAAACAGAAAATAAGAAGAGTTGGCAAGGATGTGGAGAAATCAGGACAGTTGTGCACTATTGATGAGAATGTAAAATGGTGTAGCCACTGTGCAGAACAGAATGGCAGCTCCTCAGAAAATTGAAAATAGAATTACCATATGATCCAGCAATTCCACTTCTGCATATGTATCTAAAAGAATTGAAAACAGGGTCCTGATGAGATATGCTCAATCATGTTCACAGCATCATCCTTCAAAATCGCCAAGATGGCAGCAACCCAAGTGTCCCTCAATGGGAAAATGAATAAACAAAATGTAGTCTACCCATACAGTGGAATATCATTCAACCTTAAAAAGGAAGGAAATTTTGACACATGTACAATATCGATGAACCTTCCGGACATTATGCTAAGTGAGGTAAGCCAATCATGAAGAAACAAATACTTAGAAACCTAGAGTAGTCGAATTCACAGACACAGGAAGTAGAATGGTGGTTGCCAGGGGCTGAGGGAAGAGAAAATGGGGAGTTGATGTTTGATGGATACAGAGCTTCAGTTGTGCAAGATGAAAAGTGTTCTGGAGATGTGCTGCTGCCCAACAATAGGAATATATTTAATATTTAATACCACTGAACTATACATGTAAAGATGGTTAAGATGGTAAATTTGGCTGGGCATGGTGGCTCACGCCTGTAATCCCAGCACTTTGGGAGGCCAAGGCGGGTGGATCACGAGGTCAGGAGATCGAGACCATCCTGGCTAACACAGTGAAACCCCATCTCTATTAAAAATGCAAAAAATTAGCTGGGCATGGCAGCGGGTGCCTGTAGTCCCAGCTACTTGGGAGGCTGAGACAGGAGAATGGCATGAACCTGGGAGGCAGAGCTTGCAGTGAGCTGAGATTGCGCCACTGCATTCCAGCCTGGGCAACTGAGCGAGCCTCTGTCTTTAAAAAAAAAAAAAAAAAAAAAAAAAAAAAAAAAAAAAAAAGATGGTAAATTTTAAGCTATGTGCATTTTACCACAATTTTTAAAAGTTTAGTAAAGAAAAAAATCAAAGCATAATAAAGATTGTATTCATACTTTGGATCATACAAAGGGATCAAGAAGAACACATTTAATTGTAGACCTTTTAAATGGGGCCTCTCACTGCTTTTCATTAGCTTACAGTTGTGAAAGAGCTTTGTGGATGGCAAAGTGCTAAAACCAGAAGGCTTTTTAAACTCTCCCCTTACTACCATCTTTACAGGATTGGTAATTAAAGTTTTAAGAAGGAGAAATAGGTAAAGGATGCTAATTTCCCTTAAACGGACATGATCATCAAAAAATGAGAAGACTTAGAGCAGTTCAGTGGTGGTTAATTTTGTGTGTCAAATTGGCCCTGGCGTGTGCAGACTGAGCACGATCTCTGGAAGTGCTTGTGCGGGTGTTTCTGGAGGAGATCAGCACCTGAATGGGTGGACTCTACAAGGTAGACTGCCCTTCCCAATGTAGGTGGGCATCATCTCATCTGTTGGGGGCCTGAATAGAACAAAAGGCAGAGGAAGGGGGAGTCTGCCCCCTTTTCCTGCCCGCCTGCCTGAGCTGGGACAGCTCATCTCATCTTCTCCCACCTCAGGCTGGGATTTATCCTATCAGCTGCCCTGCTTCTCAGGCCTTCGGACTAGCCAGTCTCAAGTCTCCAGCCTGCAGACAGCAGGTCGTGGGACTTCTCAGCCTCCACGATGACGTGAGCCACGTCCTTATGATAAAGTTCTCTATATATCTATATACACATCTATCGCTGTATCTATCCTGTTGGTTCTGTTTCCCTGGAGAACCCTGATGAATACAGAAGACTAGCGAACATTCTTCCATACCCATTTACCTTTGCTCATTACCTTCTGTTCACACTGGCTTCCTGTGGACCTTACCAAAGGTAAGGACCTTACCAAAGAGGTCCAGACCACCCCCTTCAGAGCTGAGTTTAAAAATCATATCCTCAGAGTGGCCCTCCAGCAGCACCTCCCATTATTGTTTACCACAGCCCCCATGTGCTTAATTCCAGTAGTAATCACAATCTAATACACCAAAAAAACAGTAGCTGTCTCTCCCATGAAAATGTGCACTCCATGAGAGCAAAGATATCGCTTTGCTTTCCCCTGGGTCCAGGTACATTGCTAGAACAATTCGATAAATATTTGTTGAATGAACAAATGAATCCATAAATGAATCTATCATGAGTACATCTCACAGGATACTAACTTCGGTACTCTCATCTAGAAGGTAATAAGAACTAGAGACCTAGAGGCAAAACTGTCCTGAATTTCCTTTCTACACTGCATCTCCTGAAGTGAGTGTTTTCCCCACATTATCCTGACATATATTTTTTCATGTTAACAAACCTCCTCCCATCCCAGCACCTGCTCAGCACCTAGTGCCCTTACCGGGTCTGACATGCCAGGATGCTGTGCTTTTACACAGCACTTCCTCCTGCTGGGGCCAGGGGCTAAGAAAGGCTGATCTGTCAGATCCTTGATGGTCCCTGAGCACAGGCCTTCAGGATGAGACTACAAGAGGACTAGAGGACATGCTTCCTATATCTGAGAAGCTTGGAATCTCATGGATACATACAACTATGTTGTAGTTGAAATATTAAGTTTATCTGCAGAATGATAGCTGTATATTGGAGTGATCCGAATACTTGATTTGGATGGTCTAGAAATCCTGGGGCACAGCAATATTTTACGTCTTCATCTGGGAGGTCCTAAGAAGGGTTTGCTTATGGAATAAGAGCCCTTACGATCTGTGCACAGCGATACCTCTCTAGTGTTCTGAAGAAGAAACCTGCCAGGACACACAAAACCTACTTTCCTTGTGGAGGGCATGGAATCAAGACAGATCCCCGATCCAGTCCTTACTCCCTGAACACTGCCCAGCTATGCTAACTACGTATTTATGCACCTACTATATACCAGGCACAGTTCTAAGAGCTGACAACATAGCCGTGAACAAAATGAAACCCCTGCCTACATGCTAGGAAAAGATGGACAATTTGTAATCAGTACAACACAGTGTGCCCTCTGGACATAAGGGAGGCACACAGAGAAAAAAATAAAGTAGGCTGAGGACAGAAGATCAGGGGATGGGGCCAGCCGGCCAGGGGCAGTTTCCTGCAAAGTGACATCTGAGCCAAGACCTAACGGAGGTGAGCCATAGCTTTCTGGGTGAAAACTATTCGCAAGCGTGGGGCCTGAGGGGGGAACACGATATATTCAAAGAACAGCACAGTGGCTGACGGGAAGGGCCTGACCAGCCACGCTAGGGGCACCTTCTATTCTGTGGAACATGAGAAACCCTGGAGGATCAGAATGAAGTGGAGGAAAATTAAAGCTGAGCTTTGAGTGCAACTATTTTAAGATGAAATAGAGCTCACATTAAGTCTCTTAAACTGCCACTGGGTTCTAATTCGATGATGAAATTTATCTCGATAAAGGACTCTGAGATCCTGACACGGTGGGTCCATATGTTGCGCTAATACCTAAATGTCCATTATTTTACACAGGTCCAGGGAACTCGGCCATCATCTCATTGCACGAATTCTCCCTGCCCCACCCAAATTACAATGTAGGTGGTCACATAGCAAACTACAACATGACTGGGATTGGAGCTCTAAAAGGTGCCATCAAGACGTGTTCCCCAACTTGACTGTGGCAGTCATTTCTCGGTATCCACCATTGCAGATCACATGCACACCTTAAATACACGCAGTTCAATTTGTCAGTTGTGCCTTAATAAAGCTGGGGGGAAAGGTGCCACCAAATGAAATAAAGAAGTGCTCCCCTCCCTTGCACCCTGCCAGCATTTCAGATCTGTCTTATCAAAACTCCCCATGCTTGTGTTTAGACAGAGGAAAGAAAAATGAGGGGGAGCCAGATAACGTGAGAAAACTACGGCAGTGCACTCCAGTGTCTGAACTTCCGTTCTGGAAAGGAACGGGCAGCGCTCAGCCTCGCAGCCCACCTGGGCACCTGGCATCAGGACCACCCTCTGCCCTGGTCTGCGTGCAATGCCATGCTGGGCTCAGACACACTCCTGTAACAGCACAGCTCTCGTGAGTCCCTGATCATGGTGTCTGCTACACGCCCACACCCTTTTGGAACTGTCCTCTGACTGACTGGGCTAAAAAAAGCTTTGATAAACTCCCAGGATCAGGGCTGGGCTGCTGTTCTTCTGAACATAAACACTGGTCAGGAGGTGATTATAGTTCAAGCAGAGGGGAGCAAAGTCCCATTTTCCCAGCCCTAGGATTAGATGGCAAAGTAATATTATGGGCCATTTTTACCCTCATACACCCACACAAATCCCTGACCTCCTTGTTCCCTAAGGCCCCCTTCCTGGAGCCATCTACGTGCCTGCCTTTACTCTGCGCCGGGACTCCAGTCTGTAAGAGGAAAATCATTTATGAATAAACCCATGTTGATTTATGTTCCCTTCAAACGTGGATAGAACCCAATCATCTGTTTCTTGTGTTTTCCAATTCCAAGAAAAAACATTTCTTGGCTGAGGCTGTCTTGTTTCTGGCCAGATTTTCCTATACGATGTCTATGTTCTCTCGTGATTAATTCAGAGATATCAATCTACAACTACAGGAAAACCTCAATGGCTTTAGTTAATTGGAGCACCAGGAGGATGTGGTAAAGGACCACAGTGCTGGCTCTTCTAAGCGCATGTGGGAACCAAAGGACAGAGGATGGGGAACTGGGCTCTGGGTACCCATGAGGGCTTCAGTACAGAAGACCCGTGAGGACAGTGGTTATGTGCCAATGCAGTGCAGTATTAAAAATTAGTATTTGCCTGCCTTTGCTCTGACATGAGTTAAAAAGACTTGACTTATATGACAAAGGCAGAAGTGCCACCCTTTCACAAAATTATGAAGGGATGCCAAATAAGGCTAGCACACCTGCCACCTTTTGCATTTACTGGAAGAGCTCTTATGCATGGACCCACTTGGTCTGTCTCTTAGTCACAGAAGGGGGCATGGGGCAGCCTGGCTCGGAACACCTGTGCCTGTTGATAGTGGATGTGCTGGCCTGCCAGAGACTGAGGAGCTGGACCTCAAGGCATTGGGAAGTGGGGCTGAGGCTCCGGCTGCTGGGCCAGCTGATGCATGGGGAAAGGGTATGCACGGTTTCCAGAATAGGAAAAAGGTTTAGGAAATTAACAAGTGGAAAAATATCTGGAAAACGGAACCAGGTACAGTCCCCGCCCTGAAAGAGCAGGTGCTTAGTCTAAAGAAGTGGTCTATGCCTAGGTGCCCACTGCTCCAGACAGACTTAGGAATTTTATAATACATGTAAGAAAAAAATCGTTAGTTTCCACTTGCTTTTTATTCTGGGGCTAGAGGCATGGGGGATGGATGAAATCACATTCTTACCCTCTTATTTAGCAGTACAGGCAAGTAATTATTTTCAGAGTTGTTGCAAAACAGAAAAGGGACAAAAATGTTACATGTTGATGGATTACATTGGAGGAGTTCCTGTTGTGACCCTTGAGGTAGAAAGCAGACCTGCATAAAATAAACAGTCTGAGAGCTGAATGGGCAAAGGATATGAACAGTCAATTCACAGGAGGAAACAGAACCAGTAAACAGGCACATGGAAAGATGTAATAATCTGTAGTCAGGGACACAGCTGAAAAAAATGAGAATGTTTCATAAAAGAAGGGTGGGCCGGGCACGGTGGCTCATGCCTGTAATCCCAGCACTTAGGGAGGCTGAGGTGGGCAGATCACAAAGTCAAGAGATCGAGACCATTCTGGCCAACATGGTGAAACCCCGTCTCTACTAAAAATACAAACATTAGCTGGGAGCGGCAGCGCATGCCTGTAGTCCCAGTTACTCCGGAGGTTGACGCAGGAGAATCGCTTGAACCCAGGAGGCAGAGGCTGCAGTGAGCCAAGATCGCGCCACTGCACTCTAGCCTGGCAACTGAGAGAGACTCCATATCAAAAAAAAAAGAAGAAGAAGAAGAAGGGTAGCAAGGTACCCCTCTCGGGGAGCCTCAGGCCCTAAGTCAGTTGGTTGCATTTGACAGGCGTAACGTGAGAAGCACTGGATGAGGCACAGTCCAGGTGCTCAGAAATGACAATTACCAATGAGCCAGGTGCACAGCAGAGATCAGTGTTAGGAGTCAGACCTGCAGGTGTTGCACTGGTATCCCAGGCAGGCACTGGCCCCCATGCAAACCCTCCAGGCCTCAGTGTCTTGACTGTGAAATGGAATCGTAACAAGTGCATACCTCACAGGGATCCTGGGTGGCAAATGAAATGGGGGACCAGGGTGGACAGGCAGTGCAAGTAGTGGTTAAGAATGCTAACTCAGGAATAAGATGACCTGGGTTCAAATCCTGCCCCCTCCTCCAACTTAGCTGTGAAACATGGGCAAGTTACTTCACCTCCAGATGCCTCAGTGACTCCATCCATAAAACGGGGACAGTCATAGTATCTGCTTCACAGGGTTTATGTGAGGATGAAATGCATTCACACTTCTAGGCAGTGCTGTACTTACAGCAGCGCCTGGCACAGGACAAACACTACGGAAAACAGTGCCTGACACAGAACAAATGCACTAAGAGCATTTCCTTACACACACACCCAGAAACCACTTGCTCTAGTGCCTGGCACAGAGTGGGTGTGGCATAAATGGTGGGAGAAATCCATCATAGCCTTTTCCCATCTGGGGGTGTGCTGAGATGCTGGAAAAGAGGATCATCAAAAAAGGAAGAAAATATTCCTTAGCTCTTAAGCCCTAAGAAAGTGCTTCACAGCCTTTCCTTGACCATGAAAAATACAGGAGCAACACCTGCAGAAAGAATAGAATCCTAGTAATTTTGTGTTCTGAATCAAGCTGAGTTTGACCTTTGAGCAAATTACTGGCTCTCTGCTAAGAGTGTGCAGACCCATCTATTTGTCACAGACTTCAGTGTCTGGGAATGAGCCCCGGAGCCCAGGCTCTGCAGGTTGTTGCTGTTACATAAGCCGGCGCAGGAGATGTGCTGAGAAAGGGAAACTGTGCAATCTGCTCAGGTTCCCAGGAGGGCCAGGCTCCTTGTCCTACCTGAGGAGTTGACTTCTTAACTGGCAGCAGATTCAGGCATGCGCACTACCTTCGCCGGCCACTGGAAGGGCACTGCTCCCAACACCCACTCACACAGTACCTGGACGGCTCTGATGGGGGCCACTGGGGAGGCTGCCCCAAGGAGCTGGGGACCTGTGGTGTCAAACAAGCTGACCACCCCCCGGCAGGGGCGGGATATATGTGTGGTCCAGCTGTGAAAAGGGGAGTCTGAGGGTCCCCCACACAGTCCATCTACGCAGATGTAGGCCATGCTCCCCAGATAAGGCTGCCTCAAGGATTCTCCCAAAGGAGTAGAGGGGGCCTCGCCTGGAGGACACCTACCCTCAGAGCAGGTAGAGCAGGTGGATCAGTGCTGATGTATGTGGAGGGTGGACTCTGAGCACTTTCTGTCTGTGGACTCATGTCCTCATCCCTGGAGCCCTGTGAGGTGGCTATTACGAGCCCCATCCGACAAGTGGGCAAACTGAGGCACCCATGGCCATGCTACCGGGGAGCAGCAGTGCCAGGAGGAAGACCAAGTGTCCGACCTTCTTAACCTCTAAGCTCCAACAGGTGACCTCCAGTATGAGCAGAGGCCTTCCTGCCCTCCAGAAAAAGCCAAGAGTCTCCGTAGCGTGGTTCCTCCTGCTTCCTTTGAATGAACGACTGGGAGGGAAGGCTGAAGAGACCCACAGGGGCCCAGGGACTGATGCAGGGAACCCCCTCACTGGGGAAAGAGAGAAAGAGTTGGCTAAAGTTGGAAGAACACAAAGTGCAAGCAAGGCTATGGCTCCTCTATGAACGAGACAGCCTCCTTGCCTGCTGGAGCCTCAGCTGAGGACCTTCTCGAAGGCTCTGCTTTCTATATTCTCTCCATTCCCCGACCACGGCAGGCTGGGTTCTCGTAAGGTTTAGAGCAGTCTCAGGGACAGGAGCAACCCCTGCTGCCATGCAAAAGATGCAGAAAGTCTTCTGTTAGAAGGACTGGAAAATACATTTGGACCCAGACGGGCATTTCCTGATGATACTGGAACACCAACACAGTGCCTTGTGGCGCTTTCCACCTCGACAAAGGGCCAGGGACTTTGCCTCCCTGCCTTTATCTTGCGAGAACCTTTACACTGTGGAGTGAAGGAACTCGGCTGGAAACTCAACAACCCAGCCCTTGGCTGGACCCACACTAGGGAAGGCGTCCGCGAGGCTCGGGCCTGCTCACTGTGCTGTGCGTTGGTCTGCACACACTGGGACTTCGGTGATAACTTACAGAAGGGAAATCGGAGGGGAGGAGTAAAGGAGGGGTCGGACAGCGACACCAGCTTGAGACGGAGAGTAAGAATCCTGGGCTCCCAGTTTCAGTTTCATCATGAACTTGCTGTGTGACGTGGGCCCAATCTCAGCATCTCTGGGCATAGCGAGTGGTCACCAGGGCCTTTCTAGCATTCATATCTTACCCTGCCATGAATGAGCAAGGAACCCGTGTAGCCCAATTCTGCGGCTACCAGCCACGTGGGGCTATTCCAATGAAAATTAGCTAAAAGTAAACACTCCTCGGTCGTACTAGCTACATTTTAAGTGCTCGATAACGTGTGACGATTTAAATGAAAATTAATTAAAATGAAAAAAAAATTAAAAGTTCAATTCCTCAGTCATAGCCACCACATTTCAAGCACCCAGTGGCCACAAGTGGCCAGTGGTTACTACAGTGGACAGGGTGGATACAGGACATTCTCACCACCCTAGGGAGATCTCCATGGGGCAGCATCGAGACCGTGCCGACGGAGATGTGGCTCACAGAACATTCGGGAAGCTGCTTCTTTAAAGAAGAATTGTGTGTCAGCTTGGAGCCTATGTAAAAGTAATGAAAGAAAGCTAGATGTGTCTATTGGGGTAACTAGGTCCGTTACAGGGAAAGTCATCAAGGTACATGAAAGTGAGATAAAATACCATATTGCCACACCCAGGCTATGGTCAGTGGCGAAAGACAAGCATGTTTCCTTAAGATTAGAATACCCATCTGCTGCCTCTATAATTTAATGTTGAAATGCAACTTGGAGTATTATAAACAAGACGGAAAAACCATCGTTATTTGCAGGTGATATGATTTTATACCTGGAAAATGCAAAAGAATCAACTATTAGAAATAGTCAGAGGCTTTAGTACAGGTGGTTGGTTACAAAGTTAATACATAGAAATAATAATTTTCTCTACGTAGAGGTAAAAATAAGTGTAATTTTAAAATCCCATTTTAAAATAATTTCTTAAGTTTACATAAAAATGTTCATATTGAAGAAAAAAACATAAGTACAAACTAAAGAAACAGATAGGGTCTATATAAAGAAAACTTCAACCCTGTACTGAGTAGCAGAAAAGATGGCTTACATAAGTAGAATAACACCATAGGAACCTAAGATATAAAGACATCAACTCTCCCTAAGTAACTATAAAGCCAAAGCAATCTCACTCAAAATATCAATGGGCTTGAATGTTCCATTTTCATTTTCTTTCTTGAAAGGGAGTAGAGGATAGTTTGAAAGTAACAGAATACTTCTGGAGTTCCCAAAGAAGAAGAAGCAAATTATACTAGCCAGGAAAACAAATACTGAAAAAGAAGAATAGGAGAATTCACTGTATTAATTGTTAAACCAGGCTAAAATGTAAGGTCACAGTCATGAAAACAGTATGAAACTGGCTTAGAAATGAACAAAAAGATCAAGAGAAGAATCCTGATGGAAGAGTATATTTGGTCATTTAGGTGGCATTTCAAATCTTCAAAGAAAAAGCACTGCTTAGTAAACAATATTGGAACACCCCACAGCTAACATGCAAACAAGAAAACCAGAAATCTAACTCACTTCTCATACCAGAATATCCAGTGAATTAAAGGCAAACATCAACAACGAACTGTAAAAGTTCCAGAAGAAAACCTACTCCTATACATCTTGGCCTAAGTATGAGACAACCTCAGAAGAAAGGAAGGCAACATTTCTGCATCTGAACTACAAATAAAAATAATACAAATTTCTATGGAGTAAAAGCACCATAAAATCAAATGGCAAACTGGAGAAAATATCTGTAATATATGCAGTAAGGTACTAATTTCCTTAATAAGCAAACAACTTACATATTCCTAAGTACAGATGACAAACTCACCAGAAAAGTAGCGCAAGATATACACAATCAGTTTACAGAGGGAAAAAAAGCAACAACTGACTAATAAGCATATTGGAGAGTCAGCTTTGTTCCTAATTAAGGAAAAGCAAATTCAAACAAGGAGATACTATTTTACATCTATCAGAGATCCTGGCAATGATTCAAAATGATTTCTAATTCCCCAGTACTGGCGAGAATGTGGGCAGAGAGGAACTCATGCAATGCTGGGGGTAATACATCAGTATAAACAGTTTGCAGCGCAAACTGACAGTATCTATCAAAACGTAAAGTAACCATACTTCTGGCTCAGAAATTCCACTTCTAGCAATGTATCTTACAAATACATTTACATAAGAAACAAAGAATGCTGTTTGCAACATTATTTCTAATAGGGAAAAAACCTGGAAACAACCCAAATGACAATCGATAGGAATGGCTGGTTGAGTTGTGTTATGATCTAATCATGAATCATCAGGTAGTCATCAAAAGAAACGCATTAAATTAGTTGGGCGTGGTGGCAGGTGGCTGTAATCCCAGTTACTCAGGAGGCTGAGGCAGGAGAATCGTTTGAACCCAGGAGGTGGAGGTTGCGGTGAGCCGAGATCACGTCACTGCACTCCAGCCTGGGCGACAGAGTGAGACTGTTTCAGAAAAAAGAAAGGCATTGAGTCTACTGACAAGATATCCACAACATGTTAAAAAGCCAAGTAGCAAAATATAGTATGCAATCTAATACTATGTAATGTAAACATGCAGATGGTACGTATTTAAGTGTATTTATCTTTCCAAACACACCACATATGTTTATATGTGTGTGAAAGGGTACACATATACTCAACAGAGGCTATCCCTAAAGAAGGGTTGAGAGAAGATGGGATACCAACTATTACTTTGATAGTTAATTACACCTCTGTGATTTGAGGCATAATTAACAAAGTGATAGTTGATCATTAAAAAACCATCTAATGAATACGGCAATCCATAGTTGGTGCTGACTATCAGCAAATGGTACTTACTATGAGTCGTGCTCTTCAGGCATTTCTCCCCAAGGCCATTAAATAGCCTCGTGGGCAGCAAGAGCAATAGGTGGAAACCTATTGCAACTGGAGGGTAACTTTTTGCTTAAGTCAGCTTGTAATGGCTGTGTTGTGTTCTCTGGCTAGAAGGGTAGATAAGGGACAAGTAACCCTGAACCTAAAGCACAGAGAACTGGTCCCAACAACCATGAGTCTAGATCACTCTACGCTGAAGCCCCTCACGCCGATCTTCAGTCCCTGGTACCTCCCTCTGCCACAGGTGGCTCACGGTGCCATCACTGGGGACAGACTGCCGGGTGGCATACTGCTGCAGGGCTGAGAGTCGCGTTTTTAAAGGTTAGTTCATGTAATTAAAAGCACAGCAGGGTGCTGCCGACTTTCATTAAGAAAGGTCATCTTCCCCAGCATAATCCCCTTCGAATGGAAACCAGGGCAGCATTCGGAGATAGGAACTATCACAAGTTGATGTTGCCCTCTTAGGGCAAGATACGGCAAAGAATGACCAGGCACCTCCTAGCAGGGTGCTGAGGCTGGCTGGTGCGGTAGCTGGAGATTTAGCAGATGACAATGTATTTCTGAAAAGGTCTGTTTTTCCTCTAAAAGGCATTCTAGGAACCAGGAGAGAGAAGGGAGAAAGGAGGGGAAGTGGAAGGTCAGGAGAGAGGGAGAGAAAGGAAAGGAGGTGAGAAGACAGGAGAAAAACCTCACCACTAAGCATTAGCATTTATTTCTCAGTTACAATATTTTTATTTTAAATTGTGCTAAGAGGCCTAGGATTTCTTTCTTCAATAATAATGATTTTTATGGTTTATAGTTCACGAGGCCTTCATATTCATTATGTTGAGATTTATTTTCAAAAGAGTGTTTATAATCTTAAGTTTTTTGCAACTTTGTAGCAAAGCTCATTTCACATTAAAACATCCTTTTAGCAAAGTCTCAACATACTATAGTGAAATTAATACAGGCTTTTCTAAGCATTGATAAGTGTTAATAAGCCATGCTAGTCTGCTGGCATAGCATATATGGTGCTACGGTATTCTGAATATTCAGCATCTAAATCTGCTCATTTCATACACACATGCACATGAGTTCACACACATGCATGCAGGCACATTTTTTAAGCTGCAGAACCCACTGGCCTGAAAAAATACACACAGTTTGTGAAAGTGCCTAAGTTACTCATGGGAAAATAAAGTTTACTGTTTAATAGACTGAACAATATTTTCATGTTCATGATGGTTTTTTACTTCCACTGATACACAAATATTTATTAAGTGCCTACTATGTGGCAGGCACTGTTCCAGGAACAGGTTAAGCAGCTGCAAGCAATGTAGACACTGTAATCTTTGCATTTTAATAAAACTGCTAACTCACACTAACCACTTACTATGAGCCTGATATTATTGTAAGCTCTCTATTTGTATTATGTCCTTTCATCCTCACAACACAACCCCAGGAGGCAGGGGCTTTTATAATCCCACTTGAGAAAACAGGAGTCCTAAGAACAGAGAAGTTAAGTTACTTGCCCAAGGTCACACAGCCGGTTGCTGGCAGAGCTGGGATTTGAATCCAGGCCAACCCTCCTGACTGCTGTACATTGCTGTAGCTTAACAAGAACAACTCTAAACTGAGGTGGGTGTCCGTCCATAAAGGTGAATGCTGTCCACATTCAGCATTCAGAGATAACAGCGATCACAAGTGTAGGTATACACACTTTCACACTCACTGCACTCTCAGCTGAGCCATGAAAATTACTAAGATTAATAAGCAACAAACCCTGCACCTAGGGAAAAGAAAATAAATACACAGAAAAATAAGTGAAAATCAAACAGTGACCTAGTATAAAACCGGTAACAACATACTCATTGACATGAAAACAAGATCCTTGATAAAGACTAAATAAATATTTTCTGAGTATCTCCTGTCCTCGATACGATCACAAAGGTTACTATGCTACATGCAATTCTCATAGCATCCTAGTAAGCCACCATCTGGCCCTCTTTACAGACACAAAGCTGAAGATGCTCAGAATCTCAGGCACAGCCCTGAAGGCAGCCAGCTGCGTCCACTTCATTCCAAGCCACAAATGCAACACAGAATGTTCTATGCTGAAGTCACCCCCACAACCAACAAGCGCTCTACCCCACCCCATTTCACCCTGTATCTAGTTTGAAAGATACATCTTGAATTCAGCTATTCTAGAAAGTGATACTAATGTAATGTACCCCGAATCACTTTCCAGACATCTGCAGGTGTTTCCAGGCAGTTCATGAACTGTAACACAGCGAATTTTTCTGAAGGGTGGTCTGTTTTGAGGAGCTGCACAGCAGTTGCACTGATTGCGGACCAGCCCTGAGAACCACAGGTTGGGTACATGTGAGGGAAGCTGTACAAATTCCCCAGAATCGTGACTCCAGCCCAGAACACTGTCACTACTGGACCAGAGCAGTGTAATTCTGGAATCATCCGGGTGACCTGCCTACTAGCAAAAGCTTTTCCTTCTTAATCTACTGAGTCACCTAGTATCTGAAGCCCGCTCAGAAAATTCCCATTATCTCTGAAATAAAATGGTTTCATCTGAGTTCTCTCTCTGTATTTCTTTATGCTGATTTTTCATATTTCATATTCTTTTCATAATAATGCTGATACTTTCAGTCATCTTCAGGAGGAGGGTCATTCCTTTCAAAAGTCTCCCCCTCAGGTGATCTCGCTCCCCTATTTGTATTCTAAACAAAGGGGGCAGCATCTCCCAGCAGCAGGGAATAGGTCCACTCCGGAAGCGGCTTTCTCACCTGCATGGTTTCTGCTGGAGGGAGAGGGGTGTTCTCCACTTGAAAGGTTCAATTACACACTTATCTTTATAATAATAGCTTCTCTGCAGCACAAGGCATGACTTCTCCCTTCTGAAAGTGCACTTTGCCTTTGATGCCTGAAATAAAGTGTAAGTCACCCAGCAAGCTCCACTGCAGAACACACATGAAGTTACTGCCCCCCAGCGGTGACCACTGGTCTTTGACCAGCATTGGACTAGCCCTAGGTGCAAAGCTCTCGGGCCCCTCCACAAGCTGGAGACTCGGGCCCCCTGCAGGCTGGGGACAGCCTTCCCTGGCAATGTTACCGGGTACCCCTGTTCCAGCTGGCTTGGACTCCCGAAGTCCTCCCGGTTTGTATGCTCCGGGTTCTTTTGGATGGCTGGGAAAGGGGAGAACATTATTCGTTAGAGAATTAAGTGGGCAGAGTAAAACCAGCAGGCTGCAAGAAAAAAAGACCTGCTTTTGAGTTCTGCCAATATCTGTCGAGCACCCTTGAAGACATTTCGTCACCCTTCTCAGCACGAATTTCTCATTGAAGAGATGAAAGGCACAGCCTTGGAAGAACCTTCTTGCCCCAGGACTTTGAGAGCCCCAGAGTCAGATATCCAGTTACCCCGGGATTCCACAGTGCTTATTATTTTTATAAAGGGTGAAGAAGTCTCCTTCATCTATGAAACGGGGAAATAATAGTATATGTCTTAGAAGGTTGTAAGAAGGATTCAAAGAGGTGATGTACTTAAAATATCTGGCACAAGTGGTAAGTGCTAAGTAAATAGGGGACCTATAATTGATTGTACAATTACTAATTATAATTTATCATTCAAGCTTCAGAATGGGAGGGGTTGCTACTAATAATTTTCCTTGGATGACAGGCATAAACCAAGATGGACAAAGTGGGATGAGACATGTCACCTTATCAATCAATATTGCTATCATGACATTTGGAAAAGTCTTCAATGACTGGCAGATGTTTCGAGAAACATTTTACTCAAGTGATCTGGCATTGTGAGGCTATTTTTGGCACATCTTCAAGCAGTAACCAGACAGAATCCATCTTGGGGTCACTTTTTTTTCTTTCTGAGACGCAGCTCGCTCTGTCGTCCAGGCTGGAGTGCAGTGGCACGACTTTGGCTCACTGCAACCTCCACCTCCCGGGTTCAAGCAATTCTCCTGCCTTAGCCTCCCGAGTAGCTAGGATTACAGGCACCCACCACCACGCCTGGCTAATTTTTGTATTTTTTAGTAGAGATGTGCTTTTGCCATGTTGGCCAGGCTGGTCTTGAACTCCTGACCTCAGGTGATCTGCCTGCCTCAGCCTCCCAAAGTGCTGGAATTACAGGGATAAGCCATAGCACCCAGCCATCTTGGGGTCATTTAAATTATCCCTGACACACGGTTCATCTCAGATCAGTACTGTATATGTTTCCAAGACCCATTGAAGACCCAAAGTTTAAGTGACTGAAATGTATCTCCTCTCTAGCCAAATGCTGGACAAAACAGCGTATGGGTGGAAGCCAGAGAAGCTGTATGGAAGAGAACTAGAATCACACTGAAGAAATGCTCTTTTTTGAGCAGATTCCTACTTGGAAAAGTCGGATTTACCTTATGAGGGTGTGGGGAGTGAGAGGCAAGTGGGCTCTGAGTTCCACGAAGGGAGAGGTGGTGTCTGTCATTCACCAAGATCTGTCTAGGGCTGTGCCCTCCTTACACTGGGGAAGTGGGCTGCCAGCCTGGGGTCCCGCAGCTGGTTTTGCAACCAGCACAGTGCTCAGAACATAGATGGCACCCAAAAGGTACTTGTTGAATGAATGAATGAATGAATGGAATGATGGAGCCAGGATTCAAATCTGGGTCTGCCTGGCGCCAGTGTCCAGGCACTGCCTTCCACCTGAGCACCAGGGTGCCACCTGCCTGGCACGCCATTGGCACGCATAAACATCCATTACATATATATGATAGTTAATATTAAGTGTCAACTTGATTGGATTGAAGGATGCAAAGTATTGTTCCTGAATGTGTCTGTGAGGGTGTTGCCAAAGGAGATTAACATTTGAGTCAGTGGGCTGGGAAAGGCAGACCCACCCTCTATCTGGGTGGGCACCATCTAATCAGCTGCCAGAATAAAAGCAGGCAGAAGATTGGGAAAAGAGAGGCTGGCCTAGCCTCCCAGCCTCCATCTTTCTCCTGTGCTGGATGCTTCCTGCTCTCGAACATCAGACTCCAAATTCTTCAGCTTTGGGACTCAGACTGGCTTCCTTGCTCCTCAGCTTGTAGACAGCCTATTGTCGGACCTCACCTTGGGATTGTGTGAGTCAATACTCCTTAGTAAATTCCCCTTTAACTCCCCTTTATATATATCGATCTATCCGATTATTTCTGTCCCTCTAGAGAACCCAAATACAATATAAATACATGACGGAAAGAATGAAGAGTCATAACTCGTGTGAATCTCGGTTTCCCATAGGTAAAAATACTCTCTTCACAGAACTGTCCTAGGATTGAAATGAGATGTGAAAGGTATATGAAAAATTCACATGTATTAATGCCACGCTTTAAGATGATGAGCAGCAGCTAGGCACAGTGGCTCACGCCTGTAATCCTAGCACTTTGGGAGGCCGAGGCGGGTGGATCACAAGGTCAGGAGTTCGAGACCAACCTGGCCAACATGGTGAAACCTCATCTCTACTAAAAATACAAAAATTAGTTGGGCATGGTGGCAGGCGCCTGTAATCCCAGCTATTCAGGAGGCTGAGGCAGGAGAATCACTTGAACCTGGGAGGCGGAGGTTGCAGTGAGACAAGATCGTGCCATCGTACTCCAGCCTGGGCAACAGAGCAAGACTCCACCTCAAAAAAAAAAAAAAAAAAAAGATGATGAGCAGCATAGGCTTTAGACTTAGCTAAAACTGGGTTTGAGTCTAGGGATCAACAGTTCCTTACCTATGTGACCTCAGACAGGTTACTTGGCCTCAGATTCCTCCTCTGTAGAATGGGGATGATAACAGTACCTAAGCCATAGGGTTCTTGTAAAGATAAAATGATATATATTGTGGAGTCCTGATAAGTAAACAACAATGAGAAAAGGGCCCCAGATGGGGGAGAGCAATGAACAGTAATTCTGAGAAATGGCTAATCACAAACAACCCCCAGGCACAGTGACCTTGTTCAGCACATAGCCCCCTCCAGCACAAGCCTATAAAACCTCCTTCCAGCCTCTGCTGCTTGGCAGACAGCCCCTTCTCTGCTGTGCTGCCTGTTGCACCCCTGCAACATATTTTCGTACTTTCTCTAATAAATCTGGCTTTCTTTACCTACAACTGTCCTGGTCAACTCCTTTACTGCCTGTGACACTGGCCCCAGCTAGGTGCACCCGTGACATGTATTACATAAACAGGGTACTTAATATACAAAATAAAGCACTGCATGTTAATGAAGAGAAACTATTTTATTATCTTTAAAGCACAAAGACTAACAAAAATTAAAGGTGATGATTAAGGACTAAACGCTTGCATCCCCCAAATCCAAATGCGGAAACCCTAATCCCCAGTGTGGTTTTATTTGGAGATGAGGCCTCTACGGAAGTAATTAGGCTAAAGGAGGTCGGAAGGGTGGGGCCCTAATATAATAGGATTAGCGTTCTTATAAGAAGAGACACCAGAGAGCTTGCTCCTCTCTCCACACACTGAGGAAAGACCACGTAGGGACATGGGGCAAGGGGGCCATCTGCACCCCAGAGGAGAGGCCTCACCAGAAACAGACCATGCTGGGACCTTGACCTCAGACTTGCAGCCTCCAGAACTGTGGGAAATGCATTTCTGTTGCTTAAGCCTCCTAGTCTGTGTTTTTTGTTACGGCAGCCTAAGCAGATTCATACAGTGATAAAATAAGACAAGTTAGTGTTATGTCGAGGAACTTTATGAATTAAATAACATTTTTGTCTCTGAATTGTGAATTCAGGCTGACCTCAAATATCTCTCTCTTTGGCATTAATTATGATTGCACATGGGAATTTCATAGGGCACCTGCTCAAATTAGTAACTAAAGGAAAAGTACTGGACCTTTCCAAGTTATAAAAGGTTTAGTTTCCCGAGTTCTTTGTTCAGAAATACGGTGGGTAACTGCTCTTGATACTTAGAAACTTAGTAACCTAGCTATAGTCCTCTCAATGAAGTGTTCCATGTTAAACTGTAGCGGCTAAAACTGTATTCTTTTATGCAGCTGAAGCTAAAAAGAAAAAAATCAGATTAGGAAGAAAATCCTTCCCCCCCCCCTCCCTGCAAATAAGTCTTTTTAATAATGTCAGGGATTTGTCTGCATTTACTCCCTTTCTTTTTTTTTTTCTTTTGAGACAGAGTCTTGCTCTGTATCCCGGGCTGGAGTGCAGTGCTGCCACCTCAGCTCACTGCGATCTCTGCCTCCAGGGTTCAGGCGGTTCTCAGCCTCAGCCTCCTGAGTAGCTGGGACTACAGGCCCATGCCACGGCGCTGAGCTAATTTTTGTGTTTTCTAGTAGAGACGGGGTTTCACCATGTTGGCCATGCTGGTCTCAAACTCCTGGCCTCCCACAGTGTTGGAATTATAGGCATGAGTCGCCATGCTCGGCCTTAGAAAGAAATTTTCATATGCATTTCTAAACACAGATTGTTCCACAGAAGTCAAAAAAGTTTACAAAGAAAAAAGTGTACTAACGAATATCTATCTGTGGTAGGCAGCCTACAGCAGGGGTTGCCAACTTCCGGGCCACAGACCAGTGCCAGTCCATGGCCTGTTAGGAAGCAGGCCGCACGGCAGGAGGTGAGCAGCGGGTGAGCCAGCAAAGCTTCATCTGTATTTACAGCCACTGCCCATTGCTCACATTACTGCCTGAGCTCTGGCAGCAGCACAGTCCCATAGGAGCATGAACCCTATTGTGAACGGTGCATGTGAGGGATCTGGGTTGCCCGCTCCTTATGAGAATCTAATGCCTGATGATCTGTCACTGTCTCCCATCACCCCCAGAAGGGACCATCTAATTGCAGGGAAACAAGCTTAGGGCTTCCACTAATGCTACATTATGGTGAGTTGTATAATTATTTTATTACATAATAATAGAACTAAAGTACACAGTAAATGTAATGCATTTGAATTATCCCAAAACTAGCTCCCTGCCCCCTGGTCTGTGGAAAAACTGTCTTCCATGAAACTGGTTCCTGGTGCCAAAAATGTTGGGGACCACTGGCCTATAGGATGGCCCCCAGAGATCCCCACGTCCTGGTATTCACGCCCTTTTGCAATTGCCTCTCCCTGAGTGAGATTTGCACTTACCAACTCACTTCTCAGGAATAGAGTACAGCAAAAGTGATGGGATATCACTGAGATTAGGCTACAAAAAGATGGTGGAGCCCATTCCATCTGACTTGCTCTGAGGGAAGCCTGCTGCCATGCTGCAAGCCACCTATGGAGAGGGTGCAGCATCCGCCACACGAGTGAGCCTGGCAGTAGATACCACTCCTTCAGTTCAGCCTTTAGATGAAACCACAACTGGTACTTTATTGCAGCCTCGGTAGAGATTCTGAGGCAGGAGCACCAGCCTAAGCCATCCCTGAATTTCTGACCCACAGACACTGTGACATAATTAACACTGATTATTTAAGCCACTAAACGTGGGGTTCATTTGTTACATGGCAGCAGATAACTAATACACAAACCTATATTGTATATACAGACCCAATCACTCTGACAGGCATTTTATGTGTATCATAAAAAGTGAGTACTATCAACAGTCCCATTTACCGGCAGGGAAACCAAGGCATCGGTAGGACAAATAGCTTGGCAGAGTCACACTGCGTAAGTGAGAAAGGCATGCTTAAGACCCATAGCCTTAACCAGGATGCTTCCCAGCCTCCTCAGGTAGACTTCACTGGGGAATGTGAGCATATGAAACCCAATTAAATCTTCAGAGATGAAAATAAATAAAACAACCCTACCCCAACTAAATCAAATAAAGAATTTCTACGATGATTGAAATTTACACAACATGAAGCCAACCCTTTCCCCAACGTCAAACTTTGAGTTAAGGTCATTGATATTCTCCTGATGTTACACTTTGAAAATGTTTCTGTTTTTCCCAAGAAGAGCCATTTTTACTTTCTACGGCCATGGTATAGCCTCCTAATGCTCCGGGATCACGGCAGAACGACTGGCTGTGTCTCATCAGCAAGCTCATGCTTTGATGGTGACTAGTATTTACAAAGGAAAAAATGGTCTCTCACAACTGAACTGTATGTGACATGACTGGCACTTTCCAAGCATCCTTGCGATGAGTCCTAATGATTCCACATAGAAAATGTACACCAGGGTCTACCCATCCCACACACAGTCACTGTTACTGTACCAGGAGTGATGCATTCCCAGACCTGCGCAAACAGGCCCTTCGGTGATATGTATGAAAATGAGTGGATCACATTTTTTTTAAAAGGAGAGAAACAAAGAGACAAAGAATATAGCCTGAAATATAAACATGGGAACCAACAGCCCCCCTGCTTTAGCTATTCTGCTCTAGCACAAAGCCTATTTTTTGTTCCTTTATGTAATTGTCCTGAGGCTGGAAAAGCCTGAAGTTGCAGGCAGTAACATCTAAAGCTACTGCTATGGAGGAAAAAATGCTGTAAGTAATGAAGATGACAGCAGATTGAGATGAGAGGGGAACCAAGCACTTGTTAGGGGGTGGAGTGGTGAGGAGGATTAAAAGCAGCTCTGGATGTCAAAAACATCTGATTTTAGAGTCAGAAATCCTAAAATTAGAAAAATAGTGGATAACTGAAAATAAACTTCGCACATATGTAACATGTAGCTTTCAAAAATGTACAACATTCTGAACCTTCCCAAATAAATTAAACGCCATACCATATTGGAGATAAGATCATTTAAGGGGAAATTTTATTCATAATTTAAATCTGAGAAACCACATGCCTCACCCTCACACTAGGGTGAAAAGTGAAAATGGCCTAAAACTGCCTGGATTTTCCAGTGCAATAGAACCCAACTGTTACTCTCCCACTAGGATGTCACATTTTACAATATGCTACGACAGACTGACTTGGAAAAGGAACAGGCAGAAATGCAGCCAAGTATATACAACCTCAGGAGTGGAAACTGTGTACATCAGCAGGGCCACCTTAGGTCCTCAAACACTTCAATCATCAAATTGCTTTCAAATGATGTCTTGCTACCAGAAAACAAGTTTTGGGAGGCCAAGTGCGTGATCCGCCGTTTGGGTGGAGAGTGAGCAAGTAACGTGAAGGGAGGCAACCTAAGGTTGAAACAAATGCCCGATCTCCTGGTCTACGGGTGCCAGTAACCCTGCCTGCAGGCCACAGGGTCAAACAACACTCAGGAGAAGGAAGCCTGCAGACCAAGGGCCTGGTTCCCAGTTCAGGAAATCGAGGCACAGAAAGGGTAAGTCATCTAGCTGGAAGTGGAGCTTCATCATATTTTCAGGGATCTTTTTAAGATATAAGA
This sequence comes from Chlorocebus sabaeus, assembly GCF_047675955.1. Classification (NCBI taxonomy): domain Eukaryota; kingdom Metazoa; phylum Chordata; class Mammalia; order Primates; family Cercopithecidae; genus Chlorocebus; species Chlorocebus sabaeus. The sequence goes on from NC_132905.1 coordinate 88,712,388, forward strand.
TGCCTCTGGTCAGGCCAAACCCTGACTTCAGACAACGAATCTCAACCTCAACTATCAGAATTATCTGAGGAGCTTTCCAGGTGATTCCCAGCCCCAGAGATTGGAATGGGATTGGAGTGGCCTGGAAATGGGAATTTTTCAAAACTCCCTAGAGACTGTGACGTGCAGCTAAGGTTGGAAGCACTGCTCAAAGGTCTCCAGTCACATAAAGAATGTAAGGATGTCACTTCTACTTCTTTTATGCTGATCTGAATATTTTGTTATTAAAAGAAAGTCATCATAATACTGTATCTGTCACAAATCTTAGGTGAGTTTTTTTTTTTTTAAGTAAGTTCTCAAACAGTAAATTTTTCTATAATTTTCTGACTTAGCCTTCGGGCAAAGCTCTATGAATCAAGTATACATTCATATTTTGGACAACTGAAAAAGGGGTATTTGTTTCTATTACTATACAGAACTATATTCCCAGCTTGGAAATGAACAGAATATTATCTGAGAACTCTTAAATTCCTGGTCAGCTTGATGATGACTGAATAAACTCTTATTCCAGTGAACCAACTAACCATTTTCAGCAATTCAAAGCACATGTAATCACTGGTTCAAAGCATTTTGAATTGCTTTGCTTTTCTAAATAGAAAAGAAGAAAAGACTCACGAAAAGAGTACTATAATGGAATATGTTCGTCAAATATTTGTACAAACAGAAAATAATCATATTTTAATAAAAGTTTTCATTCATCTGTAACAGTGTGAATCTCTAATACATTTAATTAACAAACTCATTATACAGTATTTACAATATTGATACTGAGCCAGCCAACGAAAACAAATCTTACGTATCAGGCCAAGCTAATTATAGTTACAAAACAGCTTCCGACATAAATTTTCAAAAGAACTGTAGTTCAGGTCAATTTTTTTTCTTTCCTTTAAGACTAAGCTTACAGAATCACGTGACTATATGTAAAGAAGTTTGATCCAGTCTTTTTTCCTCACACCACCACTCTCCAGATCCAACAGACTGGCTAAGGCGGGGACGGCCAGACCCCCAGGGACTTTTGTCAGCATTGCAGTTAATGATCTGTTTACACAAGGGGAGATACCACCCACCTAAAGTGGACTCACATTTAAATTACATCATCCAAAGGTGACACCCCAGTCTTAATAGTAAGGCTGCCACATTGAAACCTCAGAAACTCCATGTTCCCACCTAGAAGGATGGTTTCAGCTAAATGAGAAATGGTCCACTTGCTGGAAGGCTTACCAAGGACCCGCCGTGACTTTAGCTCTCGGGTTGCCCACTGCATAAAACTGTTTGCCTTCAGAGACTGGGACTCCCTTAGCCCAGCTGGTTTTTGGGTTTTCACTGATGGCTGTACATCTTACAGGACCCTAGAATTGAACACCAGTGCACAACCCTCCCTCACCCCCATTCTGAAGCTCCAGATTCTCCGAATGGAGAGAAGAGGCTCAGATGGAGGCTCTACCCCTTTCTCCGTCTCCAATACCACCACCCTAGTCCCACTCCCTTCCTATCTCCCCTGGATGACGGCAACAGCCTCCTACCAGGTCTCCTTGCTTCCTCTCTAGCCCACCTAGTTTCCCTCCACCAGGCTGTGCAGTTAGAATCACACCTGAATCCTTACCATGACCCCAGGGGGATGTTTTCTGGCTGCTTATCCAACCAACCTCAGCCACCTCCCACCTCTCTGTCTCTCATGCAACCCTTCATGTCCTTTAAATACATGGAGTTCACCCTGCACTGGAGCTTCTGCATCTGCTAGTCCCTCTGCCGGGACGCCGGCCACACAAACACCTCCCCAGGGAGCTTCCTCCTATCAGCCTGGTCCAGGCTGTGCAGAGGCCTCCCTGGGCCACTCCATCTAAAGTGGCTCCCTGCTGACTCCTCTGTGTAAGTCCCCTTTATCCACACTGTCCCCAGAGCCATTATCTACCCTTCTGTGGGCCCTGAGAAGATGACCCAACCTATGGACTCCACTTCTGGGGCTCCCTTGCCTCCTGGCTGCCCTTTGAGTTCTGCCAATGAGATCAGAAGCCTGGGAATTTCTTCCCTGCCCATACCCTGCCTTAGCATCTCAACTCCACACCTTCAAGTCTACGGCTCCTGGCAGGCGGCTCCTCACCTGGGTTTCTGGCCATGTGACTTCCTCCCCCAACTCCAGCATCCAGCTGTTGCTCATGGCTGCAGGCCTGGACATCCCTTGTTGGTTCCTTAAGGCCTGCCCCAATTCACCAGCTCTTCAAAAAAAAACCCATGAACCCCCACAGCATTAGGACCTGACCACTCTGACCAAGCCCCCTCCCCTTGCTCTCTATCCACCTGTTTCCGTCTCTTCATTGCATTTATCACTATCCGAAATGATCTTGTTCACTTGCCTTTTTCCTATTGTCTATCTCCCCCTCAACTACTGGATCCTAAGCTCCATAATAAAAGCAGGGAGCTTGAAACGTTCTCCGCTCTACCCTCTGGGCCTAAACCAGTGGCTGGAACACAGTAAGCACTCAATCAACAACAAAGCCTGAATGAAGCTACATCGTCTCTGCTCAAAATATTACCATATCAGTAAGACCTTCCCTGATCATCTTATGGAAAATAGCCATTTCCCCTCCTCTCCCAGACCTCCATTCCCTCCTCCTGCCTTCCAAGTCTTACTTTTTCCTATAGCATCATTACTTTCTGATACATTTGATATTTCTTTATTGCTTGTTTCCCTTCCAAAAAATGTCGCCCTGGAGGCTGAAATGTTATTTTATTTACTGATGTAGCCTCAGAGCCTAGGACAGTACCTATCCCGTAGCAAAGTCTCAATAAGCATTTGTTAAAATGAATAGCTAGTGAAGTGGGCAAACTTTCATGTAACGCAATTTCAGGATTGTCTCCAACACTAGAAAGAATTCTCTCCAACACTGCAACTAAGTGCCGTCTTACATTACTTGACCTTGTTCTAGCAGAAAGACAGCCTAGAACGCCTGAGGAAAAGCGCTGAAATGCTGGCTAGCGCTTAGTTTATACGGAGGGGAAAAGGTTTTAGAGTAAGATCAATCAGTAAGACCCTGAGTTCCTGACAATTGCTGCTCTAGAAAGCATGCCTGGAAGCTTACCTAAGCACACGGCCATTGTAATTCCTTTCAGAAAGTAAGCGAACAGACAAGTTATAAATAAATGACATTTACGCACACCATTCTGTGTTTCACAGTGGTGGTGTACTGGCAGCAGCCTTCAACTATAGTTCATTGACAGCATTTGTGGACCCACAGCCAAGCGCTGAAAGCACTGCTTTTTTTGACAGCTGCTCTCCTAATGGGGCATCTCCCAAAGACCGGTTTCATTCTGCGACGCCCACGCTGTCCAAATTTTGCTCTGCACAATAACTGCAGATTTGAAATAAATTCCTCCTCCCCACCACCATTATTGATTATTCATACCTGCCCCTCACCCTCCAACGTGTCTAACTTGTGCGGATTTTGCGGGGGAGAGGCGGGGGAGAGAGTCAACTCCCCATGTGCTGGGTGTCCCCGATGGCAGCAAGCCACACCTTTATACAGGGGGGCAAGGTTCTTGACTAAATGTCCTAAAGGTCTGAAAGATGGTCCCCTTCCCCCCAACACCACTCCACCGAAACTGGCTAGCCGCTGGCTAATGAGCAACCACGGATCCTCACCCAAACATTGGCTTTTCTTCCAATAGTGCAGATTGGGAATGCAGGGACGTCGTCCTATTTATGCACACTGAGTCACGTCGCCGCTCAACGTCTGTTTTCTCCTCCCTAGGAATGAGGTGACCCCCTCCTCCAGCGCGTAAACGCGGGGCCATGGCGAGAGCGCGGGGGGCGGCGGCGCTGCCCCACCTTGGGGAGCGAATTCACCCCGCTGGTCGCACCAGCCTGGGCGCACACCGGGGCCGGGGCGAGCCTGTGGGACCCCGCGGTGAGCTGCACGCGCCCCGGGGCTGCTCGGGGACCGAGACCCAAGGGGCGCCGCCCCTACGCCCCAGCCCTGAGGGGTCCGCGGCCCGGGGGCCCGGGGGGTGTCGCTGCCTCCCCGACCCGCTCGCGGCCGGGACTCGGCGCTGCGACCCGCGCCGCCTCCTCGGGCAACAAGTGTCCGCCCTCCGCCCCGACGACCCGCCCGGCCCGGCACTCACCCGGCACAGGCCGTCCACGAACACGCGCGGGTCCAGGTGGCAGGCGATGGTGGCGCTGGGCAGGTCCTGCAGGTCCACCTCCTCCATCTCGCAGTCAATGAAGCTCCAGTCGCCGCCGCCCTCGTCCGCCTCGGCCGGCCCCGAGAGGGGCGCGAAGGGCCGCAGCGTCACCCCGGGCCGCGCTCGCGCCTCGGCCGCCTCCGCCGCCGCCCCGAGTCGGGGCCCGGCCACGCCGTCCTCCATCCCCGCGCCCGCGCGACCCTATGCGCCCCAGCGGGCTGCGCCGGGCTCGCGCGCCGGCGCCTCACGCGTTCCCGTCTGCGCCCGGCTGGCAGCTCCGCGGTTAACCCCCTCGGGATCGCGCGGCGGCCGGCGGCGGGCTGTCACCAGGCTCCCAGCGACACGGCCTCCCAGCGCCGGCCCCGCCCGTCACCGTTCCGCGTGGGAGGGGCAGAAACCCGGTGCGGCGCCAGCCCGCCCGCCCAGCCCCTAGGGCCGGCCACCGGCGGATCCAACGGTGGCCCCTTTAAGGCCGGCGCCGGTTGGGTTATTGTACCCCGCCCTTCCAGGAGACGGGGCCAATAAAGGAACGGAATTCTCTTCACGTGACCCTCCTTCTGCCGCCCGAAGCCCGAAGCCTCAGGGCGGCCATGTTGGTTAGGGGCAAAGTCCTCCTCGCGAGTTCCGCTTTTCTGACAGCTGGTGCCCGCTGAAGGGCGCCGGGTAGAGTCCTGGGCTCTTGGGTCCTTGGGGTGATAACTGGGGAGGCAACGTTTCTGTGGTTCCCATGTGGTGACGTTTTGAAGCACAGGGGCCCACTTTTGGGAATTTAAGCGTGACCTAGTCTCGCTGTGGCTCTGTGGCCACTGGCAAGTGGTTAAATGCTTACCGTATATTGTCAGATATAGTCGCAATAAAGACCGAACTAGACGATGATAACAATGCCTTACTTTTCTATTTCAACGTATTAGTCACTATACCATTGTCCAAAATTTATTTAATTAGAAGTAATTTTTCTGAATTACCACTATATGTTATGTACAATAAGACATAACGAAAGGATTAAGAGATCACCCCTTTCCTTTGGGGAACAGCCGAAACATAGAGGACCTCAAGTGAGCAGACATATCTCTTCCTGAAAAATAGAATTCTTTTTTTTTGGACAGTATGATACAGTGAGAACTTGGGTCTGAATTTCAGCTTTGCTTTTAACTACTTGGACAAATAAACTGATCTCAGTTTCCTCATCTAAATAAATGACATATTACTAAGAATTCAGTAATTGCTTAATAAATGGTAGCTCTGTTTATGTGCTGGGTTCTTTGGAGGTTGTGAAATTAGAGTTGTATTTTTTCTTAGAGTAGTAATTATAACAAAAAGTATATCCAACCAACAGCTGAGATTTATTCAGAACCTGCCATGTGCATGGTTCTATGATTACTATTATCACAGTCTTAGGGCAGTCTGTGTCCTCAAGGAGCGAAACCCAAGAGGAATAGTAATACCCATGCAGAAATAACTCACAAAATAGAATGTGATGTAAGGATGTGAAGAAATTGGAACCATCATACTGTGAAAGGAAAATCTTGGGCCCCCAAAATCACTAAGGAAAACTAAAGCTGGAAGCTGCGTAGGGCCAACCTGCCTCCCATTCCATTCAAAGTCACCCCTCTGCTCACCGAGACAGATGCATATCACCGAGACAGATTTGCCTCCTTTGGAAAGGCTAATCAGAAACTCAAAGAAGGTAACCTTTTGTGTATCACCTATCTGTGCCCTGAGCGCTCCCTCCCGCCTCCTGCCTTTGCAGTAGTTTTCCTGCCTTTGTTTGAAGTTGTCCCGCCTCTCCAGACCAAAGCAATGTACTTCTTACACGTATTGATTGATGTCTCATGTCTCCCTAACATGTATAAAACCAGGCTGTCCTTTGATCACCTTGGGTACATGTCCTCAGGACCTCCTGAGGCCTGTCATGGGTGCGCCCTCAACCCTGGCAAATAAACTTTCTAAATTAATTGAGACCCGTCTCAAATTTCCAGGGTTCACAATATATTGCTGATGGGCATGTAAAAAGGCGCAGCCACTTTGGAAAACAATTTGGCAATTCCTCAGCAAGTTCTATGTAGAATGACCATATGACCCAGCAATTCTTCTCCTAGGTATATACTTAAAAGAAATGAAAACAGTCGGGCGCCATGGCTCACACCTGTGATCCCAGCACTTTGGGTGGCTGAGGCGGGTGGATCACCTGAGGTTGGGGGTTCCAGACCAGCCTGACCAACATGGAGAAACCCCGTCTCTACTAAAAATACAAAATTAGCTGGGCGTGGTGACACACGCCTGTAATCCCAGCTACTCGGGAGGCTGAGGCAGGAGAATGTTTTGAACCCTGGAGGCAGAGGTTGCAGTGAGCTGAGATAGTGCCACTGCACTCCAGCTTGGGCAACAAAAGCAAAAACTCTGAAAGGAAAGGGAGGGGAGGGGAGGGGAAGGGGGGGAAGGGAGGGGAAAAGGAGGGAGGGGAAAGGAGGGGAGGGGGAAGGGGAGGGGGAGGGGAGGAAAAGGAGAAGGAAGAAATATACCCACACAGTAATCTGTACACAAAAGTTCACAGCATCATTATTCAAAATAGCCAAAAAGTGGAAACAGTCGAAAGGTTCACCAACTGAAGAATGGACAAACCAGGAGTATATCCATACAATGGAATATTTTCCACCCCTAAAAAGGATTGAAATGCTGATAACACGCCACAACATGGAGGAATCTTGAAAACAACATTATGCTAAGTGGAAGAAGGCAGTCACAAAAGACCACATGTTATTCCACCTATATGAAATATTCAGAATAGGCAAATCCACAGAGACAGAAGGCAGTTTAGTGGGTGCCAGGGTTTGTGAAAGGGGATAATGGGAAATGACTGGTAAAGGGTACGAAGTTTCTTTTGGGGATGAGGAAAATGTTCCAAAATCAGTTGTGGTGATACTTGCACAGCTTTTTGAATATACTGAAAAATCACTGAATTGTACCTTAAAGGGTGAATTTCAAGGCATGCAAATTGTATTTCAGTAAGGCTGGTATTTTAAAAGACCACAAGACATTGGATAAAATGCAGCAGAATGGATGACACTGCAAAGCTGAAAACTCTCGGTAAACTCAGCCAGGCATTGTGAAAAGCGTAACTAAAGGATGAGGCACTGGTTTTGGAAAAACAACACCCAGTCAACCTGTTGCTGGGTGGGTCCGTGTTTTCATCCTTAGGACGGTATGCTCTTTCATTGCTGCTTACCATAAGCTGCTTACAGCATGCAAAGTGGGCCTGTTGGACAGTGTTCAAGGGGAAGGAAAGCACCAACAAAACAGAAAACCAACATGCAAGCAGAGCAAACCCTCACAGCTGGCTCTCTGATGTGTTAAGACAGGAGTGAGCAGGAACAACCTCAGGCGAGTGGTGAGGACAAAGTTACCTGTAACTGACTCCAGAATGCAGCTGGTCATCGCTCAGATATAGACCACACCAAACGTTTTCCTCCCCATCTGTGGATCCCCACCTCTCTCCTCTCCTTCCCCATCTGCACTCCCCCAGGAAGCGAAGTGAAGAGGGTGACTTTTCTTAGTTCTCCGACCAGATTAATTACTTGTCTATATAACTCCGAGAATAATAATACTAATCTTTTCTGTGTAGCTCTTAACTCATTAATGGGTATACACGTAAACTAGCCCACATCATCTTAACAAACTGGTGTTATTAATGCAGATTCTTAGAACTGAGGCTCAAAGAGATCAATGACCTTCGCACAAGAAGATAAGCAGAGAGCCCGGTGCGGTGGCTCACGCCTGTAATCCCAGCACTTTGGGAGGCCAAGGCAGGTGGATCACCTGAGGTCAGGAGTTTGAGACCAGCCAGGCCAACATGGCGAAACCCTGTCTCTAGTAAAAATATAAAAATTAGCTGGGCATGGTGGTGCGTGCCTGTAATCCCAGCTACTCGGGAGGCTGAGACAGGAGAATCACTTGAACCTGGGAGGTGGAAGTTGCAGTGAGCCGAGATAGGGCCAGTGCACTCCAGCCTGGGCAACAGAGCAAGACTTCATCTCAAAAATAAATAAATAAAATAAAAATAAACAATTAATAGCCTCTCCCAAGGAAGAGAAAAAAGCAAATCTATGAGCTATCAACAGCACAGGGAGAAATGAAATAAAACATGCTCTTTCAACACCATTGCAGACATCTCCGAGGGTGAAATCAACTATACCTAGGGGTAATCTCTTAAGAGGCTGTGCTGCCATAAAACGTGTACAAATTCCTCACTAGTTCTTTGGAAATTGTTAGCTGGGCGTCTTTTACCAGCTGTGGCAACAGGACCTAAGATCCATCTCTGCTTCCCCCTTTGGCTTCTAAGTAGAGAGCCTTCCTTTTTCATTGGCTCAAAGGAGCTGATTTGATCCAGCTCTTCAGAAGGGGAAGGAACCAAAATAAGTAAAAAAATAATCTCTGTTAATTCTTTTTTTTTTTTTTTTCCAAATAGGCAAGGGACACACATTTTAATTAATATATGCTACCACCTCCCAATCATTTCCTCTCCTTACATTTCCTTCATGTCAGCCATTGCAATTACCCAATATAAAAGGAGAAGAGGCGCTTAGAGAGCCGTGTTTGGTTATTTTTGTTCTTAGCACCTGTCTCTTACATCAATTGCAGCCCAGTTATGCAAACGTGCCGATGCATGGATAAATGTGCCCATTCATTTGCCAGGTGGGAAAGTTTTACTCCAGATACTTTTAGTTGCATCCTGTTTTATTCTGGAAATTAAAGGACGCTGTGTTCAGTAGTCACTTGCCAAGTGTTTATTAAATGAACCAAAGGCATTTCTGCACATTCTGAGAAATTATAGACATTTAAAAAATTCATTTAAGGTGGAAGGCAAATTGCTGACTTTCTGAGTGTTTGCTTTCACAAAGAAAGAACAGTACCAAAGACTGCTTCAATGAATAAACCCCTTAAATAATTCATTTGGAAGGCTCTATTTTGTTACCACATATAAAATGAATACAAATGTTATGCTATTTTATGATTATTGTTTTGTTTTATTTTAGCAATAGGAACTTTTTTCCCTACTCAAAGTTCATTTTTAAAACCCACTCTTAAAATTTTCTGTTATTTTTGATGGTCTTATGATGCTTTTTAAATTTAGAAAGACAGTTATAAATTTGGTTTGAGGGAAAATAGTAGAATTTGGTGACTTTGTCTAAGTGTGGAAAGGAACTTCACTGACTTTGACATTTCTCTAAGTTCTCTTTGAAGCGTGCTGACACTCTTGTGAATTTTATGCTGAGTTAGGAGTCTCCTGGTTGCCGGCAACCACAACCTCTGAAGCCAGCTTAAACAGGAGATCATTTAAATTAAGGATGTAAGGCAACTCTGGAAGCCTAAGGTGAGAATACCGCCTCGGGAAGGGTCTAGAAGATGGACCTTGATGCTGCTCAGAAACTGGGCTGTCTTCTTGGGCCCTGCTGAGGCTGTCAGAGGTGGGGGAGGAACACATAAGCAAATGGGCCTCCACTTCTGAAAGTCAGCAGCCCCAGCATCTCCAGGGAGCGCTCATTGTTCAAAAGGTCTTCCTTTGTTTCAAGCTAAAAGCACTGCTCCTGCAGGAGTATTGCACACTCTCCAGAAGCCAGAGAGACCTGGCCTTCATTCCAGCTCCGTCCTTTATTATCTCTCTGGCCTTGGGAAAACCACTTGAACTCTCTGAGTTCCTGTGTGTAAAAAGGTGATATAAATAGCTTCCTTTCAGAGGTGTTGCAGAGGCCAGACACATGCCCAGCTAATGCCTGCCACAGAGGATGGACTAGAAAGGAAGGACCTCAAATTATCTTGGTCCCAGCTTTTCATTTTAAGATCTCCTTCTCTTCTATGTCACAGTCTCTTAACACAAAATAACAGGTAAAAGGTCTTCCCCTCTGGCCAGTTTCTCAGGAGTGAATACCAGGGCGGAATCTGGATCCAGGACCAGTGAGCTATTTTGCTTGTTATGAGTTCTTTGGATTTCAAGACAGATGGTACATTAACAATTCATCCCACCTCATCCCTGCCCTATTGACAGGTTTCCCTGGCTTCCCTTGGGAGCCACCTGTGTATGCTGGGCCAGCCTGTCCTGAGATCCGCCTGATGTCACTGACATAATTCCAACAGGACAGATTTCCTTTAAGGCAGGGATGTCCAATCTTTTGGCTAACCTGGGCTACACTGGAAGAACTGTCTTGGGTCACATATAAAATACACTAACACTAATGATAGATGGTGAACTAAAAAAAAAATTGCAAAAATAATCTCATTATGTTTTAAGAGAGTTTACTAATTTTTGTTGGACCACACTCAAAGTTGCCCTGGGCTGCATGCAGCCTGCAGTCTGTGGGGTGGATGAACTTGCTTTAAGGGGTTGGGGTAGGGCATCCTTGGTGCTTCTCCCAGTGTCCTCCCTCAGGGTTGGGTTTTAATTGCTGTGATGTGTTCTTTCCTTGATTCTACACTATACTGTAGAAGCCATATCTTATTTGCCAGTGGCATCAAATAGTGCCTGGTGTGTTGAATAATGATGCCTTCTTGCTTGTATACTCACCCGGAGGAAGGCTAAAGTGACAACACTAAGCAAGCCTTATTCAGGCCTGACTCAGCCTGACTTTGGGTCAGGGGACTCCTACTCTCATTGGGATGCTGTTATGGTTTGGTTGTGTCTCCACCCAAATCTCGTCTTGAATTGTAGCTCCCATAATTCCCACGTGTTGTGGGAGGGACCCAGTGGGAGATAATTGAATCATGGGGATGGTTTCCCCTGTATTATTCTCGTGGTAGTGAATAAGTCTCATGAGATCTGATGGTTTGATAAAGAGAAGCCCCTTTTGCTTGGTTCTCATTCTCCCTTTGTTGGCTGCCATGTAAGATGTGCCTTTGCTCTTCCTTTATCTTCTGTCATGATTGTGATGTCTCCCCAGCCATGTAGAACTGTGAGTTCGTTAAACCTCTTTCCTTTGTAAATTACCCAGTCTTGGGTATGTCTTTATCAGCAGTGTGAAAGCAGACTAATACAGATGCTATGTGCAGAGCGTTATCTAGATGCTAGAGCTATGACAGTCCATAGAACAGACAAGGTCCCTGACTTCTTGAAGTGTACTTCCTAGTGGTAGTGGAGGGAAGGAGAGAGATGGACAATAAATAAAATAAGTAAATACAACACGTGGATGTTGATGATATACATGGTGAAGTACAAAGGAACAAAAAATAAAGCAAGGAAGAGGAATTAGAAATAGGGAGGAGGGAAGATTTCAGCTCTGGCAACCAGGGAAGACTGAAGAAGGGGAAGAGTGCCATGGCTACTTCTGGAAAAGAGCACTTCAGGCAGAGGAGCAAGTGCAAAGTCCCTGGGGCAGCAGCTGCTCATATTGTTGAAGCAACAGTGCAGAGGCTGTGATGGGTTTCTTCTGGGGCTGAGTGAGTGATCAAGGGGGTGAGTAGTGTAAAGAAAAGTAATAGGGTCAGGTCATATAGAACTTTGTAGGGCACAGAAAGGAGTTTGGGTTTCATCCTTATTGAGACAGGGAGCTGGTGGAGGCTTGAGCAGAAAGTACCTAACCTGACCTTTCTTATGACTACTGGGAGGACTCATTCGGGAGCTGTGTGCACAGAAACTGTATAGGGACAAGTGTGGAAACCGGAGAGCTCTCAGGAGGCTGTTGCCATCATCCCGGTGGGAAGAGGTGGGAACTTAGGTCTGGATGGAAGACCCGAAGTGGTAAGAAAATGGTAAGATACTTTCTATGTTTTGAAGGCTCAGACAACAGGATTTCCTCAGGTTATTAGTTTCCCAGGGATGTGATAATAAATTACCACAAGCTTAGTAGCTAAAACAATACAAATGTATGGTTCTGGGGGGCAAAAGTCTAAAATAGGGAAAAGGGGTCCGCAGAGCTGTGTTGCTTCTGTGGGCTCCGAGGAGAATCGTTTTTGGTTTTTTTTTTTTTTTCCCCTGAGACAGAGTCTCGCTCTGTTGCCCAGTCTGGAGTGCAATGGCATGATCTCTGCTCACTACAACCTCCGCCTCCCAGATTCAAGCAATTCTCCTGCTTCAGCCTCCCAAGTAGCTGGAATTACAGGCACGTACCACCATGCCCGGCTAATATTTTCTTTGTATTTTTAATAGAGATGGGGTTTCGCCATGTTGGCCAGGCTGGTCTCGAACTCGTGACCTCAGGTGATCCACCCACCTCAGCCTCCCAGAGTGCTAGGATTACAGGCGTGAGCCACCGTGCCCAGCCTATCTGTCCTATTTAGAGAAAAGGAGGCATCAAGACTGACTCCATGGATACAGGAAGGAGCTGCCTCTAACCTGGATAAGGTAGACCATGAGAGGGACAGGTTGGGGAACAGTTATCCTTAGCTCACTTTGGAGCAATTCAGGATTGAGAAACCCATTAGAGGTGACAGTGGGGGCACAGGGCTCTAGATGGCATCTGAAGCCACTGAGCCACTGAGATCCCCTAGGGAGTGAGTGTAGCTGTTGACAAGAGAGTCTGGGGTCTGGACCAGGGGCACGGTGACACTCAAACATCAGCCAGCTGTGGTACCTGGGCAGGGGGGTCAAAGAGGCTCAAGAGTCGCCAGGCAGGTGCGGTGTTCTGGAAGCCAAGGCCAGAAAGGGCTTCCCGGAGGAGGGCACCAGCGCTGCTGAGAGTCAGCTTGAGAAGAGCCTTCTGTGACGAGCACTGCTGAGAGGTCAGCTTGGAGGGGACAGGGAACTGAGTTTGGATTTCCAAGTTTGGCAGTCCTTTTTGAACTTGGCAGGAGAAATTTTGGAGAATTACTGAGAAATAAAAGCCTAATTGGGAGCAGAAAAATGGAAGATAATGAGTGTAAGTAACTGTCTCAAGAAGTTGTGCTGTGAGGGCAACTGAGACGTGAAATAGTACACGGAAGAGGAAGTGGGAGTGAGGGGAGGGTTTTGTTTGGTTAAAGATGGGAGAAGGCACCCCAGGTCTGTCTGCAGGTGTGGATAATCCAGAAGAGAGGAAAGCTTGATGACCGGGGCGGGGAGGGGGAGGGGATTTCTGCAGCCATCTCTGTGTGGAAGAGAGGGCACCTGGTACATGAATGGAGAGGCGGGCCCAAGGTGGCAAAGCAAATCCGTCCATCGACACTGAAAGCAAGCAGCATGCAGCACGAACGCCCTGGGCATCAGTGCGTGGGGCAATGCAATATTGGGGCAGGGCTGGTCAAAGCCACCTGTGGTCACCTCCATCTTCTCAGTGAAAGAGGAGGCTGAGTGTGAGGATGACGAAGGTGGCATTGAGTGTTGAAGGCAAGAGAAGAAAATGTGAAGTGATCTTCTAGGAACGTGGGAGAACAAATGGACTAGGAAAATATAGGAGGATTCTATATGCACACCAATGCCATATGAGGATCTATCAGTATCAATGTCATATGAGTACCAAATATGTATACAACATACAAATATATGTACATATATTAATGTTTACATACATTTGCAACATATATGTTAGTAGATATAAGCAAATATATTTATATGTCTTACATATAATATGGCACATGCTGCAACACAATTATAATCTACGGTATCTAATATATACTCGATGGTATATGAATATACGGTCATACATCATACTGAATATAGCAATATAGGCAGATAATATATGTTACAATGCATTATTGAATTGTGTATATTTTATGATGTACAATAAAAACACAAGTATTTATGACTTATCTGTCTCCTCCACTCTATCCAAAATATATATAATGCACGTTATAAAACATAAAGAGAAATAGGAATTTTTAAAGTATAAGAAAAGAGAAATAAACGCAAATATAAATGTGTCTTGAGCGCTCATCCTTATTTTCTCTAGAGTGGAATCTTAATGAAGGCAAGTTCTTTATTTTCACGACCACTCTGCCCCGCCTAGAATGTCCTGGGCCTAGAGGGGGCCTTCAATAAATATTTATTAAAAGAATTAATGAAAAATGTATTTTATACTTGAACTTATCCAAAAGGCTGAGAAATGATGAAAAATATATCTTATTTATTGATAATCAAAAGTATTTTGTTTTCTTAAAAATCTCCTGTTATTCTGAATGACTTATTAACAGTGTCTTGGTGAGCGTAATGTTATTAAACATGCTTCACCCTTTCGGGAAATCGTGGCAAACCATGTGCAGCATGGAGTGGTGTGCTTACTAAATCACAATATCCATTTTTCAATCCCACCCACCAAATCTAGAAGGGATTATTATTATCACCACTGAGTAAATTTCCATGCTCCTTGATATCAATGAGTTGTTTTTTCACATTAATTGGAAGTTGTTTGTTTTTATGTTTCACAAATGGGTTTTAAACCTCACAGAACCCATTGGAAGCTTTTAGACAGCTGATAAAATTGGGTTTCCTAGTTTAAAGTGCAAGATATGAGAGCTTTCATAGATGTCACACATTATTTTTTGGCAATAAAATCACTTAATGACAGAAACCTTTCCAAACTTCTGTTTTCAGGATGTTCTTACTGTAGCACAAGTTTCCGGCAGACAGTGGTTACTTTCTCACTCATTGTTAACTGGCATCTTGAGCTTGAAGAGCCAGGTCAAGCTGGTTTATTTATTTATGTTAAATCACCACCATGGCTCGAACCTTGTAACCTGACTGGCAGTTGCTCATGGGCAGAGGGGAGATGTATTAGCTCTATTCCTTTCTTGCCATTCATCTCTGCTTGTGTCCTTACAAATAGCTTCAAACCTTAAGTTCTAGGGTACATGTGCACAATATATAACAACAAAAAAAATAAAAATAATAAAAAATAAATTAAAATCCTGAAAAAAAATAGCTTCATACCATTTCTTTTTTTGTTTGCTTGTTTGTTTGTTTTTGTTTTTTGAGACGGAGTCTCACTCTGTCGCCCAGGCTGGAGTGCAGTGGCCGGATCTCAGCTCACTGTAAGCTCCGCCGCCCGGGTTTACGCCATTCTCCTGCCTCAGCCTCCCGAGTAGCTGGGATTACAGGCGCCCACCACCTCGCCCAGCTAGTTTTTTGTACTTTTTAGTAGAGACAGGGTTTCACTGTGTTAGCCAGGATGGTCTCGATCTCCTGACCTCGTGATCCGCCCGTCTCGGCCTCCCAAAGTGCTGGGATTACAGCTTCATACCATTTCTTAGCAGGCATCCTTGCCAGACACTTGTCTGTTTGTGTGAGGATTGGCTCAGTTAATGACTAGATAATATAAACCACACATTCTCTTAATGAAAATTTGGGATCTGCAATAACACCACAATTCTGGAAACAGAGGTGTGTGGAGCCATGTCGGCCCGTGCCACCTGGCACCCCAGGCACCCATCAGGGAACCTAGTGCGCCCCTCGGACACCTGCCTGTCTGGCTTCTGCAGCAAGAGCAAGCACCAGGGTCAACCCACATAATAAAGCAGGAGAGGAATAATTTGCTTTTTTTAAAAAAGAAAAACCTAATATAAACAGAAGCCGTAATATTTTTCACTCATCCCAGTGAGTGGAGGTCATCACCTTCCACCATGGAGACCTTGCCCTATAGGGTGGATGAGCAGGGAATGGTGGACAAAACTCCATCAAAGACAACTGCTTCCTCCCAGACTGTCTCGCTCTAACCCCTAGACTGCGACTTCAGGCTGAAGAGCTTTACCTAGGTCAGAAACACAGGCTAATTTCCCAAGAACACATCAAATGCAACAGGTCAAAATGAAAGCCATCTTTCCCATCCAGTCTGCTCGCTCTGCTCTGTTCTGATTCGTACCCACAAGCTGCTCAGTAACCAGGGAAGAAACCCAGGAGCCCTGAAAACTGCTCCCTTTGTCTTATCCCCGACTCCCCCACCAACTGATCTGCTCACCCACTCCACGCAGCCAGTCGCCAAGTCCTGCCACGTTCCCTGCTGAATCACTGTGCCACGTCAGCTGCGTTTATCCCCTCTCCTAGAGTCCCACTCCTGGTCTCTCAGCTCAGGACCATTTCTTTCTCTGCATCATTTCTTATGTGGATCACCTAAGCTGCTTTGAGACTGAATCCTTGCTTGAGGGCAGAGCTCATGACTTGGGAGCCTTCTTCATCCCATGGTTGAGTTGATTACGAAGGAATTTTTGCCAGGACTAGGTATCCAAACAAAGATCATTCCATTCTCTAACGGATGAAGCCTGTGGTCCCCTGTAAGATGCAGTCCACCATACGATGCCCTCTTAATTACTTTTATGACATGCAGCAATCATACTTTATTAGAACACTTGTCTTTCTTCTCCACTAAACTGTGAGCCTCCTGAGGACAGGAACTGCAGTAGTTTTCTTGTACACAGCATGATGCCAGGCACACAGTAGACATTTGATGCTTGTGGTATCAAATGTGTGTGTCATTTGAGAACAGGCACCTTCTTATAATTTTTTTTTTTTGAAAGAGACAGGGCGTGTCTCTGTTGCCCAGGCTGGAGTGCGGTGATGCAGTCATGGTTCACTGCAGCCTTGAACTTCTGAGCTGTAGCAATCCTTTTGCCTCAGCCTCCCAAAATGCTGGGATTACAGGTGTGAGCCACCATGCCCAGCCACTTTCTTATAATTATATGTGCCTCCCCAACCTCAAGCACTTCACAACTGACTGCTGAAGAAGAGAATGGATGAATGAAGGAGTGAATGGATGAATGAAGGAGTGAATGGATGAATGAAGGAATAAATGGATGATTGACAACATCCCTGAAATAAATAGAAGAGCAGGTTTTATAAGGTTGTTCTCAGAGTTTCCACCAGTGCCAGCTAGGGAAACATTAACCCAAGTCCTGTTTGTTACACGAAAGCAGTTCTGAGGGAGCCGACAGTGCCGTCCTCCATCTGGCTTAATTCAGGAATAAATTTACTCTACATTAAGGGTTGGACTGTATGCATTTCAGACAACTTTCCATGAGTATGGAGGTTGCCATTGAGATGTCCACCCATCCTCCACCTTAGGTGGCACTAAAGAGGCCCTAAAAGTTGGTCTTTTGCTTTACATTCTAATCACTTTCCTCAGATTCACATTGATTTTTCCAATGCTTGTATAGCTTTTTGTGGAGCAAGCTTTTTTTTTTTTTTCCCTGAGACAGAGTCTCATTCTATCTCCCAGGCTGGGAGTGCAGTGGTGCAGTCTTGGCTCACTGCAACCTCCACCTCCCAGGTTCAAGCAATTCTCATGCTTCAGTCTCTCTAGTAGCTGGGATTACATACAGGTTTGTGCCACCATGCTTGGCTAATTTTTGGATTTTCTTTTCTTTTCTTTCTTTCTTTTTTTTTTTTTTTTTTTTTTTTTTTTTGAGACAGAGTCTCGCTCTGTTGCCAGTCTGGAGTGCTGTGGCACGATCTCGGCTCACTGCAGCCACTGACTCCCTGGTTCAAGCAATTCTCCTGCCTCAGCCTCCCAAGTAGCTAGGATTACAGGCACCCACCACCATGCCCAGCTAATTTTTGTATTTTTAGTAGAGATGGGATTTCACCATGTTGGCCAAGACGGTCTTGATCTCCCAACCTCGTGATCTGCCCACCACGGCCTCCCCAAAGTGCTGGGATTACAGGCATGAGCCACCGGGCCCGGCCATTTTTGGATTTTTTTACTAGACACGGGGTTTTGCCATGTTGCCCAGGCTGGTCTTAAACTCCTGTCCTCAAGTGATCTGTCTGCCTCTGCCTCCCAATGTGCTAGGATTATAGGCTTGCAGGATTACCTGGCCTGCAAGTGTATTTTTGAAACCACCTTATTGAGGTACAACTGACATACACCAAACATATTAAAACTGTACAATGTGATAAGTTTTGAGAGAGTGAGCATATCCTTCCTCCTGCAGGTATCTTCCTGCTTCTTTGTAATTCCTCCCACCCCACCTCCACTCCTGCTCTACCCCAATCTATTTCCTGTCACTATTGATATGTTGAGCAAGTATATATTTAATCTTTAAGAGCTTCCTCGCTTTCTGTTCCCTTTTCATAAATTTCCTGTTTTTTAAATTATTGCTTTATTATCTTATCTCTCTCTGGAGTTTTAATTTGATTAAAATTTTTTTTGGTCCACGGAGTTATTCTCTGCAGCCTCCAAAACAGTTTTACTTGTTTATTTGTCTGTCTTTCTCATTTAGCTTGCATTTTCCTTGCATGTCTGGCGAGCCTTTACTTATCTAAGGATGCTAGGTAGCTAACGGGCATTTCCTTTGCTATTGAATTTGATTGCTTCCCCAAGGTGAGTGGCAGCTCTAAGCAAGGAAGGTTGGAGTAAAGTGCCTGTCTGGCTGTAGTCAGGGAGAGAGTGAGTCAGCTGTCAACCTGTGGACCCCCAGAATGCTAATGAAGACATATCTGAGACAGGGTAATTTATAAAGGAAAGAGGTTTAATGGATTCACAGTTCCACATGGCTGGGGAGGCCTCACAATCACAGTGGAAAGCAAAGGAGGAGCAAAGTCATGTCTTACATGGTGGCTGGCAAGAGAGCTTCACTCGGGATGCAGCATTGACAAGGAATGTCTTAGCTTCTGCCAGATGTTTGTTCCATTCATTGCAAGAGCCGTCTGGGATTTTACTTGATTCTGTGTGCTATATATACACATGTATGTGTGCATATGTGTGTGTATATGTATGTGTTTATATGTGTATTATGTGCACATGTGCATGTGTGCATATCTACAGCATGCATGCTTGTGTAAGTGTAGTATGTGTATCTAGGTATATACTTGTATGTGTGCATGCATGTAATGTGTGTTTATGTGTATAGCATGTGTATATGTATGTCAATAAATGTGTGTCTCTCTGTACATAAATATGTATATGTATACATAAATATATGTATGCAAATTTGAATGCGTATATAGGCATATATGTATGAGAACATGTATATGCATGTGTATATGTGCATGTGTATGCACACATGTGTGCATTTGTGTTCACACATGTGCATCAACTGGTACACCTGTATAGGTTGTTTCTCTACAGAAGCTTCAAGTACTCCCCATTTCAACCCTAATCCTCTGCTTATCTTGACCCTGGGGAGTCTCCTGGATTTTCTCAGCTACATTCCATCTGTGAGGAGACACTCACCCTCCCTTCAAAGCTGTATTAGTTGCTTGGATTTCTTATTTTTGGTAAGTTGGGTTGAGGGGAGGTTGAATCTTCATGCAGGCTATGCCCTGAGGGCCTGCTATCTATCAACCACAAATACTCCTGGAGCCTCATTTGGGTGTTTCCAAGTCACGTGTGAGACCAAAGTCCCATTCCCCCTGTATTAGTCTGTTCTTACCCTGCTAATAAAGACATATCTGAGACTGGGTAATTTATAAAGGAAAGAGGTTTAATGGACTCACAGTTCTACATGACTGGGGAGGCCTCACAATCGTGGTGGAAGGCAAAGGAGGAGCAGAGTCATGTCTTACATGGTGGCAGGCAAGAGAAAGTGTGTGCAGGGGAACTCCCCTTTATAAAACCGTCAGATCTCGTGAGAATTATTCATTATCACAAGAACAGTATGAGGGAAACCACCCCCATGATTCAACTATCTCCCACTGGGTTCCTCCTATGACACGTGGGGGTTATTACAATTCAAGATGAGATCTGGGTGGGGACCCAGAGCCAAACCATATCACCTCCTCCTACAATGTGGAAGCACCATTGCCATTTTATTTTATAAACGTAAATGTTTTTCCTTCTACTACCACCATGCACCTGTTTTTTGTTAGCTGTGGCCAGAAAACAGTTGGAGTTGTAGGTTATATTTTCGCTCTAAATGTAGACTCTTTACACAGCAAGTTGGAGGCAGATCCATTTCCTTGCTGATACGTGGCCTCCCTTATTACAATGGAAGGGCCCTTTGCAGGATTCCTGTAGCCACCTCACTTTTATGTCAGGAACAATCAAGTTTCCTTAGAAGACAGCTACAGCCCCAATGTTGCAGATGATGTTATGATGAAAATGTTCACAGTATTCTTTTCCTTTAGCCAACCTCCTTGATAAAACTTCCCCAGTAAACATAGTCTTACCATATGATCCAGCAATTGCATCCCTTGGTATTTACCCAAATGAGTTGAAACTTATGTCTGCACAAAAAATGTTTGTAGCAGTTTTGTTCATAATTACCAAAATGTAGAAGCAACCAAGACGTTCTTCAACAGGTGAATGGATAAACAAATGGTGTTGTACCATACCATGAAATATTTTTTAATGATAAAAAGAAATGAGCTGTCCAGCTATGAAAAGGCAAGAGGGAATCTTAAATATATACTGCTAAGTGAAATAAGTCAAGATGAAAAGGCTACACAGTATAATGTCCACTACATGACATGATGGAAAAGACAAAATAATGGAGAGAGTAACAAGATCAATAACTATTGATCCAGGAATTAGGGGGAGGAAGGAAGAGGTGAATAGGTGGGGCACGGTGAATTTTTAGGTCAACAAAACTATACTGTACAATACTAAAATTGTGGACACATGTCATTACACATTTGCCAAAACTCATAGAATGTACAGTACTAAGTGTGAACCCTAATGTGATCTATGGACTTGAGTCAATAATAATGTATCTCTATTGGCTCATCAATGACAACAAATATTTCTTAGTAACGCAAGATGTTGACAATAGGGAAACTGTGTGGGAGTGGAAAGGGGCACCTGGAAAATCAATATATTTTCCATTCAATTTTTTTTGTAAACCTAAAACTTCTTTAAAAACAATCTATTCGTTTCTTTAAAAATTGTCTAGTAATATGCCCACAAAGCACCTGATTTAAAGCAGGAAAATAAACCTGCCAGAACAAACTGGTTTGCAGATTACACCTCTTCAAGATAATATAGAGGACATGTGTTCAAAGAATGATTTCCATTTTAGAGGAGCGAATTGTGAGGGGTTTTCTCCCCTAAATGTGCAGAGAATAAAATGCATTTGTCTTTTGGGGCCACTGTAAGCAAATTGCAAGATGAGGGAGAGGAAGCTGTGGAAACACTACCACCTAGTGGTCGAAGACAGACTTTCAAAAACGTGGCCTAAGGCTTTGCACAATTCGTTTTCAACTAACATTGGTGACATGCTCACAACCCTTTACAAAAGCTGGGAGAAAGAAGAAATAGGGGAAGGAGAGAGAGGTAAATGGCTTCCCAAGTGGTTAGGAACTTAACATTTTCCATCAGGCCGACCGACCTAGGGAGAATCATCAGATCTGGAGAGCTCAGAAGCTGCTACACAGACAAAAGAGACAAAAAAAAAAAAAAAAAAAAAAAGGCCCTGCGGGACATTTAAACACGCCCCTGCCCCATAGTACTGCCCATACATGCTGGATGTGAATTCACAGTAGCCAATGGGGAAAAAATGCAGGGAACCCGCATGTATTGAGTGCCTAGTGGGTGCCTGTTCTGGGCCAGGTGCCCTTGTAGGCATTGGGGATAAATATTATATCCAAAAGGCTGTCCCTGTCATCTGGAAATAGGGGCAGCTTTCAAGCCCTCCTTCCTGGGTACAGAGAGATGTATCCCTTTGACCATGAAAGGTGTGTGGGAAGAAGACTTTGGAGGGTAACTCTGGACCTAGGGAGGGTTCCTGGCTAACAAGGTGTGTTTAAAGGGTCATCTCCACCCAGTGTAGGAAGACCCGCTGGGCAAGAAGCAGGGAGGTGATGGAAAGTTAACCACAGCCTGCCTTTGCTTCAGGTTCGAGGGGGGTGGGGTGCCGAGGACGACACCGCAGACTCACCAGCCTCTGGTGAAGTACTTTAGCTGGTTAATGAGTGGCTGGTTCTAGGTCACTTTGCCTCAGCAGAGGAGCATTCCTATGATGAAGGGATTCCAGGCGGCATCAGCCTCCGCTGCCCCTTTGTCACCGCTGAGCTGTGCACACCTAGACTGTCCTGTGATCGCTTTCCCAGAGCTGAGCTAATAGAGTACCACAACTGGGTGGCTTGGAAGAATGGAAACTGATCCTCTCATGGCTCTGGAGGCCAGAGTCTGAAGCCCAGGTGTCAGTGGGGTCATACTCCCTGAGTATGAAAGCTCAAAAGGAGGAGCCCTCCTTGTCTCTTCCAGCTTTGGTGGCTCCTGGTGTTCCTTGGCTTGTGGTTGCATCCCTCCAACCTCTGTCTCCATCTTCACATTTGATTGGCATATTATGTCACATCAGGAGAACACAGCAGTTCAGTGTTGGCGTTTCTGTCCCTTTGGTGTATCTATGAATTTGAGGTCTTTCAAGCTAAGGGGAATATCTGCTGAACTCTTTCTGCCCCAATACGGGGCTAGCATGGAAGCCTGCATGCCTGTTGACAGTTACCCTAATATATTGTTGGTAACCTGAATGGAGTCCTATGAAACAGAAAACAGCAGGTGATGTCATTTGCTCATAAATATTGAATGCCTCCAGTCAAGAGGATGGGGACTGAAGTTCCATCCAAGCAGCTTCTCAAGGCTCATAACAAATATGAGCTTGCTCTCCCCACTGGAATATGAGCAGGTTCTTTGCATTTTAACAGGTGGACAGTGGTTATGCTGCTTCTGGGGGCTCCCACCCTGAGAAACATTCATCATATCCTGATCTTGAAGTGAATCAATGATCGGTGTCCAGCTGAAAGTAGGTTGTGTCCATTGTGGACTCCAAGTAAATGCCTAAAAGACCTCTCATTGACAGTGAAATAAGACAATGAAAATGGCCTTATAAAAGTCTGAAGCTGTTGAAAGTTTATATCTGGACAATTTCACCAGAGAGCTCTGTGCCACAAATGGAACCAACTGCTTTGAGGGATATTAATGTGGATGTGTAGCACCAGCTCCAAAATGACAGTCCCAGAGATGCCCTAGTTGTTGGGTTGTGGGATCAAGGGGAGAGCTGTGACAGAGAAGTCAAAGGAAGAGGGAACAGAGCAAATCCCCAATTGTGATGCTCCCCTGCCAAGTGGGTCATCTGCACACTGATGGTAGGACTTGGAGCCATGAGCTGTGTCACCTGTGGCATCTCCTTCCTCCTCCCACACTGCTGTCCCACTTTGCTGATTCATTTTTCTCCATAACATTTATCATCATTTCACACAGTAGAATTGTAATTACAATATTGTAAAATATTCCATTTTTGTGTCAGTATTTGTTTACTATTGCTGCTGTAACAAATCATTATAAACGTAGTGGCTTAAAACAATGCATGATTTCTATTTGTTTATTTTTTTACAATTCTAGAATTCAAAGTTCCCGATGAGTCTCACTGGGTTTCACTAAAATGAAGGTGTGGGCAAGGCTGTGTTCTGTTACAGAGGCAGGATCAACTTTTTTTCCTTTTCCAGCTTCTGGAAGCTGCCTCTGCCCTTTGGCTTGAGGCTTTCCTCTGTCTTCAAAGCCCACCATCCCATCATCTTGACCTCTGCTTTCATCACTTCATCTTTTTTTGTTTTTGTTTTTGGAGACAGAGTCTCACTCTGTTGCCCAGGGTGGAGTGCAGTGGCACAATCTCGGCTCACTGCAACTTCCGCCTCCCGGGTTCAAGCCTCAGCCCCCCGAGTACCTGGGGCTACAGGCGCCCACCACCACGCCAGGCTAATTTTTGTATTTTTAGTAGAGATGGGATTTTACCATGTTGGCCAAGCTGGTCTCGAACTCCTGACCTCAGGTGATCCGCCTGCCTCGACTTCCCAAAGTGCGGGGATTACAGGTGTGACCCACCGTGCCAGGCCCACTTCGTCTCTTTCTCTGACCCTGAAAACTCTTCTGCCTGCTTTCGTCATCTTTTAAGGACACGTAAGATTACATTGGCCCTTCGTAGACAATCCAGGATCATCTCTTTATTTGAAAGTCGGCTGATCAGCAGCCTTAATTTCATCTGCAATCTTCATTCCTCTTTACCATGTAACATTCACAGACTCCAGGAAATTAGGGCATGGACATGTTTCATGGGAGCGTGAAGAAAAACCTCAAAACATTTTTCCTCAGGAGACTTCTGTGGCTGGCTGGGTGTGGTGGCTCACGCCTGTAATCCCAGCACTTTGGGAGGCCGAAGTGGGCGGATCACTTGAGGTCAGGAGTTGAAGACCAGTCTGGCTAACATAGTGAAACCTCATCTCTACTAAAAATACAAAAATTAGCCAGGCGTGGTAGTGGACACCTGTAATCTCAGTTACTTGGGAGGCTGAGGCACAAGAATCCCTTGAACCCAGGAGGCAGAGGTTGCAGCGAGATCACGCCACTGCATTCCAACCTGGGCGACAAAGTGAGACTTTGCCTCAAAAAAAAAAAAGACATCTGTGACCAAATGTGTGGGGATTATGGGGATTACTTCCCACACACCAGCAAGCAAGCAATTCTGCATTCTGCAGCGGACACCAGCTGGGTGTCCTCCAGTTCAATTTAATTTTGACACTATCTACCTGGGGATGGCCTCAGAAACCACAGGCCCAGGGCTCAGTCCCAAAAGATTGGCCACTCCTTCCACCAGCCCCAAGTCCAGGTCTCAGGAACTTCTGACCAACTGGTTTCAAGTTGGGGTTTCCAACACCCCCTTCAGTTTTGATTAATTTGCTAGGGAGGCTCACAGAATGCAGGGAAACACCTACCTACGCTCACTGGTTTATTACAAGGGATATTTTATTTTATTTTATTTTTTAGTTATTATTATACTTTAAGTTCTAGGGTACATGTGCATAACGTGCAGGTTTGTTACATATGTATACTTACAAGGGACATTTTAAAAGATACAGAGAAACAGCCAGAGGAAGAGTCACAGGATGAGGTCTAGAAGGGTCCTGAACACAGGAGCTTCTGTCCCCATGGAGTCGGGACCCACCACTGTCCCAGCACCTGGATGAGTCTCTGTTCACCTTCCTGTCCACCTCCATGTGCTCAGCTCTCTGGAAGCCCCTGGACCCTGTCCTTTGGCCCTTTTATGGAGACTTCATTGGATAGGAATGACCAAAGCATGGACAACCACATATAAATGTGACTGCAGGCCGGATGCAGTGGCTCATGCCTGTAATCCCAGCACGTTGGGATGCTGAGATGGGTGGATCACGAGGTCAAGAGATTGAGACCATCCTGGCCAACATGGTGAAACCCCATCTCTACTAAAAATACAAAAATTAGCTGGGCATGGTGGCGTGCACCTGTAGTCCCAGCTACTTGGGAGGCTGAGGCAGGAGAATCACTTGGACTTGGGAGGCGGAGGTTGCAGTGAATTGAGATCGTGCCACTGCACTTCAGCCTGGTGGAAGAGCAAGACTCCATTAAAAAAAGAAAGAAGGAAAGAGAGAAAGAGAGAAAGAGAGAAAGAAAGAAAGAAAGAAGGAAAGAAGGAAGAAGGAAAGAAGGAAAGAAAAAGGAAGAAAGAAAGAAAGAAAGAAAGAAAGAAAGAAAGAAAGAAAGAAAGAAAGAAAGAGAGAAAGAAAGAGGGAAGGAAGAGAGAGAGGAAGGAAGGAAGGAAGGAAGGAAGGAAGGAAGGAAGGAAGGAAGGAAGGAGAAAGAAAGAGAGAAAGAAAGAGAAAGAAAGAAAGAAAGAAAGAAAGAAAGAAAGAAAGAACGAAAGAAAGAAGGAAGGAAGGAAGGGAGAGAGAGAAAGGAAGGAAGGAAGGAAGGAGAAAGAAAGAGAGAGAGAGAGAAAGAAGAAAGAAAGAAAGAAAGAAAGAAAGAAAGAAAGAAAGAAAGAAAGAAAGAAAGAAAGAAAGAAAGAAAGCAAGCGACTGTACCAAAAGAGTGTGATCTAAGCCCAGCAAGGCCTCAGGCTCTTGGCCTCTCCGTGCAGTATTCCTTCCTCCAGGTTATGGGGCAGGACCCCCTCTGGAATAAGAGTTTTATGACCCACTTAAAACTTAAGAGTTTTAAGACAGGTGAGGGGAGAGCAGGAGAAAGTCAGAGAGATTCTGTTCACTCTAACAAGAGCTATGAGAATTATGAGCCAGAAACCATGGACAAAAAACAATATCTCATAATATCACGGGGGGGGGGGGGAGCGTTATTCTGCCCACCACAGCCTCCTTCCTCAAATGTAGGCTTTGTGAAGGCAGGAATTTTTATTTCTATTCTTAATAAAATACAAATGTAATGATGCCACTTCCGTGCTTGTCCCCCTTCTCTAAATCCATATAGAGTCAAACATCCTTAGCAGTAGGTATTTGCCGGGGTTCCCTCAGAATAGCCCTGAAGTTAAGGGTTTGGGTGCAAATGATGCCATCCTGGGAAACACAGGGAGGGGAGTAGGGAAGTAAGACAGGACACAGCAAGGAGCCATGGACTGCTGTTGGTGATGGCTGCGCAACATGGTGGAGCCCTCTTGTGGGGGAGTGTGGAACATCCTCAGAGTTGACCACCCAAAGGATAAGGAGGCCGGGGTGTGCGTCCTCCCACTCCCATTGAGGACTGTTGCTGGTGTCATTAATTATGCAGCACTTCCAGCCTGTCCCCCGGGGAAGCTGAAACAAAGCCTTCAGGGGAATCCAAGGTACCTGCAGCAGGACCTCCAAGGCCTGTGAGTGCAGAAGGGATTCGGGGGTTCTGAGGGGCACCCACAGCATCTCTGCATGAAGCCCACAGTGCCCATGAGATTTCAACATGCATTCATCTTGTGTGAGACAAGGCTATTTCCTTTGTAGCTGGTGCAAAAGTCATCGTGGTTCTTACCATTAAAGGTAATGGCAAAAACATTTTGTGTTTTCTGTGTTTTGTTTTTGGTTTTTGGTTTTTGGTTTTTTTTTTTGACAAAATCTCGCCCTGTCGCCCAGGTTGGACTGCAACCTCCTCCTCTCAGGTTCAAATGATTCTCCTGTCTCAACCTCCCGAGTGGCTGGCATTCCAGGCATGAGCCACCATGCTCGGTTAATTTTTTGTATTTTTAGTAGAGATGGGGTTTCACCATGTTGGTCAGGCCGGTTTTGAACTCCTGACCTCAAGTGATCCACCCGCCTCGACCTCCCAAAGTGCTGGGATTAGAGGCATGAACCACCATGCCTGGCCAGCAAAAACCTTTTAATATTTAAAAACATTAAAATTTTTACCTTTAATGGTAAAAACTGCAATTACTTTGGTACCAAACTAATATTTCCCAGTTTTTGAACTAAAAATCCTGTCTTCTTGAAACACTCCCCTCAGTCCGGGCAAACTAGAAGGGTTGTTCAC
Organism: Chlorocebus sabaeus; assembly: GCF_047675955.1. Taxonomy (NCBI): domain Eukaryota; kingdom Metazoa; phylum Chordata; class Mammalia; order Primates; family Cercopithecidae; genus Chlorocebus; species Chlorocebus sabaeus. Next base: position 88,739,699 of record NC_132905.1, read on the forward strand.
CCTGTCTGGTACTGACTTTTGCAGTAGACAAAGATGAGATGATTTACAAGGTGCCATTTAGTTTGCAAGTCTGCCAGCAGCACTGGGGGCTGGCTTGTCTGCACTGTTTGAGGATGTGTAGATTGATAGTAGCATCTGCTTTAACCAGTTACACAGCCTCACCTGATTCTAAAAGACCCCTCTGCAAAGTTGCAAAAGCTCCCTTTTAGTCAAGATAATATGCACACATTTGGTGGGTCATTGTGAAGACCGAATTCATGCTGTGCAAATGAGAAAGGACAGCAAGGGTTTGTGCCTAAGTTTTCTAGCCTCTCTTAGGTTGCCTCCATTCTCTTTTCCTGATGGCTTTATCCCTCACCTTTATTAAAGCTGTAGACGAGTGCATCTGTGGCATGCCTTTGAGTCCTTCCAATGATTCCATCCTACAAGGATCTGCTCTAGCCTGATCGCTCACCCCTTCCTTTTCAAATTCCTCAAACATCCTAGAAATAGGGCATTTCTAGCTCCATTGACTTGCTTGTGTTTGGGTCATGCCAGGAACTCTCCTTCCTCTGAACCTTGGCATTACCCTTAGATTCCCAAATGTCTTGTTTGGCCCCTTAAGGCTTATAATGGTGCTCCACTTCTGTGCTCTCAAAGCTCTTGGTGCTTGTCCCCTACTAGCACTTAGCAGCCTGTGCTGGACTTGCCTGCTTTCTGGCCTGAACCCTCTGGGACTGTCTTAATCTGCTTAGACTGCCATAACAAATTACCACCGACTGGTGGCTTCAACAACAGAAATGTATTTTCCCACAGCTCTGGAGACTGAAATTCTAAGATCATGGGACCAGCATGGTTCCGTTCCTGGTGAGGACTCTCTTCCTGGCGTGCAGACAGCTGTCTTCTTGAGGTATCCTCCCAGTGCAGTTCCACTGTGCATGTGCAGAGAAAGATAGCTCTGATGTCTGCTTCTCTTCTTATACAGTCACCAATCCTATCAATTTAGGATCTCACCCCATGACTCTGTTTAGCTTTACCTCCTAAAACTGTAGCTCTAAATATAGTAACATTGGAGGTTAGGGCTTCAGCATATGAATTTGGGAAAAGGGATACAATTCAGCCCATAGCATAGACTATCAGCTCCCTGAGGGCAGGGACTGTGCCTCATTCATCATTGAACTCCTGGTGCAATAACTGGCGATAAACATTTGCTGAGTAAATGAATGAATAAACTGATGAGGATGTCAGAGCCTGGCTGCACTCTTCGCCACACCCCTCTGAGGTGAGTGAGACCTCATCTATTCACTGCAACCTTCTGCTTTTTCTTCTCTACAGAGCTGAAGAAACAGAGACTGCATTTCCCAGCCTGCCTTGCAAACAGGGTTCCACATATGATTTGGAAGCTGCTGATTAGGTGCAGCCATGAGAGAGCTGACTTGGGACATCTATATTTTTGTTGGTGCAGATCTAGTCAGTGCGGAGAGGCCATGGGAGCAAACATTGTCATGGTAGCCCCCTGATCTCCATCACCGTTGAGGTGCTACATCCCTGGAAGCAAAGGTTGATTCAGAGGTTCTGGGGCTGTGCCACTTCCTGATTCAGAGTTTTGTGCTTGAGTTAAAAGAGGTGGCTTCCCTGGTGGGATAGTCCTGTGGTATTGTGTTATGAGTCTTTCCTGCAGGCCTCTTCTGTAGCCTGCTTCTTTGACCCATGTGAAGGTTTTATAAGCACACAACTCCTGTGTGAAATCCATTTCTGCTTAAAATAGTTAGAGTGGTTCCTGTGACTGCAAGGGAACCTTGCCTGAAATAGATGGAACTATCAAGCCCATCATACAGATGCATACCTGAAAAAATGAATGACTACTCAAGGTCATAGAGGTAGTGATGCCTGAGTTGGTGTTTGAACCCAGGTATGACCTCAGTGAAGATAAGGAAGGTTGGTCTACAAAAATGCCATGGTTTCTGGACCAAAGTTGAGAAGAGGATAAACTGGTAAAGGGAAGACAGAACAGTGTGGGGATGGGAACACTAAGAGAGTAGACGGGCTGGGCTCAGTGACTCACGCCTGTAATTCCAGCCCTTTGGGAGGCCAGAGGATCACTTGAGCCCAGGAGTTTGTGACTAGCCTGGGCAACACAGTGAAACCCCATTTTTATTTAAAAAAATAAAAAGGAGGAGAGAGATGGAGCAAGATGGTAGAATAAAAGGCTTCACCCATCATCCACCCAGCAAGGACACCAATTTAGCAACTATCTCCACACACACACACACAAACACCCTTGTAAGAGCCAAAAATCAGGTGAGCACTCACAGTACCTGGTTTAAAAAACAAAAATATTAGCCGGGCGTAGTAGTGCACACTTGTGATCTCAGCTGCTTGGGAGGCTGAGGTGGGAGGATCCCTTGAGCCCAGGAGTTTGAGGTTACAGTGAGCTGTGGTCATGCCTTTGCATTCCAGCCTGGGCAACAACGAGAGACCCTGATTCAAAACAAAAAGGGAGAATGGATTACCACAGGGGCTCGACATGAGCAAGTCGGTTTAGTAGGAACGACATGTGAGGCATGGCCCGGCCGCAGGCATGAGGGTTCAGAATGTAGCCTGGAGTACACATGTGTCCCTCTGGTCCAGGTAGAGGCTTCACGTCTTGGTGAAAGGCCTGGTGACATCTTCTCTGGGTTTCAGATGGACTATTAATGCAAAGTTGTTTTTGTGTTTCTGCAAATCCCAGGAGCTGGTAGATAGGGATGGTGTGATCCCATTGGGACCTGTTGGCTGGCAGCCCTCCTTCAGAGAGACACCATTTGGAAATTCCCAGAGGCCTGCAGCACCAACCCCTTTTGAGGAAGGTTCCTAGGAGTGGGATTGCTGGGGCAAAGAGCAAATGCTTGTACAATTTCGCCGGATAATGTCAGGCCCCCCTGTAGGGTATAATACCACCCAATTCATGGTTTTCATTATATGTTTCTTTCTCTTATGCTGTTAAATCAGAAACTTTATGTTTGACTTATTGGCACGAGATTCCATTAAGAGAAAAATTATACGGGCAGACTAAGATTTTAGTTCCCATTACAGGTTTTATTCAATGTGTCTATGAAATGAAGTTTTTATGAGTTAATGAAAACAAGCCAACTTAGCTACTAAGTTATCTCTTACAAAGAGACCCTAATGCCATAATTCCAGTGTTCACAGCTGGCTATTTCAGCATCATTAAAACTATTGCACTTTGGAATTATTTCAGTGAAAAAATTCATGCTGTCACCAGGGGGAAGAATCTTGGTACCAAAGTGTCCTCTGATGGCATTGCATGTTCCTCAAATCCTAGAGAAAAGGAAAACGCCCTCCTGCACAGGGCACTGAATTTCCTCCAGCATGAAGTCCCCTTTTTTTGCTTATGAATCCCACTTTGCTCCCAAATCTAGGACTCAGGGTTCTGTTTACCTTACATCACCTCCAAAGGAAGGCAGCCGGCACCAACGGCCAGTCCCTGGAAACTTGGGAAGCGTTTGATTCCACTTATCTGAGCACAGAACCAGTATGCCAGCCTGCCTGATACAGTTAGGTGCGTCATGAATTCCAAGACTGACCCACCAAATCAGGGAGCTTGGGTCCCATGATCTAGGGCTTTTGCCAGCAAGTCAAGGCCTTAAATTCCTGGAGGCTGATCACCTGCCAAAAACCCCTTCACAGGTGAACGCGTCCTGAAAGGGGGGCTTATATACCTTGGATATATGATCTGCCCTCCTGACAAGCCACAACAGCACTTAGAAAGGCTTGTGAAGGGATGATGCCGGTGGAAGAAAACAGGAATTTTGACCTCCCAGAGCCTATGGATACCAAGGAGGGATCAGGTGACTGATTTTTTCAAAAGCTTCCTGGTGGAATAAATGCATTTCACAGGTAAGCCCTGGAACAAAACAAGGCTCACTGAAACCAGTCCATTGTTGGCTTCAGTAAAGTCTAAAGGGAAGGTTGGGCCTTTTTCAAGAAACGGGGTCTACATCAGCTGTGTAAATTTTACAAGAAGCATGTGAAACATGCATGAAGTACAGTGTAGGAGGTATATAAATCAGTCAGAATGGAGTTTTAATAAAGATTCTCCAGATTCATTAAGAAGAGAGGTCATTAGAAAAACCCAGAGTTGGCCGGGTTCCCGTAATCCCAGCACTTTGGAAGGCCAGTGGGGGTGAATCATGAGGTCGGGAGATTGAGACCATCCTGGCCAACATGGTGAAACTCTGTCTCTACTAAAAACACAAAAATTAGGTGGGCGTGGTGGTGCACATCTGTAATCCCAGCTACCCGGGACGCTGAGGGAGGAGAATTATTTGAACCTGGGAGGCGGAGGTTGCAGTGAGCCAAGATGACACCACTGTATTTCATCCTGATGACAGAGAGAGACTATGTGTCAAAAAAAAGAAAAGAAAAGAAAAGAAAAAAGAAAAGAAAAGAAAAATCTAGTGCTTACAAATAAAGTCCAGAAGAGATTGACGTTTGGAAATCTGAATTGCTAATCTCTTAAAGAAACCATTTTTTTTCTTTCTTTCTTTATTATTATTATTATTATTATTAGACAGAATCTGTCACTCTGTCGCCCAGGCTGGAGTTCAGTGGCGTGATCTCGACTCACTGCAAGCTCCACCTCCTGGGTTCAAGTGATTCTCCTGCCTCAGTCTCCCGAGTAGCTGGGATTACAGGCGAGTGAGCACCACGCCTCGCTAATTTTTGTATTTTTAGCAGAGACAGGGTTTCACCATGTTGGCCAGGCTGGTCTTGAACTCCTGACCTCAAGTGATCCACCTGTCTCGGCCTCCCAAAGTGCCGCGATTACAGGCGTAAGCCACTTCACCCAGGGAAAAATAATATTATTTTTGAACTAGTAATCAATGCACAGGAATCAAAAGTCAAAAACACTCTACAAAGGTATTCACAGACTTGAATCATTCCCTCCCTCACCCTTTCCCCTACATAACCATTTAGATCAATTTCTTGTTTACTCTTTCAGTGTTTCTTTAAGTAAATATAAGCAGTTCTTTTTTGTTATTTTCCTAGCATTGAGCCGCCAGCCAGCCCTGGCCAGTGGTCCCTGTAGCCTTTCTGGGAACGTGGGAAAAGAAAGAAGAGAAAGGCTTGAGGAACACTGGCTGGTCGCGGAGTACCGGTAGTACTCCCCCACACGCTGTGACAACCAAAAACATCTCCAGACATTGTCACATTGCCCCTGGTTGAGAATTGCTGGTGGAAAAAAATCACTGCCCCGCAGTAGGTCAGGCCCTTTTCAGAAAACACGCCCTACCCCATTACTCTTTGATGTTGAGCCCAGCACAATTTTTAGGTCCTGGACTCCCAAGGTTGGAGCCTCGACTTTTCAGGGAGCAGTTGCATTAGATTTCAGGAAGTGGTTGCATTAGATTCATAGAGAGTGGGGACCAAGGCATCATCCAGGCCACATTCATCTCCCAGGAGTGCTACTGCATCCTTTTAACTCATCTCCTGCGTGTTCCACGTGCACAGCGGTCCATACCACCCCACAGTGGACAGCCCCTTGGGGTGCCTTATTGCTCTTCGGATAAAGCCCAAACTTTCTGATGGAGCTTGTGGGGCCTTCAAAGTGCAGTCGTTTGCTGGGTGGGTAGCTCATGCCTATAATCCCAATACCTTGGGAGGCTGAGGTGGGAGGATCATTTGAGCCCAGGAGTTCGAGACCAGCTTGGGCAACATAGTGAGACCCCATTTCTACAAAAAAAAAAAAAAAAAAGAAAAGAAAAAAATTAGCCAAGAGTGGTGGCTTGTGCCTCTAGTCCCAGCTACTCAGGAGGCTAAGGCAGGAAGATTGCTTGAACCCAGGAGTGCAAGAATTTAGTGAGCCATGATTGTACCACTGCACTGCCAACCTGGGCAACAGAGTGAGACCCTGTCTCTAAAAATGAAAGAAATTAAAAAGGTAAGAACCAAGTGCAGTCATTGCCTGCCCCTCCAGGCCTCTCAGTCACCTGCTGCCCCTGTTCACACTTGGCTCCATCCTCACTGAGACGACTTTTTTTCTCTGGCATGCTCCTTGCTCTGGGTTTTTCCCATGCCCTTTCCTTGCCTGGAATACCATCTCCCAGCTTTTTCCTGGCCAGCAAAACCTCTATTCATCCTTCAGGTGTACCTCAGAGCTGACCAACCCTCCCCACACTTACCTGGCCTGGCCCCGGGTCACAGTTGGGGACTCCTTCTAAATACTCCTAGATATGCAGAACATTTACTTCCTCATGTTGTCATTGTTTGTCTAATTGTCTGAAGCCCCCCAGGAAAGTGGCTGCACAAGGACACAGGCCAGAAGGCCTTGGGACCCCTGTGTCCCTGGCCCCAGGTCCCAGTGCGTGATTGCTAAATGCATGCACACATGGCATAATGCTTGCAACCAGGCACATGTTTCCCCAGCCTTAGGAAGGGTTACATTCATGGGGTTAGGTTCACAGACACTGGAGCCAGGCTGTCTGGTACACCGTGCACTGTGGGACTCTGCCGCTTCCTGACTGCGTACCCTTGGGCAAATTGCTTACCCTCTGTATCCCACATCTTTACATCGTTAGCATTTACATCAATGCTATTAATCACATATTAATCGTATGAGTTAATGTATGTTACGTGCTTATAGCAGTGCCTGGCATATCGTCAGCACCATAAAAGAGTTTGCTGTTCTAATTTCAAAACACTTTATAGAACTTACACTCAGCAACAGGATAAGAGTTTTGACTTCAGGAGGGATGGCAGGTGATGCTGATGATGAAGGGAGGGAGACAGGGCAGACTGGGAGTTCCTCGTGTGTAAGAGGAAACCAAGAGCCTGCATTTCTCAAGCATAACATTACGCCCTCAGAGAAGTGGGTGAGAAGATTCCAGAGACTCGCTCATTTTACAAACGTTTATGGTAGATTGATTTTGGGTCCAAGAAAGGAGAATGAAACTCTCTTTTTTCCATCCTTCCCTTTCGGCCCTCTCTTCCCAGGACTCACATGAATGAACGTCTCTAGTCACCATTTATCAATCTCACTTCTATGAAAAAAACACATTTCAAGTACCTACCCTCCAGCTTGTCAACAAATTCATTAAAAATGAAGGGAACGGGGCCAGGCGCGGTGGCTCACGCCTGTAATCCCAGCACTTTGGGAGGCCAAGGCGGGCCGATCACGAGGTCAGGAGATCAAGACCATCCTGGCTAACATGGTGAAATCCCATCTCTACCGAAAATACAAAAAATTAGCTGGGCGTGGTGGCGGGTGCCTATAGTCCCAGCTACTCAGGAGGCTGAGGCAGGAGAATGGCGTGAACCCAGGAGACAGAGCTTGCAGTGAACTGAGATCGTGCCACTGCACTCCAGCCTGGGTGACAGAGTGAGACTCTGTCTCAAAAAAAAAAAAAAAAAAAGAAAGAAAGAAAGAAAGAAAAGAAAAAAAAGAAGGGAATATCAGCTATATAAAGCCATGGTGGTTTTGCCTTACTCTTAAGCATTTGGATGAAATGAAAAAGTTAAATCTGCCCGGGAGGCATTTCTAACTCTCCATATTCAGCCACGGAATAGTTAGACTAATACCTGAATTCTCCGTTTACATTTTCAGCTTGCATTCACACATCTGGAGTCGTAGAGAAATTACTGGTGTGGTGTCAAGTCTAAGTTTTAATGCCTTGAGGGGAAGCAACTTCACAATTCTGAACAAGATTATCATGAGTGGAGGAGACATTCTCCTGGTTCTTGAGCCGGAGTTCATGAGCTCACATTTTGGCAAATCTCTTCACTGATCATTTGAGCTCACGCAGCTCCAAATACAATGGAAACCACTGGGTTATCTGGCAGCTGTTGAGTTCCTTTGGTTGTTTAAACAATGCAATCATGCCGGTGGCGGTGGGGCAGGCAGACAGCAAACACTGGCTCCGTGCAAACCTGTGCTCTGTGCCCCAAACAAGGCAAGGGCAATGTTGGCCTGATGTACGTGTTCTGCTGGTCACCTGCTGTCTCAGACACCTGGGTTGAACTCCTAGCTCTGCTGCTTTCCAGAATTATTTGATGCTGCAGAACCTCCATCTGCTTATCTGTAAAATGGGCATAGTGATTTTAATTACCTCACAGAGGCCTAAAAGGCAGGTGTCATATAATCCACAGGAAGAGCTCAGCTTATTAAATAATCATGACCCACTAGCTATGACTGCTACTGTCTCTGGGGGTTCAAAAGCAGACAGCAGAATCATACCAGGGGAGATAACTGACTGGTATGAGCCCCTTGTTGGGCTTTTGGACTTTGGAACAGGGTGAGGAATGAAGCAGAGAGAGGGTTGATAACTTGCTTTGCACAACAAATGAAGAGGGATTTGGGGGTTGCGAGTAGGCAAGCTGAGAGAGGATTCGGGATGACGTGGGCAGGGACCAGCCCCCGAACCGCTGCCCATCACTGGCCCTAAACCTTGAGTGAGCATCTCCCATAGCAAGGAGCTGTGGATCTTAGTTTTCCAGGATAGCCTCATGGTCTGCACCTGTGGCCCCAGAGTAATCACTTTAATGCTCAAAAGTGTATGGGTTTGGCTATAAATTATGTACTAACTATGCCCAACTGTCTTCTGGGAGGTGGTATGTTAGAAAAACCACAGAAAAGAGGCTGCATTCACCTGGGCAAGGAGGAGCGAAGAGAGTAGCAGTGGAGGTGGGGTTGAGATGGTGCAGACGCAGGTGGTTAGAGCAGAGGGAACCAGGTGAGACCAAGAGAGAGCTAGAAGATGAGGAATATTCAGGTAACTAGCATATGGATTACATTTAGAGCATTTTAAGGTACCATTTACATATATTGAAACACAAACATTTTATAAGCCCCCACAGTCCCCTGTCCCTCTTTGTTGGCAATCATTGTTCCCTGCTTTCTACCCTCAGCCAACAATGATGGTTTCCACTTGGAAATAGTGTCTTATAAGTGGAATCATATGGTATGCAGCCTTTTGAGTTTGGCTTTTTCTACTTTTCATAAATGCGCTTGTAGTTCATCTGTCTTGTTGCAAGTATCTGTAGCTTATTCCTTTTTAATGCTGAAACATCTATTTACCTTTCCCCTGTTCTAAGGCTTTTAGGTTGTTTTCATTAATTGTCTTATTTTTGACAAATCAGTTCACTTGTGTAATCTGCAGTCTTCTGAAGAGAAATGTAGGTTTCACATAATGTACCACTGAGAAACAAATTCTAGTTTAAGCGTTCTTAACTTCTTCTGATTTACGGATCGTTTGCTAGTCTGGGGAACCCTTTCTTTGAATAATGTTTTCAATGCAAAAACCAAAATGTATAGGATGTCAAGGGAAGCCAATTATATTGATATATAATTATCAAATGTTAAGAAATGTGTGATACAGACATATAAGGTGTTTATTATTATAATAAATAAAATCAAGAGATGGGTCTAATAACTATAGAAATTTCCAAGTAGTGATGAGTGTAAATAATATTTTGAGATAACTCACATCTGTAATAAGTTATAAAAAATCTGTGATTCTTCTTGGGGACAAAGTCACAAGTACAATTATTATTATTACCACTTGTTTCCTATATTCATAAAGAAAGAAAATGCTAAATTTCAGTTAGAGGTTGGCAAACATAAAAATATGATTTTTCCGTATGAACTTCTTGAATTCTGTTTATGTATCTTTTGAGGACTTTGATCATGCCACCTTAGAATTAGATGATCCAGCTCATTTTGTTGCTACAACTTTAGAGGGAAGCAGGGGGACTCCTTTTTGCTGACTCCCATTCTGCCGACACAGAATTCTTTTCTCTGCAGAGTCCCGTCTGTGGATTAGTGCATACCCACCTATTTCAAGCAGCTACATAGTCTCTCTTGTTTCTGTGACTCCAGAAACTTCTCAGTTTACAACAGTCTAACAATTACGCCTTCAAATCTGATAAAAGAGAACTTGAACAAAGCCCCCAAAGTCCTCTGATAGGTGAAACGTCCAATCTTATCTCTACTGAGGAGACCTGCCACCTGAATGTATAGCAGTGTATACTCACTTAAAGCAAAAGTGAAAAAAAATAAAAAGAGTTTAGCTAGGCATAGAAAAAAATGCAATGGGTATTTTGTGAGTTCTGAGTTTCTCTTCAAATGTGAGCCAATTTGATTCTGGGAAAATTCAACTTCCTTGTTTGAAGACAGCTTATAAAACGACTTCTGAGTTTTATGTATGCTAAATGCCTCTGCACTCACCCAACAGGATTTTCTCAGGTGTAATGAATATACACGCACCAGAGAGTTACAGACCAGCAATGCCTTAAAACCACTTATAAGGATAAATAAATACGTCCAAAAAAATCAAATCTTCACAAAACATGGTTATTTTGAAGTATATCTCATCTCCCATTTTCTCACTCCACAAAAAAATCTAGGACCTTCCTCACTTCCTATCATGTGCCCAACTTGCTTTTAGACCTACCAAGTTCCATATGGTCAGAATGTACCTAAATTACATTCACTCACCAGAGCTCTCACATGGGGTAACTTCAAATAATTGTCAAAGATTCTCTACAAGAAAAATAGATTTCCCACTTGGTCTTAGATGCCTTAAAATTTTTAATGAGTGCAAAGCTTTTATTTCTCAAATAGAGATAGGATTTAAAGTACAAATACTTTTTGGGGTGGTTGCTCACTGACTCAGGTTCACTTCAAGGTATAGATGTTTGGTCCATAGAACAGTATTCCCAAACCTGAAAGAACAGGAGGCATTACTACAGAACCTACAGAAGAGACAACAGGATCCTGCATATGAGCAACAGGATAAATCATTTCTGAAAATAAGGCCTAGGAACCTTTCATTCAGACACACTTTCCTATCAATTCTGATGCACAGCTGTTTGGGCACCATTGCCTTGGAGCACTAAAAATCTAATGAAAAATATCTTACCTTTGTGTGTTCACAGTGTAAGAATTTTGTTTACACAGATTCTTATTTGGTCCCAAATAAACTTGTCAGGTGTGTAGGGAAGAGATCACTTTCCAACAGTACAGGTTGGGAAAACAAGGATTAGAGGTGTTAAGAGACTCATCCAAAGACACCCAGAGACTGAAAACAAAGAAAAGAGGGAGAAGAAAGTGCTGGTCTGCCCTCAACTTATCTTTTCTTTGTGTGTGTGTGAGACAGATCTTGCTCTGTCTTCCAGGCTGGAGTGCAGTGGTACAATCTTGGCTCACTGCAACCTCCACTTCCCAGGTTCAGGTGATCCTCCCACCTCAGCCTCCTGAGTAGCTGAGACTACAAGTGTCTGTCACCAAGTCCAGCTAATTTTTGTACGTTTTTTAGAGATGAGGTTTTGCCATGTTAACCAGGCTGGTCTCGACCTCCTGGGCTCCAGCAATCCTTGGCCTTGGCCTCCCAAAGTGCTGGGATTACAGGCATGAGTCATCACTGGCTCCTTGGTTTATCTCAAAATTCTGTATAAAGGCAATCCCATATGTTAATAAGAGATTGTTAATAAATGCCTCAAGTGTCGTCTGTGAAACTCAAGGACTTAAATTAAAAAGTGGAGTTGTTTAAAAAGCTGTTTTATATTTACAAATGTAGTTAAGAACCTTCCAAAGAGGTGTTATGCTGGAGGGTAAGCAAGTATTTCTTTCTGTTTTTTCCTTTGGTGAAAGGAGCTGCCATCTACAACTCAGCAGAGGAAGGGCTGGTTGGCCCTCTTCTGAGGCCATTTTGGGCTCACTGAGAGATAGGCACAAAAATGGGATTGCCCTAGGGTACTGGGTCAGGATAGAATAGGAATGCTTTTGTTCTGAGGGTTAAAGAGAAGCTAGCCCACATCTAGGACTGGCAATGGGGTGTGGTGCTGCTGGACGGTGCCCTAATGTCAGATTCTTGGGGCCAACTTGGGCCCCAGGAAAGGCTGTGTGTGTAAACCCATGGAAGGATTCCATGAGAACTATGGTGTGGGGGACACCTGGAGGGAACTTGGAGTCAAAGAAAGAGTCATCTCCCCTCTAAGTTTTAGCCTCTGTGGCTCTGTGGGACTGAGAGCAGGTCTTTCTACCGAGGGGAGAAGTGTCCCCAGTTTTGAGCATCAGCATTGGGTGGAGGTGGGAAAACAGAGCAGGTTCTCCCTGAGGAAACTCCTGGGATTTGGGCAAATCAAAAGAGGGGAGACCCAAGAGGAAGATACACAAATGAGTCCTTGGAAAGAAAAATGAGGTGGTTGCATTTCATTCTTGACTTTATAGATAGTTCACAAGCTAAGTTTCTAGCTCACCTCCACCTAGGTGTGAATTAAAGAAAAACTTGCCAGTAAATACATATGTGATGGCTGGCTAAGAAATTGCATTGGCTGTGCAAACAATCCTAAAACATCTGGTCAGTTTAGACAGATAATCAAGTCAACTCATTCAAAATATTATTCATTCACATAGCAGATGATTATTGAGAGCTTCCTATTTGCCCAGCACTGACTCAGGTGCTGAGGAGACAGCAGTGAACAAAAGCCAGATTCCCTGCCATCCTGGAGCTTCCTGTCTTGTTAGCGAGACAGTCAACAAATAGAAACCTGAGCAGGATGAGAGGATGGAGAGCGAGGGGAATGCTTCACATAGTACATCAGGGAGGGCAGCCTTGAGGAGGTGACCTCAGCAGGGGAGCTAGGTGAAGTCATAACGTGAGTTCTGCAGAGACAGGGGTAGAGTACTCCAGGCAGGGGCTGGTTCAGATCGAGTGCAGCACAGTGATGGGGAAAAATGACCCAGGAGACAGAGGTCAAAGAGGGGAGGGGTGATGATGCCCAGTAATAGAGACTTTCAGAGCCCCTGGAGATTTTCAGATTTGGTTCTAAGTGTCAATTGAAGCCATTGGAGGATTTCAGCAGAGCAGGGACATTATCCGTTATCCATCCTATTATTAGGACAGCTCAGGTTGCTGGGTTGAGAACAGACCCTAGAGACAAGCATGGAGCAGGGAGAAGAGCTAAGATGCTATTGCAGTGGTCCAGGCCAGATGAAGGTGGTCCAGGCCAGAGATGAAGGTGGACCAGGCCAGAGCTGAAACTTGGACCCCACCATTGACAAAGGTTGAATCCAACTCATTCCTTTAGCTGGTGTGTAGACAATAAAGTCCGACGAGGGGTCAGGCGCAGTGACTTATGCCTGTAATCCCAGCACTTTGGGAGTCCGAGGTGGGCAGATGACTTGAGGTCAGCAGTTTGAGACCAGCCTAGCCAACATAAGGAAACCCCATGTCTACTAAAAATACAAAAAATTAGCCAGGTGTGGTGGTAGGTGTCTGTAATCCCAGCTACTCAGGAGGCTGAGGCAGGAGAATTGCTTGATCCTGGGAGGCAGAGGTTGCAGTGAGCCGAATCATGCCACTGCACTTTGAAGCCTATTCAAAAGAACAAAACTTAGCCCCGTTGTTTGGGAGGCTGGCAGGGGCAGGGGTGAGCCTACTGGACGGTGCCGTGGCACAGAGAGGCAGGTGGCTTCCCAAAATACAGTTCTACATGGAAGTGGAGCACAAAGTCTTACTTCATGACTACGAGGAGTTATTACTATGATTGTTATTTTACTCAAGGCCTGAAAGTGATCAAGCTGCCCTTGTGGGAAACATGTTAGAATGTTGTATTAAAGAGCCAGTTTTTCACAATTCGTTTGTAATTTAATCCAGTTCAGCTTCTGTCATTTCATTCTGTGGCAACCCCTGTCCCTACTCCAGGACAACTACCTCCCAGGGTTGTGAAGAGTGTTAAATCACTTAAAATAAGATCTGATGTGTCAAGAGCCCTCTTGATAGAGGTAAAACGCAAGACATTTTATTTACAAGAGGGAGCTAGACAGAACGATCTTCCAAGTCTTTGAAGATTTAATACTCTAAGAGAATGCGAATATTTACTGAGGACTTGCAATACGGATGGCATGAGCTTGTCTGGCAGACCACATCTGGTTGGCAGGTGAAGGATGAAAGTTCAAGTGCTACCTCTGGGGACAAGGGATCTGGGAACAATCCCAGCACTGGGATGCACAGCTGCTCCTTCTGGTTCACTTTCTCCTGTCTTTGCATCTATTCATTGCCTTTTCTTCTGTTGGACTCCATTAACAAGGATTCAGCTTCCTGCCATTCCCCTAGAAACCAACTTTAAAGGTAAAAAACACTTTAATCTTGTTTTTGGCAATCACACCTGAAGCAGAGAAATGAAAAATAACTAAAATCCTAATTTAAACTGCAGAAAAGGGAATATGAAGAGAAGAAACGTACTATGTAAATTTCTTTCTTTCTTTCTTTCTTTCTTTCTTTCTTTCTTTCTTTCTTTCTTTCTTTCTTTCTTTCCTCCTTCCTTCCTTCCTTCCGTCCTTCCTTCCTTCCTTCCTTCCTTCCTTCCTTCCTTCCTTCCTTCCTTCCTTCCTTCCTTCCAGATGGAGTTTTCACTCTGTCGCCCAGGCTGGAGTGCAATGACATGATCTCGGCTCACTGCAAACTCCCCCTCCTGGGTTCAAGTGATTCTCCTGCTTCAGCCTCCGAAGTAGCTGGGGTTACAGGCATGCACCACCATGCCTGACTAATTTTTGTATTTTTAGTAGAGACGGGGTTTCACCATGTTGGCCAGGCTGGTCTCGAACCCCTGACCTCAAGTGATTCACCCACCTTGTCCTCTCAAAGTGCTGTGATTACAGGTGTAAGCCACCACACCCAATGTAAATTTCTAATTGACATACAATGTCTGTTTTTTGCAAGATGAATCATTATATAATAAATAGTTATATGTAGTTTATTTAAATTAAGTTATTCTACTTGAAGTATTCACATTTTGGGGTTTTGTCCCAATAATATGATGCCAATTCATTAATATAACAAAATAAAAGCAAATATCTATGTTGTTTTTCCCCAACATGCACAATCATCAATTTACTTTTGAAATTTTCCTTCATTGTTATCGACTACATGTCAGGCATATCAGGCTTTTTCTTTTCTTCCCTCCCTTTTCCCCTCCCTCTTTTTCTTCCTCACTTCCTTTTTTCTTTCTTTCAATCAATAAGTCATTTTTTTGTTCATTTGAAATGAGAAAATAAACCTTATTCATAACTAAAACTTAAGAGTTCAAGCATTATTTTTGCTTTCAATTTAAGCATTTTGTTTTCATGAAGACAACTGTTTCAGCCGCTCTATTTTGCTGTTTCTAATGTATTCTGAATTAAGAAACCAGATAGCAGGTTAGAATGAATTTAGAATAAAGTTATAGCCTCAGCTGCTAAGGCGAGGGGTCATAATGTTAGCAATAACAAATGCTGTGCTAAGTTTGATACATATGTTATATCCAATTTAAAACTCACAGAAGAGGAGCTTCAAGATGGCTCATGAGAGGCATCTGGTACTCACTCCCTCCACAAACTAGGACCAAAATAGCAAGTAGTTAGTCATATTTTAAATAGATCACCTAAGACAGAATGCTGGAATTCAACAGAGAAGTGACAGGAAACATCTAAGGTAAGGAGGAAGAGAGAAGTAAGACAGACAGCTCGGTTTTGATTGGCTAGGATCCTGAAGAAGCTCCCCAATGCAGGGAAAGGATAAGTGAGTGACCCCCAGAAGCCTACATTTCCACTGCAGATCCCTGCAGTTCTACCCATGGGAAAGCCCCTCAATCCATGCCGGCTCTGAGATTAGCATGAGCAGCTAACTAAAGACCATGCACTGGCACAGCATTGCTCCAGAGAGGAAGCTCGCACTGGGTACTACACACCCCCTGAGTCCTAAACAGCTAAATAGCAAAGTGCTATTTTGAGAGTCTAGCCTCCACCAGAGTGCATCCTGCCCTGGGTCCCAACAGCTCCTGCATCTCCACATCCCTGGAGCCCCAATAACATCCCTCCTCGTAGCCAAGTGCCACTGCTGGCTGCTGCCACTAGAGCCAAAGAACGGGCCATTGGTGGTGATCCTGCCACCCCTAGAAGCAGGGCTCCTATGCATTTACAAGTGCCCACAAAAAGGCTATGCAGCTTCGCCCAGGGCTGAAAAGCATGCTCCCCAGCCACTTGTTTAAAGATGCTGCCACTGAAAGCAGCAGGGCTGCAGTGCAGCTGCTGCCACGTTAACCTGAGTATTTCTCCAGGGGCCTGGAAATCACTTTATCTCTGCCTAACACAGCCAGTCCTTATATGCAGCCCAGCTCTGTCCTCCCTCCCCAGTGTCTGAGCATGCTGCCTGGGGACCTGGAAACTGGAGAGCACCCTGCCCCTGGAGAGTGCCCTGCCCCATCATTGGCACCTAAGCATTCCTCCTGGGGTTCTGAGGATGGGCTGACCCAACCTGCTGCCACCACTACAGGTGGCACTCACTTGCACATGCCACCTGCAAGCCTGGGAACTGGCTTACCCAGTCTGTCCCAGCCACTACCAACACCAGCACAGACCATGTGAGAGCCAGATTGTCCCACCACTGCTACTGCCACTGCCCACACCATGCCCACTGCTCAGGAACCTGAGGATCTGTCCACCTACCTGGCCTACCACTGCCACTTCTGTCACCCAAGCAAGCCTCCTAGAGGCTCAAGAATTGGTTCACCTGGACTTGCTAACACCAGTGTTAGTGTACCCTGCCCTGAGGCCCAAGGACAAGCATGCTCAGTCCACTGCTGTCATCAATGCACTGGTGCCAAATAGTTCCTGTCCCCAGCAAAACACTTCACCATAGCCTATACTAACACCACAGTCTAAGCCACTGAGAAAATCAGACGGCATGGATTCTGTTTACAACTGAAGAAATCATATGGAGCGTATACTACTGCATACACCAAGAATCAAGGCCAAAGTGCTGTGTGCTACTCAACCAATACCACAGACATATCTTTAGTAAAAAGGTCCTCTCCTATTATAGCAAGTTCAAAAAATTGAAAGAAGCAACCATTACACCAGATGTGCAGATATCAATGTAAGGACACAAGAAACATGGAAAAAACAAGAAAATATGGTAACTCCAGAGGAAGACATTAATACTCCAGCAACAGATTGCAATGAAAAAGAAATATATGAAATCCCAGAGGAAGAGTTCAAAATAGTTATATTAAAGAAGCTCTGTAAGATACAGGAGAACACAGAAAAACAATGCAAGGAAATGGAAAAAAAAAAAAAACCAACTCAGAATATGAGCAAGAAATTTATCAAAGAGATAGATATCATGAAAAAGAACCAAACAGAAATTCTGGAACTGAAGAATTTACTGAATGAAATATAAAATACAATCAAAACTTCGAGAATAGACTAGATGAAACAAATAATTTTAGAACTTGAAAACAATTGTTTTGAAATAACTCAGAACAAGAAAGAATAAACAACGCCTATGTGACATGTGGGACACCATGAAGTGATGAAATATTAAAATGTTTGGTGTCCCAGAAGGCAGTGAGACAATGAAAGGGATAGAAAATATATTTAATGAAATTATAGCTGAAAAATTCAAGAGAATTAGACATCCAGATACAGAAAGCTCAGAGATTCCCAAATAGATACAATTCAAAAAGGTCTTCATGGCACATTATCATCAAACTGTTAAAAGGCAAAGACAAAGACGAAATTCTAAAACCATCAAGAAAAATGTATAAAGTTACTTATAAGGGAATTCCCCTTAGACTAACAGTGTATTTGTCAGTAGAAACTTTACGCGCCAGGAGAGAATGAGATGCTATATTCCAAGTGCTGATAGCAAACAAACAACCCAATCTGCCAAAGTTATCCTTCATAAATGAAGGAGAAATAAAGTCTTTCCCAGACAAGCAAAAGCTGAGGGAATTCATCACCACTAAACTGGCCCTACAAGAAATGCTTCAGGGAGCCCTATACCTGGAAATGAAAAGATAATATCTACCATCATGAAAACACATGAAAGTATAGAACCCACTGGTAGAGCAGACACACAAATGGGAAGAAAAAGGACTCGAATGTTACCACTACAGAACACCACCAAACCACAATGATGAAAAATGAGAGAGAAAGAAGGGAACAAAGTATATACATGACAACCAGAAATCAATTAATAAAATGACAGGAATAAGCCTTCACATATCAATAATAATATTAAATGTAAGTGGATTACAGATACAGACTGACTGAATAAATTAAAAAACAAACACGAGCCAACTATATGTTGCCTACAAGAAACTCATCTCACCTGTAAAAACACAAATAGACTGAAAGTAATGTGATGGAAAAAGATATTCCATGCAAACAGAAACCAAAATCAAGCAGGAGTAGCTATACTTATATCAGATAAAACAGACTTCAAGTCAAAAATGTAAAAAGAGATGAAGACAGTTGTTATATAATGATAAAGGGACAAATTCAGCAAAAGGATATAACAATCATAAACATACATGTACTAACACCAGAAAACCCACACATATAAAGCAAATATTATGAGATCTAAAGAGAGAGATAGACTTCGGTACAGTAATAGTTGCAGACTGCAACGCCCCACTCTCAGCATTATACAGATCATCTAGACAGAAAATTAGCTAAGAAACACTGGATTTAAACTGGCTAAGAACTCAAAAGCATAAACAACAAAACCAAAGACAAATGGGCTACATTAAACTAAAACATTTCTGTTCAGCAAGGGGAATAATCAACAGGGTGAAAAGACATTCTGTCAAATCAGAGAAAATATTTGCAAACTATCATTTGGTAAGGGATTAATATCCAGAATACACAGGAAACTCAAACAACCCAACAGTAAAAAACCAAATAATACAATAAAAAAAGTGGGCAAAGGACATGAATAGACATTTCTCAAAAGAAGACATACAAATGGCCAACAGGTATATGCAGAAATGCTCAACATCAGTAATCATCAGGAAAATGCATATCAAAATGACAATGAGATACCATCTTACTTCAGTTAAAATGGCTATTAAAAAAACAAAAAAAAAATCAGATGCTGATAAAGATGCGGCGAAAAGGGCACTGTTGGTGAGAATGTAAATTAGTACAGCCACTATGGAAAACAGAAAGGGATTTACCAAAAAATTAACTATAGAACTACTATATGACCCAACAATCTCACTAATTTGTTATTTATCCAAAGGAAAAGAAATCAGTATATCAAAGGGATACCTGCACCCCCATGTTTATGGTGGCACTATTTACAGTAGCCAAGATATAGAATCAATCTAAGTGTCCATCAACAGAGGAATGGATAAAGCAAGTGTGATATATATATATATATATATAAAAAATATATATATATACACACACACACAGACAATGGAATATTATATGGCTATAAAAAGAATGAAATTATGTCATTCGCAGCAACATGGATGGAACTGAAGGTCACTATGAAGGTCATTACGTTAAGGTCAAAATGTTGTATGTTCTCACTTCCATGTGGGAGCTAAAATGGTTGGTCTCACGGAGGTAGAGAGTAGAATGATAGATACCAGAGGCTGCAGAGGGAATGTGGAAGGGTAGGACAACGAAGAGAAGTAGGCTAATTGGTACAAACATACAGTTAGATAGAAGGAATAAGCTCTAATGTGTGATAGCAGAGTAGGGTGACTATGGTTAAGTTAACAACAATATATTGTCTGTTTCAAAATAACAAAGAGAGAGGATCTGAACTGGTCCCAACACATAGAAATGATAAATACTTTAAGTAATGGATACCTTAAATACCCTGACTTGATCATTACACATTCTATGCATGTAACAAAACATCATATGTACTGCATAAATATGTACAAATATGTATCAATAAAACAACTCACAATGATGGTGTTCCTTTTATAATCCTCACCATTCCAGATGAAAAACTGAATCAAGATCATACAGTTACTACAAGATAGGACAGGGATTTAAATCAGATCATTTAACCCAAGAACCACCCATTTAACCATGATTGTCATTTGTGTCGGTTCCATGCAATGTTCTTACTGACTTGCAAGATGATGTGTACATGCTTCAGGATCTACTGACTAGCAGGCTTTGAAATCCCTGCCTCCTAGGATAACCTATTCTGCAGTGACACTCTTCTTTTGACTGAAATGTACCTTACCAAGTAACTGAGGAAAGCCAGCCAGATTAAGAAGCGGGTTTGGGGCCACTTGTAGGTAAGTGAGTGCAACAGTTTGAGAAGAATTCCAGGCAAGCAGAAACTTTAGTCAGTTCTAAGTGTATCCTATGATCTAAATGTTACAGATACATTATAATCCCAAGGGCTCTTCTGAAAGGAGCAGATACCTGCTAGAGAAAGAACAGATTTCTGTGGAAATGAGGCCATTCCTTCTGGAAAAGCAACAAAAGCAACAAACCCTCACATTGTTTATAAGCCCTTAAGGTTTCTTTGTAATCCCAGAGTTTACCTGTTTCATGATTCCTTATAATGTATGGCAGAAGAACTCTATAATTATTAAAAGTTACTTAATTATCAACACTTTCACTTCTTTTCATCCATCTCTCAATTTGTCACCTCTGTTTAACCCTCCCTGGTATTTAAACAGCTAATCTAGTGTTGGAGGCCAGGTTAACAATGTGCAAGTCTCTAAGTGACTTCATAGCGACCTTCACAAGTCTATTTATTTGGCATTTCCTTTGTGTTCCTTTATATGAACTAACTGGGCCCTTGCTAATAATTAAAAGAATTTGCCAAAGTATTCTTTTAGCAAAGTCAGTAGATAAGAATTTCTGTGACTAGCATGTCTTGTGACATTAGCTTGCCCCCCAAAGTATAAAACTGAGAAAAGTATTTTCCAAAACTAATTCAGGTTGGTGCATATGTATTTGAATGCCTGTGTGTGTTCACTCATTCAGGAAATATTTATGCAGCTCTACTCTGTGCCTGGTCTATTCTAGGCAATGACAAACAAAAACCCCTGCTTTCACAGAATCATCATCCTAGTGGGGCGAGGTGGGGTAGACAGATAACAACTAGAATGTATTATGTGTCAGATGAAGATGACTGCTATGGGGGAAAATCAGGCAGAGAAGGATGCCAAAGAGTAGGGGTTGTGTTTTAAACTGGAATGCTTGGGCCAGGCATGGTGGCTCATGCCTGTAAACCAAGTACTTTCGAAGGCCGAAGCAGGCAGATCACGAGGTCAAGAGATCGAGTCTTTACCAACATGGTAAAACCCCATCTCTACTAAGAAAATATAAAAATTGGCTGGGTGTGGTGCCGCACGCCTGTAGTCCCAGATACTTGGGAGGCTGAGGCAGGAGGATCACTTGAACCCGGGAGGTGGAGGTTTCTGTGAGCTGAGATCACGCCACTGCACTCCAGCCATTTTATAAAAATGAAATAGAGTGCTTGGGATTAACTAATCAGAGACTGCAGCAAGGTAAGGGAGTAAGCCATGAGAATATAGTGGGCATCCTGGGCAGAGGCCCAACGAGTTCTAGGAACAGCAGTCAGGCTGGTGTTTTAGGGGCTGCAGAAGTCTAGTAAGCCAGAAAGAGACTGGGATTGCCTGATTTAGGACCTCATACTTCACGCATAATGACTTGACTTTTTCTTGGTGTGAGACAGAAAACCTTTGAAAGATTTTGAGCATGAAAGCGGCATGGTCTAATTCATGATGTCCAAAGAGGATCAGCTGGCTACAGAGTGGAGAGCAGACTGTCGAAGGCCAGGAACTAGTTAGGAGGTGGTGGCAATAATCTAGGGGACAGGAGGTGATGGTGACTTGGACTGGCACAGTAGTAATGGAGATAGAGAGAAGAGGTTGGATTTTATGTGTGTGTGCGTGTGTGTGTGTGTGTGTGTGTGTATACTTTCTAGTTATGGCATCTCACTATTCTGCTTCCAAGTTGGTCTAGAACTCCTGGGCTCAAGTGATTCTCCTGCTTCAGCCTCACCAGTAGCTGGGACTACAGGTGCACCACCATGCCTGACTTTGGATACATATTTTTAAAAAGTGAAGCCAATTGGATTTGCTGGCAGGTTGGATGTAGGGTGTGGAAGAAAAGAGCTGAGGTTTTCAGTTTGGGCATGTCTGTGCACACATTGGCATATGTGTCTATATAAAGCTTAACATTATCCAAAACTATCTCGTTTCTTTGTTTACTTATTTTTTTGCTCTACACCATTTGAAAAGGGACCTTCCCAATCTTGTTTATTGTTGTATATCCAGTGTCTAGAACAATCTGCCTCTTTCTCTTTCTCTCTTGAAAGAAAATATTTAGCTCTCAGTAATGTGGTTACAGAAAAATTGCAAAGAGCTGTTATTTTCTGTCTTCTGTATTTTCAGCATTGAGTCTGCATTTATTTAAAAATAAACTTTATGTAATTACAGAAAATTGAACAAATTTGCAAAATTATACAATAGAAAATTTAAAAAGGCTTATTATCGTTAAGTGAAAGATTATACATTCTGCGGACAGAATGTTATTTTGAGAGCCAATGTCAAGTGAGTAAATGACCCCCAACCCTATAAAATAATAAATCCAAACCCTGTAAGATCAAATAGCCCTGTGTGATCCATAGGATCAGTTTCCAGAACAGAATAGACTTTATTAGCATTGTTTTTCTGCAAAGACATTATTCAGGCCAGTTCTCAGCCACTCAGCCAACAGCTTTGTTTCTGGCTGTGCCAAGTCTGCAAACAGTAGCTGATCATCTGTAGCTCAATTCAAAAGGAGGTTTTTCTAGAAATTCCAACCTCCCCCCGCAATAGCCAGTACATTTCTATTAAAATTGATTGAGTTAAAGTTTCTGAAATATTTCCTGAATGAGCGAATACACACGTGCCTTCAAATACGTATGCACCAACCTGAACGAGTTTTGGAAAATACTTTTCTCAGTTAGTTTTATACTTTGGGGGGCAAGCTAATGTCACAAGACATGCTATTCACAGAAATTCTTATCTACTGACTTTGCTAAAAGAATTTGCTAACTATTATTACTCACATAAGTGTCTTTAATTCGGTTCTTTGTAAAAGTCGAGCATTGAAGACAGCTGGTTTGTTATTAAGGACAAAGTTATGCATCTAACTAATCTCACATTTTTTCTAAGCAGTGCAAATAAACCAGAGCTCTTCAATGGTTCACAGCTCCACAATCCTTTTATATACATTCTGAAATCCTAAAAGACTCTGAATACTGAAAGCTTTTTTGGGAACCAACCTAGAATCAGAAGCAGAATGGCTTGAGCTCGGTTGGAGGTGAACCTCAACTGGGGGCAGGGGGCCTGAAGCTATGTATGATTTTACCATGTCTCACCAAAAGTGATGTATATCTGTCTTACTGCAGAAATATTAATGTGTTTGATCACAAAGTGATGTGCTATGTTATGTAATATACAGTAAAATCACTCAAACATCTTTCTAACAATTATGTTTTCTGAAACACATCTGGGCTCATGGGGTTTGCATAAAGCACTGTAAACCTGTACTGTGTCTGCTGTTCGGGGCTGAACGTGTTGACTTCATCTTTCTTTACAAGATAAGGGTGATGGCTGCTATCTTGCCCTGGTGAAGGCAACAGGATTCCTTTTCTAGGCACCTAGAGCTTTTACAGCTCACATGCATCTCTGGCTCACCTGTGTGAGTGTCATGCTTTGAGTAGATGCCACTTTGTGGTGATGAAACTTCTGGCCTGTACCTACCCATATAGCCCAGCCTTGGAGAAAGGTAGCATGAAGCTGGCTGTCTCTGGTCTCCCGTCCTGTCATCCATCAGTGATGAGCAACGGGAATTAGAAGGAGACACATTCTGTTGATGGCCAAAGGTGTGGGCCCAAGCCACATCAAAGACACCCCCACCTCGTTCAACCAAAACAACCTTCTGTGGACACCAGGGGCTCATGTATCTTAGGCCAATATCGAAGCCATATAAAGCCTGACGAATCGTCAATCCTGAGCTGGGATCCCAGTTCCACCATGTTTACATAGTGCTACCTTGGGTAACCCAGTTTCTTGGTAACCCACTAGAAGTAGCCTGACTTATAATAAGCTTACGACATACTTTTCACCATAACAACTTCCTTTTTAGAGAAGGTATTGGGTCTGTGATCGTTGGAGAGCCCTAACTCAGGGAATTCCATAGCTCCCCTCTTTCACATCTTAAATTTTCTTTTCTCCACCTCCAGATCCCCAAGCTTTTAACTTGGAGGCAGAAGCACTGGTTGTGAGTTTAGAAATCTAGGAGAATCAGCAAGATACACAGACTCTTACAGTCTTAAGAGACCCAGGAGACGAGGGTGTAACCTTTTTCCAGCACAGGGCTCCCAAGATCCTCCAGACAGGTCCAGAGAAGTGACCCCTCGGGGACAACAGCGCCCATCTCTGGTCAGAGAAACTCAACTGGCTCCTTGTGCCTCCATATGAGGGACCTCTGGAACCTCTCCGGGGTCCCTGAAGACATGGGAGGGTGGCCAGCGGAGCCTCCTCTGCTTCTCTCCAGGATTTACACCCTTGCTCTTGGACACCTGGCACAATGTGGACATCTTCAGTTGGGTACGGGGGAGCTTGATGCTTCACTCCTGGGGTAAGGTGGGGATTAGGTGTTTGGGTGTCGGGGTGTGTGTTTGGAGGGGGTGATTTAAATGACTCTGGAAGTTGAAGCCATTCCAGAGAACACTCAAGCGGCCAGGAGAACCAGAATCTTTTCATCAACATCCACAAGGGTCACGAGAAAGGCTGTTCATTGGCCAAGCTCCTAGGCCACCCAAACATGGGAGGGAGGAGGGGAAGACAAACCCCGCCCAAGCCCCAGGGGATGGAGTTGGCACCAAGGACTTCTGGTCAACCCCAGACAAGCGGACAGCGGGCCAGGCACTTCCAAAGGTGCAGGAGCGAAGCAGCCTTCACCAGCCGTGCACTGCACCTCAGCGGCCCGTGGGCGAGATCGGGGTCCGGGTGGGAAGCAGACGCGCAATCGGGGAGAAGCTCCCGCAGTGGAGGAAGAGTGCAGAGAGCTTCAGCCGGGCAGAAGGGGCGCAGAGGCTTGGGGCCAAGCGGAGTTTTCCCTGAGGGTCCCGCGCAAGGCCCCAGCACCCCGGCTAAACCTTTACAGCGGGAGCCCTGAGCCCGCGTCCTTCAAGGGGCACAGAGGGCCCCGCGGCACGCCCCTTGCCCAGCGCCACCGACCCCTAAGCAGCATCAAGGAAGGAGTCCCGATCAAGGACAGGGATCTGGGGCCATGGCCGAGGCCACGGAGCCGGAGGGGGGTGCCCCAGGTCCCCAGGGGCCGCCGGAGGTCCCCGCGCCTCTGGCTGAGAGACCCAGAGAGCCGGGATCCGCGGGCGGGGAGGTAGAGGGGCCGCAGGGGAGCGAGGGCGCAGAGGAGGCACCAAGGGGCGCGGCCGCGGTGAAGGAGGCGGGAGGCTGGGGGCCGGACAGGGGCCCGGAGGCCGAGGCGCGGGGCACCAGGGGGGCGCACGGCGAGGCGGAGGCCGAGGAGGGAGCCCCGGAGGTTGCCCAGGTGCTCCAGGGAGGGGAGGAGACAAGCGGCGAGCAGCAGGTGGAGGGGGCGAGCCCGGGGCGCGGCGCGCAGGGCGAGCCCCGCAGGGAGGCTCAGAGGGAGCCGGAGGACTCTGCGGCCCCTGAGAGGCAGGAGGAGGCGGAGCAGAGACCTGAGGCCCCGGAAGGCAGCGCGCCCGGGGCGGCGGGGGACAGCGTAGACGCGGAGGGCCCGGCGGGGGACAATATAGAAGCCGAGGGCCGGGTGGGGGACAGTGTAGAAGCCGAGGGCCGGGTGGGGGACAGCGTAGAAGCGGAGGGCCCAGTGGGGGACAGTGTAGAAGCCGAGGGCCGGGTGGGGGACAGCGTAGAAGCGGAGGGCCGGGTGGGGGACAGCGTAGAAGCGGAGGGTCAGGCGGGGGACAGCGTAGACGCGGAGGGTCCGGTAGGGGACAGCGTAGAAGCGGGGGACCCTGTGGGGGACAGCGTAGAAGTGGGGGACCCTGTGGGGGACACGGTAGAAGCCGAGGGCCCGGCGGGCGGCAGCATGGACGCCGAGGGTCCGGCAGGAGGGACGCACCGGGTCTCGGGTGAGCCGCAGGAAGGAGGGGACCGCAGCCTCCCGCCCCAGGCGGAGGCAATTGAGGTCGCAGCCGGGGAGAGCGCGGGGCGCAGCCCTGGTGAGCTCGCCTGGGACGCAGCGGAGGAGACGGAGGTCCCGGGGGGAAAGGGGTCCGAGGAAGCGGCCCCCGGGGACTCGAGGGCAGACGCTGTCGCGGACGGGGTAGGGGATGGGCCCCAGCAGGAGTCAGCGGAGGAAGAGGAGAGGCGAGAGCAGAGCCCGGAGGGGCCAAGTGAGGAGGCCGCAGCTGGGGGCAAGGAGGAATTCCCCGACAGCAGCCCACATGGGGAGGCCTCCAGGTGCGCCGCGGAGCCTGAGGCCCAGCTCAGCAACCACCTGGCCGAGGAGGGCCCCGCCCAGGGTGGCGACGAGGCCACGCGCATGAACGGCCGCCGGGAGGACGGAGAGGCGTCCGAGGAGCGGGCCCTGGGGCAGGAGCACGACATTACCCTCTTCGTCAAGGTAAAACTCGCTTCCCTGAACTCTAAGGACGACCCCCTTGCATTCGAGGTCTTAGTCATCTCAGATCCCAGAGGGACGCGCGGGGAGGAGCCCTCGGTGGTGTCCTGATTGTCACCAGGCGCTTCCATGCGCAGGAGGGAGGCGGGACTGCGGGGATTTCCTAAAGAAGAGTTTTCAGAGCATTTGCGGGAGGACTCAATGGTTTGGAAGCAAAGACTTTGGGGGTGGGGGCAATGGAGAGTGCGACGGGGGGCGATGAGGGTGTGGGGTTGTGGGTTCAGCATCCCACTGTCCTTTGTCCTTAAAATCCTAACTGGCCCTGCTAGTCAGGAGGTTATTAACGAATTAACTAAAAAGTTAAAAAAACAAAAAAAACAACACATCCTATTGGTGTTCAAAGGGATTTCTGCCAAAGGAAGCTTTAATACTTGAAGGCAGGTTGAATGTGGGAGGTGCCTTCCAGACTCAATCTCAGAGACCCAAAGCTGGTCAAAGTTTTCCACTCCGAAAAGGTATTCCATTTTGGTAGAACCAACAATGCACGTTTAGGGGGGAAAGTGGAGCCTTATTGACATAGTGTTTATTGAACGTTTTAGCATTTAATTTGGAAGAATTCAAGATGCCGTTGGCTTGAACATCATCTGCTTGTATGTCATGTTTTTAACTTCAGTTCACATGGGAAGAGAGCAAGGATTCTGCAGGGGAATCTGTAGAGACACCACTGAGAAAGTTTTGATTTTAAGCAGGAATTATTTACAAGGCATGAAAAATAAAAGAACAAAGTCCAGCAGCAGTTCACACCAGGATCTTTGTTTAAAAAGCCTTTTCTGAGGACCTTTGGCCAGACCCAGGAAAGCTGGAGATAATAAGGTCAAGAATGTGCATTGCATGCTGAATCATAATCCTTCAGAAATACTTTCAAGCTTATAGAAACCAGTTACCGTCTAAACCTCTCTGGCTGAAACGCAAGCACATTTTAATAAATAAAAGGAAATGCTCTGAAAGTGATTAACATCAGAATTTTAAAAATGGTTTGGGTGGCAAGGGACTTGGGAAAGAAGGGGTGTGTGTTTCTTCCCTAGCGAGAAGGTGCTGTGTCTGGCCTTTTTCAAGACCCTGGGACATAACCTCAGGACATCAGCCCCTGGGAGACTGCTGGGAAGAGCTGGAGTGCAGTGCTGCTGTGTGGCCCCAAATCTGCTCCTCTCCATCACCTTGGATTAAGAAATTTCCCGTTGCTCTGGTTGTAGGGATACATGATTCCCGCACACAGCCTCTTAGCACAGTTTTGATGTACAGTAACAGCTTCTGATGAGTCTCCCTGTTTCAGTTCTCTCTGTCCTCTCCAATCCAGTCTCTTTATAATAGCCAGGGAGCTGTGGACCAGATCTGATCATTTTATTTCTTAGTGTTGAATTCTTTAGTTGTTTATTGCAGAATTTTAGGTAAATCCCCACTGCTTAGGCAGCCCACAGGCCCTTTGTGATGTTATTTCTACCTCCTTTCTCTGGCCTTGGCTTGGCGTTGCTGGGTGTCCCCACGCTTTGTTACCTGTGGTCTCGCTATGCCGGCTGGATTAAACTACTTACTGTTCCTTGAGGGAGCCACGTTCTTTCCTGCCTTGAAACTTTGTACATTATGTACCCTCTGCCTGAATGCAGTTTCTTCTCGTCATCCCTGTCTGCCCTCCTGCCTGGTTATCTGCCATAAGTCCAAGAGTTACCTCTTCCAGTCCCAGACAGATGTCCCCGTTAAGGCACTGCCCTCGGCCTGCTATGTCTCTTTCCTCAGCTGTGTGAAATTCATCGTTCTATCTCCAGCACAGAACACAGGTGTGGGATGTGGTGAAGGCTTGAATGGGTGTCTGGCTGCTGGCTAGTGTGGTGATCAAGAACGTGGACTTCAGAGCCAGTGGGTCTGGGGTCAAATCCTGGCTTTGCTAATTTCTTGCCGTGTGACTTTGGGCAAGTTACTTAACCGTTTGGTATCATTGTTGTCTCATTG
Source organism: Chlorocebus sabaeus (assembly GCF_047675955.1). Lineage (NCBI taxonomy): Eukaryota > Metazoa > Chordata > Mammalia > Primates > Cercopithecidae > Chlorocebus > Chlorocebus sabaeus. The sequence goes on from NC_132905.1 coordinate 88,768,140, forward strand.
ATAAAATGGGGACAATAATAGTACCTAGCCCTTGAGGTTACCGTGAGGAATAGAGAATTAGATTACAGAAAGCACTTAGAAAAGTGCCTGGCTGGAAATAAGCATAGTACACATGTGAGTTCCTATTGTTACATCTGTGTTGCTCCCATACACTTGCTTTGATTTTGCACAGAAACAGTTATCCCTGCCATTATTTATTTTATTTATTTTTAGGGAAAATCCCTCTAGGTACCTAATTACCTCCAATCTCTAGGGATAAGAATGTTATGAAAAGTCGTTTTCATACAACTCGTTTTCTCAAATATTGCTTGGGAGGAGTTTGTGTAGGCAGAAGCACGTGGCCTAGCACCAGCAGCGGGATAGGATGGGCAGCTTATCCACAATGCTTGATTCTGATGATTGACTTGGTGTTCAGTTGTTAACTTCTTTTTTCTTAAGGAAACAAATAGATCTCCAAATGATGAAATTGGTTAACTTTTTTTTTCTTTTAATTCAGACAGGTTCTTGCTCTGTCACCCAGACAGGAGTGCAGAGTGGCGCTATCTCAGCTCCCTGCAACCTCCACAGACTGGGTTCAAGCGATTCTTGTGTCTCAGCCTCCTGAGTCGCTGGGACTACAGGCGTGCGCCACCACGCCTGGCTAATTTTTGTGTGTATGTTTTTGGTAGAGACGGGGTTTCGTCATGTTAGCTAGGCTGGTCTCAAACTCCTGACCTCAGGTGATCCACCCACCTTGGCCTCCCAAAGCGCTGGGATTACAGGCTTGAGCCACCCCGCCCGGCTGAGATTGGTTAACTTCTGAGGGGCCGCTTATCATGAGCCGCACAGTATTGATACTGTGTCTCGGTTTCTTCTTATCCTACCAATCATGCTCTTTGAAAACAAAATGAAACAAAACAAAAACGACAGACACCAAAGCAAAAAACAAGCAAAAAGCAAAACTAAACAAACACCCTTTAGACTCATATTTTCTGAGTTTGAAATACTTGATGTAAAATCTGTAAATTAGTTCAGAATAGGATTTCTTTGCCAGAATCAGCCTTTTCTAGGCTCCTTGTTTGAGCTCAGTTTTGTCTGGGTTCTAGTCTACAGTGGACACCTGACCTAGGTTTTGTGAACACACCTAGGTGCGTCCTCATGGTGGGTTTTTACGGCATAGCTGGAGTGTGGAATTCACAGCTGGGCTTAAAGGAAAATACTGCACTCTTCTTTCAAACATTCTCCTAGCCTTCATATGTGAACAAACACATTTTAAAATTCGCCCGTATTCTATTTGGGAACTCCTAACTTTCACATTTCTTCCAATTTTTTTTTTTTTTTTTTTGAGACAGGGTCTCACTATGTTGCCCAGGCTGGTCTCCACCTCCTGCGCTCAAGCAGTCCTCCTGTCTCAGCCTCCTGAGTAGCTGGGACCACAGGCACGCACCACTACACCCAGCTAGTTTTTAAAAAAAAAATTTTGTAGAGACGGGAGTCTCACTTTGTTGCTCTAGCGGGTCTTCAACTGCTGGGCTCAAGTGACCTTCCCACTTTGGCCTCCCAAAGTGCTAGGATTATAGGCACAAGCCACTATGCCTGGCCTCTCTTCTTATTTTGTTAAAAATAAATATATTGGTTACAAATATACCAAAAAGTAATGGCTAACTATGTAGTAACATGTAATAATAATTGCCCCACATCTATTTCTAATTAGCTATCTAATATATTCTCCATCTTGATAAGAGTTGTCATGTTATTAATTCGTCAGTTTGTTTTATTGTACAAGCAGGCAAGGATATATTCTTGTACAAAAGCCAGGAACATATAGCACCAGCCAAGAAAGGTCTTAAATTATTTTGTGGTCAATTAATTGCTGATTATGCTAACTTTTAGTTTTGTTTTCTCAAAGAAGCGTTAATTATTTGTCATCAAATTATAGGGTAACTGTGCAATATATTTAGTAAGAAAGGTTCTTTTTCTTTCCTCATAATGACAAAGGGTAACAACATAATAACATAATCACACAATAACATAATAACAACAGGCAAAACACTAGCAGCAAAGAGTTAAGTAAGAACTTCATTGAAGTAAGGAGTTCATGGGTAGTGGAGATTTAGTCACACCAGAAAAGTCTTGCTTACAGCTTTGGTTGCCCTAATCCGGCGTGTAAGCTTTGAGTCAGGGTCTTCGGGTGGGACAGTCTGAGCTACAGCTTTCCTGGCAGATTTGACATGACTTCAAAAAACTTCAGTGTTGACCAGTGATGAGTCCTGGCCCACCCAGGATTTGGGACACCACCTGTTTACCTGTAAACAGACAGTTATTGCTGAGCTAAAAAAGCTTGCCTTTGTGTTCACATGTGGGTTCTCCAAAGAGGTGAAACTGACCTGATGAAACACAGTAAAACTCAAGAAGGACATGGCCTTTGAATAAGCACTGTCGTCCAGAAATGAGCTCCCGCCCCTCCAAAGAAAAAAAAAAAAAAAGAGCCTTCCAAGCATTGTCACACCACACAGCTGGGCAAGAATGAGCCAGGACCAGCAGCTGACGGACTCCTGGTAGACCAGTAAGCTGTGGCTCTCTGTGGACATGTCACTGGGAGAGAGCATGTTGAGATTTGTTCTACGGGGCTTGATCTCCAGGGAGCTTGAAAGGGAGATGGTATTTTCACAACTATGTGTGTGCTTTGTGTTCTGAAGGAAAGTGAGCAAAGATGCACTTCTGAGACTTTAATTTTCCCCAAAAACAATTTTTTGTAATTTTTTAAATTGTCTTAGAAAACCTGCTTACAGATGACATATATGAAATCAGTACCGGGTTATTTGGGGTGGAAATAGGTGGAGAATGATGTTTTGTATAACCTCTTACATGCAGACAGGTGTGGGTGTGCCATGCACGCTGGGGGTGGGGATATCCCCGCCACACTCAGTGAAAGCCCTGTCATCATTGCCTCTCTGTTCTCACCACCTGCCACTGCAGTGGGCTCATGGCAGGCCCTCCACTGTGCTTTTTGGTGCAGATACATAGTGGGTTGGGTGGACGGCTGATTTGTAAGACACAAGACCAGTTCCCCACTGTCCCAGCCCAGTGTCCCTTGTGAAAGAAACAGAGCCACCTTTTTCCCTGGAGATATCTTGGCAGCAGGGTTACAGGATGCTGGTGGCTTTGGGAATTTGCAGCTCTTTCCTGCCACGTGCACACATCACAGCTCCCGTCTCTGTCTGGGCTGATGGGCCATGTGCTTCATGAAAACAACCGTGTCTCTTTACCTTCAGCACGGGTTCCTCCCCTCATATGGGGTTTCCTTTGTGTCCTTGGTTTCACACAGCCAGCCTTTGTCGGCTGACTCAGATATCCCATTTCCTTGAATATCTAAAGACCCACAGAAAACCTTCAGAAATACTACACTGGGTCTTTAGGCATGTAAATGTATTGTTCCTTTCAGATACCTAGATAAAACCTAGAAGTGGAAGGAGTATATAAAAGCCAACACTCCACTCCGTGCTTGAGGCTCAAGGGGATCCTCATGCTATGGGTCCATACGTTAACTCAGTACATGTGGATGTATTTCCTACTGTGTGTTGGACTCTGTGCTAGAGTCTGGGGACACATTGGTAAGCAGGACTGACGAGCTTCTTGTCCTCCCAGAGTTTACCATCTAGCACAGAAGACAGACACCGGGCAATGTAATACATTATGTCTATAGCATCTCCACTGGAAACCTGCACTGCAAAGACCATGTAGTTTTCCCCATCATTGTTCTTTCAGCCCTTTGCATGCTGTTTGACACATAACAGATAGCCAGTTAATGCTGGTAGGAAGGGAAGGGGAATGGAGGATGCTCAGCAGCCTATAGGAGCAAGCAGCAGGAGGACCTGCAGACACAGCGGTAGTCACTAAATCGTTGTTGATTTAATTTTATTTAGGGAGACAAAACCATTTTCCTTTCCAGTCCACAGAGTGCGGGATCCTCTGATAATGCCTGGTATAGATTCTTCAAGATTTTCTAAAACAGGTGGCCTTTGGTCTATCATTCTCTGAACTCCCGTCATATTCAGTAAAGAAAAAGTTTTTGTGAGAGTTATAAAGGCATTCAAATCTTCTAAAATTTTCCAGCATTAATTTTGTTTTTTTTCTGCCTGAGTGTTGATTTATAAACTGGGCCCTATACCTGGGCATAGTTGAGGGAGACATTTTCTTCACAACATAGACAGTTTCCAAAAAACCAGCCCCATGCTTTTTGTCAGCCCATTCTCCTCCCCACAGGGAGACAGTATCTAAGTCCATCTTCGGCTAAAATCCATGCTTGTATTGACAGGCCCACTTCCTCCTTCTGAAAGCAGCATTTTAATTTGGAGCTGTTGGTGCTTAGGTATAAAATCTATTTCATTTAATGCTGCTATGAAAATTTCCCAGTCTTGAATTTAAGAGAGTCTCTTATTGTTTTTTCCTCCTCTTGCATGGGGGACCATCTGCTCTGCCAAGCTTTCAGAACTTTACTCTCAAGTTAGGTGGCAAATGGGCTAACAATTTGGTATATGTTAAGAGTTTGTTATAAATGATACTTATGCCCCAGCTGATACTACAGTATAGTATTTAATGTTGAAGAGAACATCATTAAGAGTGTGGTCAGCTGCAATTAATAAACTATCCAGTAACAAGTGCCTTTAATCAGAAGTTTACTTTTCTCATACAACAAGAAATCTAGAGATAGGTGGATAAAGCATCTTACCCCTGTCATCAAAGGCACAGATTAGTTCATTGTGTTCTCTCTCCCTGTATCATCAAAAGATGGCTGCCTTAGCCTTAAGCACCAAATCCTGACCAGCAATATCTCAAGTAGGAAGCTAGAGGGAAAGGTCAGGAGTTTTCTTCTTATTCCCATTCCTCCTTCATTTGGGAGGAGAAATGCTCCTGATAACTCTTGCAGCAGACTTTTCCTGTGTCTAATGGCTGGAACTGGATTCTATGCCCCAACCCCCTCCAGGCCTTTTACAAGCACAAGGGTGTGAGATTGGCTTATATATACCGGGGGTTAGCAAACTGTAGCATGCAGGTCAGATCTAGCCTGCCACCTGTTTTTGTACACCTACAACCTAAGAATGACTTATGTTTTTAAATGGTTGGAAAACATTAAAAGAAGAATAATTCATGACTCATGACAAATATATGAAATTCAAATTTCAGGGCCCATAAACAAACTTTTTTTGGAACAAGCCATGCTTGTTCTTTGACGTATCCTGTATGACTCCTTTTACTCTCCAACAGCGGAGTTGAGTAGTTGCGACAGAGACTCTGTAGACCACAAAGCCCAAAATATTTATTACTGGGCCCTTTAAGAGAAAGTTTACTGACTCCTAGCTTATACCTACTTTTATTCATCATCTGGGGCTAGATACAATGCCATTCACGCAAAATTGGAGTTCAATTTAGAAGGAAAATGGAGAACGGTTGTAGACAAAAGAAACAGCAAGCTCTTTCACAGTGAGTAAGAAATATTTAAGACACTAAACATCTATATATTGTTAGAATTTTTTTGCCTACAAAAACCATAAAAATTTTGATTTATGTAAAGTCAAAATAAAATGTAGGTTAAATATATTTATACAAATTTTAGTATAACATGTTTATGTAGTCCATGAGATTATTTTGTAAAATCTACCTACCATTTTTTTTGGAAAAGATAATACATCGAAATAGTAAAATTTAGAAATATGAAAAGATATAATATAATGATAATTAAGTCTTCTTTCACCCATGAAGCCCAGCCTCCCAATTTTTCTCCCTAGAGATACCCACCAAATATTTTTCCAGAGATATTCTATGCAAATTCAAACTTATCCTCACTGTACTATCTATTGCTGTGTAACAAATTGTCCCAAGACCTAGAACCTTAAAGCAACAAACATTTATTATTCAGTTTTCTGGGTCAGGAATTTGTGAGTTGCTTAGATGGGATTTGTGAGTTGCTTAGTCAGTTCTCACGCTGTTATAAAGAACTGCCCAAAACTGGATTTATAAAGGAAAGAGGTTTAATCGACTCACAATTCTGCATGGCTTGGGAGACCTCAGGAAACTCACAATCATGGCAGAAAGGGAAGCAAACACATCCTTCTTCACATGGCTACAGGAAGGAAAAGTGCCAAGTGAAAGGGGAAGCTCCTTACAAACCATCAGATCTGGTGAGAATTCACTTGCTATCATGAGAACAGCATGGGGGAAGCTTCTCCCATGGTTCAATTATCTCTACCTGGTCTTGTGCTTGACACATGAGGATTATTACAATTTGGCCGGGCGCGGTGGCTCAAGCCTGTAATCCCAGCACTTTGGGAGGCCAAGACGGGTGGATCACGAGGTCAGGAGATCCAGACCATCTTGGCTAACATGGTGAAACCCCGTCTCTACTAAAAAATACAAAAATCTAGTGGGGCGAGGTGGCGGGCACCTGTAGTCCCAGCTACTCGGGAGGCTGAGGCAGGAGAATGGCAGGAACTGGGGAGGCGGAGCTTGCAGTGAGCTGAGATCTGGCCACTGCACTCCAGCCTGGGCAACAGAGCAAGACTCCATCTCAAAAAAAAACAAAACCAAAAAAACCAAAAAAACCCATCAGATCTCATAAGAACTCACTCACTATCACAAGAACAGCATGGGTGAAACTGCCTCCATGATTCAATTATCTCTATTTGGTCCTGCCCTTGACACACATGGTGATTATTATAATTCAAGGTGAGATTTAGGTGGGAACACAGAGCCAAATTCTTATCAGTTGGGTAGTTCTGGCTCGTGTGGTTGCAGTGAGGATGTCAGTTAGAGCTGTGATGTCATCTGAAGGATTAACTGGGGCTAGGGCTGTGGTTTCATTAGAAGGATTGATTGGGGCTAAGGCCATGGTCTCATCTGAAGTACTTATTAGGGCAGGATAATCCACTTCCAAGATGACTGACTCGCATGTCATTTGGCAGGAGGTACAGTTAGTTTTTTACCACTTGGGCCTCTTCATAGGCCTTCTTTAGTGTCCCCACAACATGACATCTGGCTTTTTCCGAGCAGGGATCTCAGAGAGACCAAGGAAGAAGCCGTAATGCCTCTTACGACTTTGTCTCAGAAGTCACGTGCTGTAACTTCTGCCTTATTTTATTCATTAGAAATATGATTACTAAGTCCAGTCCTCAAGGAAAGTGGAGTTAGACTCCACCACTTAAAAGAAAAGGCAAAGAATTTGTGGACAAATTTTTAAAACACCACATCTACCTTTTTTTTTTTTCACAAAAAATAGTACACTGGAAATACCTTGGTTTACATCTTGCTTTCTTGCCTTAACAATATGTCTTGGAAATTGCTCCTTATCAGTGCCTCTAGCTCTGTCACATTCCTGTGAAAAATATCATAGTATTCTGGTGATGCATATACCCTATAATCATTTCCCCATAGGTAGTTGTTTAGGTAGCTTCCTCTTTTTGATATGTTAAATAATGGTGTAGTGAATATCCCTCCACAGATGTATAATAATATATAAGAGCTAAATTCTTAGGAATGGCATTGCTAGGGGAAAGGATGTGCATATTTAAGATTTTGATAACCATTACCAAATTTCCTCTTCAAAAAGGTGCTACCATGTAATGCTCCTTTGACATTATATCAGTGCCATGCTTATTTCTCCAAACTTCTCTGCTGAGGTTTTATCAAATATTTTTTGTTTGTTTGTTTGTTGTTTTGTTTTGTTTTGTTTTGTTTTTGAGATGGAGTCTCACTCTGTCGCCCAGGCTGGAGTGCAGTGGCCGGATCTCAGCTCACTGCAAGCTCCACCTCCCAGGTTCACGCCATTCTCCTGCCTCAGCCTCCCGAGTAGCTGAGACTATAGGCGCCCACCACCTCGCCCAGCTAGTTTTTTGTATTTTTTAGTAGAGACGGAGTTTCACCGGGTTAGCCGGGATGGTCTCGATCTCCTGACCTCGTGATCCACCCGTCTCGGCCTCCCAAAGTGCTGGGATTACAGGCTTGAGCCACCGCGCCCGGCCTATCAAATATTTTGAATCTGAGAGGTGAAAATGATGTCTATTGTTATGTAATTTGTATTTATTTTATATGTGTGAGGTTGAGTATACTTTTATATATTTAAAAAGTAAATAAGTATACTTTTCTATATTGGTATTTGTTTTTCTGTGAGCTGGCTGCTTATGTTCTCCGCAATTTTCAAATGGGCTTTAGACCTATTCTTTCTGACTTTTATGTTAAAGAAGTTAGACTTTTGTCTGTCATATGTGTCCCATACATTTTTATAGGAATGCGCTGACTGTTTGCACTGGAAAATTTATCCTTTTAGTCTTAGTAATTTCTTGTAATTGATGCATGGGAAAGCAAAGTGTGAATGATGATGGCACTCTTAGAATCTCCAACTTCATTCATTGACATCTTTAAATGTTGCTTACTCTATAACTTCTTAAATACTGAAGAATCGGGTATTTCCAGTCCTACCCCTTTCCCTCTATTTTTAATTAACAGTTACATTTTATCAAGCATATGCCCTTTTAGAATGAAACCCCATGTGACGTGGTAAGAATCCCTTTTCAAAACAAAGTTTAAACTGTATAGATAGCAGGATCACTTCATGCCTACATCACCCCATCTTCAAATGTAAGATTATCACTTTGATCTTTGTATACTATTCACTGAAATCTATTTGATTCCCACAAATCAAAACCATTGTGAAAATATCACCTGTGATGCAGTGATATAAAAATATTATCTCTGAGGTTGTGTCTGTTTAGCCAGATGGTCTATTTGTGCTCCAGTCTGTGGAAAGAATTGACCAAAATTTATAGAGAATGAAGAGATCCAGAGAATTGTGGAGGACAATGAAGCCTACCTATAGCTTATGTTTAAGGAGTGGGAGGGTGATACGGTTTGGCTCTTTGTCCCCATCCAAATCTCATCTCAAATTGTAATCTGCACATGTTGAGGGAGGGATGTGGTGGGAAGTGATTGGATCATGGTAGCAGTTTCCTCCATGTTGTTCTCATGATAGTGAGTGAGTTCTTATGAATCTGATGGTTTAAAAGTGTGGCACTCCCCCTTATCCCCACCCTGCTGCCATGTAAGAAGTGCCTTGCTTCCTCTTCACCTTCCACCGTGATTGTAAGTTTCCTGAGGCCTCCTCAGCCATGCGGAACTGTGAGTCAATGAACCTTCTTTTCTTTATAAATTACCCAGTCTCTGGTAGTTTTTATAGCTGTGTGAAACTGGACTAATACAGAGGGAAAACTGAAATGCTCAAATATCAAAAGTTGTTTAAAAAATAATTTTGAAGCTTTTGTGGAAAACAGACTCTGTTGACATATTCCAGATTTTTACTACCTTTGTGGATTTTATCCTTCAACTCAGTGTTTCTCTTCTTTTAATAGTATATGGCTGTTCACATAAAAGTTGAGTCTATTGAAGTAGGGAGAAGTAAAAGCTGCTTTTTTTTTTTTCGTCCTTCACACTACCAAGTGCTGTTTTGCACCCAAATGTATATTTAAAACAAATATTTAGTGATTACCTGTCAAGTAGCAGACATTGTGCTTGGGGCTGGGGGTGTAACAGTGATTAGAACAAACACAGCCCCTGCTTTTCTGGAGAACTTCAACCTAGACAGTGATCCAGAAAAAAACAACTACCATGCAACATGAGGATGGAGACCTCAGGAGATTGCTGGGCCACGTGGGAAGAGCAGGCTGGCAGGCTGGGCAGTGACAACAGTCTAGGGGAAAGTTAGATTCTAGATCTCTGACCATGAGGCCTGGCCCCCTGCCATATGCCCCTCTATTGGAATATGAATCAATTTATCAATCTATCTGCACAACAGATGAATGACAGCCATGTAGAAATAGCTACTCTGTCAGGTGGTCAGTTTTTAATTATATATTTTGTAGAATGTAATTTTGTATTACTATCTCATAACTTCTTTTCACCTAAACCAGTGATGTCTCAGCAGCCAGACGGTGTTACAGACATTGACTTTGAGCATACTAACTCAACGACTATTAAAGTACTATGGCATGTGAAAGATTATTTCCTTCCTTCTCTTTCTATGGTAGGAGATTACAACGAGGAGTGTAAGTGAAGGCCAAAATGAGGGAGAGGAAAATAAATCACTGTAATTATAGTACACAAGCAAGGAGGACCTGGAAGTGTGACCTAGATCATTCCATGTCTCCTTTCTGCAGTTATTTCTTGATCTCTAAGGAGCAGCACTTATTTTTACAAAGGAGAGGCACCACAGTGCTGATGAAGTAGCTGTCAGTTCCAGGGCACCCTTTTGGTTTCCAGGTGTGAGAGTTCAGAACTGTCCTGGAGAAGCCAGGCAGTCAGGTCCTCTTCCATAAACCTAGATTTTGCCTTCCGGCTAGGGAGACTCTCCACTGGGGAGGGTGGCTGGCTGCTGAGAGAGAAGAAAGCCTGGACCCATTATTCAGGCTTTATACTTTTATTTTCCTAACTTTGGTGGGGTGATGGTCGTGGGGTGTAGAATGCTGCAGTCCAGTAGGAGGAAGCTCATATGCACTCCGGCAGTTCCCCCAGCAGTGACCCTCGTCCTCCTCTAGCCACCTGGGGACATGGGGATGACGAATCAGAGCAGGGAGGACACTGTTTTATTCCCTGGCTGGAATACACAATGATATTCTAATGGGGTACTTAGCATGAAGGCCAAATGGCCTATCCAAGACACTGGGCACATCACAGCCATCATCTGCTTTGAAGGCCACACAAACTAAAGGTCTTACTGGTCTGGAGATCCAGTGACACCCTTTCTCCCTAAATGAGAAAAATCAACACTTTTTTGGTGCCTTTGGTGTCAGAGCCTTGGAGGTGAGTTCAAAGAACCTCAGAAAGACTTAACTCTCTCCCCCAGCTTTGTTCTCTTTGTTTTAACTCCGGATTGGATGCCTTCAACTCTCTTCCCATAAATGATCAAACTGGATGAAGTTCTAGGTTGCACTCAAAGGCTTCTTTGTGTCATGTAACTCGCCAAACAGAGAATCCAATGCTTAAAGAAACTCAGAGGCACGAACACATCGGACATGGAGGGCGGCTTTTTTTTTTTTTTGTTAGCTGCCCTTTTTACTAATATATTATGATTATTTGAATCATAAATAACAGCAATAAAGCAAGAATGATCTGTCACTCTCCAGGCATTGAGGCTGTTGCTAAAGGAAGTCCTGCACATATGTAGCACCACCCACGGCTGAGTACAAAACAACTCCATCGCTTTTAGACACTACTAAGGTTTTCTTAACCCATTTATGCCTAGTGTTCCATTACTGGACCACTAAGCTTGTGGGAGTTATTTATATCCTACTGCTCAAGGTCATCGCCAAAGTCTGCTTTTTCACACAAAAAATTTGCAACCTCAGGCATAAATGGGTTAAGCCAGTTCAAGTTAGTAAATAACTAAAATGCTCAAAGCATTTATTAATATAATTAAGAACATATGCTTTGGCCAGGCACGGTGGCTCACACCTGTAATGCCAGCACTTTGGGAGGCCGAGGTGGTCAGATCATGAGGTCAGGAGTTCAAGACCAGCCTGCTTAACATGGTGAAACCCTGTCTCTACTAAAAATACAAAAATTAGCTGAGCATGGGGGCAGGCACCTGTAGTCTCAGCTACTTGGGAAGCTGAGGCAGGAGAATCACTTGAACCCAGGAGGCTGAGGTTGCCGTGAGCTGAGCGAGGATTTGAGCAAGGTTTGCCTGGGTGCCACTGCACTCCAGCCTGGGTGACAGAGTGAGACTCCATATCAAACAAAACAAAACAAAACAAAACAAAATAAAACAAAAACCCAAAACCAAAAACATATGCTTTGAGCATTTTGGCACAGACTGGAATCATATGATATGGTGGATTAAAGATGGCTGCCATTTCTTTAATACTCCTATTAAGAAGTGAGGTCTGATTCTCCTCCCTCTGAATTGGGCCTGACCTTAGTGACTACTTGGTAACCAATAGAATATAGTGGACCTGACGCTGCGTGATTTTTGTCATGCAAGACTGTGTGGCTTCTGCCTTATTCACTGACCATCATGAGGTCACCATGCTGCAGGGGCTACCTTTTGACAATCCTAGCTGAGCCCAGCCTTCCAGCCATCTCTACAAGATGCTGAGCATGTGTGTGAAGCTGTCTTGGCCCCCACAGACCAGACCATCCACAACACACTGGGCATGTGTATGAAACTGTCTTGGCCCCTCAGACCAGCCCATCTGCCAGCGGAACGCTGCTGAGTAACCTTCGTCAGTGCCACATGGAACAGAAGGATTGCCCAGGCAAACCCCGCTCAAATCCTTCTCTCACAAAATCATGAGGTACAATAAACCAGGTACTCTAGGCTGATAAATTTTGGGTAATTTGTTAAGTGGCAATTGGTGACTGGGATATGCCATGACTGATGTCTCCTCCAAGCTAGTGAACTCTGAGTGGGTGAAAAGACAGGACCGGATGGGAGGTGTGGAGTAACAGTGGAAAGCAGTTCCAAGGGGGAGGGGGCAATCAGAGGAAAGGAAGGAGGCTCCACGCAGCCAGTCGTTCCTTTTGGTGCCTGCATTTTTTCCCTTTTGAGTCACTGTAGAGATTGGACTACTCTGTCATTCAAGAACCTAAACCACCGGGGTATATAAAAACAGGCTGCATTATTAAGCAGGCTTTCTAGAACAAGATGTTCCTTTGTTGCAATAATTCCTTGTGAGAATTTCACAAGGAAATAAGCTTTTCATCTCCATGTAAAAGCTTCAGTTGGTATCAGGCCATATTATTAAATATGGATTAAAAATAGCCCTGGAGTTTTTAAAGCATAATTCATATATGAGAGTAGATGGCAAATACCAGTTTGTTTGTTCAAGGACTTCTTATGCCTTGATTCCACCTGCTGTTACAATGAACACTAACATAATTAAGCTTTTTGCTAGAACTGAAAGCTAGGAGATGTGGTTCAGTAATTAATCAATGTGGGTCAAGGGTAGTCACCAACTTAATCCATTGAATAATAAATTAATTGTTACAACAGCTGAAAAGAAAAAATACTATACATACTTGGGAATATGTTTAGGATTAGTAGGGTTTTTTTGAAATATTTAGACCTGTGTTTGAAAGTGTTAAGATCTAAAATATATTTCTTAGCATCTAAATGTAGGGGTGAATAAAGTTAATTTCTAAGTTTTAATGAAGAGTGAGAAGTCTGTTTTAAGGGAAAGCCTAGCTCCTTTTATGGCCTGGAGTGAGGGATCTGGACAAATTTTACTGATAATTGCAGACAATGACCACTGGGTGGAGCTGTCCGGTCTAAGGGATTGGTTGGTTGAGCATGAAAACAAAGTCAGTCTAGAAAGTGTGGACTTTTATTTATTTCCAAAAAAAAAAATTCTTTTCTAAAATAGGCCTTGCTGCAATGATGACACGTTTCCTTTGTAGACTTACAAGAAGTGTGATGCCTGCTATTTGTGTCATGGGTTGAGCTGGTATAATAACAATGGACAATACTAGCAAAGATGTGAAAACAAGGGGACACAATATTCTTTCCCCTCATTCCTCATCAGTGTGGTAAGAGAGAGGACCAGCCCCCCCCACCCCGCCCGCCGTCCGCCGTCCCCCACTATTGGTTTGACTCTTATTGCGCTAGGAGCCTTATTTCTGCTGCTGGATTTTGTTGGCTGTTGCTGTCCTCGCTGGCTATTTTTTCTCCCCACTAGAGGGCAGGCGACGGAAGACAAAAGACGCAGAACAATGGGACACCCGGGTGGTCTCCTATGTGGCTAGTGTTCCCCTGGCCTTGCAGAGAGGCTAAGAAGCGGAGACGCCTTGCAGATGGTCTGCACAGACGCCCCGTGTGCCCCATCTGCTGTGCCCTTGCCCCTTTCATTGCAGGATGGCCTGATGCCTGCCCCACCCCAGGTGGCTCTATCCTGCACCTAACCAAGAGGTGGGGGATAAGACCAAGGAGGGTCTCTAGTTTGCTAATATAGACTGTAGAGGAAGAAGGGAGAAGGTGGCTGAGCTGAGAAAGGCTTGGGCAGAGGGTGCAGTGAGACAACTGAGTGGACCTCAGCAGTGGGTCTCATGACTGGGATGCAATGACACTAATTTTCCTCCTTCTCTAAGGGAGACTTGACTTGTCTCTAAGGGGAAACAGAAATTCCAGAATTTGAGCTGAAGTAGCAAATTCTGATGGCCGCAATGTCAGAATTTCCCCCAAAGAAGCCTGCTTGTATTCTATGACTCCTTCGAAGGTGTCCGAGTCCCTTCTAGAAATTGCGAAATAGGTCAGGTGTGGTGGTGTGAGCCACTTGTCCAGCCAGGATCTTCCTTTCTAATCTCTCAGGGCACTTTTATGAAGCTGCTCTCAGTGTGCGGTGAGGGAATGAGGTGAACCAGCTGTCTCGCTTTTCAGAGAGAGCGCACAGGGGCTCCTTCTTTATTCTTCCTTTGCCTGAGGAGGACGCTGCGCACACCTGCATCTTTGAAGCCAACAGCCCTCTTGTTTCTCCCTCATGAACTGCAGTTCCAGATGCAGGGAGAGGGTGGAGCAGAGAAGGAGATGGATTTCTGGGCACTGCACCTCCCCTTTGGTTTTCCACATCCCCAGCAGTCGTGGTGAGACCCACTCTTAGGAAGGCGTTGTCAGTGCTCAGCACAATCCCACATGTGTGTGTTGGCATCGGAGAAGGCCAGATGATCTGGTGTTCGAAGGTACTTGGATGAAGAATGATGTTTTTCCTTTGGGAATGGGGAGGTGCATGCAGAACAACACCAGAGACGGCTTCCACGGTCTGTGTTTCAAAGCACCTGCCTTACATCTCACTACCTTTCGGGGTATTATTGTTTATTATTATGTCCTGCTCATTCTCATTGCAAGTTCACTTTCTTATATGGAAGGTGCTCTAACAAGTGTCTCATTTGGTGGGTTAAGGGATTTGAAGCTTTTTCTTCTTTTCCTGAGAACCATCTGGGGCTGGATGGATTTGGTGTCCATTGGTACTGCTTGACATAGTTCCAGGGGCGCTAAACTCCCCAGTGCAGACTGGACTACAAATGCACCCTGAGACGCTGTGTAACGTCAGGTTGGGGACTTCTCTGGGGACTGCGGCTGCTGAAGATTTTTCTTTTCAATCCACTTTCTTAGGTTTGGCAGAAGCTTTCAGACAACTCCATGTCTTTGTTGGCTCTCTGATATTTCCTTGAAAGCTTTATCATCTTTGATTCACCCCAACACAGCGTGAAATTATGCATCTTGTTCCACACCATCTTATCTGAACAGATTCTTCTTTCCTTTTAGGAGCCATTCTGACTCTAGCTCTCTAGTCTTGAGGCTAGACAAGTTTCTTCTTCTTTATTCTTGGAAAAGACTTTCTTTATTTTCTGAGTCTGTTTCTCATAGTTGGATCACAGGAACTTGTTTGGAACTTCCGGCAGGAATGTCCAGACCCTTGTATATTCCCTGACAAAGGACAGACCTCTTGATGGGTGAGGGTGGGGCGGGTGGGCGTCTTTCTCTGGTCCGGCTCACAGCTCAGAGGGGGTGAGGGCACAGCACTGCCTGGATATCCAGGTGTGCAGGATCAGCCTGTAGGCCAGTGCTGTCACGCCACAGCACAGCCAGGTTATCATCACATGACATTTTCTTCTCGAAATACAGAGCACATATCTCTTCCAGTTTAATTGCCTGCTGGCACCTTATTGTAAAGTATTTGCAACTTATTCTCTGTAGAGAACAACATCTTATTGCCTCCTTTTCGAATTCCAGTTTTCTAAAGCCTTACTTTGCTTTACCCCTTAACACAGGACTGAAATATGGCAATATCTTAAGTCACTGGACTTGCCTAGATGGGATTTTGGGGAGACACATGAACTTATTTGGAAAATCCCAGCCTCTCCTTTGTGTGGTGTAGGTGGGTTTGTCTGCATGTGGCAGATGAAGTGACTCATCACCCTGACACTGGATTGCTGTGTTCACCATATAATTTGCAGCCAGTTAGGGACATTGGTTTCCTGGTCACTGAGCATAACTGCCCCCTTTGAAAACAGGAGACTTTGAATATCTGCTCCTCAATTGGTTTGTGGACAATTACATGAAGCGGATTTCAGGCTGGGTCAGGGTTAGGGAATCCTGAAATAGTATAGGTGCCCCCTCCTTTTCTTTTCCCCAGGGTGAGGGTGGGAAGGGAGTTATAATATATGCCCCCCCCCAAAAAAAAAAAAACATGTGGCACAGAAAATAATTCCTTATAATAAAGCCCAGAGTATTAGCCTTGGCCAGCCAGGCTGGTGTTTCTCCTTGTTTGGAGAGCAGCTGATCCCCTTTGGTCTTGGGCCATGGCCTTCCTCTTGTGTGGGTCAAACCAGGCCATACAATATAGTTGTAGTCACTCACAGTGGAAAATGGGGAAAAGTAAAGTTTCCAGATAATTCCATAATGTCTGAGGTATCCTAAAGCTCTCTCTCTAAATTGCTAACTTCTACAGGGAGGTATCGTATGTCTTTGCTTGCTAACAAAGAACTTTCTTTTTTTTTTTTTTTTTTTTTTTTTTGAGATGGAGTCTCGTCGCCCAGGCTGGAGTTTAGCAAACAAATTTTTTGTGAACTAGGAACCCTTTAACTTGTAAAGATTCAGAGGCTACAAGGAAATGCAAAACTGAAATCTAACACTTAAAACTGGAGAAGTCACTCCTCTGAACATATTAACAGTTCTAATAAAATTTTGTGATTTTCCTAAATGCCCCGGTTTTTTTTTTTTTTTTTTTTTTGGTTTTTTTTTTTTTATTATTATTCTGACCTTGATTTTCCTGCTTTGGAAGCTTAAAGCCAAGTTTTCCGATTTAATACATAATATGATTTTTATGCACTCCTGGTTGATTCTTTTGTCTCCTTTCACCAATGCAAAATGTCAGGCTGGCTTAAGTGTAAAGCTTGTGAAACCCGTAGTTTTGGTTTAGTAATACAGGCTTTCCTTTAAATCTCTGTGGCCAGGAAAAAAAAAAAGGGAGTGTCAGGGGGAAAACTAGCAGGTTGATACAGATTAAGTTTCTTAAACATGAGGAGATAGGGCAAGGTTTACTAAATTTGCATTTAAATGAAAAATACCATGCCACTCTACCATTGATCTGGCATTGAGTCCTACAGCACAGTGTGCAATTGCCTCGCTCCTTTACAAGCAATTTTGTTTGTGCTGAGAGTCGTTTATTTGTTTGCTTTTTCTGTTGAAATTGTTCCATTAAGGAAGGCAACTGCAGGAGAAACTGATGACGTAATTGACTAGTGGTGGCTCTTGTTCTATTTGCCCTTTAAAATGAAGCGAAACTTTTCAATGAGATCTATTGATAACTTTAATTTAGCAATCCAAATCTTCTTAGTGTCTTAGGTTTCCATTTTGTCAGTATTCCAGGTGATTTAATTTTAACATTTGAATACTAGGATACTTTATGGCAACAATGAGCAGCTGTAGTAATTAAGACAGTTTCTCAAAACTGCCTCAAACTTTTTAGAAAGAGATCTGACAAGCATGTCTTTACAAAATGTAATTTATTAAGACAAGAGGCTCATCTAGCTGTGCCACTTCTTCAGCCACCTCTGGGAAGGTGTCACCGATGAGAAGGTATAGAAAAGTTATGAAAACGAACACCTTTACTTTGTGTGTAAGGAAATGGACAGAGAGTGTCAACTCATGGGGAGGTTAGAGGTCACTGGAGCTTGTGTCCCCTTTTAGTTCGGCCTGAGGGAAGACAACCACATATGTACCTTGACAGACTGTGGCTTTTTTCTAGACAATCCTCTGTGATTCAGGCTTTCATGAAAGGCTGGTGGGGGCGTTTTTAGACTGGTGTATTCTCCCAGATCTCGCAAATCATGACACATAGATGATCACCTGCTGTCTACCTGACTGTAAAGTCTCTGATTTCTGGTGTCTTTTAAAAGGAAGGATTCTAAAATCCATACTGGCTCTAAACCTGATCTCATAATAATTCCCTTAAGAACCCTTAAGATATTTCTATTTACTCACTAGTTTCAGTGTAAACAAAAGGGACTATACGATTCCCAGTTCCCAGCTGCAGAGAACTTTCATATATTGGTCATTGAAACTGACCTGAGTGTGTTCGAAGGACTGGACTTTTTTCTTTGTTAATAGATTGCTCTAAGCCTTTGGCCTCTTTAAAACTTACAAACATTATAAGGAAAGATGAAGAGAAGGCAGGTGCCTGCCCAGACCCCTACCTCCAGGGAGCTCCGCGTTTCTAAAGAACTTTGCAGAAGAGCTGGGGAATTCTGAACCAATTGAGAAGGCTGAGTCTGAACACTTTTAGAGAGAATTAGAATTTATTTTTCTTGGTCTGCTCTGCCAGCGTATGGGGTGACCCTACTCTCCCACCACTGGACTTCCTCCCCAGCTCCACCCCTTGTTCTTTAATGAGAGTCAAAAAATAATTTACCAATCTTAAATTGCTGTTTTCCTAACATAAGGCGAAGTATGCACCATCTAGCTGCTGACCTCAAATCAAGATGCATTTTTAAAAGCACACTGTTCAGGTCCTAATTCTGCTTGAGGTTCCTGGACAAAAGGACATTGCCTTCTTCCAGCAATTCTTCCGTGAAGTCTAGGAGGTCTGTCAGGGTTAGAAAGACCAGCTTGTCCTAGTTTTTCCAGGACTTTTCTGGTTTTAAAACTGAAAATCCTGTGTAGCAGGGAATCACTGAGTCCCAGGGAAATCTAGATGGTTAGTCCCCCCGAGGGGTTAAAAAACTAACTTGTAACATTTTCCCACAAAACCTAATTAGGGATGGACAGTAAAAGGGAAGGTGATAAATGAGTGCATCTTTTGACCACTAGGGGGCACCAATGGTCTCCCGAAGTTGTTTCCCTACCTTGAGGTTTGAGGGTAGGCTCTAAAAACCATAGTAAGGAACCAAGATTTAAAAAGGCAAAATGGCATGGATAGACCCTTCATCTTCTTGTGGTGATGAGCCGGATCTGTGCCCTGTTAGATTTTTGGCTAGAGGGACCTCAAATCACTCTTGCCTAGTTGAAAAATTGGCGAAAAATAACCATGTGAATCCAAATAGAAAGTTCCATTTAGAGCTTGTCCCTTAGAAGCTGTGGCCCCAAAGGTGATGTGAAGGAACAAGCAGACCTCCCCACAGTTCAGGTCCAAACAGTTACTGTAGTTCACAAGTCGACATAGAGGAGTTGGGGTCTTGCCTTGTGACAGGGTTTGGATCTGTGTACCTGCCCAAATCTGATGGCGAATTGTGATTCCCAATGTGATGACAGGTGACTGGATCATGGTGAGAACTTCCCCCTTGCTGTTCCCTTCCTAATGAGTTCTCATGAGATTTTTTTTTTTTTTTTTTTTTTACGGAGTCTTGCTCTGTCGCCCAGGCTGGAGTGCAGTGGCGTGATCTAGGCTCACTACAAGCTCCACCTCCTGGGTTCGCGCCATTGTCCTGCCTCAGCCTCCCAAGTAGCTGGGACTATAGGTGCCCGGCTAATTTTTCTTTTTCTTTTTCTTTTTTTTTTTTTTTTTTTTTTGTATTTTCAGTAGAGACGGCATTTCACCATGTTAGACAGGATAGTCTCCATCTCCTGACCTTGTGATCCGCCTGCCTCAGCCTCCCAAAGTGTTGGGATCATAGGTGTGAGCCACCACGCCTGGCCGGGATCTGTTTTTTTTGTTTGTTTGTTTCCCTTTTTTCGTTTTTGAGACAGGGTCTCGTCTGTTGCCCAGGCTGAAGTGCAGTAGTGCAGCAGTATGATCTCAGCTCACTGCCGCCTTGACCTCCTGGGTTCAAGCAATCCTCCAGTCTCAGCTTCCCAAGAACCTGAGACCACAGGCACATGCCACCATGCCCAGCTATTTTCTGTTTGTATCTTTTTGTAGAGACAAGGTTTCACCATGTTGCCCAGGCTGAGATCTGGTTGTTTAAAACTGTGTGGCACCTCCCCATTTGCTCTCTTCCTCCTTCTCCAGTCATGTAGGACGTGCCTGCTTCCCCTTCACCTTCCGCCATGATTGTAACTTTCCTGAGGCCTCCCCAGCCACGCTTCCTGTACAGCTACAGAGTCATGAGCCAATTAAACATCTTTTCTTTATAAATTACCCCATCTCTAGTAGTTTTTTGTAGCAATGTGAGAATGGACAAATACACCTTGGTTGTTAGAGGTTCAGTGCAGGGATTCTCACTTTTTCTCCATGGTACCCATGGCCATCATGCAAGTCTTTGGAAAATGAGCAGAGTGACTCTATGCAAGAAGTTTCTGAAATAGGCTAATTACTACCTGCTTCAGGGTCTCCTCCCTCTGCATGTTGATTAGCAGTTGACCTGATGAACTGTCCTGGGGAAAAGTTGAGGATTCCCATGCAGAAATCCAGCTGTATTCGTTTCCTATCATTGCCATAAGAAATTACCAGAAGCTTGGTGGCTTCGAATAACTCCAAGTTAAGTTGATCAGAAACTTGACATGGGTCTCACTGAACTAAAATCAAGGCACTAGTAGGGCTGCATTTCTTTCTGGAGGCTCTAGGAGGTAACCCAGGTCCTTACCTCCCCAGCTTCTAGAGGCTGCCTGCATGTCTTGGCTCATGGCCCCATCCTCCATCTTTACTCCAGCCATATTTCATTGCTCCAACCCTTCTTCCCTAATCAAACCTTTCCTGACCACAGCTGAGAAAGGTTCTCACTTTCAAGGGCTCATGTGATGAGACTGGGTTCACCTAATAAACCAGGATCATCTCCCCATCTCAAAATCCATAACCTTGATATCATTTGCAAAATCATTTTTGCCATGCAAGGTAATGCATTCACAGATGCTGTGAACTAGGACATGGATATCTTTGAGGGGCCATTATTCTTCCTACTGCACCAGTAAATGCCCCAGAGCTTGTTTTCTCATATTCTGTCATAGTCATTCCAGGCCATGGCCAGAGAGAGTGTGGTCAAGGGTTGACCTATTTGGAAAGTCAGTTTGTGGTTATTTCCTTGGCTGCTTTGGGGATTGCCCTGTTGACCCTAACCAGTGTCTTTTCAGACTCTGAAATGAGAAGAGCAAGTCTGAGAAGTCCCTTTCCTAAGTTAGGAAGTGGCCTTACCTAGTGTGCTATGCTCTCTGGGTGCTTTTATTGAAAGCTATTCATGGCCAAGGCAGAAATTGGTTTTACCTGCCTTAAAAAATTCCAGACCCAAATTATTTTGGCTAAACAACATGAAATATGCTACCTGGGGCTGTGATGGCCTGGATTAAAGCAGATTCGATGAAATTTTCCAAGGAGATCCATGGACCTGCCTGCCCTGTTGGAAGAAAAGGTAGAATTGTTTGCCCAGGTACAGGCTTTGCAGTACTCCCTGGTTTCTGCAGGTGGATGTCCGCCCCACCAGGTTGGCCAAGGGCATGAGAATGGAGGATGAGGCCTGTCGTTAATCAGGCAGTAGGACCTTTTGCATTCTAGGTGTTGATGTGGGGGAATGCATCATCAAACCCATTGTCATCTGGAGTTGCAGCAAAAGTTTCCTACAGAGGAGTCAGAATATTTATGCATGGCTAGAGACACCCTGATCCCTGGCCCATCTGGCCAACCAAAGTTGTCCACCAGGGCTGCCGAATGTTTTCTCTCCAATGCCCAAAGCACACAGGACATGCATGTTTTATAACCTCAACCCAGCCCCATTTTCTGTCCTAACCACTGTTTGTACTCTGCACTTTCCACCTGCTTCTGATATGTGTTCTCTTATCACCATGGATTCCAAACCTTACGGAGCAGAGCTGCGTAAAACAAACAAGCAAATTAACAAGCCAGCTCCCATCACTCTGAGGAAGGACCCTGCTGGCCCTGGGGTCCCCTCCATTTGTCCAGGGTGGGCATGAGAGAATGGATCCCAGCTGACTGCCTGGGTTCAAACCCTGCTTTGTGACCTTGGACAAGTTTCTCTACCTCTCTGTGTGTTGGTTTTCTTAAATGGAGATAGTGGTAGTAACTATGTCTGATAGGGTTGTTGCTAGGATTAAATCTGAGCTGATACCAGTGCTCAGAACCATGAGTAGTACAGAGCACATGCTCCATATGTGTTAGTTGCTATCATTATCATCATGACCATTATTATTTTGCTCATAATCACATTTGTAAAAGACAGAACTGGAATCTGCGATCTTCTTATGACTTCAGGTGTATTATTTTGAGAAATGCATGTAATTATGTATCTCTCTTTTAGAATGAGAATTGGGGGCTAAGTTCCAAGGTGACATGTATGAATCGATACTGATCTTTTGATATCTAAACTCCTGGGATGTGGCACCCATTCAGGTACACAGGGCACTTGTTTCTTACCAGCTGCGGATGGGTTGGGGATGCCTGCAGGGTCTCCTGATTGGACTTGGACAGAGATTCCTGCTTTTTTCTTTAATCCAGGGACAGTACAGGGGATCAAAGAGAAATTACAGCCTTTGTGGAGAGTGATTTAGAGATTCAGAGATGAGGAGGGCCTGGTGTCTGGCCCATTTGGGTGGTGCCCTTTGGTCTGGAGTGTCCGTCACAATTCTGGGGTAGGTTTGCCAGCTGAGCTACACCACTGATTTTAACTGCATCTCTAGTTGAGCTGAGCAGCAGACTTTTCCAAAGGTGGCCAAAGCCGGGAGGGGAAAGGCCGTCCCTGTATTAGATGGTTCTCCATAGACTTGGGGAGTTTGTTAAACTTGTCTTAAATTCCCATCTCCTCCCTGAACACTGACAGACCTCAGCCCTGTTCATCTGGTCCCCTCCCCTTCCTTTCTCTTCCCAGCAGCTGGTATTTCCCTATCTTGGGTCCCACCTCCTCAGCATTCAAAGTGTTAACCATCAATTCTGATGGATGCAGCTATGCCGGTGTTTTCATTAGCGAGGAGCAAAGGCCTGCTTCTTGGAGATGAAAACATCAACAGTGGTATTTCCCCATCTAAAAATAAGGCTTTTATCTGGGAAGACAATAATCCCAGCTTGCCCAAGACTTAGGGGGAGATGGTGGGATTTTCAGTTTTAAAATCAGGACACTCCTGGGCAAACCAGGGTGAGTTGGTCACGCAGTGATTATCATTTTGGGTGGGTGGGGAAAGGAGCCCCGGACAGGCAGGCTGAGGAGACATTTGGGGATAGTTGAGGCCAGGAGAACTGCGGGGCCTGCTAAGGCCCTCCTTCAGGAGTAGTGGTTTTACTATCTCTGTAGGAGCTGCCTGTGATAAGGAATCTCATAGGCCTGTTAGGACAGGGTTTTGCTGTCTCTATAGGAGATCACTGTGATGAGGACTCTCACAGGCCTGTGAGGACAGGGTTTCGCTGTCTCTGTAGGAGCTGCCTGTGATGAGGAGTCTCATAGACCTGTGAGGACAGTGGTCATTTGCTCCATGATGTGAGTTTTCATGGGGTACCTTCTGTGGTCCTGGCCCTGTGCTTCCATGGGGAATGGGAAGAAAATTCACATGGGCCAGGCCACAAGGAGGCATTAGCACTTGTTCTGTAGGGAGGCTGACACTGTCCTGCTCTGAAGGAATGTCACCTACAGGAAACAATTAGTAACCAATTGAGTGCTAAAGGAAGGAAGGAAGGAAAGAGACAAAAGGAATGAAGGAGGAAGGAAGGAAGGAAGGAAGGAAGGAAGGAAGGAAGGAAGGAAGGAAGGAAGGAAGGAAGGAAGGAAAAGGGAAAGGGATAGAAGGAAGAAAGGAAAGGAAAGAAGAAAGGAAAGAGAAAGACAGAAGGGAGGAAGGAAGGAAAGGAAAGGGATGGAAGGAAGAAGGAAAGGAGGGAAGAAAGGAAAGAGAAAGAAGGGAGGAAGGAAGGAAAGAGGAAGGAAGGAAGGAAGGAAGGAAGGAAGAGAAAGACAGACGGAAGGCAGGACAGAAGGAAGGAAGGAGAGCAGATTATCCAAGGTTCCTAAGTGTTGTGTCAGGCATTATTCTAGGCGTTGTATGTGTACCATCTCATTTAATTCTTATCCAGCACTAAGAGGCAGGCACTATCATACTTTCACTGTACATGAGGAAAGACAGACACTAAAAGGTCAGGTGACTTGCCAGTGGTCACACTGCCTGGGAGCACTGTGATTCCAATTTGCATTTTAATAACATTCCAGCAGAATGACCTAAGGAAAATGGCATCTTATCAGGGTTAACCTTGTCCAGGATACGGGAAAGATCAGAGGGTGAGGAATTCCAGCCAGAGAGACCCCCCCAGGCTCGAGGCTCTGAGACCCGGCAAGAGCAGCTCCAAAAGCAGAAACGCTGTGCTGGGCGGGAGACTGATGGTCAGGTAGAGGGTGGTGAAGAGTACAGTTTCCATCTTGGGCACCAGGAAAGACACTGGGGCCACCGAATGGAGAGAGGAGCGGGAGAGAGTGCACTTTATTCTTTGAAATCTATCTGCATCTTTGGCCAGGTTATTTAGCACCTCTGAAGTTCAGTTTCCTTGTTTATGAAACAGGAGGAATAATAGGATATGTCTTACATGATTTTGAGAGGATTAAATTCAACAACATCCATAAATAATTTAGAACCTTACCTGACGTCAGAGTAGGTAGTCAGTGAATGGTAGCGGTGACGTTTTGTTTTGTTTTTGAGACAGGATCTCCCTCTGACACCCAAGCTGGAGTGCAGTGGGGAAATCTCTGCTCACTGTAGCTTCGACCTCCTGGGCTCAGGCGATTCTCCCACCTCAGCTCCATAAGAAGCTGAGACTATAGGCGCATGCCACCATACCTGACTGTTTTTTTGTTTTTTGTTTTTTTAAATTTTTGGTAGAGACAGGGTTTCACCATGTTACCCAGGCTGGTCTTGAACTCTTGAGCTCAAGCAATCTGCCCATCTCAGCCTCCCCAAAGTGCTGGGATTACAGGTGTGAGCCACTGCACCGGGCCTATTATCTGTTTTTAAAGTCACCTTAGAAATTGTTGCTTTTGGAGGATATTTTCCTTAATTCCTGTTCTGCAAAGGAATGAGCTAGTTTGTTCCTTCTGCATCTTGTTATTGAAGTGGCATCGTTCGTCTAGGGTGATACCTGAGGTTCTTTGCCTCATGCCAAGGAAATCAAAGACACAGACACATGTGAAGTGAGGTTAAGGATGGAGGTTTAGGCCGGGCGCGGTGGCTCACGCCTGTAATCCCAACACTTTGGGAGGCTAAGGAGGGCGGATCACGAGGTCAGGAGATTGAGACCATCCTGGTTAACACGGTGAAACTCTGTCTTTACTAAAAATACAAAAAATTAGCCAGCTGTGGTGGCGGGCGCCTGTGGTCCCAGCTACTGGGGAGGCTGAGGCAGGAGAATGACATGAACCCGGGAGGTGGAGCTTGCAGTGAGCTGAGATCGCGCCACTGCACTCCAGCCTGGATGAGACAGTGAGACTATGTCTCAAAATAAATAAATAAATAAATAAATAAATAAATAAATAAATAAATAAATAAAAGAAAGGAACGATTTAGAGGCTGCTTTTTATTAAAAGGAAAACCTTAGTGAGGACTTCCTTACCTCACTACCTGCCTAAATAATTTCTTTTGAACTCCTGTATCCTTATAACCCTTCTTCACGTGCTTCTGCATTCCCATGGTATTGAACTTCAAGTTGTGATGGGGAGCGGCTGTGTTCTCCTCCCATTCCATGGAATTCCCTCTCTTCGAGGGGGTGGTAGAAAAAAGTCAACCACCCACTGCTCAGGCTTTCATCACCCCAAAAGTCAGAAAAAAACCTTAGCCTTTTAACCACTATAGATGACTGTGGTGTGAGTCTTTTCACCGCTACAGAGGACTGTGGTGTCATTTCTGGAAAAGGAGTTCTCTGGGAGCTTGCCCACGCCGCCACGGGTCAAGGTATGCTCAGCCGTCCAGGTGTGCCCTTCTCTAGACCTTTTACAAGAGGTTTGTCTGGCTCCCAGGCACGAATACTGACCAGGGATTTTTGCCTTTTTGTCTCCTGGCTGAAGATCTGTTTGCTTTGCAATTTAGAAAGGGACTTAAGTTCCTAATTTTCACTTGGAGTAGGTATAGGATGCGTTACTTTAGAAGAAAAAAAAATCAGTGGTTCTTTAAGGACTGCGCAATTTGGCATAAAAAATCTCACTAATTGAGGCTTGTTAAAAGGTACCCTGCACTCCATAATTGTCTGCTGTGGTGTGTTCAAGTTTGGGGGAGAAATGATGATGATGTTGATGATGATAATGACAATAATAGCTACCTTTATTGGGTGCCCAGGTATTCCAGTGTATCACACACAGATCTTGCACGATGTCGGTGCATGTATCCCTATTTTTTTTTTAAAGGGAGAAACTGAGGCTCAGGGAGAACAAATGAACCGCCTGAAGCCACACAATTAGTAAGTGGGGGACCGAGGTTCACACAGCTCTCCCTGGCTCCAACGCCAGCACCCACTCCCGTCCACCATGTTGCCTTGGAGAAACCTGATGTTGCCTGAAAAGGGAAATTTCAACTCATCAGGCAAATGGAGAGTCTCATAATTTTTTTTAATTTACAGAGCTATTCAAAATCAAGAGGTCTCAGTTCAATTTAAATATTGCATTTTAAGTGATAACCATCAGACTGGGAGCTGGGCACAGAAGGCAGCCTGGTGGACTTGCTGTGG
This sequence comes from Chlorocebus sabaeus, assembly GCF_047675955.1. NCBI lineage: Eukaryota > Metazoa > Chordata > Mammalia > Primates > Cercopithecidae > Chlorocebus > Chlorocebus sabaeus. Next base: position 88,794,734 of record NC_132905.1, read on the forward strand.
GTGACTCAGGCCCTCTTACTTTCTCTCCCACCTCCCCTTCTCCTCCTCCTATAGATATGACTCTCAGTGGGTGACCTCTTAGTAGTGAGAATTTGTGAACTTCTGGAAGGGAAAAAGTTCATGGACTTTGGCCCAGGAAGGAATGAGCAGGGAGAAGCTGTGAGGCACTTTCTACAGGGGACCTGGCCCCAGGCGCATGGGAGCCACTGGATTCAGGCCCCTGTCATTTTGTGAGCATTTCCTGTGCACTAGGAACACCCTGATGACCGAAGATGAGGGGCTGCTGACTCCAGACGCCCCTAGAGAAAGGGGCAGAGAGACCCCAGCTCCCCCACCTATTTCCTCGTGGAAGCAATAGAAGACCCAATAGGGCTGAACCCTGCCCGTGTCCCAAGACCGTCTGCAGGGAATGGGACAATCTCTGGGTCCTGTCTTGATCCAAATGTCAGGCCTCCATGCAGGGGTGGGGGGGTGCAGGCTGGGGGCGTGGCAAGCAGCCAGGGCTCCCGCGTGTCCCTTTCACAAGCACCCACCATTCCACAAGCCAGATGCCGATGGTAATATCCCTCAGGCTCTCCTGGGTTGAGTTTACAACTCACACATTCCACGAGGGGTGTTCATCAATCCCATACGTCAACCCCCAAGCGTCAGTTGTACATGCAGTGAAGTTTCCTGTGCTTCAGGGACTGACACCCAGCCTCCATGGGCAGGACAGGCGCAGGGGAGGTGGGGAGGGCTGGCTGTGTGGCCTCAAGGCCAAGATCTTCCTGCTTGGCCACGAAGTGCATGTTTGACTGCCAGTGTTCAAAGCGTGTGAGGCCACTGGGCATCCAGCAAAGGACTGGGAAGGGATTCAGGGAAGTGTGTGGGTGGGACTGGGAGGAGGGAGTCACCTCCCGTCTGATCTGCCTTAACTCTTTCTCTCTGGCTTTTCGTCAGTTTGGTTCAGCTGCCAACAGAGAGCGCCCTGGCTGGGTCTTCTGGCCCCTTTGTTCCCCTCTGAGGACGACTCTCTGGCCTCCCACACCTCACTCTGTCTCTGACTCTGGCCTCCTCTGGTCACCTACTGTTTTTATTCAGCCCAAAGTCCCCCTGGCATGCTGGAACGGAGCGGCCCATTATCACTCACTCACTCTCCACATCCTGCGATGGATCCAGATCAGCTGCTTGCTCCCAGATCCCTCCACCAGACACCACATCTTTCTCCCCGTTTTCTGCAGGGACCAGCATCCTTCCTTGCACACAGGATGCTTGTCCTGCCTCCTTGGTTGAAAACCAGTTATCAGAAAATAACCAATTAAAATATTACCGCTTTGTGGCCTCTTTGTTTATCTTCTCTCCACTGCTTCCAAATTGTTTTTCATTATATTTCCGCAGAGTACAGAAAAGTGCTTACTTGATGGAATGTGTAAACCCACACAGAATGTAAACCCACACAGAATTTTCTAGAAAGATGGTAGAATCAAGAAGGTGAGAGGAGGTGGCCTGCTCTGGTGAGAAGGAGAGTGTGGGGTGCTGAGGAGCAGCCAAGAATGTCTTTGGGAGTCATCGCCCCGTCAGGTCTATGCCAGGATACCAGGCGTTTGTTTGGTCCTTGGAAGGCAGCAGCAGGGCAGGGATCTTCTAGTGGAAGGTGGCTGTGTGGGTGGTGCCCTGTACATATAAGAGGCTATTTGCCTGAACAAAAAGAGGGAATTAAGAAAAAGGCCTTTTATTTAAATTTGGGTGGAGTAAGTATGAAAGGAGCCAACAGGGGAGTCTGTAATTTAGAGAGGGCATGTGGTGAGGAGGAACTGGTGACCTTGTGGTGCCATTTGGACCTGCACAACTCAGGCCTTGGTGGGGAGCCCTGGGACAGGGAGGTTCGCAAGGCCAGGATCCAGCAGCGTCCCCAGGTTCTCAGATGCTGAGGCTGGTATCCCAGGCCAACAGAGTTTCTCAGAATGTGGCGTCAGAGGCATTGGAGGCACCATTTCTTTCTTTTGGGAATTACCTTTTGAGAATTACCTTTGTTGAGGAACTCAACAAAGTTGAATTTGAAAGGCAAACATGCAATTCTGGGTTATCCAAGCACCTAAGTCTTGACTGGAAACAACAACCACTCTACGTTCTCAATCTGCTTAATTTGATTTGATCAGAAATGTATATGTACAAAAACGTCCTTCGTAAGCTGAGAATCCTGCGGAGAAATTTTAGCCCAGAGTGCACTTAGCCTGAGAGAATTATCAGCGCTGGGGGAAAAGAAAACTGTGTGTGATAAAATGTCCCAATTATGGCGACAGTGTCAGTTATTCCCTCGGAATGTATGTCTTTATCCCATCATCTTGTCTGGCTAATGAATATGACCAAGGCCATCCTCTCCCATTATTGCTCAATAATGGGCAATGGAGATGGCATATCTTCGCCTTTATTTTTGCTGGCACATCCAGGCACTGAAGCACATTAAAGTAATAAAATTAGGCAGCAAGGCATCCCAGTCACTCCCACCATGTTCCCGTAACCCCCTCATTTACAACAGACTGAGACAGAAAGGAATTTTTTAGAGCAATTTGCGATGAGGCAACACTAGATATGTAAATTCTGTTTCATTGGCAGTCACCACTGCTGGCTAATTCTAAAATGCCTAACAGCCTTCGGTTCACTAGCCATGTTGGGTGGGGAAAATTCAGTTTTAAGGCCCCAAAGGGGGAAATGCGTAATTGCAACTTTCTTCTATGTCTTAAGCTGTGGCCGAACAGATATTGTCCCATCCTCTTTCTGGCCAGATGTTCCGTCCCAGTGGCAGATCTGAGAAGGGGCCTGTTAAGAAGTTCAACTTTTTACTGAGTTGGATGACGAAGGCGATTTTTATTTTTTGAAAAATTTATTGCTCCTACTAGCTTTATTCCCCCTAAAGAAGTAGCTGCCAGGGTTCATGAAGTAGCAAGAATAACAATTTCAAGGGAAATCACTGACTTGAGTTTGAGACCAGAGACCGAGCAGGCGGAGAGCCCCGTGCAATATAATCATCCTGCAGATGCCACGGTGAAAAGAGGCCACTGCAAGACGGGCCCATTCCGAGGCAGAGCTTTGTCGAGGGGCACTTGAACAAGATGCCCTTTACTGGAACGGGACACACGCCCTCAGGAGAGATTCACCACGTGAGTTATAAGAGGATTCCAAAGGTTAGGGAGACGGGAGAAAAAACTCACACAGTTGCCCTACTTTGCAGAACTTATTTCAGACTTTGCTGTGCTTCGTGTAACTACTATAAAAATAAGAGGTTTACAAGCTACAGAGCAAGTTGGGACTGGCCAAAACATGTGTCCTTGTGCTTTCGTCTCCCTGCTCCGCCTTTGCTTGGCTTGACTGTGCTCAAACCTGCACTAGTTAAGAAAGTTCCACGATTTAAGAGGGTTCCCAGGTCATCAGCCACTGGGAGTTTTCTCTAATTCAGCTCTGCACTTCCCCTTGCTCCAGAACAGGGAGTGAGGAGGACATGGGGGTGGCCTTCAACATGGTCATAGGGTGGTGGGACCCCAAGGTGGGGAACAGCCTCAGGTGGACGAGCGGGTGCTTTTCAGGGCCCATCTGCAGGGAGTCGTTGTGACCACTTGGATGTATGTGTCGTAACTGTCCACCTTCCAACCTTCAGGCTCCCAGCAACTTCAAGGCCCCTGGGGAGATTCTCAGACCCTCCCCTCTAATAGGCAGAGAGGAAATGAATGCTGGCTTGGGGAGGGGAGAGTTGGAGGGGATATGACGCACAGGCCCAGAGCTTAGGGACTCTGAATTCAGTAATCTGGGTCTATTGGTGCCCCTTCATATGCAGTAAGGTCGTCTATTAACTGTGTTTATGGAGCTGTATTTATCACCTGGCAAGGCCTGAAAGTCTTCTTATCAATGGATCATCTAATTGGGGGTTCACATCATTTTGTCTTACACATGGACAATACTGCTGGTAGCACCAGCCTTATCTCTTGCCCAAGATTGGACTAAGGTTGAACTCACAGCATGGTTTCTGACCACCAGCATTATGTCACTTTGGAGGAACGTGTTAAAAATTCACATTCCTGGGCCCCATGCAGCAGGATCCACTGAATCAAACTCTGTATATCTTTTAAATTAGCATTTTAGCATTCTTTTCTTTTGTATTTAGGTAAAACTTACTGCGTTAAGCTGTTTGCGCATTGCTGTAAAGATACCTGAGACTGGGTAATTTATGAAGAAAAGAGGTTCAACTGGCTCAAATTCTGCAGGCTTTTTAGGAAGCCTGGTGCTGGCATCTGCTTAGCTTCTGGGGGCAGCCTCACAAAGCTCACAGTCCTGGAGGAAGGCAAAGCGGGAGGAGACACGTCACATGGCCAGAGCAGGAGCAAAAGGGAGGGGGAAGTGCCACACGCTTTTAAACAGCTCAGTCTGGCAAGAACTCACACACTATCAAAACGGCAACAGCAAGGGGATGGTGCTAAGCTGTTCATGAGAAATCCATACCCCTGACTCAGTCACCTCCTGCCAGGCCCTACCTCCAATACTGGGGATTACAATTCAACATGAGATTGCGGCTGGCACAAATATACAAACCATATCACTTATATTCAGTAAAGCACCCAAATCTTAGGACTTTTATCAATCAAATACACCCACGTAGCCACCATGCAGATCAAGACGTAGAACAACATTGCCACCACCCACAAGGCTTTTTCCTTCTGTCTTTCCGAGACAATAGTATCTTCCAGGGACATCTGCTGTTCTGACTTCCACCATCGTAGACAAGTTTGACCTTTACCTAGCCTGAATCATGCAGGACGCTTTTGAGTCTGGTGTCTTTCTCTCAACATTGTGTGTGTGAGATGCACTGTTGCTTGTATAATAGCTAATTCTTTACCATTGTGCTGTAGTATCTCAAGGCATGGATATACTAAACTGATACACATATTCTACTCTTGATAGCATCTGGGTTGTTTCCAGGTTTTAGTATTATACCAAAGCTGCTAAGAATATTTGATCCTTGGAGAGGATGGAGAGATAGAGGGAGGGAAAGGGCGTGTCTTTCTTTTTCACCTTTGGTGATGAAGGGAGTTCCTACTGCTGCTCCTCAGCTCAGAGGCCCAGTGTGGCAGGAAGTGGTGAGGTGGTGGGGAAGAAGAAAGAAAATACTCAGTGCAGTGCATACGTGTACATGTGCATGTGTGTGTGTGTGTATGTGCGCACATTGTGTGCGTGCGTGTGCGTGCATGTGTGTGCGTGCATGTGTGTGCATGTGTGTGTGTGTGGGCGTGTGCGCATGTGTGTGCACGTGTGTGTGCGTGCATGTGCGTCCATGCGTGTGCATATGTGTGCGTGCATGTGCATGTGTGTACGTGTGTGTGCATCCTTGTGTGTGCACACGTGTGTGCATGTGTGCATGCGTGTGTGCGTGCGTGTGTGTGGGTTGTGTATGTGCATGTGTGTGTGTGGTGTCCTCTCCCCCATCCCCTACATCCACCGCCAACTCCACTTTGAGGCTGGTAAATGGCCTCAGGAGGATATTCACAGTGTCATGATCATTCACATCAACCTGCAATGATTTTGCATGTGCACGTTGTGGTGTCGGTATGTATAATTGTGAGACTGGCTCAGATGGAAATCTCCTTCTCCACTTGTAGGCTGGTTATGATGGTGAGAGTATCGGAAATTGCCCATTTTCTCAGCGTCTCTTCATGATTCTCTGGCTGAAAGGTGTTATATTTAACGTGACCACAGTGGACCTGAAAAGGTAAGACAAGGCATCTGCCTTACTGAAATAACTGTACCTAGTTCCCTACACACACACACACACACACACACACACACACACACACACACACACACACTTTCTCTCTCTCTCTCTCTGAGACCTAAGGCCCACGGTGCTGCATGGGCACGTCCATTCTCAGTTGGAGTCTGAACTGAAGCCCACATTTGGGCCAAGCAGAGCCATGACAGGGTCGGCTGGGCTGGAGTCAGGAAGGAGTAGGAGTTGGGGTTGCCGTGAAGAACTTATTCCCCCAGTTGCTGGTCAGCTGTGACTCTTCCAAGCCTGTCTGAGCTGGTGACAGTGGGGAGAGTTAACTTTTTCACCTCCGTTTGTTGATGTGCCCCTTTGTGCTCCGTATTCACAAAGGGGCGCATCAACAAGCCCATCATTTGTTAATGAATGCCTTTACTTTCATTGCCAGCAAGAAATTTTTGTAAACCCACCCTCTACTTTGCAGTCCTCAAGAGCTGCTTCTCTTAAACTGGGGAGGACACGGCTAAGCCTGGAAAGGAGTCCAGATTCTCCCGGTGGCCCATAAACACTGCTGTTTCCTCCCACCTAGGAAACCCGCAGACCTGCAGAACCTGGCTCCCGGAACAAACCCTCCTTTTATGACTTTTGATGGTGAAGTCAAGACGGATGTGAATAAGATCGAGGAGTTCTTAGAGGAGAAATTAGCTCCCCCGAGGTAGGCCTCAGAAAACTGGTGTTCGTAACTTGATTGTCACTTTCCCCCACTAGTAGTCAATTCTACAGCTCTGGGCAGTGTGTGTATGTGGTTTTCTGCAGCCCACGGAGCTCACTTCCTTCATCATACCCCTGGTGTAACCAGATTACAGTTCGGGGGCCTGGGCTTCATTGTGCTGCACCTGCAGCTTGGCAGTCAGGGTTTGATGGCAGGAAGTGGGAGAACATGGGTCCAGGGAGGGTGGTTGGCTGTATCCTAGACACCCTGCTGGAAGCTATGGAGTATGTGTTAGGAAGAAGTATCGTGGATTGTTGGACCTCAGGGGAACTATTTCTAGTCCATCCCCTTCATTTTACTAGGGAGGGACCTGAGACCAGCAAGGTCAGGTGGGTTCTTGTGTCCCAGGACTGGCCACTGCCAGGAATCAACAACAACCATAATCCAAACCTCTGGGTCCAGTGCCATTCTCCTAGATGGTGTGACTTCCCAACTTTCGAGAGGAAAAGGGTCAGGAAAACGTTGAAGGAAAGCTTTTCATTTTCATACCCAGAGAAAGCTGTTTTTCTGCATTGTATAGTATTATCTCAACTAGAACATCGCTTGTCTGTGATCCTCCAATCTTGAACTTTTCAAGGTATCCCAAGCTGGGGACCCAGCACCCCGAGTCTAATTCGGCAGGAAACGACGTGTTCGCCAAATTCTCAGCGTTTATAAAAAACACAAAGAAGGACGCAAACGAGAGTGAGTACCTCCCATCCTCCTGTTTTCTGTTGCAACACGGACTCGAGCCTTAGCACGGCGGCTCGTACGCTCCTGGGGCATTCTCATCTATGTCCCAGTGGGTAGAGAAGTGAGTCTGGAGATACAGAAAAAGCTCCTCCAACTTTGAATCTGCACGTGGGCTTCAAGAGATGGAATGCTGCTTTTGAGGCTGGGAACCCAGAAAACAACATTTTTAGGGAAAATAGTCACCACCCAGGTGTTCCGGCCACACCATGGGAATCGTGTTCAATGATGTTTCTGCCAGACCACGCCTCCCCACAGGCTTTCCATAAATAGTTTTGAATAAATAAATGACTTCTAGAAGTAGCAATATTGTGTAGACAGCAGCAGTGTGATTTTCCAGGGAGGAGTGAGCCCTTTATTCAGATATTCTACATCCACCTCCTGCCTTCCCAGCACCCATTGCTGATTGGCCACGTCTCAGCGAGGTAGGGAAGCAAACTCCATCATAGCTGGTGAAAAGTGACACACACTTGCAAGACCTCTGTTTGTGATTTCTTGCCTTCCTGTTTTAGTTTATGAAAAGAACCTGCTGAAGGCCCTGAGGAAACTGGATAATTACTTAAATAGCCCTCTGCCTGATGAAATAGATGCCTACAGCACGGAGGATGCCACTGTTTCTGGAAGGAAGTTTCTGGATGGGGACGAGCTGACGCTGGCTGACTGCAACCTCTTACCCAAGCTCCATATTATTAAGGTGCGTCTTCTCTCCTGACATGTGTGCCGAGTACACGAACTGGGCTTTGTTTTATTTTGTTTTTATTTGTGTTTGGGCCAGACATTTAAACGGTTTGAAATGTGGACACTTGGATTAAAAACACTAGTTCTGTTCGGGACAGCCGAGCCCCAGCTTTCATACACACAGAAGATGGGCTTCGGGTGTTCTCGGGAAGTGCCTGGGAACGTGGCCCCACCTTCTGCTTCTCTCTCAGCCTGACTCACGCAGCCTAAAGAGAGGTTATGTGAAAGCAGCCTGAGGAATTTCATAGATTATACCTGGCATTAGCAATTGAGAATTACAGATGAGGCGTGTGGAATCTGGGGCTGTTAAAATGTGAACTCGGTCAGCTGTTGGTGACTGTAGGGCTCTACATGGCCCTTTCTAGGCATGACAGGAGTGTCCTGTTAGCTCTTAACAGTGACCCTTAGCCAGGTGCAGTGGCCTGTAATCCCAATGATTTGGGAGGCTGAGGTAGGAGGATCGCTAGAGGCCAGGAGTTCAAGACCAGCCTGGGCAACATAGCGAGACCCCATCTATACAAAAAATAATTTTAAAAAAATTAGCCGGGCATGGTGGCGTGTACCTATAGTCCCAGCTACATGGGAGGCTGAGGCTGGAGGATCACTTGAGCCCAGGAACTTGAGGCTGCAGCAAGTTAAGGAGGTGGCATTGCACTCTGGCCTGGGCAACAGAGTGAGACTCCATCTCTAAAAACAGTTAGGTTATTAATTACTTACTTATTTTTAAAAAATGGACCCTCAACATCCAGGGAGCAGCAGGCAGCTTTTGACTGAGTCTCTGCCATATTTGGTGCCCTGCCTTCACATATAGTAGCTGAACATGATTTAAGAGCCATGAATCATGTATTACTAGGGCTTAAAGACCTCCCAGACCAGTGGTTCTCCAACGTTAGTAGGCATACAAACTGTCTGGGGAGCTTTTTAGAAATGTGAGTCCCCAGACCAGGCGTGGAAGCTCACGCCTGTAATCCCAGCACTTTGGGAGGCCAAGGTGGGCAGATCACGAGGTCAGGAGATCGAGACCATCCTGGCTAACACGGTGAAACCCCGTCTCTACTAAAAATACAAAAAATTAGCCGGGTGTGGTGATGGGTGCCTGTACTCCCAGCTACCTGGGGGGCTGAGGCAGGAGAATTGCTGGAACCTGGGAGACAGACGTTGTGGTGAGCTGAGATCGCGCCACTGAGCTCCAGCCTGGGCGACAGAGCAAGACTCCATCTCAAAACACACACACACACACACACACACACACACACACACACACACACACACGAAATGTAATTCCCCGATCCACTGCTTCTGAGAGTGATCCCTGGAGCTCCAAGCAGATATCCCCACACTCGGACTCCCTAGCTGTTGGTGTTTCTCAGCAAAGCAGCCTTCCCAGCCGCTCTATCACTTACAGAAGTCAAATGTGATTGTTATGATGAGATTGCTATGTCCTTGGCCCTTAGCAGCTCCAGATACCTTAGGAAGAAGCCCATGCCTGGCTCTGGGGCATTTTAATGATTAAAATCCTGCCAGGGCCGGAGCCAGGTGGTTGGTATAAGGGTAGGGGAGATGGAAGAAACACTGGGAAAAATAAGTCATGGACTGAGTGTTCTAATAACCCATTTAGTTAGCATTTAGAAATTATAAGTTAGCGGCCAGGCGCAGTGGCTCATGCCTGTAATCCCAGCACTTTAGGAGGCCAAGATGGGCAGATCACTTGAGGCCAGGAGTTTGAGACCAGTCTGGCCAACATGACGAAACCTCATCTCTACAAAACATTAAAAAATTAGCCAGGTGTGGTGGTGTGCACCTGTAGTCCCATGCATTCTGGAGGCTGAGGCACGAGAATCACTTGAACCCAGGAGGCAGAGGTTGCAGTGAGCACTCACTCCAGTCTGGGCAACAGAGCAAGATTGTGTCAAAAAATATATAAACAGATAAATAAGTTACAGGTTAACTTCATACAGTCTATGGTGCTGAGGCTCCTGTGGGCACCCGGCCACCCCTGGTGACTCTGCTCATTCTTTTGCCTTTGTCTTCCTGCATTTCTTCTTTCTATCCTCTTCTCTCAGTCCTGGCCCTGTTGCTCCCTTTTTCTCCCTTCCTTTTTGTGCTTGAGGTGACTGACTTGAAATACAGGCCTTCAGGAGGTTGCCGATCCCTTGGGCAGATGTCTTTTCAATAGCTTTGCCAGTCCAAGGACATCCAAAATTTAATGAAAGCATCTCCACCCCTCAAAACCTGCTAAATTTGGGAGCTGCCTTCAACAGGATATTTATGTAGTTGTGTTTTGACTGAGTCCCTTTTGGTCAATGCTTTTTAGTCCCTACTGTGGCCAGCATAGCATTGCAGAAATACATGAACGTTGAGAAAGAGGGGGAGAAATATCCCAGCCATCGAGCATTCGTGGCCCCTTGTGTAGCTCCCATGAGAAAAGAGGATTTTAAATTTCAGTAGAAAGGGTAAGCTTTACAGTGAGATCGCAGTTCACGCCTCCACTATAAGACCCAGCAGCAACATCTACAAAGCCATTTAGCACTCAACACCCAATAGCTTAATGATCTTCCAGGATGGAGTACTTCTGCAAGGAAATGAGAATCAATCTAAGGGAATTATGGTAAAAGACGAGAGTGTGAAGGGATTTGTAATTTATTCCCCTGCCAGAAACCCAGCAGAAACAATATAAAAATAGGGTATTAGCATCATCTTTTATAAAACTACAAAGGGATGACAGATCACCGACTTAAAGAGTGGGAAGCTTCTTTCAGTGGGAGGAGCCACAGAACTATTACATGTTTCTCCATATCATTAGCAAAGTTCAGATTTCTCAAAAGGTAAAGGACACAGTCCTGAAATCCCCAACTCAAACTTCTTTGCTTGAGGACTAGAGTATGAGGCGGGCCAGGAGGGAGGCAGGGACCTTCCCGGTAGAGAACATTGTTGAGCCGAGAGCTCTAGGGAGGCAGAATTGAAGGAGGAACCATACAGAGGCACCATCTTTCTAGGCTGTGACCCAGCCCCCAATCCAGAGGAACAGTCTGGAGGGGAAGTAAAGTGGGAGGAAAGGAGGGAAGTGTCGTTTTGCATTGTAACTGCTGACCAGAGAAAATAAATTAAGTCAAGAGAGAGATTACGAATTGCCCAAGCTTCGTTTTTAGCCACAGTGGCCTTCTGCCTAATCTGTGAGCCTCAGAGTGGAGGATGCCCTAACCCTAACCCTAACCCTAACCCTAACCGTAACCCTAACCCCAACTCTAATGTGTCTCTCTGGGGCAGAGCAGTGGTTGGTGAGAAGGTGCTTGGGAGCAAATATTCCAACTGGCTGTCCACCTGCCCTGTCTCACTCCCTTTTCCCTCCCCACTGCTTTTAAACAAATGATAGGTCCAATAGATCTGCCTCATTCAAAGATGGCCAATACCAGAGAGAATGCCAGTGAGACCTTGGTGTAGACAGAGTTGATTGAAAAGGAGGGGGTTGGAGGGAGGAATGATAAAGACAAGAAACAAAAACAGAAAAAAGGCAGATGGGAAATACATATATGATCAAGAACTGCTCCTCCAGCACATCAAAGAACATTTCATACAGAAACTTTTCTACAGCCTCAAAGAAATGAAAGAGAATATGGGCTTTTTGAGAAAGAACTCGAAGACAAGACACAGATGTTGAAAAATACACTATCACAAAGGGGATGGCAATCAGGCTGGCAGAGCTCAAGAAGAAAAGTAAAGACAAATAAAAGAACTGCAGAAATAAAAGTCCCGTTAGAAGTAGTAAGACACAGACAAAGACATTGCTGAAATTGATTTCCTCTGACATTCGCACACATCTTGTAGAGCTGGTTATGGTATGTGGTATGTGTTTGTAGCCTTGCTGTCAGTGATTTGGAAGACAAGCCTGAGAAAATCATCTAAAATCAAATGGGGAAGAACAAAAAAGGTGATTAGAGAGATTCCAGGTATACATAACCAGGAACAAGAGAACAGAAAAGGAAAAGGGAAAAAAAAAAAGGGAGTGTTCAAGGGGGAAATGACTTTGCTCTAAAGGATGACCTGAATCTTTAGTTTAAATGACATGCCATGTTAAACATAGCCCCAGAAAGAGTAACACACTGAGACATACTTGATACATTACTGAGCTTTGAGAATTAAAAATAACCCTTTTTGGCACCTAAACAACAATAATACTGTAATAACAATAACAGTAATGATAATAAAAAGAATGAAATCGAGTAAAGCCACCAAAATAGGGAAGAAATTCAGACTGGCCCCAGATGTCTTCATGAACCCATTACAAGTCAGAAAATTGTGGTTTAACATCTACAGAGAATTAAGGAAAAGGATGTGTGAGGTAAGAATTTTATATCTAGGCAATTACCGTTTTTACCTAGACCTCTGGTCTCTTTTTTAAAAAGCATAAAATTGCTCTATGATGAAATAATAAAATCATAATCAAAGTAAGAATCCAGAAACAGAGAAGGTATGTGAAGTGAAAGAACAGGCACTAAACAGAGAACCCCTTTAAATCTGAAACTAGTTCTAAGACCAAACAGCAGTGGGAATTATAGGGACAGAATAGAGTCAGAATATAATAAACTATGTTGTTACCACCATTGGAAGGAGGATAAGGGAGAAGAAATGGAAAGAATCATAGATACATAAATTCCCTCATCTGTCATCACTACGAGTTAACAGGCAGCATCTAAAATGAAGGCCGGGTGCAGTGGCTCACACCTGTAATCCCAGCACTTTAGGAGGCTGAGGTGGATGGATCACTTGAGGCCAGGAGTTCAAGACCAGCCTGGACAAAGTAGTGAAACCCCGTCTCTACTAAAAAGACAAAAATTAGCTGGGTATGGTGGTGCATGCCTGCAATCCCAGCTACTCGGGAGGCTGAGGCAGGAGAATCGCTTGAATCTGGGAGGCGGAGGTTGCATTGAGCTGAGATCCTCCACTGTACTCCAGCCTGGGTGACAGAGTGAGACTGTCTCAAAAAAACAGAAAATAAAACAAACTTGATAAATCAAGAAATACAGAATTCCTATATATTTAAAGTTATATAGGAAACCACTGGAGAGTTAACATGACCATAAACCTTTTAAATGACCAGAAAGGGGGACACACACATGCATATAGCAGACAGACAGAAAACCAAGTTCAGTGACACATTCAGAGGCATGGCCTTAAACGACGTACACAGGAAAGTTAAAACAAAAATATGGGCAAAGAAAAACCAGGTACATACAAACAAAAGAAAAGCGGACTTCTTAACATGAGTATCAAGAAGTTGGCATTCAAGGAAGAGGTGTCAAACAATTTAGGAGGCTCTTTGAAAATTATATGGTCCTTCTTTGCTGTCACATTGCATCAATGATTGCTGTCCTCCGAAGTCTGCGCAGTAAGTCCCGAAGATCTTCTCGTTAATCCCACACCTGCATCACGCAGACATCCGGGGAACCAGTGGGATGGGAGGCAGCGAAGCCGAACTGGTCTTTGTGGCTCTGGGTGTCTACTTCAAGCTGAATCGTGCCGTCCTCCCAATTCCTGTGTTGATATCCTAACCCTCAGTAGCTCAGAATGTGACCTTATTTAAAAACAGGGTCTTTGCAGATGTAATTAGTTAAAATAAAGTCATACTGAAGTGAGATGGACCTAATCCAGGATGGCCAGTGTCCCTGCAAACCGGGGAAATTTGGAAACACAGACAAAGGGAGAAGGCCGTGTGAAGATGGAGTTATGCTTGCACAGCCAAGGCACTGCCAGAAGTGGAAGGAGATTCTTCCCTAACGCCTTCAGAGGATGCGTGGCCCTGCTGATACCCTGATCTTGGACTTCTGGCTCCCAGAACTAGGAGTCAGGAAACTTCTGTTGTTCTAAGCCTCCCAGCATGTGTTACTTTATCATGGCAACCCTAGCAAACTGGCACAGTCCCCAGTGTCCTGCACGTCTTTCTGACTAATTCCCCAGCTGTACCCCTCTTGCTAGAGGAAGCGTCTCACGCCGCTGTGTTTCTCGCGATGCTGTTTCTCGACTGTTTTTTCCTTACACCCACCGTCCCCATGAGGGTATGGATTTGCAACTGCTTTGTTCATGAATCTATCCTCCGCGCAGGTGGGCCCCGCAATCAGACGATGCTCTTAGTGACAGCATGATGGCATTCAGGAGGAATAAAATGCACAGATGTTTGGGACTGCAGGTGAGGTTCAGCAAGTAGGAAGAAGAGAGGGCACCATTTAAATGGCAGATCCGACATGCATCTTTATTCACAAAGCACCTAATAACACAGCAGCACAACATATGGAAAGAATAACAGGCAACACAAGGAGAAATCCACCAGAGTCCAGATCATACTCATGCCAGCGGATCCCAAGGCCCAGCTGTGACAAACTGGTGGGGACTATGTGCAGCCACTGTAGTGAGTCCAGGACCTTTAGAGCCCTCCCCACACCCAAGATGGCCCTATGCAAGTCAAAAGACCGTGGTGGGTAGCCCGGATGACTATAGGATGACATGGGGAGCTGGGAAAGAATGTATTACATGCCTCAAAAGAATGGACTGTCTGACTTGGGAGCCTACCTTAGTAAGTTTCCCCTTTACTGATGATTTTCTCTTCATTTTCAGATTGTGGCCAAGAAGTACAGAGATTTTGAATTTCCTTCTGAAATGACTGGCATCTGGAGATACTTGAATAATGCTTATGCTAGAGATGAGTTCACAAATACATGTCCAGCTGATCAAGAGATTGAACACGCATATTCAGATGTTGCAAAAAGAATGAAATGAAGCTAGGCTGTTTTCTGTCCTATTTTTCAGTTGAGTGAGTGAGGATACGAAAAGAGTGTGTTCTATGCATTTCCCCCAAATAAGTCCTTCACAAAATGACACCTGTAGTGGGATTCACTCAACCCCAAATGATACACGGCCTTGTAATTTGTCAACTCACTCGTGTATCTGAATATACCAGTATCTGTTGCTAGACACACCAATTGTTCAGTTTATGTTAATTTATATCTGTGACATTCACTGACATTGGAATCTATGATATTTAGGGCACGTGTTTTTCATTTTAAATTTGAAAACAAATTAGGTTTGGGTTCAATTCCTTCAATTTTTTAAAAAACTGGTCTGTCTCTGAGAGTTTTTAAAATCATTGAGAGCTTGTTTTTCTTCTCTAAAACATTAGCTACATTTTCTTCAAAATAAAAATACTGCTTTGTAATTACAAACTGAGACACACCTGTCTTGATATTTTAAAGCAATGTCAGAGAGTGTAAAGAAGGACATTTTAAAAATCACCTACAATTTTACTCCACTTAATTACTGAAAACTTGCTGGAGAACATCTTCCAAATCTTCAGTATCTTTCTGTCTCTCTCTCTCTGACACACACACACACACACACACAAAATTTCATTCATATATGGTATTGCATTATTTTATTTTAAAGCACTGGTGAGGGGACCTCTTAGTAATACCTGGATGATCGTACACAGAGGACTTACACCATACAAAAAGATTGGGCACTGCAGTACCAGAGAAGATGCTTGAAGTTAGATTTTAAGGAGTGGGGAATTGTGGAGCCCACAGATGCGCACGCAAGGACCAGCAGGAACTGGAAGCCCTGGGTCACCCCCACTCTGCCTCATTTCTGCTTCCAGGATGCCACTGCCTCTGCTTCCAGGAAAGGCAAGGAGGAGGGTGCTTATCGGTGCCTCTGGTTCCAGCTTCCTGTCCTTGCTCCCTCCCCTCTCTTGGAGACTGTGCCTTCAGCAGGACTCTTAATATCTGCTGCAACTTGGAGAACCCCCCTGCCCTGAAACGTGAACCAAGCACACCTTGGTTCCTTCTTCTGGCGGCTCTCTATGAGACCCAAGGCTGCAGTCCCGCAGTGCTGGTGATATCGTGTGGGGCTAGCATGGTCGCTGATGTTTTTCTGCCCTTCATTGTCTCATCTAGACATCAAGCAGGGAAAATCCAGGGAGATTAAATTCATGGTGACAAGTCCTGGGCAGTTCTGGTAAATGTTCCGGTTAGGGAGGAAGTAGAAACTATTGACTCAAAAGAGTTTCTGGCTGATTTGTGGCTTTGCCTCCACCATCCCTAACCAACCTCTCATCACAGCTTTGTGTGTGGGCCGAGTGCCGGCCTTAACCCCAGGCGTGGAAGAGAAAATGTGAGGTTGTTTAGATACTCATCAGGACCTCACAGGAGCTGAGCCTTATCGGCCAGAATGTGTTCCTCGGACATTCGCACACATCTTACAGAAAACCCTCCTTGTAGAGTTGGTTGTGGTATGTGTTTGATGCTATAAAGCTCATTTTTAATGTGCACACCTGCTCTAGGGGCAATTTATTTGAAAGAGAGTAAGATGCATTAACAGAAACTATCCTGGGATTAAGTGAAAAATGTCTAGCAAAAGAAACAAAGTCTTTAATAGAGTGGTGTCTTTCTCTCCTTGCTTATGACTGCTGCAGTTTTACCCCAGCAGTCGGCCATCTTTGTCAACCATACGTTTTTTGGAGGTTGTGTCTAGCATGTGTCACCCTTGTCTCCGTTGTTTCACATCTGGTTAAGGGGCAGATTTTAAAATGTAGTTTTGTAATGTTACATTTAAGCATGATGAATTATTAGACTACCAGATGTTACTAGTGCTAACTTTATATTCTTAGACATTAAAATGATTGACATAAACTCTTTGTGCCTTGAAAATGAAACAAATTATAAAAATGTTTAAATGGAACCAATTTCTTTAATTTTTTTTTTTTTTTTGCATTCCCCATTCCCCATTTAGGTTTTAAGAAATAAAATGAATGGTATGGGCTTCTTTTAAAACGGTGAGGACAGGCCCGGCATAGTGGCTCATGTCTGTAATCCCAGCACTTTGGGAGGCTGAGACAGGCAGATCACCTGAGGTCAGGACTTCAAGACCAGCCTGGCCAACATGGTGAAATCCCATCTCTACTAAAAATGCAAAAATTAGTCGGGCATGGTGGTGGACGCCTGTAGTCCTAGCTACTAGGGAGGCTGAGGTGGGAGGATCACTCTAGCCTGGGAGGTGGAGGTTGCAGTGAGCTGAGATCATGTCACTGTACTCTAGCTTGGGCAACAGAGCGAGACCCTGTCTAAAAATAAAATAAAATAAAATAAAATAGTGAGAGCAACTTTGAACCTGAGATTATGGGCATTTGAATTAGAGATAATCCATATTTCAGTTGTGAATCACAGAGGCATTTTAAAGGAGCCTTAAAGAGGCCTGCAAAGACACCCGTGAACAGTCCTTGTCCAGGTGACTGGCATAGACACCCTGCAGGGTGTTCCACTTTTACATGGAGTTGTAGGAAAGGGACTGGTTTTGGGTGGTCTTCCCCAGCCCCGCCCCAACTCTGCCTTCAGCTCCGCCCCCAGCCCACACCTCTTGATTCCCCTAAAACCCTACATGTGTATAAGAAGGTAAGAAATATTCCAGGGCTGTTCTCCTGGACCAAAATCTTCATTACAGTGTGTTTTAAACAATAAAATACATTTATTCTTCAAGACATACCATACAAAATGTAAACATGGACAAATAGTGTATAAATTATTCTTTTCAGGCTGTGTGGGAGTTTTTCTGGATGGAGAGGATTCCATTCTCAATTCTAGTTGCCCAAGAGGCCTGAAAATTAGTTTATAAAAACCCAAACTTTACCTTTTTTTTTTTTTTAGTTGAGACAGAGTCTTGCTTTGTCGCCCAGGCTGGAGTGCAGTGGCTTGATCTTGGCTCACTGCAACCTCCGCCTCCCAGGTTCAAGCGATTTTCCTGCCTCAGCCTCCCAAGTAGCTGGGATTACAGGGGTGCACCACCACACTGGGCTAATGTTTTTGTTTTTAGTAGAGACGGGGTTTCTCTGTATTGCCAAGGCTGGTCTCAAACTCCTGAGCTCAGGCAATCCACTTGCCTTGCCTCCCAAAGTGCTGGGATTACAGGTGTGAGCCACCATGCCTGGCCTCCAAACTTTCCTTATAAACACAGAATGTCCTAAGGCAGGCTGGAAGGGAACATGAGAGCATCACAAGGTTCTACTTTGTGGATACTGCAGCATACGGAAATGCAATGACAGAATCTGCCCAGAAGAGGACTTTCAGAGACCAGAGGTCTTAATCATTTCCATTCTACAAGTCTACCTCTAGGAATTGAATATATGTTCAAGCCATTCACCCCCAAGATGGGCGGACAGACAGACACACACACACAGTAGACACACATACGTGTGTACACCAATTTGTGACACCATTGTCACACACTCTCACATACTCACAAGCACACTCCCACAAACAGACATTCATGCACACCCTCCACCCCCACCCCGCATGCAGGATGAGCTCCGTCCCCTCTCACCCTCCCTCAGTGGTAAGCAATAACTCACTCTTAGCACAACCCACCCAGCCCTCAAGTTCCCCCTTCCAGTGGTTCATAATTAGGCTTTGGAAGAATTTTAGATGAAGGGCTTTTTAAAAAAAATTTTTAATTTTTTTTGAGACAGGGTCTCACTCTGTCACCCAGGCTAGAGTGCAGTGACATGATTTTGGCTCACTGTGTCTCTGCATCCGGTCCCCAGCACCTCCCACCGCAGGCTCAAGCCATCCTCCCACCTCAGACTCCCAAGTAACTGGGACCACAGACACACACCACCATGCCTAGCTAATTTTTTTTTTTTTTTTTTTTTTTGCATTTTTGGTAGAGACAGGGTCTCACCATGTTGCCCAGGCTGGTCTGAAACTCCTGAGCTCAAGCAATCCATGCACCATGGCCTCCCAAAGTGCTGGGATTACAGGCATGAGCCACCATGTCCAGCAAGCTTTTAAAAAATTTTTTTACAAGAAAATCTCAACCCTTCTTTTATTTACAGTTAAGAGAACCAAGATGTCCTTCATTCTAAGCAGACATAATTCACAAAACCCTACATACATGAAATTGATGCACTGGGGGATGCTATTCCCATGACAAAATGACTTCTCTTTCCACATGTGGGTGTAAGTCTACATTATTCTGTGGCCAGTTTCCCTTCAGACCTTGGTATTTTGGTTTAATAAGTTACATGCATTTTAGGGCATGGCCACTTTGTAAGGGATGTGTGGCCCCTGGTCACAGAGGGACTGACTACACTATTCCCCAGGGCCTTTGCAGGTCTGGGGCATCAGGAAGCCCTTTCTGCTTCTGTGATCTCAGGGACCCAGCAGGGGTGGCACCTGCTATTGCAGCTGGTGGATTGACAAGGTCATTGTTCCCATTGCCGAGGGTTCTGGTGGAGTCCTCTACAAGCCTTGCCTTGAAGGAGGCTAGTTAGGCAGGGAGAGTCAAAAGCTGCCTGGCGAAGTGGCGGGTCAAGTCATGGTCGAGAGGAAATTGTGTTCAGTGGCATGGAGCTGCATATTTGGGAGGAGGAAGCCATTTATTTAGGTTATAAGGCCTGGGATCGGGCCACCAATGGGATCTTATCCGACCTGCATTCATTTTACCCTTCTGTGGGCCTGCCTACCCTATTGTTCAGTCCTACCCTATTGTTCTGGCTCCCATGGCCTCTGGCTGTGTAAGCTTATCCTAACAACATTCTGGAAGAGAAGCTATTTTTCTTGATGACACCTCCCTCTCCCATCTCTTCCTTGATCCCCTTCTGTAGTGCATTCTGTGACATACTCCTAGGTGAGTGGACAAGGACAGTGGCCATCAGTGGCTGGCCTAGGATTCCCTGTGGTTCAGCCGATCTGCTGGGCTCTGTCTCCCTGCAAAGCCCTCTTTCCAAGTGGCTGACACTTGCGAGTCTGAGTTAGGTCTGTTTCTGAAGCTCTGACCTACATAGGTAACCAGCACCTGCTAGGGCATCCTGAGGCTCTTTAAATCTTTTGCATCTTCCCAGGTTCCAGGAGAATTCCAGGGCCCGGAGAGAGAACCGTTCTTGCTTAGAATGTTTCTTGGTTTTGTTAAAGGGGATATATTCAAATAGCATTAAGGTTTTTGTTTGCCTGCTTGCTTTTTCCTTCCTGGCATTAAGACGTAACAAGTTCTGCTGGGTGCAGTGGCTCATGCCCACAATACCAACACTTTGGGAGGCTGAGGTAGGAGGATTGCTTGAACTCAAGAGCTTGAGGCCAGCTTGGGCCACATAGCAAGACCTTGTCTTTACTGAAAGTAAAACAAATTAGCCAGGAAGGATGGCGCCTGCCTATAATCCCAGCACTTTGAGAGGCTGAGGTGGGAGGATTGCTTGAACTCAAGAGTTTGAGATCAGCCTGGGCAACATAGCAAGGCCTTGTCTCTACTAAAACTAAAAAAACATTAGCTGGGTGGGGTGGTGCCTGCCTGTAGTCCCAGCTACTTAGGAGGCTGAGGCAGGAGGATTGTTGGAGCCTGGGAGATGGAGTCTGCAGTGAGCTGTGTAGACGGACTCTTGCTCTGTCGCCCAGGCTGGAGTGCAATGATGCGATCTCGGCTCATTGCAACCTCTGCCTCCCAAGTTCAAGCGATTCTCCTGCCTCAGCCTCCCAAGTAGCTGGGATTACAGGCATGCACCACCACGCCAGCTAATTTTGCATTTTTAGTAGAGACGGGGTATCTCATTGTTGGCCAGGTTGGTCTCAAACTCCTAACCTGAGGTGATCCCCCCGCCTCAGCCTCCCAAAGTACTGGGATTACAAGCATGAGCCACCACACCCGGCCCATCTCTGGCATATCTGAATGAACATTAAACCTCTCAGTCTCACTCATCTTATCTGGAAAATTGGAACAACATTTCACAATGGTGTAGAAGATGGTGTCTTAGAAGTTCTCTATAAAAGCTGCAAAGCAGCTGGCTGTATACAAATTAATTTTTCTGGAATTCACTCTTCCTATAGGGTAACAGCCCTAAAAAAAGTAATTTGTCAAAGTGGACAGGGTTTGAGTTCACCAGTGTACAAGACCTTGAACCTTCCTCACAGAGGCATTCAGTTATGCTCTGAATTCCTGGTTCCCTACAACAAGGCAGCACCCTGTGATATTGGTCACTACTCAGTTGTCCCCCTCGGCTGGTCACTGGGGGCTGTCCAGGGCTGGTCCAGCTGTCTGTCAGGCACATTGTGACCTGAACAGCCTCCACAGTGGGCAGACGGCTCTATCCAGGACCCCTCTAGTCTGGCTTGGAGACACTGTTTTCAGTTTTGTGATATTTACTTGAAGCCCTGAGGGGTGGAAAAGCAGATCAATCAATGTGGGTGGTCTCCCCAATGGCAAAGCCCTCCGCCCACCCAGGCCATGCCCTCCTCCTCACCACTAGGTGGCGCTTCCTCCCATTCCCTGAAGCCAGGCGGGCCTTACCATCACAGATACTAGTTGGATTGACCCCTATGGACTGATGCCCACACAGCCTTGAGACTTCATCCAAACCTAGCCCAGCCCTCTGGGTGTCAGCCCAGGGTGGCCCACGCATCAAAGGGCGGCCTTTCGGGGCCAGAGAAGCCAAGCGTGAAATAATCCTGCTGGTCTCAGCTCCGGCTTCCAGGATGGCCACACCCAAAAGGTCAGGCTGTGTTTTCCCATGTGCTAAAGAATGTCTGCAGGAGGGGGAGCTCCTCTGTGTCCTGTGGCTTTCTGTTTTGCCATGGAAATATCTTCAAGGACTAGAAGGCCCTTGTCACGCCTAACTTGAACACAATTTGCTCTTGGTACCTTCTCACTCATTTTCTTTTTGTGAAAACAGACAGTGTTGGGGGATTAGCTGGGCACTGCCTCAGGTACTTCAGAAATTGGAGAGAACACTGGGACTCCTCTGAAACCTTCCCCCTCCAAGCCCAGGAGCCCAGTGTTCCCTCTTGGAGCCAAATGAGCCAACGGCTCAGAGATGGGTGAGAAGCTGATGGAAGGGGTAAGGTTCTGGATCCTGAGGTCCGAGGCTCCTGCCTCCTCTCCTCACTAGCCCTGGCTCCTGGGGCCAGCGCACCTCCTGGGGCCCACCTGTCCTCATGGCTCCTGCCCCAGAAGGCCAGGGCAGCCTGTGCATGTGGTCAGTGGAGGAGGCAGTCTCTCTGCTGCACCCCATGGCTGTGTCCCCCAAACCTCCTCCATGACTCCCCACCTGACCCTGAGGGATGGGGGCGCTGCACATGGTGGGATCAGAGGGTAAGGAAGTGGGGTTCTGCTGCTGGTGGGAGCACAGAGATCACTGCTGGACACTCAAGTGTCCATGGGGATGAGCCCCTATCCTATGGCCAATTTAATTATTCCCCCATTAATTGCCAAGCAATCAATAAACCCATTGATTTGATTTCATTGTATAACTGTATTGAAAACAGGATGGGGTCTGGACACCCAGTACCTCTCGCTGGCCAGGTCTTGGTCCTTGGACTACCATCTAGTCTGTGCCTCAGCTATTTTGCTGGTTGGGAAGAAGAAAAAAGTGATGATTGTACTGTGACATGTTAGTGACTTTTATCACAATGCAGTGCTCAGCGCCTCTGTCACCAAAGTCTACCTCTTTTCTGGCTCTGTTTTGGATCCTGGACGGCTGACTTAAGCAAATCCTTAGTAAAGAACCCAGCAGCCTCCCCTCAAACCAGTAGGCAGCTTCCGTACAGCCTCACAGAAAGGTGGCCCAGGAGTGACTTTATCCACATTTGCCTGCTCAGAAAAACAAACCACCATATCCAAAAAAGAGATTGACCTTGGAGTTTCCAGGAACAGAACTTAAAGGGGTGGGAAGGGGTGAGGAAGAGATAGGGAAGCAGGAAGGGAGGGAATGGGAGGAGAGAGACTCCCTGGCAATGGCAGAGGAGATTGTGGCACAGGCCACAGGTGTGTAAGCCCCGTAGACCTTCTGGGAAGCTGCGAGTTGCTTTGTGATGAGATTTGTGAATGGGGGAGGCCAGTGGCCCCCAGACCTGCCTAGACACTCTGCCCAGACTCCAGCCAGCCCTTTCTTGTCATTTCATGTGTTAAAGCACTTAACATGTGTATAGTAGTATATACTTATCATTTGGATACATGTTCCCCAAAGTGGGGACTGAACTAAGATAAAAGAAAAAACACAAGTTATTTTCCTAAGGTTCTTTGCCTCTTCATTTTTATATATGTCACTAACTGAGCTGCAGAGGCCTGTTTCTGGTGACATGATTCCTTCTTATGATCTTGGGATCTCACACATGTGGAGCCAAGAAACAGAAAATGAGATAAGAAGGTGCCCAGAGTTCTTGGACAGTGCTGAGCAGTAGGACTTGCTTTGCCTCCATTGGTATCTTTCGATGGCTTGTTTTTGTTTTTGTTGTTGTTGTTTTTCAGCTCATAAATGACTTACTGGTCCCAAAAGACAGTATTGTTCAAAAGAAAAACTTCAGTTCATTTGGCGATAGTTCGGGTGCTGGGCAGACCTCTCTGCTGCATACTTTGGTATATTTTCACCAACTTGGGCAAGGGAAAGAATTTGTTGTCTAGAGTACCGTACTGGAATGCATAAAGATTAAAAAGAAGGCCACAAAAATGCTCTTGCTTTTAAAAAATGTGCAATTACAATAAGAAGATAGAATAGTGCCCAGAAAGAGACCCAAGGACACGTGTCATGGAAACCAAATGGATAAGCGGGCAAAGTATACACTTAAGAACTTTTGCAAAGTTGCTGAGGCTGAGAGACTGCTACCACAAATGAAGTGATACGAGTGATGATGTACATTTGCAGAGCGCTTGACAGTGTACAAAGCCTACACAAGCACTGTGTTATCCCAGAGGTCACGAGTGTGCATCACTCACTGATGAGGAGGTTGTGACGGCAGCAAGGTGGCTGCCATCTTGCCTGGTGGTCATGCAGGGATCTTACTTGCTTCTTCCTCATGAGTAAAGGGTGTTGGACACCACAAGGACTTTGTTCTGCCAACTTTGGGGCCCTTGCCCCATCTAGAGGGGGCAGAACACTTCAGTTGGAGAACTGGCAGCTTAAAGGATTACTGATGGCAGTAGATGGAGGGAGGAGTGATGACTGAAGGCTCACCTGCCTTGCATCTTTCATCTGAAAACTAAAAACTTGGACTAGATTGGTGATTTTTTTTTTTTTTTTTTTTTTTTTTTTTTTTTTTTTTGAGACGGAGTCTTGCTCTGTCGCCCGGGCTGGAGTGCAGTGGCCGGATCTCGGCTCACTGCAACCTCCACCTCCCAGGTTCAAGCAATTCTCCTGCCTCAGCCTCCCGAGTAGCTGGGATTACAGGCATCTGTCACCACACCCTGCTAATTTTTTTGTATTTTTAATAGAGACGAGGTTTTACCATGTTGCCCTGGTCTTGAACTCCTGACCTCAGGTGATCCGCCTGCCTCAGCCTCCCAAAGTGCTGGGATTACAGGCCTGAGCCACCACACCCAGCACTTGGTGGGTTTTCATTCCTGGCTCCATATGAGAATCCTCCGTGTGGCTGTAAAAACTACCAATACCCACGCCATACTTCGGACCAGCTGAATGGGAACCTCTCGGCTTGGACACTGGTTTTGTTAAACTCTCCCTAAGTGATTCTCAGGGGGAGCAGGATTAACAGCCATTGGCTGGATGCTCTGTAAAGTGATTTCTAGCTCTGTCTAATGTCTGGGGGCTGGGTTAAAACAGCATCTGGTGGGGCTGGGCGACGAACAGAAGTGATGGAGAAGGCTGCACCTGCCAAGTATTTCTACTCTTGGGGAAGTTGGTTGAGATTAGCTCTGGGCACACATATAAAACCCAGTGTACTGGATTATACAGAGTCCCCTCAAAATTCGTGTCTACCCAAAGCCTCTGAATGTGACCTTATTTGGAAAAAGGGTCTCTGCCGAGGTAATTGGTTAAGTTCAGATGAGGTCATGCTGGATTAAGGTGGGCACTAAGCCCAGTGTGACTCATGTCCTCCAAAGAAGAGAAGACACACAGAGAGGAGAAGGCCATGTGAGAATAGAGGACGAGGCTGGAGTGAAGCTGCCACAGCCAAGGAAGGCCAAGGATAGTCAGCAACTGGCAGAAGCTGGGAGAGGCAAGGAAAGATTCTTCCTTCCAGCCTTCGAAGGGAGCACGGCCCTGCTGACACCTGGACTTGAGACTCATGGCCTCCAGAACGGTGAGAGAATAATACACTTCTGTTGTTTTCATCCACCCAGTCTGTGGTATTTTGTTACTGCAGCCACAGGAAACCAAGCCACCTGGTAAGGTTTGGTCTCAAGACAGCTGAATCACCTTGTCATTGCTTAGCAATGAAAGATGCTAGAGCTGATAGCACAGCTAACATGAGAGGAAAGCTGGGCTGTCAGGAGAGCTGTGTCCTGTTTCCAGGTACAGCAAGGACAGCTGGATTCAGACTGAGGCAAGACCTGAAATGGATGCCCTGTTGGAGAGCATTGGCGATTTACCCCACAGGTAACCATTGGCTCATTTGGTGCTACAGGAAAGGTGAGCAGATGGGAAGTAGCTGAAAGACTTGAGTTTTGGTCTTGGCTCTGTCACTTCTGGCTGTGTGGCTCTGGGAAAAATAGCTAATGTCTCTGGACCTTGGTTCCTCATTTGTCAAATGCAGGAACTAGATGACATAATCTGCTATGCAGTTTCCAACTATTAAGTTCTAAACGCTGGGCCAGAGAGAGACAGGTTTAGCATCAGTAATAACATGTGAAAATAGTCCCCCAGGCATAGGAATGCATCATGCTCCTTGCAGCTCATGCTCCAGATCTGATTCTGAGTTCAGACATTGTTAGCCACTTGCTTTAGGGATTTTTGGTGGACATGTTGCTTTCTGGTATAGCTACTCCCAAATTTAGGACATTGATGTAGTCTGTGACTAAATTAGCAATGTCTAATCATTTGATTGTCTAACATCAAAGAAGGATTAATCACCCACAAAATCTAATGAGCTTCTTTTCCTAGAACACATTCTACATGATCAACAAGGCCTTTGATGAACCCAACAGCCAGAGATCTTATGAGCCTTTCCCAGGACCCCCACTACCCACCTCTCATCCATGCAGCAATTTACCAGGCCTGTATGTAAAACAAGCTCCGACCTTGAGGATTCACCTTGAGGGGAAAAGTGGGTACAGAAAACGTGGATATGGAGAAAATGTGGATACGTTTCCTCTCTGCAGTTCCTAGGATGTTGCATTAGTTTTCTGTGTCACATAACCACAAACTTAGTGGCTTAACACAACATGTATTTATCATCCCACAGCTTCCATGAGTCAGGAATCTAGGCAAGGAATAGCTGGGACTTTCGCTCAGGGTGTCACTGGCTAAACTCAAGGTCAGCCCAGGGTTGTGATTCTGATGTGAGACTCAAAGTCGGCTTCCAAGCTCACTGGCTGCTGATGGAATTCTGCTCTTTGCATTTGTGGGACTGAGGGCCTCAGCTCTGACAGACCACTCCCTTGCCACGCAGCCTTCTCCATAACATGGCAGTTTGCTTCTTCAAGGCCGATGGGAGAATGTCTCTGCTGCCTCAAATCTTTCCAGCTTTCTCCATTTCTGACCTCTAGACCTTCTTTCAAAAGGCTCGCATGATTAGGTCATCCCCTCCCAGGATAGGTAGGCTCCATTCTGATTCACTTGAAGTCAACCGATGAAGTCAGGCTGATAGAGGATAATATACCAAAACAAAGTCAACTGATCAGGAACTTCAATGACATATGCAAAATCCCTTCTCCTTTGCCCTGGAATGCAGGCTAATTACAGGAGTGGTTTTCCATCGCATTCACAGGTCCTACACACCCTCGAGCGTGGGAGAGTTATACAGGGCATGAACACCAAGGCGTAGGAATCTTGGGGTCATCTTCAAATTATCCTGCTAGAGAAGAGTCTGGGGATCTGTGATGACCCTTCCAGGGGAAGTTGCCCTCATCAATACAGAAGCCAGGGCTGAAATCAGCTGGGATAGTAAAACTTCACTTTTCAGGGGGTCCCAGGCCATGCCCTAGCATCAGGTGTCTGCTGCATATCTTCTTGGCAAATCTCCTTGAGACACTTTTACTTCTAATCCTTAGGCTCAAACACCTGTGGAGCGGGAAGTATGACATTTCCGCGAAGTCCTCTTCACTTGAGTCCCAGGTTCCTCTGACAAAGCAGGAGTTTGTTGACCTTCTAGTCCTGGCACCAAATGTACCTGTTTACTCAGCTTTTGCCAGAGGGTGGGGAGAGAGGGTGGAGAAGAAGGAAGGGCTGTTTGGCAGTTGTTCAATGACATGCTTTGTTATAGTTTTTCTTCATGTTGTGCGGGAGGCCAAGTGTCTCGGGTACAAGGTAGACAGATTTCTCCCCCTTGGTCTTCCCTGCATTCAGTCCCCAGCCAGTGGGTCACATTCAGAATAATAATAGGAATAATAAAGGTCACGGTTCCTGCTGTGGTAGGAAAGATTATCTTTAGAAAGAAACAAATAGTCTGGGAGGATTTACATGGAATTTAGAGAAACCAAACAGACACCAACTCGCCCTTATTCCGTGAGTTTCATTCCATGTTATTCATCAATACCTGTTTGATGGTTTCATGTCTTGATGCATCTTTTATTGTCCATCTTTTGGCCATGGATACTCTTGGATTATGCATCCAAACCAAGCATAGTTTTTCAAGCCACAAGACTTGTGGGGGTAAAGGACTGGGTTTCTCTTACTTGTGTTGCAAGACACTTCAGAGTCATAAGCCTGTGGATATTTGTTTGTTCGTTGGTTTTTATTTTTGTTTTTTGAGATGGAGTCTTGCTCTGTCACGCAGGCTGGAGTGCAGTGGCACAATCTCAGCTCACTCAACCTCTGCCTCCCAGGTTCAGGCGATTCTCCTGCCTCAGCCTCCTGAGTAGCTGGTATTACAAGTGTGCACCATCATGTCCAGCTAATTTTTATATTTTTAGTAGAGATGGGGCTTCATCATGTTGGCCAGGCTGGTTTTGAACACCTGGCCTTGAGTGATCCACCCGCCTTGGGTGCTGGGATTAGTTGGTCACTATGACTGGCCAAGCCAATGCATTTTAAATCACGAGGACACGAAAATCTCCATCAAAATAAGAATGCTGAGTTGGAGAGTGGAGGCAAAAAATGTCACTCTGGGTTTGTGTGGACACAAGAACCAAGAGAGGCCTCCTTGTAAAATGAATGTGTCAGAGCAGACACTACATGGCCAGAGACCTAGTCCTCAGACCTCAGACTTCGTGGTGCTAAATGAGAAATTTGGCCTACACATTATCTCCAAAGTCTTTTTTTAGCAGTAAAATGCTTTGATTCTACATGACACACAATTCTCCACATAGCCTGTGTAGCTATGTCACGACTTTATAACTTTCATAAGAGCCACTTTCAAATAAGTCATGAACATCTCACAGCAGGAGGAGATGACAGGTGACCAGCTTTCAAGTTTGGGTTGGTTTGCTCATTTTCACCAGAAAATCATCTCCTGAGGACAGATATATTAAACAATGCAATGTCATTATGTCTTAAAAAATTAAAAATTTAAAAGTATTATTTACCATGCTAGTTCTTGAATTTTTATGTTCTGGGAACAAAATGGCATTTTTGTTTTGTTTTGAGAGGGATGAAAACAGTCAAGGCATTCTGACTTTTTTCTCAGTAGCTATCTCATTCGTAATGTTGAATGCGATAAAAGCAGTTTCCTTGGTAAGAAATGAAAATATAGTTTCAACCACAATACCTCTTCACAGATAAAATGATGCCTATCTGTATTAATAAGAACATTTTCTGGGCCTCCCTGTGAATGTGATCTTCACAGAGTTACATGTTCCCACCTTGTCCTGAGGACCAGATCCAAGAAATGTTCTCCACGATGCAGGTGAGATTTGACTTGGCTCTGTAAGACATTTCTGGGTAGGAATAATTACTAAACACTGAAATGGCTGAAATGAGGGGGAACGACGTTTCCTCTCAGGAGATCTTGATAAAGGAAGCATCGCCTCTTTCAGAGATGTCTTAGGTTGACCCTGTCTGGCAGCCAGAGAACTGGTTAGATCACCTATCAAAGTGATATCAAGGATGTTGATTTTCTGTGAAAGAGCTTCTACTTGGTATTTCTGAGAAGTCTGACAATCCACTTCCATTTTTAAAGAGGATAAGCTTTTGAAACACAGTGGTACTCACAGGCAAAATTTGAAATGCTACCCTCAGGGACCACCATGTTCGCAATGCCAAGGCAGGGGCCTTTTGCACCTGGAATACTAGGCTTCCCTCTTATGGTGAAGCCCCTGAGCTGTTTTCCTGATGGGCTTGATAGTGCAATGGTGATTTGCCACCCCAGGAAATCCAGTCCTTAACCCCTGAGATCACAAGAGCCTTCTCTGTTTGCTCAGTGGAGTCTGGCCAGTCCTGGCTCTCTCCCACGCTGTGTGCAAGTTTGGATCTAGAACTCAGAGCCTGATTATTAGCTAATGCCTGAAGTTCATTTTTGTGTCACCATGTAATATCAGGAGAATAGGAAGTCCCAGCTGCCCACTTTTCCTCTCCCCATCCTCAGGTCTTCGGGATACACCATTAATACATGTGCGTATGTGTATGACAACATGAAACATGAATTTCAGATCCCCTCTTCAGAAGGGGAATGGAGGAGGAAGTTGAAGTGGATGAGAATCCAGGAACAGGGTTTAGCATTGGTGAGAGTGGCAAGATGACTCAGTCTTGGGTTTTTAATCAAGGGATCTTAGTGAAGAACAGCATATCCTTTGTTGGGCAGAATATAAAAACGCAAAACAGAAGCCAGTAGAGATTTAATAAACAGAGCAATCAGTAGGGCGTGGCAGGAAGATGTGCACACAATGGCTGCTTTAATCTGGTGGAGATGAGCTTTGGTGCAATGGTGAGTGTTGGTTTCCATTGACACTGACTTGAGTTGATTCAGGAGTCAATGAAGAACATTTTGGATCAATGTGGACGATTATTCACAAGCAGTAATCCCACAGTGTTCACTGTTTTCCAGGAACTTTTAAAACAATAGAAAGGGTTATTCAGGGATAAAGCATTTTTTCCGTTTTCAAATGCTTTCAGAGGTTGGCTCACCTTATTCGGGTGAGGCATATAAGTGTGGTTAGTGTGAGTATTGAGGCTACCAAACAGTTGTAGATGTTTCCTTAAGACCAATCTTACCAGTCTTATTCCCTGTCTTTCTTTCTCCTATCTCCTGAACTGGGACTTAGAATAACTGGGCAAAGCATTGCGTGGCCTTGGGCAAATTGTTTGATTTTGCTGACTCTCAACTTACTCACCTGGAAGATACCTTTTCTACCCAGCTCTTGGAACTGTTATGAGAATGAACGGGAAAGTGCATAAAAATTGGAAATACTAGGTACAAGCAAAGATTATGTTTTCTCCTGTTTGGGGGCTAGGTTTTTGTGTACAATAAGTGTTTCCATCAGAAGCAATTGACACCAATGCAGAGCCATCAACAGGAGGAGAATTTGCATTTGGACAACTCCTTGAAGGATGAAGAAAAAGGCTTCAGGAGACAGAGCAGCCTTATGGGCAGAGAGTTCAGTGGAGGAATCAAGTCAGTCTGTTGTGGAGGAGGCCTTGAATAGGCCACTTTTTCTCCTCAAGGCCGACAAGAATCACACCTGTTTTTTTGAGATTACAAGAGGAAATGGAAGAAAAATTATCTTGACCTTGTCTAAACAACAGTGTCAAGGGGTACTATCTCACTTTTAATGTTCACTGCCTAGCTCTGTCCCAGATACTGTTTGTCCCTGAAAAACCTCCTCAGGAAGAGCCCCTCGACCTGGGAGCCTGGAAGGAGGTTCCCTTTGAGTGCAGTTTGTTTCTGAAGCCATAGCCAAGCACACGGGACCCATAACCACATCTAGTCTGATTGACTTCCTCTAGTTGAAAATGCATGTGAAGGGCCTTGCTAAGGCATAAGCCATATTTCTGCCTTCCTTGCTTTTAGCTGTTCCCCACTGTCTCATCTAGATTGTGGGTCACTGTTAAAAATGACCATAAATCTTTAGAGAAAGCAAGTATTAGGTTGGTGCAAAATGAATTGCAGTTTTTGCCATGAAAAGAGATGGCAAAACCAACAATGCCTTTTGCACCAACCTAATATTACAAAGCAGCTGGGATTACATGAGAGAACACATAGGAAAGCAAGGTGTAACACATGTGTTCATTATGTTGATGGTTATCTCGTTAGTCACTAACTTTCTAAATTAATTGAGAAACTTTTTAAAGAACCAGAAGAGAGATGGGTATGACTAAGAGAAAATGTTTAAGACCAAAGAACAGCAACCCTCCTTTTAACTCACTTACTTACCATTGAGAGCTACACTACTCACCTCCCAGAAACGGCTTTTGCATCCAGGAGCTCCAGGACCTGAAGGATGCTGCTCTACTTATGAAACAAGAGTGGCAGACTTCTCATGGGCTGATGTGCCAAGAATGGCTGAGGTTGGGTCTCAGTGGATGGCAGGGCTTGCAGGGAAGGCAGCAGCCGAAACACTGGAAATCTGGCTCAACACAAAAGTGAAGAATGGGTATTACATGAAATGCATTGGGTGTCAGTGTCAAGAATGCCAAGGCCCTAATTTTTACATTGTCATCTCCTAAAGACAACCATGGGGGCTGGCCTGTCAACATCTCTGTACATCAATATTCCATATTTGCCCTTTCCCTTTGAGGATATGGAACCAATCCCGGTAATTCTCCCCACTTGAGCATGCCTGAGGACGGATACCTCTTCATATACTCAGTCATGGGTGAAGATTCCATTCTTGAGGGAAACCCATCCTTGGAGATGCCAAAGATCAAAACAAAGGGACAATATTTTGATCTATTTTAGAGGCAGGGGAAGGACACGTTGGCTATATCTGGTCCCAGGATCATCTCTCTCGGGGCATTGGCCATGGAGCCAACACTGGGTTCTGTGGAGCCTGAAACTTTAGCTTCCTAAAAAAATCCTTCAGGACTTGGAGCACAGGGACAGCATCTCGACTTAGATCAGGCTCTGAGTCCATACTAGAATCTGGTCTGGCCTCCTTCAAGGGGATCTCCTGCCCCTGTGAATTTCCTGAGTCCTGGCCTCAGTTTTCTCCTCTTTTACTGAACTTTTTTCCTGGCCCATCACTTGGGGCTGATCTCTGTGAGTTCAAGATTTGAAAAGTGGTTGTTGTTCTGACTGGTGCCTTTGCTACCTAAGATTTCATGAAGATGATAGCACTGCAGATGACAAAGGAAGGGTACTTTAGACCTTTTGTGTTCAAATAACTTTGGAGATAAAGGCGACATTAGCAATCATACAAGACAAATTTCAGCTGAAGAAGCCCAGAGAGCTTAAATCACTTGCCCTAGGTCCCTTGGCCACATATGGCAATGCTGGAACTAGTATGCAAACCTTGTGATTCATAGTTGACAACAATCCATGCGTGGTTGGGGTTCTCGAAATGTGGTCCTAGGACCAGCAGCATCATGTCATCTGGGAACGCATTAGAAATGCAAATTATTATGCCCCATCCAGATCTACTGAGTCAGAAGCTCTGCAATCTGTGTTTTAACCAGCCCTCTAGGGAATTCAAATACTTGCTACGGTTTGAGAAACAGTGTTCTGTGCTGTGCTAAATTAAACCTTTTGAGGGACAATTCAGTATTTTTTATCATTTGTAGAAGAGTTGAATGCTGAACAATGATTTCTATCACACTTGATTCTTTTATTCATTTCTACACTTAATCTTGAATGCCTGTTCCCATATTAGGCACCATATGGATCAGAAGGACATATTGAACAAAGATCCTTCCTTCAAGGAGCTGATAGGAGTCACGACATAGACCAAGGAGGCTTTGATACTGAGAAGTAAAGCAAAATATGACGGAATTTTGGAATGATGCAGACACCAAGGGTGATATGAGTTTGGTAATGCTTTGGGCTATAGAGATGAGGTTGGGAGTATCAACAGGAGAAGAGAATTAGCGACCAGGTGGTAGAAATGGCCTAGTGAGTTGTAGAAAGAATAAGGAGATTTGTCAGGTTAGAGGAGAGGCCTTGTGCTCTCTTAGGAGATTTATGAGAAGTTCTGAGACTGAATTTCTCCCTGAATTATGAGGACCCCAAAGGTACTTGCCTCAGTGACTGAAGAGAATGGGTGGTTGGCCATAGATCCACCACTCAGTGATTGACTCTGGAAGCATCTGTCTGGTAGGGACAGCAAGAGGAAATATTTTCAAACTTTACTCTGGTACAAGCCTCAAGCAATTTGTCATGACTCAGGTGGTTGGGAAGCAAGTGTGCTCTCGGGACAGCTTGACATGTCACTCAGCAACCTCCTGGGGCCAACCTGTTCTTTTAAAGGAAGAGTTTTGTGTTGACTCTGAACTTAGAAGAGTCCAAAAACAGCAAGTGACAACAGAAGTTGAGTCATGAGTGCATACCGCATCCAGGCCAGCCTTCGCTTCCAAGCACGAAGTAGACCATGGCGTTGAGTTGACGTTTTCACAATGTAACCATAAATTCTCTGTGACCCATTTCTACGGCCTGTATCATTTTATAGACCTGTATAGCGGCATGGAAATTAAATTGGTGTTCATTATAAGGTGCCACCAGATCCCCAAAGGCCTAGATTGCCCGAGAAAAGCATCTATGGAGCATCCAACTCCAGCGTATTTTATCGTGTTTAAATTTCTGAAACATGATGCACTTGTGATATATGTGACAAATATAGTTATCAGCATTTTTTTCTTAATCAGGAAACTTTGTTTTCAACCGTGCTGGATAAGAGAGAACTTACTGCAGTTATAACTATGTGTTATTTTTTAAAATAATCCTAGCTAGCATTGGATTACTATGGTTGCAGGCCCTCTGTGGCTGCTTCAAATTCATTGTCTGTGTCATGCCCACAATTATCCTCCTACGAAGGAGGCATTATTGTTGTCTCCGCCTTACAGGTGAGTAAACTGAATCACAGAGAAGACAAATAATATCTTCGAAGCCATGCAGCAAATAAACTGTGAAGACTGGATTATACATACACATGTGCACGCGCGCACACACACACACACACACCCCACTCAGGATCACGGTGGAAGATGGAATAGTATGTTGGAAAAAGGTAAGGATTCCAAGTTAACATCTGGTAATTGACAGACTGAGCAAGTAGGGGAAGCCACTTTTAAACCCTAGAATATTGGTTGCCTAATCAATAACACAGAAGCCCTTACTCATAGGTTAATTGTGAGGAATGAATGAGATCATATGTTGAAAAGTTTTGTTCTATAAACTAACCTCCCCAACAGCCATATCTAGAAATTGGATTTTTACTGGGAGGTCATGAATATAGGCTCAACCTCGGAATTTTCTGCTCCGACTCCCTTTTCCCAACTCAAATGGGTCGATTATTTTCCTAACCCATCAGTGCTCGGTTGATGATACGTAATCATCTGTCTGGCCAGGTAACCTGGTAACTCAATTAAACAGCAGTTTGACCTGGAACTTTATGGAGTGCCAGGTATGGTGATGCAGACTTGGACCTGCTCAGGGCTCTGACAGATGGACACCAGCATCCCTGAAAATAAAGGCGTCTTGTCTTTGGGTCTGTGTATTTGGTTACCTAGTTGCTTCTCTGCTCTGTGGAAGTCACATTTTCCTCTGTTTCTTCAACAGTCCCTGCACCCGGTGGGTCCTGGCCCCGGGGGCATAGCATGGCTTCACATCCTTGCTTTTTCCAGCATCTGGCATCTCAGGAAGCCACTGACTCACCCCCTTGGCCCCATCCTGCCCCTACTGCCCTGCACTCATTGGCTTCTAGCTTTTGATGAATTCAGGGAAATAGGGGTTCCTGTGAGCCCGTGTTTTTCAAGAGCTCGTGGTTTATGCCTGGAATATGTATTTGCAGTCCAGCTTTCTAAAATGAGCAGAACTTTGGAAATACCCTTTAGCGGCTCCTGTCTCAATTCCAAATATCTCCCTGAGTTTGCTTTAGAGACAGAAGGGAGAATTCTTGAATTAACAATGATCTCCCAATGAAATCCCCCTATGGAATGTGAAATGTAGCCATTAGGACAAATAGGCTTTTACCTTTTATTGTGGTGAAATACACATAGCATAAAATTTACCATTGTTGACATTTAGTCCATCCACAATGTTGTGCAGCCTTCACCACTGCCTACTTCCACAACATTTTCATCACCCCTAAAGGAAACTCTGCACCCAATAAACAGTCCCTCTCCATTCCGCCCTCCTCCCGGACTCTGGCAGCCACTCATCTGCCTTTTGTCTTTAGAGATTTGCCTATTCTGGATATTTTCATGTGAGGCAGATCGGTTTGTTCATTGAAAATTTTCAACATGCTAGACAATCACATTGCTTCGAAATCTGAAAGTCTAAAAGGATTTCCTTTCTTTCGCTTCTCCCCCATCGGCCCGGGCTCCCTTCCCACATGATTTCTCTGTTTGTGGAGACATATGTATTCTAGAATATGTGTGTCCCAATACAAACAAATATGACATACGCTCTTATCTCCCCCTTTTATTACGTGAAAGGTAACATTCTATACACAATCTTCTGTACCTTGTTTTTCAGCCACCTTACAAAATGTCCTGGAACTTCTGTCCCCATCAGTACACAGAGAGCTTCCTCATTCCTTTTCATAGCCGCATAGTAGTTGTTTGAATCTAGCATGCTTTATTTAACTAATCCTTTCTTGATGGACATCTAGGTTTGTTTCCAAGTATTTGCCCTCACCAGCAAAGCTGCCATGAATTATCTCACACACATGTCATCTTAAAAGCGTCTCGGCAACACAAATTCCCAGAAGATGAATGACTGGGTCAGAGGGCATGTGGATTTGTAGTTTTGTTAATGATCACTCCCTTT
Organism: Chlorocebus sabaeus; assembly: GCF_047675955.1. Taxonomy (NCBI): domain Eukaryota; kingdom Metazoa; phylum Chordata; class Mammalia; order Primates; family Cercopithecidae; genus Chlorocebus; species Chlorocebus sabaeus. Next base: position 88,830,477 of record NC_132905.1, read on the forward strand.
CTTTCTGCAGGGGTTGTGCCAATTCACACGCTCACTGGCAGTACACAAGAGTCCCGTAGCCTCCACCAAAGAGTGTGTTACCCAACTCTGTATTTTTCTCCTAATCTCACCGTAATCAAATTCGAATTTCTATTCCTATGTTTAAGAAAGAGGATTTAAGAAATTCTGGTTTTTGTCTCCTAAAAGGAAAAAAAAAAATGCATCTGGCACCTCCATGTTACCTGTTTACATTTAAGGATAAATGGAAAACGCAGTCATTCCCAGTAATGTCCACAAAATCAGTGACTTGCTGAAGTCCACACACCTTTCCCTACCTGGAAAGAAGCCTCTGTGGAGGGCCTCTGTTTCCCGGGGTACCTCACTTCCCATCCTCCTAGAGACAGACTGTGAGATCCCACCCCTCCACACTCCCCACTGTTGACTCTGCACCCCACAGTCAGCTCCCTTCTGAGTGCCCAGCCTGGGCTCCAGTGGTTTATTTAAAAGCATGACGAGCCCTCTAATTATGGAGATAAAAGCTGCCTGCGATGCAGAGCAGAGCTTGGGTTGAAAGGTCTTTTTTCTGGCTCTTTCCCATCTCATTAGAGTTGCGGGGGTGGCTGGTCACTGCAAGGTTTAATCCTTGGAGGCAGTGTGACACCAAATGTGGCAAGAATCACAGCTCATTGATGGTTCCATTAAAAATTTCTGCAGGTACCTGAAAAAGGTGCCTTTCAAGTTGCTTCAGTCTGAAGACTCTTATTTCTCCTAAACTGAGAGAAATGAATCCCCTGAAAATGTGTGGCATGCACAATTCGATGTCACGGCCTCCATGTAAACATCTCTTTCTGCGTGGATGGAGGAAGTGAACAGCTTTTCCTTCTTCCTGCGTTTCCCACTTCTCCCTAAATCTAAAGAGCAATTCTCTGCCTTCGCGAGCGCAGGCTGGCGAGAGCTGGGAGAGCAAGCTGGCACTGCTCAGCAGCCGTGTTTACCAACTGATCATCGTGGAGGGACAGCTGAGTGCGCAGTGTCCTTCTATCCATCATTGCAAGACCAGGGAAGGAAATTTGGCCCTTGGGCAGCCTGTAGCCCAGGAAAAAGGCTATCCTCAGAAGTCTGCAAACTTCTCTAGTTTGCAAACAGCACAGATTTAGAGCTTGCGTTCCTTCTCATCCCAGGAACCACATATGAGCACCTCTCCCTACCACGGTTCTCACGATCCCTGGATGGTCCTTATTTAAGTATTGAATCAGGAGAGGGCAGGAGGCTTCACACAAGACGGCTGTGAGGTGGGGATGCTTGAGCTGCCCACATCTGCTGGTAAATGTGTCACCTCCATCCTCTGACCAGAGAGCATTTCTCTTCATTTCCTCTGCGTCTTGTTCTCCACATCCAATATTTTGACCTCACTCTGCCATCTCTCAAAAGCTAACCCCAGTCCCCTCTTCTCAGTGCAGGGCTCTGGTGACCAGGGAGACTGGGGTGTGATGAGGAGGGCCTTGGGAGCCATTTACAGAGGGTTAAGTCCTGGCTTGGTCATTTACAATCCCTGAGTACTTTAATCTTTCTGAAACGTAGTTTCTTCATCTGTAAAATGGGCTGATAATACCAGTGTGCGGCAGCAATAGATGAGGATTGAAAGAGACATTTAGGAAGTCCCTGGACCCACCGAGGGCACTTGTGGCAGCTGTGAACATGTGCTACCCGGGTGGAGGATGAGCCCATCTACTGGTCCTTTGGATCCACTAGTGGGTTTGTGTGGAGGTCACACTTACCACAGCTGCTCCCAGGCAGTGACTGGGCCCCATAGGGATGCAAAGATGGGCCCATTCCAGAGAGATGTGGGGTTTCTCTGACAGACAGCTGTGGCTCAAGGACTGTCCCTCAGGTTTGCTAGAACTTTCTTGGAGCTGTGCTGCAGTGTCTAGACAAGATTCCTTCCTTTCCTCTTCCTCCTTCCCTCTGGCCTTCACAGGGTCAGACCTGCACCAGAGCCTGAGGGTTCTCCCACCTTCTTAGCCCCTTCCAGAGTGTGTCTCCCAATAAATCCCTCAGGTGTCTAACCCCATCTTGGTATCTGTTTCTGGAAGACTCAAACCACACAGCACTCAAACCATTTTAGGTCCATCTCCTCTTTGTTAAATACATGGTTTAAAGGTCGTGTTTAAGGATTATCTAGAAATCATTTTAGGGTATAATAACATGTTATTTATTTATTTTAAAATTATGTTTGCTCCACTTGGTGAAAATTTCTGTAAATACCTCTGAGAGCATGGATTCTGGGGCTTCATTGAGCATCAGCCTTTGGGGGAACTGCTTCTAATGCTGATAAAAGTTTCAGGATCTTTCCTTGTTGAGTGGGACTGGCAATTTTATGTGAGGGCAAGAGAGCAGCGTTAGCATCTCTGCAGGTGTTGTGCTGCCCTAAACCAGCATCTTTCTTCGCGGCGGGGTTAGAGAGGTTGGGGGGACCGCTGCAGGCCCTGGAACCCCGGTGCATGAATAGAAGTGCCATCAGCCTCTTTGGGGTCTCAGAAGACAGTACTCTTCTGCTCTATCTGATTTTTTTTTTTTTAGGAACCTCAGCTCCTTGGGGCTAAGTGGCAACAGATACTTTGACACTGACTTCTTTTGCCCCATAAATCAGCCCTGGGGTCCTAGATGGTTCAGAATCTTGAGACCATAAAAATATGAAATGACAAAGTATGGAGTGGTCTTAGAGATCATTAAATCGACCTGCCTTACTTGATACATGAGGAAAGAGGCCTAGAGTACATCAGAAGTGAATCTACCCTTGACTTCCTTTTTAAAAAATCCATCCATTCATCCATTCACCTACCAGTCCATTCATCCATCTATCCATCTATCCATCCATCCATTCCTCCATCCACCCGTCTAACCATCCATCCGTCTACCGACTCATCCATCCATCCATCCATCCACCCACCAAACCACATAATTCATCCACCTATCCATCCATCCATTCAACCATCCATCCATCCACCCACCCACCAAATTACCATGTAATTTATCCATCCATCCATTCACCCACCCACCTATTTACCTGTCCACTGATCCATCTATCCATCCACCCACCTGTCTACCCATCCATCTATCCACCCACACATCTACAAATCCACCCATCCATCCATCCACTCATCAATTTGCCTGATAGTCCATCCATCCATCCATCCATTCATCCATCCATCCATCCGTCCATTTACATACCAGAGGTAGACCCTGAGAATATAAAGATGAATAAGATGTGGTCTCTACCTCCTGGGGCTCTCCCAGTCCAGCACTCCCTTCCAGTCCTTTAAAGGGCTCAGTTCAATCTTGTCTCTGAAATGGGCCGTGTCACCCTCCACTAAGCATCTTCCAGTGCCAGCCTTTCAGATTCCATCAGCAGCACATTGGCTGTGGGCATGCAGGTCATGAGAACAAGGTCAGCAGCATACGCCTGCCCATTGCTCCCCAGAGGAAGGAACTCCAGTGTCTGGGGTCTGAGGGATCTGTGCTTCCAGCTTGGCAGGCTCTCCCAGCAGAGAGCAACCACCTTTAAACTTCTACTTGTCCCTCCTTTCCATCCTTCTCTCTTCTCTTCCCTCCCCACATTGTCCTGGTAGCTTACCATTCCCAACCCCGTCAAGCCCATTAGCTTTCAGGCCATCCAGAGATCGGTTCCTTTCATGGTCCTGCTTTTCCCATTGCCTTTCACATCAGAGACTTTTTCTCTCTTTGAGCAGACCCATTTCCTTCTGTGATTCCTGCTTGGATAGAAGGGACTGTGACGTGAGGTGTGGGGAGTTCAGGAGGATGGCGGGCACTGAGCCATTACCAAGTTTGCATTTGTTGCCTTGTGGCCAAGGACCCAGAGTGTTCATTCAAAGAAACAATTTCTAAATAAGCCACTGACACCAGTGTCTGGTCTAAGGGAAGAGCAAGGGAGAATAGTGGGAGACCTGGAGGGAACCAGGTGTTCCTCCAGCCAGGGAGGCTGTAGAATCCTTATCATGGACTCCTTTCTGTCACCTCCACCAACTGAGTGAGTAGCTCAGACTGGAGGTCCCTCACCATGCCTGTGGGACCCAGTGTCACCTGAAGGCAGGGGTTCTGCATAACAGGCCACCAGGCTATCAGCTGAGCAATCTTGGGCTAGCCACAAAATCTCTGACTGTCAAGACCTCCACCTGCCTAACAGGGATTAACAAAAATATCTGCAATGGCCAGTGTTTGGATACAGTAGCATCCAGGAAGATAGTGCTCCAGAAGTGCCTGCTAAAAAGAGCCTGATGCATATCACTTGTAAAAGTAGTGTTTAGCCCAACTTGGTGGGTTCTCAGGCCACCACAAATGCCACCACTTTTGCACACTCACATACCCTCAGGTACTGCTATACTGGGACCAACCCCAAGACATACTACATGCCTGATTGTCGTGGTCTTTGAGGGAGACGTTGTTTTCAGAGCAGTGGCTCTTAACCTCTTGAAAGGTTCTCCCCCAGAACATGCACACATGCCCGAACACACATGGACCCCCTCACTGAGGTGGGAGGATTGCTTGAGCCCAGGAGGTCAAGGCTGCATTGAGCTATGATCTCCCCACTGCACTCCAGCCGGGCAACAGAGCAAGACACTGTTTCTAAAAAATACAAATAGAAAGAAATCTCAAAAAAAGAAGGAATACCCAAAGACGAATGGATGGATTGTGTGCCAGGCATTTAATGCATTATCTCTTGTGTTCTTCACTCAAACCTTCTGAGGATTCTTGACCCCACTTTGCAGATGGGAAGTCTGGGAATTTGTCTGAAGGTCCAAGGCTGGTAAGCATCAAAAGGAGATACAAACTTAGGCCTGTGGGATGCTCCGTTTTTCACTGTGCCTGTCACTCCTGCTGCTCCCTTTGTATCTGATCAGGCCAAGTTCTATGCAGCAGGCTCAACACAGACCCAGGAGCACCGGCTACCCCAGGAGAGGAGTCACCAGGACAGGAGAGCTGTTTCTACCTTCACCTGCTTCTCGTTCACCTGCTTCTTGCCTTGCAAGTCTCCAGACATGCAGATTGCAGAGGGGACCTCCTGGCCTGTCCTCTAGGGTATCTTGCTCTGCCTGCTGTCATCTTTTAATACCCAAAAATGTGTCGCATTCCCCCAAAGCTTGCACTCTCCCTGCAAACCCTGAGCCAAGTCTATTATTATTGTATGTATTTTACTGAATCAATCTTTTAAAATTCTACTTAACATAGGCATCCAGTCTCATGGTGGCCATCTTTTAGAGGAGGAAATAAATGTTCAGAGAAGTCAAGTTCCTTGTGCAATGGGGATTAGACACAGGGGACACGACCAAGGGACCTCTGAGTCCCTCCGCATATCCATACTGCGTGTTGACCTGCTCACAAGAGTCCCCTGTGTCAGGGGCTGCCTGGCAGTGGGGGCACGAGCCTTTCCCTTAGAGGGAAACATGAGGTTGGGCAACAAGGGTAGCCTTCAAGATGCCACCTCAAGACTCCAGGACGCTGGACATTGGAAATAAGGCACACCCCGGAGGCATATTGTCGGCTAAAGCCAAACACCGTTAGCTTCTGAAGGGGATGTGGGATCCATCTAAGGTATCACATCACTGCTCACCCACCCTGGGGTCTGCAGCTGGAGAGGGTTCCCCCAGGAGGGGCTGGAGTGGTGCGTTCTCTGCCCTGGGAGGCAGGTCTCCTGGCCCTTCCCTGCAGTGATCTCTTCTTTTCTGATGTCAAATCCTGACCTAAAGAGAGGCCTCTTCCTTCTTATGGCACGGCCATGTCTCCTGTGTTCCTTCCTCAAGACAAATCCTCTTCCATGATGCCTTCCCCTCTGAGCCCTGCCTAACCCAACAGTGCAAATATTCCCACATCCCCTACCCCCAGCAGGGCTGAGCACATTGCAAATGTTCCGCCAGCGAATGAACACCTGCCTGGAGCTGTTCATGGTGTCTGCGTCCTGCCTCCGGTACAGAGGACCTCAAATCCATGATAACCTCACCTGGTGCCCCCAGGGAAGGCTGGCATAGGCCCTGACGATTCCCAGCAAAACCAAGCACTGCTGCCCAGGGTCAGCCATGGTCACTTATCTGCAGCTGTCCTCTGGGCACAATCTCAAACTATTTCTAGCCATTCAGACTTTCACCATAATCAGAATTAACGCATGTAGAACCAAAGAGCCAGACACATGAGTTCAAACCCGCCCCACCATTTACAGTGAGAGCTTAGTCACTCAACTTCCTGTGCCTCAGCTTCCTCACCTGTAAAGAGAACACAACAGTAGCAACGCCGTTGAGCTGCTATGCAGTGGATGAGCTTCAGTATGAAAGGTGAGTGAATAGTGTCTGGATGTGGTGGTGTCAACCTTCCCCTGGGGTGGTGGTGGCTGATCTGTGGCACCCCCCCCATGACAATGTCTTTGCCATGGCAGTTGATGCTGTTAAATCAGGCCCTGGGTTTGTCTTGGCTTGACTTATTTCCATTTTCAATTGAAAATTAAATGTGGATAGACTTCAGCCTGACTCGGTCTGCTCCCTGGACCTTGGCCAGTGAGTTCTGAGTAACTGCAGACAGGGTGCGGTCACTGGGATTTGGTTATTGGATTTTTTTTCCCCCTGCGGTTTTGGGCAGGTTGCTCCATGACGGGCAGCTGTATCGTCTTCGAACTGGACTTTCCGGGAGAGCCTTTGGGTCACTCTGGGCGTCAGCTGGAAAGCGCTGCTCTTGGAGCAAACTCATTGGCCTGCAGGAGGAGCTGCCTTCTTGACCTGTCACCCTGAAGCCAACCAAATTCTGGGCAATGCCAGCTACAGTGACTGCCGCTCCATTTTCTAGGCAATTTGCATTGCTGTTTCTGTTTGTTAGGCCTTGACTGTTCGTTTGTTGTCATTCTGTGCTTCCCTGGCTGTAGGCCCTTTCCCCAGCCCCGCCATGGCGTGCCCACCTGCGCTTGGGGAGGGGCGGAGGTGGGAGCCCCAGCCAGCCATGACCCTGCCTGCTCCAGTGATCACTGCCATGAGGAGTTTCCCACTGGTTCAGGTTCGGTTAGTCGAGCTGGTGTGCCCCGCTCTTGGCTGTTGCCCAACTCTCCTAGAGTGTGCTAATTCTGACCCAGCTCTCCCACATGGAGAATGCTTTTCAAACATGTCCTCGGGAACCTCCGCAGACCCATTCCCAGCCCATTCTCCATGATTCTGGGCCTGGCCAGGTTGAAACTTCTGTAAATTAAAACTCAAGTAAAGAGAGTATAGCTTGGGCATACACTTTGCACATGCATATGTGTGTGTGTTCATGTGTATGCATGTATATGTGCGTGTGCATGTATGTGTGTGTGCGCACTAGGGTTTTTTTATTTTTAACATTTATATTTATTAAAAAATTTTTTTGAAACAGGGTCTTCTTCTGTCTCCCAGGCTGGAGTGCAGTGGTGTGATCATGGCTGGCTGTAGCCTCAAACTCCTGGGCTCAAGAAACCCTCCCCTCTCAGCCTCCCAAAGCACTGGGATTACAGGTTGGAGCCACTGCGCCTGGCCTATTTAAAAAGTTTGTCTAGAGCAAAAAGTCCCCAGACCTGCCAGTCCAGGGTACTAAATCACAAGAACACCATGGCCAAACAGGCTTGAAGGCTCCAGGCTCCTCACTGGCAAACCCTACTTCCTGATCCCTTAGTGGGTTGAGGTGGCAACAGCCCCCCAGGGAGGAGGGGGTTGCATTATGGCCATGGGGACTCTGAGTCTTATCAATGGTGTGGGGATGACACCCTTTTAGGAGCACTTTGTGAGGCTTTGTGCCATGCTGGGCGCTTGGCGTCAGAGGCAAATGGAGTCGATAGCTGTGCAAAAGAAGTTGCCAGACAATTTATCCCATTGGCACCGAGCCTAGAATTATAATCAGATCTTGACTTCTTCAAAGCCTTCTTGCTTTGGATTTTCCAAATCGAAAATAAATATTGAGGGCAATTACCTTTCCTTAGTTCTCTGATGTATGAAGGGGAGTTTTCATCTATTAATTCAAGAACACTCTCATTTCATTCGGAAGATATTAGCCCATGGAACTTGTTAACTTAATATCAACACAGTCTGTCTAGGTTTTGACTGAAAAGAGAAAGGGGTTGTTATGCTCTAGGTTAATATTTTCCTCTCTTTAAGAAGTCTTGGGTATGCCAGACACTCCTCGGACAAAAACAGCTGTTTTCTTCCCATTAGTGAATGCATTGTTTGTACTCATTGTTTATACTCAGAACATCCTCCAGGAGGCAGCAGACCCCAATCTCTGGAGGTGGCTCAGGGCTGCCCTGCCCATTGCTGAGCGGCTTTGGAATTTGGGTCTGAGAAAGGAAGTGATTATTGGATGACAGGCTGCCTCCTAGGGGGCTTCTGTGGGCTTGCCATGAAAACACTTCTGGAAGAAAAGCAGAGCTTTTCCAAGAGTCTTTTTTGGAGAACTGTGAATGTGACCAGACCTATTAATTACTTAATTGAGGTGCTGAACTTTGAAGATGAAAGTGCCAGTGTGGAGTTCCCTCCTTTCCAGCCTGGGGAGCGCCATCAGGACTCTCCTGAGCGTCTCTTTCAGCTTATCAAGCTCACCCGGGGACCGTCTCTGGTAAGTGCAGGCAACCCCTCCACCCTGTGGGCCGGGGAAGTGTCTTGCAGTTGAATCCACTTGCAGACACTTCCTTGTTCTCAAGCCACACCATGCTGCCCCCAGAGTCCCAGCGAGCGGCTCAGTCACACGGGTGCATGCCTCTCACCCGCTCTGACCTCATCACGGGGTCCCCCAGGTGCCGGTTCATGCAAGGCTCTGTGCCTCACCGTGCTAAACTGGCACGGTGGGGCCGGGAGCAGAGGCTCGCACCTGTAATCCCAGCACTTTGGGAGGCCAAGGCAGGTGGATCACCTGAGGTCAGGAGTTCGAGACCAGCCTGACCAACATGGGAAAACCCCGACTCTACTGAAAATACAAAAATTAGTTGGGCGTGATGTCGTGTGCCTGTGATCCCAGCTACTCGGGAGGCTGAGGCAGGAGAATCGCTTGAACCTGGGAGGCGGACGTTGTGGTGAGCCAAGATCGCGCTACTGTACTCCGGCCTGGGTGACAAAGCGAGATGCCGTCTCAAAAATAATAAATAAGTAAGTAAATAAGTAAATAAATAAACAAACCGCTACAGTGCCCTAATGGCTTTGTGACTCTGGCTGGGGGCGAAGGGTGGGTTGCATAACTGAGCAGCACCTCCAAGCATGATACCAACACTGCCAAGGCCTGGCAGAGTCTACAACTGGTCCTTATCCATGAAACTGGGGATGAGGGGACGGGGACTGGCGGGGGGACAAGTCACCTGCACAAATGGAACAGAGACACAGGAGATCATGACAGCAAATGGAACGTAGAGTTGATGGGTTCATTTACAAAGAACTTTCACACCTTGCATTATCTCACCTGAGCCCATGAAGAGCCTGTGAGGTGGCTAGCGATGTGGAAGGAGTAGATAGGAGAGGCACAGAACAGGGGAAGGAAGGAGCGGGGCTGGGAGTGAGGACCAGGAGGGCAGAGCTGGCCCCTGGACAGGAAGAATGCCCAGCTGCCTCCCTCCCTCCTGCCTGCCCTTTTTCCAATAAGATGGAAACGCCGAAGGGATTAAAAAGGCAGCATTCTCAAAGCTGAGATCCTAAAACTGTGACCTCCCCTGCAATCTTAGCCTTCATGTCAACAGCATTGAAAATGAACCCTGGTCAGGCACAGTGGCTCACGCCTGTGATCCCAGCACTTTAGGAGGCTGAGGCGAGTGGATCTCCTGAGGTCAGGAGTTCAAGGCCAGCCTGGCCAACATGGTGAAACTCCGTCTCTACTTAAAAAAAAAAAAAAAATTAGCCCAGCATGATGGTGGACGCCTGCAATCCCAGCTACTCAGGAGGCTGAGGCAGGAGAAACCCTTGAACCCAGGAGGCAGAGGTTGCAGTGAGCTGAGATTGTGCCACTGCACTCCAGCCTGGGCAACAAGTGCGAAACTCTTGTCTCAAAAACAAAAAAAAAAAAGCAAAAAGAAAATGAATCCCTGGGAAAGCAGGCCTTGCCCACTCTGCTGCTCTTAGGGAGGTCATTCTTGGAGATGTCGTGAATAGTTCTCCTTTGCATCTAGATGGAAGAGCAACAGGAACATTATTAAGAAACTAAAAATTCTAGATTCATTGGAAAAGGCTTTGAGGGAGAAGGGAAAGGGAAACCCCTAATTCCACCTCCCTGAAAGCAGTGTGTTTTCCTCTCCCACACCCAGGCCATGTGTCCGTCTGTCCACGTGGCCCAGCCACATTTGTAGTCCGTAGCCTGATGGATGGAGCTCTGATGAGTAACTTTTATGTCTTTTTTTTTTTTTTGAGGCAGTCTCACTCTGTCACCCAGGCTCACTGCAACCTCTCCTTCCTGGGTTCAAGTGATTCTCTTGCCACAGCCTCCCAAGTAACTGGGATTACAGGCACGTGCCACCATGTCTGGCTAACTTTTGTATTTTTAGTAGCGACGGAGTTTCACAGTGTTGGCCTGGCTCATCTCGAACTCCTGATCTCAGGTGTGTATACTTCACTGCATGGATAAACCATTCCTCTGTGGAAAGACATTTTGGTTATCTCAGTGTGGGGCTGTTAATGCACATTCTTGTAATGTCATTTGGTAGACATGAACACCCACACCCAAGGAATATGTGCCTAGGAGTGGAAGGGTTGAGTCAGATTGTATATTTAGTTTTTGTAGATACTTCCAAATCTTTTGTCTAAGTGGTTGTATCAGTTTACACTCCCACCAGAAGTGCATGTGAGTTCCAGTTGCTCCACATCCTTGCCAACACGTTGTATTGGTAGTCCTTTAAATTTCACATATTCTGTTTGGTTTTGTGTGTGTGTGTGTGTGTGTTCTTATTTTGTATTTTTATTACTACAGGTCAGATTGATCTTTTTTGTTCCATGTGCATTGATTATTTGGGTTTCTTTGTTTTTGACTTGCTTGTTTCAGAAGCTTTCTGTCCTTCTTTTGTATTGGGGTGATTCTATTTCTCATTGATTTTAGGAGTTCTTTGTCTATTATTACAACACTTGGTTACGCGTGATGCCAATATACCTGCGCTTTTGTTTAGAGAAAACAGTGCTGAATGTTCACAAGTACTGAAGTCTTCCTACAGGTGAAGTACTACACTAAGGGTTTTATATAAAATCTCATTGATCCTTATACTTTGCAGAAGAAACTAAGACAAAGAGGGGTTAAAGAACCTGGCTAATGTCACACCGTTAGTAGTTGCTGGGATGGGATTCTCACCCACAAAGTTGGACACCAGACCTCAAACTTTCAGCCATTATGGTGAATCATCTTGTGAATTTTTGACTGGGCCACTTATTGTCAAGGCTGCTGGCATGAATTGTGGAGTCTTCTTTTACAAGTATTTCTGGAGTGATGATTTCATTCTGTTATGTGGCTGACTTCTGTTGAAAGGAGATGTTTTGTGTGCTCTTTGTGATTTTATTGGAAGAGAACAGTGTGGCCGAGATTTCTGATGCCACCAGGAAACATGCAGCAGAGACCCCAGGATGGTTACCCACCGGTCTTCAGCTGGACTCATGTCTGGGCTGTGTCTCCAGCCTTGCCTCATCACCTCTCTGCTGGCCCCCTCAGCCCTCACCAGACTGTGCTGTGTGCTGTCTCCTGCCCGTGGCTCAGGTCTGGCAGGCTTCTGTAGCTCAGCCCTAGAAGTCAGAGCTAAACTGTAACTGGAGACAGGGGTCTAGTTAATTCTTTAGTATCCTCCTCCCATGCTTAAGCCACCTATACTCCCACTTTTGAAATATGATCTCTGAACTAATAGTAATAGCTAACACTGCTCTGTTTATTATCAATACTTTACACACAGCATGATATGGTTTGGCTGTGTCTCCACCCACATCTCATCTTGAATTGTAGCTCTCATAATTCCCTCCTGTCGTGGGATGGACCCAGTGGGAGATAAATGAATCATGGGAGCAGTTTCGTCCATACTGTTCTCATGGTAGTTAATACGTCTCACAAGATCTGATGGCTTTATAAGGCGAAACCCCTTCCATTTGGCTCTCTTTCTCTTCTCTTGTCTGCCACCATGTGAGACATGCCTTTCACCTTCCACCATGATTGTGACTTCTTTCTTTTGTAAATTGCCCAGTCTCGGGTATGTCTTCATCAGCAGCGTGAAAATGGACTAATACATAACACATATAAGTAGGCCATTTAATCGTCAAAACAACCTTAGGAGGGAGAAAGATAAAATATCTTGCCTGAGGCCCCACAGCTAGGGGTGGAGCCAGGGTTCAAACCCAGCCAGGCTGGCTCCTGACTTTTCACCAGGCTGTGTTTCCCTGATAGAAGATGCGAGGCCAGCGGCCCAGGCCCATGTGGTGGTCCCACAGCGTGGCTATGGCAGCAAGTTCTTAGGCTTTTCCAAGGCGTTGCATCTTTTTTCTTTTTGTTGGGAGAAGGGGATGTGATTGTGTGAGCCTGTTTCCCCTTATATTCTCATCAGTGTCTCACACTTCACTTGCGATAAGTGAGTATTCCCATTGGGTGAGTTTCCCAAGGCTGTCATAACAAGTCACCATTAACTGGAAGGCTTAAAACAACAGACGTGTGTCGTCTCACAGTTCTGGAGGCCGGAAGTCCAAAACCAAGGCCTCAACAGCATTGGTCCCTTTGGCGGCTCTGAGGCAGCGTCCGTTCCATGTCTCTTTCCCAGCCTCTGGTGGTGGTTGGCAGCCCCCGGCGTTGCCTGGCTTAGTGACGCATCCCTCCAGTCTCTGCCTCCATCTTCACCTTGACTTCTCACTGTGTCTCAAATATCCCTCTCCTTTCTCATACAAGGACACCAGTCCCTGGATTTAAGATCCACCCGCAGTCCGGGATGATCTTACACCTAGATCCTTAACTTAATTACAAATGCAAAGACCCTAGGTCTAAATAAGGCCACATGCACAGGCATGGAGGGCAGGACTTGGACATAACTCTGGAGGACACGATTCGTCCACTGCACCCGTCTTCTCTGGATGTTCATCCAGAAGCAGGGCACCTACTTGCTGAGGTGCAAGCAATGTGCAAGCTGGCCCAGCTGGCCCTTCCTCAAGGCACGAAGGACACCTGTGTGTTTCACGCTTTCAGGGACTGAGAAGCAGGAAGCACTCCCTCACCACCCCCATCCCCCGCCGCCTTGTTTTCCTTTTCCTTTTCCCTGCGACACCCCTCCTACCACATCCCGCGCTGGATTCTCGTCTGTGCGTTGGTGTTGGTGTGTCAGCTTCTTTATAAACTGCCATCAGTGACTCCTGCCAGGTGAGCCTTATGAAGAGACAGCAGCAATTTGAGCAAACGCATGTCTAATTTGTTGATATCGTTTAGCAAGATGAAATGACTGGAACAAGGGGTATATTTCTGAATGTGTCTTGAGCTATTTAACATAAGGAACAGATCTCTAATGGTTGGGAATAAGTTACCACACACCTGGAAAAAAGAATCTGTGTTTTCTTTTTGCCTGTCATGAATGAATGAAGAGGCTAGAATAAGTCTCCCACATGGTCTCCTTCATCAGATCCAAATTTGGGTTTTTATTCTTTGCAGTTATTGCAGACTCTTAATAAAAACATCTTCTGTAGGTCAACAAGTCTTACATGAACCACAGGTGTTACGCTTATTGAGGCATAGTAGTATGAAATGAAAATAGTTCTCTTTAGAATGCGGTATTTAAAATTGCAGCAGTCTTTCGATTAAAAGTTCAAAAATCCAAAAAGAAATTGGGAGGAGACACAGAACAGGGGGAGGTTAGGAAAAATAAAATTTTTGGCAACACACACATCACACAGACACACACACACACACACACACTCTCCTGGCACCTGGGAATTGCAGGGGCTGACACCTGGAGCTGAGAGGTGGGCTACTGAACTCCCTGGCAATGGTAGAATCCTTGTCTCTGATTCTACAGACCCTGTGGGGCTTACCTTCTTTGCAGGGAGGCTGGTGGCCACTCATCCTGTTCCTGCTGTCACCACCCAAATTTAAGGCCCCCACCACGGTCTTGCAACTCTTCTAATTGCCTCCTCCTTGGGCCACTTCCTGCCCAACCCTCTCCCCTGAAACCAATCTTTCAAGTCACTTCTAGTTTCATTTTAAAACATCTGTGTCAAGACATCACTCCTCAAAACCTCTGAAAAACCTGCTATAGTAAAGAGTCCATGTGACCCACCACATACACAAGTATGTGCAAATATACATGCTTCCATACATACATGTAGATGTATATATATGTGCACACACACACAACACAAGACTCATGGAAGAATGTTCACGATTCCTACGTGACACTCCCTCTGCTGTTTCCTGTTCCACTCCGCGCCATTCGATTTGCTTCCACTTGATTGGAATTCATGCCGCAGGTGCTTCACTACCTTCATCTCAAAACCCCTGAATGGGTTGTACCCATGCTTTGACTCAGCGAAAGCTGGAAATCCAGAGCCTGATTCTCAAAGTTCCCACCAACATGCCCCACCTCCCACTGCTGCCCCCACCATCTCTCCAGCTTCTTTTGGAGGTCGCGCTGCCCAACTCTCAGTCGTGCCTAAAGCCCAGGGCCCTTTTCTGGCCATACCTTGTTTGGGTCCTTTCTGACCTCACCCTGCTTGTCCTCCTAGGTCAGTTCAATCCCTGCCTCCTTCCTGAAGAGTCCTTGACCGAGATCCCCCTTTCTTGTTTTCTGCCTCATGTATCAAGTATCTGGATTAGCAGGCTGGGCTCTGCTTTCAAAGTGCTTAATTCATGAACAACCCACGCACCTAGGTTTATTTCCAGGTTCAGACCTTCAGGGGCATGCGTGGCCTGGACAGGGCCTTCATCCACACATGCTTAATGCTTCAGCAAGTTCCTGGTGCCCAGAACACCCAACCCTTCCAGCCCTGTGGCCCCCACCCTCGGGATAATGGGAATGATTTTGTAGCAAGTTGGAACGAGAAATCAATTTTCCTGCTGAGGTAAACAGTGCTATATAGGTAGGTGGACCTGAAAAGGTGCTTTGAGAGCTGTGCTTTAAACACATTATGATGATGTTGGCTTTTACGAGCTTTTCAAGCAACCTGCCCCTGTCAGAGGCATTTTTATGGGGAAAGGTGTTACATTGTGTACAAGTGCTAAGCCACTGGCCTACAAACAACTTTTGGGGTGCTGTCTGTCCTCTGGTCAAACGTCTCCTGTGCTGCCTGTCTCATCACCTCTCCACATGGGTGTGTCTTCTCTCCACAACTCAATGATTTCCCACTTGCTGCAGGGCTCAGCATGGCGCCGTATGCCGGCGAGACCTCTGTAACCAGGCTGATGATGTCTCGTTCTCCCCTTCTCTGGCTGCCTAGCGTCCTCAGCTCTGTCTTCATTGTGGTTTGTCCTGGAGTCAATGGGTCCCTGCCTGTTGCTTGGAAACCCTTAGGAATACTTACCAGGAAAGGGAGAAGAAGGAAGGTGATGAGGAAAGGGAAATAGAGAAGAGAAAAAAGGAAGAGGGATAGGAAAGGGGAAGAGAAAATGGGAACTAGATAAGGATAAAGGAAGATAAATGAAGAGAGAAGAAATGAAGAAAGACAAGAAGAGGAGGAGAAAAAAAGAAGAGAGAACAAAAAAGGGGAAAGATGAGTACAGGAAGAATAAAAAGAGGAGAAAACAGGAGGGAAAAAGGAAAATAAAGGGGAGAAAAGACCCACATTTCTACTACTCTGACCAGAAGCTGTTTCCCAGCAGAAAAGAGCAGAGAAGCCAAACCAGGTGAAGGTGCAGGAGCGAGAACTCAGTTTCTGGATTCCCAGGCTGGACAAAAAGGGACCAAGGAGAGAGGCTGAGAAGGCATATCTGGGGGGCAGGAAGCTGCACCCAGTGAACAGAGCCCACAGCTGCGGGAGCACTGGGCTGGGGTCCCTGTTTATAGGTCTGAGCTGAGCGTCCCCTCCGAGAGCTGTAGCAAGTTGGTGGTGGTCTACAGGGCTGCAAATGTAAGGTAATTTTAGTCACTTAGCTATATTTGTTGCTTTCCCAAATCCAAAAGAGCCTTGATCTTTTCCCTTACAGCTGGAGCCTCTGGAACTACAAGTCTTTGGCTCTGAGACAGGATAGAACTGAGGTTTCTGACTCTGGCTGTGTGTTAGTACCACACCAGAAATCCTGATGGCCAGACCACAGCCCAGACCATGTAAATCAGAATCTTTGGGGGTGCCACCAGAGATTCGTATCTTGTGAAGCTCTCCAGGGTATTCTCGTGTGCATCCAAAGTCAAGGTCTGATGCTTTAGTGGTGCATAGGGAGCAGATCCCAGGACCATATTGGGACATCCAGGGGGCCCTGCCTTTTACAGGTTGCATGCTGGGAAGCAGAGATGGGAAAAATGAATCATGTGGGTTGATTTGAAGCCTAATGATTTGGGTCTTATATGGTGTACCAAGTATTGCTTAAGAGTGTTAAAATGTTTGTGATAAAATAAAGACACGTTTGGGGAGCATTTCTAACAAGAGCCCTACTCATGTCGACATTTGTAGGCTGGGTACATGGCTCACACCTATAATCCCAGCACTTTGGGAGGCAGAGATAAGATGAGAATCGCATGAGCCCAGGAATTCAAGAGCAGCCTGGAAAACATAGCAAGACCCCTTGTCTTTACAAAAAAATAAAAGTTAGCCGGGTGTGGTAGTGCCTGTAGTCCCAGCTACTCAGGAGGCTGAGGCTGAAGGGTTGCTTGAGCTAGAAGTTCAAGGCTGCAGCAAGCCATGATTGTGCCCTTGCATTCCAGCCTGGGTGACAGAGTGAGACCCCTGTCTCTAAAACACCACCTGTGGATCCGTGATTGTCTTCAGCCTTCATCCTGCTGCTTCCCACAAGCCATGGGCAGTTCCCAATACCGCACTAGGATGTGGTGTTGATGGAACCAAGGATGATAATTCTGTCAACGGGCAGAATTACCACCCACAGAGGTGAGAAGTCCCAACGAGGGTCAAAGCTGAATTGGCAGCTACCAAGTGATTCAATACCATGATGCCTCCACTGCCTTCCTGTCCTCCCAGGTTCAGGGGTCATACTGTCTCCTGGCTTCTCTGTTCTGTGTGGTTATTGGGAGATAAAATGATGAAAGTCATTTTCCAGAGAATGATGCTGCGAGCACACAGGTGTCTGTTGAATGAATGAACGAACTAATGAATGAACAAATGTGTGAATGTAACTTGTGTTAGCGTTACCCTACACCATCCTCTCTGCCCAGAGGTGACAATAGCAAAATAATTCAGTCCACAGGCTGTTCTTTTTTTTACGGTAAATGTCAAAAAAAGTCCAGCTAAAAAATTCTACTTTGCTTGTAAAAATAAACAGAAACCTTATACCCCTGAGCCAAGTGGAAAATTTTGTCAGCAAAAATTTGTAGGGACAGGGAGTTTTTAAATTTATAAAGGCATTTAATAATTTTTCCAAAATTACTGAGAATAAATTTCAAATGTCTCACCACAAAAAAATGATGAATAAGTGAGGTGGTAGATATGTTAATTCAATTGACTTAATCATTCCACATTGTATACATATATCAAAACATCACACTAGACTCCATAAATATATATTGCTATGATTTGTTAATTACAAGTAATAATCAGAAAGAACGATAATTTCATATGTACCCACCTGTGATATAACTATAAAGTCATTAATTTGGATTCTATTAATTTGGCATTTGCAGTAACTTATGACCGTCCAACCAATTAATCTCGAAAACAAATGTTCATAGTAATTCTTTTCCCGATGGAGAGAACACTGGGTCCAAAGTTTAGAAGCTTAGGGTCAAATCCCAGACAATTAATTAGCTACATGAGGTTGGAAAAGTCACAGCCTTTGTGAATCTCTTCCGTAAAACTTCAGTTTCTGAAGAGCATAAAGTGAATAAAAGGACACCGTGAACTGTGGAGTGCTTTATAATGTATTTAGAGTCTTTCCTATAATCTAAATCAAATAGTTTATTAGCAGCTTTCTTCACCCCAAGATACATGCGACTCCCTCATGTGGCTTCAACTTCTGGGCTGAGCAATTGTTCGTAAATATGCTTGTCATCAGACTGTATGAAATACAGAATTTGCGGGCAGCACCTTTCTTTATCACATAGACCCTTAAAAACTAGAAAGCCCCAGGGACAGTGGTTTTTTTTGTTTGTTTGTTTTTGTTTTGTTTTTAGACAGAGCCTCGCTCTATCGCCCAGGCTGGAGTGCAGTGACGCGATCTCGGCTCACTGCAAGCTCCGCCTCCCAGGTTCACGCCATTCTCCTGCCTCAGCCTCCCGAGTAGCTGGGATTACAGGTGCCCGCCACCACGCCCGGCTAATTTTTTGTATTTTAGTAGAGACGGGGTTTCACCGTGTTAGCCAGGATGGTCCCGATCTCCTGACCTTGTGATCCATCCACCTCGGCCTCCCAAAGTGCTGGGATTACAGATGTGAGCCACCGTGCCTGGCCAGGGACAGTGTTTTTAAAAGTGTGTCTAATTATCAAAATTACCAAGAAG
Organism: Chlorocebus sabaeus; assembly: GCF_047675955.1. Lineage (NCBI taxonomy): Eukaryota > Metazoa > Chordata > Mammalia > Primates > Cercopithecidae > Chlorocebus > Chlorocebus sabaeus. The sequence continues at coordinate 88,849,038 of NC_132905.1, forward strand.
ATATACACACTCATAGGTCTGTGTGTGTATGTCTAGGTGTGTATCTATGCAGGGATGCATGTACACATCTATATGTGTATATATGTGTATTATGCAAACATATACAACATTGATATATAGATATACAATATACATATATTATACATGACCATATTGTATATATTATACATGAGTATATAATATATGCAATACACATGTATATTATACATGACAATAATGTATACATTATAGATATTATACATGATTACATTGTGCATATTATATATTATGCATGAGCATATATGCATGCATATATAATTATGTGCATTATATGTATATGTGTATGTGTGTATATCTATGTATCTCTACCTCCCGATTCACTACATTGTGGATGGGACTCAGGAATCTGGGTCTTTAAAGTTCCACATGTGATTCTGATTATCAGCAGTTTTGGGGACCGCCCTCCTCACTTTTTACTCCTGAAGAAACAGGCTCAGAGAGCTAGTGGCATGGCTAGGGTCACCAGCAGGTTAGAGGAGAAGCTGGAAGTGGAGCCCAGCCCTCCTGATCCTGGCTCAGAGCAGGTTATCATAAACCACGCTGCCCACTGTCCACACTAACCTACTCAGAACTGAGCTCAAAAACTCCTGTCTGGCAGATAGTTAGCTAGTCAGACTAGATTCCTCTGTCATTGTCCCACATCACCCCTTAAGGGATCAGGCAGAGCAACTGCTGCCTGCAGAGAGCCATGAGTCCTGCCAAGGTGGTCTCCAGTGCCCTGATGCATCACCTGTAGGCAGCATCCGAGTGCCCAGACCTCTGGGGCTTGCTCTGGGCTTCCTGGAGGCAGATGGGCATCATCGTAGCAGGTGTCTTTCTCCTTGGTGTATGACCTTTCCAAGGAGGTGTTATGTCTAAATCAGTCTCCAACTTTCAAGAGCCTGTCTTTGGAAAGGCAATTGAAGGTCTTAAGCAGAGGAATAATAACCAAATATACCTGACCCAGGTTGTCTGGTCCATCCTCAAGTGGGGAACCAAAATGCAGGCAGGGAGATCTGGGGTCGGGGCGGGGGACAAGAAGGCTGTCTCAATGTCCTGGCAATACCCTGTTTCAATATCCTCCATTGAGGGCGAGGTCTTCTTACAGCAGCCTGTGGGCCTAATCCGGCCGGCTGCTGGGTTTTGTCTGGCCCATTAAGTAGGAATGGTGAACACTCTCGATTGATTTGATGAGAGAGAGAATACTATCTCTGAACCCCAATGAAGTGAGATTTTTATCCCCTCTAAAAGAAGAATTCATTTTTTTCTCATTAGTTGAACTATATATTTTTTTGTCCTCGATTTTTAATAATATTGTCATATTTTAATTTTCATTAATAAAACAGTATGGAAATGTGCTTTCACTCTTTTTATGGAAGTAACTGTGGCCAGGCACCGTGGCTCATGCCTGCAATCCCAGCACTCTGGGAGGCTGAGGCAGGTGAATCACCTGATGTCAAGAGTTCAAGACCAGCCAGGCCAATGTGGTGAAACCCTGTCTCTACTAAAAATACAAAAATTAGCTGGGTGTGGTGGCAGGCACCTGTAATCCCAGCTACTCAGGAGGCTGAGGCAGGAGAATCACTTGAACTCGGGCAGGGGAGGTTGCAGTGAGCTGAGACTGCACCACTGCACTCCAGCCTAGGTGACAGAGTGAGGCTCCATCTCAAAAAAAAAAAAAAAAAAAAGAAGTAACTGCATAGTAGGCTCGACTTTGCCTCTTGGCCTACAACACCTGAAGTCTGCACTACCTGGCTGTTTACCAAAAAGAGCTACTGAGCCTTGGTCTAGGTGTTGGTGGAGAAAATGGATGGGTTCAGATGTATTTTGGAGGGAGCCCCAGTAGGACTGTAATTTTAATGCTGACAGAACATAGACCGTGCGGCAGGGTAGGACACAGCCCACTTGATCCTTAAGACAAGTCTAAGACTATGAGGGGCCATGATCCACCACTGTCATAGCAGGTGTCTTTCTTCTTGGTGTATGAGCTTTCCAAGGAAGTGTTATGTCTAAATCAGACTCCAACATTCAAGGTCCCAACTGTATATGCGAAGGCAATGGATGGTCTTACGCAGAGGAATAACAACCAAATATACCTGACCCAGGTTGTCTGGTGCCAGGTGGAGGATGGACCACCTGGGAACCAGAATGGTGGTGATGAGGCCCCCACCATGGCCTAGAGCAGCCCTCTCCATGGTCCCCTCTGGACTGAGTCTCTGGGGCTCCTGCCATGCCCCAGATAAGCCCATAGGTCTCCTGTGTGCCAGCAGCCTGTTGACCAGAATAAGCAGTGCCTGGCACAGGCCCTGGAGGCTTCATGGTACAGCCCATAAACAACGCCGTATTTATTGACAGATGACTATCATTGTCAAGTTTCCAGCCACCTCCCCACCTTCCATAGGACCAGCAGGCTGGCTCCTGGCTGGCACCAAGAGTGAGCAGCTTGGGCATTTAATCAGGTTCAGGTAACAGGTAAGGACTGGTTCCCCAGCTAGGGAAAAACACAGTGAATATTTTGGATAGAGCCATGTGTGCCGCATCTTGCTGGAGCTTGCAGGCCCTTTGGAGGCTCTCAGACGGCTCTTAATTAATTGCTGGAGCCAAGTGGGGCAATCTTGTGAGCACTGTTGCTTTTGCTAATCTGATCCAGCCATACTCAGGGGAGGGTGAGGAGCTGGCCTTGGATTTAGGGGATGGATGGGGTGGGCTGGGACATGGGAGTAGCTCAGTGGCCTAGCCAAGACGGTTGGGACAAAGCTTGGAATAACCAACCTGTTTGTCAAGCAAATGGACAGGCCCTTTCTTCCACGTGAAGAAAGACCTTGTTTCAGCTCCCTGGCTTGGGGAGGAGAGACTCAGATTCGAATCCTAGCTCTACCACTAACTAGCTCTGGGACCATAGGGCAATTAACTGCTTTAAGCTTCACTGTCTTTTCTGTAAGATGTACACAGTGATACTACCTTAAAGGATTGTGGTGGGAATCAAATGAGATGAGAATGGTGCCATGCACTGTGGTGCAAGGCCACTGATCAGTGGGGCATGCCAACACTAGGGGCAGTGCTAACCCTAGGAGGCAGGGACAGCAGAAGAGATCTCAGGTGGGCACATGTTCCTAAGGGCAGAACAAGCCCTGGGCACCAGGGACATCATACAGTGAAGATGCTGGAGGTGGTAATGGGGTTACAAGTGCCAGGGACCATCTACTTAACTCCTCTGCACTCATGCATGCAGCTTCTGCAGGGCTTGGCAGAACTGGACCTGAAGGAGAAAGGCTTCTGCCTACCCAGCCATAGGACCCCAGTGGATGCAAGGGGATCTTTCCCCTGGTTCTGGTCCTCAGTGGAGCCCATTTTGTTTCATTTGTCCCTGACCTGGCCTGTGCTCTGGAGCACAGCCACCTGGAGAGTCAGAGTTGGCTGGATCTTTGGAAGGGCACAGTTGCAGCTGCACCCGCCACTCCTTCCCGTCCCAGTCTTGATACTTCAGTGATCCTTGCTGCCTGGGCTTCCCTCATGGGCCCCAGGTCACACCGTCTTTCCTCCTATTCTGTTTGCTAAGATACTTTCTCTTCAAATCCTTCTCCTATAGAGAGGTTTCTATGAGCCATGGAATGGGATGGGGGTGGCCCTCTTCTGGGATCCAGAGCTCCGTGGAGAGCCCTCTGACTTGGGTCCTGACATCTTATGCAGAGCTTGTCTTCATCTTGCTTCCCTCCTCCATCAGTCCTCCAGACCTTGAGGACAGGCACTGAGTCTTACCGCAATGTTGAGGCTCCAAGATGGCGGTCATCTCCCAATAATATTTTCTAACCTGAGCTGATTTCTTTATGATGTAAGAATTGAAGCCACAAGAGGTTCTGTGACCTGCCTAAAATCATATGCAAATTAACCAGATCTTGGCTCCAGTCGTCTACTTTGACTCAAGGTGCTGTTTCCCTTAAACCACGCAGCTCCTCAGGTCGGGTCAAGCATAACCTGGATCTCACCACATTCTTATTGGATTGAAAGATGTAATGTTAATGACTCAATAGACTCAGAATCAGCCAATCAGCAAATGCTCCTTGAACGCCTTGATGTGGAAGGTACAGGTAGAGAAGGTAGTGATTTTCGTAAGTCTCTAACTCAGCTGTGCAGAAATATAGATTTGATTTTATTCTCTTATTTTTAACAGATTATACAATCATATTACATAAATGCAAAAACAATACAAAAAAGCTACAACTTTTTACATCTTATTTACATTTTATTAGTTTTTTATGAATCTTTGAAAAATATAACCAAAGTGAATATATGTTCTTAATTTTTCCTTTTTGCATAAAGTCCAGTCTATTGCATGCACTGTTTTGCACCTTGCTTTCTTTGTTTCCTTTCCATACTTTTATGTAGAGAGCTTCTTCACTATTTTACAGCTGTAGAATATTCCATTATTGATTTAACCTGCCTCCTATTGGTGGACAATTTGTTGTTTTCAATCTTTCCTTATTATAAACAAAACTGCAGTGAATAACCACAGCCAATAGGAAGGCTGATAGGAAAAATTTCCAGAAAAGCAATCACTAAGGTAGAGGGCAAATACTGTTGTAAGTTTTATAGATGTTTTCAAATTTCCCTCCACAGGGCTGTGAGAATTTAGGCCTGCATTGGCCCTAGTGAGAGTTAGCCTACTGGCCACAGCCTCACCAGCAGTGTCAACTCAATTTCCATTCAGAGAAGTCCTCCTTTGACCTAGTGGTAGAAACAATCTTAATGAATTTAGAGTAAATGCGTTCATATACACTGGATTTTTCTTGGATACTTTAGGACTGAGCTCAGTGAGTTCAGGAGTTTGTCTTTCCTTTTTTCCCAGAAAAGCAGCTGCCTAAACCACAGCATCTGGTGTCAATATTCTCTGCCCTCTTTGGCTTTGGCCAAGACACCTGTGGTCCCAACATGGCCACTTCCAGGCAGTCAGCACATGGCTGTCTGTGTTTCACTCTTCTCCTTCCTCTTCCTCCTCCTCCTTTTTCTTCATCTTTTGGATCTCAGGCACACAGAATTGGTTTAATCATAAACTTTGGGTCATGCCAAACTCTCACCATGGCCCATTTCTATTTAGTTAATTATTTATAATAATGATGAAAATAATTAGTTATGTTATGAGATGCCTGTTGTTAAAGATAAACAAAGCCAGATAGTAGCTAAAGTGGCGAGGACAGCTTTTAATCAGGAGTAACTATTGCAATGGGGAGAAGAGTTCAGTGTGACTTGAACTTGGATTTGTACAGAGGTAACTGCACATTTTAAAGGGAGAATTAGGGAGCAGGGAAGGGCAAGCGGGAGCTCAGTAGAATCAGGAAGTGAAAAATTACACAGAGTTCACCAGTGAAAATGCGACTAGGCCAGCTGTGTCTGCTGGCTGACCATTATCAAAGTTAGGATTCTCTCCTCCCACGGAGACTGGGAGGCGGAAGCCCTATCCTCAGGTGTTGGCTGGAACAAACAGTAGATTTTTTTTGCTAGCCTTGAGTTTTCTCACGCAGGCACTTTGAGGAGGGTAGGGCCATTCTGGGGGTGTGGCCTTGGGCTGTCAGAAAAGACATTAGCATTTGCTCAAGTCTTTCTTCCAAGGCTGAGGCCTAGTGGAGAGGAGGGCCAGGAGAAGGCTGGCTAAAGTTCCATCAGAGAGACAGTCGTTGTCATGGTGGCCCTACTGAGGACCTCCAGTCATCAGCTCCCACCTCTGTTTCCTTCGTACCCCGACTGTGAGGCCCCGGACACACCCCTCTCAGGGAGAGAGGACAAGTTCTGGTGCTCTCTGAGGCTCTCTGGTGCTGTCTTGGCCATCTCTTCTCAGCCTTGCTGCCTTTTCTCCTCAACTGCTTTTGGGGGTAGGAGGGAGGGGAGCAATTATTTGAGGGCCCAGGCTGGGGAAGGGGTGAAGGAATTGGTGTACTGGCAAAATGTCTAACAACTGGCTCTGATAGCAAGGGGAGAGGTGTGCAGAAAGGCCCGAATCTATAGCACTTGCTGATTTCAGGGACGTGAAAACTCCCATTAAGGTCAATTTCAGGCTACTAGCCTTAAGCAGTTCACAAAATTCCTGAAAATTTAACAATTGGCTGCCAGCATGGGCCAGTTCCAAGCTTACCTGTGGGGAAAACTTGTCTAGTCTCTAGGGAAAGGGTCACGGTCATCTAATTCCTGTGTGTGCTCTTTTCTACCCAGTGTCCTTGACCAGGGCTTGATATTCTTTGGAAGTTCAAAAACCTCCTCTTGCAAATTAAAAACCTTGACCCTGATGTGACACCCAGAGGCCTGACTTGGAATACCAAAGGCATAACTTTGACTCTGATCTCTCTCTCTCTCTCTTTTTTTCTTTTAGAGACAGGGTCTTGCCCTGCTGCCTAGGAGTGCAGTGGTGTGATCATAGCTCAAGTGATCCTCCCACTTCAGTCTTCTGAGTAGCTAGAGTGCTGGCTAGAAATAAAATATAAATAAATAAATACATACATACATACATAAAAAAATAAAATTAGCCAGCACACACCACTACACCTGGCTAATTTTAGTTTTAATATTTTTTTTTGTAGAGATGGGGGTCTCTGTATGTTGCTCAGGCTGATCTCAAACTTTTGGCCTCAAGTGATCCTCCTGTCTCAGCCTTGGGATTACAGGAGTGAGCCACTGCACCCAGCTCTGATCTCTGTATTCTTTGCAACCCCTCTCAGTAGTTAGCGTATACCACGCTAGCAATAAGGGAAGAGAGTTGGGGGAGAATAAGGGAGTGTAGGGAAGACAGTGCCTCCACTCAAAAAGGAATTTTAATCTGCTTTGCTTCTGTTGTTTATGGGTGGCATATCACTGATGCCCCACAAAGATTTATGGAATTAATATGTATCTAAAAGTCTTATCTTGCTACTCAAAGAAGTGGAAGCCATAGCTCTTGCCCTCACGGAGCTTACAGTTGGTATACGATATAGAATGAATGATGTAATAAAAGGCAAGTGCCAAATTATGGCCCAGACAGTGAGTCTTGGTGATTGTCTGAAGGATGGAGAGGCTGCCATGAGCCAGTGGTGCTTTGTGGAGAAGATGGGATTTGTACGGATCCTTGAAGGTTGCTGCTTCTGGAATAAGCTCAAGGACAACTAATGGCAAACACACCTTTCAGCTTTGACAGCATGTCATGGGTGTCTCACAGAAAGCTGGCAGAATTCTTCTTGCTTGGTCAAGAGACATACGTACAGTGTCACCAGGAAGCAAGCTTGATGGGTGAACTCCTAAGACCTTAGTTCCCCCAAACGATTTATGGCCCAAGTTTGAGAACAGTCACATTGAATCATCAATCAGTGAGTAGTGATGTGGGACCTGCAAGATGTGTGAGGCTAACAGTCCCTATTCTGTAAGAGCTACCAGTCTGATCAGGAAGATCCTGACAGGCTCGGTGGACACATACGCAAGCAACCCCAGAGAAATTCAGTTGGTCTGTTGTCCATCTCTGCATGGATCAGAGACTTAGGGAAAGAAAATATGTGGTGAGATTATGATGCAATGCAAACCTCCCAAAATGCCCCCCATAGACATCCTAGGATCATAGGGTCAGAACTCAGCCCACCACCTTCTGCCTCACAGATGCTCAAACTTCTGTGTTCTTCATCTCAGGGCCTGATGGCACCATCTACCTGCAAGTTGAAAATTTAGCAGTAGCCCTAGCTCGCTGCATGGAGTGTAGTAGGCACTCAATCCATATTTCTTTTCACTCACTTATTCATTTACTCATTTATTAATGTATTCAATAAACAAAGAACCTACTCTGTAGGGAAGTGGTATAGAATATGGGCCAAGAACATGCATTCTGAAGAGATATTACTTTGGTTGGAGTCATGGCTCTGCCACTTACTAGCTGTGCAATTATGAACAAGCTACTTTTCTAAGGCTCGGTTGCTCTATTGGCAATATGAAAATAATAACATATCTCTTGACCAGCTGTGACTGCTCACATCTTCAATCACTGCATTTTGGGAGGCTGAGGTAGGCAGGTCTCTTGAGCCCAGGAGTTTGAGATCAGCTTGGGCAACATAGCGAGACCCTGTCTCTAAAAAGAATACATATGTATGGGTAGATATGTGTATATATGTGTGTCTTTATATAGACATATATTGTTTTATATGTCTATAAATATTTTAAAGAGGTTATTTCAAAGATCATTTAAATAAGATAATCCCTGCCGAGTGCTTCATAAAGAGCCAGGCACAGAGTTAGCACTTAATAGGCTTGCCCTTTATGAGGATTGCTGGCAGCCACCATCATTGTGACTGCTGTTGTCACTTAGCGGGAGTATGGCTAAACGCAGCCCTGCTCTTGTACCAGAGAAGTTCTGTTGTCTCTTTTCTGGGGGTGTGTGCCACCCTTACCAAAAATGTGTGTGGTCCCTTTAATAAAATCATCTACTGGAAGTAGAAGCCACTAGGTAGACTTGAGCCTTGGGGAAACACAAAACAAAACTGAGCCCCTCTAAATCTCCCTTATAGATCTATGCATGGAGGCCTCTATCTGGATCCTTCTCAATGTAGGGAATGGAGTCTCAATTCCTTACCTCAAGTGCCCCTGTGACCCTGGGCTGCCCCAGTCCATGGCTGGGTTGACTTCAGTGGCTTTTGTGCCCCATCCTCATTCCCAACAGCAGGATGCCAAAATATGATCCTAGATGCACTCTGGAAACATTTACCACTTGCCAAAGAGAAAGGAAGGATTCTAGCCTGTGTCTGACTAATTAATGACCTTGAATGAGCCAGTTCACCTGTAGGTGCCTCTGCTGCATTAGATAATCTCAGTTGCCCCTCTATGCCTTATTCTATGATCATTTGAAGGGCTTTTGGGTTGACCTCCATGGGGCAGATGACTCACCTCCTAAATGAAGTTGGTGGCTGGGAGGAAGGAGTAAAACCGACATAATTGAGCACAAGTTACTTTCAGGCACTCTGCTGGGCATTTTTTCCCCCATGTCATCTGATTTACCCCTCATAATAACCCTATGAGAGGTGTATTATTGATCCTATTTTGTAGATTGGGAAAGTGAGGTTTAGAACAATGAAGTATCTTATCCAAATTCACAGCAACGTGTGGATTTCCCCCCCCTCCCCCACATTTGATCTTACTGCAGTCTATGTTCTATCCATCACCCTGCATTGGATAATCTGGCTTTAAAAATCAGTGGGGGAAAATGGAGTCTGTATAGCCATGTTTATGAATTTCACTGGAGTAGTTTAAATGAACTGTGTTAAATTGGAATCGAAGGCAAATATATGATCAATAGTTCAATAATTCTGGGTGTTTTAAATTTTTGGATGACTCGGTTTCATGATAATAGCTATGTGATCTTGAAAAAAAATCACTGCACTTACCAGTATTTCAATTTCCTCATATGTACAATGGAAATATATACACCCTATGCTACCTCTGAAGTGAAGAGTGAACAAGTAATGTACAGATGCACTTGTTGAATTGTAAATGCTATGCAACTTTGATTCGGTATGTAACTTGGATTTTTAGATCCGGAATATCTAAACAACTACTTTTAGTTACGATGTGTAAATCCATTTATAGAGGTTTTTGCATGGAAGTATACAGAGAGACAGAAAAATACATAAATCATAACTAATGATGTAACTTGATGGATTACTCCAACATGAACACACTCCCGAGAACCTAACACCCCTATGAGGGATAGAGCATTATCCAGACCCTAGAAGTAGTCTTAAGCCTCCTCCTAATCACTGCCTGCTGCATCCTTTGTAGAGGTGATCACTATCCTGACCTCTACAACATAGATTAGTTTTGCCTATTTCTGAACTTTATATAGACAGAATCATACAGTATGTATGATTTTGTGTTTTGCTTCTTAAACACAGAAGGTAGCAGTTGTGTTTTAAAAAAGAACGTTTGTGAAATAGCCGGGTGCGGTGGCTCACGCCTGTAATCTCAGCACTTTGGGTGGCTAAGCTGGGCAGATCACTTGAGGTCAGGAGTTCGAGACCAGTCTGGCTAACACGTTGAAACCCCGTCTCTACTAAAAATATGAAACTTAGCCAGGTGTGGTGGTGCACGCCCATAGTCCCAGCTACTCAGTAGGCTGAGGCAGGAGAATTGCTTGAACCCGGGAGGTGGAGGTTGCAGTGAGCAGAGATGGTGCTACATACACACAAAAAGAATGTTTCTGAGATAGATCTTGCTGTTGCAGCAGTTTATTAATAATAAATTTATTAATAACAAATTTATTAATAATAAATTTATTAATAACAAATCTATTAATAATAAATGTATTAATAACAAATCTATTAATAATGAATTTATTAATAACAAATCTATCAATAATAATTTATTAATATCAAATTTATTGATAACAAATTTATTAATAATAAATTTATTAATAACAAATTTATCAATAATAAATTTATTAGTAAATTTATCAATGCCAAATTTATTAATAATAAATTTATTAGTAAATTTATCGATAACAAATTTATTAATAAATGTATTAGTAAATTTATCAATGATTTATTAATAATAAATTAATAAATTTATTAATAATAGATTTATTAGTAATAAATAATAAAAATAATAAATAACAATTAAAATTAAAATTAAAATAATAAAAATAAATAACTTTATTATAATAAATCTATTAATTTTGTTAATAAGTTTATTAATTTTCACAACTATATAGTATCCTATTGCATAAATACACCACAATTTATGCTAGTCTATTATATTAATTGATTATTAAATGGCAAACCAACTTGAATTTCTGGAACAAACCCAACTTGGTCTGATATATTATTCTTCTGTAGATTGCTGAGTTCAGCTTGATAATATTCTGTTTAGGCTTTTGGTCGATGTGCTTATGGGAGAGATTGTTCTGTACTTTTTTCCTTTTTTTTTTTTTTTTTGCAATGCTTGTTTTAGGATTTGGTATCAGTGTTATTTTGACATCATAAAATGAAAGGCAATGTTATTTCTTCTATACTCTGAAGAAATTTACGTAAAATTGGTGTTATTAATTCCTTAAGTGTTTGAGATAATTCATCAAAGAAATATCAGGGCTTGAAGTTTTCTTTATGGGGAGGTTTTAAACCATGGAACTAATTATTTTGATAGACACTTCAATCTATTTAGAGAGTTTTTATTCTTCTGTCAGTTTGATATGTTGTATTTTTCTGTGAATTTGTTCATTTCATCTAAATTTTCAATTAATGGGCATAGAGTTGCTTATAATATCTTATATCTGTTTAATGTCTGTAGTGAAGTCTCCCTTTTTTTGATCATGATATTGATGTTTTTTTCTTCTTTTTTTCATAGTCAGTTTTGCCTAAAGCTTACGAGTTTCATAAGTTTTCCAAAGAACTGACCAATTAAAATTATCTCCATTGCATTTGTCTTCCATTCCATTATTTCTGCTCTTATCTGTATCATTTCCTTTTATCTATTTTCTTTTTCTTTTCTTTCTTTTTTTTTTTTTCAGACAGAGTCTCGCTTTGTGGCCCAGGCTGGAGTGCAGTGGCACAATCTCGGCTCACTGCAAACTCTGCCTCCCAAGTTCAAGCTATTCTTGTGCCTCAGCCTCCCAAGTAACCGGGATTGCAGGCACATGCCACCACGGCTGGCTAATTGTTGTATTTTTAGTAGAGACAGGGTTTCACCATGTTGGTTAGGCTGGTCTTGAACTCCTGACCTCAAATGATCCACCCGCCTCGGCCTCCCAAGGTGCTGGGATTGCAGGCATGAGCCACTGTGCCCGGCCCTTTTATCTACTTTCTTTGAGCTACAAATTTCCCTCCAGGCACTGCTTTAGCTACATTTTACAGTTTTGATGTATTTTCTAATTTATGTTTATTAATATATAACATATATAATTTATATTTATTGACCTATAGATCTACATATAAATCGATAATATATAATTTATATTATATATATTTATATCTAATATATGTATTTCTATAAAGAGTTCTGCATAAACCTATGATTTATTTATAACCGTACTGCCTAATTTCAAAATATTTGGAAATGTTCTAATTCCCTTTCAGTTATTGATTTCCAACCCAATGAGGTTAGAGAACATACCCAGTATGATTTTAATCTTTTGAAATTTGTTGGGACTTGCTTTGCAAACTTGCATAGGGTTAATTTGTGGTAAACGTTCCATGCCATTTACTCTACAGTTGTTGGATATAATGCTGTATAGGTATCAATTAGGTCAAGTTTATTATTTATGTATTAAAATACTCCATCTCCTTACTGTGATTGTGGATCTATTATTTGTTTTTCTTTACTGTTCTGATAAATTTGTTTTCTATATTTTGGGTCTGTGTTGTTAATGGCATATCAGTTTAAGATTATTATATTTTCTCTGTACATTCACCCTAACAAAATGTCATTATCATTATAAAATGTCCCTCTGTATCTAGTTATGCTTCTTGCCTTCAAGACTATTTTAGTATTGATAGGGTTACACACGCTTTCTTTTGGTTAGTGTTTGCATGCGGTATATCTATTTCCATCCTTTTATTTTAAATCTTTATCATATCTAAGACTTGAGAAAGATCTTGAGAAAGGCAGTGTGTATTAGTTATATACTGATTTGTAACCAGTTACCCCAAAACTTAACACCTAAAAACAACAAAACGTTTAATATTCCACAGATTCTGGGAGTAAGGAATTCAGAAACAGCTAAGCGAGGTGACTGTAGCCCAGAACCTCTCATGAGCTTACCATCAAAGTGTCAGCCAGCTCCGCGGTCATATGAAGGCTTACTGGGGTTGAAGTCCAGTAATCCTTGCTTAACCATGGTTTTGCTTTCTGAAGTTTCAGTCACCCACAGTCAACTATAGGCTGAAAACATTAAATGGAAAATTACAGAAGTCAACAATTCATAAGTTTTAAATTATTTATTCAAAGTAAGTATTTATTCCGTTACTCTGTTAAATGTATACTCATATTTAAGTTGTGCTTCTTATTAGCAGTATATTTTTTATGCAGTCTCCTAGTCTTCGTCATTGTACCAAAATATTTAATCTTTGTATTTCACATAGTTTCTGAGATATGTGGTTTGAAATCTACTCTTTTGTCTTTGATTTTCTATTTGTCTCACTTTCTGTAATTCTTTTTCTTTCATTTTATTGTAGTATTAAACCATGTCCACAGATTCTCTGATAAGAAGTGGAGCTTAATCTTTCTTTCCTGGAGTGTGGCCTAGACTTAGAGACTCATTTCTATCAAACAGAATAAGGCAGAAATGACAGTCGGTGATTTTTAAAGACTCGATTATAAAAGGCCTGTACCTGCTTTATACATTTTATAATTAATTTATAAATTAATTAAGAGATTAACAATAATTGATATTAAAATAGAACTATTATAACAATATACCATAATAAAAGTTATGTAAATGTGGTTTCTCTCTCAAAACACCTTATTGTTCTATCGATCTCAGCAACCTTGGCATATGATTTTTTAAATTTCCTTCGTAAGTTGAGAACTTTCACCTTTTCACTTAAAGAAAGCACTTGATGGCCTCTCTTTGGCTTATCTGAATTGCCAGCAGCACTACTTTTGTGCTTTGGTGCCCTTATTAAGTAAAATAAGGGTGACTGGGACACAAGCACTGTGATACCGCAACAGATAACCTGATAACTGAGATGGCTACTGAGTGATGAAAGGAAGGATATACAGCATGGATACACTGAACAAAGGGATGATTCACGTCCCAGTTGGGACAGAGCTGGACGGCATGAGATTTCATCACCCTACTCAGAACGGTGTGCAATCTAAGGCTTATGAATTGTTTATTTCTGCAATTTTACATTTAACGTTTTCAGACCATGGTTAACCGTGGGTGACTGAAATCTCAGAAAGCAAAACCATGGTTAATGGGCAGGGGTGGGGAGGGGCATTTATTGTATTTCAACCCCAGGCAAGACTTCACCTGGCTGGCCCCGGCTGACACCTTGACAGCAAGCTCATGAAAGACTCTGGGAGCCATCTAGCTTAGCTTTTTCCCCTAAATTCCTTACTTCTAGAACATTCAATGTTTTGTTGTTTTAAGTGATAAGTTTTGGCACAACTTGTTACAAATCAGTAGATAGCTAATACATATTTATGCCTTATTTGGAATAATTATTTTATTCCTTTACTCTGCTAAATGTTTGCTGATTATATCTTCTTTTAGTAGTTACTCTAAATTACAACATGCATCTTTGACGTTAAAATCTAATGTAAATTAATACCTTTTAAGTCACTCATGGACAAGGCAAAGTCCATAGGATACTTTGTTTTTTCCTGCCTGTAGGGTTACTTTTATCACATAGTTTAATTCGCTATCTATTTTTAAGCCTCACAAGACATTTTAGTGTTTCATACTGTTGTATTTTAACATTTCCATTGCTCCTCATTCCTTCTCGCAGTGTACACTTCCATAGGAAATAATTTTGCTTCTCAAATCATTCTTTTTATAATTTTTCTGTATCACCATACTACTGGTGACAAATTTTCTGTTTTTGTTGATCTGAAACTGTCTTTATTCTGTCTTCATTTTAAAATATATTTTAACTGAGTAAAGGGTTCTGTTTGTAGTTACTTCCTTTTAGCACTTTGAAGATGCCACTTCATTATTTTCTGACTTCTACTTTTTCTGTTTAGAAGTCACTTGTCTTACAGTTGCTCTTTGAAGATAATACGCCTTTTTTCCTTTCTCTGGCTTTAAGAGTTTTTTCTATGTTTTTGGTTTTCAATGCAATTTTACTATGATGTACTTAGATGTAGTTTTCTTAGTACGGTCATGCGTCATATAACCATGTTTCAGTCAATGACAGACACACAGCAGAGGTCCTATAAGACTGTAATGGAGCATAAATAGAAAGCTGATGTATGGCACCTGATGCTGGCATTACAAATCAAGTAGGGGAAATGACCAATATTCAGTATTGGTGCTGAGACATTTGGTTTTTCATATGAAAAATATATATGTATGTGTGCGTGTGCGTGTACATATACGTAACTAAAAATATGTATACATCCGGGTTTATGTAAGTACATACTATGAGGTTCACACAATGACAAAATTGCCTGATAATGTATTTCTCAGAACCTATCCTGTCATTGAGTGACACATGACTCTATTTATCCTGCTTGGTGGTTTTAGCACTTTTCAAACCGTGGCTTGCTACCTTTCAGTAGTTGTGGTGACTTCTTGGCTATCATCTCTTTGAACATTGTTCCTATGTATTCTCATTCTCGTCTCCTGGAATTTTGAATGCATACATAGTGGACCTTTCATCATGTAACCTTACATCTCTTACGTTCCTTTTTGTATGTTTCTGTATGTACCATTTATAAACAAAACAAAACTATTTCATTCTGGTTATTTCCTCTGACTGATCTTCCAGTTCGTTAATTCCTTTGTCAGTTTTCTCTCACTTACTATTATATTCATTCATTAATTTCTTAATTTCAGTTCAAGCATTTTTCAATTGTAGAATGTACACTTTCTTCTTTTTATAGGTTCAAGTTCTCTGCTGAGGGTTTCCACATAGCCATCTAATTTCTTGGATTTATTAATCACATTTTTTTTTTTTTTTTTTTTTTTTTTTGAGACGGAGTCTGGCTCTGTTGCCCAGGCTGGACTGCGGTGGTGCGATCTCCCCTCACTGCAAGCTCCGCCTCCCGGGTTCACGCCATTCTCCTGCCTCAGCCTCCCGAGTAGATGGGACTACAGGTACCCGCCACCACGCCTGGCTAATTTTTTGTATTTTTAGTAGAGACGGGGTTTCACTGTGTTAGCCAGGATGGTCTCGATCTCCTGACCTCATGATTCACCCACCTCGGCCTCCCAAAGTGCTGGGATTACAGGCATGAGCCAGCGTGCCCAGCCAATCACATATATTTTAAATTCAATGTCTGATAAAGCCTGTGAGGCTGTTCCTTTTCTCTGTTGATTTCTCTGTTTTTTATTTTGTGTTCATGTCTCCTGGTGTATGAAGTAATTTGCAATTAAACACAAAGCATTTTGTATAAAAAATTGTTGAGATAATTTGCGGCTCTGAATGTTTTGAAGTCAGTTGGTTCTGGAATGACTTGCCTATGCAGATGTTGGGGTGATTAGAGTCTGAGTTTCAGTACTTGTGAGGCTATTATCCCAAGTATAGCTCTCTGAGCACCCCAGTGGAAAGCCTGTGCTCCTTACCAGCACCTCTTTTCTTTGGCAAGTTCTTCACTCCAATTTTGTTCCTGCCCACTGCAAGACGTGCAAAAGTTTCTTAGCTTCTCAGCATCTTTCTGAGAAACAGAAAATGCCTTGAGGAGAAAAATAAAGTCATGGACATATGTCAGACTTACCTCACTTCTCACTTCTTTTTAACTTTCCTTTTTTCCCCAAGATATTGGCTCATGAAGTCCTTGCTACTTTGGTTTGATGTCTACACACACACACACACACACACACACAGTGATTTAAAATTGTTAATTTTTCTCTGTGTGAGTGTTAATTTGCAACATACTATTCCACCACCATCAATGGAGGTAGAAACCTTTCAAAACCTGCTTTCCACATACCAAATAAATAACTCCACCTAACTTTAGGGTAGGCAACCTGGTATGCTTCTGAGAATCAGTTCTGTGAACATGCAGATCATGCTTATGATTTCAGCAAGTGCATCAATTTAAACTAAAAGTTTAAGATGTTTAATTTCTTTTTCCTCATTTTATTATTTCTCTTATTTGTTCTATAGTCATCTTAATCTGTGTAAGAAATACTGAAGCTGTCCAAAAGTTCAAATTTGAACCCAATGCTGAATTTAAAGGTGTTGCCCAAAAAAACATAAGGTAAACATGCAAGGATCGTCACTGTTAAGCTGTTATGCAATATGACCTGGTCCCCAGGCTACATAATTTGAGTCATTCTTTACATTTCAAGTTCTGCCAGCACTTGGAGAAGTGGTGTTCTGTGGGCTCTTACTTTTTCCTGACTTTGTGATGTTCTCTTTTGTCAATGTGACCAACCAATTTTGAATCAGAGCTAATGGCATCTTTAGAATGACATGTATGGTAGCTCAGACCTGTACCCTTTAAAACTCAGCTCCAGTAAATGGATATTCTGAGCATCTTAACATGTTGGAAATTGAACTGCATTCTGCATTAAAGGCATTTCTTTACACAAACTGTAGGACTCAGTGTTAAGATAGAGATGAGGAGAGTCTAATGGGCCATTCTGAAAGAACTACCCATTAAACGGTGAAGTACAGTATGTTTTAAAGTGACAAATCCAAGAGCTGAAAATGACCCTTTGATCTTTAAAAGGCTCATAAACGGTGGCAGTGTACTCACAGACCTATATTTATGTATTCAAATATTGGGAGGAAATCCAAGTAGAGTCTCAAGACTGCGGGACTTTGCAATTTAGACAAAAAGAGGCCAGGGAGGAGGGCAATTAAATCTAACTTTTTACAGCATAAAGCAAGCTTTCTTCCCTCCTCGTTAATCAATGAACTAGAATCTTGGTAAGAGCTTGCTTTTTAAGTGGGGTTTGAGCCAATCTTTACACAGATATGAGGTATTTGTGAAGCAAGAGAGAGACAATTGAAACCAAAAGAAACACTGTTTCGTTTTTGAATTAAATTTGTGGTTGGTGCCATCCTCCTTTACTGTGATGAAGGGTTTCTAACCATCTCCTACACCTCAGTGCACACACACACATATCCCCATTCCCTGGAATTGAAACCATTAACCACATCCGGAGGGCTAATCTATGGACAACATGCCTGTAGCCTCTGTTTCATGGAACAACCTGAGAGGGATCATAAACAACATCCTCAAAGTAAGGGCTTTGAGGATGGTGGTTGTTAAGGAACATTCAAAGAAAGTCAGATCACCATGTGACTTACACTGATGAATACTTTCGGCCTCAATGGCACGTTGGTGTTTTCCTCTGACCCAAATGGTGCAACTGAAATGAATTCTACCTTGCATACAAGAACCACAGGCACTGGAATGTGGAATCCGAAACTTTTCTACCTGGTTCCCCTGTTGACCACAGGTATTTAATGGTCACATTACAGATTAGTTTATGGGATTCCAAGAGGACTGTGGACCAGAGCAAACTCAGTTGATCCAAAATTGAGTTTTGATCATGTTAGCAGTCTACTTGAACCAAATTTTGTGGATAATGACAAAATAAATATGCATACTTTAACCACCTAAGCTAATAAATAGAACAACTGAATCCCAGAATTCCCCTGTCCCTCCCTCTGCTACCAAATGTAACCAAGGATCCTAAATTTTGTGTTAATCATTTCCCTAGTTTTTTTTAAATATCTACATACGCTCCCTAAAAAATACCTTATGTAGTTTTGCTTGCTTTTGAACTTTATATAAAATAGAATCATACCCTATGTACTGTTCCAATTTTTTTACCATAACTTATCTTGCTCTATGTAATGGTAGTCCATTCCTTTTTTTTTTTTTTTTTTTTTTTTTTTGAGATAGTTTCACTCTTGGCACCCAGGCTGGAGTGCAATGGTGTGATCTCGACTCGCTGCTGCCTCTGCCTCTCGGTTTTAGTGATTCTCCTGCCTCAGCCTCCTAAGTAGCTGGGATTACAGACACCCACCACCATGCTCGGCTAATTTTTGTATTTTTAGTAGAGACAGGGTTTCACCATATTGGTCAGGCTGGTCTGGAACTCCTGACTTCAGGTGATCCACCTGCCTTGGCCTCCCGAAGTGCTGGGATTTCAGGCGTGAACCAATGTGCCCAGCCCATTCCTTTATATCTCTATATACTGTTCCACTGCAAGAATGTAACACAACTCATTATCTGTTCTTCTGTTGTGGACATTTGGGTTGTTTCCAGGTTTTGCTGTTACAATAAGTGCTGCTGTAAGCATCTGCATACATCTTTGGGTACACATGAAAGGAGTTTGTGAAGTATTTTTTTAGTAGTGGAAAGTACTACCAGAAATAGTCTTAGGAATATACTAGGACTTATTATAAGTGTGTGTTCAGTTTTTTTAGGAGTAATGTCAGATTATTTTTCCAATTGGTAATATCCATTTATACTCCCACCTGCAAAGTGTGAGAGTTGTCATTGCTCTTCATCCTTTCTGACATTTTCTACTGTCTTCCTTTACATTTTTTCCTTTTATTTCAGTAGCTAAATGAGATGGATATCTAAGAATCTGTATCTTACATGTGTGGAAGCTGAGACTTGGAGATTTCAAGTCATTTGATTACGTTTACAGAGCATAGGTTCTGGAAATGTGACATGTGTCAGGGAGCATATCACTCAAAACCGATTCCTAGAAAACCTTCCTAATGATTGATCACCTACTGGCTAATTCTCTTAAAATTCACCTCTTTGAAAATTTCACATTTGTAAGCTCTTCAGGTAAAACTAAACACAAGGTGACATAATTGATTAAAACTAACTAAAAAAAAATTAACTAAATTTTGAGAAAAGTATCTTTAGAAAATCTGGCTTAAAAGTCTCCCATTTATTCACAAGGAAAAATGACACTTGCTATGTTCTAAATGTGTGCATACCCTCTAAACTCATATACTGAAATCCTAACCTCCAAAGTGAGCATCAGGAGGTGAGGCATTTGGGAGGTGATTAGGTCATGAGAGTAGAGGCCTCATGAATGGGGTTAGTAACCTTATAAATGAGACCCAGGGGAACTCTTTCACCCTCTGCACCATGTGAAGACAAAGCAAGAAGTCCGCTGTTTATAACTCAGACAGCATCCTCACCAGAACCCAGCCATGTTGCCGTTCTGATCTTGAACTTCCCAACCTCCAGAACTGAGGGAAAAAATTCCTATCATTTGTAAGCCGCCCAGTCTATTATATTTTGTTGTGACAGTCCCAATGGACTAAGACAACACCACAATATATATTTTTTAAATTCATTATCTACAAAACACTGCAAATGTGATGACTGCTTATCAAAGATTTAAAAAAGGGTTAGAGATGCCCTTAGGTGTATTGAATATTTAAAAAAGCAAGATGGCAAATGAAAATGGCACATGGAAAATACTGCAAAAACCTCTAAAGTTGCATAGAATTTTAAGGGCATTTGTCAGGCACATGGATCACAGTCAAAGTGGTTTCAAACCAATCCACCTAGACATTTTAGGATTGTTAGAAACTTGGGGCAGAGTTGGGGATGCACCAGCAGGGGAAGCACCTTACGGTAGATGCTAGTGCTACCCTCACACCTCCCCTCGCTGCTTCATTGTTTTGTAGTCCTTCAACACCCTGAAGGGCTCTCAAGGATCTGGAAGGAATCAGAATCTGAAAGAAGATAAAGCACTTTTACCCCAGGTCAGTGCTTCTGCCAAAGATGACTCAGAAACCATTTGTGTGTACGTCAGTTAAAATTAGGTTTGTTTGCAGTGACAGAGAACCCCACATTTGAATGGTTGATGTGAGAGATAGATGTTTAATTCCTTTCATGGAAGATGAATCCAGACACAAGCAATCCAGGGTTGGGATGGGGCCTCCACAAAGACATTGGGCCAGGCTCCTCCTAACACCATCCACCCTTCTAGGGATGTGGTGCCCTTTCTCTAATCATCACCTCTTCATTTCAGGCAGTAGGGCTGGGGCAGAGATGGAGAATGGGAAAAGCATGTAAACGTTAAAGAAAATTTTCTGGAAGCTGACCTACCCACCTTTATTTAGATAACATTGGCCAGAAATTTGTCACATGGGATGCCAAGCTGTGAGGCGGCTGGGTGGTGTGGTCTTTCGTCCAGGCAGTCATGTCCCCAAGGGAACCTATAACTAAGGAAAACAGATATTGGGGTAGGCAGCTAGTAATTTTTGCCTCTCTAAAGTTCATTAATGGAAGAAAGGTACAAGTATTTCAGCTATATAAATCCTATTGCTTTTGTAGGTTTTAACATGCAAGGCATTCTGTTTGACAATCAAACTCAAGGCACACATAGGCTTAGTGAAGTCCTCCCTCCATTCTTCACTGCCAGGTGATATAGTGAGAAGATGGAGCCAACACCCAGCCCACTGCCCACCAGCAGTAAGGCCAAAGGAAGAGGACAATCCTCACCTATCAACATGGGCGATGAAACCATGGGGAGGAAAGTTCAAGGGTCTTCTGGCTTTGCAAAGGGTCGGATCTGGATCACTGAATACGTGTTGGAAAATGGAATAGTGCTTTCCCATTAAGTCCGTGTATATGGCTCTCAGGCAGCATTCCTGACAAGGGCAGACCAGTTTTTCTTCAGCTACCATAGTTTCCACCTGGGTGGATTCTTCATAGTTGGACCTGGAAGAAATCTTGAAGAGCATTAAGTGCAGGGTTCCCTTCTGCCCCACTATCAGACTGGGGTTCCTAGATAAACTTGCCCCTCTCCAAATTTTCATCTCAGAGATTGGTCATTTCATGCTCCTAGTTGTTTAGGCCCCAAACCGTATTTTTCTAACACACCATATGATATGGTTTGGATTTGTATCCCCGCCCAAATCTTATATGTTGCATTGTAATCACCAGTGTTGGAGGAGGGGCCTGATGGAAGGTGACTGGATCATGGGGGCAGATTTCCCCCTTGATGTTCTCGTGATAGTGAGTTCTCATGAGATCTGTTTTTGTTGTTGTTTGAGACGGCATCTCACTCTGTCATCCAGGCTGGAGTGCAGTGTGGCGTGATAGCTCACTGTGACCTCAACCTCCTTGGCTCCAGTGATCCTCCCACCTCACCCTCCCAAGTAGCTAGGCCCACAGGCATCTGCCACCATGCCTGGCTAACTTATGTTTGCATTTTTTTTTTTTTTGTAGAGATGAGTTTTGCCATGTTGCCAGGCTGAGATCTTGTTGTTTAAAAGTGTGTAGCACCTCCTCCTTTTCCTCTTCCCCCTTCTCCCAGCATGTAAGACATGCCTACTTACTCTTTGCCTCCCGGCATGACTGTAAGTTTTCCGAGGTCTCCCTAGCCATGCTTCCTGTGTAGCCTGCAGAACTGTGAGTCAATAAAACCTATTTTCTTTATAAATTACCCAGGCTCAGGTAGTTCTTTACAGAAATGTGAGAATGGACGAATACACCATATCTAATCCATCAGCACATCCTGTTGGATCTACTTTCAGAATAGATTCAGAATCCAACCACTTCTTACCTCTGCCACTGCAATAATCTCCTATATGGAGGTCCCAGTGGGTGAATGGGAACTGAAACCCAACCCTGCTCCACTGGCTGAGCTGTGTACCTTTCTCCAAAGCTGCATCTATCTGAAAGAAGGGGCACCCTTTTCTATGTATTCCAAGATGCCCTCTACAGGCATCTAGCAACTTCTCAGTAGTTCGTGTTACCTCTCTGCTGAAAACCCTCTCACTCAGAAGAACTGCCAAAATCTCACAATGGCAGCTCTATGGGACTTGGCCCAGGTACCTCTGTGATGCCATGTCCTTCAGCCACACTGGCCTTCCAGCAAGCTCCGCCTTACACTCACTATTCCTTTTGCCTAAATTGGCTAACTTTCCCACATCCTTCCATTTTCTTCACAGGGGGCCCTTCCCTGGATTATAGCTCCCCAACCCTGGTGTGCCCATCTCTTTGGCGCTCCATAGCCACATCCTCATCTACTGTGAGTAAAATTGTGTCCCCTAAAAGTTATGTTCAAGACTTAACTCCTAAGACTTGTGGATGTGACCTTATTTGGAAATAGGGTGTTTCCAGATATAATCAAGATGAATCAAGATGGATTCAGGTGGGCCTAATCCAAGGACTGGCATCCTGGTAAGAACAGAGAAATTTGGACATAGCGTCCCCCAGGGGAGAATGCCTTAAGGAAGGAGGTGGCAATGGGAGTGATGCATCAAGGCAAGCATCCTAGTCCATTTGCGTTAATAAGAAAATACCTGAGAGTGGGCAATTTATAAACAATAGAAATGTATTTTCTCACAGATCTGAAGGCTGGGATGTCCAAGGCACTTGAGGGTTTGGTGTCTAATGAGAGCTCAGTCTTTGTTTCCAAGATGATGCCTTGTTGCTGCCAGAGAGTACAGATGCTGTGCCTTACATGGTGGAAGGGATAAAAGGGTAAAAATGAGTCTGGCTAGTTCCCTCCAGTCCTTTGTAAGACACCAATCCCATTCATGAGGGCTCCACCCTCATGACCTAACCACCTCCTAAAGGCCCCACTTCTGCCAATACTGCCACATCGGTGATTACGTTTCAACATAGGAATTTTGGGGGACACATTTAGACCATAGCATCAAGGAACACAAAGGATTGCAGAATCCACCAGAAATGAAGACGGAGAAAGACCTGGAACAAATTCTCCCTCAGAGCCTTCAGAAGGAATCCACCCTGCTGGCACCTTGATCTTAGACTTCTGGCCTCCGTAACCGTGAGACAATACATTTCTGTTTTTTTAAGCCACCAAGTTTGTGGTTCTTTGTTATAGTAGCCCTAGAGGAAACAATTACCCCATCCACCATCCAATATGTTACTTATTAATTTGCTTAGGGTCTGCCTCGCCACTGGGAGAGGATTCTGTCTGTGTTTATTGCCACGTCTCTTGTGGCTGGCATGGGGCCTGGCACAGAGTAGATGCCACAAATACTTCCTGGAAAAATGAATAAAAGTTCACTCAGCTGAACCTGGTATGTGGGTCTCCCAGCACCTCCTGGGGCCATTTCGGCTGCATCCTCCACCGCTCCCAACTACAGTGGGTGACTGACTCTTCAGTAACAGAGGAGCTGCACACAGTTGGCGAAACACATCTCATGTGGATGTCTGAATCTAGTGCCTGCCCAGGCTGCTAGATACCTAAGACTGTGATATGGTTTGGCTGTAATCCCACCCAATTCTCATCTTGAATTGTAGCTCCCATAATTCCCACATGTTGTGGGAGGAGCCTGGTGGGAGATAACTGAATCATGGGGGCGGTTTGCCCCATACTGTCCTTGTGGTAGTGAATAAGTCTCACAAGCTCTGATGGTTTTATAAGGGGTTTCCCCTTTCACTTGACTTTCATTTTCTCCCTTGCTGCCGCCATGTAGGAAGTGTCTTTAGCCTTCTGCCATGATTGTGAGGCCTCCCCAGCCATGTACAGCTGTGAGTCCATTCAACCTCTTTTTCTTTATAAATTACCCAGGCTCGGGTATGGCTTTGTCAGCAGCATGAAAACAGACTAATACAGACTGGTGTCTAGAAACTGACAGATCTTATGCTATTCTTCCTGCCAGAGATGTGGTTATTTTCTCTGGAACTAGGACATAGGAAGAGTGTGAGTTATTCTAGGGCATGATCTGGGTCTTATTCACTTTGGAATCCCCAGTAATAGGCAGATAGAAAGCACAGGACAGAGAGCTGTTGAACGAATTACGGGATAATAATGGCTTATATTTTTTAGAATATTCATAAGGTAGCAGGCGCTGTTCAAAGAACTTGGCGTGCTTCGATGCATGTCAACCTCACAATAAACCTATTATCTCAGTTTTACAGACTGGGAAAGTGAGGCGCAGAGGTATTTTGCAATGCGCCCACAGAACCCCAGCGAGCCCGCGGTGGAGTTACAACTGTGCCTCAGGGAGCATTCTCAGGCAGCATTCTCTTGTGCTTTACCGACTCACAGATGATAAGGTTTCATTCAAGGACTTACAACAGCAACCTGGAGGCAGCATTCTCAGTGGCTGGTAGATGCCATTTGTACAGAGCAGGACAATTAAGCCCAATTCTGGAAAACTTCTGCTTTCTCTGTTCAATGCATTTTATAACTGTCTTCACTCAGCAAATTTGCCCTACTAATTATATTTTGCTTCGTGACCATGGTATGTCATTCGCATTCCTTCAGCACATGCTGACTGATGGGGAAGAGATGTTGGGTGACCCAGGCAAGCCAAACAGGATTAAAGCCTGCTGTCTCACCAGGTGGATAATCCACTTTGAATGCTTGAGAGGGGAGTGTTGAGATCACGTCCCTTCCTGTGGGACATTTTTCTGGGAAATAAAATCAGTGACAAACATGACGCTTGAACACTCACATTGACTCTAGGGTGCAGGCTGAGCTCATCTGGTGCAGGGGAGTAATGCAGAGGTGAGGCCTGGGTCAGCGCCAGGCACAGGAAGGGGATTCAGTATGCACCACAGTTCATGCCTCTTAGGAGAAAATCTGGACCTTTTCCATGGCTGTGTCTCTATTAATTTGCTAAGGCTGCCCAAACAAAGCACCACACATGGGCGGCTTACATAACGGGAATTTATTCTCGGTTCTGGAGGTCGGCAGTCTGAGATCAAGGTGTCAGCACAGCTAGTTCCTTCTGAGGACTGTGCAGGAGAATCTGTTCCAGGCCTCTCCCTGAACTTCTGGGGGTCGTTGGCCATATTTGGCATTCCTTGGCTTATAGAAGCAATACCCCAATTTCTGCATTCATCTGCATGTGACATTCTGCCTGTATGCATGCTTCTGTGTCCAAATTTTTCATTTTTATAAGGATACCAGTCATGTTGGAGGTCTAGCCTAATCCTTGATGACCTCATCTTAACTAATTGTATCTGCAACACACCTATTTCCAAATTAGGTCACATTCTGAGGTCCTGGGGGTTAGGACTTTAACATATGAATTTTAAGAGGACACAAGCCAACCTGTAACAGTAACTTTGTCTCTCTCTCTCTTTTAACACAATAGTGACCCTATGCAGGGACATTTCTAGGTGTCTACTGTCTGTGTGTGGTAGGGGGACTTCTAGTACTGTTTTGGATTAATGTTGACAGACAGCAGCCTGAGGCTAGGAAGCAATTTGGGGCCATGACTAGTGAGGGGCAAAGCTAGTAAGATTTCTCAGGAATTTGAACCCAGAATTTCATCCCCATGGCACTTTAATCCAGTACATTTAATGACTCAGATGACCCTGGCCTTATCGGCCTGGTGCTCTAAGCAGTGGACCTAAGAGTGTGTGCATGTGCGTATGCACATGCGTATGTTATGTCCATATGTAAGTGCGTACACATAATGTTGGACACAGAAATATCTCTGAGAACTGGCCCTTTATCACCCTTCAGATAAAATTATTTTCAGCTTGCTTAGTTGTAGTGTTTCTTAATTTGCATCTCCTCACACTTTCATACATTTCTCCTGAAGTGCATACGCAAAGAGCTTCAACCTCAGTGTCAACCTGGTCATCATACCATGGTTTCTAGGAAAAAATGTGTGTAATTGGTTCACACCCTCCTTCTGTACAGATTACAGTTCTCCTTTTTTGGCATGAAAACCTCCATCTGTCTTTTGAAAGCAAATGTCACCTTTTTATTAAAGTCCTCCCCAACTTGTTCAGGTTAAGTTTCACTAGTACCTTTCTGGAGTTTTTTTATACCTATGTTATGGCCCCATATGCTATACTTTGGTGGTCTGTTTACCTGTCTGTAAGACTGTCTGTATAATTTGTGGGCCTTGTGCAAAATAAGAATTCAGGGAGTCTTGTTAAAGAAACTATTAAGAATTTCAAGATGGGCCAGGCACGGTGGCTCATGCCTGTAATCCCAACACTTTGGGAGGCTGAGGCAGGCGGATCACGAGGTCAGGAGTTCGAGACCAGCCTGGCCAACATGGCGAAACCCTGTCTCTACTAAAAATACAAAAATCAGCTGTGCATGGTGGTGCACGCCTGTAATTCCGGCTACTCGGGAGGCTTAGGCAGGAGAATCACTTGAACCTGGGAGGTGGAGGTTGCAGTGAGCCAAGATTGCACCATTGCACTCCGGCCTGGGAAATAGAATGAGACTCCATCTCAAAAAAAAAAGAAAAAAAAAAATTAAGATGAAGGTAGCAGAACCGTAAAGTAAGCGTGGGGTCCTTGTAAAAGCCTGGTCCATAAACTTGGCCTTGTCTGTCTGCCTGGTTCATGGATTATGACTATCCTCAGCTCCCCAGTGCCCATCACTCAACAAATATTAGATGAGTAAATGAATCAATATGTGAATGACTGCGAGAATAAGCTTTTGATGAAAGGCAGCCATTTTGTAAGCAGAACATTGCTGCTTTTAGTTGTCTGCAGAAAGCCTCACAGAATCACTAGGTGAGAGGAAAGAGTGTCTGCGTGCAATTATTCGTAATAACAAATAATCGTACTTTGTAGGCATGTAAGACTTTTAGGTTCAAAACACTTTCAAAACATTAATTAATTCATTAACAAAGCATCAATGAAATTGAAACTAGAAGGAGAATTTGAGGTATGCAAAATTTAATTTCCAATATTAAAATTTGTCGCACAACTCACACTCCTCCCACTGGGCCAGGAAACACATTCCATGCCATCTCCTCTCCCTCTGAAAAAAAAAACGAACATGAGAACTTAGTTCTATTATATCAGTCAGGAAGGAGGCAAGCCTGTCTGCCGAGAAACCCCAAGGGCTGGGGAGAAGCATTTATACATCTGAGGGAGGGTTGCATTTATTCATCTCTGAGTTCCCTTTAGATTCTGAGATTTAGGATTCCGGGAACACAGGTAAGAATTGTCATGACCACAGGGTAGGCTCATTTTGAATAAAGATGTGGAGAATTCTGTGAGGTTATAAGATAAAGCTCAGCCAGTTCTTTCCCCCTACCCCCAAGAAATGGTGGTGACTTCTTGGAATCCTGAGCCACACTGGGAAACTCTGGTGGGGACTTTGTCCACATTATTGGAGGGTGGGTGGACGGTGGGTGGAGTGTGGGTATGAAAGCGTGGCCTTATACAGAGACAGCCCAAAGTGACTGGGCAACATAGAGCTGCTTCTAGAACACTGAACATTCTGAACTTTTGGATCCTCTAGGCTGGAGAGGGGTGGGGGCAGGTATTGGTGCACCTTAGCAGGGGGAGGAGCTGACTGCCCTCTCTGGAGCAGAGAGAGCCTTCACACGGAGGACACCTGGGCTCTGTTTCCCACAAGGCATGAGGCCATCGGGTTGGGGGGTGTTCTAGTGTCCTCAGCCAAGGACTCCTACCTCCTGAAGGAAACGAGAGCATAACTCCACATTTCCTAAGTGGGACTGTGCATTGTAACTTCCTTCCAAAGGGGACAGTGAAAAGTCGGGGGGAGATAAAAGGGTAACTTTCTGGAAGAGAGATCTAACAAACGCTACTTCAGCCAGGCGATCCAGGTCAACATCAAAGCGCAAATGTTTGTTGTTTTCTTCTTCATGCCTAGGTTTTTTCTCTGAAATAACTTGAGCCCTTCAGAAGGTACAAAATCTCTCTGATGTGAACGTTTGGTTTAACAACTGGCTACAGATGTGGTAATCAACATCTCCCTGACAAGCCTCTGTTTTCTTCTTTGTGCATGGCCACATCCATGTACAGCCTGATCCTACCCCTATTTCCTACCTGTGCTCAGGAGCCGTGACTTCCAGGTCACATCCTTTCGTGCTGACCCCACTTTGGTTCCTGACATTTTTTGTGTGGTCATCCTACAGACCACTTAAGATCAATGTTAAAGCAAACTAAATACGACCTGAGAAGGACTCCATATTTCTAGATTTGAATCCTGTGGATGAACTGTAACCTAGCTTAATGGTCAGACAAAATTAAAAACCTAACTTAATAGTATGCACCTGTAACAACAGCGGAGGGTTGGCCAATCCCAGTGGCCATAATTCAACCACTCATAGACTGCTGAACGTTCAAACTGTGTTCAAATAAGACCAATGCCAAGCTGTAACCAATCTCACTGTGTCTGTACCTCACTTCCGATTCCTGTACGTCACTTTACCTTTTTGGTCTATAAATTTGTTCTGATCACGAAGCACCCCAGAGTCTCCGTGAATCTGCTGTGATCCTGGGGGCTACCTGATTCGCAAATTGTTCATTGCTTATTCAACTCCTTTAAATTTGATTCAGCTGAAGATTTTCTTCTATCAGTCATGAGGTCCCATGAAACAGCATGACAGAGTGGAAGAAACTTTAGACAGTAATTCTTGGTGGGAAGATACCTTGAGTTGAACCCAGAGTCTTGAGACTGAAATATTAAAGATACTTTGCACAGCCATGGCGGTGAGAGAAGTATTTACTTTAAAAACCTCCCAACCACTACCTAAGCCTGACTCCTGTAATGTACAGCAATGAAGGCAGATGAAGATGCCTGGTCTTAGGTTGAACATACACTCTTTCCACTTTGTGTTTGCTAGTCTCATGTAACCCTTTTTAGTTTCTTTATTGTTATTATTTTTTAAAACATGCTTCAGTGCTCTTTCATATGCAGAGAAGCAACCCTGGGAGCCTGTGCCTTCTCCAGGCCCTTGTGCCTTCAGAAGCCAGGGTGTGCTGGGAGTACTGGGGGTGAGGGCATAGCTTCAGCCTGAAGCTTTTCACCGGAGTTATCTTTCTAGTGTGTGTGCAGTGGGCTTTACTTGGTTTCCCAGCCCTCCATCTCAGAGAAAGACAAAACCAATTGGATATGGTGTATGTACTTGTCAAACTGTTTATTTGCCATTCACACTGATTAGAACACTGGATTTACAGAAGAAACTGTGGTACAAAGAAAGGAAGGCTCTGGTGGCTCCTGAACAGCAGCAGTCCAGCTGCCCTGCACAGGCTGGGCACGGTGAATGCTCCCAGGAGAGGGGAGGTGGCCCACTCGACTGGGTACCGTGGACTGTGTACAGTGGAGTGCCTGCCCTCCTGTGCTATCTAGAAACACTTGGGAGAGGGGTTTCTGGGGTATTCTTTCATGTCATCTGGCTGAAGACACGAGCCTGACAGTTCCTCTTTAGGAAGCGTTTGATACGTTTGTACCAGGGAGAAAGAAGCCCATGCACGAATTTGCAGGATGTTTTGTTACTAAACCCAATAATTGCCACACAAGTAGACCCTAGGTGGGGGCTGGTTTAAATAGGACCACATCTCCCATTGCTTTTTCAATAGATGTGTTATACCGTCATTTCAATTTGAAAGTTTATTTTTTTCCATTGATTTTTATACATCCAGAGTAACACAAATAACCAACAGTTCTTTTTCTTTTTTGCACATTCATTTCCCCTAGAACAAAAAAAGTGAACTTAAAAAAAATTGGAACCATGCTATTAGCTGTTTACAAAAGTGAATAAGAAGCTCATTTTAAAGTCTAAAATAAACAAAGTAGAAAGAAGCATTTTTTTTCCCTACAGTACTTAGCAAACCTAAGAAAAAGTCCTTAGAAACACACACAAAAAAATTGAAAAAAAAGTTGTAGGCATTAACAATATTTTATAATGAAGCTTAATCTATTTACATACATAAATACAATTAACTTTGTTGATGCAACTCTTCTGGAAGAAAAAAAAAGAGCCAAATGATCAGCCTCATCAATACTGACCTGGCTAAAAACAAAATTCCCAACACACAAAAATCCCAAAACAAATGTATACACTAGGGTAAACAAAAAGGCATTTTGTTCAGATGTAAAAAATGTTTTGTGAGATCATTGTCAAACAAATTTTCATGTATAAAAGACCCAAACATGTCATTCCCCCCAAAAATAAAAACCAACAAAAATAAAAATCACCAGGACGGAATGTCCCAAGGAAACAGGTATTTCAAGGCAGAAATCTGCAATCCTAAATTGCAGGACATTTGAGTGGAACCATTCATTTCCTTTCTAATCAGAGCATTTCTGTTTATCTGCACAGAAACCCGAGGCAGCAGAAAGGCTGTCTATTTACTCACTGATTGTGATTCGCCCAGGAAAGCTTTTGTTGCTGCGTTTGGACAGCAAGCAGATCCAATATGGTTGGCAATGTCTCTGCTCTGCTGGAAGAAACCCATAAACAGGAGAAAGGCTGACTCACCATGTTCCTTTATGTGAAGGGGGAAGAACTGGACCTTCTTGTGTTCTGAAATTTGATACTGGGTGGGGGTATGTGCTATCTCCTTAAGAGAACATGGGAAAATGAGGAGAGAGAAAGTGAGGTTTGGAAGATAGAGGAAGAGAGAAAAAGAGGGAGATATTGGGGGGAAGAGATGGAGGGAAATGTATTTTCAAATAGTGAGAAAAACAGAACTGAAATATGTGTCCATGTTGAAATCATAAATAGGGACATAAGCAGTAGAAATGGCTTATTCAATACTTCTCCTGGACCAGACACATGCAGTTATTATATGGTTGGCCTGAGGGTCTCATTGATACCTTAACTTTACTGAGGGCAATGAATAAAAAGATACCTTAATCTACCTGAAGTCAATGAATGCAATTTTTCACACACACACACACACACACACACACACACACACACACACAAAATGTGTTGTGTGAGACTTATCTCCAAAACAACTAAGGTCTAGTTTTTTTTTGAAACAATTAAATACTATATATGCTGGTAAGAGTCTGTGAAACTCTAAATGACCAAATCAGTGAGCCTACAATAGGGACAAGCCCTCTCCACACATGGCTTTGAGAGTAAAGGTTCAACGTGAAAGATTATCTAATCACAGCGTGAGGCTGGTTTTGAGTTGGAATATCTTCAGGTAACAGAATTAAACTGAAAAACACAATTTTTTCCTTCATTTTTCTCCAGGATTTTTGCAGGTCAGACATGGCAACATGTGCTGAAAAGAACATTTACGTTCAATTTGGGGGAAATGGGCTAATGGTCCTTTTCAGAAATTAAATTTTTACATTTGCTGACATTTTATGGTAATTTAGCTGCAGAAATGTAATATGGAATAATAGATGGAACTGAGTTGTGGAGGGAATCCTGTGGAAAATGAAAGTGAATATATTCCGAGTTTCTCCGAGATCTGCTATAGCTCTTCTCTAGATAAGAACGATCTGACAACATAAGCTGCTTTACTCTTTAACTCTTACCAAAGTGCTACTGCATGTGTGTAAAACAAATAATCAATATATATATAAGAAAACTCAAAAACAAGTTGTTTTAAATAAGTCCAGCTGTTTTTTGCTGCCTGCAGCCAAAGATTTGTCTAATTTGAATGCTTAAATTTACAAAATAAAAATCAAACACTGTTCTGAAGTCCTGCTTTCAAATACTCTTCAGAGTTGACCTGAAATCGTTTCAACGAATTTTAAGAGGTACGTTAAATAACCACCAGATCATTTGGAGCACACATATGTCAAAATCAGCAGTTAGGGTTTATGAGTTGTACAACAACTGCATTCTGACCAAATCCTCCAATAAAAATAGTGCCATAAAATTTACAGTGACATTGGATACCTTTGAATTGTAGCCACGGACAGCAGTGACATGAATCTTTCCTGTCACACTGGTGCACAGGTAAAAGTCCACATACCCCATAGGGTAGGGTCTCAGCCTGGTGAAAGCAACACAAAGATGTTGTTGAGTGAGCAGCACAGGACAGAGGGTCTTGCATAGGTGGGACCATGTTTTCCCACTTGTCTCCACTGAGGCACACAGAGGGAAATTGGCTCCTTGAGGCCTGCCTCTGGTGGGCCCCTAAATTGCTACAATTGTAGCCCCTAAATTCATTGATTTGGTTCCTATGTAAATGTGGCTCTCCTACAGTTTACTTTGACTGTGTTCTGTTACACAGCATCTGTGAAATTATCAGATGACCTTGGGGTGAGCAAATCCCTGGACAGAAATCGAATCCTCTCCAAAGATGTAATTACTGGCACCTGCCTCAACCCTCTGGAACTAGATTGATCTTCTCTGTTTTAAGGAGGAGGTTAGATATGAGACCCTTGGTAAGCCTGGCAGAAAATTTCATACTTCTGATCCTTGGAGTGACCCTCAGTGTCTAAAAATCCTATTACAAACATTGCTGTGTGAGCTACCCACTTGTTTGATTAACATGAAAGGGAGTTTAATGTAAACAATACTTCTGGATAACCAAGTGATCACATTACTCATCCTTTTTTTCTAGTCTTCTTCAATGTGATACATTTAACTTTGGCTACTATCAAGAACAAAAAAAAAAAGTAGTACTTGATATTTTTCTTAATATAAGTACATTTAAATAATTAAAAAAGTATCAACACATAAATGTCTGAACATCAAGATACATAAATATCTGGGGATTCCTTGTGGGAATACAGTAGTTAAAAATGACCCAAAGCTGTAGCTGTTTCTCAAAAAAAACAACTACCCAAAAGTCCAAAAGAAAAGTTAAATAAAACTTAACAGAAAAGGGAATCATATTTCTTTCCATGGTCAAAGCAAGAAAGAAGCAAGCTCAATTTATATATATTTATATATACGTATATAAAAATAAAAACCACCCAAATGCAAATACGCATTTTGCAATTGATAAGGTGCGGAAAAATTAAAAATAAGAATTAGATGCCAAACAGGGCGAGTTGCATCCCCCCTCTCCCCCCAGCCCAACCAAAATTCCACACTCTTTGGAATAAACAACTTGGTTAAAAAGTTAAGTCAAGGGTATAAAATCTTTCTTTTTATTCACAGCATTGCTAAAACAGAAGCATTCACAGTTTCCCTCCGGGAATCTTCCTGTTTGCTTTCCAGCGCGTCCCCTGGGTGCTGGGGCAGGTGGACACCCTCGAGGTGCGTCGGCTCGGACACCTCCGCGAGGACGGGGGCGCCGGCGGACGGCGGCGGCGTGGGCTTCCGGGTGCCGGAGGCTGCGCGGGCCTGACCTACAGCGAGCTCCTGGCCGTCTGGCCGTCGGGCGCCTTCGGCTCCAGGACTGTGGCCGGGCCCGGGGCCCCGCCAGGCTTGTCGGGAACAGGAGGCCAGGGCGCCCAGAGGAGGAGGCGACGCCCCGCGGGGCCGAGCCGGGCCGGGCCTGGCGCCTCAGTAGGGCCTCCACACGGCCTCCTCCAGGCGCGCGGCGGGCGCCATGTTGGTGGGGGAGTTGCTGTGGCTACCCTCGGCCTCCACCACGTCGCTCTGGTTCGGGAGGCTGGGGTTGAGCAGCGCGGAGCCGGTGGAGGCGTTGGTGCAGGGCGGTAGGATGCGCGGCGGCGAGCGCTCGCCGCCCA
Source organism: Chlorocebus sabaeus (assembly GCF_047675955.1). Taxonomy (NCBI): domain Eukaryota; kingdom Metazoa; phylum Chordata; class Mammalia; order Primates; family Cercopithecidae; genus Chlorocebus; species Chlorocebus sabaeus. The sequence goes on from NC_132905.1 coordinate 88,882,975, forward strand.
CCATGGAGAACTGGTAGGAGCCGGCCGAGGCGCCGTAGTACAGGTGGTAGGAGGGCGAGCTGGCTTGGAATGGGCCGCCCTGCGCTTGTGACGAGCCGGGGTAGGGCGGCGGCAGGTAGGTGTGGTAGCGCGTGGCCGAGCCCATGGCCGACATGCCGATGCCGATGCCCGAGGTGACTGGCGTCGGGGAGTAGGTGAAGGCGCCTGGGTAGTGCATGCGTGGGTCAGAGATGGAGGGCAGCGCGGGGAACTGGCGCGGGTCGCTGAAGGCCGTCAGGTCGGGTGCCGCTGCCGGGAGGGCAAGAGAACGGAGCGGGAGTGAGTGGGGGGTTGCGGAGGCCACAGCTCTTCCCTCTGCCCCGGGGGCTACCCAGGATGATGCCGCCTAGGAGGATGGGAAGCCACCCAGGATGCTACTGCTGGGGAGGACGCAGACCACCCAGGATGCTACCTCCCAAGAGGACGAGGATCACCCAGGATGCTATACCCAGGGGGACAGGGACCACCCAGGATGCCACCTGCTGAGATGATGGGGATCACCCAACATGTCACCTCCCAAGAGTATGGGGACCACCCAGGATGCTATGCCCAGAAGGACGGGGACCACTCAGGATGCCACCTCCTGAGAAGACAGGGATCACTCAGGATGCTACCATCTGGGAGGATGGAGAGCACCCAGGATGCCACCTCCCAAGAAGATGGGGACCACTCAGGATGCCACCTCCGAGAGGAGGGGGACCACCCAGGATGCTACGCCTGGGAGGACAGAGACCACCCAGGATGCCACCACCCAGAAGGACAGGGACCACCCAGGATGCCACCTCCGAGAGGAGGGGGGGCCACCCAGGATGCTAGGCCTGGGAGGATGGGGGACACCCAGGATGCTACTGCCCAGGGAGAGGGTTTCTACCCAGAATCTGCCACCCAGAAAAGATGAGGTCACCCAGGATGCTATGCCCAGCAGGACGGGGACCAGGAGAATGCTACTGCCCAGGAGGATGGTATAATGTACAGTAATATAATACAGTAATATAGAATATCATGTAATGTAATATGACATACGAAATGATGTAGTATAGCATAATATAGTAGGTATAGTATAGATGTAATATGCAATAGTATATGCTATAATATGTATAACATATATAAAATGTTCATATAATCCCAGGGTTGGCAAACTGCAGCCTGCCAGCCACATCTCGCTGCCACCAATTGTTGCACGTCCCAGTAGGTAAGAATGCGTTTTACTTTTTTTAAATGGTTGAAAATGCAAAAAAGAACACTTCCTGACCTGTTAAAATGACAGGAAGTTCAAACTACAGTGTCCATCCATACTTTGGAACACATCCTCACTCATTCTTTCATGTACTGCCTATGGCTGCTTTAGAGCCACTGCTGTAAAGTCAAGTGGTCAGTATAGAGACTGCAGGGGCCACAGAGCAAATATTTATTCTTTTTTTTGAGATAGAGTCTCACTCTGTCACCAAGGCTGGAGTGCAGTGGTGTGATCTTGGCTCCCTGCACCCACCCCCTCTTGGGCTCAAGCAGTTCTCCTGCCTCAGCCTCTCGAGTAGCTGGGACTACAGGCACCCGCCACCAGGCCTGGCCAATTTTTGTATTTTTAGTAGAGACAAGATTTCACTACGTTGGCCAGGCAGGTCTTGAACTCCTGACCTCAAGTTATCCACCTGCCTCAGCCTCCCAAAGTGCTGGGATTACAGGCATGAACCACTGCACCCAGCCTAAAATATTTATTCTCTGGCCCCTCACAGAAAAAAGTTTGCTGACCCTCTATTTGATCAATATATTAATATACCAATAATAATATAAACCTAATCTGTGATACGAATATAACAAATGATAATTTGACACTATATAATAATGTAATGGATGCATAAATATGTTACTAACATGTTATACATAATATATACTAACACTATTAATATATAATAATACATTACACATAGTATTTAGGTTGAATGATAGAAAACTGCCATTTTCATAGGTCTTCAACAGTTGAAAAATTGATAATTTCCTAGTATTTAAGTGAATGTATGGCTCAGTAGCAACTGTTGAGCGAATGTCAGGGACTATCATTACCACTCCTCCTCTCCATATCTACCTTTGTACTAGTTCCACAATTTTAGAAACAGTATAGCCTTGAGTTCACCTGGTATTCTCTATTACGCACTTCACTGGTTTGTCAACACAAGTAGATGTAGGACCTTGATTTATCTGCTCTGTTTTTTGCACATGAGGACATTTTACCAGAAGTTGTAAAGCTTTGTCTCTCAAACTCACTTTGTTACGACTGTGCATTATTTTGTTAGGATTATGCATTTACAGTTTCACCAACTGGCTTTAGCGCTGTCCTGTGGTTCACTGGCTCTGTCTGCATTTTTCTTACCTACAGGCCGCCCTTGGGAACTACGGAGGATTTGTGTACTAGGCAGGGTTCCCTATGTCTGAAGATCAGAGTTTCTCAACTGTGACACTGTTGACATTTTGGGCCAGATCATGATTTGTTGGGGTGGAGGGCGGCTGTCTTGTTCATTGTAGGATGCTTGGCAGCATCTCTGCTTTACCCAGGAGATGCTAGTGGCATCCCCCTCCCCTCTTGTGACAACTCAGAATGTCTCCAGACATTGCCAGATATCCTGAGGGTGGGGTGAGGGAAGCAAAGTCACCCCAGCTGAGAACCACCACTGCAGATGTAGGAGGGCACCCTGGAGTAGTTCACGTTCCTCAGAATTATTCATTAAATGACCAGGCTAGGACTCTCCTCTTTATATCAGCAAATCCACAGACAGCAACAAACGGTAGAAACATGAATTCGTTGTTTTAAAATGTAAAGTTCTCAGATCAACACACAAAATAACTCTTAAGCTCAGATGGCATGTGGCCTGTGTCCTTTTGAGTTCAGGCTGATAGAGAAAGTTGACAGAGCCAAAAGCTTGCTCTGAAAGGAAAGCTACCAAGGTGGATTAATCTGTTTTTGGAAGGCATCGGCAGTTGATCAACTTCCTCATATTTCAAGCCTATTATTCCAGCAGGGAGAGCTAGTGTGTTTTTTTTTCTCTCTCTCTCTTTTGCTCGCTCGCTCGTCTCTTCCACACCCCATCCTCCCTCCCTCTAATGGTCTTTTATTGCCCTAACACATTTTTAAAAATGAACTCCTCTGTACCTCTGGGGTGAGTGTGATGAGGGGATACACTCCTCATCAGAGAGGTAATTAAAGTTTATAGAAACAGCCCAAGTCTGTAGCAGATCCCTTCACTAATGAGGAAACCAGGAGTCTGACTTTCAAACAAACACTCCTGTTAATCTTTTCAAAGCCAGGCAGACATGTGGGCAGGGAAAAAGTTGTAAACGGACAGTGGTTCTGAGGCTGCCCTTCCTTGGCCACACTCTAGTCAGTTCTCGAGCCAGGCCACACCTCATTCCACAGGGTTCATCCCTGCCCGCTTGTTGGGGCCATCTGTGAGCAAGCTCTGTGTCACTTGTTTTTGCTGACATGGAGAGCTGTGACATGTTTGAGAGTTAACAGGAAGCTTTACTCCATTTTTCCACTTAGATTTATAGAGTCTACGGAGAAGCTGGGACAGAAGGAAAAGCATTAGGCAAATACAGTCAGTTTGTTGTCATCTGATGCAATACTCTGGACACAAATAAATGACTCTGCCCATTATTCCTCTTGCTTCATTTGCCCTGAGACAAAAAGGTGAATCCACTGGAAAATGAATGAAAGGTCACCCTGTTTTACAGCAATGTCTGGACATGCTCTGCCGGTAGGTTCCAACTATGACATGGTAACGTGGTGATGGTACCAAGTCACTGGAATCCGGAGTGAGTCCGTGATTTGTCATGGACATAAGTACTGGAATGATGTTACGGTCTCAGCTGTTGGGGGAAAACAGTTCTTTCACTTGTGGGCAGAACATCCAAAAGAAAGAGCTGAAATGCTGCCTGTGATCCTTCTGTGTACACATGAGCAACGTCATACTACAAAAGACCATCCATTTGGTCAAACTATCTTTTTTACACACATTTTGATAATAAAATACCTTAGGCCCTCTAGATATGCTCAGATTCAAATGCTCTATTCAAATGTTGGTTTTCATCTTTGTGTCTTGTCTCAGATCCCTTATTCAGACCCATCAGTCTGCACAATTCACCCATCCAGCCATAGCTCTTCTGTCCTTTTGGCTGGCCTGGTGTCCCCTGATTCAGCAGCAGGGTGGGAGGAGTTGGGGACCCCTGATATTCACAGGGAGTTTTTAAGAGTAGGAAATCTGGGGCTTAGGAGGTCCAGGTATTTTGGCTGGAAGTGTTTTCCCATTGATGGGGCTAAATATTTGCCATGACGGCTCAAGTCTTCGCTCTCCAGCTTGACATGGATAAAAGCAGCCTCGCTCCAGGGCCCCTCCCACTGCCCCCAGAGGATTAAACAACCTGAGCAGGTAATGGCTGCCTTAAAAGGAGCTTTTGCATGACTCAGATTAATGCATGCTGTCTGTCGCCCAGGTTGGCAGCTAAACATTAATTTTTTTTTGAAAAAGAAAAAAAGAAAAGTAAACCTCTAGATGACAACTCTTTTCAGACAAGGTGTGGAGTCTGTCTGCAAAGGATAGAGAGAGAGACAGACAGAGTCCAAGTCCCCAGTGCAGAAGGAAGCCCAGGTGGGGCTGGGGCCGGGAAGAGGGACAGAGCACAAAGCTGTCGGGCTGGATTAAAAGGCAAAGCAGCCACAGAGCAGTGTCAGGTTCTCAAAGCTGTCGGCCAGGCAGCCACTTTCCTTTTATGTATTCCACCCCCCTCCTACCTCCAGGTTTATGACAACACTTTTCAGGCCTGTGCTCCAGGCTTGATTTCTCAGAGGGAGTTCTGCCAAATTGAAGAGCAGTCTCCCATACTGTTCTGTGCCACTGTGAAAGCTCATCTGGAATTCTGTCCTCCCTCCAAGAAGAAAAGAATCATTCTTGGGTTCTGAAATGGGACATGGTTTTTATCTGCTTCACACTCCCATGCCATAAAATGTTCTCCCTTACGCCTTGGGTGACTGAAGTCCAGGGTATTCACAAATGTAACTGTGATATGGGACTTTGCAGTCCACATGTTACTCATTCCTTTTATTTAAAAAGTCACCCGTCCACCTGAGCACCAGTCAGCTGGAGGAGTTGGCCCCCACGGTTCTTGGACTATAAGGTGCTGATCTTGGGTGATGACCAAGTCAAAAGACTTACGTAATAAATTCCAAAGGACAGACCTATAGCAGGAACATTCAGAGGAGAACAGGCGTTATTTCAGATGAAGACCACAGCCAGTGGGCAGAGGGGTGCACTGAGAAGAATCAGTAAAAGCTGACAAGTGCCTTTGTTCTTGAGGGATAAGCTTCTAGAAACCACAACCTAAACAAGATGCCATGGTACCTGTGCTACTCTCTCAATGCCTTAGAGCAGCATGTACCATGAAAATATTGGCATTAATGGCCAAAAGTAATGTGAAACCGAGCACTGAAGTTGGCTTTCCTGTTTCACTGTAGCACCCAAGAATACTGGAAGGCAGTGGTTCTCACCTGGGGCAGTTTTGCCCCTTGGGACATTTGGCAATGTCTGGAAACATTTTTTATTGTCCTAACTGGGGTGAGCGGGACACTATTGGCATCTAGAGGCCAAGGATGCTGCTAAATATTCTCTGATGCTCAGGACAGACTCCCCCAACAAAGGATTATTTGGCCCCAAATGTCAATAGTACTGCTGTTGTGAAGCTCTGAAGAAGGCATTCTGTGAAGCTCTAAGAAGCAGCTAAGGCATCTGATGAAACCTGAAGTAATCACAACTGTCTGGAAGACACAACATTACACAACATTTAAAATGGCAGACATGACTCCACTGCCCCTGTGCCTGTCCCCTAATCTGCTATAATCTGATCCCAAGAGCTGAAAAGCAAGACCCACTCCCTCCCCCAAACACACATGCAAGGGTGTTTGCAGGCATCAAAACACTGAAGTTCTCTGAAGCATTTTCACAGTTTGGTGCAGCTCCAATTTCAAAGCCCCAAACACTAAGTTTCTTCTTTTGCCTTCAACAAAGGAATTTTTCTCTGTAACTCTGATTTCCCTGCCCACAAGCAAAGGTGAGTGCCAAGCCCAAAGGGCTCATAGGTTAAATGACTAATACTTAATGAGCTCATATTAACAACAATTATGCTAACCATGACACCTGAGTTTTTCACTCTGTTCCTCTAGCCTCTATAGGAACAGCGCTTAGTTGGAAATGTCTAATTTGGGGTATACAGTTGGTTCTCTATATCCGTGAGTTCTGCATCTGTTTAACCAACCATAGATCAAAAAATATTATTTTAAAAAAGGATAGTTGTGTCCCTATTAGACATATACAGACTTTTCTCCTTGTCATTCCCTAAACAGTATACTAAAAAAAGTATTTACGTAGCATTTACATTTTATTAGGTATTATGAGTAATCTAGGAATGATTTAAATATATGGCAGGATATATATAAGTTATATATAAATATTATACCATTTTATATGAGGGACTTGAGCATCCATGGATTTTGGTATCCATGGGGGGTCCTGGAACCAGTCCTCCATGGATACCGAGGGGTGGCTGTATTTACTTCCCATTCCACATGTACCCCGTGTGCTGTCCATGTGATCTGTGAAAATTTACCACCACCACATGGGCCAGTCCCATCAGTCCAGAATTCATTTGGAATAATGCGTCCTAAAAGTTGACTACTTTGGCTTTTTATATTGTTCTTAACCCTTCAGTCACCATCCTTTCTTGCCAAACGTGAACAACTTTAGAATGTCTAAGGAACCTACTTCTCCAAGCCACTTCTGCCTTCACATCCACAATCTCTGCCTCCTAAGTATCCAAGAAAATCAGTGCATGGGCATGGGACTCAGAGTAGAGAGAGGTCACCTTGTCTTTAAACCATGTTTTACTCAATTTTTGATAATGTTCTGCCAACTCCTTCATGCACCTCTAGTCTCCCGGACCTTCCACCTCAGCTCAGCTGCAAAGAATGTGTTTTCAAGTGGCTTACTTGAGAGTCGACTGGAAAGTTCTGCAGAGAGGGTTGTCATGCCGCTGGCACGTCCAGGTGAAATGGGCGTTGCTGGGTGCACAGAAGGAGAGGCAATGGATCCCAGGTATTGGTAGGACTGATCATAGGACCACGGTGGGGATGGCTGGATCTGCCTTGTGTCTGAAGAGAATCAGAAAGGTCAATTATGTGTAAAGTGGGGTGGGATTTAAAAAATGTCTTTTAATAAGAAACGAGTGGCCTTTGTTCAAATATGTCACATACATGTATGTGGCCTATGTACCAGAGTTTAATAAGCCTGCTCAAGTCCAAGTATCTGCCTCTGTTGAATTATTTCCCTCCAAAAGACACTGGATTCTTGGAGATTTTCACCTGATATGTATTCCTTCCAAAGGTTTTATTTAATCATGCTAACAATGATGAGAGAAATGGATTACACTTTCAAGGTAGGAGTGTTAATGTCCAGACTGTTGAACTGCAGCACTTGAGAACTTCAAGTATCTCATGACTGCTGAGATGATTTCAGCTTTGCCAATAATTAGAATTATCATCATCAGAAACATTTTATAAACTCAGGGGATCACCTATCTGTGTTCGGTAAGAATGTGGAGTTCGGGGCTTTTTTTTTTTTTATTTAATACCTTTACCTTTGGCAAAAAGTATTCCATGGGCTGGTAAATGTTTTATATTAAGGCGAATTCTCTCCCAAGGATGACAGGAAAGAAGATCTGGCTGGGAAGCTGGCAATGAGGTCTAATGACTAGTTCACAAACCCAGCAGTACAACTGGCCCTATCAACCCAGGCCTTCTGTTCCTTTTCAGGACTTCAAGTTTGCAACTTTTAAAAGTCAAGAGTTTTTAGCAGGTATTTTATAGGTTGCCATTATAAGAGGCCTGGGATAGGAAAGAGACGAAAGTCTGACTTCAAAAGATTTAGACAGAATGGATTTTGTCAATTTGACTCCAGTGTTCAAAGGAGTCTTAATTTTCAAAAGCAGCATACTGTTTGCAGATGAAGAGGAGGAGGAAAGCCAGCTCTGTTCTTAGGCAAATGTGCAAGGAAATTTAAATTGGACACTGTCCCACTAGAAGAGTTTTAATTTCTTTGGAGTTAAACACTAATTTTCTCTTTATGTCCCACTTTTGTGGACAGAGATAACAGTGAACTACCATAACTCCCAAGGGTCTTCACAGCCAGAACTTCATGATCCTGCAAGTAGCAAGGTAGGAAGAGGAGACTTCTTTCCAATACTGGGTATAAGTTCTGGATAGGTCAGGACATAAAGAAATGAGCTGTTTCTACTCATTATAAAATATTCAGCTCTGCTTCCTACAGGGGCTTTTCATTTCCAGCAGTTCACATTTGCTTTTCTGTTTATCTCTTTGAAGCTGCCACAGTGGATAACAGAATCAGACATTTGGAGACCCAAATCTTCCTCCCCAGTATTCTCCTGACAGCCTCCCTCCCTCCCTCATACTGATTCATTTCTTTCTTTTTTGTGTGTGCATGAAAATAACTGATTTTTTAAGTTTAAAAAACCTGATAGTTCCTGAGCAAATAGTTTAGCTTGGAATCTTTGAAATCTAATATTAAAGAAAGTCTTCATTTTATTCCAAATTGTAGAGGATTTAAAGAGGTGGCAAGAAACAAAAGAGCTGGTCCATTTTCAACTCAGCAGAAAATAAATGTTCAACCTTGGCTGAAGCTCCTGTGTAATCTTACAGCTAACAGTGTTTCCAATAACTAAAGGCAAACAGAAATAGCAGACTGTTCAATATTCCCATGCTCCTGCAGGTATTTTACTCCAAATGGAAAAAAAAACCATATACTTAGATATTTTGTATAAGTCATGCGTATATACTAGATACACACGTTTACTAAGTGAATATAGAATACTCCAATATTTTAATCATTTTAAAAGCAAACAAAAGAGGTTTCAGAACCGTCATAAAGCCCCCCAGGGTGTGAATTGCGGTAGAGTAATTCATGCCTTGTTGTGTAGACAGCCTCACACCTCTAACCCCGGGTCTAAAGCCACACTAAGCATAAAGTATTATGCCATGATTCATGCTCTGTCATGTTTTACTGTAGTGAAAAAGTTGTGCTAGGCTTTTCTAAACTCATAATTAAACCATGCAAACGTTGCATAATATTTCACAGCCTTTAAAAAATATGCTTTGGTAAAATCTTTATGATTAAAGTCCAAGTTCTGTGAGTTTTTTTTTTGTTTTTTTTTTTTTTTAAAGACAGGGTTGCAGATTCCACATTTTCTGACTTCACACCATAACTTAGCTTTTCAGGTGTTGGAGGGGGAGATGGCAATAAACACCTTGAAGCCCACCCAACCCCCCACATCGGTTTTCTTTCATGAGACCACAGTGACCTGGGCTTGGATTCATTGCCAGTGGTGGGCCAGAAGGTGGGGATGGTGAGCCTCTGATGTTGGGGTTGTAGTTGTTGCCTCTTCTGTGTGTGTTACTAATAGAAAACAAAAACAAAAAAGGCCTGATACTATGGTGCATTGTGGGTTTAATATTCATTACTGTCTTTGGTCTGACAGGGCCAACACGAACTCACGGGCCACCCGAGCACTGGACTAACAGGCAGGAGAGGTGGGCTCTGGGTCTTTCTGTCTGGTGAGCAACTGGGTGACCTTGGATTACTCACTTACACTTTCTTACTCTCACCTCTGAAGGGAGATGATCCCTAAATCCTTTCCAATGGTGACAGAGCAGGATTCTAATACCAATAGGTCCTACACAGTATTTCTTTGTTTTATTTGTACATTAAGCAGAGTGAGGGAAGAATCAGACGTGGGGTGAAGAGTGGTGCCTGTAATAATAAATTTGTGTATTCTGGGAAGAGGAAGTAGAGGGGAGTAAGATGGGAGTTATCCAGAAAAGGCCACAGGCTGAGGAAGAGAACCACTGTAAATCATTCTCCAGAGCACAGGGCTACTTGTTCTTGAAAGAGCTGCCTCTGATAAGTCAGTCCATCAAAAGGAACAAAAGCGTATTGAACATTTACAGTGTGCCAGGAATGTGCTAATTTACCTGGTAGGAGAGTGATGAATAAGACCAATATGGTCCCTGCCCCACTGGCACTTACAGTCAGTGAAGATCCCAGGACCTTGTGATGCTTGGAAAGGCATCTTCCTGTTGCATTAATCATGATACTGGGTGTTGCTTCATTCATTCATGTATTCATTCATATGTTCATGAAATTACATTTTTATTCACTCATATTTCCAGCAAACATTTTGGCTTCACTTGGGCCACTGTCTTGGGGACTCACTAGTGAATGGAAGGTTCCTGCCTTCTGGGAGTTACAGCTACTGGGGTGCCTCAGGGCTGTATCTGGGCTAACTGCTAGATTAGCTGCCTAATTTGGACTTGCAAACAGCTGTTCCCAAGGTAGAAACAAGAACCCTAGTGGTATCTATTACATGCTTATGTTCTGCCTCTGAGAGGAGGAGACTAGGGAAAGCCCCGAACTTAAATCACAGACAAATTTCAGTTTGCATCCTGTCTTCACCATAAACCAACTGGATGACCTTAGGCAGGTCACTTATTTTCTCTGGTTCATAGTTAGAATTCTGACTTCAAAGAGTCATAGGAATAAGTGAGATAAACTATATGGAAAGCAAGTATTACAATTTCTGGCCATAGTAAATGCTCAATAAGTCTGAGTAACCTTTATGATGATATTTCTAAAAAGAAAAATCCATGCCAAGGGACTTATCTGATGTTCATTGGTGAGACCACATTTGCTCCAGGATAAGGCTCAAGTAATAGTGTTTTGTTCACAGCTAAAGTCTTGACAGACACACTCTTCAGGCTGGAGAGGAGCTGGGCTCAGGAGATTAAATGGTAAAGGGGGAAGGAGATTGGAAATTTGGGATTAGGATGGAGAAGGCAGGAACTCAGTATCTCAACCAACTCATGTTTCCATTAAAAAATTCAGGGCCAGGCGTGGTGGCTCCTGCCTGTAATCCCAGCACTTTGGGAGGCTGAGGTGGGTGGATCATGAGGTCAGGAGATCGAGACCATCCTGGCTAACACAGTGAAACCCCGTCTCTACTAAAAATACAAAAAATTAGCCGGGCATGGTGGCGGGCGCCTGTAGTCCTAGCTACTCGGGAGGCTGAGGCAGGAGAATGGCGTGAACCTGGGAGGCGGAACTTGCAGTGAGCCGAGATTGCACCACTGCACTCCAGCCTGGGTGACTGAGCTAGACTCCGTCTCAAATAAATAAATAAATAAATAAAAAATACTGGATTCAAAAAGTTAAATTTAAGCCTTTCTGCATACTGGTTTTCCAGGCTAAATGATGTCTGATGCAGCCACTTTACTGAGGCCATTTTGTGATAGGTTATTTTCAGCTTTTTAATCATCAAATAATGGGTAAAACAGGGACCCCTTTTCACATCCTCGAACCCCATTCCCTTCCATTTGAAAGTTCCATTCCAAACTTCCATTTGAAGTTAGGGATAAGGTAGAGTTGAAGTTAGTGGTGAGCTCAGAGGTGTACATGGCATATATCACACTAGAAGAAAGGAGAGTGCTTTTATCTTTTGATGCAGCAATATTAAAATGTCTCTAGAGTCAACAGTGACCCTTTTAAATAATTCATATCAGAATGTCCTGCTGCTTCTAGTTTCAGTTCCAAAATGTAAAGAGCTTGAGAGTCATCACTCTTGTTTTTATAAGAAAAAATGCTGAACAAACTGAAAATCCATGACTTTTCTTAAGTCCAAGGGAAAGCTGAAGTTGCAGGGCAAACTGCCACCCCAAATTTTGAGAAGCAGGCAAACATAGAGAATCACAGTGAGGTCTGCTTGCTGGGAGCAGAATTTCTGAATTCATAAACTGATGGGAACACTTAATGGTGATTTTGACAGATTGCTAGAGGCTGAGTACAGACTGGTGTGAGAGTAAGACACTCCTGGAGGCTACAGTTTCAGGAGGAAGTGCACTGTTGTGGGTTTTTCATTCAGGAACTCCACCAGATTCTCCCATGATCCAATATATTATAGTAACAGTGGGTTATGGCGGAAAGAGCTTCAGTAGATTGACTATTTAAGGAGGAGTTCATAGAGAAGCTCACAGATAACATGGGAGACAAAAACAAGGACACTAGAGGAATTTGAAGTCTCTGGTACCTTCTGCAAACATTAAATACAGCCCAACTTTTAGGTACATGAAAATAATAACTCACACTAAAGGCCTAAGTTCCTGTTGCCTGATAAATCATATTAAACTTTCAATTAAAAATTACAAGAAAGGCAAGAAAAAACACAGTCTGAAGAGACAAAGCAAGCATCAGAACCAGACCCAGATGTGACACAGAGTTTGGAATTACCAGACAGGGAATTTAACAATGATTAACATGTTAATGGGTGTAATGGAAAAAGAAGACAATGTGCAAGAAGAGATGGATAATGTAGGCCGGGAGATGGAAACCTTTTTTTTATTTTTTTTTGAGACAGAGTCTCACTCTGTAGCCCACGCTGGAGTGCAGTGACGCAATCTCGGCTTACTGCAACCTCCACCTCCTAGGTTCAAGAGATTCTCCTCCTCAGCCTCCTGAGTAGCTGGGATTATAGGTGCCCGCCTCCACGCCTGGCTTTTTTTTTTTTTTTTTTTTTTTGTATTTTTAGTAGAGACAGGGTTTCACCATGTTGGCCAGGTTGGTTTGAACTCCTGACCTCAGGTGATCCACCCACCTCGGCCTTCCAAAGTGCTGGGATTACAGGCGTGAGCCACCGTGCCCGGCCTGAAACTCTTAACACTCAAAAGGAAATTCTAAAAACTAAAAGCACCCTAACAGAAATGAGGAATGGCTTACTTAGTAGACAGGACATGACAAAGGAAAGAACCAATGAACTTGAAGATATAGAAACTTACCAAACAAAAAGATAAAGAGGAAAAAGAACGTCCAAGAACTGTGAGAAAGTTTCAAAAGGTGTAACGTGTAATTGGAATACCAGATGGAGAAGAAAAAGAAAACACTGGAAGAAATACTTGAAGTATTAATGGCTACAAGTTTTCCAAAATTAATGACAGATACCAAACCACAGATCCAGAAAGCTCAGAGAACACCAAGCATAATAAATACCAAATCTACACCCAGGCATATCATATTTAAACTGCAGAAAACCAAAGAGAAGAGAAAATCTTGAAAGAAGCCAGAGAGAGGAAAAAGCCAACACCTTAACCCTTAGAGAAACAAGGATAAGAATTACATCATCTTTCTCTTCAGAAACCATGCAAACAGAAAGCAGAATATATAAAGTGTTGCAACCAAAAAGCTACCAAACTATAATTCTGCATCCAGCAACATTATCCTTCAAATTCAAAGAAATAAGGATATTTTCTGACAAAACTGGAATAATTCATTGCCAGCTGACCTGCCCTATGAGAAACGTTAAAAAGAAGTGCATAAAAAAGGAAGAGCATTAGAGAAGTACTATATTAAGGTACAGTGAACCAAGATAAGCCATATTCTGGGCTACAAAACACACTTTAAGATCCTTAAAAGTAAAATTAAGTTTTATTTTTCTTAACTGATCTGAAAGATAACTTTACAATAATAGTAAGGTATTGGGTGATTGTAGCATGTGGACAAATGAAATAAAAAGCAGTAATGATAGGAAGGAAGAAGTGGTACAGTGTTATTTGATGCTAGATGTAGATTAGTTATACATGTACTTTTCAAACTCTAGGGCAATAACTAAAAACATTTTAAAGAATAATTGATATGCTAACAGGAGATAAAACAGAATCGTATAAGATGTTTAAACCTATAAAAGGTAGAAAAAGGTGGGGGGAAGAATCAGGTGCAACAAATATAAAAGTTATAAATATGATTGATACTACTCCAATTATATTAATAATTAGGTTAAATATGAATACCCTAAATGCACCAATTTAAAGACAGAGATTGTCAGTGTGGATTAAAAATAAGACCCAACTACATATTGTCCACAAGGGACCTATTTTAAATAAAAATATTCATACAGATTACAAGTAAAGGGACGGAAAAAGATACACCATGCTAACACTGATTGAAAGAAAGCTAGAGCAGCTATATTAATTTTATACAAAGCTGACTTCAGAGGAAGGACAATTTTCAGGGATAAAGAAGGGAATTACATGATGATAATGTGGGTGAATTCTCTAAGAAGACATCATCTTTAATATATGTCCATCTAAAAACTGAGTGTCAAAAAACATGAGGCAAAAACTGACAGAACTACAAGGAGAAATAGGTAAATATGCTATAACAATTGGAGACTTCAACAACCGTCTTTCAGTAATTGATACATCAAGCAGGCAGAAAATTAAGGCACAGTTGACCTAAACGGTACTACCAGTCAACTTGATCTAATTAACATTTATGGAATATACTGTCTAACAGCAGAATACATATTCTTCAGCTCACATGGTACATTCACCAAGATAAGCCATATTCTGGGCTACAAAACACACTTTAAGATCCTTAAAAGTGTAGAAAGCATACAAAGTATTTTCTCAGACCACATGGATTTAAACTAAAAAGCCAATAATAGATAACTGGAAAATCTCCAAATATTTGGAGATTAAACAACATACTTCTACATTAGCCATGGGTCAAATAAAAAGTCTCAAGAGAAATTAAAAAGTGTTTTGAACTAAATGAAAATACAACTTATTTCATTTTTGGATGCAGACAGAGCAGTGCTTAGAGGGAAATTTATAGCATTGAATACATATATTAGAAAAGAAAGATCCAGAATTAGTCACTGAAGCTTCTGCTTCAGGAGACTGGAGGAAAAAAGCAATACGGACCTCAAGCAAGCAGAAGAGAAGAAGTAATAAAAATTAGACTAGGAACCAATGAAATTAAATACAGGAAAGTATTAGAGAAAATCAATGAAACAAAAAATCTTGTTCTTTGAAAAGTTCAAAACATCCCTCTGTCCTCGTGCTCCCCACAGGCGCTGGGAGAAGATGGATAGAGACCCCTCCTGACCCTCCTCTGACTGTCCACTCTAGGGTCTTTTAAACACCCACCCTCAGAAGCACCCCTTGAGCACCCTCCTTCATCCTAGGCCTGGAGAAGGTTATAGTTAGAAAGCCCCTTCTTGGTTATATGGCTGACATCTTTAAAATGCCAGGTCTTTCAGTCATTTCTCAGAGCTATTTACAAATAAAAGTCACATAGGCCACAGGGTTCTTCTACCATCTATTTTTGAAAAACCCAAATCTGCTTGGTGAACATATAAACCCAAGGGGCAGCCCTGGTTATTTCCCTGGAGGAATTTTTTCCCTCCTGCAGCCTGGAGGAAGGTAGGGACGTTCCCAGGGTTCCCTCCAAGTTCACCTCAGTCATGGGGAGCTGGTGTAATGCCCTCTTGGAGACCTCAGAACACACAACAGGATGTGACTCAGGACTCAGAGATGTGAGTCAGTTTCCAGGGTGATGTGTTAGGGCGAGCCCCAGTGGTGGTTTGCATCTCACTGTCTGCGACCCCTGGGAAGAAAGGGCTAGGCTCCCCTGCAGGCAAAGGAGGTGACCCCAGATGCTTCCCAGCATCACCTCTCAGAGGTGTGTGATATCAGGGCCTTTCAGAGTCCCTGGGGATGGGTGACTCTGCTCTGAAAGGGACATTTCCCTGAAAGTTCCACTGTCTTTGAGAAGCAGTGTTTCCTCTGGCCTCTGCAGCAGGGAGCAAAGCTCCGGCACAGCACAAGTAAAGATGATTAGTCACCTATTCCTACTACAGGTACCCCCAGGTAGCAGACACCGGCTCAGCACACTGTTGCTATATCATTGAAATCCCATGACAACATGAGTCAGTCACCACCAGCTCTGGATCCTGGAAAAAAGGGAGGTTGTGAAACAGCTCCAGGATTTGCCAACCGTTCGTCTCTGGCTGGCTGCAGACATCTTGGTTAGTCATGTGTAGCTCAGATACATTCATTGTTCCAGCAATTACTTTGAAGGGAAGCAGTCAGACCAAGCCGGGACAGAACTCTGCCTGGGTAGGCTGTTTTAAAGGCCTCAGGTTTTGAGGGATCCCGTCCTCACCGCCAACCTGCCAGCCTGGAAGGTGGCAGGCTGCCTGTGGGAGGGAAGAAGGGAGCCCTGTGGCTGCCTCTCCACCACTCCCTGCTTCCGGGACCCGTATTCATCACCTCGCCGGGGAAGCTTTGTGGCTTTGTGGTCAGGACCCTGTGAATCAAGAATGCTGGTTCCTCACATCACGCCGCCCCCAACCCTGCTGGTTCTCCCTGGAGTCCTTTTCTTTTCAAACCTGTTTCCTCACTTCTAAAAATGGGGGTAACCAGGCTCACTTGCCTCACAGGTGTGAGAGTTAATTAATGTTTGTGGGGCAGCTTTGAGATCCACAGATGAAAGGTGCTCTATAAATGCAAAGTGCAATTCCTCATTAGCACTGTCAGACGGTTCCCAGGGGAAACAGTTCACCCTGCACCACGAGGCTGCTCCCCTCAGCCAGATGAGTCTGAGACGCGTCTGGAAAAAGGCTCCGTATGTAGGCAGAGTTCTTTTGGAGGGAGGGTTCAAGGATGGGTCACTAGCTTCCAGAAAAGATGGGTGTTTTTAGAACATGTCTCATTCTCAGTTGGCATCGTGTCCCTGAGGCAGAGGGAGAGTGGCCTTCAGTGCACACAGCTGGAGGGACCACAGTTCAGAGGGAACAGAAGGCACCTTCTGGTTTCTGCTGCCTCCCTTGCAGACAGATTCTTTCTCTGTACTTTGTTAAATAAACGTTTGTGGCAGACATCTTTTCCATAAGGATGTTCTGCACTTCCCACTTTCTGCACCTCTGCCCCCCCATAAACAACTTTCTAGGCCTGAAGGAGCTCTACAGACAGGTTGGATAAATTCCAACACCAGCACATTAGATTCTTGCACGGCCACCCTATTTATTCCCTTCCACTCCTCCATTTCCTCCTTCTCCAGGAGAGTAAAAATGATTTTCTGCTCCCTTCTACTCCTCTAGCACCTTTGCCCTTCTTCTTAGTTCCTTGAAAAAGATAAGCCAGAAATACTGTGTTGAGTGCTTGGATATCTCAAGCAGCCTCCATCCTGGGACTGGATCCTTGGTGGAGAACGAGGATACTCACACACCCATAAAACAAATCACTGACACCTCAAGTGGGAGCTGGGAAGCTTCAAGCAGAAGAGGCACAGCATCCCCCAGGACTGTACAAAGCTAAAGAAACAATTTTCTGAAGAGCACTCCATTGAGGTGGCACCTGATATCCAGAGGATTGTGCACGCTTGATGGTCTATGCTTGGAAGGCCCAGGTTGGGAGATCATCATCGCCAACCTGCAGTCCAGGCTGGGCATGGAAGGCCGTGCTTTCCAGCCAGTCTCCACTGTGCTGGTGAGGGGCCGGTGGGATTTCCCAGAGAGGCACCTGTGATACCGCTGGCTAAACAGATACAGTAAGAGCTGTCCCTGGGGCAGATCATATTAAGTAACATGGCTGAGATTTTGCCAGAGTCCTTGTAATGCCTTAGGGTGTCAGCAGGCAAGAAAAAAAAAGAAGTGACTATGTTTGGTACTGCAGAGGCTACAAAATGATGAACCCCCTAACCTATGAGTTGTCAATATTGGAGAATACAATGCTCTTGAGCCCAGCTCAGAGGGAGATCTGTTCCACACAGGTGTGTGTCATGCCAGTTTGCAGCCTGGGCTTCCTCTGGCGACTACCTCATCCATCTCTGCCACCGCCCCAGCCCTCTGCACCCGAGTGCTGTCCCTGAGCCAGACCTGTGGTGGGAGAGGCTGAGGGGGCATGGAGCAGAGTGACCCCAGAAGCCCTCCTCTACACAAACCCAACCATGGCTTTCTCAGTGGGCACTCTCCTAGCTGCAGCCTCAGTTTTTACTTTGGCACTTTTTTGATGTTGTAAAATGTTAGAACTGCTTGAAAAATTCTCGAGTGGCTTGAAGCCCAGCGAGCAGTCTCTGTTGTCTTCTGCTCCCATATGACGTGGGCCCTAAGGCAGGCTTACTGGATTTTACGCCAGGGATTCTGGTTTTAAGCAGCCAACACTGAGGACGGCATTCTAATAAAATCAGAAGAAAAACTCATGAATGGGGGGAAAGGAGAATTAAAAACAATAAACATGGAAGATGGCTTAACATGATGCTTTTGTTTGTTCTGGCCCCAAACATCTTCAGGATTTGGGAATCTCATCCCAGAGCTGTCTCTAAAAGCCAGAAGTGCTTCAGTAAGGATACAATAAGGGCATAGTTCTGCAGTCTGAGAGATGAGGACAGAGACCCTGGCTTGGCCCCGCACTCACAGTGTGCTGAAGCAAGTAACTGAATGCCTTGGAGACTCAGTTTCCCCCCAGGAGGAGACGTTATTGCATCTGCCCCTTAGATTCCTGGAAGGGTGAAATGTGCCCCTCTGCCTTATATTGTCAATGCAGTAGCTGGCACCTTGAAGGCAGGAAACAGTCTTCTCTCCCCTGCCCTTCCAGGAAAGGATAACAGTGTCTGGAGAGCACTGTTGTCTTGGCTGGTTGGTGCTCCAGGTGACAGAAGAGGGAGAGGCTTGGCCCCACAAAGCCACCAGAAACGAGACCTTCCTTAGGGTAGTAGCACACGCACTGCTAGGATGCGACGTAAGCCCTTCCTCCCGCAGAGCACCAGCCTCCTCCACAAGGAGCACCGCAGCCACCCTGCAGGACACAGCTGCGTCAGGGCCACACAGCAGTGTTGCACCAGGTCAGCCAGAGTGCAGAATCTGAAAGCTGCATTTTACAACTCGAGGATTCATTGCTCTTTGTCTTGTGAGGTGTGACCCGCAATGAATGACAACCGTTCTTTCTTTAAGAGCTTCCATTGCACGCTCCCAATTTGAAGGATACCCTGACAGGGAAGGAGAGTTCCTCAAGTGGAAGTGCCTCATCCCCTTCAATAAATGCTAGTGAAATCAAGTGTCTGCTTGTGCTCTCCTCTATTTGTCTCATGCAGTCCTCCCATCTGACTACCTTGTCACAACTCTTCTTTTCCTACCTGCATCCTCTTCGCCTTGTTTTCCTTTCCCACACATCAGGCCAAGGCTTCTAGAATTCCTTGCAGCAAGAGCTGGAGGACAGAACCTCAGGGAACTGCCCTGTGGGAATGCTTCCTGTCATCTTCTACACGCCCTCTGACCTGGCCACTGCACACAGGTCTTTCACTCTGGCTGCCCCTTCACCTCCAAGAGCTCTGAACGGCTATAAAACTAGGAAGTCTCTGAATGTGCAGAACAATGAGTTTCTCTCTTTCAGTAGGGCCTTGCCACCCTAGTTGTTGTTTTTGCTCCCCCTTCTGATATGCTAGAGATAATGATAGATCCAGGAAGTATATTCTCTTCACACTAGGAGGGACCTTGCCTCACAACTGGAGACCTGCCATTCGTGTCTTTACTGTCTGTTCTGATGGGCGCTCCTGAGAGGTGGCAGGACAGGCAGCCTTCATTCCTAAACACAGTGCCCTGCAGACCCACCCGCTCCGGCTTATTTTTCATAGTTCTGGAGGAGTAGTGTGTATTATACCTCTTAAACTCAAGGCTTCTCCATGCACAGGAATAGCCCCCAAGAAATAGCCCTCCAGACCTCCGAGAAATGCCCCCAAGAAACCTCCATGCCCCCGAGAAATAGCTCTCTTGCACCTCTCTATTTTTTGAAGTTTCTTAAATATTTGCCATCAAGCAACAGAGTGAATAAGAGGCTAAAATCTTCCCTTATTTGGTGGCAAGTTCCTGTGCTAGTTTTAAGTTATTTGGAATAATTGGATTTCTTTGGCTTGTGAGCCAAGGGGAATCACTGTCACTTTCTTCTGTGGTATCAGACAACTCCCTCTCTCTTCTAAGTTCCCCTGCTGCAGTCTTCTCCTCCACCTTCGTGTGAGATCTACACAAGGGGAAGTTGTTCACTTCAGTTTGCAGCCATTTTGCACACCCCAAAGAGTTGACCTTGATGTGAACTAATTGGGATTGCAATAGATTAATAACATAGGTCGGTGAGGTGGAATTTGCAGCATAAAGGAAACATTTGAAGATAAGAGCCATTTGTGCTTTCATAAGCTCATCTCTGGTGCTCTGAACAAAGGACACAAACTAATAAAGTCAGATTCATCTAGGGGCAATCTACACTCACTCACCCCAAACTCTGATTCAGAAAGGCAAATGGAAATCCGCCAGAATTCTTTTAAACTCCAACACAGATCTCAATTTAAAAAAGTGACACACACACAAAACCACCTGGTAATAAGCAGACCTCTGATGATCTAAAGATCCACAGCTTCGTTTATTGACTTAGAGAAAGTAAATGGCATTTCAAATACAACCTTCATACTTTAATAGATGAGGTCACCCTGAGAAAGATGATACTCAGCCCAGCAGTGGGAAACCTCCCTCCAGAGAACTGCTTTGATTTACAAGACCAAGGAAGGCTTTCTCATAGAAGCTATATGCTTGGTCTAAAATGGAAGAATTTTTTTTTTTAATTAAATGTAGAGGTTGAGATAGCAGACAACTATGAAACTCTTGCTCAACAAGAGGGATAACCTATGGAAAACAGGAATGCTAGGACCTACAGGACTGAAGGGTCAAAACTGACTTACTACCAAGGTTAGCTAGCTAAGTAACTCAGATTTTTTTCAGGCATTGAGATCCTGTGTATATTGACTAGAAGATCCTTGTGAATTTCCCAATTACTCTTTTTTTTTTTTTTTTTTTTTTTTTTGAGACGGAGTCTCGCTCTGCCGCCCATGCTGGAGTGCAGTGGCCGGATCTCGGCTCACTGCTCCACCTCCCGGGTTCACGCCATTCTCCTGCCTCAGCCTCCCGAGTAGCTGGGACTACAGGCGCCCGCCACCTCGCCCGGCTAGTTTTTTGTATTTTTTAGTAGAGACGGGGTTTCACCGTGTTAGCCAGGATGGTCTCGATCTCCTGACCTCATGATCTGCCCGTCTCGGCCTCCCAAAGTGCTGGGATTACAGGCTTGAGCCACCGCGCCCGGCCCCCAATTACTCTTAAATAGCAATCATCAAACAGGGGTGATTTCTCCTCCAGGGGATTTTTGGCAATGTCTGGAGACATTTTTGGTTGCCATGACTGGGGAAGGGGGAGTGCTATTGTCATCTAGTACGTGGAGGCCAGGAATGCTGCTCAATATCCTACAATGCACAGGATGGTCCCTACAACAGAGAATGACCCTGCCCACAAGATCAAGTGTGCCCTAAAGTGTCAACGAAAACCCTGCTCAGGGAAAGCACACACTGCCACAATGGTTTCAGCTACCATGATGACAAGATGGAAGATGTGACTTCCAGATGTGGAATGTGACAGCATTATCCCCAGGGCACAGTACAAATGAACTGAGGGGTATGAGGAGATGAGGTGTGCGGTGAGCACCTTCTGGAGCCCTTGTGAGAATCCTGGGTGGCTGCAGTCATGATGCACCGAGGGGGAAACGCCATCCCTGTGCTGAGGTTTAAGGCTGCTCTCTCAGCCTCATGGCCTAGCACCCAGACTTGGAGCTGGCACGTCAAGCCCTGGGTGAGCTGCAGGTGTGAACTACCAACAAGATTGCTCCTGAGCTGACCGTCGGCTTTGCCATCTGGGAAGGGACAGGCTAGCGCTTGCCTCTCCTGGGCTTCCTGGGCATGAGTCACATGTAACTAGATAATGATGCAAATCACTGTCAACATTTCTTAAGGTTTCATTCCAATGTCTCATAGAATGATAGAGCAGAAAGCAACCTCCGAGACAGCAGAGACAACCATGCCAGCCCCATCTCAGAAAAAGCTGCAGCGCGGAATAGTGAAGGGACTCCCTCTATTCCCCACAGCAGATCAGCAACAGAGCAGGGACAGACCTTCTGGCTCTTTGTAGACGACTGCTTTAACTACATGATAGTTAGAAACTATAACCCTCCCATCAGTCTAGTTACCATATACTGACAAAACAGAAAGACCTAGCTAAACCTCAAAAAAAGATAGAAGTCATTGGAAAGCACATTGGCCAGATGGTTCTGGTGGGGAGCACCTTTGCCTGCTTAGCTCTGTGAGATCCTCAGCTTGGCCAGATGGACTGGGAAGTCCTAACTTCATTTACGTCTTCTCTCCAGCCTGAAACTATGCCAGAACAATCCCAAATCTCAAATAAAAGTTGGTGTCTGTTGCTGTAAATGTACAAATAACCCAAAGTCAAAATTAGGGATGGAGGTTACCATTCCTTTTGCTTTCTGTGTTTTGAGGTGGTCGTGGGGAGGAGGAAGGCTTTCAGGGACAAGCAGACGTCGACAGGGATCACATTGTCACCTGCGTGCGCCTTTTCTTCTAATGGCCTTAAACTGCCAAGTGACTGCAACTGCAACGTGCTGACTTTAAACCCTTTTATGGAGAGCACCATCCCCTTTTTGACTAGCATCACTTAAAATAATGAGTTAGATGCACTTGTATTATTCTGTCTTTCAAGTGGATTAAATGCACAGGCTCGCTCTCCTGCAGTCTCGCAAGCTTTGGCCTGGCTGTCTGAACCTCCAGATTAGACTGATGAGCACATGCCAGACAGCAATGAAACGCAATTACCCAGGCAAACTTTTGAAGGATTTGAGCCCTGGGGCACAGGCTGTTTACGAAAGACTAAAAGCACCGTTTGTGCTGAGCAGGACCAGTTGCCTCCGTCTTTTCCAGTTCTGGATCCTGCCTGCCACTGGACTGCAGGCAGGATTTCTGGGGGCCTGATAACATCAGCTTCTGTCCGCACCTCAGCACCTCAGGGTCTTTGCTCTGTTTTTCAACAAGAAAATGCAAGTACCAACAAAAGCCTATTATAACATCTCCCTTTGTGTTCACTGACTCTCTCTCTCTCTCATTGATTTATTTTTTTGTATTGTGTACTACCCCGAAAAAATGCAGCCAGGAATCATCCTATAGCTGACTGGCTGTGTAACTTCTTTGGAAATGAACAACCTTTCCAAAAAACAGGAACTTCCCGTCTTCTTTGAAAAAAAATTAAAAAGCAAACCAGTTTCAACAGCACCTCTGAATTACTTTCCCCTTCATTTGAACAAAAGAGGTTTCAGAGGAACAGAGGTGGAGGGAAGAGAAGACAAAGAATGGGCAAAGGGAAGGTTGATAAGGAGAGTGACCACGGTCTCCCCTCTGCTGACCCACATTTTTGTTTGTTTGTTTGTTTGTTTTAGTCAACCGAGGGTGACACAGAGGTGTTGGAATGGTTCTTCATCCAACCAGCTGAAAATTAAAATGTAATTCTGCTAGGAGAATGGTGGGGAGGGGAGGGTTTGGGGAAGGTTCCTTGGCTTTTGTAGTTGGTGTGAAGGAAGCACCAAGTGAAGCCAGCAGGATGGCAACACTGAAATGCTCCAGGGCTGGGGCTGGGGGTCCTGAAGCCCCCACCATAGCGCAAAGGGTGGGTTTGGGAAAGAAGCTTCCATGAGGAGTGGGAAAATACAAGCGAAAGCAAGATAAAGAGTAAACTTGGAAGGATGGGTTTCAGAAGTGCTGGAACCAAGAACAATCTAGAATGCTTTTAGAGGAGGCCACACAGGGGCACACCTGTACACCAAGGAAGGAAGAAGAACGCCACTGCCAGGAGCTAGCAGTGAGTAGGGGTTGGGGTCCAAGGAAGTGGTGGGTAAATCATGCACTCTTACTCTGGGGTCAAGATGTCTAAAGAAACGTGGAAAGCAGGGTCAGGATTCAGAAGGCAGCCTCTGATGAGGCTGAGCAGTCTATAGAGGAAGGAAGATGGAAGGAAAGAGGCTGGGATGAGAGAGTTTGGCCTCAGGGAGGGAATGGCAAAGGGCAATGGAATAGCTTAGTTAGCAGAAGGCTGTGAAAGTGATGAGGGCCAGAAAGCCAAGAAGCATGGAGACTTCCTAGGCTCCTCCTTGTCACAAACAAGAAGAGAAAGGGCCCTAGAAGGGGCAGGTGGTGCCAGCCAGGCTCCCTCCCCAGGTTCCCAGCTGGGATCTGGGAAAGGAGACAGAAAGAATGGAGAAAGGAAACAGCCAAAGGGCCCCAGCAGAGAGTTGGTGCTTTGTAAGGAAAGAAATTGTTTAGGGCAGGAGATTCTGAAATTAACTTAAAACCTAAAATACACAGTTTTGACCTGCTGTCCCAGGAGCAAGGAAAAATCCTTCCTCAATGACTCATGCGAACCCCTTTCTCTACAGCTCTGGGCTAGGTTTGTGGGGGTCCTGAGAAGGAGAGAGTTCCTGCCCACCTGGAAGTCTCCTTCCAGCTTGTTGATCTCAGAACCCTGACGTGCTCTGGGGAGAAGAGTGTGTAGCGGGTGGGGGCACACACAGGGTTGCCTGCCTGGATGGCATCTCATCGGTGGTTGAGTTTTGACTATCTTACAGCACAAATGGTGGGAAATCATAGCCATGACAGTTGGCGAAGCATCACTCAAACATGCAGCCTATCTGGTAACAGCAGAAGGCAATGAGTGGGGAAATGCCAAAGTGACAGAGACCAACAGATCAGTCAGGAGTCGGGAAGGGAGTCAGTCCTGGCCTCGGTGAGGATGAAGATGTTCTGGAGGAGATGGGGCAGGTGAGGTGCCCTGAAGAATGGCAGGATTCGGGGATGTGGTAGGGAGGAGAGGAAGGAACTTTCTGGGTAGGCATCCAGCATGGACCAAAGGTTGTGGGCTGGACTGGCGATGGGTGTTCAGAGATGAGGTCAAGCAGGAAGACCTGCAGCACTCAGCCACCTCAGTGCCCAGCCTCCCTCCTGTTCATTGGCTTGACTTTTTGGTCATTTCAGAGCATGAATGAGCTTTGGAAGAATGGAGCACCCTGTGGCCCAGAGCGAGGCAGGGAGGCATGGCTAGAGAAGGAGTCAGGAAACTGGTAGTTCCATAGTCTCCATAGGTATCAGGCCTCCCTGGCATCAGCTGGCCTGAAATAGCAACACCTGCTTCTTCGGCCACTTTCCTCCAAAGATGACATGTTCAGACAGGTTCCACCAGGAGTGCAGGGCTAAGGGAACCTATGCAGTGCAGTCCCTGGACTCTCTGACGACCAAGGTATCAACAGTGAGCACATTGGGTCTTCACACGTCACATAGAGGGGATTCAAACTCAGGCTGGAGTGTAGCCAGAAGTCCAGGTTGCCTAAGCTCATTGCTATTCCCCGTCTGTCACTCTGCTGCCTCTGAAAAGTTGTCCTTTTGTCCCTCTGGGATTGTCAAATGACATACATATAGAGATACGAGGGCGGCTGAGCTACAAATGATTTATACTACAAAAAACAGACTGGCCCAACCTCATCTCTAGTAAGTCCTCAGTCTCAAATGGAATAAACAGCATGTGGATTTTCCCTGTTGTGTCTCTGAGGTCGAATTATGAGTCAGCAATGGGGCTTAGTGCTTAAATAAGTTGTGTATGGATGAGAAGGATAGGGCTGCCTATTCCTTGTTTGAGTGACTGCTGGCACCTAAATGCCTCCCAGTTCAGGTAAAGCCTCCCTGATCACAAAGGGAGCTGGGAGATTTGTCGAGCTACTCAAGCCCTCAAGACATGGCCACTACATGTGTGAGAATTTCTTAGCTCCTCTACACAGGCTCCTTACTGTTGGCTCTTGCAGTAAAGAGTGGTTTTTGATAACTCTGGGAAGCTCTTTTCCTGACTCCTATCCTGTGGGCCTCCACATTGTGTGGTCCTGTAATAGGAAGTCATTTCAGGGTGGCTTTGACTAAGGAATGGTCCTTCAGAGCGGTCATCACCCTTGAGGGGTGCCAGCCTGTACTCAGAAGGGCTTCTGCCCAGGGCTGCCTCATGTCAGGGCCTCTTGAGAACTGGATTTGCAAAGTGTCTGCAGATGTAAGTCCTGGTGGCCTGCTCTGTCTGCTCTGATCACAAGGGACAGGAAGGCTGAACCAGGACAGAACAGTTTGCGGTTTCATCAGTGAATCATATGGAGCTGGGGACAAAGTCCCCTCTGCTTTCTGGGGCTGTCACTGAAATGTCAGCAGTGGAGGGAAAACCAGAAGAGAAAACCTCTCACTGACAGGCGCCCTCACAGTGGAAAGAGCTCAAGTTTCAGCGCTGGGGTCGGGTGGGGGCTGCCTATTCACGCCGCTTGTCCCCTGGGCTGCTCCACTCCCATCATGACTGGGAATTTATCCTACAACAGGCCACAAGCTCCTTGTTCTGCAGTAGGAAATTATCCTCCATAAGAGGGCGACTGTTAGTATTGTTTGTTTGTTTTTTAATTTCCAAAAGTAAGGAGAAGTTTATTAAATAAGAGCAGGGGAAGGGAGGAGGGAGAAGGAGAGGGAAAGGGCCCGAGAGGCGGCTGACCCCAGCATTTCCCAAGTCTCCCCTTGGCTTCTCCCATCTCCCTTGTCCCAGACCCCCCTCCTCCTGGTTCTGAATGTGAAAAATAAGCAGCCTGCGCCTCCTGGACTGGAGATGTGTCTAACAAGGCCCTCATTGTCTCAGACAGGTGTGAGATTGGACTTGATTCAGGGCCAACACCTCCAGTACCGGAGCCAGCTCCGTGAGCCGAAAACATGCACCAGCCCTCCAGTAATACCACTGCAGCCAGCCAGAGACTCAACAATTTAAGGCTTAACACACACAACATAAATCAGAGGAGGATGGACCAGCCGACCGGCAGCTTCTTGGGCAGATGCCTGCAGACTGTCTGCAGATCATACCCTGCCTGTTTGGGTTATTTGAGACTCTTTTTCTGTAATATAAAGATGAGAAACTGGGTGGAGCAGCGTGCAGAGGCACACGGGTGTTTGTTCTGTCTTGTTCCAACAGCCCCTCTTTCGCCTAAGTGCTGTTTTGAAGGGACTGCTCAGGACGGTTCACATTGCTACATCCAAATCCTAGGAATGTGTCCAAGCTGGGGAGGAGGGGAAAGGAAAGCTGAGCGCTCCGATATGGGCGGTATCTGTGTGACCCTGGGCAAGTCTCTTAACCTCTCTGGGCTCATCCATCTAACGAGGGGTCTAGTTTTCCGCGATTCACTCATCTCTAGTGCTCAGAAGTTGCAAGTCACTGTAAGAAGTGCCCAAGTCAGAGGAGGTCATTACCTTGGGCGGAAACTCACAGCACCATTGAATGCTGCTTCTGAGTGGATCCATGTCTTTGAGCAAGAAAAGTCTCTCCTCCTCATATCTGTTCTCAAATCTGTGGTTCTCAGACTGCTGAGGCAAGCCCCGAGCGCGAGCCCCCGGGAGTGTGGCCATGACGGCAAGGGCCACATGCTACAGTAGGGGAAGATGGAGATGACAGGTCTGCGCTGCTAGTTACTGCCACGCTCCAGTCTCTCCTCCTAATCAATTCTTAGATAAGTTTCATTGAGGAGGGAGGATTACCGAGTCACCAAGTCTTAGTAAAGCGGGCGGGGGGTTGGGGGGTCGGGGCGGCGCCCAGAAGCCACCCGTCAATGCAGGAGCCTCCACTCTGGTGCCTCTGAGAGAAGGGCATTTAGTCTCTGCAAATTCCTGTGACATTCCAGGGTAGCTTTTGGCCCTGCCATTCGTCACCCTGACCCTGAATTCATGGACAAGGACGTGGCCATCACAGGGATGCCTTCATCTGGTCCCAGCTCTCTCCCTCTCATAGCCGTGCTCTCTGTAGGGAGCAACTGGCATGAAGTTTGGCAGTGGCATCCTAAGCTGGGATGACAGGACCATCAGTCAGCACCAGCCTCCCGCCCCTCCTGGCCTCAGCCTGCCAAAGCGGCCTCGCATTCCCACAGCTGTGGCTCCGGCCTCTGCCCCGTCACACTCGCACACCTGTTTGCTGTCCTGCTTCTGGCCTGCCAGCCCAAGCCACAGCCCCAAGCAGGCTTAAAGGGCCGGGCTTGTGGGAAGAATTGGCACAGGATAGTATTAACTCAGAATCACAAAGGAAGGTGAAACTTGGTTAAAAGAAATCCTTTTGTAGCTGCTTCATTAAAAACACCAAAGAGGCTAACCATTCACATTTGTTTGATGTGTCCAATTCATGCAAGTAATGGGACAGGTCGGGGTTCACCCTTGCCTGCTACCCACGTGGACTGTATGCTCAGGACCTGTCAGTCTCCTGTAGCTGGTTGTCTCCAACAGGGAGCAGGGGCTGGGGTGCCGGGTGGGGCTGCGGAGGGTGGGCATGGCTTTGAGGAGGATTTCCCTTCCTTGCTGAGTGGGGCTGAGGAGGGTAGGTGTGGCTTTGAGGAGGACTTCCCTTCCTTGCATGCTTTAAGGATTCTTCCTACAGCCAGGCATGGTGGCTCATGCCTGTAATCCCTGCACTTTGGGAGGCCGAGGTGCGCAGATCACCTGCAGTCAGGAGTTCGAGGCGAGCCTGGCCAACATGGTGAAACCCCATCTCTACTAAAAATACAGATATATATATATATATAATACTACATATATTATACTATATATATATTAGCTGGGGGTGGTGGCAGGCTCTGTAATCCCGACCGTGTAATCCCAGCTACTCAGGAGGCTGAGGCAGGAGAATACCTTGAACCTGGGAGGTGGAAGTTGCAGTGAATCTGGGTGACAAGAGTGAAACACTGTCTCAGAAAAAAGAAGAAAAAAAAAAGATCACTCCTTCTTAGCACGAATTCAACATTTTAAAAATGGAGACTCAGAAGCAGCACAGGATACTGAACCAGACCATGGGACCTAGCATCTCCCCGAGATGGTGTCTCTCCAGGAAAAGGCAGTGTGAGGGACAGCATGGTTCAGTGTCCAAGTGAATGATCCATACCAACCCCAGAGACTGTTCCGAGGCTACCTCTGAGGTAGAACCGAACCAGCCAATGGGAAGAACACTGGGCCAGGAGCCCGAAAACCTGGATGTTAGGTCCACTTCTAATTGGGAAAATCACTGAAACTCCCTGGCCCTCGAGTGTCTCATGAGTAAAATATAGGGCTTTGAGCAAAGAAGTGTAAGGTCCTTTCAACTTTAACAATTTACCATTTTGTCTTGTGGAACCCTGGTTATGGGAAGTTCTCCTGTTTGGGTTTGTCCAAGGAAACAAAACTCAAATGAAAATACCACTAAAACCACCAATACCTTTATCCACTCTGGGGCTATAATCACTCCTGAGGAATAAAGAGACGCCAGGAGAATTATCACAGAGTAGCTGTGTGACTTGGAGAGGATCGATGGGTATAACCAACTGGCGATACAACAATGCCACCAATAAGAGCACATAAATAGCAGTAATAGTGAAAAGAGTAACACTGACCATTTATTAAGTATTGAAAGTGTACTGGGATCCATACTAAATTTTTGATAAAACTATATCTCAATCCTTGCAAAGACTTTGTGAAGGATTAATAAATACACACAACGCTTCCCATGTGCTATGCATCAAGTGATTTCTTCATGTTAACTCATTTAATCCTCACAATTCTCTCATGAGTTAGGAACTATGATTGTTACGACGGTTTGCACAGGGGGAGCAGTGACACGGGGCATTACAGACCCACATTCTGCCTTCCTCACAACGTGCATTCTGAGGGCTGCCATCTCTCTTCTGAGTCCCTTCTGAGGATGAGATGGAAAGGATAGCTCTATCCTGGCTGGGGACAGGGATGGACAGAAGAACTGACTTCTGCCTTAACATCTCCAGGCTGCTGTGTCTTCCTCTGAGGGAGACATCAATGACCAGGGAGAAAGTTAGAAAATAAGGACTATTCTTTATAGAGCGGCAAATGCATTCCCCTCCCCTACCCCAAGGCGTGAAAGAATCAAATGAGGAAATCGGGAAGAGATTCTGGAATAGGAATAACAAGATTTCCCTTCCCTTCCACCTGAACTGGCCATCAGTAATTTTGCACAAATTCAATTTTGAAGTCATGCTTCGTAATTTGTGGTAAATCATATTAAATTAAACAGATCCATGTCTGGACAATGATTTCTCTCATTTAGGAACATATGGTGGCTCAGAGCCTCTCACACAGCAAAACTATAAACGCTCTTCAAAATCAGCAGCAGAGTGAGGGGCTCTGGGTCAACCCTACTGGTTTTCCTGAGAATGTTAGTTAGGGGTGACCATTAATTCATGGGAACTGCAGTATCCAGAAGGATAGAATGTTAGTGTTTAAGACAACCTGGTTAATCACTTATGTGATAGATGAGGGCCTGGGACTTGGTGGTAAAGGAAACAGTGCTGGGTCACGTGAAAACAGAGCAGACACCACAGGCAGGACCTTCCGGGCAGTGCTTCCCCCTAACCATGTCATGGACCTAAAGGTGACTGGTGGTGGGGATTCAATGAACCAACAACATTGGTCTGTTCTATAAATACGAGCTATCATTATTTTATTACTCCCTTCGGTAAACACGTGAGCCAGGCAATGTCCTTGTCATAATCTTGCTGTCATAACTGCTGTATGATAACCTGGGTATAGACACAATCACAAACAAAGGCTACCATTTTAAAACAGGGAGGTGGGTGAGTCTTAGGCTTCAAAAGCTTCTGCATTCATCTTTAAGATACCAGCCTCGCTGGATGACCAACAGAAGTGTGTCTGAAAACTCAGGCCATTATGGCTGTTCCACGTAGCGGGCGATTTACGACAAAGTATAGATGAAGATGAACCGGCCTTGAGATGAGAGAGCTAAATAAACCACTTAACGGGCAGAAAGGCCAAGTCTGAGCCCTTGAGCTTGTGCTGACTTTTACAGATATTTTAATAACTTTATCATTATATAATTTGCCATCTGATATGTGCAGAGAGATGCACTAATGGAGAGTGGCCACAACAGTGTAATAATCCCATGAGACTGAATCAAACCACCATGTTCGCTTCCCTCATATGACCTGCAACTCCAGGAAGTGCAATCCCTAGTCACATTATTTCTTCCTCCTTTTTTATCTTGAGATGTTCTTTAAAAAAAAAATCCCAAAGCAAGTGTACATATGTAGTCCTTCCAGTGATATAAAGAGGAACTGGCACAGCATAAGCTCTTTGGGTCTTAGATCTGGCTTTGGAATGACTCAGGTTGAAACCACAAAGCCGTAAGGTAAAGAGGACATCATCCATAGCAGGAACTGGCAATTTACAGGGCTGGGAGACTTAACCGTCCCAGATGGGTGAGCTCCTGATACTGAAGTTAGCACTGACTCAGTGAGGGCCTTGAGGCTTGACTCACAGATCTTCCCTAACTGACACCAACTGAAGGATCCCACAGTGTCCTCCATACTTCCAGGAGGATTGAGCTAGACACTACAGTGGCCCAAGTCTTACTAAACAGAACTGATGATGTTCACTTACAAAGGCTCAGATTCAGTGACCCAGTTCAGATTGGCTGGAAGAACCAAGATGGCTGAGGAATTAAGCACCATTTCCATTCCTGGTGTTTTTTTTCTTTTCTTTTTTTTTTTTCAGATGAAGTTTCACTCTTGTCACCCAGGCTAGAGTACAATGGCCCGATCTCGGCTCACTGCAACCTCCGCCTCCCAGGTTCAAGCGATTCTCCCGCCTCAGCCTCCCAAGTAGCTGGGATTACAGGTGTCCGCTACCACACCCAGCTAATTTTTGTATTTTTAGTAGAGATGGGTTTTGCCATGTTGGCCAGGCTGGTATCGAACTCCTGACCTCAGGTGATCCACCCACCTCGGTCTCCCAAAATGCTGGGATTACAGGCGTGAGCCACCGTGTCCAGCCCCTGGTGTGTTTTAAAGCTCAAGTTTCATGCCATCCCATAGGTGTTAGGTGACATGAGACTCACAGGTCAGGATCACCATCTCCTCTTCCCTCTGCCCATACTGATTCCCTCCAGGAAAGAAAGTAGGGAATTTCATCTTTAAGGACAAGAATCCCCTTCCAAAAAGGTTAATTCCCATAATAGGATCTATGGAGATCAGAATTGGAAGACACTTTTCAAAATCTTGAAACCCTATTGAGAAACTGCTAAACCCTAAACATGACCCTAAGGTCATATGGAATAATGATGGTGCCCAGAATTGTGGCATCCTGTGTCTGGAGGCAGTGGCTGTCTTTTCTGCCCAATCTTTCCTACTCATGATTCAGTCGACATTTAGTCAAACATTCAGTCAAGCATTTAGCGCCATTGTTCTGTGTTCTCTTAAAACAGAAAATGGTCTATCCCATGCCATTTAGGGGAGCGTGAACTGGCTAAAACTCAACCTGAAGACTTTCCACAGCTTGCTAATCAGAAATAACCTGAATAAGAGGTGGTACATTCTTCCCCTATCAATTCTCAGGAGTGCACAGAGAGACAAAAAATAAACACGGTTGGCCAATGTTTGTTTTTAGGGCGAGTTCTATACTATTTTTCTATTATTATTTTGCTTTATTTACTGTGGTTGGTAACTGAATCTCTAACATCAAAACATGAGATGTTCTGCCAGAAAGAGATTACGGAAGAAAAGTCTATGAAAAGAAACTGGGTTTGTCAGTGAAGATTTTATTTACAGGAGTTTTGCAATCGGTATCTTTAATCTCCATAACAATTGGGCTGTTCTACTGCTTTGAAGGCAATTGTTCAATAATGCGAAGGTCCCTGTTAGGCTAAGTCTTGGAAGGAGGAATGTAATAGGGCTGGTGACAATTGAGGCAGGTGAAACCCTCTGCCTCCGTTAAAAGTCGTGGTGGGGTGTTCTAAGGGCCAGAGGGAAATAAGCAAAGACAGAGGTAATGAAAATTCCTCCACATCATTTAAATCACAAATACTGGATTTTAAAGAGCCCTAAAATAACTGAATACCAGTGGGTCTGAATTTCTGTTCCATAAGGTAAGGAAAAATCATGCAGATGAGTAAAACCAACTCAGTCTGGAGAACTACGCCTAATAAGAAAACCCAAGCAGTAGCTTTCTAAGAATACAAAAAGTAGCTTTCTAAGTAGAGCTGTTTTTCATATTAGCATATATTGTTTATTCTTCCTCTCAATACAAACTTTTGGTAAACTTTGATACTACTTCATGACTACAGTAAAAGCTTCTTTTTTAAATGTCCAAATTTGAAAGGCTATCTTCAGGGGCTTTGTAAATCACCATCCTTTTGAAATGGGTGTGTAGACAACAATGCCTGGCAATAAAGTCACTTTTTAAAAAGGCAGCTTGCTTCAAAACAACAGTGACATGCCTGACTTTGGGTGGTCAAATTCTTGAGTCCATCCCAACTGTCTGGTTTCGGTCATCATGTCATCTTCTGTTCCTACCATCTAAGCTGTCATGAGTTTTTGGAGGCTAGGGCAAGAGGCACCTGCGCCTCCTGTTTCCCCATCTGGCACTGCTCCCTGGACACAGGGAAGACAGCTCTTTCTCTATCACTGTCAGGGCCTCTGGTTCCATCGGCATAGGTGTTCTAGGAAATATTAAGAAATATCTGATCTCATCTAAAAACAATCATACATTTTTCTGGCTGGGAAATAAAAGTACTATGATTTTGGGTTCAAACAAATGATGGACTGAGGTTATAGTAACACGATTGGGGCATTTGTGCATGAGATGTTCAGTTCACATTAACCTGTCCACCATGTTTGTTCTGGGGGATGGACTTGGGAGAGTTATCTCTGGACTCACCTGCTGTGCCTGGTCAATGATCTGATGTCCCCTATCTTTTGTACAAAGATACAGCAGTTTGAATAGTGGCTCCAGAAAAGATATGTCCACTTCCTGACCCCCAGAACTGTGAATGTGACCTTATTTGGAAAAGGGCCTTTGAAGCTATAATTAAGTGAAGGATCTTGAGTTCATCATGAATTACCTGGGTGGGTCTAAATATAGTAACATGCATCCTTATGAGAGACAAAAAGGAGATGACACAAAGGAGGTCATATAAAGAGGGAAGAAGAGGTTGGAATGATACAATCTGATATAGTCACAAGCCAAGGACTGCCATCAATGGCTAGAAGAGACAACGAAGTATCCTCCCCTAGAGGCTTCAGAGAAAGTATGGCCTTGCCAACACTTTGATTTTGGACTTCTGGCCTCCAGAACTAAGAAAGAATACATTTCTGTTGTTTTAAGCCACCAAGTTTGTGGTTATTTGTTAAAACAGCCACAGGAAACTAATATACTTGTGCTGTGGTTTGACTGTGTCCCTCAAAAGTTCACATGTTGGAAACCTGGATCCCACTGTGGTGGTGTTGAGTGATGGGGCCTTTGCAGGGAGCAAATGGGTCATGAGGATTCTACCCTCATAAATAGATTAATGCCATCATCATATGAGTGGGTTATTGCTGGAGTGCCTTTGTTATAAAAGCAAGCTCTCTCTTGCATATGCTTTCTTGTGCCCCTTGCTTTCTGCCATGGGTTAATGCAGCAAGGACCCCACCAGATGCCAGCACCATGTTCTTGGACTTCCCAGCCTCCAGAACTGTATGAAACACATTTCTTTTCTTTTCTTTTCTTTTTCATTTTTTTGAGACAGAGTCTCACTCTGTCACCCAGGCTGGAGTGCAGTAGCATGATCTCAGCTCACTGCAACCTCCACCTCCCCAGTTCTCCTGCCTCAGCCTCTCGAGTAGCTAGGACTCAGGTATGTGTCACCATGCCCAGCTAATTTTTTTTATTTTTATTTTTAGTAGAGATGGGGGTTTCATCATGTTGGCCAGCCTGGTCTTGAACTCCTGACCTCAAGTGATCTGCCTGCCTTGGCCTCCCAAAGTGCTGGGATTACAAGCACGAGCCATTGTGCCTGGCTGTGAATTAAATTTCTTTTCTTTATAAATTACCCAGTCTCAGGCATTTGTTTTAACAAAAGAACTAAGACAGAAAGTGGTACCAAGAAGTGGGGTTGTTACTACAACAAATACCTGAAAATGTGTAAGTGGCTTTGGAACTGCATAACTGTGAAGGCTGAACAGGTTTGGAGGTGCAGGCTAGAAAAAGCCTGCATTGCCAAGCACGGTTCTGCCATTAGGGGCAATTCTGGTGAGGGATCTGAAAGAAGACCTCAGAACTAGGGGAAGTCCAAATCTTTGTAGAGATTACTTAAGTGTCTGTGACCAGAGTGCTGGTAGAATGCTGGTAAAGGCCATTCTGATGAGGCTGCAGATAGAAATGAGGAACAAGGTGTTGGAAACTGGAGTAAAGGCCATATTTATAAAATATAAGGTTGCAAAGAGCTGGGTGAAATTGTGTCTGTGTCCTAGGACTTAATGTAATGCAGAACTTAAGAGGGATGAACTAGGATATTTGTGGAAGAAATACCTAAGCAGCAAAGCATTGAGGCTGCTGTGTGGCTACTTTTAACTACATATAGTGAGATGTGATAGCAAAAGAATGACTTAAAGATGAAATTTGCAGTTAAAAGAGAAGCAGAATGGAAAGATTTGGAAGATTCGCAGCCTGGCCACATAAAGAGTGAAAGTGTATTTGGGAGAGAGTACTAAGGGTATGGCCAGGCAACCATTTGCCAAAGAGATTAATTTGAATGTGAGGAAGCCAGATTCTATTCAGTCAAAACAATGGAGAAAGACCCCCAAAAGCATTTCAGAGATCTTTGAGGTTGCTCCTCCCATCATAGGCCCAGAGCTCTAGGAGGGTAGAATGATTTTAGGGGACAGGCCTGGGGCGCCCTTCATGGGCTCACTGCCCAGGGCTGCCTCTAGTCTCTGCTTCCTGCATCCCGGTGCAGCACACCTTGGTCACCCCAGCTGTGGCTTCAGTGGGCCTAGGTGTAGCCTAGGCTGCCATTCTGAAGGGCACAAATAGTATGCCTTGATGGTCTCTGTGTGGTGCTAATTCTGTAGGCATGCAGAATACATACTGTGGAAGCATGGCTTCCTCCAACTGGATTACGAAGGATGCCACAGACTGCCTAGAAGCTCAGGCCAAGACTTACCACAGGGGAATACCACTGCAGACAGTACCTACCAGGGCAATGTTGAACAGAAATGTGGGGTTGAAGCTGCCACAGAGAGTCCCCACTAAGGCTATGCCTAATGGAGACACAGAATTGGGGCTATCCCTGAGAACCCAGAACTGTAGAGCCACCAGTGTACAACTCCAGCCTGGTAATGCTGCAGACACAAGACTTCAACTTGAGAGAGGTGAAGTTTGGGCTGAGCCCAGCAAAACCGTAGGGGCAGGGCTGCCCAAGGCCTTGGGGGCCTAGCCTTAGCCCCATTGTATCCAGAAGGCAGAACATGTAGTCAAAGGAGATTATTCTCCAGTTTCAAGACTTAATATTGTTTACCCTGTTGGATTTTGAACTTCTTTGGGACCAGTTACCCCTATTTTCTTGCTTATGTCTCTCTTTTGGAGTGGGAATTTCTACCTTGTGTCTGTCCCATCATTACATTTTGCAAGCATTGTAGAAAACTTGTTTTGATTTCACAGCCTCAGAGTTAATGGAATGTGATTTAAATTTTTCCTTGCATCTCACCCATATCTGGTTTAGACAAGACTTTTGAGTTAATGCTGGAAAGAGTTAAGACTTTGGAGACGACTGGGATGGAATAAATGTCTTTTTAAAATGAGAAGCACATGAATTTGGGGTGGTCAGAGGTGGAATGCTATGGTTTGAATGTGTCTTCTCAAAAGTTCATATGTTGGAAACTTGGTTGCCATCCTGGCAATGTTGAGAGGTGGGGCCTTTGGGAGGTGATTGAGTCATAAGAGCTCCATCTTCACAAATGAATTAATGCTACCATTGAGGGAGTAAGTTAGTTATCATGGAGGTGGCTTTGTTATAAAAGCAAGCTCTCTCACAGATGCTCTCTTGCCCTTCCACCTATCTGCCATGGGATGACTCTCAGCAGATGATGGCACTTTACTCTTGGACTTCCCAGCCTCCATAACCATGAGCCAAATAAACTTCTTTTCTTTATATATTACCCAGTCTATAATATATAAGACTAAGACAACTTGATATTATTGATGTTGATCATAACAGCTAACAGTTTTTGCATGTTAACCATGGGCTGGCTCTAATGTCCACTGCTTTATGTTTCACAACAGTCCTAGGATTTTGCTAGCATAAGTATTACTCCCCTTTTGCAGACAGGAAAATGAAGGCTTTAAAAGGTTAAGTGACTTGCCAAAAGTCCTATAGTGAATGTGGTAGAAACAAAGGCAGTCTGCCTGCTGAGCCCTCATTCTTTCTTAGCCACTATGGTCTGCTATCTTTCTTGGCTATTAGATTCCCAGCTGAAGCCTTCTGATACGTAGCCATCAATATCAAAGACATGCTCCAACTACATCTTTGCTGATACTATTATTCTTCCAAATGAAACCTTTTAGTGCATGGGTGTGCTGACCTACATATTTACAAGCATAAGGGGAAAGTTCAGAACATATGCAGTCTACAGAAGAAATATTTTATCATGAAGATCAAGCCCTGCAGTGAATCTCTGCAGTCATCCCACTGGTTTTCATTTCCTCTCTCTCTCCCTTCTTTCAATTATTTTTATTTATTCCTGTGAACACCTGATTCAGGCTTGTTTTCAGGGTAAGATTCTAATGCTGTAGACCTGGAAAGGCTCTCACACCCTACTACACCTTGTTAAAAGTTATTTTTAAATAAAATCATTCACCTTTCATGTTTATAGCCTATCATATATATTAATTTCTCACACTCTGAATATGTTGCTTTGTGTAACCATTAAATGACCATTTATAGATTTATATATGAGGATTTCTAGTGTTTGATTGTAGCCTCCACTTCC
The DNA here is from genome assembly GCF_047675955.1 of Chlorocebus sabaeus. Taxonomy (NCBI): domain Eukaryota; kingdom Metazoa; phylum Chordata; class Mammalia; order Primates; family Cercopithecidae; genus Chlorocebus; species Chlorocebus sabaeus. The sequence goes on from NC_132905.1 coordinate 88,920,692, forward strand.
AGGGTAATAAAATAGCCCCTACCCCCTTTGTTTTTAAACTTCAAATTGCTAGAAGAATAAGGAAGAGAGGGAAGGAGAGAGAGAGAGAGAAAGGAAAGCAATGCAATGCAGTTGGATATTTTACCTCCAAGGCTGGAAAGAGGATTTATCTCCTTCTACAGGAAGGTGGAAAGGTTTTCTTCCTTTTGTCTATCCAGATGATAAAGAGAGAATCAGACGGACTTAAATAACTTCATACAACTGAGAAAGAGTCGTTTCAGTATCTCAGAGTTTTGCAGACAGCAGCACCAGAATATAGACCTTCCTAAGTAACTTTAATTTTGGGGGAAAATCATTAGCAAGACAAAAGTTACTTGGAATACTAAAAATCAGGAGATGATTTGAGAGGTCAGGGGCCCCTCTTGGCCATATGGAACTCTCAAAGTGAGGCATGCACACTCATAGAAGTGGATCAGATGTTGACTGGGTTTGGATGATAAGCACTTGGTCCCAATGAATTTCAAAAGTAGGGAGGCAATGGCCCCAGTAAACAGAGTGGCTGGTAAGCCTTCTCCCTGCTCGTATACCCTCTTTCACTCCTATTTAGAGATGCACTCTTCTGAGTTTTCTTTTCTCCCAGACTTTACAAATGAATGCACATGTACCAAAGGAGACAGTTTCTTAAGGTGCCCACCACACAGCCTGGCCCCAAAATTATTCTTCTTCTTATCAACATCTAATTATAATAGAACATGGTTCAATACAGGAATGCCAAGTGAGTGGATAGCCCAACACTTCTTCCATCCCTCCTTTGGTGATTGAGATTCTTCTCGACACTGGTCAGCCCTGTAGTAAATTGATCCTTGACCCAAGAGTGCATGCCCAGGGAACGGCCTCCCCACTTGCACTGGCTCTGTAGCAAGGAAGGTCTGGGTTTGCGTCCAAGTTCATCACTTACAATCTTTGAGATATTGGGCAATTTTTAACCTCTGAATTTCGATTTCTCTGTCCATAAACCATACCATAGGATTGTTGAGGGAATGGAATGATATATACAAATGTCTGACCCATGTCAAAATAGCTCACAACTGGCCCAGTTAAAGAGTTAAACCTTGGCCGGGTGCGGTGGCTCATGCCTCACTTTGGGAGGCTGAGATGAGCGAATCATGAGGTCAGGAGATTGAGACCATCCTGGCTAACACAGTGAAACCCCGTCTCTACTGAAGATACAAAAATTAGCCGGGTGCAGTGGCGGGCGCCTGTAGTCCCAGCTACATGGGAGGCTGAGGCAGGAGAATGGTGTGAACCTGGGAGGTGGAGCCTGAGTGAGTGGAGATCGCGCCACTGCACTCCAGCCTGGGTGACAGAGCAAGACTCCGTCTCAAAAAAAAAAAAAAAAAAAAAAAAAAAAAGAGTTAAACCTTCCTCCTACATGTTTATGACAACCAGCATGCAGAAGAACAACAAAATGGGCTTCCTAGTTTATCTAGGTTTCAGTTTTCTGTACCAGCATCTATTACTCCATCCTCATATTCCCAGAAAGGAGGAAATTACGACACCTTAAATGTGATACATCATATTTGGTCAATCAGGGGTGAAATTTTAAAATCACTCACTCGGGTTGCCCAAACCCCTCTCTAGGTGGGAGTTGTGACTGAACAGGCATCAGTACCACCAGCTCTAGAATCTGCCTTGTTCTATCTTTTGAAATAAATTAAGAAAGAATTCTAAGACTTGGGTCATAGAAGTTAACGATGGTGTCTTGACTGGGAGAAACGTGTAGCCCAAGGGTCTACTCATGACAAAATGGCTTTCTAGTCAAGTTTAAGACCTGGTAAAATAGGAAGTTGAAATAAACCTCAGCCCTTTAATAGTTAAGACCTCAACAAATAAACAGTGGTTTAGTGGCATGGCAACCTGCCCCCTCTCAATCTGTACGGTGCTTCAGATAATTTGAGATGTCTATTTTGAGTGACCCTCCAGTACACGTGATTCTAGGTAAGTATTGGTGCTATTCTATATCAGCATTTTCTTGCTGACAGAGTTAGAGGAGCTGGCATAACCCTTCTAATAAAGTCCTAGCAAGGTAGGGTTCCTGAGCCTCTCTATAAATCCCAGCAAGCTCTCCAAACCCCCAGTTACTGACATTTCTGTAAAGCTGAAAAACATTCATGCTCCTGGACAGCACCGCTGTAGAACTGCTCTGACAAATTGGATATTTTTCTGAATACTACCACTGCCATTTCAAAGATAGCCATAAACACATGCTGTATTTCTTAAAGTATCTTTGTAAATATAACATAGAAACTTCAGGGCTGAGCCTGGAAAATAAGCATTTTCCTACATGTCAAGAACAAACTGAAGGTCTTGGCTGAACAACACTTGCATAATACGCCTGTTAACTTTCCAGTTTCAAGAGAAAGCGCCCAAGGGTCTACTCAAAACATGATTAGTGGAAAACAGCGTTTTCTTATAGGAAAGAAACAACAAAAGGAAAAGGAAAAGAAGTTGTTTCACATGAAAATATTCTGGATACTTATTTTTCAAAAGTTGCTCCTAAAATTTTACAAGTGAAGTACTAAATATCAAATTCATATTTTGGAAGGAAAGAACACAAGCAATATAGTTCACACATTCTTCAGAGTAGCAACCAAGCCCCTAGGGAACTCTAAAAGGGAGTTATGATTTCTTCAATGTTGCAGAAGTAAAAAGTTTTCATGAGGAAAAAAACAGGGACGATGCTTAGTGTTAAACCTGATACTCTGCTAAGCATATAGGGCTCCAAAGAGCTGACGAACGCCCATCACAGGGTCCACAATAATGCTTTTGCCCAGGAACTTCGGGATGAGAATTCAATGCGCAACTTGCCCCCAATTTTTTTGTTGTTGTTAAAGAGGCGTATCTGATGAAGAAGGAAATCAGATTAGATTCACTCTTCACCAAAAAACAGAGCAACTCAATGGTGACAATTTCAGTTTTCCCCCATGGGGCTGAATTTTCCATTGCCTTTAAAAATGCTCAGACTTTTTGTTCCCATATCAGCAGAAAAAGGCAAATCCCTTCATCAACCTAGTAGTATAAATGGCCAGTTAGGCAATGAGAGACTAAGAAAACAGGCTTCCTTTCGATTTTACACATGAATAGATGATGATAATTAGCTTAAATGACCTTAAAGGCAAGATGAAAGAATCTCCTTGAGAGTTGTATCCTCTTTGGAAGGGAAGTATTGTTTCGCCCCCAAGCCCATCTCGCTCACTTAACAAACCATTTGACTTAATTTACCACATCTGCTTGTATTTTGGAATTTTAAAAAAATCAATGTACACATTTGAAGTCATTATTAATGATTATTACATAACAGGAAACCAACGGTTTCATGGATCCTCTTCCTGAATACACCTAAATGAACCTATAGATGACAGGCAGCCCCCCAAAACATCAAGCTTTAGGTTTCTGTTTGTTTACAAAGGGGTTACTCCACAGATAGGCCACTTAGCTGTGTGCATACTATCTTCTTGGAAGATTTATTTGGAAATTTTCCAATTAAGTAAAAGAGCCTCCCCCAGAAACCTAACTGTGAGAGCGAATGGCATGGGCTGTCAAGGTCTATGGGAGACAGTGGGCATGCCTTTTGAGAACCCATGTTTTAACCCAAAATAGAGAGCTATTGGCCTGGACACCCAAAAGAACAGATGATATTTGTCCATCCCACAATACAACTCACAGAAAATGCCTGGGGAAGCTAATTCCTGCTGTCCGAGAGGGGCAAGGAGCTCCCACCTCGATTGTTGGCCACCTGCCCTTTCCCCCAGATGTGTTGCTTATCTTTTCCTTAACAAGCCTGCTACTTTGAGAAAGAAATATTACTGTAAACCATATCACACACAGCTGCATCCTGCATGGCACAGAGGAAAGTCTGCATTTTGGATTTCTGAAACGGTATCACAGAGCAAACAGTCATTGACGTCACTGGTTCTACAGTGTAAATGAACTTCTTGTATTATCTAATTGGGCACAGTGGGCCTTAGGCAATTATTGCATCTTACAGTGCTTTAGTAATTGCCAGCTAGCCCCATGGGATAGGGGGACCTGCATTCTATATTGATATGCAAATAACACCCTTGATGTGATGGCATCCATATATTTCTACTATTTCTTAATAATAACAAAAAAACACTAGATACAAAACCCACAAATAATCTGGCAATAGCGAGAACTTGAAACATCCCCATCTTCACCTTGCTTGACGTGTGTGTGTGTGTGTGTGTGTGTCTGTGTGTGTGTCTTCAAGTCTAATGGGTAGGTAAAAAAATAGCATAGCCAAAGCTAACTCTTAAAAAATTCAAGAGAGCTATCTATCCAATATGGATATCCATACCCAGAGCTCCTCGTATCCCCTGTAGCAGTGCTTTTCCTTGTGGGGATCTGGTTGCAAGGCAGATCTGACTCGGTGGGTCTGGGGTGGGGCCCAAGACTCATTTCCAACAGCTCCCAGGTGGTGCTGTTGGTTCGAGGCCTTTCTCTGAGCATCAAGGGGAAACCCCAGTGGGTCTGGGTGGGTGTTTGCACATGGGACCCAGCTGTGGGTGGTGGGCTCCGTCTGGTACTTACCCTGCATCTGACTCTGAGGCTGAGGGTTAAAGGCAGTGGAGTGGTTCAGGGAGGCACGAGGGTTGGGCGTGGGGGCTGGGTGGTGTGGGCTGACCCTCATGGCTGTGCGCCGCAGCTGCTCCAGTTCACTGAGCCGCTCGGAAAAGGACAAGCTCCCGGGCTTGGTCTGATCATCTAGTTTCTGCCGATGTCCTATTGTGGGGAGCAGGGAAGGGAGGGGATGGGAAGAGGGAAGGGAGGCAGGGAAGGAGGGAGGGAAGAGATCAGAAAAAGTATTGTGGATTTCCTAAAATTGGGGCTTTTCTTGTCTTTCCCCTCTCTCCCCTCACCCCAACATAGACTTGGTAGAGATTTGCCCATTGGGCTAGCCGCCAGTGGGAATTTGGGGGCACTGTCCTCTCAGCAGAACGGGCCCCCTTTCACTGCCCTCGCCACAGAGTGCTCCCCCAGTCTGGGCCTCAGCACCCTCCCCAACCCTCTACACCCACTTCCAATGGGCACAACTCAGTGGGATACGGAACTTGGTGGTGGTGGTGATGCCGGGAGGAAAAGAGCTGCATTAATTGTTGGCACATGGCTACATGCCAGGGGCTATGCTATGGCAGCCAGGAAAGGTGGCCTCTCAGGGGCATCAGAACAGCTGCTCTTTACTGCAAACCCAACCACCGACTGGCTTTAGAGGCAGCCAAGTGGGCCCTGCAGCTTATTGGCAGGGCTCCTTCCAAGAGGAAACAAGGAGTGGCTGCAAACCCCCAGCCCCGGGAAGGTCAGATTTCCAGGTACATGCAGGGCATCCTCAGCCCCGCAGCCCCTCACCCTTTCCCTCTCCTTACAGGCTTTTCACAAGCATTCCTTCTTCCCCAAAGCCGACTCCCCTGTGTACCCTTAAGAAGGAGTTGACAGGAAGGCCTCGCCTGTGTCTTGTCCAATATTCCCAGCAGAATAGGCCCACTGGAGCCCAGAGGTAGCTGCAGCCTATCTGGTGAGCTTCCCCAGGGGGCTCAGGACTGGTGGGATGGGATGGTGGGCCCCTCAGTGTCTATACAGATAACAAGTATCCTCATGATGCTCTTCACCAAAACAACTGTCACCAGGAAGCAGCAAGCAGAGGCCACTCACAGGGGACTGGGGCCTATGGTTTTCTCAAAATGTCCTTAAACCAGAGCCAGTCCTGTCAAGCAGAGCTGAGGCTCCAAGGTAGGGAGGCAGCCACAGGAGGCCTGGGCCATTCATTTCTCTGTTAAAAACAATGGCCTGCTGCTTCCTCAGCCTTATGGTTCCAATAAAGAGTCCTCGATCAATTGCACAACCCCTGTTCCCTATTGTCAAGTGTCCCCAAAGCCAGACTGAGAAGCAGCCTGCCCGCTGCCCCCATAAAGTGCTCTTTCACATGCCCTGACCCAATCCTAGACTAGAAAGAGGCTCCCTTGATTCCACTCCCACAGCCTGGGGTAAGAGCAGACCACGAGAAGTGCACTGTAGTCCAGCTCCCGATGGCTACGATTATAAAATTAAATGTTATAACTTGCATTATGGCTGTAAATCTCCATGGCTGGCCATTTCTTCCTGCTGCCAGGCCCCTTGGCACAGCTGACACTGTCTCAAATTCCAGACCAGAAGAAAAGGGCCCACTATATTGCAGTGATTTTATCATTAACGAGACCTGTTTGGCTCCAAAATGAGGAAAAATACTTAAGCATGATATTTGCGTAGTTCACATGCAACGCCCCCTCCTGTCATGTGTCACCAAGGCGAATGTGGACTCTGATTCAGCGCTCCAGCCCACAACAGGGGACTTGAACGCAAACAGCCTGAGTCACGCAGGTCAGCACACATGTGGGAGGCCTGTTCTCGGCTGAGTATTTTAAGCACCGGCTTTGTGGATGAAAGGCCATGGGGCCAGGTCTTGGAGCAACTCCCATCATCCCTTTCCCTCAGAAGTATGAAAATGTCTTTTTTCTAGAACGCCCTGTGTTGGTCAGTCATGGTGTGACTCAGTGCCTCTGGATGAAGCCTTCCTTAGCTCCTTCCTCCTCTTATCTCTGCCATAGATCCTTGGCTTCCTGATGATCAAACTGAAGAATCTGCAGTTTTCTTGCAGAAAAACAAACCATTCCAATGGAACAACCATTCAAAACATAATAACTCAGCCCTTTAACCTCCTACCACAGTCTAATGCCTGGCATTACGAGTTAGGGGAAAGAAGAAGGCAGGACAAATGATTGTGGAGAGCTGTCTGCCTCAGAAATAATGCCAGTCGGCAAAGGCTGCTGGCAGGTTTTGTGTTCATTTCAAAACTTCACATTCCTCAGGCACTTAGTGGCATTTTTGAAGAACACTGTTTCAAGGACAGGGGAGTGATGTGAGTGAGGTCATTCTGAATACACAGCCCTTGATGTGGTAGAGTCCACAATCAGCCTGGGAAGAAAGGCTCTTGCCAGTTGTGTCTCTCTTAGCCAGCAAGCGTGGGGACCTGTGCCACGGAGACACCCAGCAGGAATCACCATTTCAGGTAAGCCAGTCCTGTGGTCAGGCACAACGTGAGGTTTTTTTGTTTGTTTCTTTGTTTTTTGTTTTAATTAGTCCCCCTCATTACCATAAACTTAGAAATGAGAGCTTTAACTTGTGAGCAATTTCTATACCAGCTGATACCTGCCAAAATTGTAGTCATTTATAGAGATTAACTGATGACTGTCTGCTTTAGCAGAAGTGTTCAGGCATAACTCCCAGAGAAAACAATTCTTCACTCTAAGCTGTTTTCTAAGCCCTGGGAGTCTCAGGGCTGAGTTTAATGCTGGAGGATTGGGGAAGAGCCCATTCTACTCTCCCCACGTGTGTTCCTGGGAGTAAGTAGGAATGTTATTGCCTTAGTAGGGGGTCTTGACCCTCAGGCTTACAATGGTGCTGGAGAGCTGTAACACCAAGGCACAGGGGAAATGAGAAGCATTATCATATTCAAGGTGTGGTTCGGATGCACTTACAAGCTAGATCAAAGGAACATCTAATTCTTACTTTCTGAAACCATCAGACCTCATGTGCCAGATAGCAATATTTTGCGTGAAATATAGGAACTTCCGATATAAACTTTCAAGCTGGGGAAAATGAATACTTTATGTCTTCAGTTTCCTGTATCTGTGTTCAATTAAAAGGCTCATTTGCCCCCTGAATTAGAAATAGAGGAGTATGGAAAATGTCTATTATCCAATTCACTTTTCTTCTTTCTCACTGAGTACTGGGCTTTAGAGGGCAGCAGGGACTTCAACCCTGGGTCAAGCCCTTGGGTAGAACCGGGATGCAGCTCTGAACACCTGCATGCTGGCAGCTTGGCTTCTTCAGCATGTTTGAAGTCAACTGTGAATGTTTACAGGACGGTGCTTAAAGTAGTGGGCACATCAGGATTTCACACTGGGACATCTTAATCTTAAGCAGACTTGAAAAGCGTCCTAAATTCTTCTATTACCATTTTCTCATTTTTGAAAAAAAGAAAAGTACTTGGTTGGAATTTTACTATGTATGCAGAGTCATAAAAATGCAAAAAAGGTGAAAAAGTATATGTAATACAAATAAGTCAATGCCATTTGCTAAATTTTACTTCATTCTAAAGGCATTCCTGTTGTTTTTGGGGTTGACTGCTCAGTAGGGCAGCCTTAAATGTTTTATTTTGTGACAGACAGTGAGACCAGCTTCACTTTTCTGCTGTACAAACTAAACTGAGCAGGTATGCATATCTCATTGATAACTGAGCTGCCTTTTTAAAGACACGATTGTGATCTGTGGCTGTAAGTAACAGAAATATAATATATGATCTTCCATTAAAGAAACTAGATAAGGTTAAATTGTCACCGTTTCTTGGCAATTTGTGGTTAGAGAGAATAAAGAATTTTCTGGCAGTCAACAACATATTAGTCTACGTTTCTGATATGGGTTTACTAGTTTTCTTGATAGATCCTCAGCAGAAAAATGAGGAAGGTATATACTCAGAAGACTGTCATGATGCACCGTTGAGCCAAATATATGCAAAAGCATAATACCAAAAAGATATATATATATCTGTATATACACGTATAAAATTGTGGTTCTTCTAAAAGCATATAAGAATTTTATATAGTCAATTTTAAAAGGACATCTGTATTTCAGAAGATGTTGGCCAGTCAATGGGATACTTCCTGCATGAATCTGGATATAAAAATATGGGGTTTTCTTTCCTTGGTTTGTTACTGTTTTATGACGATGGAAAAGAAATCAATGTGTGTAGAGAACAGCTTACTTTTCCTGGTATCACAGTCTAACCTTTAGGTTGCGGTGTCATTAGGATTTCAAAGTGACAGTACTGAATGTGACCCTTCCTGAAGCCCCTTGCAGTTGGTGAAATAAATCTCCCTAATTGCAAACCTAACCATCTGCTGGCTAATTTAATGTTGGGAAATATTGTTCAATATTATATATCACATGTATATTATATAAACTATATGTATATTATATATAGTATAAACTATATGATGGTATATAGAATATCAATAGACATTCTAATTCATATTATATATGCATGCTTATATATCGTCTAGGGCTACATAACTATGGGCAGCCTCACTTTCCCCCACCCCAGTTTCTTCTCATATCGTTAAGCTAAGACAACACCACAAGGCTGGAGTACTTCAGAACTGGAGAAGGGCCAGAGAAATCAGCCTTGGTTTTTAACTGATGTGTGGGAAGTGAGGTTCAGAGAGGTTATGTCATTTGCCCAATCTCACAAAGTCAGTTACGGGAAGACGGCAGGTCTGAAAACACACCCATCTCAACACCCACGGACCCACACACTCGGGATGTGCACTCAGTGCACCAGAAATTCAACACCCACGGACCCACACACTCGGGATGTGCGCTCAGTGCACCAGAAATTCAACACCCACATACCCACACACTCGGGATGTACGCTCAGTGCACCTAGAAATTCAACACCCACGGACCCACACACTCGGGATGTACGCTCAGTGCACCTAGAAATTCAACACCCACGGACCCACACACTCGGGATGTGCACTCAGTGCACCAGAAATTCAACACCCACGGACCCACACACTCGGGATATCCGCTGAGTGCACCTAGAAATTCAACACGCACCGACACACACACTCGGGATGTACACTCAGTGCACCTACAAATTCAACACCCACCGACACACACACTCGGGATGTACACTCAGTGCACCTACAAATTCAACACCCACCGACACACACACTCGGGATGTACACTCAGTGCACCTACAAATTCAACACCCACGGACCCACACACTTGGGATGTACACTCAGTGCACCTACAAATTCAACACTCACCGACACACACACTCAGGATGTGCTCTCAGTGCACCTAGAAATACGCATTTCTGTGAACTCAAAGCGAACAGAGTGGAGAAGTGCACAATGCTACATGGTTTTAGATCTCAGAGACACGAAAGCCCCTGAACGTTTGCATTCTGCCTCGACCGTCTCACTTCCGCTCCCAGTGTGTGTGTAGAATCAGAAGACAGCCCCAGCCACACTGTGACCTGCAGGCTGTGAGGCTGTTTCACCTGCTTGAGCGGGCAATGGAATTACCTGGGCATTCTAGCTTGGTAGGTTGGTCTGGGGTGAAGGGCCTGAGAATTTGGAGTCCTAATAAGGTCCAGGTGATGCTGAGGCTGCCGATACACGGAGCACACTGGGAATACCTGCATGGAAGGGAGAGCTCCCCCTGGTACTCAGGCTTCCACTGTGCATTACTACTTCCCTTCTCCTACCTGCTTCTGATGTGCTATGTGCTGGGGAAAAACACATGAACTAAATATGCCTGAACTGTGTTTAGACTGTGTTCACGAGCAATGACTGACGGCCTCCTTTTGGTGATAACTATTTGGCCGTCTTTTCATTTTTTTAACTCTTCAGTACACACAGAGCAGCTGAAAATGCCCAAACTCTGCCCTGCAGATAGGCAGGTGTGTGACTGTCTCTGTCTCCCACAATAACTGGGCACATTCTGTTAGAGTCGCTGTCATGATAATCAGTCTGATTATCTGATTTGAGAACCCCAAATTCTCAAGTAGGAAGTAACTTCTGCTGTGCCATCTATGGAAAGACTTTGGGGAACCTTTATTCCATTCCACAAAAGCAGCAGCTAAGTTCTCTGAGTGCCCACAGGACCGGGTGTTAATGCAGATGCCATGATCCTCCTCCCCTCTAGAGAAACAACATGGTCCCAGGGAAACGTGAATGCTCGTGTAGGTGTTAAGAATTCTGCATTCTAAATCTGCTTTTCGACTAAACTTTGCTGTGGACAAGAACAAGTCTCTTCGTCACTGAGGCTCCATATCTGGAAGCCTGGAATTAAGAGACTAAGAAGGATTACTCCAAGGGACTCTAAAAGCATCCACAGCAATTACATCTGCTGCGATTATCTACTCAACTGGTTCTTGTCGGATGGCTCTAAGCACGGCCTTTCTTCAACAACGTCGAATGAGGTTACGACTTTCAAAGTTTTCCCTTTGTCTTTTTTCAGGCAGACACCTGGCCTCCGGAAGCCAGTGCCAAGTCTAACTGTCAGGTTGGTCTCAGAGCTCTGTCTTGATCCCCACCAGGTCGCCCAGCCTGGGATCCCACCTGGCCTGCTCTACCCTTCCGTGTGCTGGGAGTCAGCAGCTTTGCACGAGGTGTCCTAAGAATTCACTCTCCCTCTGCCTCCAGCTGTTTCATCAATGACCCTTTGGACAGTTAGTTATAGGTGACCTTGGGCTTTAGTATTCAAAGGTGCTCTCCTCTCTCCCTTAAGCCTTCACAGAGCCTTTCGTGCTACCCTGCTGACTGGGACATTCCATTCTACTTTTACCCCTCCCCCTCTAGCATCCCAAGGCTGAGTCCAGAGGGAGTGGGACATAAACCCACCTCAAAATTTGCTAGGAAGTTGTCAGAGGCTGCACCTGGGAAGAAAGCCACTCTGCGGACCACTCATCCAGGCTCTCACTTCCCAGCTTCTTGTCTGGGTTTGGAAAACAATGATACGTTCACCCTGAATGCCCACCTTTTCCATCAGTGGCAGGAGGCACATACGTCCTAGGTGAGTACCCGTCACCCACTCCGCCCACACTCCCTGTGCAGGCCCCCGTTCCTCCAGCTCGTGCCCCTAAGCCTCCTAGAGGTGGATGAATCCTGGCAAGTCCCCTAGGATGCCTCCACTTCCTAGGAATTCCTTCTACTCTCTCAGGGATTTCTAGAGGGGTTCTGCTTTAGCCCCAGAGAATCACCAGCAGGAATAGCAGAGCCTTTGGTTGGGAAGAGCTTTTGTACTCTTGTGGGTGGTAACAGGAAAGCAAGCACCCACTGGGTCCACCTGTGCACGGGGCTTTCCTACTCTGGGCCTTCCCAAACCATGGTCCGACAGTGGCCTCTCAGGTGACATAACGTACAGGTTTCTGAGGTCAGGTGGCATTTTCTTAAGCCTGCTTTCTAAGCCAAATGCCCCCTACTTGAAACTAGAAGGCAGATGAGTTGAGCTCCCCTCTTCGCTTTGGCAGCAGTGGCCCCCTTGCCCTTGCTCCCGTGTCACTCCCCTGGGGCCTTTGCACTGACTGTTTACGCTGCTCAGGAAGCTCTTCCCTGAGATTCCTGTGGACCTGACCCCTCCCACCCTTCAAGTATTTGCTAAAATGTCATCTCCTCCCTGAGGAGTTCCTGGAGATCCCCTTTTAAGTTGCAGACTATGCCCCATCCAGCCAATCCCTAGCCCTTTGGCTTAGGTTTTCTCCATAGCACGTGTTAATGTTACCCAGGGTCTATCTGCACCCACGGGACTGTAAGGTCTATAAGGACAGGGAGTTTGTATTTTTTCTGCACAGCCATGTTTCTCCAACACCTACAAAACCATCTGGAGCCTAGTAGGCTCACTACTATTGGCTGAATGAATGAATGAATGAGTACTCAGGTCCTTCATGATTGGTGCCGTCCAATCACCCTCCACTAGGTTGTAGGAAAGTAGAAATCATTTCAGGTGAAGGAAGTTGTAATTAAAGTTTTCAGCTGAAATGTGACTACAGAGAAAACGTCTTGTTGAGAAAAAAAAATAATATCATAACTGAGCATAGTTTCATGGAGAATTGTCTCATTAGAAGTTAAATCAGTCTGGGCGTGGTCGCTCATCCCAGCACTTTGGGAGGCCGACGCAAGCGGGTCACTTGAGGTCAGGAGTTCAAGACCAGCCTGGCCAACATCGTGAAACCCCATCTGCACTAAAAATATAAAAAAATTAGCCAGACATGTTGGCCTGCACCTGTAGTCCCAGTTACTTGGGAGACTGAGGCAGGAGAATCTCTTGAAGCCAGGAAGTAGAGGCTGTAGTAAGCCAAGATCACTCCACTGCACTCCAGACTGGGTGACAGAGGGAGATTCCATCTCCAAAAAAAAAGGCCGGGCGCGGTGGCTCACGCCTGTAATCCCAGCACTTTGGGAGGCCGAGGCGGGCAGATCACGAGGTCGGGAGATTGAGACCATCCTGGCTAATACCGTGAAACCCTGTATCTACTAAAAAAAAAATACAGAAAAATTAGCTGGGTGTGGTGGCAGGCACCTGTAGTCCCAGCTACTCAGGAGGCTGAGGCAGGGGAATGGTGTGAACCCAGGAGGTGGAGCTTGCAGTGAGCCGAGATTGTGCCACTGTGCTCTGGCCTGGGCAACAGAGTTAGACTCCGTCTCAAAAAAACAAAACAAAACAAATTCAGTCAGGAAAACTCATTTATTTTCATAGTAAAAAATCAAAAACAATGGGTCAAAGGTTCTTTTGCTGAGCTGAGAGTGGCATCCTGACATAGGCAAAGTGTACCAGCTTCTCCTGTTTCTTTGTAGTGAGTACCCTCTCACACACACACACACAGAGACATACAAAAATACACATGGCACACTCATGCACACACATACACACATACAGACATGCACGCACAAACATACACAGACACAGACATACACATAAACACATATAGATGCGGCCGGGCGTGGTGGCTCACGATTGTAATCCCAGCACTTTGGGCCAAGGCAGGCAGATCATGAGGTCAGGAGCTCGAGACCAGCCTGGCCAATATGGTGAGACCCTGTCTCTACTAAAAAATGCAAAAAGTAGCTGGGCATGGTGGCACGCACCTGTAATCTCAGTTACTTGGGTGGCTGAGGCAGAAGAATTGCTAGAACAGAGGAGGCAGATATTGTAGTGAGCCAAGATTGCGCCACTGCACTCCAGCCTGGGTGACAGAGTGAGACTCTGTCTCAAAAAACAAAACAAAACAAAAATATAGATACACATGGACACACACATATATACACACATCCAGACACACATGGACACAAACACATAAACACAGACATGCATGTAAACACATACAGACACACACACAGATACTTGGACCCACACACAGACATAAAACACACATGGGGATACACACATATAAATACACACACACGTACATACGTCGCACACATATATTAATACATGCACAGACACACATACACATACAGACACAAACCAGGACAGACACATATACACAGACACACACACACATACACATATATCACACAGGGACACGCATGCATATATACACAGGCAGATATACAGACATGGGGACACACACATACAAACATACACACATACTGACATGCACACATATACACATAATACATATACATCCATCACACATCCATACATCCACTCACACACACACACCGTTCTGTGATTGCCCTCAGGACATGGGCCAAGACAAGTGTAGCAAGCAACAGCCAATGGAGAGAAAAGGCTGGCCAAGGCCAAGGCAAGATCAGCAACCAACACAGCTTCAAGCCAGAGATGCACACGGGCCTGCCCCTCCCCATCCTCCCTGCACCGTGCGCCCAAGACTCATGGGACAAAAACCCAGACAAAACTCTGTTCCCTGAGTCCAGGGCTCATTGCCATGAGCAGTGGAGTTTTTCACCCACTCACATGAGCTCTTGGAGACTTGGGCCTCTCCTAAAAGCAGAGCACTCAAAATCTAAATCTGCATCTCCGGTCGCCAGGGCTCACCGTCCATTTCTGTCTCGTGACTAAGGAGGTAACTTGAGCTCAGGGCAGAGAAGCCGCCTGCTGGCTTTTGCTGTTGACCAGAGGTAGCCCTCTGTGCGAGAAGTGGAGGCAGCTTCCTAAAAGGGGTGCAGACAGCTCCCAAGTTCAAGGTTTTTCTTCTTCTACCAGCCTATAATCCCAACTATTAGCAACCCTCGCTAGGTTAAGGTCTTATCTCAAGGAAACCTCCAGTTACAGTGTAACTGAAGAGTAACCAGACGGTGGTAACCACCAGGGACATGGATTTGTTGATCAGAGTAGCTCCTACCCAGGGACAGACTCTAAGAGAAGGAGACTTGCAGAAAGGAAAGAAAGTGTTGGCGGTGGGTGGCACACTATGGAGAGATGAGCACTGACTCACAGAATGCTGCCTGGAACTTCTAACCTGGCTTTGGAGTTCAGGCATCAGCAGGGCTATCCCTGGGGTGGACAGGCAAGACCTGGGGGCCAGGAGAAGATCTTGGAGGTGCACACACACTGCCTGCGTAAGCACGTGACCAGCACTGCGGCTCTCCACACTGGCCTCCTAACCTCCCTGCAGGAATCTCAGTTCGCCTCCTGCAGCAGCAGATCTCACGCATAATTGACAGACACTGAGCATGTTTGGACAAGACAGAGGTAAATGCAGGGCCCTTCCAAGGTTGGGTGATGCCTCCATAAATGCTGGACAAATGAATGAATGAGTGAGTCAACGAATGAATGAGTGAGCCCCTTTCCTTGACTAGATTTATTCTGGAATGCTTACCCAGCAGTGTGGAGGATGATCTCTCCTCTGTACTTCTAAAAAGAGGGAAGGAAATTCCCTTCTGTTTCTAAGCCCTGCCCGCTGGGCCTCAGGGACTTTCCCAACAGCAGGGGAACAGCATCTGACTCTGACCCTCTCTCCTGTCACAGATGCCAACTGAAGTTCTAGGCTGGCCTGGCAAAGCCCTTGCCAGGGCACCCTGGCCACTCACAGCTCCTGAGTACTCACTAGTACAAAAGTCAACCGCAGCTAGTTGTTTTGAACAGAACATGGGCCTCCCTCACACACAAGGTTTTTGGTTGTTTGTGGCATGACATCCTCATTCAGGCATCAGGCTCACTTCTGTGCACTGTTGTCCACGTGCCAGAAGCAGCACCTGCTGAGAAGGGGCATCTGTGAGGAGGGAGGCCTCTTCTACCAGTTACCTGAATGGGTGAGTGACTGCCTAGACTCCCAAAGAGCCGCAGCATGGTGATGAAGATGCTGGTCCACTGTCTGCCAGGTAACATTGGGAGGGAAAGTTCTATTTATTCCAAGACACTAGTGCCTCCTATTCACCCTGGTGACCACATCTGAGCCAGTTAGGAAAGGAAGGAAGGGAAGTTTCCATCCTTGCCAGGGATGCGGGGAGGGATGGAGGCAAGGATGGATGCCCAGGACAGCCTTCTGTCCGCAACATTCCCCCTCCTCAATCCTTTCCAGATTCGAAAGGGACACACCTTCCCCCTGACCTGTCTAGCTTGAGTCTTTGCCTATGGCTCCCTGACCTGGTGAGACCAGCCTCCCAGCTCCTCTGTGTTACGCAGGCAACAGGAGAGCTGCCTTTTCAACGACTGTTTTGAACTTTCCTCTCCTTTCAACTCTGTCAACAGTCCCTCTTCTGTGCGAACACTCTGGTGTGTCAAAGCAAGACCTCAGCTCAGAGAGACAGCCCTCATAAACTGCCGCAGATTACCCGGTCTTTTCCCAGCCAGAGGGGGACCCCGCACCACTCCCTTCCCAGTCTCTTCCCCACCCCCCACTTCTTTTTTAACCACTTCTGCTTCCTTCATTTTCTCAGCAGCTGCCGCGGAGAGATATAGTAAAGCTACTGTATAGGATTTTGAAAGCGGGGCCTCCAAGAGCTTTCCAAACTCCATACAAGCCAGTTATTCTCTGCCTTGTTTTCTTTGGCTTCAGGTTAGTAACACAGAATGAGTCAAACAGTATTAACTTTCAATAGGGAAGTGGTGTGGTCAACCGAAGCTGTTTGCGGCTAGATTGTGAAGATAGGTAGGGCAGGTAATGCAGAACAGCCCATAATACTGCGAGGAGGCAGAGGAGGGAGGCGGCCCCACTCAGAAACACTCCAACAATTAAGTCAACAGAACTCACACCATCTTTTTTTAGTTGGCTGAGGAATTAACACCAAGGTCTCTGACCGGCCAGCTTTGGGAAGTTGGCCATGCTGGGGCTTGGACAATTGAGTACTTTGTGGGTTTAAGGATGTCTTTTTTTTTCAAATGTTGCCAAAGTCATGGGAACTCTAGTTAGGAAGATTTCCCCTACTTACAGCATGTCACTCTGGCGTGGACCTTCATTCATCTCTTTCCCCGGCCTGGGATGTGAGTTGATCCATTCTCCCTTCTTCCCCCTCCTCCCCCTGCCCCACCCCCACCTTCTCAGTCACCATCTTTGTCTTCCCAGTTTGGCAGGACACGCCAGTGGTCCCTGGGCTCTCTTTCCTGAGGTTAGAAGATGGTGCTTTGAAAGAACAATTGCTCCTACAAACATCAAATCAAACTTTTAGAAGCTGATAAAGACCTTAAAAGTCATTCAATCTCCTTTTCTTTCTCCTTCTGTAGATGAGGAACCTGAGGGTCTAAGAGGACACACGAGCTGCTGAAATTCACTGAGCGAGGCAGGGCCAGACAGAGACTCCACTGGCAGGCCCGCAGGCTTTCCACCAGACCAGGCCGCTCCCTCGCCCAGGGCTCAAGATTCCTTTTAGAGTTCAACAGAGCAGCTCCCGAGAACAGACTGGCCCTCAAGACTCAAATTTCAGTGGTTTCCAGTTCTTTCTCCCTGCACTCGGCTACCTATTTATTTTGAGACTGGCTGAATCACCCGAAGAATAGAACGGGTTTCTCTGAAGCTGCTCCCGGCAGCATGTCAGCAAATGAACAGGACAGCGAGCTGGCCTCTGGAGCCTTGGAAGATTCTCACCTCCAAGCAGCTGCAGTTTTTGACTCGTCCTGGGAAACTGGCACTGAGACTCAGGGGTGTAAGATTTCACCTCCCTGAAATCAAATCCAGAAATCGCAGGCGCGGAGCGTATATAAAAAGCCACAGGGGAAAAAGGGAATACGGACTCAGCAACTCTTAGGCGCTCGAGCCTCTTCCCAAACCTTCTGGTTCTGTGAGCATTTCATTGAAAGAAACTGGAATAACAGAGTTTTAGAAGAAAAACTGTATTTGGTCTTGTAAGAGAAAAGTATATTCAAATAAAACTGAGTTCTCAATTATTTGCCAAGGTTACTTCTTTTGTTTTCAACATTTACAAAGGGTATCTAGTTGTAGGTAGGGAAAACATGAAGATATGCCAATGGAAAAAGGTAAAATTTCTGAAAGTATGGATTCACAGTGGGGGCTGATTTAAATGTTTCCATTTTTTTCTCTTTAATTTATTCTCACCAATCCCGAAAGACATGATGATATCTACTTTCAAGAAATCAATTAATTTTATTTAAAATCCCTAAGATTTTAATATAGTGCATGGAAAACAATAATAGATTTTTCTATTTTTAAAATTATCTAATTATCTTTCTATTACCTGACAGACTACTTAAAAAGCACATTGATATGTATTATCTCAGTGTATCCTAAAGAATCCTGTGCAGTAGGCAGAACTCATAGTATTATTCCCATCTTATAGATGACCCAGGGGAAGCTTCTAGATGCTAAGAGCTTCGTAGGTCACACAACAGCATAGGTGCTTCGTGTTAAGCAGAACTGCATTTTGATAAAACCTTTAATTGCAAAAAGATCACCTCTCCCTCAAGGAAGCAGGGTAACATGGTTAACAAGGTTATGTTTCAATGAGGAATACATGTGTTGAAGCCCATTCAGTGATGCAGTATTTGGAATTAATAATAGGTAGCATGGAAGGAAAAGAGAAAAAGCCCTTATTGTACTGTATCGTGAGGGCCAAATCTGCCAAGTTTTTTTTTTTTTTTTTTTTTTTAAAGTAACTTGGCAATGGTAAACATTTGGCCCCCACTTGGACAGAATCCCATTTGTTTCCTCTCATAAGGTCTTTGGGACAAGGTCAAGGGGCCTACCTGTCTAGAGCACGTGCTTTAATAACAGCAGCTAATATTTAAGGAGCACTGCTGTGCCCAGCACGGTGCTATGCCCTACTATGAATTACTTTATTCAATCTGCACAATAATCCCCAACAGAGCAATATCATATTCCTGGTTTGATACACAAGGAGGCTGAGCGTGGGGAGGTTAATCTGATCCCAAAGGGGAGGCCAGGCTGAATCAGGAAGCCAGCTCTGGAGCTTCGCCATCAGCCACTGCTCCAGCGCGCCATTCAGGCTATCTCATTTAATCCTCACATCCCCTAGCCAGGGAGGTATCATGTAGTCCATTCTACAGATGGGAAAACTTGAAACGCAGTTTTAGACTTGAAGCTCCAAACTCCTGTCTTGCTCTCCGAGGCTCCCTGAGCACCCTGGTTCACTTTACTTTTTGAGACAGAGTCTCACTCTGTCGCCCAGGCTGGAGTGCAGTGGCACAATTTCGGCTCACTGTAACCTCCACCTCTCAGGTTCAAGGGATTCTCCTGCCTCAGCCTCCCGAGTAGCTGGGATTACAGGTACCCGCCACCACACCCGGCTAATTTTTGTATTTTTAGTAGAGACGGGGTTTCACCATGTTAGCCAGGCTGGTCTTGAACTCCTGACCTCAGGTAATTGGCCCACCTCAGCCTTCCAAAGTGCTGGGATTACAGGTGTGAGCCACCGTGCCCAGACCCCTGGTTCACTTTTGAAACACTGGGCTATGCCTGGCGAGCAGTGTCCGAGAGGTGTGTGGGACGTGGTTCTGCATATTTCTCCTAGTTCTTTCAAATGAATGAACTAGAAATATCATACGACCACTTCGAAGGTAAGTGAAAATAAGGTAGTACCAGGAACAAATTCAAAGGGCCATAAATTTATGTAGTATCTAGGAACTTATTTCAAATGTTTACTCTTTATTTTAAATAATTGGAAGATGACTTTTAAGCCATGGTGAACAAAAACAAATACAAAATCAAACAAAGTATCAAATGTTTGACATTTCAGTATATGGAAGTACACTGAAAGATTTCAATAGCAGTCTGGGTTTTTGTCAGTAATTGCTTTAATGGAAAGTATATGTATATCACGAAAGTACCAAATGAATATACTGCCTTTCATTAACTTTATAGGGGTCTAGAGAGTTGGCAAATTGATTCCATTGTGTTACTTTTTGAAAAGGCAAACAGAAAAGAACTTTGTGTGTGTGTGTATATATATATAAGCTTGGCTTTTACTTATGAATGTGAATCCAGAATATTTGGCTATTCATGATAACGAATTTTATCAGTGATCCTGCATAATTTACACACAGAAGTTGATGAAAATATACCATGTGTCAATCATACTCTAAAAAAGGCATTTCGCATCCAACTGAATGTCAGTGGCTTGTGATATGTGTGATAATACAGCCATAATGTACAGTAATAGGTAATACCTGATTTACCCTTTCTGTATTGCCAACTTTTCATAATTAATACTTTGATAGCCAAAAAAAAAGCAAACCTTCTCTAAAAGTTGCCTTTAAAGAAAAGAATATGCAATGAACAGGAGAACACAGAAATTGCCAATAAGCTCAAATGAATTTAAACGCAGATGTAGTGTAAGGGGGTAGCTTCTACTTCTTTAAGCTAACCTATTGTTATTGTTATTATTACTATTATTATTTTGGTGGTGGTGGTGGAGTTCCACGAGACCCAGTGTATCAAATTCTTACTAATGCCTTCCCTAGTTATATGGCTTACAGGAAAAAACAAACAAAAACCAAAGTTTTTGAAAAAACACAAGGAGAAATTTTTCAAAATGAAAAGTGGAAAGTGGCTAGGTTATGAAAAAAATTCTAAATCTACCTGAAAGCAGAGGAGTCGATGTATTTTAATGCGCTGGGACGCTGTGACTGCCAACCGCAATGCATCTGAAAGCGGTGGGTCCACCCATCCCCGTGGGAGATGTGCACCCAATGACAAGGTCTGACCATGCCAGGCTGGGGCTGCCTCATCAGACCCCCGAAGGACACAGGCAGCAGGCGGAGCTGCCTTGCACCCATGGAAGGGTCTCCAGTGCTGGTCATTGATTTAGGAAATTCAGTGGGTGGCTGGCCATGTTTCTGTGCCTGCAAAGCTTGGCTGCAGCGACAGATCCCAGGCACCCTTGGGAGATGCACTGCATTTGCCTAGTACAAGAATTCCAACCCCAAGAAACCTGCCGCATTTCACGTCACGTTTCTAGGACAGTGTGGAGGAGACTTCTGTAGCTGTGTCATGCCTCTACTGAACAGGACCCACATGTTAGATCTGAAGCGCTGACTTTTGATGTTACTCAGATGTGATTTTTCTTTCTGACTTTTTCACAAAGTGCAACATTTGGGGGCGAGGCCATTTTACCCATTAGTGACTTAGGAACAGTGCCCAGAGTGTTTCCAGGGCCCATAAATATACCAGAAAAGAAATTTTACTGGGTCTAATAACAAAACGAAATCCAGAAAAAAAAATCAAAATTTATAAATGTTTAATTAAATGGCCAAAAAAAAAAAAAAAATGCACCATTATGGCAACTTCATGAATTTTTAAATTTCGGAGCCACTTTTTGGTTAAAGTTTTCTCATTTCCAAAAGGATTTCAAGCCTAAATTTGAATCATACCTGTCCTCTTTTGAATACGTATTGTGTGCCAGACACAGTTCTAAGCCACAGAGGCTGCTGCATTCAGCCTTCCAGTGATGTGACGGTGGTACCACCACTGTCCCTGTTTTAGAGAGACTCATTCAGACCAGCCGCTCCCTCAGGTATCAGCTCCCGTAACGTTAGCAAGCGCCAACATGGAGACCTCAACCCCTAGTCTTGATTACATGTTGGTGGCAGAGAAGGCAGAGCGGCCAACTTATAGCTAGAGAATTTCAGAACAAATTAGAAAGCCCTTCAAAAATTTTATAGCAAAAAAATGATGTCTATCTCATGTACCACCTGGGTGCATGTGGATTTGCCTGATGTGATTTAGGATGGCACTGCCCAGGCAAGAAGGCCTGGAGGCCTCAGCCTCTAAGGGGCCCACTTTATGGGAATGAACTTACGGCTTTATTTTGCTGACCATATTTTGTTACCCTTTTTGAGTGAGAACTAATTTAGAGATTATCTCATCCCATTGCCTGGTTCAATAGGAGAGGAAAATGAAGACGAAAGTATTTAAGATAATTGCTCAAGTTCACACCCACTGGCCTGGTGGCGCCAGTGTGAAAACCCAGGTCCCTGAATTCAGGATCCAGAAACCTTTTTACATGTTTGAAGCTTAAGAAACAGAAGCCTAAATGCAGACAGGACTTTTTTTTTTTTCTTATGGCACGTCATATAATGAATTCTAACAAGGACTGCAATATATTAGTTTAGATCCTGACCTCACTGGTGCAGCATTCAAATTAGTGATATGGTTTTGCAAGGGTCCAGACGGAGAGAGAAATTCGATGTAATAGTGTAAGTTTCTTCCTCTTCTCTGCTGCCACATTAGATTGAGAAGCTGCCTAGAGATCATCTCTTTGGGTTTTCACGTTACCTGGAAGGAACTCTTATTTTGTTTTCTTTCTATAGCAATACAAATGCCATCTTAAAAAATCTCAGTGGTAGCCGAGCACGGTAGCTCATGCCTTTAATCCCAGCACTTCGGGAGGCCGAGGCGGGTGGATCACCTGAGGTCCGGAGATGGACACCATCCTGGCTAACACGGTGAAACTCTGTCTCCACTAAAAATATAAAAAATTAGCTGGGCGTGGTGGCGGGCACCTGTAGTCCCAGCTACATGGGAGGCTGAGGCAGGAAAATCACTTGAACCCGGGAGGCAGAGGTTGCAGTGAGCTGAGATTACGCCACTGCACTCCAGCCTGGGCGACAGAGCGAGACTCTGTCTCAAAAACAAACAAACAAACAAACAAAAAACCAACCACACACACACAAAACCTCAGTGGCTTCTGTGTAAGATAGGAAGAGTTACCAGGAATATACAGGCCACACCAGCTTACTCAGAGCTGCATCAGGTGGGTCACTGCCGCTTCTGGGACAGAAGCCCATTCCCTGCACAGTCCTCTTAGGTTCCCATTCACCCCAGGGGTCCCTTCAGACCTTAGCCTCCACTCTAGGGTCAAGGAAATCTGTATGCATATAAAATTCTTCTTCTTGGTCTGGTTTGATACCACTAAAAACAATCAACAGAAATACATTCTAAAATTCACCGGACACATGTAGGCACAATTATTATTAATGCTTTAAAAACTGCGTTTGCCAAGTCATCAGGTAGTTGAGAAACTCAGCACAGAAGGAATTAAAGTACCAGGCGAAGTTCCCCCAGAACTTTCAGCTTGGCCTGAAATGCCTTTCAAAATGGGGAGGAGGGGATGTGAGTAGGGACAGCATGTTCCTCCTCTTTGAGCCTCTGTCTTGCTCCTTGTTTAGGTGGGAGGGGAGGAAGAATTACTTTCTAATTCCTGTGTGGATCAGGATTGCATCTAGAAAGAACTAAAGTCCAAGTCCAAATCTGATGAATTCAAGGGAAGACGAATGAAGTAGCTCATCATTCACCACCTGGTAAATACACTCGAAGCAGTTCTCAGTGAGCAATGCAACTGTGGATTGGTAATTACAATCCTGCGATCACAGATCCATAAAACCATCTGACATTTTCATAACCATTCAAGAGCAAAGAGTGACATATCTTTTCATCCCCCCAGCAGCTACGTGCTGTGCACACAGGTCCTCTAGGAAACCCTTTGTTAAAGGGGGACCCAGACTTGGACCACTGCTCTGCAGGTCACTCCACCACTTTACCCATCTTCCCTGAAGGCCAACACAGGAAGAAGAGGTCTATGTTATACAGCACCCCGGGGTCGGGTCCTCCTTCATGCCAGGTCCCCAAGTGGACCCTGGTGACAGAAGCAGAACCAACTGCTAGCACCTGTGACCAGCGTGGCTGTGGCTGTGTATTATGAACTCTGAGGAGGAGTGGGAGGGGAGGGAATTTCCTGCAGCCCTGCTGGGGAAAACACTGATTCCCTCTTGTCAGTACAAAAAAATGATGAATGCCAAAGCAACAGGGCTCTGCTTTCTTGAAGAAAACCATATGTGACCCAGAACTTTATTGATAAACTCTCCTAATAAAAGATACAGGAATTACATTACCATGAAGCTCAAAAAGCAGCCAGTGCAGTTCTTAAAAACAGACCCTGGCGTCAGGGCATGCCAACGTCTGGACGCCTTCGTTTACATGCTGGCTTACTAGCTGTGTGACCTTAGGCAAGGTATACAATGTATTTTGTCTTCAATTTCCCTGCCTGTTCTTTTGAAGATTATATAAATTAATATGTGTGAAGCACTGTGAACACTGTTGGGCAAATAACACTATTTAATGTTAGCTGTTGCTATTATCAAGTATTTTTATGATTAAGAGAAAATAACATTGTGAAGTAGGTGTTACTCAATCCTAAGAGCAATTATTTTTAGGTCCATTATCACCATCAGTTTACAGGTTGGTTCCTTCTCTTCTTCCCTCCTTCCTTCTTTCCTTCCTTCCCTCCTTCCCTCCCTCCTTCCTTCCCTCCCTCCCTCCCTCCTTCCTTTATTTATTTTTTTGAGGCAAGGTCTCACTCCAAACTGGAGTGCAGTGGTACCATCTCGGCTCACTGCAACCTCTGCCTCCTGAGTTCAACCAATTCTCCTGCCTCAGCCTCCTGAGAAGCTTGGGACCACAGGCATGCACTACCACACCAGGCCAATTGTTGTGTTTTTTGGTAGAGATGGGGCTTCCCTGTGTTGGCCAGGCTGGTCTCCAACTCCTGACCTCAAGTGATCTCCCCGCCTTGGCCTCCCAAAGGGCTGGGATTACAGGCGGGAGCCATGGCGCCTGGCCTACAGGTACTTTTCATGCATTTTTCTTCTTCACTTGAAGCACATTCTCCATGTATAAAGATCCTGTTTCTCATACTCACATATATAATAGGTTTGCTATAGATAATCAAAGTCATAGAAGAAAATTATATTCATATGACAAGATCTCAACCAAGTACTTTAAAAAGTAGCTGAGTGAAGATTAGGGCCTTCAAACAACCTATTTTAACTATAACTCCCTGTTGGGGGGAAAAAACAATCAGCCAGAAAAAAAGCTGGTGCCTCGGGAAGTACTCTACAGTTTGTAAGTTTTGTAAGTAATGGCTCCACCTTGCCATCTCTATGAAAAAAAATTAAAAATTAGCCGGGCATGGCGGTGGATGCCTATAATCCCAACTACTCAGGAGGCTGAGGCAGGAGACTCGCTAGAACCCGGAAAGCAGAGGCTGTAGTGGGCCAAGATTGCACCATTGCACTCCAGCCTGGGCGACAGAGTGAGATTCCGTCTCAAAAAAAAAAAAAAAGAAAAGAAAGCTGCATATTTTACCTTACTCCCTAGCTGCCCTCTAAGCCAGCATCCCAGATGTCGCCTAATATGTGGATGCTAGAAGCCCCACCCTTAAACAGAGCACATCACAGACTCTACATCAACGGCCTGGTCCTCAAGGATGGGCTGTCCAGAGAGCAGAGGCAAGGCCGCCTCCCCCCAAAAGGAATCCCATGAGCTCTAGACATGGTCATCCTCGCCTGTGAGGAGGGGGACAGCTGCAGAGGCCTGTCCTTCCCTCCAGGCTCGTACTTCCTGGCATCTGCTGGGTTCTACCTTTCCAAAATTACAGCCAGCTCTTTCAGTTTTAAAATAGAAATAACTACATTTAACTAAACAACAACAACAACAACAACAACAACAAAAACATCAAGAGCTCAAGCAGAACACAGTCACGTGAAAGACTCCTTTAACCTGGGGACAGACAGAAGTTATCTCAGAAAAGGCCAATATGTTAATTAACCTTTTTGATTTTTAATTCGGTTTCTCAGTGTTCCAGATGTAACAAATACCTGACCAGACAGGTAAAGGCTGCCCAATCCATACCACCAGGACCAGCCCCCCCCAAGATGGGTCCGTTAGGGTCCCCACTGCTCATTCTCCTCAACCTCTCCTTGGCAAAATATCTTCCTCCATGGCATTGAACCAATTCCTGCATTCAAATTATTTAGTGAAATCTCTGTAGAGAAGATGCTTTGAGATCTCAAAATTAGCAAAGAGTCACCTAAATTATAGATGTGTGAACCGAGAGCTGGAGTTTTTCATTAGATCCTAGAAATATAAAACATACATTAAAAAATGACTCTCAGCCATTCACAGTAGCTCATGCCTGTAATCCCAGCACCTTGGGAGGCCAAGGTGGGCAGATCACTTGAGGTCAGGAGTTCGAGACCAGGCTGGCCAACATGGTGAAACCCTGTCTCTACTAAAAATACAAAAATTAGCTGGGAGTGGTCGTAGGCACCTGTAGTCCCAGCTCCTCCAGAGGCTGAGGTGGGAGAATCACCTGAACCTGGGAAGGGGACAGAGGTTGCAGTGAGCTGAGATTGTGCCACTGCACTCCAGCCTGGGCAACAGAGGGAGACTCTGTCTCAGAAACAAACTAAACAAAAAACTCTTAAATATCCTTTTTTGAAAAACCCTTTCACTCTATCTTTTGTACTGAAGGAGGAGACACTCTTACTATATCAACAAGCTACTAAGTGCTCTATATGCTAACCGAAAACAGAGCCCGCCTTGGTGCTGGTAAGAACCCATTCCAGGCAGAGGATACCTTCTGACGGTACTCTTGCTCCATGATAAAGTTAATTTTTCGACAATTAATAATTTCTATACTACCCTAAGATATTTCTTAAAATCCTACGGAATATGAGAAAACAAGTTTTGATTTTCTAAGGGGTAGGTCCATTACTATAAAAGAGCAAGAAACCATCTGAAATGAAAAATACTTTAAATTCTCTTTGGCATACACTTTTTGCTACAGCTTCACCACTGAAAACCATGGAAGAAGAGAGGGATGCATCAAGTTTACCCATCGGCATGACAATCAGATGGGCTGTGGCACAGCTTCTCATTCTCAGTCCTTAACTTAATCAGCAGAACGGCAGGTTGAATGGCAGTTTGTCCATCCAAATGCCAAATAACTGCTTTATTTACTTAAGCTTGATCGCATACCTCAAGTCAAAGGCTCCATGCCTGCAATAAGGCACTACCATTTGCCCTTCTATAATAGACAGTCTTAGAGCTGAGCCAAATATGCCAGCCAATCATATAAGCCAACTCCTCATTTTAAATGTGAGGATACTGAGGCCATGTCAAAGAGTTCCATCTATCATAAGAAATAGATGCTGTACAGACAGTATGGTATGGATGGAGAGATGAACAGATGAATGGACAGGTAGATAAATGAAGGACAGCACAGAAGTAGACATCAGGAACTCCTTATGCTGTTAATGTTTCATCATCAACTATTTCTTTTAAAACTAGGCAAACTGTTCCATTTTTCTGGGGCTGATTTCCCTTACCTATGGAGTGATGATCCTAAAGTCTCTCTCAGGCCCCTCCTAGCTCTCATTGTCTTTGATTTTATGAAACTAGAGAATTTTCCAAAATGATTGAATTTGGCCTTGGCAATGCCAGGGCCATTTTGCCAGGATTACCTAGAATTCATTGCACTGTTATCATGGAGGGGACTCAGGAGGTCTTATTCATCCAGAGATCTGGCAACATCTGGACATCCTGATTTACACACATGTCCTCTTTTTATGTTACACTGGAAAGCAGCTGTGAGCAAAGCTAACTATAGAGAAGTTCCCACCCTGAATGAAGACGTTCAAACAATAAGAAACCAGCATACTAAAATTAGCAGTGATGGCCCCTCTTGCTTCATAGGGCAAAGAGAAAAGTCAGCATTACCCAAGTCACCCTGGGAGTCTGCATGCACTTGGCTTTTTTCTAGAAGTCCCTTGTGAAATGTGAGACTTTCTACCTGGGGCTACTGCACCTCTATATATCATACTTATACTTATTCCATGCATTTAGTTTTTCCCCAGACCCCAAATTCCATTTGGCAGGGAAGATTGTGTAAAAATGGATGCTTCTTTGGCACAGATCCCTTCTGTCTGCTTAGAGGGTACGTCTCCATATAACAACTGTTTTCTTAAGTTATAAAACAGCAGGGGCAGAGTAAACTGTATATACAGCCAGACCATTACAATCACATAGACGTCTTTTTTCCCTTCTGACTGCCAATTCTTAAAAGTCAGAGTAGCCACCATTTGTTTTCTGAAGCTCAATAACTTTGTTATTTCTTTGAATGTTACAGGAAATGCTGGCAGTGAGGCAAAACCCAACCTTCTTTATGCATGAGGAAATAACAGAAGTAGAGGGTATACCCAGGGTCACCTGGCTTCAGCTTCTTCAGGCTGGTCGGCATTGAACTGTCCAAGAGATGGCTGTAGATTCAATAGTGATTCCACAGCCTCCTGAAGGAGCCTTTCTCTAAGTTTAGTTACCCTCAAAGTTGATTTCCTTACACCTAACAACTGCTTCCCTCCCAGCCAGGCACCTTGCCATAATTCAAGCCTGCTTCCTCTTTGGTCCTCTGTGGAGAACAAACTTGCTTTGGTGTTTACGTTCTGTTTAATGCAGGGTTACATTAACGTAGGAATGTCCAGGTTGACATTCCTACTCTGGAAACCTGGGAAGAGCTCACAGTCATTCCTTAGACCTGTGTGGTCCTGTCTGTGTCTATGGTCTGCTTTTCACCCATAAAGAGGAATCAGGGTCTGTTGTCAAGTCCCACCGTCTCCCAAGTCTAGGCATGGCCAGAAAATCTTGATCAGAAACAGCTGAGAGGGCCTTCTGGGGACAAATGCATTCAGATTTGGAGGGAGTCACCGAGCACAGAGAATGGAAGGAGGGGAAAAAGCAGATGAGGAACACCAAATCCTGGTGGGCTGTCCCTCGTGGGCATGGTGGTTATCTGCATAGCTCCATCCACTCAAGGACTTTGGGGAAGTTGACACAACATGGGGAATGGTTCCAGAAGGTGATCCAGATGCCATGAGGTTGTGGCCAGGACCACGGGAAAGACTGCCACAAAAGCTGCAGTGATCACAGGATAGCCTGCAGAGATCTACCTTAAAACCCCACCTAGAAACTACCGTGCAGAGAAGGTCATCTAGATGGTACTGAAGCAGTAGCCAGGGATGAAAGCAGGGATGTCCTACTGGGGATCGCTAACATTTCCTGCCTTCATTCTCTGCATCAAGCACATAGCATCATGTGGCTTGATCTTATAAAGAAGCTCTCATTATTATCCCTAATTTACAGAAGAGGAAAGTGAGGTTCAGCAAGGCTCTGTAGCTCACTGAAGGCTTAAGAACTCCACTGGCTTGCCCATAAAGCCCAAATTCTTAACCACTTCATTTTACGACCTGACCTCCCCGCATCTTGGCTTTCGGGGACAGTAGGAAGCCCTGTTTTTCAATATCCCTCACTCCAAGAAGAGAGTGTATTAATTTTCCACCAGGGACCTGATATGGTTTGGAGACATCTGGATGCTGGGCGGGGGTGCTGGGCAGTTCCACAGACCTGGAACTGTAACCCAGCCTCAGATCCTGGGGAAGGGTGTGGTTCTGGAAAAGAGTGTTACTCTGGTGTTTACTCAAAGATAGTCATTAAGTCACTGTGAAGACATCTTTTCTGCAGACTAAACAACCTCATTCCTTTTTTTAAAAGCTTTCCTCACAGGAGCTATTTTTTGGTACTATCTTTCTATATTTACTGGTTTTCTCCAGACATTCTTCTACCCTCCCACTCTCTATCTTAAACATGCCTGTAATAAGATTTTGATCTGTGCCATAGAAAGAAAAGGGTCATTTTCATAGTTTTCATCTCTGGCCCTCATGAATTAATAAAAGGCCAGCATCAATGGTAATTACTCCCTTGTGGTCCACTCTGACCCTCAGACCTCTTTGGGCTGCCTCTGTGCCTGGCCAATCTTCCATTTACTATTTGTTTCTGATCCTGTTGAACTTTACTGTATATTGAGGAAGCAGTCCTTAGTTTCATGCTGCCATGAATGGTTCTAACATGCGGTTGAGTCAGCCTAATTTCCTTTTGCCCTCTAAAAGGATGCTTCAAAAAGAGCTCAGTGCACAGAAACAAGCTTTGAGTAGCGAGAGTATTGACAATGCAACTTTTTGGCTTTACAGGGGCCTGACATCCCCCTGGGGGAAAGGTTGAATCAAGGATTCTGTGACATGGTCCCTAAGTATACCAGTCTGGAGGGTGTACCAGCCCCAAGTGGGTGCACTTACTTCGAGGTTCTCGGGGCCCATCCACTGTGATTTTGATGGCTCTGTGGTAGGTGGCGACTTGCGGTGGGTTTGTGAAGACGGTGATGGTCAGAGTGAAGCTTTTCCCTGTGGGGACACAACAGAGAACAAAACAGAATGAGGTTGGTGGCCCGAACGAATCTGTTGAATAACCAATCATAAATTTATGCTGTCCAGCCCTTCAGCACAAGTTACCAGTTTTAACAACACTCCCAGAATTTTGGCTTTGCTTCAATTCTGGAATATACGCCTATGATAGTTGCCTAGGTGTAACACTTCACATAGTCATATGGCTTTAACATAACCATCAATAAACAATATAAGATCAAGAAAGATTAGAATTTATTTTCTGTTAAGTCAAGATTTCAGGAAAGCACAGAGTCAGATTGGCAGTGCTCCACTCCTGGTTCCCAACTTCCCTGCTGCCATCTTCCCCAATTATTTATAACTCAGGGCAAAGAAGAGTAGAAGAAACCATATCCATCTTTCTGTTCTTACTTTGTACCTTTGAAGATCAGGAAAGATAGAATTTCTAAGTTTGAAGACAGGCTAAATTAGAATCATTCTCTCTATATTTTTAAAAGACAAAGTCTGGCTGATTTTAAATATTATTTGAAAATGCCAGATGTTATTACAGGTACTCATGGGATCAGCCAGAACAAAATTGATAACTCATAAATGGACTTAAGTATATATAACTGATAGACTGAGATTCAGCAAGTACTAGTAATAAAAAATGCACATAATTTCCATTATGCGTTTAACATACATTTATAAAAGGTGAGAAAATCTTCATTGCATGGATTTACTAATCTAAAATCATTTCTTGTTAGTAAAGTGGTTCAGAGGATAAATCTGGCTAGCTGACCTTTGGCAAGTCACTACATACCTCTATGTTCCTCAGTATCTTTACCCGGAAGATGGTTACATGCAAATTTTCCTACCTTAGAGAGTATTAGGGGAGATTAAGTTCTTTACTGTGAGTAACACTGTTAAAACAGTATCTGGCACATGGTATTCAACAGGGTGTGTGTGCGCGCGTGTGTGTAAGTTGTCTGCTTTACTTATTTCTCTTCTCTGTTTCTCACGGGTCTATAATAGGACCCTAACATTTGGTTAAGTCTGATGTTCAATCTTCCTATATCGATACAGTAGTTCTTTAATCAACAGTTTCTCCTCTTAATCACGTAGCATAAAGTGAAATCAAAGATAGATGAAAGGAAAATATTTTCAACTGTCACTCATGTCTTAATATAAAGGAAGGCCACAGAAAAATACTCAATGAAAATCCAATATTTGGCCACAGCAAGCCACGATTCCTAATCATGAGAAACCTCCATCGAACACTCCCCAAAGAAGTGGATTCTATCTGATTAAAGTCTATGATAAAAAGAGCAATAGCAAGTAACAATTAGATGATGAAGCCTGCTCTGCCCGGTGTGCCTTTATAACTAATGTCTCGGCTGACCTGTCCAGTAAACGAGGTGAGGATGCTTCCGGGGAGGGATCTCCATGGAGCAGAGCATCAGGGGTGCCAAGAGGCTCTGCCTCCAAATCCATCTTTCCCATCAGCTGGCCTGTCCCCAGAACCTAGAGATGAGTCTTGTTGGGCTTTGGGGATTTGCTAGTTTTAGGACATCAGTCAGATGATACCGGGTGACACTCTGGATGCTTTTCTACCATGGCATCTAGCTGAAGGAGAGAAGTGGGCAGAAGAGGCCTTGGCCAGGCCCAGCAAGCAGAGCATATGATGTGACGTGGAGGAATGCTGCCGCAGAGGGAGGTAGGTCCTGAGGGCAACTGGCCATCTCACTGGGCAGTCTCTGGCTTTCCAAGAACAGATCCAGGAGCAATGACAGCCACAGCCGGGGGGCAGCCATGTCCACATGATCCACAGCTGGTGGTCCTACAAGCCTCGTGGTCAGCCTGTTCCCTCTCTGTCAAGAACCCAGGAAGGTTATCACCTGTATCATCAAGACTGAATTCCAGAACCCGCTTTAAGGATCTTCTCACTAATAAGACCCTGCCCCGAGTAATTTCTCACTCACCCCCTTTCCTCCCCACACCTGACTCCCGATGTGCATCCTCTGAGGAGTTCCCCCGAGTTCCATTCATGAGCCTCGGCACTGAGACGCTGAGGTGTTCCTTCCTCCAGCCACTTCGCCAATCCAGGGCTCCTTGCTGCACCCTTCACCCGAGTCTTCCTGCCTTCAGCATTTGGCAACGGGCAGTCACTTGTTTTCCAGGCAGCCTTCCTTGATGACTACATTTTGCTTTATGGCTGTTTGGGCTGCCTCATAAATTATCCTTCACCTTTGATTATTTAGGGTGTCACACTGAATGCGGTTTGTGGCTGTGTAGACCTAGTCTCCCAGAAGGCAGTGATCCTTTTCTATATACCCAGGTAGCCCTCACAGAAAGGTGGGAAAGGGTGTGAGAAGGGGTTTTAGGGGAAAGGGGGTATTTAAAATTTTTGTAAAAAGTCCCTTGAAGACACAACAATAGGTAATGCCATTGTCCCAGTCCTGAGTAGGTCTAGGGGTACGTGTGTGTATGAGAGAGAGACAGAGACTGAGGTGGTTCTTTCGGCAAGAGAGTTACAAGTTTGGGGATATAATACAAATGATTGTACCTTTCCAGATCTCAGTTTCCTCATCAGCAAAATGAGGGGGTTCATGGTATGCATATGCAATGTCAATTTTAACTCTCTGATTTCATCTTCCAAGAATGCAGCTGGCCTGGGATGCCCATAGCCACGTGTAGGTGGGCAGGTCCACACGTGATTCTTCTGTGATTCGTCTGTAGTGATTCTACAACTTTAGTAACTCAGTGACTTCATGAAAATACTGTATTTGTTTCCTGGGGTTGCTGTAATAAATTATCACAAACTGGGTGGCTTAAAACAATAGAAATTAAGACTTTCACAATTCTGGAAGTCAGAAGTCCAAAATCAAGGTGGCAGCAGGGCCACACTCCCCCTGAGGGGCTCTAGGGAGGATCCTTCCTTGCCTCTTTCTAGCTTCGGATGGTGGCCAGCGTTTCTCGGAATTTCCTGACTTGCAGCTGCAGCACTCCAGCCTCTGCCTCCTCTTCACATGACTGTCTTCCTACTGTGTGTCCCCTCCCTCTTCTTATAAGGACATCAGTCACTGGACTTATGGTCCACCCAAGTCCAGTATGACTTTATCTTGATTACATCTGTAAAGACCCTAAGCCATATTTTGAGGTTCTAGGTGGACATATATTTTTTAGAGAACACTATTTAACTCAGTACAAATAGCAAATGTAATAAGTGCTCCCATCATGGCTCTACCAGTGACAACTGCTCTACAGGCACCCGGGTTTTTTACCCTCTAGAACAGTCTTGCTCCCATAGTGGCTCTCTTACCACCACCCTATCCACGACTACCCAAATGGTAACAAAGAACGGTTGCATTCATAATATTGGCATTTTTAAGTCTTGTAGAACTTACAACTTTTTAAAGACTTTCCCATATACTATTTCATTTGGTTTTCACACCAATCTCATGAAATAAACAAGATGGATTTTATTGTCCTTGATGAATAGGTAGCAAAGCTAAGGCTCAGAGAGGTTAAGTAATTTTTCCAAAGGCACACAGCTTCGATATACAGTAGAACTCATATCCCTGAGCTTTCTACTCATTGTTCTTCCAGTTATTGTACCCGAGGTCATAAATCTCCACCTGTAAACCCAGTAGCACCAGTATAAGGAATGTGGACTGGAGATACTTTATCCATGCCTACCACTGCCCCAAAAAGTAAAAGCTGTCTCTGTGATTCTAATGTACCAATGGTACTCAACCTGGGTTATAGTTCAAAAGCATTTTCTTACTGAGCTGCATTTGGGCCTCTGGCAGTTGATCTCACAAGACACCCCATATGGTAAACCACAGACTAACCCATGTAATCAGGAGTAAAACGTAATCAAAGTGAGTATTTGTGAAATCATTCGTCATTATCTGAATTCTTATTATTTCATGTCTATCTTTTTTTTTTTTTTTTGGGCGATGGAGTCTCTCGGTATCACCTGGGCTGGAGTGCAGTGGCATGATCTCGGCTCACTGCAACCTCCGCCTCCCGGGTTCAAGCGATTCTCCTGCCTCAGCCTCCTGAGTAGCTGGGATTACATGTGCATGCCACCACACCCGGCAAATTTTGTGTATTTTTAGTAGAGATGGGATTTCATTATGTTGGCCAGGCTGGTCTCGAACCCCTGACTTCATGATCCACCCACCTTGGCCTCCCAATCATGCCCTTCGTTTGAAGTGCAGTCACGAGACGTTTCCACCGAGCACACACTAGTAGGTGGGGTGTTTTGGCCAGTCATGTGGTTCACCAAGGAGGAGACATTCTGGCAGTCTCCCTCACAACGGGCTCTTGTTTACAGCTTTGGGGACAAGGACATTTGCTTATTATCTTTCAGACACAGTGATGACTTCTTCACAGGTGTAGGTGACATTTTTCCACAGCATGAAAACTGCCTTACGCGTCTTTCGTATTCTTCCAGTGAGACCCGGCAGAGCCTTGACACTGGGCTGCAGTCAGCAACGGGCACACCTGACAGGACCCGCAGGCTCTGCCCTCTACGTGGCCCTGCCCTCTCCGTGGCCCCACCCCTTGGCTGCTGGGACACAGTCCTTTTTGGCCAGCGTCTGCAGAAGTGGGATCTGTGCCTCGGGGCACGCGTGTTATGAGCCAGATTCCCTCATTGGAATGACCTATAGGCCTGGTATTTTAAGTACATGGGTGTGGAGCACAAAAGACGCTCAAGTGTTTCTCCCAGCAAGCTGCAGCCGGAATAGTGAGAAGTCACAGGAGAGCAAGGGAGGGCAGGTTGGCTAAATAGCAACAGCCCCAAAGTGGGCTTTTTGGGACCAAGTGCAGGGGTGGAAGGATGGGGCTGCCGCCGAGAGGGCCAGTGTTCCTCTTGGTAGCCTGGAGGATCCAAGGCTCCTGGAAGTACTCAGTGGCCTTGGTCCGGTGAGGCCGGCAGAGGCTTTCATCAGAGCACAGACGGCCCCAGCACTGACCCTGTGTGTGCTGCTGGAAGTTGGCAGCTCTTGGTTCCAGAGGGGGCCGCCATGGGGTCACAGGTGGCCTGCATGGGAGGAAGCCAAGGAAAGGGGAAAACACCACGTCTTTCTTCCTCCTGCTCACTGAACCCTGACCACCACAGCACCATCAGTTCCAGCCAGGGCTTGGCTTCCAGGAGGACCATTCTTTAGAAAGAAGCAGAGACACTCATACTGAATAAGAAGGTGAGAACAAACAACAGGGGAGATGAGGTTTGTCTTGATCTAGGTTTGGAAGCCATGAGAGAGAAGAATTCCATATAAAATCCCATGAATTTATATTGGTGATTCATTCAGTGTGATTCATTCAGTGTGGACTCTCAAGGCAACCTACTTAGATTCAAAACCTCGCTCTGCCACTTGCTAGCTGTGTGACCTCAGGCAAATTACTTGACCTCTCTGGGGCCTCAGCTTTGTCATCTGTAAAAAGGGGTTAATAATAGTCATTCCATCTCGTAGCATTGTTCTGCAGGTTAAATGGAAAGCTGAATGTAAAAGCAGAGCACAGAGAAAGGTCTCAGTAAATGTCAGTGGAACGATCATTAAAGACATGATATAAAGGTGATTCTGTGAAGACCAGACTGTGGCAGATCCCAGAAGGAGGAGCTGGGGCTGAAGGAGGCATTGATGTCTGACATGAGGAGGGGTTGTGCGTGTGTGTGTGTGTGTGTGTGTGTGTGTGTGTGTGTTCAGCAGGTGATGGAGCTGCAACCAGGCCTAAGTGCAACTTGAACTTCAAGTTCAAGTTCACTCCTGCCCCGCCAGCTGGCGACCTTTGTAAGGCGCAACTGTGAGTGGCTGATACACTATGTAAACAAGCCAGGCCAGTGCTCCTCACTGCAACATGTGTTGTCTCTCTCGACGCCAGTGTGTCCATCCAAATGCCAGGGCAAAATACTAACTGCTTTATTTAGTTGGGAAGAAGGTCAAGGGGTGAGTCTTCCTGGACACGCGCTGCCACGACACGCTCCCCAAGGCCAGGGAGGCACCGGGTCGAGGCTTGATTAGTCTTGATGTTGGCGGCCCTGGGGCTGGTGAACTCTGACAGCCAATTGTGGTCAAATTAAGCCACGGCTGGAACCTGCAGTTCCGCATGGCCCAGCGCACTCTCCACTTCCTCACCACATCTGGGAAGTGGCTAAACCTCAGGATTGCTTCAAATGTGCACACTGCTCCCCAAAGAGCTGAGGGTGGTGAGGAGATTACAAAGCAAAAAGTCATGCAGCTCCGGGTCATTTCTTGCCCAGGTGTCAAGAACATATTTAAAAGTGCAGCCAGGTCCCATCATTGCACAATTCGCCTATAACACCCAGTGTCTGATGGGTGAGCCCCGACTCCTGTTGTGACTCGGCCTCCTCAGGTCCAGTTGGTAGGTATCCCCAGTCTACCTGCGTCGGCTCTGCAGGAAGACTGTGTTCCTGTCACTCTCCTTAGTGTAGGTCTGTATGCATGAGTCATCTTCTTCTTTTGGGGACAGTTTCAGGGGATGTGAAACTTGCCCTTTGTCACGCAAAGGAAGGCTGCAGACACAAAGGAGCCGTCTGCCCTGGGGGCTCAGAGGCCTTAGGAAACACAATCTCAACATTTTTCACTCTTGTGTATGTCTGCAGGAAAGCCAGTTGTGCCCAAAGTCTGGAACCGCCCAAAGAGTGAGAAAGGAAAAATTAAAGGAAAACACCGCAGCTTTTAAAAACCAAGAGAGTCAGGGAAGGCTCAAGTTCTGCTCTTTGCAAATTCAGGAAATCCCACAAGATCCTGAAAGGCTGCAGGGAGATTTCTCCTTTTACAATAGATGGCTTTGGGTCTAATTTTAATTGCGGATAACTAAGTATAAAAATTAACGCACCCTCAGGTTCCAGGAGTAGTCTGCATTTGGAGTATTTTTCATGAAGTATTTTTCATGTGGATTTCTCACTTTTCCACTGGAACAACCTAACAGCCAAAATTCATGCTTATGCCCCTCTTCCATTTCCTTACCCAAACATTTGCCACTATTTTTGACAGGGGAGCTGTATAATTAATTTATTTGGAGATTTCTGGATGGGATACAAATCCTTCAACTTGCACATAATTTCCTGATTCTCCATACTGAATTGAATTAAGATGTCGGCGTACCGTATATACTTCTGTGCGAAGTGCCTGTATTTCCAGATTGCTTGATCCAATTGCACTCATATCACACATGCAAAATGCAGACTTGAGGCCTAAGCTACTGGCACCAGGACTACCCTGAAAAGTCAGATTGAAAATCAGGTCCTTAGAATATAGAACTCAGTTTTCCATGGAAATAGCATTTGTTTGGAATTATGGGCTGTTTGAAAAATAGCTGTTTTACTAGGAGAAAACTGAAGACATGCAAAGCATTTTCTCTGGAGATGTTCCATGAAAATGAGTTGTCTGAGGACAGGGACAGCATTTTATTCATCTTTGTATCTTCTATTCTGAGGCAATAAAGAAAAGTTCGATAAATGAGGCCAGGCATGGTGGCACAAGCCTGTAATCCCAGCACTTTGGGAGGCCGAGACGGGAGGATCACTAGAGCTCAGGAGTTTAAGACCAGTCTGGGCAGCATGGTGAAACCCCATCTCTACCAAAAATATAAAAAATAAAATAAAATAAAAATAAAAAATAGAATAAAATAAATTAGCTTGGCATGGTGGCACACATTTGTAGTCCCAGCTACCTGGGAGACTGTGGCACGAGAATCACTTGAACCCGGGAGGTGGAGATTGCAGTGAGCCGAGATCACGCCACTACACTCTAGCCTGGGTAACAGAGTAAGACCCTGTCTCTAAAAATCAATGAAACACTCTGTAAACTTTCAGTTCGACAGCCAG
The DNA here is from genome assembly GCF_047675955.1 of Chlorocebus sabaeus. Lineage (NCBI taxonomy): Eukaryota > Metazoa > Chordata > Mammalia > Primates > Cercopithecidae > Chlorocebus > Chlorocebus sabaeus. Next base: position 88,958,643 of record NC_132905.1, read on the forward strand.
TCCTTTACAACATCGAATTTCACTTGGAAGGCATAGCTTGCTTTTCCCAAGGCACAGGTGTGCTGGGCTCAACCGCAGGCAGGGATAGAGCTCAGGTTTGCAAAAGGAGCGGAGGGGCGGACCTCCTTATCTGGTGGAATATCACCTATCCCACAAAACACCATGATGTTCTCGTGCGATTTTGCATTTCCTTTCCCGGGATTTCGTTTTCCCTTTCTAATCTTCCTTTTCCTTCTGGTATCACAGTTCCCTAGGATCTCAGCTGGGGAACCAAGTTTTAACCAAAACACCCCAAGACCCTGAATTCTCAGCCCCCTGGAGACCAAGGCCACACCTGCTGCCCTGTGCTTCCCCCAGGGAGAGCCACCGGATTCACCAGACTCCACTCATCCATCAGGTTGTGTCTTTGGGCTGGGGTCACACAGGGCGAGTGACCAAAGTGACCTCCTAGGCCTGGCCTCCTCCTGACTCCGATAGTGCCCCTAGCCGGGTGCCTCAAACACACAGCCCAAGGCCACATGGAGCTGCAGCAGGGAGGCCTGGGGCACGGACATTCTTCAGGGAAGGAAGCCTTGGGGGGCGTCAGCTCCTGCTCGCCAGCCTTGCGGCACCTGCTGCTGCAGATAGGAAGAAAAGCAGGTGAGTGTGGAGGTGGAGAGGGAAGAGACGGAAGGTTGAGGCAAGCTTGAGGTGGGAGCTGACTTCTAGGTACAGTGCCATCTACCAAATGGGGTCCTTGCAAGCTGGATATACGCATGCTTGGGGCTGCTTGAAAGGAGAAAGGAGAGCTTTCAGTGTCTGGATGGGTCTCTAAGCTCTCCACGCACTCTCCAAATGTCCTTTCCATTCTTTAAACTGCCAGCCAAGTATCTTTCCACAATTTGTATCTGGAGTTAGTTGTAAGTGGTTCTCCATTTCATTAGGATCAGACCAAATTCCCAACGTGGATGTTAAGGCAATCCCCGCCCTATCCCTCGGTAAGGCTCCCTGCTGTCGCCCCCCAACCCCCGCCCCTGGAGCATCTCTCAGCTCCCAACAGGCCAGGTGCTCCTTCGTCACTCTGCTTTCTCTGCTGGGACATGATTCATTATGCCTCTACCGCTATAGTCTCCTTGTCACTTGCAGGTCTCAAGTGAATGACAAGTGGTCCAGGGAGACCCTCTGAACCTTCACCAGGTTCTGCACCACTGAGCCTTGGCTCCCGCCACACCCATCTATCATGTGTTATCTACTCAGAAGAGGGATGGCCTGCTTAATTGCCATGTCTCTTACTGGCCCCTAAGGCTGTGGGTTCTCTTTGGTTGACCTTCGTATTTCTCATGCTAGCCCAGTGTCTGGCACGCAGTAGGTGCACAATGTATATCTGATAAATGAATGAATGACAGAAATGCCCTCAGCAAATGACCTTAGGGGTGGGGCAGAGGAAGAGTTCTAATAAAACAGGAATAGGTACTATATTTCCATCCCAGGGTCAATGCCCAAAAAAGGTTTGTAATTTTATTATTATTATTATATAGGCATTTTACTTGTGAATATTCATGGAATGCCTGCTGTTATCTCATGCACTCTCATCTTAGTAGGCCCTTAGTAGGACCAAGGAATACAAATTCCTTGCCATCGAGGAGTGGGCCCTGAAAAACAGCATCATTCCCCACTTTTCTGATTCAGCAAGACCCATGTTGCCTCTGGCTTGCTCTCTCCCCTCCCGCCTCAGGGATTCCCGCTGTAGAAGGAAGAACATCATCAAGACGGGCCATAGCTCTTCTTCCTAAGTATTGTTACATACATACCATCTTGCTTTTATCATCGTAACATAGATGAAAGGCATTGTTAAACCTATTGAACAGATGGGGAGACTGAGGCCGGCACATCTGAGTCCTACAGGTGTGCCTGCTTCTCATATTACATTATGCTACTTTTCTAGGACTCACAGAATCATCGCTAATAGATGTGTGTGTTTTCTATGTCGTCATTATGAATCAAAGGAATACTAAATAGGACACAATGGGTTCGGTGTAATCTAGAGTTCAGGGATTTGGCCAGAATGCAAGATAATAGTGTAGTAAGAACCCTTCCAAGTAACAGCCAGATGAAGCGGTGCTGAGTTTGTATGTGCCCAAAAGAGAAAAATATGCGTGGATGTTCACTTGCAATTTATGAAAATGCTGAGACACATCCTTAAGAATGGCTTCCAGCGGAACATCCAGGAAGTCCTCAAGTGCAGTCCAAGGCAGGCTGCCGTGGCACTGCTACAAAACCCCTTCAACTTGGGTGGAGGCAGCAGTGATCGCTGAGGAAGAATGCGATGCTGCCGGGTGCCAGCCTGTGTAACCCAGCGACAGGACAAAGGGATTATTCTGCTTCATTATTAAAATGCAGTGTTTACTGCTAAAATACGATTGGGAATTAAAAGGGGCACATATGAATCATAAATATTTGCATGCCATTAATGTTTGGACAAAAGAGTTGGAAAGGCTGAGTTGGAAGAACTTCTTTTCCCATGAAAAGCAGTGCTTCAAATTACAGTACATATTTAATTTCATCTCTCCCATTGCTAACTGGAACCTCAGGGCCTGCCGCATATAACCCTTTCACGACCACAGAACTGTATGGCGCCCTGAAATAAGGATAAGGAGTGTATTTCCTCCTTGGAAGCTCATCCATTTAGACAAACAAAAAAAGCAGACCTCTGGTTGTTGTTGCTGTTTGCTGTTGTTTGCTATGCACTCACAGAGTCCCCATTGTCCACCCCATGGTGTTGGTGTCACTGCAAAAAGTAACAACTCCTAACCTATGTCTTGTCCCAGGTAATCAGTCCTCATTGTCCCTCTGTCTTCCCATGGACAAGGTCAAAATCAGGCCAAACAGGTCAAGTAACTTGTTCAAGGACAGATAGCTCCAAGCCAGTGGTTTCCAACCAGGGGTGATCTGCCTCCAGGGGACAAGAGGCAATGGCTACAGAGATTTCTGGTTGTCACAACCAGGAGGGTGGGTGCAAGTGGCCACTGAGTAGAGGCCGGGGATGCTGTTAAATGTTCAACCATGCACAGCAAAGCCCCTCACAGCAAAGAATAACTGGCCAACACCACCCAAGTTGAAACACGGTGGGGAAGCCAGTAAAGTCCATGTGCTGACCACTAGGCCGCACTGCCTAACATCAAAACAGTCCTGGGCCCGGCGCGGTGGCTCATGCCTGTAATCCTAGCACTTTGGGAGGCCAAGTCAGGTGGATCACAAGGTCAAGAGATCGAGACCATCTGGCCAACATGGTGAAACCCCGTCTCTACAAAAAATACAAAAATTCGCCAGGCATGGTGGGGCACGCCTGTAATCCCAGCTACTTGGGAGTCTGAGGCACGAGGATTGCTTGAACCCAGGAGGCGGAGGCTGCAGTGAGCTGAGATCACACCACTGCATTCCAGCCTGGTGACAGGGCAAGACTCCCTCTCAAAAAAACCATAAACAAAAAAACAAACAGTCCTGAACAGTCATTCATTCACAGACCATGTGTCAGGTGTCACCTAGTTACTGATGGTACCACCTGGAGCTTTCTAGTTAAGGGCTGGATCTCGTGATGTTGGAAAATTCCTGGGAGCCCACTTCCTCGGGGCTCCTGAGCACATCTTCATTTCCTTTCCACAGTGCGTGGGTCTCCGTTCCTACACACACCCTCGCATGCCACAGCTGTTTTCAGGCTTTTTCCCCAGTGACCTTCCCTCTAGAGCACACCCACAGCAACTTGTGGGCTTTGTGCAGTCCCCGGCTCAGACACCATCCACGAACTCCCATTTGGATAGTTAATGCTTACAAGTCACAGATTACATGACACACAAGTGATCTCTATGTTGAATCTCGGAGCGTTGCTCTACTGTGGGGAGCTTAAAGGAAGCAGATGTATACATAGAGAAGGAAAATTAGGCGTGAGGGTTTCCATGGAGCACAAAAGCAAGGAAATGGACAAACAAACAAAGCAGACACGGCCTGACCTATTCCAGAAACTCAACCTGCAGCAGGCTCACCTTGATGCACTGGGAACACCTAGGGGAGTCTCCCTGTGGACTTTTGTTTTCAAATCATCATGCCCTGAATCTCAGTATAAAAACAGGTGATGGCAAAACTGACATGCTGGGGCAGGTGGGATAAAGCTCCAGAGGAACCCAGCTATCTGTCTGCGGGTGGCATCTGCAAACCCATCCTGTGGGCAGCAAACCCACAAACCTTGGTCCTGTCTCCCCTCCTGCCATGCAATGCCTTCATTTTTATTTAGAGTATGCAGACTGAGCCATTTTGGTGTCTGGGAGCTGTCTGTCAGTGACACACACCAAGACCTTGCTTTTATCACCTTTTTTTTTTTTTAAAGAGTCTTGCTGCGTCACCCAGGCTGGAGTGCAGTGGCACAATCTCGGTTCACTGCAACCTCTGCCTCCCTGGTTCAAGCCATTTTCCTGCCTCAGCCTTCAGAGCAGCTGGGATCACAGGTGTGTGCCACCACTTCCAGCTAATTTTTGTATTTTTAGTAGAGATGGGGTTTCACCATGTTGGCCAAGCTGGTCTCAAACTCCTGACCTCAAAGATCCTCCTGCCTTGGCCTCTTAAAGTGCTGGGATTACAGGCGTAAGCCACCGTGCCCGGCTCTTTATCACTTTTTTAATTTGAGTAGGCACTGTTCACTGACATCAATTCCCATTTCTAGATCAGTGGCTCCATGGCCTCTTCACTGAAGTGTTCAGGAAAAGCAGCGAGCCTCTGGCAGAGGGCTTTCTAGTTTCTGCGGTCCTTGTGGACCTCACGTGTGTGACATTCATGAGGGGAGGGCTACAGTGGGGAGCCTTCTCAGAGAAGCTGCCCTGCTGTGTGCACCACCCCGCCTGCAGCCACTCCTCCAGCCACCGTGCATCCCTGACCCAGGATAGTAAGCAGGGTCAGTGGAGCCACGGGGATGGTACAATTCTAGGCACAGAGAACACTGCTTGTTTTCCTTTTAAAAAAACTTAATATTCAGTGATGTTCTCTATTTTTTATTCTGTGCAGTGTTTTCAAAATAAGTTTTTCATAAATTTTAAAACAAGTTTTTCATACATTTTGATAAGTTTGTAGGGAGGCAGAATGTCAGAATAAAAGGGGCAAGGGAAACATTTTCTAACCTATGCGTGATCAGGGCTAGATCACACATAGATGAGTTTCTCAATCTCAGCATGACTGGCGTTTGGGTCTTTGTTGGGGAGGTTGTCAGATACATGGTAGGACGTTTAGTAGATCCCTGGCTTCTACTTACTAGATGCCACCGGCACTCCCTAACCCAATACATGATCACCAAACATGTCTGCGGATATCGCCGAATGTCTTCTGGGGGTCCAAGTCACCCCAGTTGGGAACCACTGAACAAGATTACGATCAAAATTGGTGGGCAGGGAGACAACAGACTGATAATAAACTTCCCAGTGGTTTCAGATAGAATAACGAAGGCAGGGCATTTGTCGTAGGTACTAGAGACACACCATTTAAAGAGGCAGACAAAGCCTCGTTATGATGTAAGGTTAGACGAGCTCCTCTATAATTATAGTTAGATACAAAGATAGATGATTGATACTGACTATCCTCTATACAATAGTCTCACACAGAATGAAGGAAAAAAATCTGTAAAGACCCCAACCCAATGCCTTGAGCAAACTGGAGTGTTTCTACCTCCAGAGATCTGATAAGCACAAGATGACCAATCATGCTCAAACTGCCCATATTCCTGTGAGTTACCTTGGTTTGCATAAGGTGACTCAATTAGGGCCAAACACCACCGCAGAGTGCTGGCCAGCCCTCCTATTAACTGGACAGGCACGTCCTTGGGTTAGGTGATGGCGGAGGTGGGGTAGTTCTGCAGTTGGCCCTGCCCATACATTCTTAATGATGGTCTTAAATCTCAAGGTAAAAGCCCAAATTAATCTAAGTTGAAAAATAAACAGGAAATGTACTTACATCTTCTTTGAGAAAAATACAGTTTAAATGGCTCCTAAATGAATGCTTCCTCACTAAGGAAATCAGAGGAAACGCATTTTCAGTCTGGCAGCAGAATGGCTGTGAGCCTCTCAAAGGAAGTTGCTGGGATTCCTCTATGGCCCTCAATTGCCTGACACCTTGGTTGGAGAAAGTTTGGTGACGTCAAATGGAGTTCCAGAATGGGATATGCTGCCCAATATAGGCTAACAGGGGCTGGGCAGTGTGCTGGAATCCCAAATCAGTGCAGGGCAAACTGAATGTCATCAATTGCTCTGTCTTCAACGCAGACCAAAATACATCTCCGTTGAATGTGGGACTCACAGCAGAACCAATGATGGAGTATACATGCTGCCTGAAGTCCAGGAATGCATGTTTATAAATATAAACGTTAAAGCGCTGCAATCTGTACCCATGCCCCGCCAGGGAGCCGACAAAACGAGCACATGTGAAAGTATTCACAGGCAGCTCATTAAATCCACACTTATTAATTTCCATTAATTGCTTTATCTGGGCTTTAGATGAGAAGATGTTACTAGCATGAATTTAGTCCTTAAAGATAATTTGGCCCAGAAGTCTCTCAATGAAAGTATGGACATTCTCTCTCTCTCCCTCCCTTGCCCACACACGCACACACACACACACTCCACTGGCTAAGAATCAATGAAGCCTTCAAAACCACACACTCTCTCCATATTGACAGTATATGGTTATTCACAAATCAGTAGGAATAACATCATATCTCCTTACTGATCTGAACTTGTTTCATAATCATCTACAGAAAGAAAACAGCCATAAGACAGTACACTGGCTGGGTACGGTGGCTCACGCCTGTAATCCCAGCACTTTGGGAGGCCAAGGCGGTTGGACTACCTGAGGTCAGGAGTTCAAGACCAGCCCGGCCAACATGGTGAAACCCTATCTCTACTAAAAATACAAAATTAGCCAGGCATGGTGGCGGGCACCTGTAATCCCAGCTACCCGGGAGGCCGAGGTAGAAGAATCGCTTGAACCTAGGAGATGGAGGTTGCAGTGAGCCGACATCATGCCACTGCACTCCAGCCTGGGCAACAAGAGTGAAACTCTGTCTCCAAAAAAAAAAAAAAGACAGTACACCATCTCTCCTTGTCAACAAGTAATTTTTCCTTAAAAATAAAAAAAAAAACCAGAAACACAGAATATGTTCTTCTTTAGCCAGTCTTCTCCACCCTCTCTTGCCCCTTGCCAACCAGCACAAAAAAAGAAAATACAAAACTGATTTATTAGAACCAGAGCAGGGTTACAGCCGTTGGCTGGATCACTGTTTATGTCTATAATGCTTGTTGCTGAAACAGGAAGCTCTAAAAATCACTCAACCATTATTTCTCTTGCAGGCACTTTCTGATTGATAGTCTTCTGTCCTGACCAAAAAGAAATGTCTCCACCAAACACAAGCTGGCTGGCAAGGAAGGGGTTGAGGGTGGGTGGAAAGAAGTACAGCTTCTGCCCATCAAACTATAAAATATTGTTCATACAAATAACCTCAATTTAAAAAAGCTGTGTGACACCATCAGCAATGCCTGACACTTCATAAAATCAGCAAGAAAACTATGAAGGGATCAACTGTGAAACTGCTTGTTGCAAGCACAAGCAGTTTTCAAGAAAGCTTTTCCTGCTGGTCCTTGCCATGACTGGGCCACCCCAGGCTTTAAGCAGGGCAGGGAGCAACTTGCTTTAGGAAAGTGTTGTTATCCTTTTATTGGCAAATGGGAAACAGAATGAGAAACTTGGTCTCTAGAGATGAATTCTACATCAGACCATGGATGCAAGCTTTTGACCTGCCCATCAAAAAGCAGTATTTGTTAGGGCTGCTTGAGGCTTGGTATATCAGAGACTAGGTCTTTATTCATCTATATTTGCTCGCAGTGAGATCTGAATACAGATTTCAGTATATATATTATTTTAAAGTGTAGATCAGTATGTAACAGAAAAAAGTGGGAAAATGGGAAAGTTGATTTTAATATAACACATGCCTTTTCCTTATATTCTTTCCAGGAGATCTGACTGCCAGTTTATACCATGAACATTATCCGTGAAACAACTCTGGGGAGGTCAGATGAATTTTTCCTTCTTCTATTATATGAATCTGTAATAGAATAGAGAAGGACTTGGATCCTTCGATAATACTGAGAGTCATTCAGATCATCTCTTGGTTAACAACCGCTACATAAAGCCAAGCCATGTCTCTTTGTTTAGAATATCGGCACCGTTTATCCTTCCCTAATGTACCTTCTCTTCCTCTTGACCACAGTCTTCCACTCACCTGAAAGGCAACTTCCCACACGTTACCCCAAATAATGTAAAATAATTTAAGAGCGAAAATGCCTTAAGCAACTAACATTACACAAATATGCAATAACCCAGATTGTGACAGGATAAATATTATGTCTGGGAAGATATTCACAGAAAGAACATACTGAAGGAATTTCAGTGTGTTGGGAAAGGATATTATTTTGTAAGTGAGCAAGATTAAAGCTTCCAGGGAGGTCAATGTAAACACAAATTCCACCAAGAAACTCAGCGCCAACCTGACAGGCCACAGAACACTTGGCCTCACAGGGCTGGGTGTGGACACAGTACGAGCGAAGTGACTGTCCATTCAATGACAGAATAGGCCTCTCCCCTTTACCCGTGATGGCATGTATGCGTACCTGATGGTCATCCAAAGGCCTGGCTAGTGGTTTCTAGGGGATCTACTTTCTTAATTATACGAACCAGACCCCGGCGATAACAAATACACAGGTGTTACCAAAACAGCACAGGTTCAAGAAAATGTCTAGCTCATTTGTACGTGTATTTATTCATTTTCGGGTGTCTACTGTGTGTGGCATAGGGCTAAGCTGGCCCTCCACGATCAATGCAAAGTTCACAATTCACAAATTTTTGGCCTGGGGTCCGCGGATCCCCAGAAGGTCCATATACGAGTTCTGGCAGCCTAGAAACTGAAATAATATAAGAAATTCTGTGTGTAAGTGAACACATCCTTTTTTTTTTTTTTTTGTCCTTGGAAAAAGCCTTCCAAAGGATTTTCAAAAGTATCTATGATGTTCCCAAAAGATTAAAAATCATACTCTAAGAAAAAACTAGAAAGCAATGTGCAGCAGACCCTTTCCTCCTGCATAAACGACGCAGCTGAAAATGCAGTTGGGGAGATTTCTTGCTTGGTTCTGAAATGAAATTACTAAAGCTGTATTTCCTGATTGATCAGTTATTCTCCCACTGATTAAATACTCCAACAAGGATGAAGCAGTCACAGGTTTCATTGCTAAAATTTCTTTTTCTTTTTCTTTTTTGAGATGGAGTTTTGGTCTTGTTGCCTAGCCTGGAGAGCAGTGGCGCGACCTCGGCTCACTACAACCTCTACCTCCTGGGTTCAAGTGATTCTCCTGCCTCAGCCTCCTGAGTAGCTGGGATTACAGGCACCCGCCACCACACCTGGCTAATTTTTTGTATTTTTTGTAGAGATGGGGGTGTTGCCATGTTGGCCAGGCTGGTCTTGAACTCCTGACCTCAGGTGATCCACCCACCTCCACCTCCCAAAGTGCTGGGATTACAGGTGTGAGCCACCGTGCCCGGGCACCAATTGCTAAAATTTCTTAAATTTCTCTCAGCTGAAGCCATGATACACCTTCTTGGCATTCTAAAGGTGGCAGGTGATGTAGCACTTGCCTCAACTGCAGATGTAAACTGATGTAAGCTGCTCAGTGAATTCGTTTCACCCAAGAGAATTCCTTTTGCCCCTGAACTTCAATTTTTTGGGGGTATCATGGAGTCCCAGTCCATTTGGCTAAAATGTGAATTGTTCCGAACAACAACCTCTGTGCTCACATGACCTCTGGAGTTCAGCCTGGTCCCCAGAGCTCCCTAACCCTCATCTACTGGGAGTTCCTATCTCTTCCTCCTTTGTAAAGGAGCGGTCGATTTACATGGAGATACTGAATCAAAGAGAGAAACATTCCAAGGGTGAGATACACTCTGAACCAAGATTTAAACTGCCAGGGAGAAAAAGGAGGGAATGGAAGAAAAGAGAGAAGGTTCAGGCTTCTACGGGGCCAGTGTAGCCAGCAAGGCCGTCAAAGCCGGACAGGCAGGTTTTCCCAGTTACTGACTGAACCCGAGGTTAGGAGCTGTGATCCTGGACGGCAGCCAGCGCCCAGATAGATCCGTTTTGTAGAACAGAGAAAAACTCTTCCATGTTCAACCTCTGGCAGTTTCTACGAGGTTTACAATCCCCATGGACTGGCAGCTGGTCACGGAAAAAGAACTTCTTTTTCTACCTTTCATTTTGCACCACGTACTAGGCCCCTTGGAGAATCCATCAGACTGGTGGCTTTTGACAGAATTCAAAATTGGCACTGAAAGTGTGGATGAGCCAAGAGCCAGGGCCTTCTGAGCCACGGCGTGGTGTGTCCATGCCAAGGGTATACTTTCAAGCACATTTTCAAAAACAGAAAATGAAGCAGTTGTCTTAAGATCACTTAATAAAACATAATGAAACTTTTAAAGGATAAGATTCAGTGAGGAAGATTAAGACTAATTGTTAAAATTAGTCAGAATCATCTGCTGTCTTCCTAATGGGAAGCAAATTGCAAAAAAAAAAAAAAAAAAAAGAAAAAAAAAAGAAAAAAGAAAGAAAAAAATCTGGCAGGCTTTGGTGTTGACACTTAGACTTGAAAGAGAAAAATCAAATTATATTTTATGACTATGGAAAGAAATTATGAGACAGAGTCAAATCAGGCCTTCAGACAGCTCATTTGTTTTGTAGTGCTGACCAAAAAAAAAAAAAAAACATATATATATATATATATCTCTCTCTCAAGACCAACAATATTCATATCCATAGTAATTATAATTAGGTCAAATGTTCCATTAGGGTTCCTATATTTTTTATTGCTTATTATCACTGGTAGGAAGGAGAGTCTGTTCAAAATATTGTCCATTTATGGCATTTCAATTAATTTTCTCATTCCAGAGTATGGGAAGACAGCCCAGCCTTGGTTGCAGCTATTTTACTTTTTGGGGTTTATGCAAACTCAAGGGCATACTGGCACAAATCCTGCAGCCAAATGCAAACACTCCACACCTTGGGGAAACAGTGCACTGTTACCCAAGTAAACACAAGCACCTATTAGTCACCCACTCAAAACAGAAATGGCCAATGAGGGATGCAAGATCAGCCATCAACGCCAGAAAAGAAAGCACGCTGCTTTCAAAATCTCATTTTTTTATTATCACTGATTTACTGTGCATTGCCGGAAAGCCACTACTGAACTTCTTGTGGGAAAATGTCACTGGCACGTTTTTAAAACTTTTATGATCAAAACCTTACATGTAGACCCACACAGACGCATAGTATGATGATAATACTTTCTCTAGAAAAGCAATTCAATGATACTTAGTTATTCATTCCTAACAGCAGAAATCCACAAGAACTGAATTAAGAGAGTTAGCTAGGCTGATGGGCATGGACCAGGCTGTGGGGCTTTTGTTTTTTATTGGCTTCTCACCCGCTCTGCCAGCTACTCATCCAAAGCCTTTAAGATGTTTTCTAGACACACATCTCTGAATCATAATGCAAATTCCATTTACTGAAAGGTGGGGACTTTTAATACGACAAGTGAACCCATTTAATGACTTATGCTTTTATATCTTATAGCATCACTCATGCTTTCAAAAAGTGGATATAATTTTCTTTGCATTGCCCTATTATTAATATAGTACTATGAATATAAATTTTCAATCACATTATATAAATTTTTTATTTTCTCCAGCTATGATTCTATTATGAAAGTGCTCCAGATAGCTAGGATAGCAAAAATAATCACCAAAATAATCAACACACATTTACCCCTTTCTCCTTTCTGACTAATCAAATTCTCTGAGAACTGAGATTTTCTTGTTTTTAAATGTCTTTTTAAAGAGTAATAATTTCTCTTATTTTAAATGTTGTTTGATTGGTGCTTCCATTTTTTTCAATACAAGAACTATTACTGTTATCTAGGTATTTACTGTAAGTCTTTTTATTATACTTGCAATAACCTTGTAAGCTTAATCGGTACTATGTTACCAAAAATGAGTTTAAAAAAACTATCTTACCTCCTTCAATTAAACTTTTAGTACTTGTTGCTGTTTATAAAATATGATTTGGTTCTTACAATGTAAAGAAAACATAATACTTGAAAATAATTGGAAACCAGAGAAAATTACAATAAGCCGAGATTCCTATTTCTGCTCTAATGCTTTGATAACAGGTTAAAGGCAAGGAAAAATAAAACCACACATGGAGCTGAACTAATGCAACAATTTCTTGGATAATCCAGTCTCTAATATTATTAGTATCTAAAATTTTAACCAGGCCCAACCTCTCCTCCTAAATAAGGCATTCAAAAGAAATACAACAGGAAGATCACACTGCCATCAATGGTACTAACATTATTTCTTCATGTCTTTTTCTAAAAAGGTAAGCTTGCTTGAAACCATGTTTCAACGTCATACACTAGAAATCCCTAAAATTATTAGAAATGGTCATTCGAAACTCTGCCACTTTTCACAGATAGCCCACAGATCATAAGTCAACAGTTTCCATTAAACAGCTTTTGTATTGTTATCCAAGAGAGAACCCTCATTGTAATTGTATAATCCTAGTTTCCATTAAGGTAAATTTTATATTTTTTGCATTTTAATAAAAATCTCAAGAGTTTCTTTGAAATTCACAATTCCTATGTTGCATGTTCCAAATCAGCCTTAAATCAACTCAGTAACATAAAGCAATAATATAGAGATTCTGCTAAAAATATTAAACTTCGAATAATTATTTTTAAGAGCTTGACATAGCAATAAGAACATTAAGACAGACTGAGTTTCTAGCGATTCCATTACAGAAATCACTAGAATTTTGAAATAGGGGTTTGTTGCCATGAAACGTGTTTCAAGCATAGTTTTGACAGATAACGTACCTCTTCCACTTCGACCGACAAACCTGAGGTCATTAAATCTTGCAACTTGGTTCTTCATGGCTGCGGTAGCATTTCTAAGCTCAGCCGAGTAGTTTTCATCATTGCCGGCCATCACAGTGACCAGAGTGCCATCTGGAACATCCCCTAGGGCCACCACCTAAACACCAGTCAAGGGACAAATGCAGACATCAGGAATGTTATACATACACTTTTAGGGCATTTGTGTAGTGATTATTCTAAAATTAATTGTATATTCAATGATTTTTTTTAGGTTGCAGAGGAATAGCAACGATAACGTAAGCAAAACAACAGAAAAGTTATAATGGGAAGACACTTTTTTATTATATTTTAGGTTGGTGCAAAAGTAATTGCGATGTTTGCAATTTTTAATTCCAAAAACTGCAATTACATTTGCACCAACCTAATACATTATACATAACTATATGTAAATTTTCAAATAATGACACATATACTAAATTTACCTAATAAAGTCAGATTAGGTCATATAGCACAGTTGGAACAAGACGAACCATAGCAAGATGTCAAGGATTTTGAGAAGCTATGTCGTCTCCTGAATACAATCATCTCTTCTTAATTCCTCCCATTTGAGAAACAGAACATCCTGTGTTCGTAAGTTTATAATCTAACCCATCTTTTACTTGCTCAGACCTCCACTAACAGGCTGAACAAGGCCCAGACTTTACTTTTAGAAAACAAAACAGAACAAAAAAAAAAAAACAAAACAAAAAAACTTATTTCTGCTAAAAGTAGATTTCATCTTGCTGACGATTCTTAAGTACTTAAACTGTCCCTCTATAGTTCATCTTTGATACCTCCTACTTGCTCCTATTATCTTGAGTTTTACTAGCAATGAATTCCAGCACACAGGAAAAAAAAATCAGAAATGTACCCTTCGTTTACTAATTACAAAATCAACAGACCTCAGAAAGACGGGACATTCACTTCTGTGCACTCCCCTCAATTCAGGGGTAGAATTGAGTTGTATTTTTATATCTGTGAGTCCCAAGGTGTGTAACCTCATGTCCTCTGCTAGCCCAGCTGATCTTGACCAGGAATTTATTTAATGTAACTGAATAAGCATGAAGTCTTATCAGGGATATTGGAGAAAACTGGTAGATAAATATTTTTTATACTCAGGTAGTTAAGAAAATGAATTTCAAAGTAAAATACTCTAAAGAGCATGACCTAAAGATACTTCGAACAATAGTATCATTTTCTTGGTTATCATTTAGGCCTTCTAGAAACTATTTTCTTGGTCTAGACATTTATTATTGGCTATATTTCCTTTGTTTCTATTTTTCAAAGCAGTCACACAACTTCAAACTGAAATGCCCCAAGCTGTATTTATTCTGATCATTTCTGACATTCTTTATGGTAAAGTCAGTAGTGACATTTATATTACTCATTCCAATTACATCATCACTTTTGGTTGCTGTTTTTGAATTGGTAACAGTAAAGCATTCCTCAACCTACTGTTATCACTCCTTCCTCTGCCTCCTACTTCCCAATTTTTACCTTAATAATTGCTATATAATTTTTTTTGTAGTATATATTTTCAGGCCTCTTTTTCTATATGTAAAAAAGGCTGCCATGGACTCACTTGTATGATATCAAAGTCATGTTTCTCAAGATCCCCATTTTCATGATCTGCCTAGCCATCACCCTTTCCCTTGGCCTCCAGATGACTATCTATTGTTTTTACTCAGTAGAACTGCTTCAGTCGTTGTGGCACAGAACATGAACTAACTCACTATGAGAGATGAGCGTACTTCCAACCCCAAGACTACAGCAGGGTAATCTAGTCTCATAGAAACAGGGAGGCATTTTCCTCTATTTTATCCAACTTGCACTGCCAAACGAGGTCTGGGCCTTTTATCTTTCTTTTTAATCCTTTCATTGCAATTGTTGGACATGTTTTCCATAGAGGAGAGTTTAAAACTCTGCTATTTATTCCCCGAGCACCCTCTAATTAGCTATTTAGTTCCCATAATAAGTGTGTTTGTTGCCATTTAATTAAGAGCAGTGATACGACAATTCCCTTTTTGTTTTAAAAAGATATCACTAAAATAAATCTCCCTGATCAGTTATTTGGTTATTGTTACTGTTTTTTTTTTTTTCTATTCCCGAAAAATGGGCTTGCTTTATTTTGCTCTTTTAAGTCTCTTACAACGAATTTTCCCCTTTTTTTCATGATTCTCACTTCCCTTTGTAAAGTTAGCTCACGGTGTTGAAATGCCCTTTTTGAACACATATTTTTACTTCCTCATCCTCCTCTCCCTGTGGTAACCCAGGCTTCTCTATTTTAACTCAGTATTCAGAAGGTACACAGAGACTGCCTCGACAACGTGGGTTTCAAACTGAATAACTCATTGTGGGGTCTGGATCTGTAAAAAGGTGAAAATAAATAAATCTTGTTTTATAACTACAGGAATGGATTCTGAATTATCTGCCTCCTACTGCTGTTCCCCTCACAGTGCTCCAAGCCTGTGCCTCTCTCATCTTTCCAATACTATTCTCATTAGTAATTTGGCAAATTCACGAGAACTTCGCCAAGTTGAAACAAACATAGGATAAAATTATCATGGAGGCTGAATAAGAAAAGGTTGTTGATGTTGGAATTTAAGAAGGAAAAAAATTAGAAGTTTAACTCCCACTCCTCTTTTTTTTTTTTTTTTTTTTTTTTAAATGCAGCAGAATCAATGATATTTGGGCACCTACATATCATTTACTTGGCCTTGTACTGATCTCTGAGGGATTTTTTTTTGGTGCGGGGGTGGGGGGTGGGTAAAGGGGAACTATTAAATCCAGGGCAATTTCATTAATAAGGTATATTGCCCAGTTGTTAACAAGCATACTTAAGCCAGGTTAAAGAAGTTTTTTTTTTTAATTTAAAACTAACATGTGTGCTAATTTGATACAGGTTTTTTCACTGATGGGCAAATGGAGAGAATGTAAAAATATCTAACTTCAAACTGAAAAAAAGAAACAACTGGAATGAAAAGCTATAAACAATAGGTAAGGAAACACAAACATTTACATTTTAACACAGACCAAACAGGCAAGAAGGGACTTGCTGGCCAAAGATATCTCATATTTTGTTTTACTTCTCTGTTTTTAAAGTATCAGGAAGTTGGGCCAAATATCAACTCTCTTCTGTACCACATGGACCTCCCAATACTGTTCTTGGCTAGCCTGTTCACAGTTCAAACTGGCATTTTAAACCAGTTCTAATTAGGTTGAAATTACAGTTACAATTCATTTACTTCAAATCCCTTAACCTTGCAGTGTTTCAAAGAAGGCTGTGGAGTGGAACATAGAATTCAGCTGAGATGACATTTAAGGCATAGCTAGGGACCGTGATCTTGCCGACAAATATATTACTTATTTCCTTTTTATGAAAAGAATATTACCATCAGAATCCAAGGCCTCTGAACTTCCTTGCTGAAGGCATGTTTACGTCTTTGGACTGTGGTGTACCAGAGCCTAAACAAGCTATAATACCCTGGTATTACCAAATACATCCTAAGTCATC
The DNA here is from genome assembly GCF_047675955.1 of Chlorocebus sabaeus. NCBI lineage: Eukaryota > Metazoa > Chordata > Mammalia > Primates > Cercopithecidae > Chlorocebus > Chlorocebus sabaeus. The sequence continues at coordinate 88,975,179 of NC_132905.1, forward strand.
AAAACAGCTCTTTAGGCTACTTCTGTAAATACAGCAAAACACACAGCAAATGTAAGGTTTTCTTAGTAGTAAAAAACAAGTATCTCTCATACTCTATAAATAAAGGTGTTCCATGGGAGGGAAGGAGTAGGGGGAGAACAGGTTGGGGTTCAAAATAAGCAAGTAGGGTTATTGTAATCTATTTTAAAGAAAATTCATAATTTTAAATCTCTCTTTAGTTCAGAAGATTGACATAGAGGATTTTCCTACAGAACTTCAGGATACTCCTAAGAAGCCCTTCAATGATCGTTTCATCAATATCATCAGGCCTTATCACTGTTTCACATTTGCTTCTCTTTATCATGGGGAATATAATAATTATTTACTGGTTAACTTCCTAGGGAGATTGCCTGCGGCTTATTTAAGATCCAAATTTTAAAGTAATAATTTCTGTTGAAGCTGCTTGGGAGGTGGTTGGGTGGGCGGATAGAGTGAAGCCAGGGACACACAGTAAATGAGCCCAGGATGTAGGCAGGTTTTGATGTTTTGCTTGCTTTTATCCCTAATGTTTTATCCCTTCACGTTTGCTGTCTCACTGAACATTTTGTCTATTCTTCTAGTTATGCAGTGAGCAGGTCTCCTGGAGGAAGAAGCCTCTTTTTATGAGGATTGGGGTGGTGACAGATATTAATCAAATGGTCTGATTTCTCTGCTATTCTTTCCTTTCCCCCAAATGTTCTCAGGGGACCTGCTTGAATGTTTTTCAAGAGATCTGTATTTTGATTTTTAGTAGCCTATAGATTATCACTCAGTAAAATAAATTGTTTTTAAGTGAATTGCCAAAAATCATTTTAAAAAGGAAACTCTGTGATTATGGTTTCTGCTAGAAAGAATTCTGACGGTTCATAAAAGCAATATGTATAATTTTTCATTTTTTAGAAGAAAATAAATACTTTCATGTAATGACCTGAGACTCTGAATTGCTCCAATTCCTGAAGCTTCTTTATTAATCATTTAGTCTTTTAATATATTTGAGTGTGGGTTTCCTGGCAGAGGAGGGAGTTCAGAAGAGACCCTGATTTTCACCCCAAAGGAAGCCACAAATCTCTTAGAGCCCTAGTGCATTGGGGCAGCCAGGTTTTACTGCCCTTTGGTGGTTATCAGCCCGTCTTGCCTCTGCTCTTTATCTGATAGTGACCCCATGGCCCAACCCTGTTGGGTCCCCTCTCAATGCGGGTGCCCTAAAGAGTCACCGCTGATTCCATTTATGCAAAGGGTTAGAATGATTTAAAAGTAAAATGGTCTCCCAAACCCAAATCTAAGTAAACGGAGGGAGGGAAAAAAGAGTCAAGCAACCCGCCACGTTCCTTCTCCGCATTTCCACTCCCACTAAAAAACAAAAAACAGAAAACTGCTTTTAGAAAAGTGAGTGGAAAAAGAGGCAAATCTGTAGACAAAGCCAACTGCAAATTTCGTTTTGTTTTAGAAATCACAATCTAAGTGTGGAAACTGTATAAAGCTTAAAAATAACCGCAACAATACTTTTTTAAAAAGTGAATATTATTCGTTGTAATAAGATCAAGACCCAGCTGAGGCCTGGATCTATAAAAAACTTAATCTCCCCTTAAAGGGGACAATTATTTAAACTTTTTTTTTTTTTTTAAGTAGCTTTACACTGGGAACCACCTGCCTTGATTAGCCCTTTAAATGAACAGGAAATGACCTGCACTGATTTTACTTAGTCGCATCTTTTCAAACCCACCAAAGACAAAACAGAATCTCCACTGCAGAAATTAAATTCCTACTGCTTGCTGCTAGGGTAGTAGGGTGGTTGTTTAGAAACGCCTGGGGTTGTTTTCATACCCCTGTTGAAGGCCAAGGTTTTTAAAGGCAGCTGAAAGCTCTTGGAATGATCGGGGTGAAAAGCGAAGGGAGACCTTTGGAGCCGCTGCGCTGAAGTTTCCAGCTACGCGCCGCCCCCTCCTCTAGCAGGAAAGCGGGCCGCTGGGACCCCCAGCTCTCCAAAGACAGCCTCTTCACCTTTCGCTGCCCCGGGCTTAATCTAGGTGAGGTGATGATAGCATTCAGAACGGTTCCGGGAAAAGAAACAGGATTCGCTACTTGCGGCTTCTGGCAGGAGCAGGCTAAAAAACTCAGAGAACTCTTCAGAAAACTTTTGCAAACTTAACTACGCCCGCTGTGGACTTTGGACATGCTAATTCCTATAGGGCGGTTGGAGAAGGGGGAAAGAAAATCCCTGACAGTTTCCCTTGTTAGTTTCTTTTCACTGACTTGAAGGCAGAAAAGTCACACGAGTTTATTTCCTGATGCCTTCATGTGAGGAAGACAAAATGGTTTGGGTGTTAATCCAGCGGTAGGGGCAGCAGTAAGTTAGCAGACGGGCTGTCTCTGCCGGGCTGGGTTACAACTTTTTCTACTTTGTATCAAAGCTAAGACCCCTGCCAGGGAGGTTCCGACCGGCCCCCAGTGGATGTCTTTGGGGGCACCCTGATGTTTTCAGCCCTCCTGGGAGGCCGCCCCAGAAAGCTGAGACGAGTGCCTCCCGAGGGTCGCCACGGCAACACAGCATCCCCCCGCATCCCAAGCTAGGAAGACCCACCCGGGGCTGCGGGGGCCCCTTTCTAGAATCCGGCCCCGCCCGCCTGGCCGCTGCCCTCGCGGATCTCCCCCGGCCTCGCCGGCCTCCGCCTGTCCTCCCACCACCCTCTCCGGGCCAATACCTTGAAAGCGATGGGCAGGGTCTTGTTGCAGCGCCAGTGCGTAGGCAGCACGGAGCAGAGGAAGTTGGGGCTGTCGGTGCGCACCAGCTCGCCCGGGTGGTCGGCCAGCACCTCCACCATGCTGCGGTCGCCGCTCCTCAGCTTGCCGGCCAGGGCAGCGCCGGCGTCCGGGGCGCCCAGCGGCAACGCCTCGCTCATCTTGCCTGGGCTCAGCGCGGTGGAAGGCGGCGTGAAGCGGCGGCTCGTGCTGGCATCTACGGGGATACGCATCACAACAAGCCGATTGAGTTAGGACCCTGCAAACAGCTCCTACCAGACGGCGACAGGGGCGCGGATCTTCAGCAAGCAGCTCCCGGGAGACCAACATACACGTTCAGGGGCCTTTATTACTGCGGGGGGGCGGGGGTGGTTAGGGGAGGAGGGAGACTAAGTTACTAACAGTCCAGGAGGGGGAAAAGTTCTGGTTCTGCCGATCGGCCTCCGACCCAGGATGGGCTCCTAGCAACCGACTGCTTAGTGCATTAAAAAGTGGAGACTATCTTCCTCGAATCTTGCTTGCAGAGGTTAAGTTCAGTCTTTGGCTGTTACAAAAGTTCCTGAAGGCAAAATTCTCATACACTTCCTAAAATATTTATGCGAAGAGTAAAACGACCAGCAAACACATTATTTGGAAGTTCCAGTAGTTAACGCCTGTCAGTTTTTTGCAGGTGAGTTTTGTCTAAAGTCCCAACAGAACACAAGTATCTCCCATAACAAGGCCGCTTTTATCATGCAAAACTGGCTTCAGTCCCGAAAAGCAAGAGCTGCGACTTCCAAAGGTCGTGCTACTAATGTATGTGCACGTATATATAAATATATACATATGCTCTACTTCATAAAATATTTACAATACAATCTGTGGAGAATTTAAACACAACAGAAATCCATTAATGTAAGCTGCAGATTTTTTTAAGTAGCCTTGAAAATCAGCTTCAGTAGTTGGAGCAGTGCTGAACTAGAAGTACTTGTCATGTTCTCCGTTCACTCAATGAATTCTGTCAAAACGCTCAGTGCAGAAAATTCAGCGTTTCAAAGATCTTCAGCTAATCTTAATAATCATAAGAAGAAGGCCCAGTCGATTACACTCAGGGTACTATAGCTCTCCCACATCTGTGAACTCGGGTTTGGGATGTTGGTTAAGTTTGTGGCTGGTCCTGTGGTTTGGTGGGAGTTGAGCAGCCGCAGAGTCACACACTCGCAAACACGCACTCTTCGGAAGCCAGCCACTGTCTACATCAGCTGGGTGACTCAGCCCCGACTCGGGCGGCAGCGAGACGATACTCCTCCACTGTCGCCCAGCGCCCGCCGGTTAGCTGCTCCGAGGCACGAACACCCACGAGTGCCGCGTAACCGCAGCAGGTGGAGCGGGCCTTGAGGGAGGGCTCCGCGGTGCAGATCGAAACAGATCGGGCGGCTCGGGTTACACACGCACGCACACCCCGCCACTCACACTGCTATGCACACGCAACTTCACGGCTCGCCCCGGACAACAGCGCACTTTCTCCCGCTGTTGTAAAAGGAAAACAATCGGGGAAAAGTTCGCAGCCAGGAAAGAAGTTGAAAACATCCAGCCAAGAAGCCAGTTAATTCAAAAGGAAGAAAGAGGGGAAAAACAAAAACAAAAAAACACAAAAAAAGGAAGGTCCAACGCAGGCCAAGGAGAAGCAGCAGAGGTTGACTTCCTTCTGGCGTCCCTAGGAGCCCCGGGAAGAAGTGCCTGGCGGCGCAGGGCCGGGCAGCGTGGTGCCCTGGCTGGGTCCGGCCGCGGGGCGCCCGTCCCGCCCGCGCCCGCTGGCTCTATGAATGAGAGTGCCTGGAAATGAACGTGCTTTTACTGTAAGCCCGGCCGGAGGAATTCCATTCCCTCAGCTCGTTTGCATAGGGGCGGCCGGCGGCCAATCACAGGCCTTTCCGGTATCAGCCAGGGCGCGGCTCGCGGCCGCCTGCTCCTGGAATTGGCCCGCGCGCCCCCGCCGCCGCGCGCTACTGTACGCAGCCCGGGAGGGGAGTCGGCTGCCACCCCCGCGCCGCCCGCGCCCCCGCACCCACGCCTGCATGCTGGCCCGGGGCCCCGCCCGCGTGCGGACCCCTTCCCGCAGCCACACGCGGGCTTGTGCGGCTCCGCGAGTGGACACGGTCCGGAGACTTGGGAAAAGCAAGCAGGCCCCGCCGGCCCGAGGAGGGCCCGGCTCCGCGACCCGCTGCAGGCAGTCGCAGTGGCCGCCACTAGGCTCCCGAACCGGGGCTGCAGCCCGCGGGCGGCCCCAGATGCTGCGCGGCTGCCCCCGGCCAGGCCTCCGCTTCCAGGGCGCGGGTGCGACTCGGCCGCGGGGCCCGGGGGAGCCGCTCCGCGCTCCTGCACCGTCTGGCTGGCAGCTGCGGTGAAGCGGCGCAGATTCACTGCATGAGGCCGGACGGCGTCCGCGCGTGCTGTTTGCTCTCAGCGTCTTCCCTCGGGTCGGTTTCTGTAATGGGTGTTTTTTACTGCTACGCCTGGGCCGCGGCTCGATCCCGCCGCGCGCCTCACCCTTGCTGTGTGCGCCAGCGGCCCGCGAGGAGTTTCCTAGTCAGGAAAGACCCCAAGAACGTGCGACTGGAAGGAAAGTTGAAAGCAGCCGCGCGACTTGCTCCCGGGCCTCGTAGCGCCGGCCCCCGCAGCAGCCGGACAGCTCGCCCGGGCCCCGCGTCTCCCCTCAGGCTCCCCGGAAGCGGCCCCCGTTCCTCTCCCCGCCCCCGCGCGCGCGAGCGGCCCCAGGTGAAAACCCACCCCGGCTTCGCGCGCGGGCGGCCGCTTCCCCCTGAGCAGGTCCCCGCGGCGCTGCGGGCATTTTCGCGGAGCTCCCGAGGGCCCCGCCCCCAGCCCGGCGCGCGCGGCCAACTCCGACCCCACCCGGCGGGGCCCTCCACGCCCTCCCTGCCGGGCTCTGCACGTCCCGGGGCCTCTCATTCACCCCGGGGCTGCGACCCAGTCCAGGGACTGGGACCCAGCTCCACCACGGGCTTCTTTGCGGTTCCCGCGGAGCCTCTCAATTCAGCTACCCGCGCGGGGGTTCCTTGCCAAACCCCACGGGGACCCTGACACCCGCTCCTCTCTCCCCCAGGGCTAGGGTGCTGGGGCCGCTGCCGCGCAGGGACTGTCCCCGGGCGTTGCCGCGGGCCCGGACGCAGGAGGGGGCCGAGGCTGGCTGGCATGGAGGCCTTTCCCGGGCGGGCCAGGACTGCGCGGAGCTGTCGGGACGCGCCGCGGGCCCGAGCGGTCGCCAGGGGGCAGCAGCCGCCCTCGATGGACGCCGCGCGCAGCCCCGGGTGCGCCCGGAACGCCCCCGACGGCGCGGGGCTCTGCGGCCCCCTTCGTGGCCTTCAGGTCGCCCGGGAAGAACTGGAGTTCCAGGAGAAAAGACAGGAAGCCGCCGCCAGAGCCCACTTGAGCTGGAGCGGCCACGGCGCGTCTCCGAGGTTCCAATCCGGAGTCGCAGCCGGCCGGGCTGGGGACCCTCGGACCGGGACTCCCCGCTGTGCAGCCCGGTCAGGGGTCTCTTCCCGAAGTCCCTATGCCTGGGGCCCACCTCTACCCGTTCTTGGGTGTCTGTGCTCCAGGAGCCCGGGCTTCCAGGACTAAGGCGGGCGGCCCGCGGCCTCCGCTCCCCCGGCCACTGCCAGCACCCGAGTGCAGTTTTGTTTCAATGGACCTGGGGTCTCGGAAAGAAAACTTAGTATGTTTTTCTTTTAAAATGATTTTTTAAGTCTAATTACAGTTGTAAAATCCCCCAGACGTCCACTTTCTAACTCTGTCCCTGAGCAGAGTGCATCGCGCCCGCCCGCAGGGGCCGCAGCGCCTTTGCCTGCGGGTTTGGACGCGGCCCGTTCGAGAGTCAAGTTGTGGGCAAGGGAAATCTTTTCGCCTGCTCTCCAATGCATTTCTCCGAGATCCTACCCAGGGCTCCTGGGGCCACCCCCAAGTGCATCCCCTGGGACCCTCGAGATGCGGGAGGGAACATGAGGGTGTAGCGGCTCCAAAAGTAGCCTTTGACTCCAGGGGAAATAATAGACTCGGGTGATTTACCCCTCGGAGAGGTCCAGGGAGGCTCCTCTGGGTCTCGGGCCACTTGCCTAAAACCATGAACCCTGCGAGGGGGCTGCGAGTCGGAGTGGGCTGCAGTCTCCCAGGAGGGAGTCAAGTTCCCTTATCCAGTAAGGAAAGTTGGTCCCAGCCTTGCATGCACCGAGTTTAGCCTTCTGAGGCAGCGTTGTGGGAGCTGCTCAGCTAGGAGTTTCAACCGATAAATCCCAAGTTTGAAGCCCGACAAAAAGCTGATAGCAATCAAAGCTTTTGCTCCTTGACTCGATGGCATCGCGGGGCATTTGGGTTTCCCGGGAGCGGCGCAGGCTGTAACTGCGCAGCGCGGTGCGCTCTTGAAAACAAGAAACAGACCAACCTGGGCCCCTCCTTACTGAGGATCTAAGATGAATGGAAAGAGGCACTGGCTCGGGGGACAGGGAACCCCTTAGTCTGCCGGGCATTTTACGGAGCCTGCACTCTCAAGGACAGCCATAGCGTGTACGAAGTGAGGAAATTCCTTTCCACCAAGAGCGCTCATTTTAGCGACAATATAGAATTCCCCTTCCTTTGCCTGTCTAAGGGAGAAAGGAAAGGAAACATTCCCAGGTTCGTTGCCAGTGTTTCCCTGGAGTAATGCTAGAATTTACCTTGTCATAATGCAAAATTTTTTAAAAATACAACGAAGGGATACGTTGGGCGGATGCTACGTGACAGATTTTTCCACATTTTGTTGCGGGGAGAGGGAGGGAGGAGAATTTAAAAAGGTTCACAACAGGAATGAAATGTAAGTTTCCGCAGTGGATTTTAAAAATAGTACTTGGTTAGTTGGAAGAGAAATAATTTAATTGGAAAACAGTAACAGTTCATTGACGTTTTCCTTCTACAACTTTAGGTAAATAACTATAGGTGGTCTCAGAAGATAACTAAATATTTTACATTTTTGCTCTTACAAAAGCCTCCCCAAAATATGCATAAAGATGGGATTAGAATCTCAACAATTCTCTTAAAATTACCCTTTGCGAGCAATATATTTCCAAAATTACATTTGTAAAAATGTCATACGTCTAAAAGAATTATTTCTATTTTAAATGACCATTTACATTTTAAAAAACAATGTATCTTGCTATGGTTTGGAACCAAATAGCTGCAGTTTGTATTGATGTCACAGGGATGGAAAACAATTTTGATAAGGAGTAATGTGTGTACAAATCACCTGCCATACACACTATCAGTTTTGAGCATTGGAATTTAAACATTTTTTTCATCTTAAGTGGCTTTGAGATTACTTCACTTTTCAAATCTAATGACTATGGGAGGGGGGAGAGCCCTTCGTTCTTCCATTACATCCTTCCTCCATCTGAATGTTTCTGTGGGATGCTATGGTTAATGTGTGATTATTTCACTTTCACTTCATAAATCCATTGTGTACCTCACAAGTAGCAAGCTGAGGACATTTTAAAATTAATCTTTTTAAAATTTAGGAATGCTTAGTAAACATTTTACTCTCATAAAAATTTTGCATTACCACTGCTATAACACAGGTAATAAACTGGGCTATAAGAGAAGCCACGCTGTATTTTGTTTTTAGAGAGTTGTATAGAGACATTTAATAGCAGCAGAATGCACCTATGGTAAACGCTGTAGAACTGAGGGTATCATTTAAGCTTTCATTGAAATATTTTATATGGTATAACATTTACAATATGGAGAACTGCTTTTAAGTATATTGGAATCAGCAAAAACAGCCTTAATTATTTGGTTACATTATATCACAAGTTATACATAGAGATACATAGATATAAAATCATATACACATATGAAGGTGCTTATTTTATCTAAAAATATAACTTGGGATGTAACATACCGTGGACGTCTCTAGGAGGATTCATTCCAAGTATGCATTCTGAAATAACAAAGTAGGAAAATAAAAATAATGCAAATTTTAAAATTAACTCTCCCCTGACTTTTTTTTTTTTTTTGGCTAGCTCATTTCTTCTCACACTTTTTAGCACTGGAGATTTTTATAGCTTTGACACAAAAATGACTTAAAATAGTAAATCACCAAATAAGAAATAAACTGTTCCTTATGCACGTGGTTTTAGGTACCTTCAACCAATGTTCTCCTTCGCTAGCTAATACTGAATATCTGTTGTAGAATCACCTCTTTTAAGCTCTGTGTGTGATTAAAATATGATTTGTTCAATGAAGATTTAAAATATATTTGGAAGGTGTAGGAACATTAGAATTCAAGGTAAAATTAAAACCAAACCCTAACTTAATGCAAAAACATTTATGATCATTTACTTCCAATGATAGGACATTTTAGAAACATTTTCCCCTGCTTACTCTCCTTCCCTTCTCTCTGCTAGGCAGGCAAATTATTTACATCGAAACCTCTCACAAGTTCTAATAGATTATATCAATTATTATTAGAAATAATTGTTATATGATAATTCTCAAATATGGATCACTTTATACATTTACAACTATAGGGAAACCCATTAAGCTAAGTCGCATGAAGCTCTTTTTCCTTCCTTTGAATATCTACATATAATGTTGTGAATCTGAAATTACTCTATCAGCCTTGTGTATTGGTAACAGCACTGAGTCACGAAGAGGAAATACTATTCTTCAAAGACAGGATTTGAGCATTTCAAATGCTGCAGACCTAAAGCTTTCAACTCCATGCCACAATATTTAGTATGCTGTGTGTGTGTGTGTGTTTTTTTTTTTAACTTTTAAAATAAGAAAGGAGAGAATTTCTTCAGATTTCTAGATGCTGTTTAAATAGGTAGGAAAACAAGACTTGCAGCTTCTTTGGTCTTATATTTTTGCCAAAGTTAAAGGAACAAGTAAAATAAGAGGTTCTGAAGGACTGGTCTATGATGAAATATGAAAGGAATTAAATATGTATAGTCTCGAAGGAGCATCCAAAAAAAAAAAAAAAAAAAACCTGAGATTGTGGTTTACAAGTAGATAAAATGACTCCATGAAGACTTTTTAAAGAGCGAGGCAGAGAAATAATCATTTGCACGGATTGTGAATAAGGTAAGAAATAGCAAATGTATCCTGAAGTTATGTCAGCTCAGTTTTAATAGGTGTTGGGGGCAGTGGGGTGGGGGTGTGGAATCCACAACGGTAAGACTGACCAGACAGCACACCCAGCGGAACCACGCCACCCTGGAAATTCTCTCTTGAGACCCAGAGAAGCTTTTCCGTGTCTGAGTCTAAGAAACTGGAGTAGGAGAGCAAGAAAACACAAGTTCATCTACACACTTAATAATTCAGCAATTCTGAGGAAAAAGCCAGGATTTTTTAAACCCAAAAACAAGGGCAAAAATGAGGGGATTTTGAAAACTATGGTAACTCTTAAAAACTATTGTGTATCAGCAGCCTTGAGAACATAGCAAATGTGGTTAAATTGGGGAGGGGGAAGGGGTGGGGGGCGGTGAGAAACTGCTGCCCAGGTGAAGTAGCACCTGTGGAGGTCTGAAGTGATTTACCCATGAAGCTGTTAAAGATGCCAGAACCCAAACTGCAAGAGAGGAAAGGTTGTGTGTGTTTATGACAGTGAACAATGAATCTGGTAGCTCATCCTCCAGCGTGCTTGCTCGCGTGCTCGCTCTTTCTCTCTTCCCTACATCCCCTATTGAGTGTAATTATATGCCAGGCAATGGTGAAGTGCTTTTATATACTTTGCCTGATTTAATCCTTGCAAGAACATCATTGCTATCCCCATTTTACAGATAAGAAGCCTCACCCTTGGAGAGTTCAGGGAGCTTGCCCAAATTCACATTACTCTTGACCTACACACACACACACACACACACACACATTCATATCTACATATAGGACCACATGCATAGTAAGCTATGTTCCTTTTTGATCATGATGATTTATTTTTGTGGGTATCCTTGGTAGAGTTCTAAAAAATTAACTCTGATCTCATCTTTCACTTTTATCCTCTGCTGTCTCAGGGTCTGGATCAGAAGGTATCTTGGAAATTCTTCACCATGCAAACCTCCTATCTTTAGGAGTCAGATTTTAAAGTCATTTCTGTCATCCACAGAGTTTGAGGACAAAGCCAAGGTCCATTTGGCTGAGAAGCTTTTACATTGATGATAATATAAAATGGTGTTTTAGTCTTTCCCCACCTCCATTAGTTCAAAAGGGCATCTTTAGGACTTTTCTAGATACGAGGTATTTGATTCACTTGCCTTCAGCATTCCTTGAACGCTACCTCTGTCCCAGGCAAGGTGCTAGGCTCACTGGTGACAAAGGCCAAACAGATGAGAGAAAAGAAGTGTCATGGCTGCTGGTGGACACATGTCCAGGGTCCCAGGAACTGGTGGGAGGGAATGTAAGAGGAAGAGGGGCCAGCAGCCCCTGGTGGGCTCAAGAAAGGCTTCCTTCCTAGCAGAGGTGATTTTTGACTTGACTTTTGGAGGTTGGGTAGATTTGTAGGTCGTTCAAAGCGCTACAGGAGGGGTTTAGGGAGGTGACGGTGGGGTGGGGAGATGGTGCTCTGGGCTGAATAAGCATCATGAGCAAGGGCGTGAGTTTACGAAACACATCAGTGTGTCAGTTCCAGTGTGGTTGGGCATAGGTTTGAGACCAGGTTGGTGCGGTGGGGAGAGAGTGTGGCAGTTCACAAATACATGGACATAGATAGGTCATTGGAAGCACATGCAACCTGAGGAAATGTGAACTTCAACATGAGGGAAATTGATATATCAAAGCCAAACTGGGAAATAAAAACATTAATATATATTTTAGAAAAATAAGTCTGTCAACAACAGCTCGGTGAGTTGGAGGGGGTAGAGATGAGGAGTGGGGAGCTACTGCAGTTGTCAGACAAGGGGTCATGAGGATCTGGATTAAGGTAGAAGCAATGGAGATGAAAGAGGGGGTTGAGGTGAGGGAGGGGGAGGAGTTTCCCCAACATCTGTCCATTAATAGCAGTAGAGAAGATCGGAAACAGTGGGTTTGGAGAGAGTTGTCTCTCTGAGCTTTGGATGCCCAGAACAGAATAGGAGGTGCTGGTGCGGAAAACAGAAATTCTGGGGAGAGGTTTCATTTAGAAATAATGAGCTGAACATCCTCAGAATATCTATGGTAGTTTCAGATTGTATCTATGGTACAGTCAAACTATGGTAGTTTCAGAGACTGTTTCCAGTGAGAAGAGACCATTCACGGGTTCTGGGATTATCAACATTCCAGGGGTGAGCAGAAGAGGGAGCAATCAAGGAGATGGAGCTAGGAAAATAAAGAGGAGGGAATAAGGAATAATAATAAAGGAAAATGCAGCTGGGCACAGTGGCTCATGCCTGTAATCCCAGCACTTTGGGAGGCCAAGGCGAGTGGATCACCTAAGGTCAGGAGTTCAAGACCAGCCTCACTAACGTGGTGAAACCCCATCTCTACTAAAAATGCAAAAATTAGCCAGACATGGTGGTGGACACCTGTAATCCCAACTATTCAAGAGGCTGAGGCAGGAGAATCACTAGAACCCGGGAGGTGGAGGTTGCGGTGAGCTAAGATTGCACCGTTGTACTCCAGCCTAGGAGACAGGGTGAGACTCCGTCTCTAAATAATAAATAAATAAATAAATTTAAAAAATTTAAAAAAAAAAAGAAAAGTAAGAAAAGAATAAAGGAAAATGCTAGGTTTGGAGGAAAGCCATGTCCCAAAGCCCACAAAGGGGCCATGAAAACAAGGACTGAAAATATTCCACTGGATTTGTCTACAGAGAGTGCCATATAATATTTGCCAGAAGAGATTCAGTTGAGTGGCAGCAGCAGAAATGGAGCAGAGAGTAGAAAGCAAATGGGATGTAGGGAAGGAGAGAATGAAACATGTTGGAGGAGGGAGGGAAACTGGTGGGGTAGCAGAAGGAGGGAAAGACCAGTGTTGAGAGGTGTATGTGTATGTGTGCATGTGTGTAAGATGGAAGCAACCTGAGAAAATTAGTGTTTGCCATGTGTATTTTACTGAAGATAAAATTCATCAGCTTCCACTTCAACCCAGGTCTTCCTCTTGTTTTCCCCACTGCACCATCATTCTCCCAGTTCCAGACTTGGATCCATGAATTGATCTTTGCCCTCATTCAGTCTGTTGCCAAGGGCTCTTTTTTGTTTCTTTGGTTGATAACAATTCAGCCCCCACCTTTCAATTCCTATTGACATCATTCTGGTTCAAGTTCTCACTACCTCTCTGCTGATTTCTTACAAAGATCTCTGAGAAAGGGGGTTCCTGCTAATTGTACACAGTACTTCCAGATTAGTCTCCCACACCATAGTTCTGCCAACCATGTTCTCCTGGGCATCTGGAATTCAATGCAAGGTCTTTAGCACAGTCCTGCAGGATTAAGAGTCACCCTTCCTGTCCTCATCTTGGAGGGGGGCAGATTCTTCTGCCTCAGGTGAAATTGCCTCTCAAAGACCAATCACATGCTTCATCATCACCTCCACATCTCTTGTGTGACTTGAATTATAATGTGTTTTGGGTTATAGCTATTTAAATATATTGGGGGTGGGGCGGGTGAGAGGAGGTAGTGGAACCACCCCTTCCCTGGCTTCAGGTTTCTATGTGGAACAACATTCCTTAGTGTAAAACTCTTGACCTCTTTTTACACCCTCATTCTTCCTCCACCATAAAAGATTGAATTATCTGGTTAGTAGCATTGGAAGCAGAAACCAGTTGTAGAAGGCAGAAGCATAAAATGAACCCCTCAAACTTTCCACCCTAATCCCTGGGGCTGGGAATATGATGAGGGATCATGCTCTGGTTATGTTACATGGAAAAAAAAAGAGATTTTTTTTTTGTATATGTAATTAAGGTTACTAATCAGTTGGCTTTGACTCACGCAACAGAGAGATTTTCCTGGTAGCCCTAATCTAATCACAGGAGACCATTACAAACACAGTGTTTTCTCAGGCTGGGACAGAAGTGAAGTCAGCGTTGTAGCTGGAAGACAGAGCAGGCACTTGCAAGAACTAGAGAGCAGTCTCTAGATGCTGAGGGTGACCCCTGGTTGACAGCCAGCAAGGAAATAGGGGCCACCATGCTACAGCCCCATGGAATTGCATTCTGCCAGCCACCTGCATGAGCTTGGAGGTGAATTTCTCCCTAAAGCCTTCAAGTAAGGCCTCAGGTTAGCCAACCTCTGGAGTTTTGGCCTTGTGAAGCTCTGAGCAGAGAATCTAGTACAGCACCACCAGATTTCTGACCTGCAGAACTGTGGGCTAAATTTGTTTAAACTGCTAAGCTTGGCAATTTGCTCGTTTGATAGCAATAAAAAAAAACAAGTACCCTGGGTATGCTCTTTCCCTGTCCTTATTCTTTTGGGGAGACACTGCTTAGGTATTGGTGAGTGAGTCTCCCTACTTCTGGAACTCAGTGGCAGGAAGTCACATACCTAAGCCATGCTCTCCAACAGTTCTATCAGTGACAAAGCTGGTATTTTTTATCTCCATCTGTTTGACTCCTTTGTCATCTCACTGTTGATTGTGGATCACTGGAGAGCAGGGGTGTTTTTTATGGAGCCGCCTAACAGCCCACTAGATAATTGCCTTAGTCTCTCTAGATTCACTCTTATTCCCACACAAATGCACCAGTGGATTGTGAATACCTTGCCAGCGAGGCTGTGTTTTACCCACCTTTAAATTCCCTAGGCAGTACTGCAGAAAGTGAATGTGTACCTGAGCCCCTGGGAGTCTGGTTAACAGATTCTGCCTCAGCAGGTCTGGGAAGAAGCATGAGATTCTCGGTTTCCCATAAGCTCCCAGTGATGCCACTGCCGCTGGTTCAAGGTTTGCACTCAGAGTTGGAGGATCCAGTATCTCAGATAGAACATTTTTTTTTTTTTTTTTTTTTTGAGACAGAGTCTTGCTGTCACCCAGGCTGGAGTGCAGTGGTGTGATCTCCGCTCACTGCAACCTCCACCTCCTGAGTTCAAGTGATTCTCCTGCCTCAGCCTCCTGAGTAGCTGGAACTTCTGGCACACACCACCATGCCCAGGTAATTTTTGTATTTTTTGTAAAGATGAGATTTCACCATGTTGTCCAAGCTGGTCTCAAACTCCTGACCTGGAGTGATCTGCACACCTCGGCCTCATAAAGTGTTGAGATTACAGGTGTAACCCACCATGCCTGGTGGAGATTGGACTTTTTAAGTTGTTGTTATGGCCTGAATGTTTGTATCCCTCCAAAATTCACGTTGAAGCCCTAATCCTCTATATGCTGCTATGAGTAGGGTCTGTGGGAGGTGATTAGATTAAGATGAGGTTGTAAGGCTGGGGTCCTCATGATGGGATTAATGCCCTTATAAGAAAAGACCAGATTGATCTCTCTCTCTCTCTCTCTCTCCCTACCTCCACTGAACCCAATCATGCTGGCACTCTGATCTCAGACTTCCCAACCTCCAGAGCTATGAGGCAATAAATGCCTGCTGTTTAAGCCACCCAGTCTGTGATATTTTGTTATAGCAGCCTGAGGTGACCAAGACAAGTATGGTAATAGAAGTCCCCAGTACATCTTCTATCAGGCCTCACAAGGAGGCATTAATTATCCCATTTAATTATCGAGCAGTGAGTGGTCCATCATTACTCCCTTCACTTTACAAATGAGGACACTTAAGATTTAGTAATCGGCCCATTCTAAGCCCATCCAGTTTGCCTGCAGAGTGCCCAGTTGTAGCCAGCAGCTTGCAAGATGGTCAAAACATTATATTACCAGTCAGATTTCCTTATTAGATCCTGACAAGCTGCCTTTAACCATGAGGACAGGCTGAGTTCAGAGGCTCAAGCTTCTAACTCCAGTGCTTTGGAAGGCCAAGGCTGGATGATTGCTTGAGTGCAGGAGTTTGAGACCAGCCTGGGCAACACAGCAAGACCCCATCTCTACAAAAAACAAAAACTATGCAGACATTCTTTCTTATTCTAGAGCAGCACATCCAATGAGAGTCAGCCCGGTGAGGTGGCTCATGCCTATAATCCCAGCACTTTGGGAGGCTGAGGCAGGCAGATCACGAGGTCAGGAGATCAAGACCATCCAGCTAACACAATGTAACCCCGTCTCTACTAAAAATACAAAAAAATCAACTGGGCGTGGTGGCAGGCGCCTGTAATCCTAGCTACTCAGGAGGCTGAGGCAGGAGAGTGGCGTGAACCAGGGAGGTGGAGGTTGCAGTGAGCTGAGACCGCGCCACTGCACTCCAGCCTGGGCGACAGAGCGAGACTGTGTCTCGAAAAAAAAAAAAAAAAAAGGAATATAATGAGAGTCATATACATAATTTAGGATTTTCTAGTAGCCACATTAAAAAGGTAAAGAAATGGGCAAAATAAATTGTAACATGTTTTATTTAACCCAATCTATTGAAAAATTGTTATTTGAACATGTAATCAATATGAAAATTATTAATAAGCTATTTTACATTTTCCTTTTTTTTCTGTACTATGTCTTCAAAAGTCTGTATTTTACATTTATAGCGCATCTCAATTTGGTTTAGCCACATTGCAAGTGGTCAATACTCACATGGGGCTAGTGGCTACCATATTGGACAATATAGTTCTACCGGAACCACTCAAAACGCAATTCACCCTGGATAGCAATTTTGCTACTAGTCTGCTAGTGCTTGAGTGAGCCCTGTTTTTAAACTGCTGTTAGTGAGGACCATTAAATAGTGCATCTTTCTTGACTCATGTTTTCCCTCTGAGCTGTCCTGAAGCGAAGTTCAGAATTTTTATTACAGCATCACTTGATTGACTCAAAGGTGGAAGAACACACATACACAGCAGCAATAACTGAGTTGCAAAGGCCTACTAACCACTGTCAACACCACTAATGCATTTTTACAGCCATGGATAGCCACAAGTTAATCTCACACATTGTTCATTTCCTCTTCACATTCACCAGCCATGCATGCCTCAGCCTATAAAACAGTGCTTTGGTTTCCTTGAGCTCTAAAACAATATTACAAAAGCATCTCCTGTCCCTTTCTTTTCCAGCACAACTAGTTCCCCATGAAACACACCTGATGTATTTTTAAATATAAGCATTATGGATCAGAAATTGAAGGTTCTATTTTTAATAGGCCATGATTTTACATTTTTCTTTTTTAAACGATACTCACTCTCAAACAGGAATTCCTATAAACAGGTTTATTTTGAAATATGGCATATACATTTTTCAAAAAACCACTCAGTGTTTCAGTTTGCTAGCAATCTACCAGTTAACACACAGTAATAGATCACTTCAGTGAGGCAGCTACTGGTCTAAGCTATGGAATCCATCCTCATCAGAAGAAGTAACCAAGGAGTGGGAATGTGGGAGAGGTTCATAACAGAAACCACTGCCCCTACTTTCCTGCGTTGGTTCTCAAGAGCTGCTGGGAACCCTCGAAGGTCCAAGTGTCTCTTTTGGGCAAAGATACCAGTTTCTGGCTGGGCACGGGGGCTCAGGCCTGTAATCCCAGCACTTTGGGAGGCAGAGGTGGGCGGATCATGAGGTCAGGAGTTCGAGACCAGCCTGGCCAACATGGTGAAACCCCATCTCTACTGAAAACACAAAAAGTAGCTGGGCGTGGTGGCATGTGCCTGTAGTCCTAGCTATTCAGAAGGCTAAGGCAGGAGAATCGCTTGAACTCGGAAGGCAGAGGTTGCAGTGAACTGAGATGGCGCCACTGCACTCCAACCTGGGGGAAGGAGCCAGATCTATCTCAAAAACAAATAAATGAATAATAAAAACATAAACAAAATTTACCAGTTTCTATCTGTTAGTCCTATGGGTTGAACACACAGGTTAAGGGGCCGATGTGTGAACCCTGGAAAGGGTGTGGGCCCTTCTCCACATTCTCTTTGGTTCCATCAGCTACAGACAGAGGTATGTTTTAAGAGATACACTGAGAAGTCATTCTCCACATGAAACCAGTCTTCTCTTTGAGTGATATCCTTCAGCTGAGCACTGTGGGAAAATATCCAAGTGGAGCATCTGAAAATTAATTGTGCTTCAGGGAGGGGAGTTTAGGGACTTGTCCACAGCCTTCAGTTCCCTAATTGGCGAATGTCACACCAATAAGATTTTCTGGTGGATGATAGATGCAGTCTGTAAAGTTGCTAATACTTTTAGAGTCTGCTTTCTTTCATAATCTGCTTTATTTGAGGCATTTTAGTTAGTTAATATATTTAAAGCTATTTCCACCCCAATGAATTAGAAACATGACATGATTTTTCTAAGTTGAGTAAAAAAGAAATGAATGAATGTATGAATTAAAGGCAGGGGTCCTGTTCCTCATGTCCCACATGCCATCCCACAGCAAATGCTCCTTCCCAAACGGAATCGTTTATTTGGATTCCTTGTGTTTATAATTTACTCTTTCACTAGGAGAATTATGAAATAGGAAAGTATTTTTTCCTTATGCAACTTTTGTCTTCAAAAATAACTGAGTCATTTTAATTGGTTCTTGAAGGGAGGAGGGTAGGGGATTAACTGCAGACCAGCTTGATAAGACAACCCTTAGTGAGCTGGTAGAGGAGTAGGTAGGTCTACGTTAGAACTTAAATGTGGACAATGGTGGGTACAGGACAGGCAAAGGAAATTCCCCAAAGCTGGCTGAAACAGCAAATTTCTACATGGACAACTAATTCTTGGATACTTGGAGTAAAGATATTAATATATATTATAAAGACATAAATACATATATATTCTACATGAAGATATATATGAGTGACTTTTTCACACACACACACACACACACACACACACACACACACACTCTTCAAATTATAGCTAGGTAATCATTCACTCAGATTCCAAACTCCAAATTTAAGTTTTAGAGTTATTGACGATTGGATTCATTCATGCAATTAACATGAACCCCAATATATATGAGTGCAGGAGTACTCACTATCTCATAAGGTAGAGGAACCTGTAGGAAGTTTGTCACTAGCCATGCGAGCAAGTGAGTTACTTACCTTGTCCCAGCCTCAGCCTCCTCATCCACAAAACAAGAGGCTTGGACAAGGTGGGCTTTCCAGCTCCAGGAACATTTATGCAAATGCCAGTTGGAATTGCGGGAAATCGGCCTGGGTCTGGTGCTTACCCACGTCAGCATATGGCTAGAGTGAACTTGGGTTTCAAGTGGGAAGGGGCCAGAAAGGAAAAAGAGGACCCAGAATCAACTAGAGATAGGACATTTTAAGGACTTTCCCATTTCACATAGGATTTCTCTAATTTCACGGAAGTATTGCCTAGTTTAAAAAGCAGATTCAAGGAGATATGATTTAAAACAAGTATACACATAAAAATAACTCTGAGATTCTGCATCTTCTAGAAAATCACAGAGACACATCACTATCGTATTCTATAATTTACATGGTGATTGAGAATAGACACAGTTACTCAGTGTTATCCAAAATAGTTTATTATTACAATCATTAAAAATATTAAAATTCAGCTCTTTCATTAATTCCGTCTACTCCATCCCCACCAAATTAGTGAATTTCACTATGTATGATACTACAAAATAATAGTTTAAAAATAATATGGATGTGCAACATAGTTGAATTCCCATGCAATAAACAGATACGGTTCATTATTATTATTATTATTACAACTGTTACTACCTCAAGTTTGTGACTCTTTTACTAAAATAAAAATTTTCCTATTTATGATCCTATATAGACTATAGAGAAATTTCCCATAAACATAGCAGAATTCCTTAGAAAGGGAATATAGAAGCTTTAGCTAAATTTTGGATGCCGAATCACCCATTTGTTTTGGGATATAGAAAGTCTACTGAAGAATCCAGAGTAAGACCTTGGTCTTCCTCTTGATCTTAGTCTACTTACAAGGTCTGTGAAGGAATTGCTGAGATATCTACATTTGTCAATTAAATAATAAATGGCCAAATATCAGCCTTAGAGTATTCTATAGGACTCAGATAAGATGGCAAATACTTTCATATTAATCCTGCTGTCTTCGAATTTGGAAAACAGACTTTTACATGAAATAGTTGGCTAAGACTATCACTATCCTGCTTTCTTGTGGGGTTATGAAATTGCCATAGTCTACAAAAACTTTAAAATTTCATGTAGTCTGAAATATAAAATAGCTGGAAAAAGCAACAATAGAAGTAATAATCCTATTCTCTGATACCATTTTTATGGATAATACACTGAAATGGAATAGTAAACATTTTTGTGGAGACTTCTCATAAAACATCACTTACCTCAAACAATAGTTAAGTGAGATTTAAACTATTTTTATATGATTGTTTTGGACTTGCTTAGAAAAATACTACCATTTAAACCTATTTTCTAAAATGTAAGGCAAATTTTGCTAGAATTTTTGAATTAAAAAATGGTGCTATTTCTGTAGAGTTCTCTTTTTGAAAGGTATAGAGAAAGAGTGGAAAGATTTTTAAATAAAATTAAACTAAAATATCTGAAAATAGATATGACTTGATAGCTAATTTTTAATTTATATCTATATGTGCAATGAAAGCTATATTCAGAGATCACCCAAAAATTTTAGAAACATACAAACAACACTGAAAAATGTTATCACATATTTTTACAGAGTAGGTTGTTTTGAAAACAGCAAAGAAACAGATGATCACCAAAATATTATCACAAATGAGCCAAGAAATAAATTATAGGTCATTTCTAGTTGACCACTGACAAATTAGTGCACTAATCTTAAGTGACTATATAGCACACTCCCATTTTTTTCTTTTCTAGTTATCTTAACAATTCAAATGTGCCGGGCGCGGTGGCTCAAGTCTGTAATCCCAGCACTTTGGGAGGCCTACGCGGGCAGATCACGAGGTGAGGAGATCGAGACCATCCTGTGAATGGTGAAACCCCGTCTCTACTAAAAATACTAAAAATTAGCCGGGCGTGGTGGCGGGTGCCTGTAGCCCCAGCTACTCGGGAGGCTGAGGTGGGAGAACGGCGTGAACCCGGGAGGCGGAGGTTGCGGTGAGCCGAGATCGCGCCGCTGCACTCCAGCCTGGGCGACAGAGCGAGACTCCATCTCAAAAAAAAAAAAAAGATTCAAATGCATGTGAAGATACCCATTTTGAGGAGAATTTAAAATGTATTATTGGTTGATACAGCACTTTTAGGTAAGGGGGGCCTGCAGCAAATATTTATATAAATGTGGGCTTTAAGATTTTTTCGAAAGTATTCTGTTTTAGGAAGTTCTGTAACTGACAGCTTCTCGATTTAGGAAGCATCTCAGGTTTTAGAGAAAAATATTCTAGATGAAGCCTTTTTCCTTAATGCAGAAGCAGTAAAGTTTCTAAAATAGAAATCATTTTGTTTAGCCTTCTCTTTAACCAAAGACACCAAATAATGAAGTGGACTTCTGAGGAGGAAAGAAGAAAAGTTGACCAAATATGCTAGTGGGGGCTCCACTTTTAGTCTGCAAACCTCTACACCCGGGAGCTGAGCTATCAAATGGAGTCGGGTCCTGATTGAGCTGAATGACGGACACACAGTGCCCAGACACGGTGCGCAGTGAACTCACTCTAGGAGACCTGCATGCCCCCTTCTCCCAATTCATCCACTGCTCTGGAGGTCATTATTTAACACCGGCAAATTGAACGATGACACGAAATGAAGTGCAAGATGCTGATATTTCTTCCCCCTCACTAATCACGCTCACAAGAGAATTCATTTCTTTTCTTTTTGCCTCAGGCATATCCAGGCTAGCAATTTTCATTTTGCTACCGAAATGATTTCCCCACTCCCCACCTTTCCCAATCAGAGTGGAAATGCATTAAGACTGCAGGTTAACCCCTCTGTTACTGGGAATGAGAAGGAAATAAAGTTATATGTAAGTTTTATTTTCACCGTTGTGTATGATACTGTTTTCTGATCATGGTAGACATAGATTTAATTAATCACACTCTCCCCAAAAGACATTCCTTTAGTGAAGACATGACACTGCATTAAGGTAAAGCAGCAAGAGAAAAACTTCTTTAGCCAGTACGTTATTCTGTTAACTTGTCATCTTTAAAGTGTTCTAGAATTCTTATGCATCAAATTAGGAAATTTGGATAAAAAATAGGAAGTTATACAGAAGCATAAAAGCACACTGGTTCTTCAATTACAGAGAATGGATACAACAAAAGTTAATACTTCCTTGGCTTTTACTAAACTTGAAATATTTGTTTCTAAAAAATTTAAGTGTGAATAAATATCTAGAAAATGCTGGATCATCTGAAACTTATCAAGTAGCTTTTCCCCCTACAGAACCTAAAAATAAAAACTTCTCTAGAAAAAAGCATCCTCTCTTTACTGATCTTTAAAATGTTTAAATGTTGAAGTCCTGAGTTGTATACCTCACATAACTCCTCTGTAGCAACCTATAAAACAAGAATCCTCTCTCCTGGCGGGCTGTTAATTTTGCTGTGAACAAAAGAGAAGGAGATTCAGTATTTCTGAAAATAACTGGAATTCTCCTTTGAGACAAAGTTTTGGATTTTCTAAAGTAAATACGGTACTTTTCTATTTTTTAAACTAATATGTAAGTGTATATACTTTTGGCTTTGTTGGTCAAGAAAATAGTTCATCATACCAGGAGGAGACTGGATAGCAGAACAGCAGCCTACGAATGCATTAGATTTCGGTTATGCTTGGTTTTGACAGGTTTGGTTTTTGTTTGTTTGTTTGTTTTTGAGACGGAGTCTCGCTCTGTCGCCCAGGCTGGAGTGCAGTGGCGCGATCTCAGCTCACTGCAAGCTCCGCCTCCTGGATTCATGCCATTCTCCTGCCTCAGCCTCCCAAGTAGCTGGGACTACAGGCGCCCACCACCACGCCTGGCTAATTTTTTGTATTTTTCAGTAGAGACAGGGTTTCACTGTGTTAGCCAGGATGGTCTCGATCTCCTGACCTCGTGATCCGCCCACCTGGGCCTCCCAAAGGGTTGGGATTACAGGCGTGAGCCACTGCGCCCAGCCTATTTGGGGGTTTAAGAAATCATGAAACTGGGTTGGTTTGTCAGTAGACATCCATGAAGTGTTGCTAGCCCATGAGGACAGAGAAAGCTGTGGAATTGATTCCTCAAAATCAAAAACCTTATGTATGCTGATAGGGCTATAACAACTGAGCAAATTTTAGTGGACAAATAGTAGAGGTCTTTAACATTTACTGAGCTATTCTGAGCTTCAGACATTGTGGCAAGGGCTTTCCGTGCATTATCCCATTTAATCCTTTTGCTAATACTATTAAGTGAGGAACCATTATCCCCGAAGGCTTAAAGAGGTTAGACAACTTACCCAAGGCCACATAGAGATGGAGCAGTGAAAGTGAGAATTTGACCCAGTCAGTGCACAGAGTAGACAATCTTTGAATTACATGCATTTAAATAAAAAAAAGGCTGTTCTTCATAGTTCTCACTGAATAAGTTTCATAGACAATGACTTTCCTAAAGGACTCCTTTTGCTTCTGAAGGGCAGCCACTCTCCAGTTAAAGGGGATTTGCAAACAGACCCACTCGGGAGTGTAGTACAAGGAAAGGAACTGCTTTAGAAACACAGAACCCAGGCCGGGCGCAGTGGCTCAAGCCTGTAATCCCAGCACTTTGGGAGGCCGAGACGGGCGGATCACGAGGTCAGGAGATCGAGACCATCCTGGCTAACACGGTGAAACCCCGTCTCTACTAAAAATACAAAAAACTAGCCGGGCGAGGTGGCGGGCGCCTGTAGTCCCAGCTACTCAGGAGGCTGAGGCAGGAGAATGGCGTAAACCCGGGAGGCGGAGCTTGCAGTGAGCTGAGATCCGGCCACTGCAGTCCAGCCCGGGTTACAGAGCAAGACTC
Organism: Chlorocebus sabaeus; assembly: GCF_047675955.1. Classification (NCBI taxonomy): domain Eukaryota; kingdom Metazoa; phylum Chordata; class Mammalia; order Primates; family Cercopithecidae; genus Chlorocebus; species Chlorocebus sabaeus. The sequence goes on from NC_132905.1 coordinate 88,998,821, forward strand.
CGTCTCAAAAAAAAAAAAAAAAAAAAAAGAAACACAGAACCCAGATAGATGGATAAATATCTCAATGCCTTTCCAGAATAGTACTTAAGGAGCAGAGCCCATCTCAGTTTGGGTTTGAGCCCATGGCCTTATGGTTTAAATATAAAATGCATTAAAGCTCTTTATTTAGAGAGTCACATGCCCTCTTGTGGGAGCAGCCCTGATTCTCCCTCTGACTTTAGTGAATGTACAATGCAAATAGGTGTTTTAATATTGTCATTAGTGTTCATTATTTATGAGGACTTGATTGTGTATTCAAAGCCAGCCAGGAGGGTCATGTGCCCCCTTCAGTGAAAACCTTGACCCTAAGGACAGCACTTTCCTGGTATACAGCGTTTAGGAGCTCTTGAGAGCAAGAAAACCTAAACAGGAGAATCCCACTTAGCATTTGCCCACAGGTAAGGAGCACAGAGAAGTAGACCTAGACTTCTAATTTAGCAAAAGAAGTGTGCTGCCATGTGAAAAGTTTCTAAACGGTGACTTCTAAACCATAAGTTGTGCCCCATAGATTGGTCGTTAATAATAATAATAACAAAATAAAGGCAAGAAGAAGAAATAGAACAGAATAACTGGAAAATAGAGTGCTTCATCCTTAGTAAGAGTGAATACTGCTTCCTGAAGCTCTCTTTTTGATTGACGTATCTCCCCTGAGCCCTGGCATGCAATTTACCTCTTACTGTTTCTTGCTATTCAAAAAGTTTGCAAGCCTCTAGCCTAAAATGTCTTATCTTCTTAGTACTCAATTTGTTACTTGACTTGGTGTTTGGCTCCCTGTGACTCTCTGAAGTTCTCCTGACCTTTCTGTGCCTCTGCTTCCTCCTTTGCCAAGTCTAAAATCATGCCATTTAAAAGTTATCAAGAGAACCAAATTAAATCATAACTGCTGAAGTGCCTTGTCAAGCTAAACACAGTCATCAAAGGTGAACAGAGTGAAGCTGGTTTGAAGGCCATCCTTCTGTGAAACAGCATTGGGTCATTTTGTTTAGAGATGAAAAGATTCTTAGCAAACATTTTGTAAAATCCATTTAGTTTACAGAGGGAAAAGGAGATTCTGAAAAGTGAGTGACTTTTTTAAGCTCCCGAAACAGTGGCTGATCTGGGACCCCCGACCTGTGAATTAGTGGTCCACCCCCGTGCCCTGTCGCTCCTCCAACAGCCGTTTTGCTACTTCTTTAAAAAAGGGAGGGTCTTGTGAAATTTTATTTACAGAAAATTTACAACTCATGCAAAGGAAAATGGATTTCTTCCCTTTCAAAGTGGTTTCCTGATTGCAATCACATAAATTAAACTCCAGCCCTAAGAAAGTCATTCGGATAGAGTAATGATACATCTTCAAGAAGAGATACAGATACATAAATTAAACTCCAGCCCTAAGAAAGTCATTCGGATAGAATAATGATACATCTTCAAGAAGCGATACAGATAATTCTTTGAAATTCTCAAGAAATAATGCGATAAGATGCAAAAGGTTAAATATTAGTAATCTTCCTGAAGTGTCAATCAGGAAGGTATTTTTAAATTGTATTGGAAAGAAAGAAGAGACAATGTTTCTTCCTATTAATGATCTGAACTGAAAGTAAGGGAAGAACTAAAAAATGTGCAAAATGTCCTGGGGAAAAAAAGTAATGTAAAACATAGTCTTGGATGATACAGCAAGGTTGTTGCTCAATTTGATGTTGTAACTCTATTTTAACTGTCACCAAGGGCTGGGATAGCAAATATTGCATCAACTCTGCAAGGTGTTTCCTGGGTTTTGTGGACAGGGGGGTCGGGGGAGGTGCAATCTCCATTCTTGTGAAGGCCAGATAAAGACTTCTGCTCCAAGCCACTATCTTTTTATGCTGAAGCTGTAGATAACACAGTTTCACACCCTGCTGCCCAAGTCCTGCTTTCCCAATTTGTAGGTCTTTATTGCGAAAGTCTTTTGTGTTTGTTTTATCAGACACACTTTATCATCCTTCTCCAAACACCCTTTGTCAAAGTCAGCCTTTGAACTTCTTTTGCATATACATAGAATGGGACCAATGATTCAGGATATGTAACAGGCTTATCTTATAATTCTAAAGAAAGAGGAACAGAGCCATTGACCTTTCTTCTATAATATATTTTCTTGGGGCTGGTGTGTGTGTGTGTGTGTTAGGGGTAAGATGTACAATCTCTTTACCTTTAGAAAATAATGCAATAGATTATCCTATACCAATATTTTATGCCTTCTAATTTTGCACAAATTAAGCCTGAATCTTAAGGTTCAACTTGTCTTGGATTGTACTAAAGGCCGCATTGCAGGTAGGGCTAATTTCGGGGTCTGATCCGTGTGGCTCCCCGTGCTCCTGACAGTACACCAGGACAACTTTGTGGTCCCTTCCACGTGCAGTCCCCATGCTCCCGACACTACACCCGACCCTAAGACTCTTGCTTTGCTTGCCTTTAATATGGAACTGAGTATCAAACCTTGCTTGAGGAATGAATGCTTGCTCATATCACTTATATCTTTTAAACGAGGAAAACAGAGAGAATCCACTTAGAGCACATCAGATAGGTTTATTACTTTGTCCCTCCCTTGTCATTTTTTGCATGTCTCACATCAGACCCTACTCTGCAACTGTGAAAATACAGGATGGGATAGATGAAGAAGGTGGGACTCCTTCCTTCTCTGGGCACAGAGGCAGTTTCTCAATGCAGCCCACATATGGCTACCAACACAGAGTATCACTTTCTTATAGAGACCAGGTCACTGTTCCTTAAAGTAAAAAAAAAAAAAAAAAAAAAAAAGATGGTGTTCTGTTTGATAACCTGCACTTCTCCAGAGTGACCTGAGTCCAGCTGAGTCTGGAAGACTTGTCTTAGGCAGGTCCCCGGAGTCTCTGGCTCCAGCAGGCCATCCTCCATGGCAGATGAGCTTGTTTCATTGTTGCAAAGTATAGCCAAGCTGATACATTTTAGCAAGATTAAAACTTAATCTTTAGGGTTCTGGGTCCTCTCACCAAAATTTCTCTGCTCACACCATGATCTCTGTTGTCTCCTCCTCCTCCAGTTCCTCTTTCTTTCCTTTCTTCTTCTTTTCCTCCTCCCTCCTTGCTTCCTTCCGCCTCTTCCTCCTTCTCCTTCTTCAACTATTACCTACCAAGCTGTGCCTGGGCCGCCCCCAGTGTTTTGCAGCTTGAGGAACTTCCACAGGCCAGCTTGGCCACTGAAACAAGCCAGTGATGAACGTAGTTTTAAACAAACCAAGATTTGCATAAATTGGCTCTGAAGTCAGCTTCTACAAACCAGCTGGAACACTCGCCATATTCCTAGTTCAGTGCTGTCTTCCCAGTGGGTTCTTAGACTTCGCAGCTCACCCTTAGCCTTCTGTTGCAGGGAAATCACATCCATGTGGCTCCCAGTCTCTGGCAAGCCAGAGAAAGGCTCGCACTTCTTTTGCTTTCTCCACCTTCTCCCCACTGGCTGGAGCACTCAGGACTCTCCCAGGTCCTATTTTTCTCCTTTTGGTAATTTCCTGATAGAATCCTCAGTAATGAAGATAATTTTCAGAACCTTTTTTTTTTTTTTTTTTTTTCTGGTACAGAATTCATTTTGACTTCTGGGAACTAAGAACAAATGAACTGTCTTTCTGAAGTCAAGAACTGTATAATGAAAGCTAAATGCAGAGGCAAAAGCCACTGTCTGTTGCCCTTTGTCCTCTCTGTCACCAGCCCTGGACGTGAGGGTGAGAGAGGAAGCCTCGCTCTTTCCCAGTAAAACCCTGCAGTTGTTCTGTGCCAGATGAAGCCCTCTTCAGATGCTGGACAGGGTCCAGGTGCTGCCCTGTGAGTGGATGCCAGCCTCGGTCCTTACCCAGGCCAGGACCATGTCCAAGGTGGGCTCACTCCTCAATCACATGCTGCCGGTCAGGACTCCGAATGCAAATGCTGGTGTTTTGGGTTTTCTGTTGTTACGTTATTGTTCTTTTTTTGAAATAAGGTCTCGCTCTGTTGCACAGGCTGGAGTGCAGTGGCTCACCAAAGGCTCCAGCTCCTGGGTTCAAGGGCTCCACCCACATCAGCCTCCCAAGTAGCTAGGACTACAGGCACACACCACCATGCCCCACTAATTTTTAAATAGTTTTAGAGATGAGGTCTCCTTATTTGCCCTGGCTGGCCGTGAACACCTGGCTTCAAGGTGATCCTCCCGCCTCAGCCTTCCAATTAGCTCATGCTGATGTTTTATTTAAATATCACATAATATTTCAGTAAAAGGCCTGCAAAGAAGGCACAGAAAGCATTTTTTTTGGAGTTCACTGGGGGCAGGCCAAGCTATACCATTAGGTGGGAAGGGGTCCCTTCCTGATTTGCATCATACAAGCTGCTCCTAGTGGTGGCACAGGACCCAGGAGAAGAAGAGTAGGTGCTTAACAAATATTTGCTGAATAAAGGTTGATGAAAATCAATGTCGACAATACATTTATGGGGATCAAGTAAGGAATAAATGTAATATTAACAACAGCTGCCACCTGCGTCTATTACCTGACATCTCATAGACAGCAACCCTAGGAGGGAGATCTTATATACATGAGGACAGAGGAATGGGAGATCCACAGAGGTGCCTGACAGTTGCATTTGAACTCATACTCAGATAGAGGAACCCTCTGCAGTCTGCTCAGGGTTGGAGTTTGTGGCTGGGAGAAAAGAGGGACAGCCTTCCCAGCCAGCCCTCTTGGGCAGCTAATGTCTCCTCCCCACACTGCTGTGAACCCCTGGCCATCCTTCCAGCTCTGCCCTTGCCCCACTCCAGTAAAGCAGCCAGAGAGTGATACACATTAGATTGTGTCTCTCCTTCACCCAAACTCTTTGATGGCTTTCCAGGGCACTCAGAATTCTAGGCCCTGGAGGAAACCAGCCCAGCCCATCAAGACCTGGGAGCACCTGTCTTCCTCGGCTTGCTCTGTCACAGCCTCTGTCTGTCCCACATGAAAAGGTCCTGCCAAGCTTTTTCTGCCTCAGGACCTTTTCATGGGCTTTCCTTCTACCTGGACCACTTTCCTCTCTCTGACCTCCCCCAGTTTTTCCCATGGCTGCTCAACTGTCATCTACTAAAGTAATGGGTAAAGTAACCCTGCTCCCTACCCCTGAACCATCACAAGTATCATGTCATATGCATGGGTTTCTTTTCACCATTGCATTTGTCTTATTTGATTTCTGTATTCATGTATTTGCTGTCCATCCTCCAAGTGACAGAGGGAGTGGATGGAGTGAAAGAGAAGTTTTGTCCTTGATGCTGTCCAGCATCAAGAAAAGTGCTTGGAACTGAGTAGATAGTCAACAGATACTTCTTAAGAATGAATGAATCAATCGATGACAATGAACTGTAGCTGCCACCTCCTCCAGCCTAGGTACCCTGAGGCATCCTAGATCTCAGAGCAAGGAGATGATGACTGCCAGGCATTGAGTGGTGAAAAAAGATTTTCCTTTGCTACTTACTCTTCTATCACTGGGTGGCAGTAAGGCTAGAAGCCTGGGAAATCTCCATCACCTCTCCTCTCTGTTTTGCAATACTCTTGGGTGCCCTGAGGGCTTCACAGGTTGGTATGGTCAACAACCTAAGCAACCACTTCTGAGTTTCGGGCATAGTGGCAACCACAACTGGCCAATAGGTCGAGGAGGCTTCTGCTTAACATATTGCACCAATGTTTTGGTTATGCAAATATATGGTTTTTCTCATTCAGATGGAAAACATTTCTGGCCAAGTCAAAACTACAGAAACACAGCAAAGAAGACTCATCTATATAGTCCCCTCAGGCCCATTGCCCCAGCCTAGGTCCCTCTTTTTACACCCTCAGAAGACTGTTCTCATTGCCTTCCTAGTCTTTGAGATGCAGGCATTTGGAAAGCACACATCTGATGCATACCTGAAACTCTGGATCAGTCATGTAATTGTTTCCAGATACATAGGACATGTGTGATGACAGATAGGTTATGTACAGATGAGTAGTGATTGGATATGAGCTCAACATTCCAAATCGATGCAAACCAGGGTAGGGGAGAAGCCCCTGGCCTTTCACCTGGGGTAGGGGTGGGGAGCCTTCACCTGGTCTAGTTTAATCTAGAAGCAGGCATAGAAATGGCAGGAAAGGCCAGGCGTGGTGGCTCACACCTGTAATCCCAACACTTTGGGAGGCTGAGACAGGTGGATCACTTGAGGTCAAGAGTTTAAAACCAGCCTGGCCAACATGGTGAAGCCCTGTCTCTATTAAAAACACAAAAAATTAGCTGGGGGTGGTGGCAGACACCTGTAATCCCAGCTACTTGGGAGGCTGAGGCAGGAAGAATTACTTGAACCTGGGAGATGGAGGTTGCAGTGAGCCAAGACTGCGCTACTGCACTTTAGCCTGGGCAACAGAGGGATACTCTGTCTCAAAAATAGTTAAAATTAAAAAAAAAAAGAAGAAGAAATGGCAGGAGAAGGAGGGAGCAGTGGCTTTGCATGGACTTTTCTCTGGGATGAACAGGGCTCGGGAAAGGAAGAATCCTGTTGGGTTCTGATGTGGGGCTGTTCACCCACAAAAGCATGGAGAGGTGCAGATGGGAGTGGATCTCCTGCAGAGACGGTGTAGAGACAGAATGGACACCCCAGGCCAGGAGTGTGAGCTTTGGGAACAGTACTTGGTGGCATCTGCAGCCTCCTGCGTCAGTCGGACACTACAGAGCTTAAGCCTCGTCAGCTTCTCTTTTCTTTTCTGCCCCTTCAACCTCACGCTAATTTCAATTGAGACTCAGGGCAGAATGCATACTGTGCACTGCCCTGTGCCACAGGGTTTCAGTCTGGGGTGGGCATGGGGACCCTTTACATTGTATTCTTTAATAATTCACATGGCAGCATCCTAGGGCTACTTTTAACTGCTTCTTAAAAGTAATGAATTGATTTTCTGACATATCAGTTAACAATGTATTACACTGACACAAAGTCGTGTTTTGGCTCTCGATTGAACTGAGGGTTGTATGGATTAAATTCTGCCCAGAGTTTAGCTTAGGAGACTCTAAAAATATGCCTCTATAAAAAGAAAGGCTTTTTACATGGAGTGTTGTCTAAAAATCTAAACCATATGTCCTTTCCGGGCTGTCAATGGGGTAAAATATGGGTTCCAGTGTGTGTAGCTGCTCAGACTTCGAACATTCAGGAGGCATAAAATAACCTACTGTTACTCAATATGGCCAACACTCTGGATTAAAGTCACCCAGGCTATGCCGAGGGAATTGTTTCTCAGTCCGTGTGAACCAGGAGCCATTCTTTTTCTGCCTCAAGACTCTTGGAAGGAGGCAAATATGAGCTTTGTACTGAGAGTGGCTGTCTCCTGGCAGGAGCTGAGTTTGTTTGTAGCTGAGTTTGCAAGATCCATTCATCGATGCTCCATGATGGAAGAATTATACACAGGGAGGATTCCCGTCAACAACGCAGACGTTATTAATGGGGACGTTAAGACTAAGATTAGTTAAGTGGCTTGCCCTGGGTCATGCACTGAGTCAGTGGAGCATTAGGAACAAGAACCTCCTGACATTTTGGCTTCTGTAGGGATTTGTGTGACAATTCTGTGATGAGGATGATATTGTACCTGCCAGGAAGTCACCATGTATATTTCAACACCTACTGTACCCACAGTATGACACTCTTGACAGGGTCATTTCACGAGGGCAGCATTTCTTCCCCACTCCTGGGAGCTATCACTCTGGTCTTTCTCCCCTTCATGTGGTCAGTTGGGCATATGGCAGAAGGAAGTGGCAGCTCAGGGAACTCAGTCCCCTCCTCCCTCCCTCCTCTTGGAGCTACTGCCTGCAGGAAGCACACATTCTGGTTAGTGTCTTCATGTGGCATGTTTTACACTGGTTCAACTGCGCCTGAGACAGGTGAGAGAATTCAGCATTGGGAAGCCTGTGTGGTTGCACTTCGCAGCCCCATTCTGCAACTTGGTCTTGAGCTGGCATTTGGATCTGCATGTGTCCCACTTCTTTTTGCCTGTGTCCTGATCGATTTGAAACTCAAAAAGGCTGCCATTCATTGCCTGTCCTTCAATCTGAGCATAAAGACAGGACATGTGATGATGGCGGTACGAGCCCACTTAAACCTGATGCACAGTGAGCTGAGGTGTTGCTTCTTGGCTGTGTTCCTTACCTTGGCCTAGTCATTTATGCTCAGTTTCCTGAATTATAGAATGAGGATAATGATTCCTCCTTTACAGCACCGTTATGAGGACTAAATGAGATATTCAATGAGGCTGCTTGTAGACTGTTTACCCTAGCAGTTGCCCAGTTAATAGGACTTGAACTATTTTTTTTTATTGCAAAGTACCAGAAGAAAGATGTAGAAAAAGCGTTTAAAAACCTTAACATATTTTCCTATTGTGCTATTTTATTTTTTGATATTTTGGAAACATCTTAAGTTCTGACCAGAACTTACAGGAGGTAAATTTAAGGGAAGAATTAATGACTATATGGAGACAAGGCAGTGCACCCTTTACAAGGAAGAAGAGGTACATGTAGGAAGCACTTCACAGGCAAAGTCAAGGTCATCACTGGTCTGGTCCTGCTGAGCTGAGGACAATACTTGACATTCCTCTGGTAATTGTTTACATGACCATTCATTCTTCCTCTCCTAGCCTAAACCCAAATGGGCAAAAAGACTCATGTTCATAGAATCTGTTTTAATTGCAGAGAAGGGTTGTTTTATGAGCCTCAAAGGAGAAAAGCATTTTAAAAGCATGTGAGGAAGCATTCTATGCAAATGTAAAATATTATTAACAATCATGACTACTTTGATAGTGTATTTTAACATATTTGTTGTTTCTTGGCGAAGTGGAAGGTGTTGTCAGACCAGAGGAATAAGTGCAAGAGACCAATAATGTTTGGGTGACTCATTTTATAATTATCTTCAAACTTTAAGGCTTGCAAATTCCATTTTTCCTAGGTCAGTGTTATTTTGCTGAGACAGAGAACAAAAGTTAACATTATACAAATATGAAAAATGTATTCTCCGGGGCCTGAAGTGCTGAATGTGAACAGCCTCTTCACATTCCTCGTTTTTGGAAGTGAAAAGCTTTTACCCGGAGATACAGGTTGTCTTCTTAACTCTTTAAAAGTACAGTAATGAGATCCAAGCGGATTCAGTAATGCATATTCTGAAAGTTACTTGGGTTAAGAAGAGAAGAGTTTTGTGTGTGTGTGGGGAAGGGGAGACGGGGAAGAGTCATGAATTATTCACTGTGATTCTAGCGATGGAAGAGAGCCTCAAGATTTTGCTGAAGTCACTGATTGATTTTCTGACACAACAAGTGAAAGGAAATTCAAGTGGCTCATTGGTATTGCATGTCAGACACACGATCTCCTGTTAAATGCAGGGCTGCATTACAGCTGCTATAAGTTTGTGTTTCACGGGTGGGAGAAAGGGATAATTTCTGTTACCTGATCATTAATATACTCTAAAGAGTTCTGTAAGAAAGCAACAAACATGAACCCCATGTTCAACGAACACAATGTGGGCCCTTCCCATGGGCAAAGTCCTATCCTGGAGAATTTTGGGGGGTAATATTTGATGAAGGCATGGTCCCTCACCATTAGTAAATGCACAGTCTAGTGGAAGTGGCAGTTTGATCACCAAATACTGAGAGTTCGATATAGAATGCAATGAATGAGATCACAGAGGTATAAGGCAAGTGTTACGGGAGCACAGGAAGGGGGAAAAATGAGTTCCATCTGAAAGGGCCGAGGAGGGAGGCTCGGAGGAGGAGATGATGACTAGATGGAGCCTGGAAGGAGTGCAGGGTTTAGACAAGCAAAAATGGGAAAGGAATTTTGAGCTAGCTCACATGACATAAGCAAAGTCAAGGAAGAGGGAAAGTACAGGGGATGTCATGGAATGGCACATGTTGGATGCAGCTGCGGGACACATCAGTGTGGGAAGAGAGGGCCCAGGCAGAACAGAAGGCCAGGAAGGGACGCCAGCCCTGGGTCACGGTGGCGTTTTCTGAGCTGCCAGGTCTTTACGTGTGTTATCTAACTTAATGCTCACAATATCCTTTTGGGAAAGGCACCATGATTGCTCTAATTTTATGCATAAAATAGCAGATTTACGGAGGGTCAGTAATACCAAAGGACACCCAGCCAGTAAGTGGCAGAGCCAGGACCTAGATTCAGGACTGAAAATAGCAAATGTCATGCTGTGACCCCATGCTGTTCTGACACAATAGATGTCCTATAACTAAGTCTATGGCTAAGGTTTGGAGACTTCTTTCCCATGGGCAGGTGGGCATCACAGAAGGATGCTGAGCAGCAGAGAAGCCTACGCTTCAGGTAGAGCCTGAGGAATCAGTAAAAACAATGAGTAGGTAGAGATTAGAAGCTCATTGGCCAACTGGGAGATATGGCACATGTCTTTGTGAGGGGGCCGTGGAAGCCAAGGAAGCAGAAAGCAGACGGAGACAGGGTGAAAGAGGGCACTCAGAACTTTGGAGCTAGACATTGGGGTCAGGCTAGGGCACAGATGAAGATGTCCAGGTGTTTAGCCTGGGTGACTGGGATGATTGCAAATCATCAGGCAGTTTTCAGTTGAACAAAAAGAACTGGAATTCTGCATTAGCATTCTACATCCTACATCTCAATGCATGATTGGCTATTAGACAGTAAGAGAAATGCTGACCAGAGTTTTAATACTACATCAATCACAGACATTTATGCTGGGTAACAAATTTAATGAAATGACAACATCCCTTGATATCTCTCTCACTCTTGGCAGAAATATCTCAGGGAAGATAGACAGATGGAAAGGTGGGCAGACACATAGAGAAAGCGAGCGAGAAAGCCTGGAACATCGAGCCCTCATACAAGTGTTGAAATGAATGTGGGGTTTGGCGGGTATGAAAGGCAAGTCAATTATCATCACTGGAAGTCGGAAACAATTTGTAAGATGGCGTGTCAGGACCCTAGATGCATAAACAGAAGAATGAAAGGTTGTTATAAAGTACTTGGCTTGGCCAGGAGCGGTGGTTCATGTCTGTAATCCCAGCACTTTGGGAGGTCCAGGCAGGTGGATCATGAGGTCAGGGGTTCAAGACCAGCCTGGTCAACATGGTGAAACCCTGTCTCTAGTAAAAATACAAAAATTAGCCAGTCTTGGTGGCGGGTGCCTGTAGTCCCAGCTACTTGGGAGGCTCAGGCAGATAATTGCTTGAATCTGGGAGGCAGAAGTTGCAGTGAGCCAAGATCGAGCCACTGCACTCCAGCCTGGGTGACAGACTCCATCTCAAAAAAAAAAGTCCTTGGCTTTTACCCAAGTGATGATTCTGTGTTAAGGTCAACTTGATCTGATAAATTGCTGTGTAATAATCCAAGTTCTTCTCTTGGGGGTGTTCATGAGATGAGAGATGCAGTGGCATGACAATACCCTCACCTTGAAAACCTCTTGGGGAGACTTCTCAACATAGTTCGTGACAATTGTCCCCTGGCATGAGTTGAAAAAATTTAGTTGATCATTATCAGCATTGCCAGATTGACACTGGTACCCAGTGAAACAGTCATCCCCGGTTGCAAGGGTTATGTGGAAGGAAGGATCTATGTTTAACAGATTATTTTATTTTTGAAATTTGGTTATCTTATATATTGTGCTGCCATAGATGCCCTTGATTTTATTCTTTGTTGAGAAGGAATATCATGGCTTTGAAATCCTGAGGGCTATACTGTAAATCTTTCATAAATTTAATAAAGTACATGAAATCATGAGGCTGGGCGTGGTGGCTCATGCCTGTAATCCCAGCACTTTGGGAGACTGAGGCAGGTAGATCACAAGGTCAAGAGATCGAGACCATCCTGGCCAACATGGGGAAACCCTGTCTCCACTAAAAATACAAAAATTAGCTGGGCATAGCAGTGTGCCTGTAGTCCCAGCTACTCAGGAGGCTGAGGCGGAGAATTGCTTGAACCCAGCAGGTGGAGGTTGCAGTGAGCCAAGATCATGCCACTGCACTCTAGCCTGGTGACAGAGTGAGATTCTGTCTCAAAAAATAAAAATAAAATAAAATAAAATAAAAGGATACATGAAATATACGTGTGAAATGACAGTAGAGTGTGTTTTGAGATATATCATAATGTTTAGTATATACCACTGTTGTAATATATCAATTCATTATAAATGAACACACAAAAGGCTTTCACTTTCACATCAATGCTATGAGGTAGGTATTATCCTTATTGTGCACATTTTATAGATGAAGAAACTGAGGCACACAATTGTTGACTAACTTGCCTGAGATCACACAGCTGACAGAGCTGGGATTGAACCTAGACAATTTGGCTCCTGAGTGCATGCTCTTAACTAGTCTAAGCAGTTTCCCTTGGTACTCGAACTTAATAAGGTGGATTTGCAAGTACAGTCTTTGAAAAGTGATGACCGTGGAGAGAAGGGACTTTTGTGAGGGATCCCTGACCTGGTGACCAATAAGAACCAAGACAACTATCCTCATTCAAGACCACATTTTACGTTTGAGCCCTATTATTGGAGAACAGATAAGGGACCCATCCCATGTGTTTGACTTCTTGACCTAATGACTTACTACATAACTGTATGGATTTTGCATGGAAGCTGCTGCTGTCTGTGGGTTTGACCCGGCACCACTGGCCTGCCCCTTGCTGCAGTAAGTCTGGGGGCTTCACTCACTCCTTAGCGGCTTATTCTCACCACATATTTGGCTCACACCCAGCAGAGCCTGACTCTTCCGGGGAAAAAATGATTTACCAAATTAGCATGGAGATAAAAATACTTTCTTCTTCGATTGAGTGGTCTCCTTATAGAATTGAAACAAAATTAGATTCAGGAAGTGGCATGCATTTTGGTAACTGATGCTTGATAATTGAGTATTATTAGATTTAGGTTTTTGCCCAAAATAATGATTGTAGGACATTAGAACAAACTATTTTAGACGAAACTTTTCCAATGTCATTCAAATTGTGAAAGGAACAAGCACATCCTGAATTAGTGCTGTATTTTTGAAACATGCTGGAGTAGGCTGAAGCATTCCTTCCTTCCTCACGGTCATTGAGCAGATGCTTCTTGCCAGGCTCTGCATTAGGTACTTGGACTTGGGCAGTGAGTCAGACAGCAAAAGCCTCTTCCATTCGGGAGTTGACCTTCCAGGTGCAGACGGAAAAACTGAAAGGAATTCTAATTCCATGTGTGATGTGTGGACATAGCAAAATAACCATCATCAGGGAAAAAAGGACTCTTCATATTTAGAAACTTGGCTCCATACTATTTTACCAACTTTGGGAATCTCAATTATTTTTTCCCCAAAGATACATTTTAGCACGTAGGCACATTTTGAGGCTTTACTCCCACTCCCTTAAATTTGTTTCTTTTACTATTTTCTTATTCCACAACCAAAGTCTTTCCCAAAACCCCAGGCTTTCCTCCTCCTGATGGCAAATTATGGCCATCATTAGAGATGGTGATTGTCCCGTTTCTACACAATGAGGTGAAGCAAGAAATAAAATACTTGTGGCTTTTGGTACCACCTACTGGGGGCAGCTTCCAACCAGAAACACACCAAGAAATTAACCAGTTTCAGACCAAATTGGATAGTCAGTTAAAAAAATCCCATATAAATATTTGTACCTTTGTTCCCTACTTAAGCTGTATATTTTACATACCTGGGAACACCTGGAAAGATCTTTTGGTATGACTCTTTGGAGAAGGCCTTCATCTTTTAGATTGTTAAGGAACTTTTCAGTTCCTTACATAAAACCTAGAGTTAAAAACTTGCGTTCTGAGGCCATCCCTGTTTCTCTTGTGATGTAATATGTTGAGAAGTTATATACACGTTATATACACACCCACATGGGCAAGAAGTTATATACACATCCACATGGGCAAGCCACACACTCACTAAGAAAGTCCTTTTGTGTAAATACCAGGAGCTAAATAAACATTTTTTTATTTTTTTCTACTTTTATTTTGGTAACATATATATAACATAAAATTTGCCATTTTAACCATTTTATTTTATTTTTTATTTGTTTTTGAGACTGAGTCTCAGTCTCACTCTATCACTCAAGCTGGAGTGCAGTGGCATGATCTTGGCTCGCTGCAACCTGTGCCTCCCGGGTTCGAGCGATTCTCTTGCCTCAGCCTCCTGAGTATATAGGGATTATAGGCACCTGCCACCCAACCCTGCTAATTTTGGTATTTTTAGTAGAGACAGGGTTTCAACAAGTTGGCCAGGCTGGTCTCAAATACCTGACCTCAAGTGATCCCCCCACCTAGGCCTCCCAAAGTGTTGGGATTACAGGCGTGAGCCACTGCACCGAGCCGTTTTAACCATTTTAAAGTGCATAGTTACGTGGCACTAAATATATTCACACTGTAGTGCAGCCATCACCACCTTTTGTCTTCCCAAATGAAAACTCTGTACCCATTGAACCATTCAACACCACCACCCTGGTTCCCCCTCCCCTACAGCCTCTGGTAATCATCATTTTTCTTTCTGTCTCTCTCAATGTGACTACCCTAGGAAACTCATCTAAGTGAAACTGTACAGTATGTTTGTGTCTGACTTATTTCACTCATTACAATGTCCTCAAGCTTCATCCATATTGTAGCATAAGTCCCCCCTTTCTAAGGCTAAATAATATTCCACAGTATGTACAAACCACATTTTGTTTGTCCATTTGTGTGCCAATGGGCTTGGGTTTCTTCCACCTTTTGGCTATTGTGACCCATGTTGCTATGAACAAGAGTGCACAAATATAAACATTCTTATTCACTCTATTGACATAATCATTTTTTTTTCCTTTTGAAACAGTGTCTCTCTCTGCTGCCCAGGCTGGAGGGCAGTGGCACCATCTGGACTCACTGCAACCTTCGCCTCCGGGTTCAAGCGATTCTCCTACCTCAGTGGCTAGAATTACAGGTGCGCACCAATATACCCGGTGAATTTTTTGTATTTTTAGTGAAGAGAGAGTTTCACTATATTGACCAGGCTGGTCTCAAACTCCTAACCTCAAGTGATCCACCCACCTCAGCCTCCTAAAGTGCTGGGATTATAGGCGTGAGCCACCATGCCAGGCCTATATAATTGATTTTTAAAAACTGTGACAGACTCAACTATGATCAATCCTTTTTGAAAATCTGTGGCAGGATAGGATAATCTTATTAACTGATCCTGAATACTTCCAACCCTCCTGATAGATTCATCTATGTCTTCAGTAGACACTTGATGACTGCCCAGCATGTACTGAGCAGCCTGCTGGATGTGGAGGATTCCACTATGTACCAGGAGGGGCCCCTGTACCCTTCAGGTGTCTCTAACAGAGGAGACAGGCCTGTAAGTGGGGGGCTCGAGGCTGGTGCTCTGTGTGCCATAAGCAAAGTGTGTGCCAGTCCTAGAGGAGAAGACAGCAGTGGTGCTTTGCCCTTCCTGGATTGTCAGGAGGGGTTTTGTAGCTGTGGTGAGACCAGAACTGAACAGAAATACATGCAATGTGCCGTCCCTGGGCTAGGAACTTGATCTCTCTTATTTGATGTGATTCTTTTAATAGTTTTATGAGGTAGGTAGTTTATTGTCTTTATATCAAAGACAAGGAATTAAGGTTTGGTGAGATTAGTTTGGCGAAGGTCACACACCTAGTAAGAAGAACATCATTTTATAGCTCTTAATTACTCTGTTATACTGATGTTCTAAGCAGGTATTAACAGGGTAAGGGAGAGAAGGGGTGAAGAGTCTTCCAGAAGGAGAGGCACAGTGATCTAGATCACATGGGCTGATGAAGAAGCATGGGGGAATTTGCAGAACTGCAAAGTGTCCTTCCAAGTAGGGTCACCACAATTGCCTGATGGAGTCCCCCCTGGTGGTGAGGCCTGGGGAAGCCCCCTGTTCCCTCGTCTCTTCCCCATTGTCCTTCTGGTAGGATAGCACCAGTGATACTTGGAAAGACTGGGTACTAGGAAACCACAGGATATTTTCTGCTCAATTTGGGTTTCTGCTGCTTGGAAATTTCTGACATAAACAGATGGAAAACATCAGAATCATTTTTACTGAGTAAATATCTACCGTTGATTGAGCACTTATACTAAGCCAGACACTATTCTAAGTACTTCACCTGCATTATCATTCTATATCTTCACAACAATCCTTGGATGTAGGTTCTATGATTATCCTATTTTATAGAGGAGAAAATAGCTAGCAATTGGCATGACCATGATTAGAATGATGTGTAAGCCCAAAAAACTACAGATGGTCATTACCAATGTCCTATTTATATATTAGACCAATGCCCTATTTATATACCAATGTCCTATTTATATATTAGACCCTAAAGACCAATTTTTTCACCTTAGCAAGATACAGTTATGTCTTTACCAAGGTTTATCCTTGGCCGTTAGGACAGGTGGCTGAACAGCTCAGTGTGCCCCAAAGTAAAAATAATTACTATCAAGCACGCAGGGGCTGCTGATTCCCTTTCATCTTTGTGCAACAGTAAAAATGAAATATCTATATTTAAATTGTGCTCCTTAAGAGGTGGGCTGTCACTGTCAGTTAGCTTTGTGGTTTTCATTTCTTTCCAGTTCAGAACTGGATTTGTGAAGAAACTGAATAGTGATGAGACCGGCCCTGTTCACCCCGATGACAGTTATGCACATTTTTAAGTTGTGACATCATGAAAACTTGTGGCACCTTTCTGAACAGCCAGAACTTCATTTCAAACAAAACTCTAATTATAGTTGTTACTTAAAAAAAAAAATCCAAACTCTTAAAAACCGTAACCTAGTTGTCGACCTAGTTTATAAAGTCTAGGCATTCCACGGGAACTCAAGGTGCACAAAGGCCAACCTGAACTTGTGGCTGACCCCATACCTTCTGCTCTTCTTATATTTCCCATTTCAATGACCAGCAATTCTGTCACCCATCATTCAAGTGCAAAAGCTCAAGTCTTTCTTTCCCAACACTGCAACTCTGTTGATTTTACCACCTCCCCATCCTCTGGTTCATGTCCCTCACCTCCTCCCCACTGCTGGTCTCTGGAGTTTACTTAGTAGATCCCTTCATTTTGGCCTTGACTCTCACCTTGCCATCTTCCATGCTGCTGCTGAGCCATGTCTCTCACATTAAAATCTGAACACATTTCCCTGCTTGAAAGCCTTCTATAGTCCCCAGTGCCAGGAGGTCCTGGCCACTGGGCCCACTGTCCACATCTCCCGTCTTCCCCCTCTTGAATCTAATGCTGTTGTTGTATTGATGCTTTTGTGTTTTCCTACATGACAGGGCAGTTCACAAGTCGGGGCCTTTACTCACTCAGAGACCCGCTCCGCCACCATGGCAGTTCTGCCCCTTCCCCCTGTGATGGCTAACTTCTCTTCACAACAGCTTACCCATCAATGCAACTTGGGATCCTGTCCCTTTGCTGGGCCCAACTCAGCTCCTCTCCTCACTTCCTTCAATTCCGTTCAACTAAATTTCTTTGGTGACTACTTGCTAAGTGTTAGGCTCTGTGCTCCATGTTGAGAATATGGAGATGAATGGGACACAGTCTCTGTCCTTAAGGTACCACAGGTTACTACTCAATAGCTACAAGGTGTAGTGGTGGCACAGGGTGGCTGGTGACCGATTGTCTTGGAAGGCGCAAAATTCCTGGAGTTAGTGATATCAGGGTTGAGTTTGTTAAGGGACAGTAGGAAATTGATCTGTGGCTGTGGTGTGTTGGTGATGAGAAGAAGAGAGACATTCGCGTTGGAACAAGCAACGTGTGCACAGGCATGGTGGTACAAAAGAAGAAGGTGTTTGGGAGACTCCTATGTGGTTCAGTATCACTGAGAAAGTCTCCTTGGGCATGAGAACAAAGAGGAACGTGGGAGCCATTTGAAGGAGTACTCTGTTTATTATGCTGAAGAGTTCAATTTTATCTTTCTTGAAATTTCTATTTCTTCCTTGTCTCAATCGGCTTGGGCTGCTATAACAAAATACAATAGACTGGGTGTCTTAAACTACCAACATTTATTTCTCATAGTTCTGGAGGCTGGGAAGTCTAAGATTAAGATTCAGCTCTGGAGGGAGCCTGCTTCCCGGTTTGCATATGGCCACGCTGTCATTGTATCCTCATATTGTATGTGTGAGAGAGAGGAGGCAAGCTCTCATGTCTCTTGTTATAAGGGCACCTAATTCTATTCATGAAGATTTCATCATCATGACCTAATTACTTCCCAAAGGCCCCACCTCCTAATATCATCACATGGAGCATTAGGGCTTCAACATATGAATTTTGGGAGGATATAAACATTCAGCCCTTAACATCCCCAATCTATGTTTCCCAATGAATCCTATGCAGGTGCAATGAAGTCCATAAACTCTTTCCAAACTATGTTATCCTTTAAAACAGTTGTATGAATTTCCATAGCACTGGTAGTTTGGGTCACATGCCTGAACACCTAATTATACAGGTCTTTCATGGTGCTGTGAAATACTCTCAAATTGGATCATGCGAGTTTATTTTTTACTTCCTCAATGTTATGGGTTGAATTGTGTACCTCCTAAAATATATGTTGAAGTCCTAATCTCTGGTACTTGTGAATGTGACCATTTTTGAAATAGGGTCTTCGCAATTATAATCAAGTTAAGATGTGTCATCACGGAGGGTTCTAATCCAACATGACTGGTGTTCTTCTAAGAAGAGGAAAGCCGTGGGAAGACACAGACACAATGGGAGAAAGCCATGTGATGTCAAAGGCAGAGACTGAAGTGATGCAGTTACAAGCCAAGGAATGTCAAGGATTGCTGACAACCATCAAAACTGGGAAGAGGTCATGAAGGATTCTCCCCTTCGGGTTTCAGAAGAAGCCCAGCTCTTCTTGATCTTGGACTTCTGGCTTCTAAGGTTTTGAGGCAATAAACTTCTGTTTGCTTAAGTCACCCAGTTTGTGGTACTTTGTTATGGCAGCCCTAGGGGACAAATACAGCTAACTATATTGTAACATCCTTAGAGGCAGAAAAATGATGAAATATTTTAGCATGATTACAACATCGCTCAGAAAGATGTTCGAGAAATAATTGCTACTTAAATGTTGAATGGGTGCATGAAATGGAGATGGGAGTTTACAATAGTCAGAAGGGTGTACAGTCACCTGTTTTTCCCAAAGGCTAGGACTATAGAGTGCTTTCCTTGTGCATCTCATTGGGCCACGGAAAAACTGTGCTTCTCTGTCACTTAATTTATCCTCATCAACAGTCATTCAAGGCAAAAATAAGAGCAGAACATATACACAATTGTTAACAGAAGTTATCTCTAAATGGTAGTATTCTGGGTAATTTTTATTAACCTTTTGCTTTAATTATATTTTCTAATTTAAAAAATTATATATTCCTTTAATAATTAAAAGTATATATTTTAAAAAGGCAAATGTGCTTAATATGAAAAGACAGGCTGTGTGCAGTGGCTCACACCTGTAATCCCGGCATTTTGGGAGGTCGAGGTGGGCATATCACCTGACCCCAAAAGTTTGAGACCAGCCTGGGCAACGTGATGGAACCCCACCTCTACAAAAAATACAAAAATTAGCCCAAGCGGTCATGTACGACTGTCAGCTCTACCCAGGAGACTGAGACAGCAGGATCCCTTGAACCCAGTAGGCGGTGGTTGCAGTGAGCCATGATCATGCCCCTGTACTCCAACCTGGGTGACAGAGTGAGACTCAGTCTCAAAAAAGAAAAAAAAGATGAAAAGACAGCACATATTTATTATTGATTGACTAAATCTGTCAGCATTTTGATCTACAGCAAACACAAATTGTGTTTTTCTAAAGCTCTTTGGGGTTTCTCATAAAGCAGGCTTTTTAACCAATGTTTTGAACATATCAGGTTAAGGTACGTGAAATAGTCTCTCCAGGTGGGATTTAACATAATGCAGTAAGAACTGAAGATTTAATAGAGGATTTATTTTCTAAGCGCAGGAAGAATCAGGTAGTTTTTTATCATTCTTTGTATGGAGCATTTCGCTTTCACCATTGGCCAGACAGATAAAACAGACGTTCCCTAAAGACATCAGCACCTTCGAGAGAAAAATCAAAGCTACTCAACAGAAAAGTGTGAGGCAAGGAAGAGCTGCAGATAGAGTCTACAAAGGGTGGCTCAGTAGTTCTGGAGTGGTTTCTCTCACTGCATTTCCTTTCCCCAGAGGTCCCTTTGGCTAAAGTGCTGTCCAAAGGTCAGTTGCTGGAATGAGTCGTTTAGTGCTGAGGAACCAGTTGCCTGCCCAAAGAGTTGCTCGGCCAGCAGTAGGAACAAAAAAGAAGTGTGAATTCAAGCATTTCAGAAAGTTTGACTCCTACTTTATAAGAGCAAAGGGGAAAATTCATAAAGAAAGTGAGGCAATTAAAGAGTTGGAGTTTACAGGATTGTGAAGCAGGAAAAGAAGTCAGTCTTGGGAAGTACCATTAACAAATTTAGTAACAGGCTGGGCTTCAGCCTCCTCTTCCCTTGCCATGCTCCCTGTAACACAGAATGCACAGGACACCAAGCCACATGTGTGATTTCTTTGGACATGCATGTGTAGGGCAAGCTGATGTTCATTTGTGAATTGGATTTCTCATCTGGGGACTCTTACCTATGATGCAACTAGTTACCCAGACATTATGTTTTGTCTTGGACAGATAGTGGTGGGTGACATGCAAGTGCCCTGGGTCAAAAATGGTTTCTCTTCTCCTCTGTGCCTTGGGTGGAGGTAAGGGGCAACTCATTTCTCCTGAGCCTTTTCCTTTGACTATAGGTGACTTAACTTGTATATTCAGACTCTGAATTCAATAAGGTTCCTTTGCCTGGAATTTGCCATTTACTTTGGACATTGATGGAAGCTTGCAAGCGCATAGCACCATACAATGAATATTTTAGAGCACATTAATGGTGCTGTTAGTATAGACAGAGGGCCTGCCACATAGTAGGCTCCTGAAACCTGTTGTCTGAAAAGAGCTTGCTTTGGGGACACAAATCAAACTATGTATAGTGTTGATAATATTCAGAGATGTGAATGCATCTGTAGCTAATGGATGGACTAGTCAGTTAACTCTGGCAATGTCTTTTCTAGAACAGTGGTTCTCAAAATATACTGCACGTTATAATTGCCTGGAGAGTTTTAAAAATGTATAATGCCCAGGCTATTTATCATACCAAATTAAATCAGAATCCTCGAGGGGTGGGACCCAGTCTTTGGTGTTTAAAAAAGTTCTCCAAGTAACTTCAATAAACGGCCACATTTGTGAATTAGTCATTACTATAGAGTGACAATGTACATAAATAGCCACTAGTCTCATGTGATAATTTAAATTTAAGCTAATATCACTTACAATTAGTTTCTTAGTTGCAATAAGCAAATTTCAAGTGCTCAGTAGCCACATGTGGCTAGTGGCCACCATACTGGAGAGAGTAGAGTTATGGAACATTTACATCATTGTGGAAATTTCTATTGCACTACTTAGAGTCTAAAGCTCCAGGTTTATATCGAGTTCTTCAAGCTGAATGAATACTGAATGGCAACACTACCAAAAATAATTTGAAGGAAAATATTCTTGCCATAGATTCTTTATCTTGATACCCATCTCTATAAGGGCCAAGTTACGAGGCCAGGTGTGGTGGCTCACGCCTGTAATCCCAGCATTTTGTGAGGCCGAGGCAGATGGCTCCTCACTTGAGGTCAGGAGATCGAGACCAGCCTGGCCAATGTGGTGAAATACAAAAAGTAGCTGGGCGTGGTGGTGCAAGCCTGTAAGGAGGCAGAGGCAGGAGAATCGCTTGAACCTGGAGGCGGAGGTTGCAGTGAGCCGAGATCGCACCACTTCACTCCAGCCTGGGTGACAGAGCGTGACTCCATCTCAAAAAAAAAAAAAAAAAAAAAAAAAGGGCCAAGTTACAAAGTTACAACTAGAAGGCTGATTTAGATTTTTTTGGCCAAAGTTGTATCTTTCTTGAGATAAAGATCTGATGCACAAGTCAAAACAGTAGTGTTTTTGTTGAGCCCACAGCTGCGGTCAGTGTCCATGGTTATCCCATAATGACTACTTCCACCTCATTGCCAAGCTCATTAAAAAAGGACAGTCTCCACACAATGCAGCGATAAGTTCTGGGGCTCAGAAAATGCCCTAGAGTCTTGCAAGGTTATTTCTACAGATTGTTTTTTCTGTGGGGCGGGGGATTTCACTTTGTGTGCAAATTCACTTTAGAACTCCCCATGCTCTCTTGTAATTTCTTGAACCTATAGAAAGCATCTAGGCATGCCCTCTTTATCTCAACTCTGTATATCAGCCTGAAGCAACTTGTCACCAAAAAATGGAAGACGAGAAGCAGATTACCTTTCAAACTCAGTAATGCAAATTATTAGATGCAGTCCTTCCCTGGAACATCATATACACATTAGGGCTCTCAACACGCTGTCTGACTTAATCACAGTGTATTTATTCAGGGATTTGGTTATAAAACACTTGTATAGCAACACTATAGAATGGACCACCTTAAGGAAAAAGACAAAAGCTGGGGGCAGCGGTTTATGACCTGGAAATAGCCTGGCTTTGATAATTTGACTCATTATGAACTCACAGAAATGGATCTATTCCCAGAAATACATGTTTAGCGTTGGTGGGTAAGGGACAGCAGAGAAAGAGGACATCCGGGGAGGATGCTGATCTCTCTGCTCTTATCTAAGAGAGATTCTCAAATGTTTGACTTTTTATAGATTTTGTCACTGAGTTTCATGATTGCCAAGATGCCCAGATCAATACCTTGAGGGAATACCTTTTGGCTGAACAACGTGACACTGGAGACTGGCACTGATTTTGAATAAAATACCAGTGAGGACAATTTTTAAAATACTCAGTATATAATTCATCTGAGAATAACAAGTGGCATTAACAAAAACTGGCTCCTTAAGAGATGAGGCTAAGAACCAGCTTACAGCCCCTTGAGAGGCCTTACTTGAATAATGTTTACCCAAGTCACTTCTGCTGTCACTGTCTATCCTTTTTAACATGCACATACAACTCCTTATGTTACAGTGAGTTCTTCAGGGCTCCTAAAGTTTCTATCCATGTATTCCTTGAATTGTTGTTATCCTGGAAAATTCTGAAACTTTCCTAATATTTAAGTATTCATATATCCCCTTTTAAGTATTAGTCCCTATAGTAGATACAAAAGAATTAGATACAACTCTTTATTTTTTAAGGACAAATGAATGACATATGCTTTAAGAATAAAATCTTTCTCTCTCTCCTCTCTCTCTTTATATATATAGAGATATATATCTCATAAAACATAATTTAAAAATAAATATATATTTGAATTTAAATTAATGTCATTTAATATTAATTTCTGAGCTGCAATAACGAAATTTCAACTGCTCAATGGGCACATGTAGCTAGTGGCCACCATGTTAGACAGTGTAAAATTATGGACTATTTACATCATCGTGGAAATTTCTGTTGCACTACTTAGAGTCCAAAGTTCTAGATTTCATATTGAGTTCTTCAATCTGAATGAATACTGATGGCTACACTGCCACACACACACACACACACACACACACACACACAATCTCACTCTACCCAATTCTTTTCAGAAATGAAATTTTGAGACTTGAGAAAAGACAAGAAAAAAACTGAAAGTGAACCATATCTAGAAGTAGTTTCTCAATTCTAAGGTCACCCATTTCTTCCTGGACTTTTTAAAAGAAGATGACAGTTCCTCCTCCTAACCTCCCAAACTTCCTTGGTTGAATCTGCCAGGCAACTCACATCCAATATCCTAAGAGATCACAAACAGTCACAGTGGTAGCAGACAAAGCTGGCTAGAATTGGCAAGAGAGGCCCCAACACTGCCATCCACTTCTCATTTGGGCTGGAATCAGATGGGTTTTGTTGTCTAGTAGAAGGATTATCTAATTTACCTCTGAGTTCCTCTGTGTGATTCTTGGAGTCCAGCATTCTGATGAATGCATAAAAGGAATTTTGACTTGGGTTGTGGTAATCATCGTTACACACCTGTGCTGCCTAGAGGTGATTCACTTCTTTAGAATCCCTCCAATAATATTATTATTTTTCTAAGTGTCTGGAAGGTTGTATCTTTGTTTGCTAGGGTTGTCTACATTTGAAAACAAATTAATCAACATGCATACACACACATATATATGTGTGTGTGTATATATATATAACTTTACAACTAACATTAGCCATTGAATAGTATGTACCTAAATAGACTCTGGTTCTTTTATCTGATGAGATGACTAGAGGAGGGATGGCCAAATAAAGTTCATCTGGTTTCCCAGCTCTGATTGATTGGAACTGGCTGAAGGAAGGACTCTGCGACCACAACTGAGCATAGCAAGAATGAGTGCTGTGATCAATTATTGATGTCTGCAACAGGCAGGAGGGGAAGATGTGGCTGGCTGTCTGCATACCAGATAGTCCCCATCTTGAATACAGAATGAAGCATGTGGAGGGGACAGTGGGAGATAGGGCTTTATAGAGTGGTTGGGTTTTTGTTCAAAGGGCCTTGAGAAGTCTGTGCTGAATTCCTGAGGCAGTGGGGAATGGGAGAGTCTTGAGCATGACAGCAATATGACAAGATCTGAACTTTTAGGAAACAAACTTGGCCATATGTAAGATGGACTGAAGTGGGGGAAGGTAACCAATAAACTAGGAGCTTTAATAAGAAAAAGCAAGAACAGAGCAGATGTGGGGATGTTAGAACTGCCTTGGAGCAAATGATAACCATGAGATTCCCATTTCGGATGATTGAGAGGGTGTTTTAATTTATAAAGAAGGTAATTAATTTATAGAGAGTTTTATTCTTTTTATCTGTTTTCATGTAGAAAGCTTATTACACTATAGACATTATAAACACGTTTACTGAATAATATATGATAATAAATTAATGAATGAATGAAAGAGTAAATGAAAGTTAGGAGGAGGAGCTGGTTTTGAGGAAAAGAGGACAAGTTATATTTTATACGTTCTGAGTTTCAGGCGTTGGCAGGGCCCTCTGTAGAGATGTCCACAGTCCAGACATAGCTTTCCAGTCCTCTTCAGACCTACCATTATACCATTGATGGGTTGTGGGTTCTTCCCTCTAAATGACTACTTCCTGCATATCACTTTCCATATAGCTGATTTATGATTTCCTTTTAGAAAACCATGCCAGTGGTCTTTACCTACGTAAAACAGTTGCAATTTATTGAGGAGTCCATTATGTGATATCATTTGTGATACAATGTATCATTCAATCTTTATGGCTCCCTAATATTGGGGACAATATTATCCCCCTTCTACTGAGGTTATGAGCTCAAGTAGCAGAGTTGAGATTCAAATCCAAGTTGCCTTCCTTCTAAATTTTACCCCTGTTTATTTCCCCACATAGTCTTTCACTTCTAAGTGACACATTCTAGAAAATGCTCATGCCATGCTTCTGATTGCATGTTAACCAATGGTGCCTAGTGGAACCTCGTCACCCCCGGCGTTTCCTATACTCCTTTCCCATTTATCCATTTCTCTCATCCATGATTTTCTGACCAATTAGCCAGTCTTTCCTACATTATACCCATCTTTCTTATTGTGCGTGTGTCCTCTTTTATGCATTCACTTCTACTCCTATTTCTCATTTTAGTACATACATGCACATGTGCATAATGATCACATGCATTTGCAGTGGTATTAAGAGAGTTTGCACCAAAAGGGTGGGACAGATATGGGTGTAATGTGGTGTGTGTTCACCCAAAGCTGTTGGCTTTAATCAGGATTGCAAAGCTATACACACAGGACATAACTGTTTATCTTGGAAAATTAGTGGTTGGAACATCTCAGTGGTGGACTTGTTTCAAACTAAACACCTCTTCCCCAACCTTCAATGCCCTTCTGCAGAGCTGTTAGTGCATGAGTACTGTGAGATGCGTCCTTGTTACATGCTACAAGTAGCCCTGCAGGTAGGAACCAGTGTTTCCAAATGTCTACGTAACTAGGTCAAATTACATCCAGAGTGAGGCTGTGTTGCTCTGATGCTGTTTACACT
This sequence comes from Chlorocebus sabaeus, assembly GCF_047675955.1. Classification (NCBI taxonomy): domain Eukaryota; kingdom Metazoa; phylum Chordata; class Mammalia; order Primates; family Cercopithecidae; genus Chlorocebus; species Chlorocebus sabaeus. The sequence continues at coordinate 89,024,910 of NC_132905.1, forward strand.
TATTTTCCATTGAATCTAAGTTTCTAATGTTTTAGGTCACTAACAATGAATCCAACATCTGACATTTTATGAGCGGTGGGATGTTATCAATCCTTCAGCAAGTTTTGATGTGTTTTTACGACTTCTGGCAAGTTGGAGTCATTAAGATTTATTACCAGAAAAGAGAACAAATACTGTTGTTTTACTACGTTCGATGTATAGTGAGGTGAAAGTAGAGTATTTTCAAGACCTATGTTCCTTTAGAAATAAAAAGTTCCTAGGTCTTGCCTTGGTCTTTGGGTTGGCTGGGCATGGCACGCAGTACACTGCACTGAACTCACTGGTGTGATGGACCCTGTTCACGCACCACTCCAGACCTTCCTGGCTCAGTGCCTTGGAACTTGTCTTGCTTCTGGGTCTGGGTGGCCTTGGAAATGGGGCAAAGAATACTGTCATAAAACCACAGCAGCTGCTATTGCCATCACAGACCAAAGAATTCCCATGTGTGATGTTCACTGACAAGAGGAGTCAGCTGGACCTGTGTGCTACTTGGCCAGAACTTACAGATGCTTGGATTTCCCAGTGGCTTCCTGGGGGTTCCAGGTAACAACTTGCAAGTGCAGGGGTGATTAATGCTGTATTGGGTGAATTTTTGAACAATGAGAGACAGTAAATGGGGAGAATCCAGTAGATAACTTGTATGCCTTTGTTCTAAGACACAGCTTTTCTGCATATATCCTGAGAGAGCAAAGGCTTAGCTAAGTTTCTCATAAGCTATGACTAGCTCTGTGCCTTTTCTTTTGCTTTCACTTTTACTTCCTTGGAACTGTACACCCTGTTGCCCCACCCCAAAAAGCATAAAAGCTTTTGAGGCAAGTTCTTTTCTTTATCATCTTAGGCTAAGACTTTTTTTTCCATTCTACAGACTTTGAACTCTTGGAGGACTGAGGCCATGTCATTTTCATGTTTCTCTTGGTTGCATCTAGATATTTATTTAACCCATGTTTGCTGAATGACAATGTCTGGCTGACCACCCAAAGGAAGTTCAACAAAGGGGATCAGAATCTCTCAATTCATGGTGGCTTTGACATTCATGTCACACCAAACCTGCCACACAAATATTGTGAGCGCTCGCTATGTCTTGGCAGATGATGGTGCTAAGCATCTTGGAGGTGCTAAGGAGCTAAGAGGACTCCATGATACGAACACACAGGTCGATTCACATGCTGGTGTTTTAGGGGGGGCATTAAAGCCATTCCAGAGAAGCAGGAATGAAGAATATAGGAGCATCTTTGTGGACACTGGGTCTGCCGGTCTGGCAGTAACAGAGGAGGGCATAATGGACTCATGAGGTCAAAGCTGTGATGGATCCTGACTATTATGAAAAGAGGCCATGAGGGTGTGAATCAGGGAAAGAGGATGAAGGCAGGGGTGGGAGTTGGGTTGAACAATTGGCAGATGATCCAGGAGGCCTCATAGGTTGAAGACTTTCAGCTACTCATTAGGAAACAGCAGGCATATTCTTTCATTTTTCCCCTTTTTAATTTTTTAGACTTTCCTATATTCATTTTCCCTCTCTCTCCCTTACTGCTATTATTTTTTCATATTTTTGATTCTGTCTTTGTTCTACATTTGATGATTCAAAATGTGACATCTTTACATTTAATGAATTCTTAACCCAGTAGCATATGTTTGAAGAGTAAAATTAATAAAGAGGCTTAGAGAGAAAATAGAAACACACTTCTGTAATGAAAATAATGTGTCGCTCATGTGTTAGCTGATTCTAGTTGATGTGTTCTTGGGGAGTCTGAAGACAACCGAGAAACAGATCCTACAGCTGTGAGCTCTCCTTCTACTTCTTTGATTTCCTTAATGGAGTCACAGCATTGGCAATTCCTAACTGGGATGTGGTTGGACTTAAACCTTGGTTTAAATCCTGACTCTGATATTCGAACATCGTAAGAGTCAAGTGCCTGGTTTCTTAGTTTCTCATTTTTGACACAGATAATACCTTCACAAACACATATGGTATAAAGAAGCTGAAAAAAGAAATGAAATAATGGCTAAATATGACTTTGAACATATTCAACAAAACTCTAGGGTTCAGGAATTTTAGTACTGGTGGTAAGAATATGATTGTTGTGAATGATAATAATAATTGAGCTAGCCCTTCAGTGAACAAATTGAGACACTTTTTTTGTAACCTGGTTAACGCAGGGTTTCTCAACCTCAGAACTCTTGACATTTTAGGCTGGATAATCATCACTGTGGAGAGCTACGCTGTGTATTGTAGGATGTTTCAGCTCATCTCTAACCCCTACCTATTAGATGCCAGTAGCCTCCCCTACTCCTGACGTCACATCCAAAAACGTCTCCTAACATTGCCAAATGTCCCTTCCTGGGTAAAATCTCTCCTAGGTAAGAACCACAGGGATACAGCATGTCCTCTAGAGCTATAGTTTTCCTCCTTCTATTAATGTGTTGACTAAAACTTAAAAAGCAAACATCATAGGTATCTCCAAACAGCAAATGGGCTAATGCAGTTGGTATACACAACAGTACATTTGCCAATGTTTATACAGAGCACATCGCTATACTCAGTTGCAGCCAGTGACAAACAGAATTCGGAGTTTACTTTCAGTGCACACTAAGAGGAGGCTAACATGGCGGGATAAAAAGCCAGGAGGCTCCCCTTCCCAGAAGCCCCGCTTTGAATCACAACACAGATGTGAGTGATGACTGTGAATTGAATTTATGACTCAAGTGCTGTTTGTCCGCATATATCAAATAAAATTTGAGACTTAAAGACACAAGCTGCCATGTTCATTTCCCCCTTATATTCATTTGTGATAACCATTTAGAATTCAACGCCCCCCGCTTTTTTAAAAAACAATAGCACTCTGTCATTTCCAGAAAATGTTTTAAATTAGTATAAAACTTGGCTAAATTTAGCTTTTATAGAAGAAAGAATAAAACATAATTAACTGTTTAAAGAAGAAAACAGAAACCACATGAAGGAATGAGACTTGCTGGCGAGAAATCTAACAGTAGTGCTTGGTAGCTAACCCATCTCCTGTGTAACAGATGTTCACGAATTTAAATGGAAACAGGATGGGCGTCCACATAGAAGGCATTTGTGATAAAAAGCTGCTAACTGCGTAAATGTATGAGGCTGCTACAGGTGTGGCATTTCATCTAATTGCCCAGGGATGGGACTGCAAGAACACTCGAATGAGCAAAGGAGAAGAAAGTCTCAGCGTGGCAAGAAATATTGACAGATAGAACGCTTAGCAGGGTCCTGGCCGGGAGGCCCCGTGAGTGCAGTCTGCTTGCTGTAATTGCCAGCCAGAGTGGAAAGAAAAGACTCTGTTTTAAAGCTCTCGAAGCATTCGTCTCTGGTTTTAGCAGAACATATAACATCTTCTGTGATTTCTATGTAAATACTTGACAGTTGAAAAGAATTCTTTTTTTTCCTCCTATCCAGACTACAATTTATGGTGGTTTAGGGGGAAAAGGGGTTAATTTGATTTAAAAACTGAAAATGATTCTCTGTTTGGCTTTTTAAAAAGTATTTATTTAAAAAACTCTGTGCAGAACAGACAGAGGGCAGACAAAGGACTCTATTGTGTGACTGACCTAGGCGTGCCACGTCTCCTTGCTCCCTACACAGACAGAGGCCTGGCCTGAAGCACGCAGGATTATGCACACATGGGTCCAATCTTTGTCACCTGTCACCTAATAAAGCCTTATTGAATCAAAGACCAGGTTATCATTTATTTTGCTGGACTGACTTATGCAACATTCTCTCTTTAATGTCGTCTTTTCTTAATACTCAAACTATTATTATTATTGTTGTTGTTACTGTCATATTTTAAAAACACAGATGGACCTGGGAATATGCCACTGTAACATTGTGGCCGTCAGCCAAAAAAAAAAAAAAAAAGTACAATAACCTATTGTTGAGCTGGAACTCCTCCAGTGACTCACAGGCTCTGGGGATAATGTCTCTGAAATCATCCCAATAAGTTAATAGATGAAGTTTTCTTTTATTCCTCAGTTTATACATTTTATCTCCTCTGCAAGACACAACTTAATAGTAAATTAAATAACCATCAAGCATATTGCAAGATTACCTCATTAACGGTCACTTTTTATTTGAAGTCACTCTAAATATTCAAGGAATAGTTTCTTTCCATTGGAAAAAAATTCTAAGAAACTGGATCGGAAAATTTTTGGATGCTCAATGTGGGGTTCTGGGCTCATCTTTTATATTCTATCTGCTTCTATGAGGTGATGCAGTTTCCCAGGGAAAAAAACAGAAAGAAAAGATACAATACCCTGTTGCCTGGGGGCAGGAAGAGAACATCCCTGCTGACTCAGTGATCCTCCTTTTCACCTGCCTTTCTGGAGATTTTCAACAGAAAATGCCAGGTGAGGTTGAGCTTTCTTTTTCTAAAATTGTTTTCTCTTTGACTCATGGATTTAATGGTAACACAAAAGGTCCCCATCTCTAGAAGAAATTGGAAGTTAAGTTTATCGTCTCTTCTTTTACATATTTTCCCCAACATGCCAAATCTTACTTCATTGAGGGCTTTGATAATGCAGGCAGTCCTGCATTTCAGATATGCATAGTGCCATGCTATTTAGTGACATTGATGGGTTCTGTAGTTTACATTTTGATTAACAGGAACAATTAATAAATCATGAGTTATATAATATTCACACAGTGAAAAGCCTCAACGTTACCATGAGGTGATTGAGATATTAAAAGCCTATATGTATTGAATATGACTTTTTTGAAGTAGTCTCATGCCACTTATCTTCCCAGAAGAAGTAAAGTTGTTCTGCTTATCTTCTTTCACTGAGTCGTCTCCATCAAAACAAAAAGTAAGTGAATCCTCCTCAGAACTTAATATTTAATTAAGCTTTTCCAGTTACTAATTTAGGGCTAAATTAGGTTCCTACTAGAATGAAAAATTGGAATGGCTTTATTCTCTCTTAAGCTTAGAGACATTCTCTTAGTCTAACATCTTGCTCAGGGTCTAACATAGACAAGTTTTATCTTCTAGTTCTTTCATTTTCTTTCTGCTCTGCAACCCTCCTCCTCCATACCTCCTCCTTCTTCTCCTTCTTCTTCCTCCTCCCTCCCTTCTCCTACTCTTCCTCCTTCTTTTATTCTTGGAAATTAATGCTTTGCTGTATGTGGAGATCTTCCTGACCTGCCAAATGCCACATCTGTCTGAAAATGATGAACACACATTGTTTAAAAATGAGGCTGGAAACTTGGCCCTTCATTAAAACCTCTGTAACAAATACCATTCTGTTTCTTCTCAATATTTTCTTGTGCTTGATATCATCATTTATAACAATCCCTATTATGTTTTTGCTTGCACATAGAGTAGCAAAAGGAATAACTTTCTGATAATAACTTTTCCTCAGAAAGGCTCCTGAGAATAATCTGATGGTAAAATGTGATCTTGGTTTTGTTACCTATCTGTCAAAGTGTTGAGATGGAGGGATTTTATTCTTTTATTGGCAAAACTCATACTTACAACATTTTTCTAGATTTGGCTCAAACAGAGGCAAATTTCTTATTTTAAATGTTTCCTTCACAAAAGTTTTATAGATGAAATTCATAAATAAATCAGACGACTAGTTCATGAACATACTCTGCCAGTATCTGATACTTTGTAAAAACAAGTAAATGGTTGCTGTATCTAATAGGTGCTTTCTACATTAGAGAATTCTAATGGATCAAATATTGGGTTTTCCACAAAAAATTATCCTCTGGAACAAAACAATTCAAGAAACAGAATGTGATACTTTGCTAGGCTCAACAGATATCTTATTCTAACAGCTGCCTCTGCAGACAACAGCATCAGATGAACAAATATTATTTTCATAGCAGAAATGGTCATGTCTGCTGGGCTGCCTATTGACGATGCAGTCATTTTGCCTCTATGTAGCTTTATCTACTACTAAAATAGACTTTGATTCTTCCACTGGAGAAGAATATAATGATCATGTGTGATATGTAGGAAAGTTACACGTTCATAGCAGAAAACATGTAAGACAGAGTTTGCCTAGGCAAATCCAGGTCCACCTGCCGTATCAGAATGAGAGAAGAAAGAGGGGCCCTCTGGTCTCAGTTTTGAGCACCTTAAACACACACTAGCACTCGGGCCCCAGGGAGGTTTGGAACATAAGCACCAAGAATCCCCCACCACAACAGGGGCTAACTAGAGAGGGCCTAAAAAAAACCTTTCCATCCAGGGAATCGAAACATATCTGTGAAGACAATAGCCTGTGGAAGCTGTTGTTTTAGGGAAGACGTGTTAGGGAAGATCCCAACCAGCTTCTACAAGAGTGGTTTGGAAAGTTCTGGAACATTTCAAATGCTGTGATCTTTGTATCACTTTGTTTCCAGTTTTTTTGTTTTTATTTTTTCTTCCTCCCAGACAAGACCTTTCAGGTTAGCCCAACAATTGTGCAACACATAACCAAGCCTGCCTCTCCCCTTCCTATTTTCTTTTGTTTTTAATTTAAAGGGAAATCAACAGCCACCACCCATTTCATGATTGCAATGACGAGGCTGGAGCATTTCAACCTCATAACTTTTCTGGATTCTCTTCCGTGTCCAAACAGATTTTTGTTAAAAATCACGTTAGTTTCTTCTGGTACACAGTAAATTCCTATGGCTTTTGCCGTGCATGCCTCATGGGTGGTGTGAGTTGAGAAAAAAATGCCAGAAGGTGGCTACTGAGAATCTTGTGGAATGGAAGCTGTCAATGGGATGGGGAAACATTAATGATTTATGAGGAAAATTAATGACGGCAGTTTCCACATGAGCCCCAGCCTAGAATTCTTGGACCCTAAGTAAAGGGTTCCATGTGGTCTCCCAAGTGGTACACAGCCATCAGTTCTTTAATGTCCCGGTTAAAAGTGTTTTACGTTAACCATCAAAATCTAGAATTTCTCAAGCAAAGTTCTAAACACACAGAAAATAATAAATGGCACCCAGCAGGAATAATTTTCCTCCTGGTTTTTAACATCAATTCTTTGATAGCACAATATGCACATTCTTATATGTATGAGTGCAGGTGAATATACATGTATACATATACATTCTCTAACCCAGAGACATATTTAAAAGGAGAATTTTCATCCTATGTGCTTTATGCCCTAAGTCAGAGTTGAGGGAAGAAACAAGATCAGCTACACTGAGTTTTGTTCTAGCAGCAAAAGGCTTGGAAACTCTTCAGAAGTCTCTCCTCTAACCAGTTCCACTTAGCCTTGAACTGTGCTGCTCCCCACATGAGGTAAGAAGATGCTTCATCTAGAACTTTCAGAAGTGGTGCAGGAATTTAGACACACTTAGGGAATAGTAGGAATCCCCTCCATTGATCTCAGAAACCTTTGGTTTGTGTTTTGGGCTCTTTCAAAAATATATTTGCTCTCTTCAAGTTGGACTCAGGTCTAGATTGCCTTCTTGATGGCAGCAATGATTCAGTACTATTAAAACATCAGCACAGAGAACTAGAAATGATGGATCTTGTCACTGCCATAGAAGAATTGTGGCTACCACTTCCATGCAGAGTATGGAATGGTCTTTCCTCAGGTTCCTGTATGCTAAAGGTCTGGACAGAGTTACTCTGTCCCTTTCTCTAGCCTCAGTCATCTGACCAGTGTGTGAACAACAAGAGTATCCTCTGATATCATCCACCACTGTGACTCTCACCGTGTTCCCACTAATGTCCAGGAGTCCCTCTGGCTCCCTTTAGCCTCTGTGCCTCCAGGGTGCCTGTGGTAGGAGCAGAGGGAGCTAGTAGCTCCCTGCTAATGCTAACCATGTTCTAAAACACTAGTATAAAGTCTCCCTCCTCCTTTCCTCCTGGAACTTCTCTGTTCCTGCAGCAACTCCTGGAACTCCTCCTGAATACAATCCACCTGCTGTTTTGTGAGAATAGCTCTCTGTTCTTCCACGTGGGTTCAGATTTTTGCCCAATTCAACACATCCTGAGCAGGGCATCTAACTTCAATACACAGAGAGCCTGGCTATGAGACACAAAGACCTACACAAACGTGGGGCCAAAGAAACATACTCTGCTTTGTGGGTCTTAACATAATCTACCAAACAGTCTTTCAAAATTCTTGTCTTCTCATGTATGACATGTTAAGACTCTTACTAAAGAACTCACTTAAATGTCAGCCCATATACTCTGCAAAAAAATGTTTTATCTCTATTCACCTCCATTCTTTTTGAAGGCTATTTTACTAAAGCCAGATAACTGGAAGATTAATGTATAGAATCTGATTTCTTAATGGTATGGAAGGCTGAAAATCGTTTTATTGTTTGATGTTGAGCTATAGATGATGATCTCTTTTTCTTTTATTCCTTCTTTTTTTTTTTCTGAAGGTTGGAAGATTCTTTAATGAGAGACATATTCAGCAAGTCAAAGCTTGTAAGCTTACTTCATCTCAGTAATGTGGAAAACTCCTTAAACTGTTGATCTTCTTTTGGAGAGCCCTCTGAACTGTGCAAAATATCATCTGATTCCTCAAGGAAAACTAGGAAACAATGAAGAAAAAGTCCCTTCAAACTTTATGAATGTCTTGGTCACCCCCTGCTGCACCCATAATACCAGATTGAATTAGTGAGATTCGAATACCAGAGATTTGATGGTAACGGGATATTTAGAAATCATTCCCCGAGGCTCTGCCTATGTTGGAGTGAGCCCCTGTGCCCACAGGGATGGAATTTGGGGCCAGATCCCACTGTTGGTTTAATTATTAGGCTAAGTGGTCTTCCACAGCTTATTTTATATTGCAGTTTTCCAAGATTTGTAAGACTGCATTTTTGGACTTTCTCTAATGCACTCAAGCAAAAATACTTATTTTCCTGTACACTGATGACTGTATCTGGTAAGGCTATACAAATGTGTACAAATTTGTACCAATACTTTAACTTTATTGGTCCACTCGCAGGTTTCACAGTCACTTGACCATCATTCACCATTTACCTTAAGATGCCTTTCTTCCCTCTGCTCTGAGCTCAGGTACAAGTGTCCATTATTGCTCTAAGAGCTAGTCTTGACTGGACTTAATTGATATTTCCATTAGTCTGATGAATACAAATGGCATTAAATACCAGGATCAGACACAAATTGAATATGAGTGATCCTTTGCAGCCACCTGGGAAGGGTGAGTGGGGATTTTTAAGGCAGAGTGGTGAGGACAATTAGCAGGCCTAATGGACCCTTTCCATGGGTGAGGTGACACCAGATGCCCCTCTCTTGCTGGCACTCAGTGCACACTGAAGTCTGCATTGATCTAGATGGCAAATCACACTAGTTTCAGAGCCAGGAGGCTCCACTCAGCATGGCACAGCTTTGTGTTGTGAGAAGAAAAGAGTGAGGCAGCAAGTGAGCTTAGAGCCTTGGGTCAGGTTGAAGGAAAGTTTCCCTCTTTCTCCCTGGACCAGATGCACGTATCAACTGTGAACCCTGAAGTCAAGTCAAGCTCCTAGGACTGCCTCCCTGTGTCGGGCTGAGGGCAGTGAGTACAGCTTCTAACCCGTGTCCCTTCTGCCTGCATTGGCACGTGGTCCATCTCTGAGCAGTTGGGGGATATGGAAAGCATAAAGGCGCAGGGTCCACAGGGACGATCAATCATGTCATCAAGATCAGCTTCTGAAGGAAATACGCACAAATGTTTCAGTGAACACAAACTAATTTCATTCTGACTGTTCTACTGTTCGGGGTTTTATGACTGTGTTTTTCACCCTGTGTGGAAAAATACAAAGAACTGCCCGGGAACTGAAAAACAGAAAAGAGTCTGTCTTGAGAAACATTTCCCCCTTTGACTTCTTTGCTGTCTTTACCAGATGTACCCATCCAGGCTCCAAAATGAACCACACAATGGACCTTCGGCCCATTCCAGCACACAATAACTCAACAAACGATGCTTAAAACATTAAAAGGATCTTTACTACCCTCTTGACAAAGTGCTTTGCATGAATTGCCAGTTTTCCAGTTGTTACACCGAAGAAAGATAAGGGGATCAACGGATCAAAATCCATCTTACTTCATACAAAAGAGAGAAGTTATAGAAAGCCAATACGGCTTGGGGAGGGAACATGGAGTCAGTCCCAGTGTGGGGTCAATGATTTTGCCAGGTGAGATTCCTTTGGTTGTTTATGTTGATGTTTTTTCACCCCTTAAAGAGGCTCAGAGATAAATAAAATTCAGTCTTTGGGGTTGCTCTAAAGCACTAAAGTTAAAATTACCTGTATATTGGCAACTGGATTTTGCAAAATTGTGGGGAGAAAACTTGGAACCCTCGCAAATCCTCCTACACAAATGTTGAGCTAAATATTTTCACTTTATAGTCGCTTGACAGAGATGGTAGTGGTGGAAGTTACAGAAAGATTTGCCGAAATAGAGCATTTGCTTATATCACACCCTTTCTCTTTTCCCCAAATCTTTTCCTTTTGAATAGTGTAGGAAGAAAAAAAGGAGTTTTAGGAAATAATTTCTTGTGCTTACTATAGCCCTCAGGACTTTTTTTTTACTTTTTAAAGATGAAGTCTTGCTCTGTCACGCAGGCTGGAGTGCAGTGGTGTGATCATAGCTCGCTGTAGCCTCAAATTCCTGGGCTCAAGTGATCCTCCTGCCTTAGCCTCTCAAGTACCTGGGACTAGAAATGCATGCCACCGGGCCTTACTAATTATTTTTGTCTTTTGTAAAGGTGGGGTCTCACTATGTTGCCCAGGCTTGTCTCAAACTCCTGGCCTCAAGCAGTTCTCCAGCTGGCATCCTAATGTGCTGGGATTCCAGGCATGAGCCATTGTGCCTGGCCCCAACACTTTTCTTTTTCTTTGAGTTTCTCAACTGTACTAAACAAAGCTAGATAATTCCCCCAAATCACACAGGAATCAGTGTAAAATTGTATAGATTCACACCATGTGATACTTCTTCAGCCATTCTTCTGAGAAGTCGGCAAGGAGACTGTAAGTTTCGATTGGTTAATATTTATGTGGGTACGAATGCCAGCACCGAAATATGTGGTTAAATATTGTATTGCTTTGGGTGGTTGGCCTGATGTGAGTGCTTCCTCTAGCACAAATGTCATTTGGCAAACTTGGTTCTCACAGTGCAGATGAAATCTATGGTGGAAGAGGAGAGGTTGTCGCCTCCTCTTAGGTTAGATGGCACATGCTGCAGTGTGAATGGCAGAATGGGGAGGCTTAGGTCTGGGTTTTCATGGCTAGAGAATATACTAACCACCAAAATCATGTTGTGGCCATTAATAGGATTATCTTATTTTCAGTAATTACTAACTATACTATATGAGAGACAGAGAGTATAATAACTAATAACTAACTATGAAAGACAGATACTTTCAATGTTAATACTCCCACTGTGAATGAATTGTGTGTTTAACAGATGGCTTCTGACTTATTGGGAAGTTGTTAGAACATCAAAGTGCAGCTTATGAGGCCTGGCAAATTACGTGTTTGAGTTTAGTTTTTTGTTTCTAATGTTACTTTCTAAATGATCTGTTTCATAACTCAGATTAATATGAGCACAGTTAAATAAGTTATTTCATGGAGAACAGGCATGCCAATATAGATATTATCAAGATGTGTAATTTGCCAAAAATATCTGTTGAGTATCTGTGATGTGCCATCCATATAGTGCTAAACATTTATTGATCACTTACAGATATGAACTATAGTATGTACACATCTACGGTTTCAGAAGAACTATAGTATGTACACATCTACGGTTTCAGATGGACTATAGTCTCATAGTTACATAAAATACAGCCAAAGCCATCCTAGAATTTTTCTTTTTCAAAAATAAAACAATTCTACAATCTCACAAACATATTCGGGTCCATTTCTCTGTGCTTACATGCTCAGGCTTGCCCAATGAGTGGAACCCATCGTCCCTTGACCTTGGCCTCATAGCCGACCTTCTTTGAGAGTACACTTTCCCCTACCCACTCCTCTGCATACCTCATACCCCACAGAAAGCAGCCTAATTTTCCACCTCTAAATTCTCACTATCTTCCACTTCTCAGCACCAGGAACCTGCTTTTTACTCCCACTGCTCTCCTGAAATTGCTTTCTCAAATGTCAAAGTACCACCAGTTGATTCAATTCTTCCCTCCCAGACTTCTCTGCAACACCCTTGAAAATGCCCTCCTTGAAAAGCTCTCTACCCTTGGTATGTTCTCCACACCATGGCAACTCGAGACTTTTCTTCACCTCTTTGACAGTTCCTTTCATCTTCTTTGTTCTTGCTCCCTAAAGTAAGATTCTTTAAGGCTTTCTTTGCTGTCTGTGTACAACCTTCTTGTAGAACTTGGGCATTTCCTGAGCTTTGACTATTATGTCTATGAATGTGAACTATCAAAGCTCTTCCTCCAGATCTGGCTTCTCTTCGGACTCCAGTCCCATGTCTGCATTTGCTACCTGGACGCCTCACCTCTTGATGAGTTTGGGAACTCAACATATCCCGAAGCAAACTCATTGACTGCTTCTCACCAAGGATCTTCTCTTCCTGGTTTTCCAGGTTTGGACATGTTCTCCTGTTCTTCCAGCCACCATGTAGTCACAAACGTGGGCTCTCCCTCTTAATTAGTTGCCCAATTCTATCCATCCTACCTTCACTATAACAAGTGACTGTCCCACTTTTAGTTAGTCCTGCCACCTCCTCTCTTCAGCTCTTCATGAATCCCCTCTCTGACCGGCTCTGCCTCATGCCAGTCTCTTTCCATGCTCCATTCCATGCCTCATGCCTTCTCCAGATGAACCTTGCCAAAGAAATGATATCACTGTGACATTTCTGTCTTCAAAAATGCCTTATTCTATCCTGACCCTCCAAATTAATGTTTTTAACCTTTTCTCCCACTCTTTCTCAAGCACGTAGCCATGGTCCCACAAATACGTGGGGGGAGGTTCAGATCACACAGCACATTCCCCTCTGCCCCCCCTTGTATGTGCCCCTAGAGCTGTGTGGACTCTTCTCCTTCACACCTCTGCACTTGCCATCCTTTAAGGTCCAGTTGTGTTGCCATACTCTCCAGGAAGACTTCCTCTTTTGGTGATGTTTGGGAAGTTACAATAAGGTGCTTTTCCATAGCTTGACGTGATTCCTGTGCTATATAAAAAAAAGACTGTAGAGGGTCTCATATCAATACAGCAACATGTGGTTGATGAATCAACTTAGGAAGTGGCTGCTGGGGCAGAGCTTTATTTATCAAAGGGTACAGCTCCGCAAGTGGAGTGTACAAGAGCTTCCTGGGTCAGGGCTGTCTGGTGACCGACAGACATGGACGGGGCGGCAGTCATAAGTGAGTCTGGGCTGTGACATTTTGTCTCTCTCTAGGTTTTCTCATTGATCACAAAGGGACTGGTAATTCCTATGTGACTCTACATGTAGGCATCACATGTCGCTGAACTCCAGAGAAAAGGTGAAGTTGTCCACCTTCAGACTCAGGCACTTGCATCCACTAGGTCCTGCCTTGGGTCTGTAATGAGCTACTTCTTCTCACCTTAGTTAAGCAGTCTCACTCTTTACAGACCACCTCAAAGGCAAATGCCACCATGGTCTTTCTTCAACCCATGGTCATAACACTCTCTCCCTCTTCTGACCACACATGGCAGTCTATCTGTGCCTCAAGTGGCTCAATGACTGTCCTCCCTGGCTTTGCATGTGTCATCGTACCAAATGGATTATAAGACGTTTGAGTCTAGAGACTAAATTTTATTTATTATTATAATGCACAGTATAGGCCTGTGTCCATAGCTGGGATTTAATACATGTTAGTTGAATAAACATTGAAGGATGAAGTTACAGATTTTTTTGGCTACCATTACTCTCAGCTATCTTGATGTAATGATACACGTGTGCCATATAAACATGTATCTATTTACCAGTCCGCTGCTCAAATGGATGACTTTTTACAAGGCTTCTAGGTGGGGCGGCTTTTAGAATAAAGATGAACACCTACACCCTGAACAATCTCACATTTTATTATTTATAGAAATACATCTGGATAGGCTACAACTTCATTTATTTCCTGCAAGCAGAAATCCTCGTCATTATAAGGAAGCCCCTGTCTTTTGTTTTTGTCCATGTTTTTTTTCCCTGATGTGTTCATAAACATGTACCATGGATGGCAGGAACGCACAGCTGTTTCACTGGTGGTATAAATAATGTTCACAGAAGCCCTGTCTATCATGGTAAATGGCACAAAAGACTCTCTTCCTCCACAGAAGCCTTTATTTTTCTCCCTGTATTTCCCTCAGAGGCCCACCACAGTCTGAAGGGACTTCACAGCTGTGCTGTCCACGAACCTACTCCCAACTTCCAACCTTTCCCCAAAGCGTTTCCTCTGAGGTCCTTATAGAAGTGCCCCTGGACAATGTGGGACGTTGCTAACATTTGGAAACTGACTGTTGCACTGCGAGGAAGCATTTGTAGGCCTCTGAGTTCAGTTCTCTGAGGACGTTTCACCTTCTTTGCTCACATCCAAGCCTTAGACCCCAACACCCAGTCAGCTCCCCTCCTGTGGGTTTTCCGGGGCGCTGTTTCATCTCTCTCCCCATTACCTTCACCATCCCCACTCCCACCCAGACATTAATTCAAAAGAAATCTTTATTTTGGGGGGGAGGTTTCACTTTCAAAATGAAGGCTCATATTTCAGTTCTAGATTTAGAATAAGTAAATATTTTTTAAAATCATTTCTTCATATACATTAAAAAGGGCTCTATAAACCAAACAACAATAGCAACAGCAATACCTCTCCAACAACAGCTGCAGAAACTGCCGATGTGCACCTAACCTGACCTCAGGGGGCCATGCCAGGGGCCTTGTGAAAGAGGATCAGTCCATCTATGCCCCACCTCAAGCAAGAGTGACTTGCATTTCATTCCCCTGTATTCATTCTCTTGGGGTTTCCAGCCACAAAAGAACTTTTTAAAAGTTCTATATAGGAATAGGCTCTGAGAGGAGAATTTTTCAGAAGAAGTCCAAGGTGCTCTGCTTAAATTACTCAAGGTCCAGGCTCTCAGGGACAGGGTCACGGCTCACAGGCATTTGCTCTGGGGCTATGAGAATGTGGGATGGGATCATTTGTAGATGTGATGGTCTACCCTTCCCTAATTTCCTAATTTGGGAATGACTGACAAGGATGGGGCTACCTGGAGAGCTGGGACAGTACAGAGCAGACCACTTACAGCCTGTCTCCAGGGTGCCTAAACAAGGGATGTGCAGAATTTCTTTCTTTTCTTTCTTTTTCTTTTTCTTTTTCTTTTCTTTTCTTTCTTTTCTTTTTTTTTTTTTTTTTTTGAGGTGGAGTTTCACTCTTGTTGCCCAGACTAGAGTGCAGTGGCGTGGTCTGAGCTCACTGGAGCCTCCGCCTCCTGGGCTCAAGCAATTCTCCTGCTTCAGCCTCCTGAGTAGCTGGGATTACAGGAGCCTGCCACCATGCCCAGATAATTTTTTTTAAAATTTTATTTTAAGTAGAGATGGGGTTTCACCATCTTGGCCAGGCTGGTCTCGAATTCCTGACCTCGTGATCTGCCCACCTCGGCCTCCCAAAGTGCTGGGATTACAGGCGTGAGCCAC
This sequence comes from Chlorocebus sabaeus, assembly GCF_047675955.1. Classification (NCBI taxonomy): domain Eukaryota; kingdom Metazoa; phylum Chordata; class Mammalia; order Primates; family Cercopithecidae; genus Chlorocebus; species Chlorocebus sabaeus. Next base: position 89,040,527 of record NC_132905.1, read on the forward strand.
TGTGCGCGGCCGGGATGTGCAGAATTTCCTGCCTGGAGAAGTTCATTTATTTCCTTCCCTACCCCATCCCCCCAAACAGCTACACTGCCTGGAGATTTGGAAGAAAGGGATGAACAGATGTTTGTGATGTTGTAGTTACATTTGACCTAAACGTGGGGGAAATGAGCTAAATGACACACCAAAGTCCTTTTCACTAAACAACCAGTGTCAGTAGAGCAAGTAGTTTAAATATTGCCATTAGCTCACTTTTGAGGTTTACTGGGGAGTTTTACTAATGGCAGGATTCAAAAACAGTAACCTCTGTCTTATTGAATAGATGCTCCCCAGCTGCTGAACTGTAACGTTAATTTCTGGAAAGTGAATTGTGTTTGTCATTTTTTAAAAACACAATTTTCTGTAAGAAAAGCAGAGATGCCACCTTCAGCAGAGAAACATTCCAGTGAGGCCGGGTTGAATGCTTTGTTTGGCCAAGGAATGGTTAAGGTGATGTTTGAGAAGGTAACCCAGCAGTGGAGCGAGGCAAGAGAACTTTGCTTGCTACATTGGCCTCCCCTAGGTGTGCTTGTTAATTAAGAGTAAAACCACGAAGGCAGCTCCAAACCCAAGCGCTGTGGATGTGACACCCGCGCCGGCGAGGGCAGGCTGATAGAGGCTGTGCTGAGATTGCCGTCCTGTCACAGCGTGGAGTGGGATTGGGAAGGAAGCCTCCTACGCTCATCGTCAGCCAATGCACAGCAAATGTTCACTAGTCATATCCTTTCTGTCAAGCAAGGATCTAGGCCCTGGGAGTACAAGGATGAATAATACACGAGGCCCTTTTTCAAGGAATTTATAGATCCTTCAGGTAAACCAGGTGATGTCCCTCCAAACCGACTGGCATAAAGCAGATGACGATGGCCTTGACATCTTGTGCTGAGGATAACGGAATCACTGCTGAACTGACATCATAGGATCATAGAATTTTCTAACAGGAAGCAGCCTTAGAGACCTTTCGCCAAATTGAGTTAAAATGAAATGATTGTTATAGTTCCTTATAAACTGCCAAATGCTAAACAAACATGATTATTATTTGGTGGAAGCCCCTCAGTTGCAGAAGGAGAGAGACTGATACAAAGTTAAGTTATGGCCTCAGGTCTTCTAGCTACATTGTTACAGGTACAGCTACATTGTTACATAGCTGTATTGTTTAACATTCATAACCCGCATCTTATTTTGTTGTTTAGTGCACATAACTAATATTTTATTTTTCAAATTATATTATAAATAACAGAAATTGTGAGAAAGAAACTGTACTGAGGAAATATTGGAAAGTAATTTTGTACTGCTGATCTAGAGTATAATGAACAAGAATAGCCTATAAGCAAAACGATTCAAACTCTTACAAGGAAATGCTTAAGTAATAATTAACTGCACATATAGGCTGGGCTCAGTGGCTCATGCCTGTAATCCCAGCAGTTTGGGAGGCCAAGGCAGGCGGATCACTTGAGGTCAGGAGTTCAAGACCAGCCTGGCCAACATGACGAAACCCCATCTCTGCTAAAAATAGCTGCATGTGGTGGCGGGTGCCTGCAGTCCCAGCTATTCAGGATGCTGAGGCAGGAGAATCGCTTGAAACCGGAGGCAGAGGTTGCAGTGAGCTGAGATTGTGCCACTGCACTCCAGCCTGGGCAACAGCTAGACTCTGTCTCAGAAAAAAATTGCACACATAGTTAGGTGATGACTTAGTTACATTTCAGAGAGGATACGTGGTAGGCAGAGTTCCTGTGGATGGACCCCCAAGATTTCCCACTGTAAGACCCACAGGTGTCCATCTCTGTGCCGACTTCAGCGTGGTTTAGGGGAGGCACTGACATTCTGCAGAATCCCAGAGAATATAATTAAAGTTCTGTTTATAAATCCTTTATTGACATTTAGTGACTGATTGTAGTGCCACTGATGCTTTGCTCTTTAATAGCTCATGATGAAGTTTGTTAGAAGAGACATTAGTAGCAATTTGTCAACAGCCTCTGGAAGCCAAGTGACAAGGTGTTCGTGTTTTACAGTGCTGCCAGTGTTAGACATATCCTTGCAGGTGGGGAATCTTCATCCCCTCATCTCACCAAGGGATGGTTCCCGTGGGTGACTCAGATGTTTTGAAGCCACACCATAATGAATTCTAAAAGTCCGTGAGAGGTGGAATGACAGCAATCTCACCAAAGTGGCCTTTGCCACTCAAACTTGAGAAGCTGCATGTGATTCCTTTTGTGTCATTCTAAAGGATTATAATTCTTTTGAATAGGAGAATTTCTTTTAAAAATAGTATGGAAGTTCTTTAGTTTAATTAGATCCCATTTGTCAATTTTGGCTTTTGCTGCCATTGCTTTTGGTGTTTTAGACATGAAGTCTTTGCCTGTGCTTATTTCCTAAATGGGAGAAAATTTTTGCACTCTATCCATCTGACAAAGGGCTAATATCCAGACTCTACAAAGAACTTATACAAATTTACAAGAAAAAAACAAACGACCCCATCAAAAAGTGGGTAAAGGATATGAACAGACACTTCTCAAAAGAAGACATTTATGCAGCCAAAGGACATATGAAAAAATGCTCATCATCACTGGTCATTAGAGAAATGCAAATCAAAACCACAACAAGATACCATCTCATGCCAGTTAGAATGGCGATCATTAAGAAGTCAGGAAACAACAGACACTGGAGAGGATGTGGAGAAACAGAAACGCGTTTACACTGTTGGTGGGAGTGTAAATTAGTTCAACCATTGTGGAAGACAGTGTGGCTATTCCTCAAGGATCTAGAACTAGAAATACCCAGCAGTCCCATTACTGGGCATATACCCAAAGGATTATAAATCATTCTACTATCAAGACACATGCACACGTGTGTTTATTGCAGCACTATGCACAATAGCAAAGACTTGGAATCAACCCAAATGTCCATCAATAATAGACTGGATAAAGAAAACGTGGCACATATACGCCATGGAATACTACGCAGCCATAAAAAGGATGAGTTCATGTCCTTTGCAGGGACATGGATGAAGCTGGAAACCATCATTCTCAGCAAACTAACACAGGAAGAGAAAACCAAACACCAGATGTTCTCATTCATAAGTGTGAGTTGAACAATGAGAACACATGGACGTAGGGAGGGGAACATCACACACCAGGGCCGGTCAGGGGATGGGGGTCTAGGGGATGGATAGCATTAGGAGAAATACCTAATGTAGGTGGTGGGTTGATGGGTGCAGCAAACCACCATGGCACACGTATACCTATGTAATAAACCTGCACATTCTGCACATGTACCCCAGAATTTAAAGTATAATAATAATAAAAAAGAATATATCAATGGCTATTAAAATTGGAAAAAAAATAGTATGGAATTTGCCTGTCATTATACTGGGGGACCTGAAGTGGCAATGTGGCATCACTTGGTGCTTTTTATTCATACATGAGAATGGCTGGCATGAAATGGAGTCCATACATATGCTTTGAAGGAGTGAATTTATATTTAAGTTTGCAATGGCTTTATAATTCTACAGCTCTCTTATTTAATTATTTCATTTGATCATCTCATCAACACCTCTCTAGAAAGTAAAAAATAATGTTCTCATTTTACAGAAAAAGAAATTGATGTTTGGGAGGTTTAATATGTCCAAGATGCACAGGCCTGCGCAGCTGGTCTTTCTTCTTATTTTCAGGTCATAATTACTGTTTGCTGGGAACATACTGGCTGCTGGTGTTAGGCAGGTCTTTTGTTCCTCATTAATTACCTCCTCACACCAGGAGGCAGGTAGGTCTTTTTATCTCCAGTTTTCAGATAAAGTCTCAATGAGGTTATGTAATTTGAGCTGAATCACACAGGCTATGTCTGATCAAGCTGGCATCTAATTGCAGGGTTTGCTACTCAAGAGGATGTGACCTTCCTGCCACCACCCAGCTGCCCTTCCAACTGAAGTATAAGGCTATTGCTATTTCCATTTTTAAAAATCTGACAGGCACAAAGCATGGACTTAAGGATGGTTACAGTTATGATAGCTCAGTCAAGAAGTCTCTGTTTGGGGGAGTTTTTAAAAATCTATATTGTATAGCATTATTATGCATCTACATGAACTTAATTTGCTGCAACAAGCATTGACAAGTACTGTTTTGTGCAAATTCTGTGTGATACCCAATGTCCATTTTCTTTTCTTCCTTTCGAAAAGTGGCCATAAGCAGAGCCCTGATTTTGTTGAGGATAACAATGTGCTTAGGTAAGAGACGCCATTTCCCATCGTTGCAGGCAGCTTGGCACAGTCATGAGAATACCTTCTGCATGAAACCTCCAGGGAAGCTTTCTAAAGGGCCTTTTCCTTCCCTTTCCCTCTGACTAGAATGTGGACATGATGTCCGGAGCTCAGGCAGCCATCCTGGGCCACAAAGCATCACTGTGAATGGATGCCAAGTGTTGGGGATGATGGAGAAGAAAGAAATAAGGAGTCTAGATTTTTGATGACATGGTGGAGCTGCCCAGTTAACCTTGGGCTACTTACAATTGGAATTATCACATGAAATAAATAAACTTTGATTTTGTTTAAATGACTACTTTCATCTGATCTCTAAATGCAACTTCTAACTTATGGAGTTACAGGAAAGCTGGAAAAGATATATTTATTAGTCTTTAGGAAAGACAAGTCTACAACTCACTACAGTATAGTCTGAATGTGACTTGATCCAATGATCTAATGAAAACATAAACTCAGTGGGGAGCATTCCAGAGAGAGAAGAAATTAATTCTGCTAAGAAGAAGGTATCAAGAAAGGCTTGTTGCACCTTGGATGGAGGAAGATAAGAAGTGGAACAGAAAACTCAGTCAGCAAAAGAAAGCCTGGAGTCCAAGAAGGAGCTTAACTGATGGCAAGGTTGTTGCAGAAAAATGACTTTGATATTTCTGAAATGATTTTCTTTAAGTTTTCAGCAAAGCATTGACTAGTTATACTTTCAGACCTTGTTCTGTGGACCCAGATCTAAACCAAACTGCAAGTTTGTGTGTGTCACTTGAGATATCATCTGCCAGCACATTCAAGTCTCTTTCTTTAAACATATCACTTCAGTGGTGATATCTTAAGCTACAGAAAGAGTCATCTTCCTTTACACATTTAACTACAATTGAATAGAGATGACTTTTATAAGATTCAGTCCTACAGTTTCAGGCCTGGGTTAAAAAGCTGTCTTTGAGGTGGGAGGAGAAAAGGAGAGGGGAAATAGTTATTTGGGATCCCTTCTGGGATAGCTTTTACATCTGACTTCTTGTGGCAGGAGTGATTGTCTGATTATTTTATTGCAAGGCTCAGGCTGCAGCAGAGCCTCAAAGGCAGAAGGGTAAAGAATTAGGGCTCCAACCCTAGGGGCTAACGATGCTAGGGAACTTCAGGAGCTTATGACATGTCCCAGACTTCTCCCTCTGGTGTTCAACCAATATCCATGCGATCCTAACCTTTACTTGGCCTCTCTTACAGTTAGGGCAGGACCAACTAATTAGATTGTGGTTAATGGGATGCAAGTGGGAATGAGCTAATCTCTTTCAGGTTGAGAACTTAAAGGTGTCCTATATTATAATCCCACCCACCCTCTTTCCCCTCACTGTAGCAACATTAGATCTTGAATTACAGATGCCATAGCTACAAGGTGGGAGCAGCCTGGGACCCTGAATTACTGCGTGGAAGAGATTCTCACAGAGGAGGTGTTTTCAAAGCATCTGTCTTTGTGTGAGCAGGAAATAAGCGTTGGTGGTATGAAGACATTGAAACATGGGAATATTTGTGATGGCAGCTAGCGTTAATTACTCTGATTTTGACATTACTTCTTGGCAAGGAAAATAAGTGAGAGGTGGTGCACCTTTGATTAGAAGCATGGGATTCGGAGTTGGAAAATACAGCCTTCAGCTTGATTCCTGGGTGAGTTTGGCCAAGTTTCTTAACCTCTTCAGCCCCAGATTTTTATCTATAAAAATGGGAATAATGGCTGTGCCTCCTTCCTAGGGCAGTTTTTTATTTTTCAAAGTATGGTTGCACAGACCACATGCATCAGAAATACCCACAGGACTATTACATTGCAAATCACTATGTATCCATCTGGAAGCTACTGAATCCAGATCTTTGTGGGTGGGAGGAAGTCTGTTTTTTTTTTTTTTCTAAGTTATCCAGGGGACTCTTACACTTACTAAAGTTGGAGGATGATCATTCTAAGCACTTGTGAGGATTGCACGAGATAACATGAACAAAGACTTTAGGACTATATCTGGCCCATGGTAAGTGCTCCATATATGGAAGCAATTATTTTTATCATTAGAGCACACTGTGGTGTAGACTAACTTGGTCAGAAAAGCTGGGCAAGTTCATGAAGAGAAAAAAGGGAGACGGCATTACTCTTTCTTGGGATTATAACTCTGACCTCAAAGGAAGCCAAGAGGACAGGCACACTGAATGTAACCCAATTTGACTTAAATGGAAGATTGAGGCAAATCATTGTAATGTGTTGAGTATTCAGCAACAAAATAACAACCTGAAAACAGATGAAGAAGGTTGCTGTCCTAACAGCAAAATCCCTTAAGGCTCCCAGGCGTTCTGAAGGTGAATTTTTAAGCATTGATGGAAATGCGTTAATGAGCATATAAACCTGTGGTCGAATGGTGACCACCATGCCTGAAGCTCTGTTGAAAAATTATTGACAGCTATATTGCTTATTCCTGTAGTGGTTAGGAAATGAAATGCCTTTCTCTAATCAAGTAATTGCATTAAGGAGCTACTGGGAACATTTGCTTGCTTTTCCGGAATAGGCAAGAAGTCAACTGCACTTCAACCAGGTTAACTGTCAAGAGGAGTTTGGCTCAAATTTCTTTTAGTTCAACTAACGTCTGTTTTTTTTTTTTTTTTTCCTCATGCATATGTAAGCAAAAGTATAAAAATAAAGTCAGCTAACAGCCAAAACACAACAGCACATTTGTAATAAATCCTGCCCGTTTCTGAAATGAAATTCAGCAAAAGATGTGTTTTTGTTTTTTCTTTTTAAGGGAGGGATGGTGGAGATGTGGGTTTGGATACAACGTTAAACCCTAAAATGAGCCGCAACAGAGGTGGAGTGAGATGGATTTCCAGTGACTAAGGCAGACAGCGTCATGCCCAGTTTTAACTGTGTGAAGATTCATTGTGCATTTTGCCATGGTCCAAGCAGAAAGATACATTTTCTGGTTACAATAGTTTCAGTCGGCAGAATTTACCTGAAAATTCAGTCAAAAAAGTCTCTCATTTGAAAGATGAACTGGGAGAGAATTGTGAACACACAGAACAAGGATATAAGTAGACAGAAAACGGTCATTTTTTTGTCGAAGTTGTTATTGTAAAATTTCAAGCCCCTTGGGTCTTTGAAAGGCCACTTTTATGTCTACAGCTCCATAAAGATACAACCACTGAAATAAAAAACACAGTGACTGGGCCATTTTGTTTAAACAGCGTCACATTCTTGGCCAGTCTTGTTTGTCACCAAATTGCCTGATGAATGCTGTTTTGATGCCACGCCCTAGATACAACTTTGTGTTTTTGTGCTCTTGGGCACGAATGGGTGACTAGCTCACTCATGGGTTGTGGTTCTAAGGCCCCTGGTTACTAAGCAAAGTGGATCTGAATTGCTAGAACATTTGAGCCCATTTGTCCGGCCCTGCTCGTTCTCTTCCTCTTCCTCTTTTTCTCTCCCGTATATACAGTGATATGCAGGGAGTACTACTACTACATCATAGATCTCAGTCCTCAAAGCTTACAAAATTACTTCCATTTGTGAGGTAAACTTACTCTTGTTCCTCAGTCTTGAATTTACCCACCAGGCTTGCTGCAAAGAATGAGCTTAAAAATAACCTAACGATTTCCACGTGGCAGGGCCATGGGTTACAGAGCACAGCCTGTGCCCCCAGGACAGGAACCCACATTGTTCTTGTTGGAAGGAGTGGATGTGATGGCAGGGAAAGGTGACACAAGAAAGAAGCTGGCCACCAAACCTCTGAGCTTTGTGACCTGATGCTCACCTGACCCATGGTCAGGGTGTCTCCTCTCTGCCAAACAGGGAGAGAAACTCTGACTTGGCTGACGTCGTGGGTGTGTTAGGTAATATTTGCCAACTACTTTGAAGATGAAAAGCATTATGGGGCACTAAATATGATAATTATCAATTATAAAACCTCACACCACTCCCTGGAACACTAGGGGCAAATGAGCAGGAAATATAAATGTTTGTGACAGGAAGCCAGGAGCCAGGATGGCTTGTGAAATGTGAAAAGTTCAACACACAGTGTCCTTACCTGGGGCAAGCCAGGAACTCATTTGTCTTTGGAAGGTAAATGTTTCCTTGAGCTAATGAAGAGGCCGCCTGAGAGACTGCCTTCTTGAGTACTCATGGAATTATGGGCAAGGGGTGCCTGTGCACCTCTCCAGTGCCACCTGGGTGCCATGACAAAAATGGCCCACTTGGAGTCTGGCCTGGGCTTTTCCCTCATCCTTCCTCTATTATCCGAGGATAACAGGGTGATAGACTGAAGACCTCTGGGCCGTTCAGATATTCACACATTCTAGACGCACATCACGATGATATTCACACATCATAGTCATTGAGCTTTTGCAAGGATCTTGGAATGAGGCACACATCTTCTCTGGCCATTTGCTTATGTTTATAAACTAAAGTGTTCTTGTCTTAGAAATCTTTAGCCTTTTCAGGGTCATCTGGAATCCCTAGGCTGATGTCGTGTCTGGCTATCGGCACATGTGGTGTAGGCAGTTGACTCTACGGCTTCATCTTGAGGGGTATGGGGCAGGATGTCTGTCCCAGTAGTCAACCCTTTTGCCCATCAGGCCACCAATGGGAATTCCTCTTGTCAGTGGTTTGTCTGTACAAGTCTCCCATCACATGCATCCTTGCAAAGGACGGTGGTAAAATAATAACTCCTTCTCGCTCATCTTTTTGGAAAGACAGAAGAATTTGGGGGCACTCAGAAGAATTACAATTATTTATCTCCTATGAGATAAGGGGCTGTCTAACAGGCTGAGGTGTGGTCAGGACAAAACAGAGTGGAAACAGTGCCCATTACTGAGCAAGTAGACAACATAAGACTCCAAGTCTAAACCCCGCCAGCACCCAGCTGCGTGCTCATGGTGAACCCCTTCCCCTCCCCTACAGAGGCTCAGTGAACATTTGTAAAATGAAACCAGCCCAGCGAGGTAAATGATTTTAAGTCCTTTCACGCATGCTCTAAAGACTCAATGTCTTTTGAGCTAGGTCTCCAGTGATATTGTTAGGGGAAAGAAAAAGAGCACTGTGACTTTCCTGGGAGAAACTACCAGCTGTGTGACCCTGGACAAGGTATGCAAGCTCTCTGTCCCTCAGTTCCTTCACCTCAGAATGGGGATAACAATGTACCTACCTCATAGGATTCTGAGGATTACACAAGCTAATACTAAAGCTAATACTAAACAGTGCCTAGCACATCATAAATGCAGTGTGGATGTTGGTGAATAAATAGAAAGAAAATAAACTATAGATTCCTTTGGCAGTTAGAGAGAGACACAGAGTTAAGGCCCACAAGTGCATTACAAATAAGACCAGAAGAGAGAAGAGAAGAAGACCTGAATGTGCTAAAGAAGCAAATATTTAGAAAAAGTTAAGGAGCTGGAAGCATCGCATCCGGGTTGGGATGAGTGGTGTTGGGTGGTTCATTTCCTTAGGAACCTGAGTACCTGACAGAGAAAGCTCAGCTGGGAACTGGAGTTAGAAGGAAAAAGTATCAAGAGCAGTGAGTGCCTCTGGCTGGTCCTAGAGTTGGTAAGCCTAGGCTTCCAGGGAGAGGCTGATCCATGGTGGGAACCCATCAGTACTGAGGAAGAAAAGCGGGGGCTAAAGAAGGAGCAATTGTGCAGGGTGGGCAACCTAGTAACAGGGGCAAGGGGGCTACCTGGATGAGGAGGAGAGGACCAGGTGTGTAGGACTGGGCTGGCAGGTGAGGTTATGTTCAGAGGGCTCCAGTGGGAAATCTGGCACATGGAGGTCGGCCTGCATAGGGGGTCGGCGAGCAGAGACACAGAAGAGCAAGTCTCAGTAACACAGGCAGGGGTCCCGCACCAGATCGGGGCATTGGTCACAAGAAAGAAGCTTGGGGCAAAATCTGGGACTCTCCAGGAACAGAGCTGTTCTGTGTGTGGTGGAGACTCAACCATGTGTTCACCAAATCCATTTCCTGTTCTTCCTGGGTCCATGACTACAGAAGTGTCCTGGCCACCCCCCTCCCGATAGGTGGAAGCTGACTTGTGACTGAGTCTGACCAGTGAACTATGAACAGAAGTGGGGAGCATCCCAGGCTTGGTCCCAAAGGCTCCCCTGCAATATCCTCCATTCTCACCCTTTCTTGCTAACTGGGTGCAGACTAACATGACACCTTTGGGAGACAGAAGAACCATGGATGGAAGAAGCTTGGATCACTGAATCTGATTTGGAAAACCTATTTTGGAACATATTGCAATAAACTACTTAGATTACTGGATTTTGTTGTTACATCTGTCAGTGTTATTAAATTTAAACCAGTAAACTGAGGTTTTCATGGATAGAGTCAATCAAAGGTTAAGGTCAAAGACATTCTGAGACTTGCCCAGACTTAGGACGAAGCAAGAGGGCCCTTTGGTGCTTGGTGGCTGCGACGTAACTGAGTTCTAGTAGGGAGTTTATTTTTTGTTGCCTGTGTATAATTTTTACCCCAAGAATCCCTTATGGTGCCGGCTGCGACCGATGAACAAATTCTTAGTGCTTAATGTGTGTGTCTGTAAACATATGGAGAAGGGAAAGCTGCCTGAAGATTGGACAAAGAACCTTGTAAATGTCTTAGGGTGAATGACAATGGGAAGGTTAAGAGGAGTCTGCCGGGAGCTGCCTGCAAACGTCCCCTCTTATTCAGGAATTGTATCAGCAGCTCAGTCCTTTGGAATTAACAGATAATTGTGAAGATAAAATGATCTTTCAGCATAAGAAGCTGTAGGTGGTATGGCAGCCATAAAAGTTCCTCATTAGTGACAAGATTTTAACAAAACCAAATACATTTTAAGAAACAAGGACATTCATGGCTGGGCATGGTGGCTCATGCCTGTAATCCCAGCACTTTGGGAAGCTGAGGTGGGTGGATCATGAGGTCAGGAGATCGAGACCATCCCGGCCAACATGGTGAAACCCCGTCTCTACTAAAATACAAAAAATTAGCCTGATCTGGTGGCATGTGCCTGTAGTCCCAGCTACTCAGGAGGCTGAGGCAGGGGAGGCAGATGTTACAGTGAGTCGAGATTGCGCCACTGCTCTCCAGCCTGGTGACAGAGCAAGTCTCCGTCTCAAAATAATAATAATAATAATAATAATAATAATAAAAGAAACAAGGACATTCATATATTTTCTGAACATTTTGACTCACCACATGAGAGAGTGACAAATTGTGGTATCTGAAGAAAAGGCTGGGTAAAATTTCCACAATAGACTTTGCAATTTAGTGATTCTGATCATCTGAACTTCAGTTCCTGGTAGCTTGTGAAGATCCTATCACTTTCTTTAACAATGTATTAGCAGGACAGAGGTAAGTGGCTTCAAGGCAAGCAGTAGCAGCTCGTATGTTTTACTAATAGTGACACCTGGCCATAAGTCAGGCTGTTACAGTCCCCAGGTGAGCAACAATTTTAGTCATGACACACAGACAATATTCTTTACCAAATAAATTTTCCATAAGAAGAGGGAGGACCAGGCATATTTGGTGTTGAAGGATTGATTCCTATTTTTCAGTAAATTATGTCTCTGAATTAGTGTGCTTCTCTCAGTATGCATTCTGATGCACTCAACAGTTCTTGTTCTTTTTAGTGGAATTTCTTTTTTCTTTTTCCTTTTGTGAGACAGAGTCTCACTTCGGCCTCCTGAGTAGCTGGGACTACAGGTGCATGCCACCTTGCCTGATTAATTTTTTAGGAATGTTTTTTGTAGAGATTTGCTATGTTACCCAGGCTGGTCTCAAATTTCTGGGCTTAAGTGATCCTCCTGCCTTGGCCTCCCAACGTGCTGAGATTATAGGCATGTGCCACTGCGCCCAGCCGTAAATTATATTTAAATTCTTTTTTTTTTCCATTTATAGATTGTTTTGATGTTTGAGAAGTTCATTGCTCTGTTTGCTCCCACTAAACATTTTTAAACATTTAAGAAGAGGCTGTGTTTCACCCGAGGCAAAGGACTGAGAACTCCACAACTGAAGAGTTTGTTTAGAACTCAAAACAGGATGTTCTGTTTGACCAAAAGAAAGTTTCTTTCTCTGCTTTTCATTCTCCTGTTAACTCTTCCCTTTTGCTAGCATATAAAAGATAATATCACCAGACAGCCAGTAAAGGAACAACTTCTAAAAATTTGTAGTAATCTGGCAAGATTTTTCCCTTCTATTTTGTTAAATCTTAAGATTGCTCAACCATTGATGTGATTGTTGTTTGTGTGTTTTCTCTTTACCACGCCACCCTGGCATTTTGAGGCTGTGCTTGGGCTTAAAAAGTGAAGCCAAAAGATCTCGGCCATCAAATCCAGATTTATGTACCATGCAAGTTCCCCCTCCCTCGTTCACAGACATACATATTCGCGTGACAATCATTTTGCAAAGGGTGATTCAGAGATGGGGAACATGGTGTTTCCTCTGAGAAGCAAATGAGTAAGTTGACGCACACTGCTCACTTTCCTGCCCCTCACCGTTGTCACTGTCCTGAGAACCTTGGTGAGCTTGGCCATGGGAATCAAATTTGAATATGCATTCTTGAACTTTGCCAGTCAAATCACATGCCTGCCCTATTATCCTCTAAGAGAGCCCACAGCAAATGGAGGGAAGGAGGAAACAGCCTTGCCCAACATCAGCACTTTGTTCTGGATGAGTTTTCAAAGCTCCTACGGTGGTTCTGAGGAGCAGTCAAGGCTGAGAACTCTGTTACAGAGCACAGGTTAGACTGCCGGTCTCTTGGGACAGGGCTGGGACTCTGGTGTTTGTATCTTTAAGTGCTAAGCCCAGCAGGCAGCACAGAAGAAACGCCCACGAAGCACCTAGGGTGCGGAGGAGCACACACTTTGGTTTCCAAAGACCAGTGCTGGCTTCCCTGGACCCTGAGCCACTGCTCCGTGTTTATGGCCAACTGAGACAAAGGTGCTGAATCCACGTGGAAGATGGCACCCCTTTCCCCCCCGGGACACATCTGTAGAGAGGCTTTCCAGGACAGTAGTGGCCTTTTAAAGCTCCTGCAGAGAGGAGTCCTTGTAAGATCGGGGAGCTGCTAAGTGAGGATGAAAAAGCCCGGAACTGAGAGTCATCTCTCATCCTAGTTTGGCCACTGACTGAGCAGCTGCTCAGTATTGGTCACTGAACCTCCATGTTTTCAAAAATGATGTGAACTGGTTGCATTCAGATGTTCAACATTTGCCCAGCAACCATGGGAGGAGGAGAAGAAAAGGCCTGAAATAAGGGAACTTTGACAGCCAAGGGTGGCCTTCGATTCCCCCTCCCTTGATCTATAAGTTGTTCAAGCTACAGACCACCCCCAAGAAGTATTAGAAATGGGCAGGTCCAGAGGCGAGACAACATGTGGATATTGACGGTGTATCAATGGGGCATTATTGAGCACAGCTGTCTCTACCACGATGCTGAAACAGGGAGATCCAGAGCACAGTTAATGTGGAGAGCAGATTCCTCCAGAAGGGAGGCTTTGGAGAGACCCACTGGGCCTGACTGTCAGGTACAAGGAATCCCGAGCCTGGCACAGGCAAGCCACACACCTGATCCCTGTATGTTCTAAGAGCCCGAGTGCCTCCATTTCAACAGATAAAGCTTATCACGTAGATGGGAGATTGGAACTGCTTTCATTCATTCATTGGTTCCAGGTTTTACCCCTGTACTCACAGAATGGATGAGAGAGAGGAAGTATCAGCCACTGCAATAAGGGTCTAGCCCAGTTAGGGGATACGCGCTGACCACTGGAGGAACAGAGAACAACCAACAAACTCAACCAAGTGACCTGAAACATGTGACGCCAACAGCAGCACCGTGGAAGCTGAACTCAAGAAGTTCAGATGAATCGGGCACAGTGGCTCACGCCTGTAATCCCAGCACTTTGGGAGGCCGAGGTGGGTGGATCACGAGGTCAGGAGATCGAGACCATCTTGGCCAACACGGTGAAACGCCGTCTCTACTAAAAATGCAAAAAATTAGCCGGGTGTGGTGGCAGGCGCCTGTAGTCCCAGCTACTCAGGAGGCTGAGGCAGGAGAACCCCTTGAACCCGGGAGGCGGAGGTTGCAGTGAGCCGAGATTGCACCACTGCACTCCAGCCTGAACAACAGAGCGAGACTCCATCTCAAAAAAAAAAAAAAAAAGAAAAGAAAAGAAGTTCAGATGACAAAGGAAGGTTATGTGCTTTTTGGCACGCAAGGACATTTTACATACACGCTCTATGCCTTCGTGTTGAAGAAATACAAAGTTGAGGGAGGCAGAGGTGAGGAATCAGCCTCGTAGGTGGTAGTGTCTCAGAGAGGAGCAAAGAGTAAGGAAAAGTAGTATGATGGTTTCTGATCCAGTGTCTGCCACAAACCAGCTTTGTGACCAGGTGAATTATGTCCTCTGGGCCTCAGCTTCCTCATCTGCGCATTGAATGCAAAAGAACTATGATCTCTTCTGACTTGCCCTGAGGGCAAGATGGCTGGCTAGACCAGCACCAACACCCACAGTGCTCTCATTACACACATGGACACACAGGCTCACACTCACACGCATGCACACGTATGCTCGCACCTATGTGCTTGTACACATGCACGTATTCATTCCCACAGGCGCCCTACCACACACAGTACACTCACATATGTGCACACACCAATATAGGTAGGGATGTGAACGCACACACACGCTCACACACAGCCTTCCATGCACATGCTACATCCACACATATGTGCTCATGCACACACACACACACTCCTTTACATGCACTTTCTCACATGTGCACACACAGTCCCCCACAACATGCACACTCACATATGCACACACAGGCATATGCTCCGACACGTGCACACACACGTGCACACACACTACCGTGCACATCCACACATCTACACACACAGATCTGAGCGCTCTATAATCCACACTTCATTTCCAGATTTTCGGAAAGCAGGAACAGACCAGTCAGGAAAGGAAAATAAAAATCATCTGGCGCGTTTTTATGCAATCCTGATGATCTCGCAGCCTCGGGTTTAGTCTCTTTTTCCACAGGGTAGGGCCAGATACTTCCGTTTTTACGCAGGTACCTCTTTTAGGGAGACAAAGCATTAAGAGAAATGAACCAAGGGAAGAATTTAAAACAGAAGAAAAAAACAAGAAAAAGAAAAAAAGCACCAACAAAAAAAGCTTTTCCCGTTCATGGCAAAACAAAAAATAAATAAATAAAAAGAATGTTTGGAGTGTTTGTGCAGGATATTTGTATAAAGAACTGCATGTCCTTGTTTACTTTCTGTGGAGCCCCATTTCCTCCCTAGAATTCCTGGTGGTCATACTCACCAGTTATGGGACTTTCGCGATGAAAATCTGTGACACAGAGCACACTCACACACACACAGGCAGGGGAGTCACACAGGCAGGGGAGTCCTGTGAAGCCGGACGCTCTGCAATCTAGGGCATTTCTGGATCAAGTATCTACCTCCTTGTGGCTTGCCATTCTCTGACCTGGCCCCAGAGCTGCAAAGAGAAGCTGAGGAGGACATTGCTAAGGGTCACACCTGGTGACACCTGTGTGGCCTGTGGTTAACAGTTTGGGAAAGTCATGCAGAAAGGAAGGATCCTCACTCCTGCATGCCAGGACGGGGATGGCTATGTGCCAGCCACATCCCAGGGCGATCTTGACGGAGCAGTCCCCTCCTGTGGGTCTCTGATGTCCCCAGGAGAAAGGCACATTCTGAGGTCTCACATTCAGTTACACGGTGCCCTCGCATGTCTTCCCCGATTTCATCTGCACACCTCTATACATTAGATAGGGCCCTGTTTTATGGATTCGAAAACTGAGGCTGACAGTGGTTAATTTGCCCGAGATCACACGGCAAGAAAGTAGTGGAGCTTAAATTTGGGTTTTCATTATCTAAGTCCAAATGTTGTTCTTTACCTTGCATCATGAATAATAAAAAATAATTAAAATAATATTAAATGATACGCAAACATTTTTCAAGGCTTTACTAAGTGCCTGACGCCATTTTAAGTGCATTCTATGGATCAATTTATTTAACCTTACAAAGGTATGAGGTGGATACTTTCATTATCCCCAGTTAGCAGATGTGGAAATCGAGATCCAAGTGGTTAAGCCACTTGCTTAAAGCCACATGGCCAATGAAGAGAGAAGAAGATGCTTTGGTTTACTGCCCGGCTGTCCAGAGGAAGGCCTGAGGTACCCCCCAACCCGCACCCCCTCATTGACTGCTTTCAATGTACAACGCCATACGTATCTCACTCTGTCGTGGACATTCAGAGAAGGCTTCACCCCACCAATCAATGACAACTTACTTTCTCCCCAAGGATCAGATAATTGATCTGATTATGGGTTTGCTGCAAATGGAAATTAACATCATTTGCCCTTCTATTTATTTTTGCTTTTCCTGCTGAAAATGTTATTATGGTTACATATGCCATAAAAGATCTGTAGTAATGTTGCATCTACATTAATTTCCATCCAAGAGTTTTCAATTTTCACTTTTTATGGTGATGGAGGCTACAAACGAGAAACCTGCAGTGACTGTAAATCATTCTCTTCACGAAAATGTGCCAGATGAGGTGAAGGAAGGCGAGCACGGGGGCCTAAGAGTAAGGGCATGTTTAAAAAACAAAAGATTATTCATGCAATTATCCAACTTCTTCAGTAACTGGCAAAAAATCTTAGGGATGTAATGAAAAGACATTCACAAACGTGTTTTTAAGAATAGCGTTTTTCCCAGGCCGGGCGTGGTGGCTCACACCTGTAATCCTAGCACTTTGGGAGACCAAGGCGTGTGGATCACGAGGTCAGGAGATCGAGACAAACCTGCCCAACATCGTGAAACCCTATCGCTACTAAAAATACAAAAAATTAGCCAGGCGTGGTGGCGGGCGCCTGTAATCACAGATACTCGGGAGACTGAGGCAGGAGAATCGCTTGAACCTGGGAGGCGGAGGTTGCAGTGAGCCGAGATCGCATCATTGCACTCCAGCCCGGGCAACAGTGTGAGACTCAGTCTCAAAAAAAAAAAAAAAAAAAACAAAAAGTGCTTTCCCATTGAGCTTTCGCCTGGACCGATGGAATCGTGGATGGACCCCTCACCAGGCCACTGAGACTCAACTGTGCCACGTCAGGGTCACGGGGGAGACTGAACTTCGCCGTCCAGCACTGAACACAGGATCCCAGTTTGTCTCAAATCAACCTTTTTGCAGGCATCTAAGAGTCATTTCTGGTGTGAAGATGAAGAGGTCTAACGTAGTGTTTTAAAGAGAAAAGGATTCTCCAGCCCCATAGTGGTGAGAAGTGACACAGAGTCACATTACATAAAATGACGAGGCCTGATGTGATTGTGACAGTGAGGGTGACTCATTGATCCCAACACTGGGATCCTCTGAGCCCTCCCTAGCAGGGTCGCAAATGTTTGAATGAAAGACTGCAGCTAGAAGACTGACAAAACCATGCTGAACTCACTAGGGCAACTGCCTTCATTTCCAAGGTGGCTTCCATCGAAGGGAGTGGCAATTCATATAATCACCAATTTCTGAAAAACATCTTTTCCACGTCAGATGGAAACCAGTTTTGCAGCCTCCTTAATGTAGGTGCTGCGACTGAGGCAACTAGAGACACAGTGGACATCTCCCTGGCCCCACTTCCCCAGTGCCTTGAAGTCTGAGAAAAACACTGATTAACATTTCCAGGCTGCTGTATTTCCCTCACCAGCCTCAAACCCCCGATCCACCTTCCTGCAACCATCGCAAGGGCGTGAATGTCCCCAGGAGGCAGGTTGCAGAGTTGCTTAGATCCGGGACTGCATCCCAGTTTGTCCATCTGTGTGTCCATGTCTGAGTAAGTGAGTTGCTTCTCAGCGCTCTGCAGGACTCTGGTGTTGCTTGTTGCTTTGGCCTGGGGCCGATTCCTCCAAAGCAATGTGTCTCTTTGCAGAGTCTCTTAGAGCTGCAAGGCAGTCTGGGATCATCAGAGAGGATGCTGGGACGCTTCAGAAACGGAGGTCCTGGTAGCAAATGTCCTTTGGCGTGGCCTCTGAAGAGTCCAAACGGGGGACAGGACCCCCGAAAGCGGTGCAGCTGGCACAGAAGAGGGTGGCTTTGCTACCATTGGGAAAACTTATCCGCCACATCCTCATGAGGCAAACACCTTTCTCTACCTTACCGGCTCCTCAGGTGGCCTGCCTGTTCCCTTCTTATTCAAGACTAAGACTCTCTAGAATGTTCTTTATCCTGAGTCCAGCTGATTGTCTATACTAATATCAGTACGGGGTGCAGATGAAGACAGCCAGTGTGCCTTGCTCCCAAGCACCCCCTCCCCAAACCCCAGGAGTTTCTGGAACATTCCAACTCTGCTTGAGGGTATCCATGCAGCATCTACTACCATGAACGGGTAGCCTGACCTGTGGAAAACTTCTATGATTCACCTGAGGGTAACTGCCCTTTGTGATTTGAAAGAGCGATGCTGACAGGAGGTGTTGTCATTTCTGAACTTTGTACTCTGCAGCGACTGCTGAATTCATGTATTTTAGGAAGACCTACTTGGTTCCACATGTAGCTAAAACAATTCAGTAACTGCACAGGCAATTCTGCAATAGGTCTTGGAGTGATGAAACCAAGAAGGAAAAGTTCTGTCTCTCCAGTTAGAAACTGTTGAGCAGAAAGGTAGAAGTCAGGCTTTTCCTATTACAGGTCTCCTGTGTGAAGAGGAAGTTCAGTTTTCATTTATTTCTCGCGCCCTTTGAAGTACAGGCCTCTGTCTGCTTAATGGCCCAAACCGGGGCGACTAGGATGAATTCCTTTTACATCAAACACACCCCTGTCTGAAAAGGCAGTAATATTTCTCAACAAGTAAACCTGCCATGACTGTGGTGTTTGCAAGCTGAAGATGGTTACCCAGTGTGGTTGCTAATGGAGCAAAACTGCGCATAGAGCAGGGAGCAGGCAGAGGTGACTGGGGACCCTTTCACAGGTTGTCTAACCACAAACCCATCTCTTCTAATCCATTCTACTCACAGGGCAGGCTGTCTCCTGTAGGGGCCAAAAGAAAAAAAAAAAAAAAACAGAAAATGGAGATGGGAGAAAGGAGAAGAAAGGAAGAAAAGATGAAACGTGGAGAAATAGCAAAAGGAAATGAAAAGAACTTTATTGCTCAGTTTCTTCTCCTGCCTGACCCAATTATCAGATTTTGCATTTAAGTTTAAGACAGTAGATCAAACAGCGAGAGGCACTTTGTACTTCTGCCAGGAGACCATATGATATCTCTCAGTGACTCTCCTGCATGCCAGGAACACGGACCCATGCCTCTTAGCCGGGTCTGCATATGGTGCAATGCGTGAAAAAACAGCAAAATTCATAAGTGACTGCACTTGTGGGTGATGTCCAGGATTTATGGTGCTTTATCAGTTAAAGCCAAAAAAAAAAAAGAAAAAAAAAGAAAAAAAAAGGCCAGGCAGAATCTAATTATAACTTTCCACAAGTAAGTCAACAGTGGAATGAGAACTGAGAGACAAAAGGCTGGTGTCACGCTTACTTTGCAAAATTGATCATCTTGAGGATTGTTTTATGTGGGATACAGAACGTTTTACAAGGTATGGATCGTATCTGTTCTGGGGATTTTGACATTTTTTGCGGTGACCATGTGCAGCCTCCATGGATGTGAAGGGCTGGATGGCAGACGTTCACGTCTTCCTTCTCCCAGCTATAGTTTGCCTCCGGAGATAATTACTTTAAGAACACACTTGTTATGCATTGAGATAATTTATGTGGGCTATGGTATTTAACGCTTTTTCATGCCTTTTGATAAGACTTTGTACAGCTACATGAAATAGATGCTTTAGAAAGGTCTCTTTTCACTTCCCAGAATCATGGCAACATCAGGAAAAGGAACCCTTCCCCTTCAAGGCTTGGGGTATGTCAGGAGACATGGTGGAGAGAGATTCTACTCACCACAGCAGTTAGTTTTGGAAGCACCACAGACGACTCCAACACCATTAAGGGTGGTGAAATCAGGTTGGCAATAGCAGTACTTATTTTTCCAAATTAAATCAGTCTATATTCTTTGTAGATTGTTCAAATTCAGCCCTTTCCCTGGGAGAAGACAGATGTGGCAGAACAGGGGCACTGCTGTTTTATTGTGATCCTGGATGGCTGGGGTTTTAAGATTGGCCTTTGCCCTCAAAAGTTCCCTTCAGCCTTCAGAAAAATCCTCCAGTGTTTTTTTCAGCCCCCACCACTTCCCTTCAGCCTTTACCTTTTACCTGACTGGGCTCCTGCATTGGTCAGAGGTCCTGTTCCACTTTGGTGCACTCTTAATGTGTGCATATTATTCTTTACATCTGCAAACTCATTTAATCCCTACACTCACCTTGTGAGGCAGGCACCATGGTTGTGTTCGTGTATGGACTATGATGGACCCACTGCACACTGATGAAAACCATAGCCTTATGTAGCAAGAGGTTAATAGTTGGTCAATCCGGGTGAAGAGTATAGAGCCATTCTTTGTATTACTCTCGCAACTTCCCTGTACATTCAAATTATTTCAAAATTAAAAGAAAAGTAAAAGGTCTCCAGAGCTAGATAATTTTGGTTTGCAGTAATGGCTCAACTACTTACCAGTTGTTTGTAAACTAAGGGTTTTACATCTATTACCCATTTGATCCTTATAATCTTACAAGGTTAGGTAGGTATGTCGTTTATGTAGGTATTATATATTAATTTCAGCTGTGCCCATGAGGTAACTGAGGCTCAGAGAGGTCAAAGAATGTGTCCAAAATGCCTGGGATTATGTATACTATGCTGTGGTTATCTACAGCTTGAATTGACTTTTTAGTATTAGGCTCCAAGAGCTATGAAGAAATAAAGTGTTAGATAAGTTCTTTTTTTAATCAAAGAAGATTTTATGAGGACACACAGTAGCTGCCAATGAAGACTCTGATCTTAAAAGATACAGCATGTAACTTAAAATTTCTTAACTTCCCTTAATTGATTTCTAAATAATAGATTGATAAGGAGAATCCTGGGAAAGGCCAAACATTGAGAACTTTGTTAATATTAATTCTCCCTTATAATCGCTGTAAAGAATGATAATTCTTTTGCTTTATCTTAAGAAGGTACTTTATTATCTTGATCACTTTTATCACCTTCTAGATACATTTAAAATTTTTATCATCCATCCATCCATCCATCCATCCAACCGCCATCTACCTTATCCACCTTTCCTTCCATCATTCGTTATGTATAGTGTACATACCATGAACAAGGTCTTTGTCAAAGAAGGAAAGGTGCATATCTAGCCTTCACTGAAGTGAAGGAGGGAATACAGGCCTAACTACACCAGAAGGTAGGGCACAGGTTCCCACGAGAGGGCGAGAGATAGGGAGGTAAACTCCGGCAGCTCAGAGGGGACAGAAAGGCTTCTTTGGAGCCCATGAATTGCAACAATCAAACCTCAAGCACCACATATTTTACAGAACAAGCACAACAACATGTTGTGTGGTTCACCAGGGCCTAATAAAGGATTTCTGTGGCCTACCCTGATGAAGCAGTGAATTGCACTGATGTCTTCACTGGAGGAACGATCTCAGGCACGATTTTAATGACCTTTTGCAAGGTTACAACTGATCTCTTAGAGACCATAATTTTAAAAATATAGTTTAGAACACTTTCTCTTAAACACATTAACAGGCCAACTTTTAAGTTTATATGGCATTTTTATATCCACTACCTAAATCTTTCTGTAGTTCATTCCATTTATACGGCACCTGGATAAGCTCATTTTTACTAGAAAAACTGGAAATTTCACTGCCTGCCCTGCTCTGACTTTCAGATCACTCCTAAAATATTGAACTAAGGAGCCCAACATTGACCACTGGGGGCCTTGAATTCATACTTTTCATCTAGGGAGATGTCCATTTGGTTTCTGCCTGCATATCAATATTCTATGGCAAAACATTTTCCAATTCTATAGTAATTAAATAAATACAAGTTTTACTAGTTTTCATGACAAATAACCTCTGGAAGTAAAATTATTTATATCTCTTGCCTCATGTGTCCACTTGCTCATTATCTACTTAAAGAAATTTACAATATACATTGCCCTATACAGTAAACAAATGAAAATTACCAAAAGCAAACTCATGTTCCTAAAAAGTATGGATAAATGCGATTTTTGCTTTGTGCTTTGCCAAATGAATCATATGTTACCATCACTAAAGACATTTGCTATTTCATAGAATTCTGTTGTGAATCTTATCATCCAATAAAACATTTCTCTTGATAGATCTTTTGTGTAAACAGGTGTTGCAATGTTAGGTTTAGAGAGACAAGACTTTCTATTTAAATGACAAAGTGGTTTGGGACTTTGCATTGATTAACTCTACAAAGGATGAGGTTGGTGGCATGCAGCCTTCCATACAGCAGGCATCATTTGGCAGGCATCTTCTTTTATAAAAATCCCCTGTTGTCCAGTTGCATGCAACAGGACCCATGGGTTGCAGAGAGGCTGATGCTCCCTTTGACTTTTCTCCCTCAACATCTTGCTCTGGGTGAGATCATTAATCTATTATTTTTACATTAGTGACTACCAAATTCATGTCTCCAGCCCAGAACCCTGGAATTCTGGACTGACATTGCTGGAGAACCTTGAGAGCTCTTGTTGTGTATTTCATGGAATCCTCAAAACCAATATATCCCAAACTAATCACTTGAATGGATTTCCCAGCTCACTAGAGATAGGTACTAAGGTTCTTTCTCCCTCCATCTGTCTCTTAGAGACTATCTCCTAGTTTTCAGTCCTGCATGCTTATATGCACAAAGAGAGGAGGCAGATGTAGGAATCTTTTACTCAGGCTCTTCACATCTCTAAAAGACAGTCCCACTTGGGTGCCTGTGATGTTGTTATATTGTAGTGTTTAGTGTATTTGATTGTCTCCCTTGCTACACAGTTATCATGCCGAGGACAAATTTTTGTCTGTGAATGGAGAACAACGAGGGAAGGTCAAATCCCTGCAACATACTGGCTTCCTGACCTGGACTGGACATGACACATAATCTTTCCAGGACCCGGATCCAGTGTATCATGTGTGGGAATTTTTTGTATGTGAATTTTATGATACTACACATATATAAGTGATTTTTAACAGGCCATTTATTTTCTCTTATAGTTTTCCAAACTTTGCGTGTATTGATATAATAAATGTTTTATCACAGATTCAATCCACTCTTCATGCATTCATCATTACAATCCTCCTATAAATTCGCTTGTAAATCCCAAGTACTAGTTTAATTTACCAAGAGAACAACATAAACCTCCCTTCATGTCATAGAAAACTCAGCTTGGAGACCCTTTATATTAGACCTCGTTCCCTCAGGGATGTCATCACTACCCAGGGCAAATGTCTCATCTGACACTGTTAGCTTCTAAGGAACACTTTAATCCTTTCTACTATTGCCAGCATAGCACACGAATGACACCAAATCCACTACAAATCTCCAGGGAGAAATGCATCGCTGATATCATGGCTTTGTCTGCATTTAGCCAGTGAGGGGAAAATTGAGCTTCTTTTCATACCTTCCACAAGTGCACTCTTCTAGCCCACTTTGCCTTTATTATCTCAATATTTCTGATGAATCAGAATTTTGGCCTGGATTATCCAAAGAATTGTTTCAGATCTCTTCGCCTCCACACATAGATAGAGTTTTAGGCTATGCTCCTCCTGCCCCTTCATAAATTCATTGCTTTTCAAAAATTTTCTTGTCTGTTTTTGTAAAAACCAAGCGCAAAGAGGGAAACTAATTGATTGTACTTCTTCTTGATATGCCTGATAGTTTTCTGTCGTCTTAATCATCACACGAGCAAGACTGCTCAACACCCAGGCCTTCTGAGGTCCGAACAATAAGTAAGCACCAGTCACCTCCACATAGGCTGGCCAGGGGTGTTGACGGGGCAGAGTCCATATTAGCTGAAGACTTGCCCGTGCTCTGCCAGGGAACTCTACTGAAACGAGGGCAAGCTTTGCATGAAACCCCATTTGCAAACCGAAACCATGAAAAAAAAAAAAAGGTGGTTCAGTGTGGTTTTTACTCAAAACCAGGTGAAGCTTTGTGGTTCAGCCAAGTTTTGACTTGAAGCCAGAGAGAGCTCACTGTGTTTGCCTGGACCTTGTTTTACGTTTCATGTTCCATTTGGTTCTGTTTCCCAAACCTGAAACTGAGGGTTCAGATGAGGGGCACAAAATGAATAAAATGAAATGTGGTGCAGATGAAGACAGCACCAGCTTTGTGAAGGCCAACCCCTGCTCCTCCTGCTCTTTGCCGGCACTCCTTCTAGAAAGGGCCTTCCCCACAGTACGTAGTTCCCTGGGACTTTTCTTTAAGGAACAGAATGATTAACACTATACAAAAATAGCAAAGGCTATTTTGCTCTTGTTTATTTTAACAGATCCATGAACAAATCTGTTTCTTTGCGAGTCAGCCATTGAGACTTTTGAGGAAAACATTTTAAGTAACAGACTCCAACGTTATAATGGCATGAATTTATTTAACATGCTTTAAATATCTACTACGTGCTAGAAAATTTAACTTGTTAAGTTCTCACCATATTTTATAGATGTGGAAACTAGGCTCAGAGTGATTGGATAAATTGCCCATATGCTAAAAGAGAAAGCAAGCAAGTGTAATACTAGGCAGAGCCAGCTAGTAAGTGGTGGAGGAAAAGATTTCCCCCCAGGGTCTTTTCCCTAGCTATTTTCATTAGACCTCATTACCTACAAATCACACCGAAGTTCTGCCCTCTGGGGCATTATGAAGATACATATTTGGCTTCATAAAGAAACTCTGCTCTGCTTCTATGGATTTAACCAACTGTGGATCTCCCTCTATAGATCTGTATATATGGATGGTTGTCTGTACTGAACATGTGCAGACTTTTTTCCTATCTTTCTTCCCTAAACAATACAGTGTAACAACTATTTACATAGCATTTACATTATGTTAGGTATTATAAGTAGTCTAGGGTTGATTTAAAGTATACAGAAGGATGTGCATACACTATATGCAAATACTATACCATTTTAGAAAAGAGACTTGAGCATCTGAAGATGTTGGTGTTCTACAGGTGTTCTGAAACCATACCCCATGGATACTGGGGGATAACTGTACTTAAAACAATAGTGTGTGGTGGAAAGTGCTAAACATCCTAAAAGTTGTCCAACTGGTGAGCTGTGTGGGTTTAGAAGAGGGGAGAGATAGCTTCTAGCTAGGGAAGGAGGGTGGAGAGGGTAGCAATTGCAAAAATCTTTGTAAAAACAGTGACATCCGTGACACAGAAGAGCAGTTGGGTGTGTAGCTGGTGGGGGGCAGAAATAGTTTTGGAGGGGAGACAGGGTGGGTGAAAACATAAAAGAGACAGGATTATTTGTTGGAGCAAAGAGTTAATAAAGGAGAGTTAAGGAAAGTAGTTTTGGAAAGATGGATTTAGACTAAATTATGGAAGGTCTTGGTTTCATGGCCAATTGAGTTGTGTTTTATCTGCAGAAGAAAGCTATCGATATTTTTGAGTCAGGATTCACAAAATCAGGACAAAACATGGGTGAAAGCCAGAGTTTAACTCTGAAAATTACTTGTGCCTTATCGGAAATTTGGAGGGAGATTGAAAAAAATACATTAATTGGCCTTTCCAAAAAGAAAATCACAGAAGAAAAGCTAATCATTTTCACACAGTTCAAGCTCAGTGACGAGATGTAGTTGAGATTACAGGTTAATACAAAGCCCTTGTTTAAATTTTGAAGTTAGTATTTATTAGCATATATCTTGCATGAGTATATCATCAACTGCCTACTTTCTCAAATTGAAAATTTTCCTCAAATACATGGGCTCCTTTTGGCATGATCACTATCCTTCCAGGAGAAAAACGAAATTAAATTTAAATTCCCCCTAATGAGGGAAACAAAATGCTAGGGAATAATATTTTGTCCAGTAGGATTGAGCTTTGGAGGTCCACAAGCCATTATAATGTCTAACACTTTTTCTATCCCTGAGTACTAATTTTCATCCCCTTGGGTGCAATATTGCTCCCATTGAGAATGCATGGTGTAGACCCAAACTTGCATTGCCATGACATTTTGATGAACACCCTGGAAGCTCTCTAATGTCTGGTGAAGTCTGCATCACAGAAGGGAGGACGGATACAATCTCCTAGCCAAATAGGTTGACAATTGATAGGCTACGTGAAAGATTCGATTCAAAAATGAAACAGAGAACCTAGAGAACTACTGGGGAAGACAATATTGCTACAGCATCATGATCAGTTACGTGTTGGTTATTATACGTCCCTTAGGCTACCAGTGTTTCCTGTAAAATAATCTGCCTTTATTTTTTGCCATACATTCTGCTAGGTGATATCGGTAGAAAAGTTAAAAATGCTGGGGGTGGAAGTATGAGGGGGAACATCAATATAATATACCTCTGAAGTCTTGAATTTACTCTTGCTATCCAAATTACCTCACACGGGGAAATGTTCCTTCCGTTAAGTAATAGCTGTGAACATATTTGTCTTCACCAATTCAATGGATATTCTTTGGAGAAATCTCTCTATAATTTAATAAATTAGAGTGGTTGAGCATATAATATTGTGTTTTGTTGTTGTTGCTGTTTTACTGACTATGGCTATTGTGTGAATTTCTGTTTAATCAATCAAAATGATCAACTTTGTGTTTAAAAAGGAAAGAAACATTTGAAAACGAAGAGTTGTCTACATGGTATTGAATTTCCCACTGTGTCCAAAGATCAATTGCTCATCTTTCTCAAGAATGGAATTTTGAGCCAATATAATAATCATTGGTGGAGCGCTGTTATTTTTCAACAATCTTCCATTCAGAGGAGAAAACGTATTCCTTTTACAAGCTCTGGAAGACTAACCCATGAGGGTTATCTTGATTCATTGAACTTGGGCTATGGATTTAGGTACCAAGCAGTTTGACAATTTTCTAAAGTTTCTATTTGGTCAAATCACTCCAAGACTCCATCATAACAGTTAAAACGGTAATTTGATGGTTCATCATTTTTAATCTATTACTGCCTGCTTTTGCAGAGAGAAGCATAGGATTTCAATCCCAAAACATACTTTAAACTGTCATTACAACACATACACAGGGAAGTGGGGACAGTCAGGTATTTGATCCAGACTGGATTATGTGTGACTTCACACATACTTTTAGAAGTTGCTTCTACAAAGATGTTTGGAGCTTGGAACACACTGGAATGACTTGGCCATAAACCTGAAAGAAGAATGTTGCTGGAGAGGCCAAAAAGTTGTCTCCGTCTTTCTTCCAACATCCTTCTGGTGTGACCCATAGCTATGTAAGGAACATAACTGTTATTCCATCTACCTCACAGTCTTCATCATGGGTTCATGAGGCAATGTGTAAAATGTCCAATGTCTTTCGAATAAACAGTATTTTTTTTTTTGAGATGGAGTCTCACTCTGTCACCCAGGCTGGAGTGCAGTGGCATGATCTCGGCTCACTGCAAGCCCCGCCTCCCCGGTTCACGCCATTCTCCTGCCTTAGCCTCCCGAGTAGCTGGGACTACAGGCGCCCGCCACCACGCCTGGCTAATTTTTTGTATTTTTAGTAGAGACGGGGTTTCACCGTGTTAGCCAGGATGGTCTGGATCTCCTGACCTCGTGATCCACACACCTCGGCCTCCCAAAGTGCTGGGATTACAGGCGTGAGCCACCGCGCTCAGCCCATAAACAGTACTTTTTGACCAATGAGAAATCTGTAAAAAATTCCGCCATGATGACTTACTTTCTGTTGACATGTATGAGGGTGCTCATTCTAGGTTAGTTTTTTACAGAACTCAAAAATAAGTGGTCCTTTGGAGTAAATGAATGGAAATGTTGTTTTACAAATAAAAAATAAACTTTCCTTCCCTTTTTACTGTTCTCAGGTATGTGACAAAAAGCATAATTTTGATGTGTTATTATTCGTACTTTCCCAGAAGGAAAAATATACTGTCAAAGTTAGGGGATCTATTTTTACTGGAATAACAAGATGTCACTGAGAGACCATTACTTTATTGGAAAGTTCTTGTTTTTTTTAAACTTGTCTACCACAGCTTCACATATTTCACAGTTGTGTATTTCCTGGTTAAAAAGCACTAAACTTTTCAACATTTGCTGCTCATTTTGTGAGCCAGATCAAGGCAAGGAAATTCCAATATTTATGAACAGCTGTAGAGGGTAATTGAGGGATAGTCTGCTGTTTCTGCCAGTTCTACTGATAAACTGTGGGCTGTTGTACTGTTTAAACCTCTGTCTACTGGAAGGCTTATTTTTCTGATATTGAGGCATGTTTTCCTAAGCCACCTGGATGCAAAGAGGAGATTTTCAGGTGACCTTGGGGTCTCTCCCTTGCCAGACTTCACACACACACACACACACACACACACACACACGGGCATCTTTGCCCATCCTGGGCCAGGTAGGCTCTTAGGAGACAGACCATTGTCCCTTGAGTTGGAGAGAGTAAAGATCTCTTGTAATTTCCATTCTCGCCCCCAGCTCTGAGCCCTGAAGGCTCCAGCCAAGCACAGCTGATTGGAAACTGTCAAGTCTGGAGGTTGCTGCATATATTCCCATGCCTAGGTTCTGGAATAGCATCTGTGACCCACAGGCCCTGAAATAAGAGAGATTCTTTCTGGATTTGGTTTTGTTCATAGATATATGCTCCAAGACATGCCTCAAGCTTTATATGCTATAAACCCTTATAATTCTTTCTTATAAGCCATAGTCTTTACAACCAATGCTTTTTTTTTTTTTTTTTTTTTTGTGCATAGGTTGGCTACTCAGAGATCAATGCCAAGGACTCTCTATAATGGCCATCAAACAATATTTGTTTTAAAAAATCTTTCCATAGGTATTTTATCAGGTGCTCTACAAGAGAATTACATAGGCATATATGTGGTTTGGAGGGACTTCCAGTCTCATTCAGGCAGACCTTCACAAACAAATGCTAACAAAAACCACCAGACTGCTATTTAGCCTTTCTGGCTGGGGAGGACCATATTAATCATTTTGGGATAGCCTTTCCTTCTGAATGGCTGTTACCAGCGAGGTACCTTTTGCTCAATGTTTTGCTTAAAGACATGTCTATATATTATCTGGCAAGTCTATTTCACACCTGGTTTAAAGTCCTATCTGTTTGTAAGTGCATTAGATAGCACTCTGATGACGTCCATAGTAGTATAAAAACACCAGCATTGAAATGTTGGGCTCCGTTTTCATTAACAAGTTTTTTTCTCCCCTTGGTCCCAAAGCAACCTAGCAGAGAACAGAGGGAGGACCAAGAGGCAGGAGAGCTGGCTCCGCCAGGCAGAGGGTGCTGGGTTCAGCTCAGTGGGCTCCAGAGCCAGGTCACCTGCCCCAGAGCACAGCTCTGCCCCTGCTAGTGCATGGCCCAAAGCAAGCTACTTGCTGTAAAATGGGATTAAACAACACCTATCCTGCAGGTTGGTAGAAGGATTAAATGAGTCAATATACATAAAGTGCTTATGTCTAAGTACCTGGCTTGACAGCAAGTGTTACATAAGGATCTGCTGTTATTACTTCGGTCTTGGCTTTGTCACTGGAGAGCAGGCTGTGCTCAACGGAAGTGCTCAATGCCCCTCTGAGTCTCAGTCTCTTCATATAAACAGTGGATGAAGTTCTCTGAAACCACTAGCCTTGCTGTTTTCTTTCTAAATAAGGCATCTTGCAAATACCCAGGGAAAATCACACCAAGGAAGAGACCACACAACGTATTCACCAACGCAGGCCAGTGGGCATCAGCCAGGCCAGCGTGGGTCACCCCACATTTATCAGGCCCTACATAGCCTGGGGATGGGGGATTCTGCCTGTGAAGACAGGAAGAGTTGGTCCTTGTTTCAAATTATGAGGGTGGTATTAAATAGTACCCATGTTTGGCCTCAGACTTTTCCCAAAATCTCTCTTTATTCCCATCTCATAGGCAGAATGAGGACCAACATCACTGAACAAAGAGACATGAATTAAAAATCAGTTGCTTGGATTTTCATTTCCGCTGAGTTTTCTCTTTTAAAATGACCTCCGCTATCCCGAGGGAAACAGTTTTCCCCATTACTGATGGAAAGTGAAGTCTCCTCATGAGGAGGATTTCCCTTCCAGAAATTCAAAACCAGAAAAACTATCAGACACTGTGATTGTGTGCCAGTGAGCAGCCGTTTCCAAAGATTTGAATGGAATAATTTGTTTTTCATGGTTTATAGGTAGCAGATAAAACTTACATGGAAAAATGGACAAGAAGAAATGGAAAATAAGACACAGAACCTGGAATCATCAGCTTAAAAAGCAATTCGCTTTATTTCAGCTGTGCCCAGAAATAGCTTGAGGTTACCGAGTGAGTATTTCTACTGGAAGCATCAGCAACAATTAGGTCACCAACTTAGAGAAGACGTAGGCGGAAATTTAAACACCAAGTCTGTCATTATAAAGGTACTTTATCAGCAAAACTGTCAGCTATGGATGGTTGACTTAAAATTATTGAGAGGCTAAAATATCAAAGCAGAAGACAAGTTTGTGGAAGGGTCCCTCCTAAGATCCACAACAGCTGAGGGTCTAAACATGAGGAAGTGGCTTTAATAGCATTTCTTGGGGAGTTTGTTTTGAAGTCCTTAACTTCCACACCAATCTGATGTAAGAAAAATAGATGCTTCCTCTTGGAGTCCTTGTTCCAACCATGGAAACATGGGCCACACACTTAATTCTGCTGGTAACAGAATGACAAATTTGTTATTGTTTAGGATAAGTGAGGCATGGCAATACTCATCTGAATTTTGGTGAAAATTAGATGTGAAAATCTGTAGCTGTACTATTCAAGTGTCCCTTCAAATAAGAAACATTGAGCAAATAAAAATATGGAGTCCCTGGACCTATTCTAGAAGCCTGGTGCCAAGGAATAGATTTTGCATGGATCAACTTAAGCTCACCCAGGAATGGATTTAACTTCCTCCTGGAAAATTTATTTGAAAGTCCAAAAAAAAAAAGGATTATTGATGGACTTAATAATGACTAGATTTACAAATATTTGGATCCATATGAGGCATGGAATTCAGAATAATATTATTTCCTGCTATATTGGTAACTGATTTTTCAAAGAAGATTTTACTTGATAGTTAATTTAATCCATTTAGCTTGACTATTCAAATGTTCCAAAACACCCAGTGATGACCTATTTTTTTGTCTCTTTTCACTATAATAATATGGCTTGAAGTTTCACAATGGCTGCATCTGTTTCCTTAGCTACAAAATGGTACTGAGACGGGTCTTTTTGCATCTGTAGATCATTGCCATCCGTGCAGTCAGGAGCCCCCCTCAACAAATCTCTCTTCTTTATATGCGGCTGATGCTCTGACAAAAGCCTGCAAGGGTGAGTCTCAGAACAGCGACTAAAAATGCAGCTGGAAAGTGAGACAGAAGTGCTCAATGCCAGTTTGCTAGTGCATTCCAATGCTGGAGGACCCATGCAGACACAAGGCACTTCATTTCATCTGCAGGTCACTAAATGCCTTTGTCCATTTCCTGCCTTTTCTTTATCACATGGATATTAATGTTTATCTCCTCAAATCATTGTAACTATAAATCGCTACCCTCTTATCAAAGATTTAGTCTCTTGTGCCATATACAAGGTGTAGAGAATTCTTCTAGGGATAGACTTCTAAGTCCAAGCTACCCAGGGAACTACCATTTACATCATTCATTAAGTAAAAGAAAGACTGTTGTTGATGAAGGGGTAGCTCTTACTAGGGTCCCAGAGTCAGTCCAGGGCTCAATTATGAAGTCAAAAGGTGTGTGTGTGTGTGTGTGTTTGTGTGCCTGTGTGTGTGTGTGTTTGTGAGGAAAAGAGAGAGGGAGAAAGAAAGGGAAGGAAGAGAGAGTTTAGGTTGTGAAAGCCACCATCCACTCTTCTCTTAGCATACCTAGTTGTCAATTTTCTGTTTATGTTTAAAAAATATAGCCCCATTAACAATTGTGATATTATCTTTACTTTTTTTATTTTTTGAGACAGAGCCTCACTCTGTCACCCAGGCTGGAGTGCAGTGGCATGATCTTGGCTTACTGCAACCTCCGCCACCCACGTTCCGGTGATTCTCCTGCCTCAGCCTCCTGAATAGCTGGGATTACAGGCACCCGCCACCACACCTGGCTAATCTTTGTATTTTTAGTAGAGACGGGGTTTCACCATGTTGATCAGGCTGGTCTTGAACTCCTGACCTTGTGATCTGCCCACCTTGGTCTCCCAAAGTACTGGGATTACAGGCGTGAACCACTGCACGCAGCCTATCTTTACTTTTGAAATAGGAAATGAACTCAGAAGTTAAACCATCTTTCAAGGTCTTATAACTGATAGGTGGTAGAACCAAGATTTGAAGCCATGTTGGTCTGTTGCCAAAGTCTACTATATTAAGCTGTTTCCCAAGTGAATCTTTAGGAACATTCCAGGCACCTAGTTCTTCATCCTCCAGTTCTTTCTCTCATCCATGATGTCCGGTAGGTTATAAAGGGAGAAGAAAAGGCATTAAATGTGTTGTTAACCAGCAAGTACATGAGGTAGAAACGTTGGAGGATGAAGGCTTTATTGAACCCACCAAATCATGCTCCAGGCATCTGTCTTGTTTTTTTGTTGTAGCTTCTAGGGAGGTTAAGCATTAGAAACTCAAATGGCAATTGAATCATAGGAAGCGCTAAGCTAAACTACTGAATGAGTCATTTTTTCCTGAGACAATGGCCCTTATTTCTCTCGAACTCTTAAAAGACTTACAAATGAGGGTAGAAGAAAAGTTACTTAAATTTACTACTCCTACCAATCATACTAATATAAATTTATTACTCTACTACATAGCTTTCACTTTTTGATAAGTTGTTATCAACATTTTGATTCTTGGGTTATCAGAACATCTAACAGCATGCTCTAAACGTCAAATAAATGGTAATTACATGAAATGGTAATGACATACAATCTCTTTACTGTCTTATCTAAGACAATCTCTTTTGTGTGCTGGGAGTACAACAAACTTGATTCTTGGCTACCTGGGGCAGGGGTTTGGATTACTAAGAATCCTAGAATTACACGCAGTCTGCCATCAAACTTATCCGTGGAGGAGACCATTGCAATAGCTATAACTCTTTGGTGCGTTGTGGGGGGAAATGGTTTGAGACTCACTATTTCAGAGGAAGTGGTGGCAAAAGGAAGAGGAGAATGAAGTTGGTTGCTTGCAGAAATAGCAGAGTGGAGTAGCTAGAACTTAGCTAGTGGTTTGGCGTGGGGGTGGAGTAGGGTCATCACCACTAACTCTGAAGTTTAGCCCTGCTGACTCAGGGGCCAATAGTGCTGCTGCCAGAAATAGGGGAGCTGGAAAATCTGAGAAGATGATTAATTCAATTGGGGACATATTTGCCTCAAGGTTCCTCAGAGGGGCATCCCCAGTGGATGTGTTCAGAAGTCAATTGAAAATAAGGCCAGAACCCAGAGATGGGCTGAGCTGGAGGGTTAGAGTTGTCAGTCATGGGTCTATGGTGTTCAAGACAAGAGTGGCCAGATTCACAAGGGGGACAAGGTGGACCAGAGAGAGAAGGGAGCCTAGGACAGGGTCTAGGATGCATTTGGAGTAAGAGAGAAGGCAGAGTAGCCAGAGAAAAAAAATATGGAAAAAGTAGTGATAATAAGATGACAGAAGAAATCATCACAGTGTGAAAAAGCAAGGCCAAGGATAGATAATTTGTTCTTAGAGGATGAAGTGGTCTAGACTATAGGCCCCAGAGTAGCAAATCAGTTAGCAAAGTGGCCAATCTCAGTATGTCATTGTACACCAGAAGGTCCTATATGAGGGCAGAAAAAAAAAAAAAAAAAAAAAGGAGAGGATGACGAAGAATTCTAGAACTTTCAACAGTCTTCCACATAACGTATCTGTGGGGGAGTCCACTGCAATAGCCACAGCTCTTTGGTGCGCTGTGGAGGAAAATGGTTTGAGATTCACTGTTTCAGAGGAAGTGGTGGCAAAAGGAAGAAGAGAAAGAAGTTGGTGGCTTGCAGAAATAGCAGAGTCAAAAAGAAGAGTATTTTAAGACAAGAGAAATGCCCAGTCAGTAGAGAGAGACCAGGAGTGGAGAGAAGAGAAGTGCGGGAAGGAAAAGAAGGGAATGACGGGTTGATGGAACAGTTCTAAAGGAAGCTGGAGGGCTTGAGTGCAGGAATACAGTTACATGGCACATCTCTGCAAAGTAGTTGGGCAAATACAATGGGCATCAGAGAGAGGACACATGAAGATGCAGACAGACCTCATCATGTGAAGGAAGGAAGTGATCAGGTACTTTCCATAGTACTCATTTCTCTTCTCAGGAATACAAGGGTGACAGGATTTTCCCAGAGGACAGGCTGCATGGTATGGGGGTCAGGGATGGTAGCCCAGGCCAGGTTTGGAATAGCCCCAAAATATATAGCATGGTAAGAGGTTGTGCATGGATACATTGAGTATTCAGTGCACAGGTTAGGGTGAAAAAAATTGTGTCAAAGTAGTTATGTGATTCCAATACTACTTAGAAGGCTTAGAACGAGAGCAGAGAAAGTAAGTGGTCATCCTGAGTTAATAAATGAAGGTAAAGAACTTAGAACTCCATTGAAAGGTAGAGTAATTTAATATCGATATTAGATTGAAGGGTCCTTCATTTCCCTATGGTCTAATCACAGTCTCTTGCAATAGGAACGATGGAGCAGGGAGTAGTAGGCTGCCAGCAGGACCTCAATGGAGTGACCCAGTCCTGGGTTCAGGCCCATCAGGGCAGAACTAGGTTTATCAAAGGGTGCTTGCTGACTGGCTTGGAAAGCAGAGGTAGCCAGAGGCATCTGGGGTCACCATGAAGATGGCAAGTACAGTCTGTAGGAGTGGGGATACTAGACAGGGAAGGAATAGGAGCTGTATATGGAAGAACATTCCAGAATGTGAGATCTTGGAGATGACACGATTTTTGCTCTGAAAGCTCTCAGCCTATAGTGAGCATTAAAACAGTCCCAGGGCAACCACACACCAACCCCTGTACCGACCCCTACACCAAATGTTTAGGGTGGAGCCCTTTGGGGATACCATATGGGGGATTTCTTTTATATTCCTCAGTGGATTTGTCTTCCCTTCTCACAGACAGACAGAGACTGTTATGAATGGGGTACACACCTATTTTATTCCCTCATATTTTATTATCCTATATTATACAGGGTCTCAATCTGTCACCCAGCCTGGAGTACAAAGGCATGATCATGGTCACTGCAGCCTCAACCTCCCAGGCTCCAGAGATCCTCCTTGCCTCAGTCTCCCAAATAGCTGGTACTACAGGCATGCACCACCACACTGGGCTAATTTTTGTATTTTTTGTAGAGATGGGTTTCACCATGTTGCCCAGGCTGATCTCGAACTCCTGGGCTCAAGGGATCCTCCTACCTCAGCCTCCCTAAGTGCTGGGATTGCAGGTGTGAACCACCGCGCCCGGCCCAGACTCTTTTGGCTGATCGTTTATGTCCCTGGATACTGTCCACTGTTCCACCTTCCAGCCTGCCCTGCATTAACTTTCAATGCTCTTTCCATCAAATCACACTGGGTCCTATGTCAAAGGCTGGCACTGTTTGTTTCCTCAGACCTGAAAGTTGAAAGGTCAAGATTCAACATCATGCACCAAGAGTTTAGTCTGTGGAGGAGGTCTCAAAATTGAGGATGGAATAACTAACTCCACAAGATGGGGGCAGGGAGGGAGAGATATGTGGCATTTAGCAAATAAGCCATGGTCCCTATGTGTCTCCCAAACATCCACATCTACCTAGAACCTGAGACTGTCACGCTTTTAGGAAATCAGTTTTATGCAAATGTGATTCGTTAAGATGAGGTCATACTAGATTAGGATGACTGTTAAATTCAATGATCAGCATCCTTGTAAGAAGAGGAGAAGACACACATGGGTACACAGAGAGATGCCGTGTGAAGACACAGGCAGAAACTGGAGTGATGCTAAGATGACCCAAGGGATGTCAAGGGTTGCTGGGAGTCACCAGATACTGGGGGAAGCAAGGAAGGCTCCTCTCCTAGAGCCCTCAGAGGGAGCTCAGCCCTGCCAACACCTTCATCTTGGACTTCTAGCCTCTAGAGCTGTAAGAGAATACATTTCTGTTGTTTTAAACCACCCAGTTTATGGCAATTTGTTATGGCAGCCACAGGAAACTAACACAGTCCCCCAACCTCAACCACTGAGCTTCACTACCCAGCTGGGAAGTTTCTCCCAGGAGGCCACGTTGCCCCTGAAGCCAGTCCCAATGGAACTGACATGATTGACAGGCCAGGGAGGCCTCACCCCACAAGGCTGCACGCCTAGGTAAGTGTGCTTCTTGCACCGCCCTTGCCATGACAATGGCTTGTTCTGACTTATGGCTTTGTTACTTTGAACTTCAATCAATGGCTGAAAGAGGAACGTTGTTTTGACTACGCTCGGGTTTCTAAACTCCCCACTGTGTGGTTTCCAGGTCAGACAGTCAGGCTTTGTTCTGTGAATCATTGCCGAAAGATTCAATTAAATCTCACTTCGTCCGCCTTGTGGCCAGGGTTTCAGTGACTTAGCAAGAACAGGAGCCTGTAGCCAGTTACTGAGGACAGCCAGACATGTGAGGGGAGCGGGCTGCTGACACGAGGCAGGGAGCAGGAGATTTTCGGGGCTCCAGACAGCAGTGACGAATGAAGTCCCCAGGCGCTCAGCTTCTTGGCTGAGAAGCCAGCTGTTGATTCCTGACATACTAATTTAGGACCCGAAAGAGAAAGTGAGGGGGCTTTGTAAAATCACTTAAAGGAGGCTGAATGTCAAGGGGGAGATGAGCCATGTGTTAGCACCACTGTCCTTTTCACGCGGGCATGAGAAAGAGTCACAAATGTGAGTCTGGTTGAGATCTTTATGGTTAGGAGGCTTCCTTTGAAGTCTGACATCGCTAAAAAAAATTCTCGTAAAACCAAAGAGGGGAAAAAAAGAGCATTTCATCCTAGCTAGGAGAGCACCAAAGTATGTGGAAAGGAGAAAAGGCTACAGCTCTCTGCAGAAACAGGAATTCAGCAGAACCCCGTGTCACTTAGAAAAGAGAAAATGAAATACAAGATTTCTTGAAGGGTCTGGAAAATTCTGGCTTTGTGGGCAGACTTGCTCCAGAGGAGAGAGTCTTGTGTGATGCCAGAGACCCAGGCTGAGGAAGGACTCCCATCCCTAGGGCACAGGTGGCCTGAAATCACGGAGACTCTCAGAACCTCAGTTTGCTTTCTTATTTCTAGAACGAGACAATTCATGCCACCCCTCTCTTCTCTTGCAGGATTTTGTGGGGCTCAGAGGAGTTGCTGTTTGTGAATTCACTCTGAATTTCTAATATCCTATAATTGTAGACAAGTCAGTATGCACCCCTCCCCAAGGCTCAGCTTAGAATACCCGAGACATCCCTATTGCCTGCACCACATCGGGTGCCAGCTAAGGTAGAGGAGGAGTGCCAAGGAAGATCAGAGAAGCCCAGCTCCTGGGGTCCCTGGGGTCAGTATGGTCCTTCTTCCCTTGTATCTGCAAAGGACTTGTGGACACAGCCAGGGGAAACATGGTTGCCGAGAGAGACTGGCATTGCTGCACTTTCGAGGACACCAGGCATGTAGTCTCATGTTTCATCAACATTCCTGGGGGTGCTTTCATACATAAGCCCAGCAGGACCAGGGCGGCACAGATTCCAGCGAAGGGGATGGCAGGGGCTTAGCTGCCCAGTCTGCTGTTCTGCTGTGGCTCTGCGCGGCAGCATCATCTAGTACTTTCAAAAACTGTGCTGTGGGCACTCGCCTCGGCTCCTGTACGACTGTCCTTCCCATCTCCGTCTGCCAAACTCATTCTTAGCCCTAGGTCCTGCTGAGATGCTGCCTCTACCATGAAGCCATCCCTGAGAACAGTAGCTTGTTGTTTCTACTGTTGCTTCTGGCTTTGGTTGGCTCTTCCCTACTCATCCCCTCACCTGACATCCGGACAGTGTGTGCAACAACCTATTATGATTATTACTGGGATGGTCTCCTCCAGCACCCATAATCCTGTCCTAAGTGAACACCCTGAACATGAGGATGTTTGAGAAACTGGCTGAACGTGTCAACAGTTGGTGGATTCTGATCCAGTAGCTGATAGCGGGCAGGAGAAAAGGGGTGTGGCTTTCCAGGCTCTGAGGCCCCTACATCCTCAAAGAGAACTGACATGATCCCAATAGGTGCAGGTTCAGGCAAAGTGGAGAGATCCAGTCTTTGGCTGGCCCAGATTTCTCTCTCTCTCTCTCTCTCTCTTTTTTTTTTTTCGACGGAGTCTCGCTCTGTCACCAGGCTGGAGTGCAGTAGCTTGATCTCAGCTCGCTGCAACCTTAGCTTTCTGCATTCAAGCGATTCTCCTGCCTCGACCTCCCAAGTAGCTGAGATTACAGGTGCCCGCCACCACATCCAGCTAATTTTTGTGTTTTTAGTAGAGACAGGGTTTCTCCATATTGGCCAGGCTGGTCTTGAATTCCTGGCCTCAGGTGATCTGCCTGTCTCTGCCTCCCAAAGTGCTGGGATTACAGGTGTGAGCCACCGTGCCCAGCCCCAGATCTCTTTATATTGATCTTTGTCATTCTGTACTCTGCTTGGGGTAGCTTCTTAGTTTGTACTACAGCTTAAATGACTGATAGTTTTACCTTTCTGTGAGAGCTGAGTTCTCAGAGGTTACCTAAGCTTGAAGTCAAAGGCATGAGGCCATGCTAGGAGGTGTGGGGGAGGAAGTTACTTTTGGAGGCCAGGGTCTTTCCCAGGCTTCTGAAATCATTCCCTCGGGCAACTGCCTGGCATGGCACGTCCCTGATTAAAGCAGTTTCTCTCCTCCTAGTCTACTTGGGAAGTTCTGAGGATGATTCTTTCTCTTTTGATACATCAAATCCACCCAAAGCAGCTTCTGAAAAAAAGTATTAAAAACTGGCCACAAGAGTGTGTGTTCTGGTAGAATTTAAATATCTTTGTGCTGCAAAAGCTGAAATGTCTAGTAAGAGTTCTGACCAAAGCCCTTCAGCTCACTGTAAGCAGTAGCACAAAGGATAAACCACAGGGATCCAGCTCTTACAAAGCTTTGTTCCCTTCTGCAGGCCCTATAGACTCCCCGGGCTTCGCCTGCCACACCTGTACACTGGGGAGAAGGTGGATTACCTCTTATGCTCCAAGTAGCCAGTCATTTAACCTCTCTCCTCATGGGCTGGGGACGGGAGGATGCTCACAGGGTGGAAGGAGGATGAAATGAAATGGCATACATAGAACCTCTAGTTCAGGGGTGGATGCACAGTAAATGTGAGCTGTTTTCACAACTACAAGGCCCGCCTCCCACTCTGAGCTTCTATGACTCTATCGTTCATTTTTCTGCACAGGGACTGACTCGAGGCTGCAAGGTTCTATCTCTCTGCTTCTGCACCGAGCTGCTTCCCTCCTGAATGTCTCTGTCAGTTTCATTCAGAGACCCCTGACCACCAGTAAGCATCAGATATATTCATGTAGCTGGGTGAGGCATCGGATCCGACAAAATAGGAAGATTCTTTTTAAAACCAGAATCTCAGCAATGAGTTTGCTTGTGATACAAGTAGGGTCTGGAGCCTACAAGCCATGGAAGACTTGCAGACAAGGCAGTTTCTTCTGGAAGCTTCCCCAGGGAAGAGCAGGAATCCCCAGAATGGCAGAGCTGCACGTGTGCCACTGTGTGACATTCCTGCTGCTAAAAAGAATCAGCGATGGATCTTTGCCATAGTGAGGAAAAATGAGCCAGTGCAATAGGCCTGGTCATAAAAGGTGGATCCAGTCTGTTAAGAAAATGTGGCACATATACACCATGGAATACTATGCAGCCATAAAAAAGGATGAGTTCGTGTCCTTTGTAGGGACATGGATGCAGCTGGAAACCATAATTCTCAGCAAACTATCACAAGAACAGAAAACCAAATACCGCATATTCTCACTCATAGGTGGGAATCGAACAATGAGATCACTTGGACACAGGAAGGGGAGCATCACATGCCGGGTCCTATTGTGGGGAAGGGGAGGGGCAGGGATAGCATTAGGAGATATACCTAATGTAAATGACGAGTTAATGGGTGAAGCACACCAACATGGCACCTGTATACATATGTAACAAACCTGCACGTTGTGCACATGTACCCTATAATTAAAAAAAAAAAAAAAAAAAAGGTAGATCAGAGGGAGGCCTTTAGTTGAAAGCTTTTGAGAGGTTGAGCTTCATTTTCCTGCTGCTGTTACATGGTGAACCACAGAGATGTGCACCCATACATCTTGGGCTCTTCCATTAACAGATACAACATTGGGACACGGGGAGTAACTTTTTTTTGAGATGGAGTTTTGTTCCGCCTCCTGGGTTCAAGTGATTCTTCTGCCTCAGCCTCCCGAGTAGCTGGGATTACAGGCGCCCGCCACCATGCTTGGCTAATTTTTGTATTTTTAGTAGAGACAGGGTTTACCATGTTGGCCAGGCTGGTCTCGAACTCCTGGCCTCGGGTGATCCACCTGCCTCAGCCTCCGAAAGTGCTGGGATTATAGGAGTGAGTCACCGCGCCCGGCTGGGGAATAAATTTTCGCTACACATTTTCCATAAAAGCAGACAAATGCTCAGTAACCTTTTCATAGAAACATGTGCACTCTGTTCATGAGGAGAATGCCACAGGTCACTCACTTATTTGCACAGAGAGCTGTACTGTTCAAGGGAACGCTGGGTCATTCTGTCCAACCAGGGGTTTAGAGAATCATTGATCACTAAAGCCAGGAGCAATGCTGGAGGCTGTCTCCACTGCTGGGCTGGTGAAGACCGGGGCCCAGCCTCAGTGGTTCCACCTTGCCTGCCTCTCTTGCTATATCCCAGCTGCTTCAGGTTTTCTGCACATGCCAGGCCCCTACCTGCTCCTAGATCCTTGGACATGCCTTTACCTTCTCCCGAAATTTCCTTGGTCCTCTCTTCCCTTGGCTAGATCCCCCTAGTTAAAGAATATTCACATCTGCCATGGCCCCCTCAGCCTGGGTGGGTGCTCTGCCCTGTGCAACCTGGCTGGCCCAGTGAGTCTGTTCCCTTCTGTGTCACCCCCAGTGGGGTCCTTGATGACATGGCCGTCCATGCAGTTTACCTCTACATAGCAGCGATGGGCACTTGACTGACTTTATCTGACCAAACTGCATAGCCCGGCAGCATTCCCAGCAGGGATTACGACGATGATGATGACGATGATGACTGTTATTTCTGTTTTACAGGTGGAAAAGCAGAGGCACAAAGCGGTGATGTGACTTGCCCGAGGTTACATGGCTAAAAAGTGGTAGATAAGGGAATGGCTCCTACGTCCATATGGTCTGAACTGGGCTGCGTAGTGTTCCCCAAAGTTCACGTCCACACAGAACCTCAGAATGTGACCTTATTTGGATATAGCTTTTTTGCAGAAGTAGCTAGTTAAGATAAGGTCATCCTAGATTAGGGTGGGCTCTAAATCTAATGACTGATGCCCTTATAAGAAGAGAAAATGGACAGAGGGAAGACCTCATATGATGGTGGAGGCCAAGACTGGACTAATGTAGCCCAGAAGCTAAGGAGTGCTGGCAACTGCCGTAAGGTAGAAAGAGGCAAGGAAGGATGTCCCCCTAGTGCCTTCACAGGGAGCAAGGCCCTGCCAACACCTTGATTTTGGACTTCTGGCGTCCAAAGCTGTGAAAATAATTTCAGTTGTTTGCAGCCACCCAGTTTATAGTAATGTGTTATGGCAAGCACGGGAAAGTAACACACGCCCTCTCAGGAGGGTGAAGCGGGTGGTGTCTCCAGGGACCTGGGCATTTCTGCCCCTTCCCAGGACAGGGGACAGAGCCAGCAGGCCTGCTTCCCTGGCAGTTCTGCCCGGTGGTGGATACAGTGGGGGACTCCCAGATGGTGCACACATTGCACAGGCAGGCCAGCGTGTTCCTCTCATGAGGCAGCATTTTGGGAGGTACACGGTGCTGAAGCACGAGCCAGGAGCCTGGGGCACATTCCCGGCAGCCAGACTTGGGGAAGCAGGAGGCAGTCACCTGGGGCTTCAATCTCCCTTTTTAGAAAGTGAATCCCTGAAGTGAACATGAGTCAGGCACTGTTCTAGGCACTGAGGATGGATGAGGCAGTGAGACTGGTTCCAGAATCTGTCTCCAAGGAATTAACATTCTAGGGTGACCAGCCTTGAATCTCCCAATCAATCAACAAGTGGTGATTTAAGAGAGTGATAAAAGGTATAAAGAAAAACTCACCTCTCAAAAGATTATGAGGTTTCTTTCACAAGATTAAACATTACAAATTAAAAAAAAAAAAAAAGCCCAACAAATGGGATGGCGATGCCCTTTGGCACATTCACTACCGCATATCCACACAAACGTCTTCGTGGCAGCCCAGGCAGTGCCCAGCAAGCTCAGACTCAGACAGTCCTTGAGCTGGCCTGGCAGGGCTTTGCAAAGCAGCTACCTTGTGGACAGAGGGACGTATCCAAGTCCAGTTTCTCCATGTCAGGACTAGCAATGAGGAGGATGACTGTGCAGGCAGCCCGCCCGGGCCTCAGCAGGGAGGGGAGTGGAGACTCCCCCTGGACAGTTCTCTGGGCAGAGCTGCCAGCAGGGCGGACGGTTCCCTGAAAGGACCACTCTCTTTCTCTGCCAGGAAGGGCATCTGGGGCCTTTAGGAAGCACTTGTGGAAGGTGCTGGGTGCTTCACATGCCTCGTGTCTGGCAGATGCCCTCACCTCTGCTGTACTTCTACAGTGGCTGCTTTGAGGAAGACGTGGCAATTTCAGAAGCTTTTCAAACTTCCCAGAACAGAAAGCCAAGTTTCCCAATCTAATCTATATGCCTTAACGATGTCACTCCTGGACAGGGATAATTTTAAATGCAAGCATAGTGATGTAGCTATGGGATGGGGTAATGTAAAATGTAGGGTAGAAACCATTATTTTAAAAAAAGAACAATTTCAGAGAAAAAAGCAGTTTTAGAGGCAAACAAAACTTTACCAGAGGGGCTCTTAGGAACCTCAGGGACTTTCCACTTGATTTGCCTTTTCAGGTAAAACACCATTAATAGGAGCCAGAGTAGAGTTAGAGGACAATGTCTGTTTGTCCCTACACACACACACACACACGCACACACACAGACGCATGCACACACACACGCACCATACACCCACGTGCACACACACACAGACACACACATGCAGATGCAGACACACACACAGACACACAAACACACGCACACACGCACCACACACCTATGTGCGCGCACACACACACACGCACATGCAGACACACACACGCACACACACAGACACACACACGGACACACACAGACACACAGATACACAGATACATACACACACAGGCACATGCACACACACAAACACACACACAAACACACACACACATGCATGCACACGCACACACACACACACACGCACACGCATACACACACGCACACACACAGGCACACACAGGCGCACACACACACACAGGCACACACACACACACGGGCATGTGACCGAGGAATGTGGCATGAATGACCTGGCATAAATGCAATGCTCTAATTTATTCCACATCACTCATTGAGATTCTCCACTCATTAATTTTCCTAAAAGCGGATTTTTTCATATCCTTTGAAGTCAAGCAAGTGGTTTTGGGGAAAGGGTTGTTCCCTCTGGGCCGGCTGGCAACAAACGGAATTGTCTCAAAAGCCCCGTTAGCAACAGAAGAAAGGTCAGCCCCCCTTAGTGAGTGAAGAGGGAGAAAGTAAAGGTCGTGATGGTAAACATAGAGCAAGTTTTGACAACCACTGGATCATTTAACAGTACCAGAACATCTAGATGGAACAACATTTTTTTTTTGACCATTGCCGTTCATATATTTTTAAAGAAAATTTAAAACAAATTTCAAAGACATTTTATAAACTTGGAGAAAGGGTAAAATATTTACCCAGGGTGTAAACTACGTAAAATGAAATAATCTGTAAGACCTGGTACTTGATAGCATAACAGGGTGACCTAGTCAATAATAATTGTACATTTAAAAGTAACTAAAAGCATAACTGGATTGTTTATAACACAAAGAATAAATGCTGAGAGGGTGGATACCCCATTTTCCATGATGTGGTTATTGTATATTGGATATTGCATCCCTGTATCAAAACATCTCATGTA
Source organism: Chlorocebus sabaeus (assembly GCF_047675955.1). Lineage (NCBI taxonomy): Eukaryota > Metazoa > Chordata > Mammalia > Primates > Cercopithecidae > Chlorocebus > Chlorocebus sabaeus. The sequence goes on from NC_132905.1 coordinate 89,085,133, forward strand.
CCCCATACACGAGATGTGTATAGGCGCAGTGTGTGCATAGGAACGCAGCGGTGTGATCACAGCTCCACAGGTGTGCACCTACTATGCGTATATACCTACTACACACCTATATGCCTAGGTGCATATACACCTACTACGTTCCCATAAAAATGGAAAATTAAACAGAAAAATAAAAACAAAATGATCTATTATCTTCTTCTACTGATGAGGACATAATGAAGGGTTTTGGTATGTTAGACTCATACACATATATGCAGACTTTTGTGGTTGTAGTTAAGTTGGTCAATAGATGTAGACTGACCTAAGAAAATAGGAATTAACTTCCAGCCTAAATACTGACTGGGCACTTCTGTTCCCGTACACCCTCAGAGACTTCAGCCAACTTCTGAAGCAGTTAATTGGCTTTCCTGGCTGGAACTGCAACGCCACTGCAGGCAAGTGTCTTGGAGCTCCAGACCGGCCCGTGAACAGGGTGGCAAGAAGTCCAGGAGAACATGAATCAGACCCGCATGGACACCCGTGGCATTTAAGCCTGAAAGGAAACTTGACCGGTAGCCGAAGTCAGCAATGGATACTAAGCAGGCTGTGCCATGCTGGGGGACTGAGGGGTGGTGACTGGCTCCTGAGCATGGCTGGTGGCCACAGAGGCCCCACCTTGTGAGGCCAGTGTGTCCCCCTGGGTCCTACACATCAGGCTCCACCCTTCCCAGCAGACTCTCTGACCCTTTCAGCTCTGACCACAAAGGGTGGAACTTAATGGGCTGGGAACCCAATTTCTCACTGGTTTTGGTAAATTAAAAGTGATAAAATGAGTAATGCATTAAAGTCATCATTTTTCCTAACTGAAAAAAAAAAGTATGACAACTCTGTTGAGACTTGACCTCTTCGAAAAAAAGGTTGTTACTTTCCGGGAGCTATTCTTTTTTTTTTTTTTTTTTTTTTTTAGACAAGGTCTCGCTCTGTCACCTAGGCTGGAGTGCAGAGGTGTGATCACAGCTCACTGCAGCCCTGACTTCCTGGCGTAGGTGACCCTCCTGCCTCAGCCTCTCAAGTAGCTGTGACTTCAGGTGTGCACTACCATGTTTAGCTACTTTTTGTATTTTTTGTAGAGACAGGGTTTCGCCATGTTGCCCAAGCTGTTCTCAAACTCCTGAGATCAAGCCATTCACCTGCCTTGGCCTCCCAAAGTGCTGGGATTATAGGCGTGAACCACCATGCCTGGCCTCTGGCAGATATTTTGAGATTTAAATCTTTAGATACTGCAATTTACTCGTTGTCCTTTGTTGTCATGGAGTTTACAGAAAAGGCTATTTAGGAACTAACGCTGTCTTAATTATTTTCTCTGTCTCTTGGAATGTACGTGTGTAGGTGTATGTGTGTGTATATGTAGGTGTTTCTTTGTATACTTGGCTTTTTGTATCCATCATTTTTATCTTTTAGAATGCCCCCACCACACATTCAGCATAGACTTGCTTTTCAGAATTTTGAACATTGAGAATTCTTTGAATATTTTCTAATACCTGAACATTTACCTTTATATGTCTGCAGCCTATGGACAGGTGTGTAGAATGAAAGACTCTCAGACTTGGAGGGACCATGAGGTTATTGACGTGGACCTTCCATCTCATCAAGCAGGAATTCTTCCAAGGAACCACCGCCCTGAGCTATCCCAGGGGTCAGGCCTGCCTAAACCGGGCTTGAGTTTTGCATATATTGTTCAGCTCAGTTGTAGAGCTCAGGTGCGACAATTCTGCCTAAGAGGGGATGAGGAGGAGGGTTAAATGGAGAGAAAAGTGGTACAGGAAAGAAAATAGAGAGAAAGGGACATTATTAAGGTGGGACTGGGGTCAGAGGCTGGGAACTGGGGGCTGGGGGAGATCTATCAGAAAAGAGCAAGCGGCAGGGACGTCCTCCTGAGTTCCTGCTGTGTCATGTGTCTGACCTTTTGTGTCTCTTTCTCAAACCCTGCGGATGTGTCAGCCCACGAGATGCTGGGGGTGCGGAGAGGATGAAGACCAGGGCAGAAGCTTTGGCCTAAAAAGCAGAGTTCCTGGAACAGTGTTGACATTTTTAAAATATTAGCTAGCTTAAACAGGAATGCTGAACTCTTTTATTTCTCTCTCTCTCTATTGTTCTCTCCTACTTAATTTCATAACTGATCTCCTCTTATTGAAACTGTAAGTGGAAAAAAGATGGTTTTACAGAGATCCTCGTTACAGAAAGTGTTGCCGTAAGTAATCTAGTAACGTAGGTGTTCAACATTCTTCCTGAGCTTATCACTTTACACTGTGAGGCCAAGATGTTAAAACACACACACACACACACACACACACACACATACACAGCAAACCCCTACTCTCAAACATAAGAGTTTAGATCTTGAGCAATAAGACATAGATACTATCGCAATATTTTGCAAAACTCAGAAACATTGCCACATTTTCCATAGGGTTAACTTTTGAGATGAAAAACTAATTCGGAACTTATGATTCCTTTTCAAAAAAATTCCCTTAGCCAAACTGAAGAAATTTAGTTGGGAGAAGAAAATGACTTAACTTGTAGTTTCCACAATGAGAAACACATTCTCATGGCTCTCAGCCGCTTTCTATCTTTATGTGATGGGCTTCAACCGCATTCATTTACAATGCGTTAAAAGTATGAATGAAATCTTTAAATGAACTGAAATAAAATCATGATTTGAACATCCCAGCACTTAAAAGAAAAAGAGACTTTTGCATGGCTGTAGACGTAGTGATTGGTACTGAGTCTTATTCCCAAACCTGACAGTCCATATTTTTCAAACTGAGTGCCTCAAATTCACAATTAAAAAAAAATACAGGCCTCTTATTGCTGCGGTGAGATAGGGCAATGTAATGCCTATGAGTGTGTCTCTTCCTGTGTTGTATCTGGCCTTGAGTCCACAGAACCCCTCAACATCAAAGGAAGCAGTAGGAGATGGTGTGTGGAACACCAGATAGCCGGAGGAAAGGGGAAACCCTTCCTTTGCCAAGAGGAATTGCTAAAATTAGATGGTCAAGTAGTCTTGGCACTGGAAGGCGTCTTGCTGACGATCAGCTTCAATAGATGATAGAACTGTTGCTTATTTGGAGACTTTCAAAGAGAGGGGCTTACACCCCAGGCAGGAATGTTTTACCCGGCTGAACAGCTCTTTCTGTGTGGAGATGCTTCCTTAGGTCTATCTTAAATTCTTCATGCTGATATTCAACCTCACTTCCTCCTGCTTTGGAGCTCAGTGCAGAAGGTGAGCTGCCAGGCACTATTCTTTTCTTGCAAACTTCCCAAGATGATTTTCATAACCCAAGTCCATCATCCTTCTCTCCCCAACACCCCCAATCTGGGCACTTCATTTTGGCCTTCTCTGTGCATTTGGGGTGCATTTGAGAAGAGGGCTCTGCAAGATGGGGTGGAAGGACCCGGGCTAGGCTCTCACTTGGGCTGAGCGTATGGTCACCTGGCACGTCCAGGGCCATCTCTACTCCCCTCCCCCATCTCCCTTGCCTCTGCCTTGCCCTGGTGACATTATCTAGACATCTACCACTCAAGATGTATGACTTAGGCAAGCATTGCATCTTCTATGTTTCTCTTTTAAACTTTAAGACCATCAGGAAAGGGTTGAGCCTGTCAATATTAATATCTTTGCTGCCCTGGTTTCCTCTCAAGAAAATATTTAGGAAAGCAAGAAGGGCTGAGAGAGGGGATGTAGAGGAAAAGCAGGGGGCTTAGGAAAAGGGGACCTGAGCAGGGGCCACAGAGATCAGTCCCATTTTCCTGAGAATGCCCCTGTGGCTTCCTCAGAGGGACCACACAACGTCCAGAGACCACTGTGTGACTTTCAGAGATAACAGCGACAGTTCCTGGCAACATTTGCTCCCTCCCCACCTCCATCCTTTGCCCTCCTCCTCAGAGGATTTTATCTGGTTTTGGGCAACATGAAAGTCAACTCCACAGAGTGCAGAGAGAGCCAGACAGCCCAGTCCTCATCTCACCTGGTCAGCTTTTTTCTTTTCCTTTTCTTTTTTTTTTTTTCTTTTGAGATGGAGTCTCACTCTGTCGCCCTGCCTGGAGTGCAGTGGTGCGATCTCGGCTCACTGCAAGCTCCACCTCCTGGGTTCACGCCATTCTCCTGCCTCAGCCTCCTGAGTAGCTGGGACCACAGGCACCTGCCACCACGCCCGACTAATTTTTTGTAATTTTTAGTAGAGATGGGGTTTCACCGTGTTAGCCAGGATGGTCTCGATCTCCTGATCTCACGATCCTCCCACCTCGGCCTCCCAAAGTGCTGGGATTACAGGCATGAGCCACCGCGCCCGGCCTCTTTTTTCTTAAGACCAAAACAAACCACAAACGCTCTCACCCTACTAAATATCCACTCGTGAGGTACAACTGGTAAATCTGTGTTCCAAAGCAAAACCATTCTCTCTGAAGGAGCCAGCCTAGACTGCTCTATCCCACCAATGAGAGAGTTAATAGACTTGATGGGAGGCAGGCACGTGGTGATAAGGAGATCTGTTCTTAGGTGGAATTGGTGAGTTGTAGTGGCCATCAGCACTGGAAGCCCTGAATTAAGGCCTTTGGGTGAGCAGGGCAGCACACACAACTGGGCAGAGTGGCCCTTTATCTCATGCCAGCTGGACCCAGAGCCGGAGCTTGGAGGCTGGGGTGATCAGGCTGTTCTTGGCAGAGGTTCTTGAAATGAAATGACTCTGGTGGCGATGGGAGGCCATGGCTCCAGGCCTGCCCAGAATAACACGTTGTTAGCATATGTTAACAGGCTGCCTTTTCTCCAAAGATCACAAAATGCATTCCATTTAGTGTCTGTTTTGGAAGTGTTGCTATCTGTGTTTTATGGGTGACAAAACCAAGATACATCAAGGTCATGGAGCCCCCAGCTGAGGGTGAGTGAGTTAGGGGCTGACCTGGCAGACCTGCGCTTCCTGAATCTCAGGCTGTTGCTCAACAGCTGACCCCTGATCTTTCCAAATTCCTTCCAGAATGCTCCTTTTGGCCTGCAGATCTCAGGGTCTGGTAGGAGTTAAAAGGAACACGTGTGTTCCGAACTCCCTGGAAGAGAGTATTGAAAACACACACACAATCTAGTGTTCGACATGTGAGGACCAAGATGAAAGGGGACAGCTGTTTCGGTGCTGGGTTTTGTGACCACACATGGTTAGGCCTTCAGCCCATGGGAAGCACATGAAAAATGAGTGGAAGAGCTGGCTCCTCTCTTCTCTCCCGTTAGGCACAAGACTGTGTAGATCCTGGTCTTCCTCCTTTTAAAAGCGTGACTATCGTATCAGACTAAGCTTTCTAAGGAACTGACCACTGACATCATTCAACAGAAAGAGGAACCTGCTGGATTAAAGCTAAGTGAAATTTTGCAAATGATTTCAGCTGGCTCTACCTAGTGGGTAAGCTTCATCTTTATTGGGCTGAATGAGATGAGCTTTCACCCAAGACGTTGGAGCCACACTTATAATATTTGACTATTACACAGTTATTTTATTGCAATCCAAACAAAAGCAAATGATGTCCAAAGTTAGAACTATGGATATAAGGCATTGAAATATCTTAAAACTCAAGGCTGAAAAGTATCTAAGGAATTCCTGTCTCAAGGTAGAGGTATAATAATTCCCAAAAAGGAAACTGTGTCTACTGATTTTTTTAAATCTAGAGGGAAGACAATCATATAATTTTCATCAGGCACTAAAGCTTAACAATCAACTGGCAAAAAAATGCTTACCATACGTGACTGTATGGAAGGTTCTGGAAGGGCATGCAGACAGCTATTTTATTCATTTTCCCATAGTGGAGTGCTTCATGTTCTTTGGACTTGTATAATTAACATTAACTACTCTTAATACTTGGAAATTCTTTGTGATCTCTCTCAACCATCTCTCACATCATTGCCTTTTGGTATGGCCTCCTAATCTGAGTTCTGTTCCAGGAAAAATGGGGATGGAAGTCACTCTCAATGACAGTCCTGCACATGCAGGGACACCTGGTTACTAGTTTGTCCCTGAGCCACTTCTTCTGGTGCCAGGCTGAGCTGAGGATAAGGCAGCAGAAAGCAAAAGGCAGACTCAAATGTCTCTAGATTCAGACTTTTGGTCTCTCCCTCCAAATTTCTTCCTCCCATAGTCCTCTATGGCAATTGCAGTTTCCAGATTTCTTATGCTGAAGAACATGTGATACCTCCATGCCTGTTTTCTTTTGCTTGTTCCCTCCATCTACCAATAATCAACCAATGCTGGTTTTACCTCCAAAATAGTCACTTTCTTTACCATCTCGATAATTTTTTTAAATCTCCATTTGCAATAGTTTCTTATTTGTATTTTTAAAAAGTTTTTTTAATAGCCTTATTGAGATATAATTCACATATCATATAGTTCACCTATTTCAAATGTACAATTCAATAGGTTTTTGGTCTATTTTTTTTTGAGTTATGGTTATATATATACACACATATATAACACACAATTTGGCATTTTAACAATTTTTAACTATAGGTCTATGGCACTAATTACATTCACAACGTTGGCAATAATAATTATTATTCATTTTTCCCAAAACTTTTCCATTACCCAAATAAACATTCAATATACATTAGGAGTAGAAGAAAACTTCAACATGATAAAGCTCATATATAGAAACCCACAACTAACATAATACCCAATGATAAACTACTGAAAGCTTTTCGCCTAAGATCAGGAATAAGACAAGGATGTTCACTCTTGTCACTTCTGTTCAACACAGTACTAGAAATTCTAGCGACAGCAATTAAGAAAACAACATACAAAAGATATCCAAATTGGAAAGTAAGGAGTCAAATTATCTCTTTGCAGATGCCATGATATCGTATGTAGAAAATCCTAAAGAATCCTGAAATAAAAACCCATTGGGTCTAATAAGTGAATTCTGCAAGCTTGTAGGATAATATATAATCAACACACAAAGATCAGTTGTGTTTCTATATACTTGCAATGACCAATTCAAAAAGGAAATTGAAAACAATTTCATTCAAAATACATTGAAAAAAGCAAAATACTTACAAATAAATTTAAACAAGGAGGCAAAAGACTCATTACTGAAAACCACAAAATATTACTCAAAGAAATTAAAGAACGAGATAAATGAAAAGGCACCTCATGTTCATGAATTGGAAGACTTACTGTTAAGATAACCACACTACCCAAAGCAAACTAAAGATTCAGTGCAATCCCCCATCAAAATCCCAATATTATTATTATTATTATTATTATTATTTTTACAGGAATAGTAAGACCCATCCTGAAATGCTAACTGGCTTTTTGCACTTGCTGTTTCTCCTTCCTGATGTGCTCCTGAGTCAGACTTCAGCATGGCTCCCAGTGTCACCTCCTTCAGGTGAGTATGTCACATGACACTCATCACTTCTCGACGTGCCCCTCCTTCACCAGTTTTGCGCCCCCAGCTGCCCCTTATTTGTCTTATGCTTTTCCATTGCCCTTAGTATCATTTTCCCACACAGTGCATTTTATTTATTTATTTTGAGATGGTGTCTCTCTCTGTCACCCACGCTGGAGTGCAGTGGTATGATCTCGGCTCACTGCAACCTCCACCTCCCAGGCTCAAGCCATTCTCCTGCCTCAGCCTCCCAAGTAGCTGGGACTACAGGCACATGCCACCACTCCCAGCTAATTTTTGTATTTTCAATAGAGATGGGGTTTCACGTCATTGGCCAGGCTGGTCTTGAACTCCTGATCTCAGGTGATCCACCTGTCTTGGTCTCCCAAAGTGCTGGGATTACAGGCATGAGCCACCACGCCTGGCCGACTTATTTATTTTTTTAATTCCCCTTTTAAATCCAAATTTCACGAGGTCAGGAATTTTTATGTTTGTTCACTGCTGTATTTCCAGCATCTAAAACATGTCAGGCACATAGTATGTGCTCAAGATAAATATTTATCAAATGCAAGTATGAGTGTAAAACGTATGAGAAAAACAAGTACATCAACATTTATTATTTTTGTAATGAGACAAGACCAATAAGTATTACTAGTGGGATTTTTGCCTCACACTTTCCTTAACAGAATTTAAAATTGTGGCAAAACATGGTGGTGCAAGAACAATACGACTTCATTATACACCCAAAGAAGTGGTGAGTTAATCTATTTCCTCCCACTTGAAAAGCAAATTCACTTTGGGCTGTTTTCACATCATCAACTCTCCTTCCAATGTTCTGCTCCCTGAATCAGAGTACATTTGAAATCATTTCCCAGTCTGAAAAAGTCATCACAGTATCTTAATCCATCTTAATCTGTAATGGCAAAGGACCCCGTATGAGTGCAGATGCAGTTATGGCTAAATGTGGGATGCCAAGAACTTGACTTTGGCTGGGTGAGAGCGAGTCTCAATAGCAAGGGAGCAAGTAGACAGCTGGTAGGAAAATCATGGGTTCGCCTGCATGTGAGTAACAAGGATGAACGGTAATGGGAGACTCCCAGAAGTGGGAAACAGTTCATGTAGACATGACTACATGCCAAACAAATGTACAATTGCACATACTTAACTTATGATTTTTACTTTGATGATGATGAGTGAACAAGAAGGAGAAAAACTGCCTTTTTTTTTTTTTAAAAAAAAAGATGACTCAACCATGTCTTATATTAAATAGATATTGGGAACATTTGCCTGAATTACATCACTGATCTCATGAAGCAATGAAATCTCCCACAGAATACCACAAAGCCACAGCTTTATCTCCAAGCTCAACACTTTGTAATGGCACCTCTTCAAGGCTTAGTTCCTGTGTTTCCATTCTCAGGGGCAGATGCTTCCCTTAGGAAGAGAAGCCCACTGTGTCCCTGAGATGAGAAACGGATGCTTCTTACCCCGAGACTGAAAGGGCTGCAGGACCTAAAATGACCACTGTGATGCAACCTGGAGAAACTGTATCTTTAATATACTCACGAAGAAAAAGAAAAGAAAAGAAAAGAAAACACATATTCTTTAGCTTCATTTATTTCAAATACACTCTTTGGCTAGAGCACAGGCGGTTACCTTCCAATTCTATTTATCTATTGATCCAACATATTTTCAAAATAATCCACACATATTCTATAATCCCACCCATACAAGATTTCTTTAAAGTGATAAACCTTTTTCCACCACCATTTACTGTTGAGAAAATAAAGCGATGAGAAAGCTATTAACTGTGTTCTAGACACGGTACAGTCAAAGAAGGGAGAACTTGGAAATACAGAACTGTGGTTATTCATCGTGACTCTGCCAGCCATTGACTACTTGCATATACTTGGACCAAGAGATTGGTTTGATACCAGTCACACCCATGATGGTGACATTCCACGGGATGGCAAAGTGCCTGTGGTTATGCCAGAATTTTCTTGTATCAAATAACTCTAGAAAACAAGAAGCCCAGAAGCTAGAACCAAGACATTCCTTTTGTATGAATTAACAAGACCTCAATTACTTGGCCATAGTGGCTCCCATCATGGCTTCTGAGTTGTACCTTAGTATTATGGCACATCTTAAGGGATCATGAATAAAATCAGCTCCCCATCTGTGTTCCACAGAACAGCATGACAATTTCAGGGCCTAACTGAGGGCGTGTCTTGAGTAAAGTCACAGATAAAGCTTACACTAGAACCCAGGAACTCTGACCCTGTTTGTATCACCCTGTCCATTGTTGAAGTCATCATTCAATTTTCCCAGATGGTTGATGGATTGTTTGAAGCAAGATCTTACCTGATTCTACCCCATCTCTAACGCTTCTGTACCTGAAGATTTTATTAAATGACATGGGATCATGTCTTTGGGGAAACAGAGACATTCAACTTTCAGGCTCATAAGAGAGGCAGCTTTAAGTTCAGGCCTTCCCTTGTTGTCTGCTTGCTGGAGAAGTGTCTGTCTTGTGATCCCAGCTTACACTTGGCCCTGGACCACACACCAGGCCTCCAAGAGCACAGTTTGGATGTGGTGCCCATGCTTCAAATTCATCTCACTTCCTTATCGCCGGGGGACTTTGATTTGGCTTTTCCTAAGATACAGTTAAAAAAATTCTTATTATCAGCTTCAATTTCTGTGCCATAGTTTTAAGACTAACCACCTCTGTTTTTCTCCATCCACAGCATAAACCTTAAAACCTGCTGTCACCACTGAGTTGTTGAAAGAGAAGGCATAGGTAGATTTTATTGATCTATTCTGAGTCTCCAGAAATGATGATTTTTATTAGAGTTAGATTTCCTCTTCATACCAATATGCTGACCCAATGTGATGGAGAGATGAAGACAGAGAGACAGGCAGAGAGATGAGAGAGCCTGCATTTTACTCAGTAAAGACCCCCACTGACTCCACAATTTGTCTGTAGTCCTATAAACACCATTAGGATTGTGTGACTCATTGTATATGCAAGGAAATAGCCTCTTCTGTCCTCTAAAGCACCACATTTAAATTCCACACGAGTCAAACTGGAGTCATATCAGACCAATGGCCCCACCCCATACCCCACGAATAATTTAATTAATCTATACCAAGAACCTTCATATTACATCTTCTCTATTTTTAAGCCTAGGAACTATCAGTTTTCCAGACATACTCTATGACTTAAAAGACAGGCTCCATAGTTCCATCCTCATCCCTGGCACCTAATCATCATCCCGTAAAGGACATTCATGATTCTAGCTATTCCTTAGCTTCTTTCTTACAGCTCAGACTCTGCTGGACCGACTCTGAAATACCCGCTCAGCACTCGCCAGCTAGGTGCCTTCCCTCATGCTATAAATGCTGCACATGGAGGAAGAACACAGCTTTTGGCTGCAGCTGGAAGTCTCCTCCCCTCCATCTCTTATCTTTTTTAAGTACCCTTTGAATTTCATGCCAGTATCAGGTGAGTATGGCGTGGCACTAGTATGTGATTTTCCTGCCACATTTGCAGGTGTGCCTCATGGCCTTGACACATTTAATGTCACTTTCTTTCAAGTGGGATGTGTGGCGACCGGTACGTCCACTCTAGCTGGAATGACTGGGATGGTGTTTTCATGGATGACATCTTCATAGCTGGGAAGCATCTCTCCAGGGTCCCTGACAGTGAGTAAGTTGCTCACATCATTGTTGGCAGGCTCATCCCAATTTTAAGTCATTCTCTAAGACAAGGCAGACAAAAAGTCTCATCTACTAAGGTTCACCAGCCCTTTGAGTGCTGAGGAGCTAAACTGAAGCGTTGCATCCAGGTGCTGGATTGTGGAGTCGTTGTATACATTGTCTTTGAGAGAAAGGCTACAGTGAAGGAGATGGAGGCACCCACACATCAAAGATTGGAGATTTAAACACGAAACAGCCTCAATGTTTTTACTGAAAATCTGCATTGCCTCCATAAGAGCCTCAAGTAGGCAAACTGAACTAAGTGTCCTTTTCAGGAAACACAATGAGAAGGATACGTCATCTGCTTAACACAATAAAGCCACACTACTCTCTCTCCCCATCTCTCTCTTTCAAGCCTTCCAAAGCACCCTTCTTCTAGCAGACATGGAGGAGAACTACCCGCATGGTTCAGAGGTTAAGGGCCTGGGAACGAGCCTCAGGCAGACATGGATGGGAGTTCCTGTTCTGCTGGGTGACTTTGGGAAAGTTAGGCAACCTCTCTGGATCTGAAGAGGACAGCAATAATACCAGTATCGTGGTTGTCACATAGGAAGTGCAGGACACAGCACCAGGCACATAAGGGGTACTCAGTATATGCTGGTCAATATTATCGTTATTAATATTTCCTTTGTCTGAGTGGTGAATGAGGAGCATGGAGAAGTGATGTCACCACATCTTTTGATTCTGGGGCTCAGTGGTGCTTTAGAGTGGGTGAAGGCTGAGCCTGAATCAAGAACTGTCCAGAGCCTTTCTCTACCAGGCAGAACGTGCTGGAAAGATAGAAGAGAGGAGCTCCTGATTCACCCAGGACAGTCCCCATTTACTGTACTTGCCACCTCCTTTTCCACTCTGGGAAGTACCCATTAAGAAGGACAAATGACACTGTCACCCTGTCTAGGAGGTACCTTAGGTGACTTCTACAGCTGCACTGCTCAGTATTGGTGTCACCAGCCCCATGTGGGCAATAAACATGTGGCTGAGACAGCTCGAAAGTGTAACCTGCACACCAGATCTCAAAGACTTGGGAAAGAGAAAGAGCGTAAGCTAGGGCATTAATAATTTTTATATAGAATGCGTATTGAAATGTAACATTTGGCTATAGTGGGTTAAAAATATTAGTAAATTAATCTCATGTGTTTCTTTTCACTTACTTGATTGTGGCTACAGAACATTCATCTGTGGGCTTGTGTCCTATTCAGTGGGGCAGGGCTGTCCTGGAGGTTGAGCCCTGTGGGCAGTGGACATGTAGCTGTGCTCTGGACAGATGCTGTGGCTGCCACCACATTTTCTCTCAGGCTTTGGGGGAAAAGCCCTCCCCCAGCCCCACCTCAGAACTGTGCCCTAATGCCCTGGCCCAGTTGGGTCTCCACTCCTGCATCCCTGCAGCTAGCCCTACTCTCCAGGTGGCCCGCCGTCCTCTGGATGTGCTAAAGCCACCACATTCAGTATGTTCAGACATGTGCCACCACCTCCCCTTCCCTGGCTCCACCTTGGTCTCCCTGCAGTGCTTCTCCTCCTGGATAACAGCACTTTTGGCTACCAGAGTCCAGACCTTCACGTCACCTCTTGCTGGTCTCTACTCCTTGCTCTTCAGGAGCAAATCATCTGCCGACCTCCTTGGTGGCCTCTCTCCTACCTCTTCTCCACTCTCACTGCCACCACCCTGGTTCAGGCCCTTTTATTTTGTGATATTTATTGTTTCAACATCCTCCAAACTGATCAGCTTACTTATCTTCCTATCACCCCCAAACGTGGATGAGATCCTTTTATAATCCACAACTACTTCATGTTCCAGTTTTAAAATATGTCCCGATCCTCCCTGGTACCCAAGCTCTCCAGCCTGGCATTCACAGCCCTTTAGAACTTGGCCCCATTTTATGGATACAGGTTTATTCCCTGTTATTTCCATTGCCTCCTCCCATCTACCCACTGCCACCACCACTGGGCCATGCTATTTTTCACAAACGCATGCTGTACTATTTTAGCTCTAACTGTCTGATCCGTGGTGCTCCTTGGTACCAACGTCCTCTTCACTCCCTCATCTGCTTTGGGGAGTTCCATCTAACCTGAGGGCTCACTTAAAACTCGCATTCTCCAAAACCTTTCCCTGCCCCTCTCCCAGACAGAATCCGTTCATCTCCCTACAACCAATGGCACTTTCACGGTGGTGCCATGTACACATTCAAGTTGGCTGCATAGTAGGGGAATGCATGTGAGTGTTTTCATTCCCATCTAGAGGAGGACTTCTTTAGTATTTGGAGGTCATTTCTTCACATTCTGATCCTCCCTCCTCCATAACAACTAGCATCAACTTCCAGCCACCGTTTGGAAGGTGTTTGATACGTGAAGGTGACTTGAGTCAAAGACGAGGGTCAACCTAACACGTCCTTGGAAGGATCAATGCTCAGGTTTGTCTCAGCTTTGGGCTGGGAGAATTCCTTGAGGCCTGATAAGGATGGGGCAGACCACAGTAGCATTTAAAAAGAAAAAGGGAAAAGGTAGGCTGTGCACATCTGCATAGGCAGACTTTCTAATTTTGTTACATCAGCCTATTTGTTGAATGAGCACTGCGAGAATATTTAACGTCAAGATCAAACTTCTATCGCGATGAGTCCAGGACATGCTCAAGTACAGTTAATGCTGCCACTTTCACCCTCTCCTCCTTCATCACTGATATGGCAGATACCTAGTGGTGGACTCGGTGCTTCTAAACATACTGATTATGGAATCATCATTAGAGGCTTTGAAGAAGGTAGGCTTTTGGAAGAAGATAAAATTACACTTCTATTAGAACATCAAGTAGGACCTTGCATGAAAAGAGTCATTGATCCAAAGGGAAGAAAGGTAAAGAGAAGAAAAGAAAAGAAAAACAGCAACAACAAAAAACGGAGCCCCCTGACTGTCATGGAGTGGTTGACGCTTGGCTTTAGGAGAGTGGGGTGTGTGTGTGTTGAATTACAGGCAATTATCGGTGGTCTCCCAGTTGGCCCTAAAGAATTTAGAACTGCGTCAAAAGGAAATCTGATCTGTCAGGAGGGAGGTCCTGCTGCATCTTTTAACCCTGTGCCAACTCCATGGCACTCGAAACTTTCCATGATGTATCCTATTCTTAAAATCTCACAAATGTTGGTAAAACTACTGTTAGTATTTGATGTGAGGATAAAACTCTCTACCAGGTCATGTGTTTTTTAGGGACCCAGATTGGGATTATGAAAATGTTACATGATTTTGAAGACCGAAATAAATCCTGCCCGATGTCTTCTCCGCTTTCTAGCAGTTTATCCACAAGGAAGGAACCAACATTTTCACACAAACCCCACTGAGTGAGTGTTGTTCACCATTATAATCTTGAGGCACTGCAAGACCATGAAGTTTGGGCGGATTCTCCAAAGAATAATTACACTCTTGTCAATGCAATTTTAGTGTTAATTACACATTATTATATTCCTGGGATAAGACACATTTATATGAGCATCGCAGCCACCTAAGCATGCACCACTCAAAAACGGAGACCGAGATGGTTCAAAGGCTTCACGGAGCCAGCCCTGCTAGAGAACAATGGGCACTTCTCCCATTTATGCAGCATGACCTGGACTGGTCAGAGTTGGCCCTGCTCATTCCTGTCGCCAGCCCTTAAGGGACAACAGGGACATACCATGCTTCTGATTTAGATGGAATGAAGGTGATTGAGTAAAAAATATGGAAGCTAAATGCTTAAAGGGTGACTCTAGTTTTTTTTCCAGGAGGGTTTAAAATTTTGACTAACCAAACATGGAGCTTGGGCCCAATACTTCAACATTTTTATGCTTTAGTTTTCTCATGTGTAAAAGATGAGCAGATGACCATATGCCACTTCCAAGCATTAAGGACCTATCAGTTGATGCTGAAGCTGTATTAGACAAATCACACCCTGGTATAACTAGACTGGATGAAAGTCTATCCTGGGTGTTCACACAAAACTGAATAAAAAGTTGATATTGGTAACGAGGGCCTAGGTTAGAACCATTCAGAGAAAGCACGGAAGTCTGTGACAGCCGAATATTGTATGGCAATATTAAGTTGGGTTCTGTTTCATCTCAGGCTTTAAGGCATATGAAAACCATACTGCATGTTTTAGTTTCAAGGTGTTTTTTTTTTTCCTCCCTACATTTATACCAATAGCAAGGCATTATTACTCCATAAGCTCCAGAAACATTATTTTTAAAAATATATTCAATACCACAGATTTGGGGTAGTAACAACAACTGCTAGGAATTTAATCCATCGAGTAAGCTCCTTTTTAAAAAAAAAATCAGGTCTTCTACCTTAATGTTTAAATAAGCAGGGGTTCAAAGCACCTGACAGTTAGGTGCTCTGTGCCTTCTTAATAGACACTTCACATTAAGACATGTCCTTTGTTGACAAGAATGTTTTTGCCTGACTGTCTGTTGCATTTCTCTCTGTTCCTAGCTTCTGTGATGCTACTTGGTAGAGAGTAATATTTAATAATAGTTTGTTAAATGAATCAACAGGTAAACATAAAATATGGTCAGTCACACCACCCTGAGTACACACACACACACACACACACACACACACTCATTCACAAAGTCCCACATAGGAAATTCCCAGGCCATTCCCATTCAGAAAAAAAAAATGTGCAGCTCACTGCCAGCACTCATGTAATTTTACATAAACACATTCACTGAGGCTGAAGCAAATCTGTCTGATTTTCAATGTGAAAATAAAATCTAAAAACTGTTTTTGGAGTTATTCCCAAACAGAACTATCATTAGGATCATTTGAAACATCAGAATCATCTATTTTGGAAAAATCAGACTCATCAAATGAATCTTTAGCCAATAAGTGTTTGAGAATGATGTGAATATCACAAGTAGGAATGCTATGTTTTCTAGGATTCACGTTTTCAGTGACTGAGAATTACTATATTTTGTAAATGATGATGCCACTACCAAAATCAGAATGCTATAAATACAATGATATCTTTTGTTTCCAAAGTCGATTTGCTATTAGGTTGGTGTAGAAATAATTGTGGTTTTTGCCATTAAAAGTAATGGCAGTTATTTCTGCCATTAAAAGTAATGTCAGTAAAGCAGTTATTTCTGCACCAAACTAACAGAGTGATGCAAATAACAATGGAAGTGAGATATTTCATGGTAAAGTTAACTGGGGATAAATGGTGCACCTGCAAGACCTGCTGGTAAGTATTCTTGGGGCAAACGGGGAAACGGTTAAGCAGTTCAGGAACAGTGAAGATGCTTCACCTTCTCAGGACTTTTCCTGATCCCAAGCCCATGACACACATGACGATTGATCCAGGCAACTTAGCTACCGAGACTCCTTCTCAAGCCCCAGGTCCAGGGCACTGAGACAGCCGCTACTAATTCATAAGAGTTGTCACTTGGGATAAAGTCAAGATTCTATCCCTGGAATAGACATTGCTCTTTGCTGTCAATTCATATGTTAATGTACGGGGATCAGGTGGATCCCTCTGTGGGCTGAAACAGAAAAGAAGAACTTAAAACAACTTGGCATTGGCCATAGGAAACAGAGGAGGGTCAGTAATAAATCTACATTAATAAAAAATGCCAGGAGGGGTTTCAGTGCCCTCCGTGGCCACTGCCTGTGGACAGGCGCTCTGCTGACTGTCAGGTGGAATTGATCCCATCCAAGTTTCATCACTTCAACAGCGAGTGGAAGCAGAAGAGCATTTATCACCATGAAACAGACAAGAATTCTTGCTAATTACCATTTTGTTTTAAAGTATAGTAAGATTTGGGGCACCCTTGCTACCCCAACTAGCTTCTTTCCTTGACTTTTATGTGGGCAGTGTTGTTATAATTTCTCTGTTCAAATAAAGTCTGTAGAAAGCCACAAAAAGAGATCTGGACCCTGAAGCTTAACGGATTCTGGAAAGCAGCTGGCTTGTAACATGAGTCATTCCAGCCAAAGCTTTCTCTTTTGTATGTTTTTCTCTGACCTAAAGAGTGGGTTATTGGATGTCCTCTGGCAGGTGCTACAGGATTAAGAAGGTAGCTGGTCAGAAACAAACGTTGAATTAGGGTGATTTTTTAAAAAATAAGTTGACTCAAGTAAATATGATCGTTAGCTTAATCCTCCGTATCTAATGTGAGGTTCAAATTTAATAGGGAAGTTTAAAAATTGGCTGGCATGTGTATCTATTATTTATGTATGTGTCTTGATGCCTTGCTCTGAGAGTACATGTTAGTTGCTCATGGTGAAATTTCCAGGACCTTCCTGTTTATCAGGCCCAGCAGGTCCAAAAGCCCAAATACCCACATGACCTCCTTTTCTAGGATTATGAGAGAAAAACAAGTAGAATATTAATAAATTTACAGTGGGAAATTACTCTTTTGTTACAGTCAGTTTTACAAGGTTTATAGGGGATTCCAGGCTATTTCTCACATCTTTAACTCTGAGCCATGATAAATTAATAGATTTTTGTATAACTCTCAGATATTTCTGAAGATGCTTCAGGTTTCTGAATCATTAAGGCAAGATTGACTGGAATGGTATCCACTTTTAGAGGTGCGGACTCTCTCTTAATGTACAAAATACTCGGATTAATAAGAATTAGTGACCCACAGGTTTGACATCTATATGGACATAGATACAGGACAAAATCTCTAAGCATGACCTTGGACAGTAATTTAACCTTGAAGAGATTCCTTTACACATCTATACATTGAGATGAATAACAACACTTGCTCTCACAGCATGGTAAAGAGAAAGGAAAGTGTCCCTGGTGAAAACCCTTTAGATACTCTAGAGTAGAAATCAGGCATCAGTAAACTTTTATGGTAAAATGTCAGACATTAAATATTTTAGGCTTTGTGCATAAGGTTTTTATCAAAACTACTCAACTCTGTCATAGCAAGAAAGCAGCCAGAGATAATACATAAATGAACGGGCATGACTGTATTCCAATAAGGCATTATTTAGAAAATCAGGCTCAGGCCAGATTTGGCCCACAGACTTCAGTTTGCTGAGCCCTGATTTAAACGCTAGTTCTTGCCATGACAGAACAATGTGAATGTCCATGTTACTGCATGTTTACAAACATACTATCCCAGTATGACAACACACACCTGCATCATTTACCTTTTAAAATGTCCTGCCTTTTTAAAAGCCATTGGTACTTGTAAGTAAATAACATTATATTGGGGGTCTATAGATTTAGCTGAATTGTCGCCCTTGCCTTGCAGCCCAGAAAAAGTCTGAGGCAACACATTTGACAGTTGACACTTGCATATTATAAAATCTACTCTAAATGAGACCAACACATAGGCACCTTTATACATATCAATCTAGTTTATAACTGAGTATCAACTGAGTTTGTTCATTATTTGCTTTTCATAGTTCTGCAGACAGGAAGAAATGGCTACTACAATAACAGAGCAACTCTGAGAAGTTATTACAAGAGGTGAAGGTCTTTGCAAAGTTGAGTTTATTAAAGACCCTCATCCCCAAATTGGAGAGGAGTTACAATGAGAAAAATAATAAAACAAAGTGGAGATAATGTCCAGTGATGATAAGAGCAGAGGCAAAATAGCCACCTTCATGCACTGTGGGGTGGAATGTAAGTTAGTACAGCCTTTCCTGAAAGGGCAATGGGTCAGTATCCAAACTCTTAAAAATCCTTGTAGCCTTTGAAACAGATGTCTATTTCTAGGAACTTATCGTAAGGCAATAATCAGAAATGCACCCAAAGATTATGCTCAGAGGTGTTCATTGCAACATTATTATAGTGAAACATTAGAAACAATCTAAATTATCAACAATTCAAGGCCAGTTAAGTAAACTACTGTGTTATGAAAATCCATGCAAAAATTAAGGCGATAGTTTAGAAGAATTTTTAATGAATAAAATATATTCATTCGTAACATTTTTAAAGAGACAAAGGTAGTTCACAAAGCCGTACTTTGAGTATGATGCCAAATAAAAATACATTTTAACATTATGGAAAAAAGGATACCAAAATGGTAACAGGAGACTTGGAATAATTACTAGGATTATGTGTCACGTTCACTTCTTTAAACATGTCTGATGTTTTAAGATTGCTCCAGTGAACTTTTGAAATAAGACAAAAGTACACATAATTTAAAAAATTAATATCTTAGTTAACCGGAATCAGCTGCACTTTAATTAATTTGATTTTTAAAGGAAATGAACAATTTCAGCTGGTATCTAAGAGTTCAGTTGTCATGTTGTGTGCCGTACATAATCAGTCTAATATTTCAATCTCCTGCAGCGACTGAATTAAACAATGATACATCCTGCCTAGGTGGTATAGTTGCTCAGGTGAGGAGTAGTGGCATAGACACACTTGATTAGGAATCTGGTGACCTTCCTTCCAGTCCAGGATCGATACTTAGTCATCTCGAGCCCTGGGTACATTTCATAACGCATGAGTCTTAGTTTCCACACATACAGAAAGGAGATAATCATCCGTGCTCAGCTTATCTCCAAAGAGTTCCTGGGAAGGTCAAACATGATATGGCTTTCTCCTTATCAGTGGTTCTGAAAACCCAGAACCATAACATGTTAAGCCAGGAGAGCCAGTAGAAACCACTGCCCCACAGTTTTTATAATGTGTGCTTTTGGTAACAGCACCCATGTTAGCAAATGGGAGCTTCCTCCACGGGCACTGCCAGGGCGTCCTCAGAGCTCGCTTTCCAGCCACAGACAGGGCTGAGGACCCTCTGCCGAGGCAGCCGTTTACTCTTGTGTGCTGTGGAGCCCTCAGCTCCCTGTGAACATCCATCACAGCACTCGCTGCTGCACTACTGTGACTTGGCTGTGCATCTCCCTCAGCAGCACGTGGTGATACTCCAATCGGAGCCTGGTCTTCCCTCCCTGGGTTTCCCACAAGGTCTGGGTAGCAGAGCATGCGCTGCACAGCCCATACAGCTCTCCTGGTAGGAACTGAGGAAATAAGGAAGGGAGTGCACTCAACTCTTGACAGATTTGGAGAAGAGGGAGAGGAGACAGCTGATGGAGAAGAGGCAGCAACATGGAGTAAGCACAGAGATGCTGAAGCCAAATTGTCCAGGCTCGTTCACCAGCTCTGCCTTTTCCTGGCTGTGAGATCCTGGGCATGTTCCTAAATCCCTTTGCATTTCTTTTTTTTTTTTTTTTTTTTTTTTTTGAGACGGAGTCTCGCTCTGTCGCCCAGGCTGGAAGTGCAGTGGCCGGATCTCTGCTCACTGCAAGCTCCGCCTCCCGGGTTTACGCCATTCTCCTGCCTCAGCCTCCCGAGTAGCTGGGACTACAGGCGCCCGCCACCTCGCCCGGCTAGTTTTTTGTATTTTTTTAGTAGAGACGGGGTTTCACCGGGTTAGCCAGGATGGTCTCGATCTCCTGACCTCGTGATCCGCCCGTCTCGGCCTCCCAAAGTGCTGGGATTACAGGCTTGAGCCACCGCGCCCGGCCCCCTTTGCATTTCAATTTCCACATCTGTGAAGTGGCGATCACAATCCTACCTAACTCAGAGGGTTGCTGTGAGGGTTAAACTTGTTAATGGATGGGAAGTGCTTAGAATAGACACCACATAATAATTAATAATTCTTCTGATTGTTGATGATAGGGGAAGCCAAGGGAGGATATTTAGGTGTTGGCTTTCTTCCCCTTGGTTTTGGTATGAGAAGCTCTTGAGCATATTTAGAAGACAAGAGAAGGTTTACCATGGGATAATGGGTTTGGGAGGATTAAGGCTGCTTTATCACAGAAGGTGCTTTATGGTAAAAGAAACTCATCCTACTCGCCAATAATTGATCATTGAGATACAATGATGCTAGTGGTGGAAGTGGTGGTGGCTGAGGTGCAAACATCAAACACAGACACTCATAACAAGTACTAGAAAACTCATCACAGGCTTTGATTATGCGAAAGTCAATTGCCTACTAGGCATACTTAGTGATCATATAGGAAGGAGGAAGCAAAGGGGCATCTATTGAGCACTTACTGTGTTCTAGGCCCTGAACTAGAAGAGAACTTTACTTGCATCATCTCCCATTAACTTCACAAGAACCCTATGGAGTAAGCATTGTCCCTGTTTTATAGACAACAAAACTGAGATTCAGAGAGGTGGACAGGTCACTCAAGGTCAAGAGCTAGTTAATGATAGGGCAGAGAGTTAAGCTTCAGTCTTTATGACTCCAATGTACAAGCTGTCCTGCGCCACACTCTGCAGCCCAACAGCAATTACAGAAATTATCAAACGTGTGTTGGGTGACCTTTGTTGTGAGTTTTATTTCATTATGATAGTACACTTGATGCATGTTAGTTTAGGCTTCAGAACTACTCAAGTAGCCTGGTCACCTAATAACAGCTTTGGAAAACTCTGAAGAGCCCGTCAATGGGAAAGAGATCAAACTGGGATGCTGGGCATAATGGAAACAATGCTTGTTTTGCAATTTTGCCTAAGTCAGGCCTTGGGTATGGTTAGCTGTATTTCCATTGCTGTCTGTTTGCAACAGACGTACCATTGTCTTCAGTGCTCTCTGCTTCCCTTGTGCGTGGGGTGTGACTACAAGGTGAGGTGGCTGATTTAGAACAAATGCTGCAGGATGTACACAGCTTCCTGTAGACTTCTCTCCTAAAGAGCACTGGTGAGTCCGTTGTTTGGGGCTTGAGTAAAGCTTTCTATTAAAATAAAGTTACCGGTGGGAATTAGGCTTATGGAATGGCCCAGGCGCATTGGAGTTTGTTTTGCCTGCCATACGTCAGCTGCAGAAGTAATTGGAGATCTGGGTCCTAAAATGAGGGACTACATATTGGAGGAGGAAGAATCAGCATCCTCTCCCTTTCTTGAACTCAGGCAAATTATAAAATAGATAGAGTTCAATTCCCTCATCCTGCTCCTTCTTCTGCCTGAGGGGATAAAACAGCCTTAATCTATCCAGACCCATGGTCCAGGGGCTAGTGTAATCCTTTGATACCCCATTTCTGGGGCCTGAAGGGTCCAGGTACAAAGGGACCAAGACGGGAATTCTGGGGACCTCCTAGCACTTGCCACAGGCCCCCTTCCATCCAGGGCTGTTTCATGTCCTTCCCGCCCAAGAGGCTCTACATTAGCCGACTACAAGAGCCTGTTGTATCAGAATCTGTAGAAGCTCTCAGCCTTGCAATGTGTGCACATTGAGAGTGTGTGTGTGAGTGTGTGTGTGTGTAGCTGATACAGAGTAGCCATTGCCTAGGGGTGGGTGGCAGGCAGAGAAGCTCATAAAGTGCAGAGTGAGGGCCCAAAGTGCAGTAATGGGAAGGGGGTAAGGGTTTAAATGGAAAAGAGGCAACAGTGGGAGGGGGTGGGAAGGAGTGGGTGGAGCTGGCCTCCCTCAGAATCAACCTGGGATCACTTGCGATTTAGGAGGCACGAAGTAGGGAATCAGTCTTTGTCTACCTTCCGTTCCCTGCACCCAGACCTCCTCTACTTTCTTAGGGTAAGAAATGCCTTTGATAGGGATAAAGCCTTTCTTTCCAGAGTTTGAGATCAGAGACTTCAATACTCAAAGTCTTGGGGTACGCTGACACATCAGCACCTGTGCTTTTTATATTTAAAGAATTCTCACAACCTATCTGGCTTGTCAGGAATGAAGAATCTAAAGCTTATTGTGCTGGGGGAGCTCCGAGTGAACAAAGGGTGCTGAAAGGAGAGGGATGGGACAATTGCATCATTTTGCAGATGTCAGAGTGTCACATTTTGGTTAGGGATCAGGCTCATTTCACACATGCCTAGTCAATTGGAAAACATGAAGGGGTATTGGGACCAGTTGTGATAGGGTCCGAGGATACTGAAACGAGGTCACCTGAGGTCTAGTTTTCAGGCTATCCTGCGTGACTTTGGATAAGTTACTTTACCTCCCTGGGCCAGAAAGTGCTGATCTATAAAATGAGCAGGGAACTTGGGGACTCTAAGTTTGCCCTGCTGTGAATCACTCCGGGTCTATGTTTTGGGGGACTGAGCACTGGGGAGTCTGTGTTCGCCATCTTTCTCATAGCTCTGTGTTCTCCAATGGGCTTTTTATCATCGCTGTCTTCAGGAAAGGATCTGCGGGGCACTCACCCTGGATACGAACGACCAGCAGTCCTTTCAGAGAGAGAAGTAAAGTCTTTAGCTAAACAATGAAGATTTCACAGTGGAACCATCCACTTGAACTGGAAGGGCTGGTAGCTTTGGGGCCAGCAAGGGCACCTCAAATATTAAATCAATGAATAACATGAAGATTATAGTATATTGTTACTGGCTGAATTGTGCCCATACCCCAAAATTTATAGTACCTGTTTTTTTTGTTTTGTTTTGTTTTGTTTTTGTTTTGTTTTGTTTTGTTTTGTTTTGAGATGGAGTCTCACTCTGTCATCCAGGTTGGAGTGCACTGCTGCAATCTTGGCTCACATCAACCTCCACCTCTCTGGTTCAAGCCATTCTCCTGCCTTAGCCTCTGGAGTAGCTGGGGCTACAGGCACATGCCACCACGTCCAGATAATTTTTGTATTTTTAGTATTTTTAGGGTTTCACCATGTTGGCCAGACTGGTCTCAGACTCCTCACCTCAAGTGATCTGCCTGTCTTGGCCTCCCAAAGTGCTGGGATTATAGGCATGAGCCACTGCGCCTGGCCCCAAATTCATGTTTCCAAGGCCCAGCCCCTAGTATCTCAAAAGGTGAACCTGGAACAGACCCTTCCCTCATGGGTCTCAGAAGGAACCAACCTTGCCAACACTTTGATCCCAGACTTCCAGTCTCCAGAATTTGGAGAAAATAAATTTCTGTTGCTTGAGTCCCTCAGTCGGTGGTACTTTGTTCCAGCAGCCCGAGCAGACGAATGCATATATCTTACAAACCTTTCATGAGAAATCTTTCCTCTGTAGGCCTGCCAAGTAATTTGATTTCTTAGTGTGATCTGATATTGTTTGAATTACCACTTAACTTGGGGGAATTAAGGCACTCTGGACATATGGCACTCTGGACACACTTAAGGCACTCTGGACATATGCAGCCCCTCAGGGACACAGCTTGGTGAGTAGATCACCCTTTTGTTTGAAAAAGATGCCCCTTCCTCTATGCAGTCACACCTCACCCTGGGACCCTTGATTTGGCAAGCAGAGCCCAGGCTGGATTTCACCTCCCACAGACCCCCTCAGTGGGGTGCCTTTCTACAGTATCCAACATGCCCAACGGTCTGCGGTGAACCTGCATGAGATCAGGAACCCCTCAGGAATAGGGATTATCTTAATCTTTCTGGAGGCCTAAGACTTAGCTCAGGGCTGACTCTCCAAGCACCCTCAGCCAATGTTAGTTGTTTCAGCAAAGGCAGCTTGGTTGTCTTTGGGGTTTGAAGGGAAACAGGGAATAATCTCACCACACTTTCAGCTCAAAAGTCTCCATAGATCTCTACTGTCTTCAGGAGGAAGTCTTACCATCTGGCTTAGATTGGCCTGGGCTAACCTGAACTGGTCAACTATCCCATCATTACCTTCTAACACTGCATCACCTTCATTTGAAGTGATCCACTTATCATCCTCTACCACACATGGCACTTCCTGCCTTACGGGTGCTGCTTTCTTCTCCTGGATACATTTCCCTGTTCTCCTTTAATGGCAAAATCTTGAGTTGGCCTGAGGCTTCTGTAATGGCTCCAGACACCTTCTAGCCTTCCAGTCATCTGAATGGCTATGGTATTACTGCATGCCCTGCTTAGTCCTGTGCAGCTTTAGGATTCTACCCACCTATTCCACATGTATATGTCTTCTGTCCTCAAACTGCTGGGAGACAAAGAAACATAGCTCTCTTTTATGTCTGTAAGAGGCCTGGCATAATACTGCCAGTGCACTGAGCAAGTTAGCAACAACCTCATAGAAAATGCTAACGCTTAAAAAATTAAAATAATTCAGCCTGTAATCCTAGCACTTTGGGAGGCCAAGACGGGCGGATCACAAGGTCAGGAGATTGAGACCATCCTGGCTAACACGGTGAAACCCCGTGTCTACTAAAAATACAAAAAACTAGCCGGGCAAGGTGGTGGGCGCCTGTAGTCCCACCTACTCGGGAGGCTGAGGCAGGAGAATGGCGTGAACCCAGGAGGCGGAGCTTACAGTGAGCTGAGATCCGGCCACTGCACTCCAGCCTGGGCGACAGAGCGAGACTCTGTCTCAAAAAAAAAAAAAAATTAAAATAATTCAATGATTATCTATATTCGGACAAAGCATTCTGGAATCACAGCAAGAAAATGTGGCAAACGTCCTTGAGCCCTTGAGCCTCTGCACCTCATACAGGATTATACCCACACACCCTGGAAAGCTGAATAAGATCTATGCAAACAACCTTCCAGGGAAGGGATTGACAACCGCAGTCAGCCTTCTGCCTAGTTAATCATAAACCCAAACCAGCAGAAGCCAGGTCCATCGCCAGAACAAGGGGACAATTAGCACTGCCCTTTCCACACAGCTACTTGCTGGGAAAATTGCGTGCTGACCAGTGCACATGGCTTCAGCTTTCTCCTGCACCCAGAAGATTCTAGTGAAGGGCTGCTTTGTTGTAGAAATAGAAAGCCTTATCAGAAAACTGTCAATTTCATGACAAATTTGGTAACGGGGAAGCAGATAATGGGCTGTTTACGTAGTCTTAGGCAGACCAGGATTCATCTTGGGTCCTAGGGTTTCCCAATTCCAGATATTTCAAACATGGAAAACAGCACCACAAGTCAAAATGATTTAATACTGTATATATAGCAATAAAGAAAACTGAAAAATTATTATTTTCTAAATCTCTAAGAGTTGCAATTAGATTTTTTTTAAAACAGAAATAGCATAAATGTTCCCCTTCTTTATAGAAAGTTTTCATTAGTTCCTCCCCAACCTTACTTTCCAGAGGACCTGGAAATAAACAAAAGAATGATCCCTTGAGCATTTTTCATCACAGCATCATGCTTTTAATGGAGCAGAGATGAATCCTGGGCTGCTGTGGCCCACGGGTAGAAAACACAGTGCTTCTGTGTTTGGGTTTGATCGCCCTCATGGAGAAAGTGGCTCCCGAAGACAGACGTAATTAGTTTTAATTTCTGAGACCTTTGGGGCTGTTCCTGAAGCTTTTTATTGAGAAGGCAAAGCAAGCGGAGGTGAGATCTGGGAGGATAAAGTAGAAGGCAATGGGACCCAAAAGAGTTTGGCTTATGCAAAAGAATTTCACTGAACACCCACGAGCATTGGTCCAGGTGCTTTCTTAGTCACTGTCCCCTCAAGGATGGGGAAGAGGAAGCTGCCCACGTCACCTGGCTGCTGCATCGACTTCCTCCTCTTGCCTCATCATCCATCTCAGTTGTAGATTTAAGCCAGGACTGATTCACTGTGGTCTAGGCTGACATGCAAGTGAGAATCTTGATTAGAAAACCCCTAAATCATTAAATAAATGAAGCCTGTGGGTTGCTTAATGCCCTTAAATAGTGACTCATTTATAAAATGTATTTACTACCTTTCAAAGTGCACTTTGCTTCTATGGGGACTTATGGAACGTTCTGACCTAAGTCCTTGTCAGCAGCCTTTCAGAAGGGGAATGAGGCCCCCACAAAGAATCTGGGGCTTCCTGTCATTCCCGCTTACCTTCAGGCTGGCTGGCTGAGGCACTTGGGTAATGACTTTGGGGAGACAATAATGTGTTTAGCTTTAGTCTTAAGAGAAAATTCCATCTTGGCAGTGTCCACCAGGTGGGTACTCCATCCCTAGGTTTTGGAGTACGCTCATTCCCCACGACTGGCAAAGTAACATTGAACCATGGAGCCAGAAAGTCTGAGTCAGGCCCTGTAACCCTGTGCACCAATCTGGGCCTCAGTTTCTCATCTGCAAAATGGGGCAAATAGCTGCTGTGTAAAGATTGTTCTGAGGATTACATGAGTTA
The DNA here is from genome assembly GCF_047675955.1 of Chlorocebus sabaeus. Taxonomy (NCBI): domain Eukaryota; kingdom Metazoa; phylum Chordata; class Mammalia; order Primates; family Cercopithecidae; genus Chlorocebus; species Chlorocebus sabaeus. The sequence goes on from NC_132905.1 coordinate 89,112,204, forward strand.
CGATCTGCAAAGCACCTAGAACAATTCCTGGCACATAGCAAGCACTGTCTAAGTGTTTATGAACTAACTAAATAAATGGTCTTAACTTTCTAGGTGCTGATTTCTTTTCTCTATCAGGGAAAAGTTTTCTGTGTGCTGTTTGTGTAATAAGCCATAATGACAGAAGCTCCAAACACAGTAACTTAAATACACTATGGGCACTATGTGTGTGCACATACACATAATATATAAATACACTGAGCTAAACATTACTATCTTCCCCATGTCAAGCTCTGAAGCAACTGAGAAAACCCTGAAATCAAACGAAGAAGTAAATATCAGCATTTTGCTTGGAGTTGAGTTGGGGAAAGAGCCCATCTGGGGTTTCTTCCAGTCTCTATCTGAGTGTGGACCATGAGAAGTACCTGCAGGGACCCACCCAGCCAGCCACAGGGGCCTGCTCTGGCCTCATCTCTGCTGAGCCCTGAGATCAGGGCGTAGTTGGGGTGGGAGCAGGCCCTGCCTCAGGCCTCATCCAGGGAGACAGAGGCAGAGGAGAAGGCACCATATTAGGCAGGCTGTTCCCAGAAGGCCTCTCCCAATCTCTCCCATTGGATGTGCCTCTCCTCTCATAAGACAAAAGAAGGCAGAGGCAGAAACAAGCTCAGAGCCATTCTCTCAATGCTTCCAAAAGGGTAGGAGTTCCCGTTTAAGAGGCTGGCAAGAACTCCAGGTGCAGGTGAGAACGATCCCCAAGACACATACCAACGTGAAATACATGTGTGTATATTGTGAAACAGTGAACTCAAGCTTCAGAAGCAGCTTGCTGGGGCTCATTGTCCCCTCCAGACTGAACACGGGCTAACGGGTAGCTGAGAGAGGGTGTAGACAATAGTCTTGAAGGAGCTGATTGGCGGTTCCGTGGTTTACCAGCAGCACCGGGCAAAGGAATGTGGCTTACCTTTGAACAGACGAAAGAAAGTGGAAGCGTCTGCACCGGGTGTGTGAAGGCAAGGGCATGTTGATAGGCTGGGGGGCAAAGAGCGGTTCCTTTTTGGTCTTACTCTTGATGGAGCCCACTGGTTTTCTAGCCTGCCCCCGGCAGGAGAGCCTGAAGAGTGTCTGGTATCAGTAATCTCCTATCCCTAAACCAGCAGGAGCTGGGAACATTTAACAATCAGCTCTTCAGGATAAACAGCCTTGAGTTATAACATTTGCAGATTTTAGCAATCACTGCTGATCATTATAGTTCCTATCACAACACCACCCTATGATAGAGCATTTCTACCATTTAGAGATAAGAGACAAATACTCGCAAGTGCATATAGATCTTTGTAAACCGCAGTAAAATAGTAAGGCAGGGCCAGGCGCGGTGGCTCAAGCCTGTAATCCCAGCACTTTGGGAGGCCGAGACGGGCGGATCACGAGGTCAGGAGATCGAGACCATCCTGGCTAACACGGTGAAACCCCATCTCTACTAAAAATACAAAAAAATTAGCCGGGCGCAGTGGCGGGCGCCTGTAGTCCCAGCTACTCGAGAGGCTGAGGCAGGAGAATGGCGTGAACCCAGGAGGCGGAGCTTGCAGTGAGCCGAGATAGAGCCACTGCACTCCAGCCTGGGCGACAGAGCAAGACTCCGCCTCAAAAAAAAACAAAAAAAAAAACAAAAAAAAAAAAATAGTAAGGCAGGGGCTGGGCGTGGTAGCTCACGCTTGTAATGCCAGCACTTTGGGAGGCCGAGGCAGGCGGATCACCTGAGGTCAGGAGTTCGAGACCAGCCCGGCCAACATGGTGAGATCCCATTTCTACTAAAAGTGCAAAAATTAGTCGGGTGTGGTGGCGGGTGCCCATAATCCCAGCCACTCAGGAAGCTGAGGCAGGAGAATTGCTTGAACCGGGAGGCGGAGGTTGCAGTGAGCCAAGATTGCGCCACTGCACTCCAGCCTGGGCAACAAGAATGAGACTCTGTCTCAATAATAATAATAATAATAATAAGGCAGAGATGATTTTTTAGTGTTTTTGACCTTTTTTTTTTTTGAGACAAGGTCTTGCTCTGTTGACTAGGCTGGAGTACAGTAGCATGATGACAGCTCACTGCAGCCTCAGCTTCCAGGGCCAGCGATCTTCCAGCCTCAGCCTCTTCAGTAGCTAGGACTACAGGCATATGCCACCATGCCTGGACCATTTTTGTATTTTTTTTTTGTAGAGACAGGGTTTTGCCACGTTGCTGAATCTGGTCTCAAACTCCTGGGTTCAAGTGACCAGCCCACCTCGGCCTCCCGAAGTGCTGGGATTACAGGTGTGAGCCACCACACCTGGCCTTTGTTTAACTCTTAAGTTTGCATAATTTAATTTTGTATAATGTCTTTGCTTAACTGCCAACCTGCAAGACTCCTGAAAATTAGCAATCAAGCCTTGTGAGATGAGGCAAACAGAAACTACTCGAAGCCCACATGTCATTGCTGCAGGAAGAGCAGGCAGATTTTCACCTGCAAGCATTTCCCTTCTCCTCTGTCACTCTCTCCCTGTCCCAGGCAGGTGGGTGGATCAGGCTGAGGCTGCAGCTCATGGCAGGGGGCTGGGCTGGCGATGACTGTCTCCTCCCTAGCAGAGAGGCCACAGGCACTCAGGTGGTTCAAGCTGACCTGCAGGGTTAGCAGGGCAGGGCAGGGCTTCCCTGCACTTTGGGCTCCAGCCCTGCCCAGTTGAGGCCAGTGGTTTGCTTTCTTTCCTGGCTAGTCTCCAGCTGTAAATGAATCTGGATAAAGACAGGACTGGAGCCTGAATGTGGGGAAAGAAAGGGGGGGCACATAAATCCAGTCAACATTGCCTGATTCACAGGGGTGATGGCTCAATTGAGGATGGATGAAAGTGAGAATAAGGAGAGCATCTGTGGGTACCAGGAGTTTTAGGGTGTCACAGACTTGTTTGGTAAAAATAAATACATAAATTAAATATTAAATGAAATATATTTTATCATATGCATGTATTAAATTACTATATATTTATATAGTTTACATATGTACTATATTTATACTAATTGTAAATATATATCAACATATTAAATAAATATAAATCAATAAACAAATATTTAGCCTGGCACATATCTGCACAGCAAAAGACTATTTCCCAGCCTACTTTACAGCTAGGTGCCTCCATATGTTTCTTTACGTTCTGGTCAATGATTTGTCAGCAGGAGTGTCTGGGCAAATTTCAGATCCTGCTCTTCAAGGGAAGGAGTAGATCTTCTCCTTCCATATTTTCTCTTGCTGCTGGCTGGAATGTGGATGTGATGTTGGGGGCTGGAGCAGCCATTTTGAGCCATGAGATAAATGCCAGCCATTGCAGAAGGCAGCCCATCAGGGTAGAAGAAACATGGTTCTTTGTGAAGATGCCATGCCAATCTACTGAGACTTCTACAAGAGAGAGAAACACACCTCTATCCTGTGTAAGCCCTGATAATTTGGAGTCTCTCTATCATAGCAACCTAACCAATACCCTAATACAATACAATGTCTTTATCTGTGTGCTATTAATAATCAGAGCATGCCTGTGGTAAAAGTAGATCTTCGGGCATTCTCCAAAGGACTTCACTGACTTTTAACTCACTTTCTGCATCCTATCCTTTTCACTTCTCAGAAAGTGACGATCAGTTATATAGTTAGGTTCCTGCCCTGAAAGTACTACATGATGACAGCACCAGGTTTAACTAGGTGTGACTGTAAGTTGGACTTTTTAAACACATACCTAAGATGTTGTAGTTACTACTGCCTCTTCCAACCTAGTCACTTTGCAACTTGACATTCTTTTCTAGTGATGATGAAATTCTCAGCATCCAGTTGGAATTCATACAGTGATGCATATGCTTTAGAATAACCTCAGTGTCTGGAATATAAGTGATGGGTCTGAGTTTTAGAAGCCGCCAGAAGCCATTTAAGATCGAGACTGTTGACAAATAAGGTGACCAAGGAAGCTTGACAACACCTGTCTTGTTCAAAAATGAGGTGTGACTTAAAAGTAAGGAGGATTTACTTGTGTAGCCAATACACTAACTCTGAAAGTCATTTAAAAAAAACATATCCGAAGATGTTTAAAGTAATAATGGTGCTGTTAGAATGGTGCTCCCTCTCCCTCCCACGGGATGACTTTGAAGGATGCTACAATACCAGATGTGTAAATTCTGAAATATATGGCTAAAATGAGGTTTATTATTTTCTAGTCACCACTTAGACATCTTTTAATCATTTGTTTATGACAGTTTATAAATGAGAAAGAAGTCCATTTAAAATGTCCCCATGAGGACCTCAAGGTAAGTAATAGGAATCGATCATTCATCAGTCTGGCCTGGCCCTGGTCCACTGAAGAAAGTTCCTTCTTGAGTGCATTCAAAGCTCTCACGGTCCAGCCCTATTCAACCTGAGCAGCATCCTATCCGCTCCTACCCCAGACGTTCCCATGCCCGGCACCAGACTCAAGAGAGAGCCAATTTCCCCAGCAGGCTATGCATGTGGCTATTAACACCCAGCACATGCTATCCCTGGGCAGCCCTCTCCTCCTTCCCTAAGAATTAAACTTTCTTTGGCCTGAGTTTTTACTCCTTTATGTCATCATAAAGTTGCGTTATTCATTATTAGGGTCTCTACATAAGTAGCCAAATAGATGGGTCTCTCTCTATTTAGGTCAAGGAGCCTTCAGCAGAAGAACATGAATAATTAGGAGTGAGGCCATGAGACAGAGGAAGAAAAGCTCATAGGAATGGGCAGACAGCCTTTCAGATGAGAGGTGTGCCGAGTGATAGCCGCGAGGAATTGCTCAATAGGAAAGTTAGCCAACCTGAGGACGTTTCTAGGGGAAGAAAAGGGAAAATCGTATGGTTCTCTGCAAATTCTTAAAAATAAGGTAGATTCTTACTCATCTAGGGTGCTTACTCATTATGAACACAGGAAGATTAAGGAATGAGTATGGCCTGTGTTTTTGGACATGAAGAATAACCAAAGAAAAAAAAAAAAAGCCCTGGGTAGCTGGAACAACTGCAGAGTTGCCAACAATGATGGACACTTTTTGGTGCGCCATAGCACAGGGGTCTCTTCCAAAGGGACTCAATCAACCCCAATAGGCATCATTTTCTGTGACTCAAGATGTCCTTTTTAGGAGTGCTTGTACTTTTTAATGCTCAGAGAAGTTTGTATTACTGATTCGGGAACGCTGAGTTTTTCGGCTCCTGCAAAACTATTTTCAGGTTTATTTTCAAGTATATTCTTTACCTCGGGGGGTCAAATCTTTTGGTTTCCAGTGAATATTGTGGTTGTACCTGTGGTTACCCACTGACTTCTCATCTGCCTAGCTTATCTGATAACAGGCAAATGGGGAAAGAGTCTTTAATACCCCTCAAAAGGGGAAGATTGATAATTAGTTATTCACCGCATAGAATCAGGCCAGGTCAAGTCGCTCCAAGAATAAAAGCAATCTGGGTATTGGACTTTGGGCTCCCTTTTCATTTGGGCATTACAGGCCTCATGAGGATGTATTCTTTCTGTATTTCTTCTTTTTTTAAAAAAAAAAAAATTTATTTATTTTTTAACCAGGTCAAAGCATTACATACTGCAGAAGAGAAAGCAACTTCAACTTCTCTTAAACGGTGCCATTTTCATGACAGCTCGTAAATTTTGGCCCCCTATGGGTCCATGGTCTGCGCGCATCCCCCCGGGGAGTTGTTGGTGGATTCATCCCTCATGGCGCAGTAGCAAGGGAATCCTTTAGAAAAAGCAATGGGCGAAGTAACTGAAAGAGCGACGCAGAAAGCAACAGCCAGAAACGGCGGGGACGCGAGCGGCCCAGACAGGAAGGGAGGCGGTGGCGCAGCTCTGGTGCGCAGCGCGCCGCAGCGACGGAACTTCTGCAAAAGCTGCCTGCCCGCGCGTTATCAGCGGCGCGCAGGCCTGTGGTTTTCTCGCTCTCGCAACCCTGCTTTAACTGCCGGTTTATTTTTCGACAAACAGGATGCCTCCATCTGAGGCTGTCAGCATCCCAGGCTCTTTGAAAGAAAAGAGGTAGAGCGGCCCCACCCTAAGAGGCAAGGACCGAGGTCTGTGTCAAGAGGCTTCCCAGAGAAGTGAAAACTCTGCAGGTGCAGCCGCTGGGACAGCATCAAGAAGGGCAGGGTGGAGGGGCAGGGGGCGACGGGAGGGGGTGAAGCCCGCACCCTACCCCCACATGAAACTGATTCCACTGCCCCATCTCTGCAAGCGTTCTGAGGCAGAGAGGCCAACTTTTTGGGGACAGCTTGGAGGCGGGAGATTTAGGACAGGGCTCCTTCAACTTTAATGTGTATGAAAATCAGGCAAATCACGGGGCTCTTGAGCAAATGGGGACGATGATTCAGCAGGTCTGGGCTGGGGCCTAAGATTCTGCACTTCTAGCAAGTTCCCAGGTGGTGGTGATGCTGCCAGTCCAAAGACCACACTGTGAATAGCAAGGCGTCGGGACAGTCCGCTTTAGAGTAAAACCTAATAGATGTGCAAATATTTAAACCAAGCTGTATTTATTCCTGAGACCCTGGTTTAACAGGAGCCACCTTGCTAATGGAAAATGGAAAATGAAATTCCTTTAGGTTCCAAAGGGAAGGAAAGTTTGAAATGGTTAAGGTATTTAAAAAATCCCAGCTGGGAGTGGCCTTGGGGATTCAGGAGAGTTTAGGTTAGGTTCTGAGCCAAGAGGTGGGGGAGGAAGGGTGAGATGTGGCAAATAAATGTAAACACACACACAAAAAGCCCAGCCTGACCACAGGTTCTTTCCTATCAATGAAACATTTGCAACTTGCAGGTACAACTCACACGTGTCCACATTCTTCAGAAGTTGGATAGTTTTGTGTAATGGTACAGAATCTGGAGCCCATATTTGAATATTCTACACCCAATGTGATCTCAGACTGGCTTTAAGATCTTGTGGCCTACATTTAAAAATGCATGTTTTTGAGTCATGTTTAATTAGTAATAATATCTGAGAACTGAGAGACTAAGAAATCCATGGTATGTGAATGAAATCTCCAGACAGTAGCTAGAACACAGAGGTCCCTCCAGAGGCAGTGCTAGTTGTCAGCTGTAAAAATAGGTTCTGCTCAGTTTTGCTTAGGCCCGAAGTTTCCTGAAGATTTCATTTAGACTTCATCAAAACCGTTCAAAGACTTCCTGTTACAGAAAGGTTCTCAAAGTATGGCTGGGACTACAGGGCTATTAAGATGCAGATTCTTGGGCCTCTCTGCCTGACTCATCATGGTTTCTCAGGGTGGGTGCCAGGAACCTACATTTTAACAAATGCTGTGAGGATGCCAAGTTTACGAGCCCCTGGTCTGCAGGTTTAAGTCCAGCCTTCTCACTGCAGCATTCAAAGACCTGACTTCAATTTTGCTGTTCACAGGCGAGCCTCAGTGACTTCTTTACTGCCCCTGAGCATTCCTAGAGCCACCTGGCTGCCTCATTCATTTCTTCTCCTTTGTCTTCCCCAGCCCTAAAACAAAATGACTTCCATCTTCCTCTCCGAACCCTCTTCAGATCACGGCTTCCCATTCAGCAAGCAGTTACTTTCCTGGTCCACCACTGCTGTGGTATTGATGATAGCCTACTCGATTCTCATTTTGTTGACTGAATATTTCTCATGCTTAGGCTTTGCCTCCCTGACCAGACAGTAAGCTCTGAAACCATTTCATGCTATATAATCTTTATGTTCAAGACTGCTTTCTAACACAGTGTCATGTCCACATGGATCATTCAGTAAATTTACCGATGGCTTATCTATCACCAACATGTTTTACAGAGTGTTATTAAGCAGGGACACTCTCTATGGGTCTAGAATCAGAAGAAGCTGCGAAGGGAAATGGGGTAGTGGTGAGAGTGTCATGAGAATCTGGTTATACGGTCATCAAAGACACAGAGGAAGTGGGAAAAAGGGAACGTAGACCCCCCGCTCGTCTGTCTGCAGTGTGAATTGGAGAGGGGGTTCCTTTTTGTTTAATATAGTTAATTTTTCACTTGAAATTGAGGTCACCAAACCTATGAACCAGACGATGGATGCTTGCCCTTCAGTCTCACTGCCTAGTGATGGAGCTCTTGGTGGCTTCTCTCCGCTCTGGCTGGCTTCCCTTCTTCCTTTCTGCCTGATGGGTTGTCAACTCAAACGCCCAACTCTCAGCTCAAGTTAAAGGAAATTTCAAGTGTATTACATATAATGAAGCAGACTGAAAGAATGGTAGTATACTAGTAAGTTAGCTTAACATGGTTTAGTGGAAAGCAATCAATACACCTCAGTTCTGATCCTGACACAGCTAGCATCATTGGCCATGTCACCTTGGTTTTCTTGCTTAGCCTTTCCGAGCTTCAGAATTTTTGTTATCTAAACTCTGAGCCTGAGCCTCATTGTTTTCATTAACAGAACCAGCATAACAATGTTGGCTTCTAAGGCATTGGGCAGGTGAGTGGGGTAGGAATGGAGACCACCTGAGAGAGCCTGGCACACAGTTGGTGCTGGCAACCTACAGGGCCCCAGCCCTTGGCGAGGTTTCTTTTTGGAGAAATGCTTCCTAGTGTTCCTAGCCATTCCCTGCCTCAGGCACCTTCACTACCTTCCCAGTCACAGGCCTACTGCTCTTCCTGGTCCAGCTTGCTGGTCCTAGTGCTTAGCTTCTCTCTTAAGGGGATCTTTTGACCTCTGTAGGAATTTCTTCCCTCTTGGGCTTCAGGCATATTTCTATTGGTCACCTGGCACCCTCCTCACCACTTCAGTGGTGCCCCCAACTCTGCTTCTAGGACTCTGCTTCCTACTCTCCTCTCCTCAACCTTTAACCTGTGATATGGTAGGTCTGTCTCCAGCCCTGACACTTTAGGCTGGGTTCTCTTGTGCTCTATCAGTCTTCTTCCTTTTCCTCTGACACTCAAAATCCTTAGAAAGTCTTCATATCATAGATTTAAGGTGATAGCTTCCTCCTTCGAATGATACAGCAATTAGTATCCCCTTTTATTATGCTAAGTTACCCATCATAGATACCGGACCATGAAAGGCCTTGAAGATCCCCAAGTGATTATGGCCACCTTAGCTTCTCGGGCCCTTCAGATCCTCTGTCTCCTATTTGACATGTACTTGGGTTCTGCTCTGAAGACCTGCACAATTGCTTTCCCATTTTTTTTGCTGTTGGTGGTGGTGGTGGCGGGGGTGGGGGGTATTTTCCAGAAAGTAAAACACCAAAAGTAGAAGGACAGAAACACATCTCTACAACCATGATCCTGGTCATAGTACTAGATTGCATTTGTCAGCCTTGTCACGATCACATTTCTGTTCTGTGCATTGTGGGCTGTTTGGTAGCATCTTTGGCATCTGCCTACTGGATGCTAGTACAGTCCCCTCTACCCCCTGAGTTGTGACAACTAGAAATGTCTCCAGACTGTGTCAAATGACCCCCTTCCTCCTCACACTGCCTCCTTCTTCCAGTTAAAACCACTGGTGAGGCCGGGCGCAGTGGTTCTCGCCTGTAATCCCAGCACTTTGGGAGGCTGAGGCGGGCAGGCCACAAGGTCAGAAGATCGAGACCATCCTGGCTAACATGGTGAAACCCTGTCTCTACTAAAAATACAAAAAATTAGCCAGGAGCGGTGGCGGGTGCCTGTAGTCCCAGCTACTCGGAGGCTGAGGCAGGAGAATGGCATGAACCCAGAGCTTGCAGTGAGCCAAGATCGCGCCACTGCACTCCAGCCTGGGCGACAGAGCAAGACTCTGTCTCAAAAAAAAAAAAAAAAAAAAAAAACAAAAACACAAAAAAACACTGGTATAAGATATTTCAAAGTGACAAGCACGGAGAAAAAGAGAAAAGTAATGAGGAAAAACTAAACTGGCAAGATCAATAAATATGGTCTAAATAAATGAAAAAGGAGATTGACTAAATAGACCCATGGGAAATGAAACCAGGAGATAAAATCTCAAAGAAAAGTATAAAAATTGCAAAGAGAAGAGGGCATAAAATCAGCTCAAAATGGATTAAAGACTTAAACCTAAAACCTGAAACTATAAAACTACCGGAAGAAAACATAGGGCAGAAGCTTCTTGCCATTGGTCTGGGCAAAGATTTTTTTGAATACGATCTCAAAGCATACACAACAAAAACAACAGTAGATAAGTGGGATTGTTTCAAAATAAAAAGCTTACGCACAGAAAAGGAAACATTCAACAGAATAAAGACACAGTCTATAGAATGGGAAAGAATACTGGCAAATCATAGCATTTGATAAGGTATTAATTGCCAAACTACATAAATAACTCAAACAACTCAATAGAACGAAAACAAATAACGTGATTTAAAAACTGGGCAGAGGACTTGAAAAAAACATTTCTCAGAAGAAGGTACACACATGGCCAGTAAGTATAAAAAAATACTCAACATCACTCCTTATCATACAAATTAAAACCACAGTGAGCTATCACCTCACACCTGTTAGGAAAGCTTTTATCAAAAAGTCAAGAGATGGCCAGGTGCGGTGGCTCACGTCTTTAATCCCAGCACTTTGGGAGGCCGTGGCAGGCAGATCACCTGAGGTCGGGAGTTCAAGACCAGCCTGATCAACATGGAGAGACCACGTCTCTACTAAAAATACAAAATTAGCTGGACATGGTGGCGCGCACCTGTAATCCCAGGTACTCCGGAGGCTGAGGCAGGAGAATCGCTTGAACCTAGGAGGCGGAGGTTGCAGTGAGCCAAGATCGTGCCATTGCACTCCAGCCTGGGCAACAAGAGTGAAACTCCGTCTCAAAAAAAAAAAAAAAAAAGGTCAAAAGATAACAAGTATTCGTGAGGTTGCAGAGAAAGGGAGCTCTCTTGGTGGGAATGTAAAATAGTACAGCCATTATGGAAAACTGTATAGAGGTTTCCCCCAAAATTAAAAATAGAACTACCCTATGATCCAGAAATCTTATTTCTTGGTATACACCCAAAGGAAATGAAGTCAGTATGTCGAAGAGATACTGCACTGTCATGTTCATGGTGGCACTATTCATAATAGCCAAGATAAAGAATCAGCCAAAGTGTCCACTGACAGATGATTGAATAAAGAAACTGTGATGAACATATACACAGTGGAGTACTATTCAGCCTTAAAAAAGATAGAAACCCTGTCATTTGCAGCAACATGGATGAACTTGGAGTACATTACACTAAATAAAATAAGTCAGGCACAGAAGGACAAACACTGCATCGTCTTATTTATATGTGGAATCCTAAAAAGTTAAATCTAAAAAGGCTGTACATTAAAAGTACCTACCACTTTTATCTGTCCATGAAAATATTTTTAAAAAATAAGTTATTATTTGGGTGAAGGATCCACTAAGGAACATTCCTGAATGGAACAGAGAATGAACCTCAACACAGATGGAATCTGTCTTAGATATGGATGTGGCTATGGGCACAGATGGGTGCTTCTAAGTGACTGGGGGCCAAGCCTGGCTGAGAAGCATTTGGGTACAGAGGGGCTTTTGGGGAATGATCAGGGGTGATCAGGAGCACCAGCGCTTACAGATTGTTTGACAGATGTCAGCAGCCTTGAAATGGAAAAGGAACACACACACATATGCCATATCATCTCTAAACATTTCACTGAAGGAGATTTTCCCCTAAATAGAAAGATATGGAGAAACAGTACTGAGAACAAGGCTGGATAAGCGGGACAGTCCGTGCCCTCACTCAGTTTCCTGAAGTGTCACTGAAATAGGTGAGACTTAGAACTGAACGAAATCTACTGTAAGTTATTTACCAAACCTCTTCTGTTATCCCACTAGTTACCTTTTTTGAAGAGGAAAAATAGGAGTTGAGTTTTTCCATTAAGAAAATCTATTTAATCTGTTCTGATTGATGTCCTATAAGTAACCCAATGGGAAATGGACCAGACTTTATGATCAGTCCTGTGACTATGAATCCTCTTGGTCGTAGACATTTGTTTTCCACACAGGTATTCAATTTAAAGCATGAGCCAATCAGCTCATGGGCACTAAGAAGTCCCTTGACTGTGGTGTTTCTCACATGCTTCTCCTTGCACACTCATCCAGCTTCCCACAAGGGACACCTACATGACTTCCAGCCTGGCACCCTTTGGACAGAACTGGAATCAGCTCCATGTTGCCTGCTCCTCTCTGCTCTAATACTCCCACGTATAGCTTCTTACCCTTAGCTGATCACAGGAGTTAAGCGGAACCAAGTTTGGGTGGAAATCCCAGTTACTTGCTTCCTGCTGTGGTTGTATGTGAGAGGAGAGCAATGTGGCCTCTTCCGCTTGTACCCACTGGGGTTTTTACACGTAAGCAAGCCGTAAGCACAGGACTGGTGAAGCTCCATCCATCCATTGGTCCATCTATCTATCTATCCATCCATCCATCCATCCATCCTTCTATCATTCATCCATCCATCTATCCATCCATTCATTCAACTACCTGCCTGTCTATCCATTCATTTCCATTCATCCTTCTATCTATCCATCAATTTGTCCATCTGTCCATCTGCTGACTCATTCATCCATCCATTCATTCATTCATTCATTCATTTATCTATCTGTCCATCCATGCATTTGCCCATTCATCTATCTATCCAACATTTCTTGGGTGCCCAAAATCTGCCAGTTTCTGTGTTTGGAGAGGTAAGTGACATATGGGCCATCTCTCAAATTGCTCAGAGTCTCTGAAAGAATACACTCATAAACAGAAAAGCTGGAATTAAGTTTTGGTAAAAGCTTTCATGGACACATAAACGAAATAAACTAGAGCAAGAAGAAGAATGTGATCCTTTGCATGAGCTCCCAGTGGGCATCCTAGAAGACATGGTCATCAGAGTGTCAGCCTGGAAGTACTACTGCTTCAGGGAGCAAACGTGGATGGAGTGTGTCCATCCATGTCTGTGATGGGGATGTGGGATTCCTGTTCTCTGTCCCTCTAACACCTCATGCAGACACGTATCCCAACTCTCATAACCTGTGCAATGACTTCTCTTGCTGAACAGCAGCCTTGTCAGCTGCCTTTAATGACTACTACCAGAAATTTCAGGAGAAATTCATGTTGTTCAAATAAACATGGAAAAGTGACCTCCCAGAGAGGATGTGAAAATAACACATAGAAAAATGAAACTAAATATGCATTGGGATTTCTGAAACTTTTGACTAAATGTATTATCTATAGGTCCTTGAAATCTATCATTATCTTGTCTTGTAGGTTACTTTCCTCCTAGATTTCTAAAGTCATCAAAGAAATACTGATGATCCCCACTAGGAAAAGAGAAGGAAAATGAGTTATTCAAAATCAGGTACTGGGAGGACTCAGAATTACAGCACTATGTACTGACAATAATTTTAAAACAGTTAAGGGCTCTTTGATTACCAAATCATTGTCCTACTTCCTATGACATCTATAACTAGAGACCAAGATAACTCATTTTAAGTTTGTTTCACAGGACAACAGTACCAAAGTCACACCCTCTCTAGAAGGCCTTCTCTTGAAAAATGCACAGCTTATTGGTCAGGCACCCAGACTTCAAAACCAGACTAGGACTGAGTGCAGCCCTGCCATTTCCCAGCTGTGTGACCTTGGATGAATTACCTGGCCACTCTATAGCCCAGTCATCAATCTGTAAAATTAGGGAGAGTAATTGTCTCCACTGTGTAGATAACAGAGATGGCAAGCCTTTGTTGCACCAGCAGGCCAGAGTCATGGCTGCCTTTCCTTCTCTGCTCTTTGCTTTGGGGACATGGCTGATGGTCTTAATTTCATGCCCTTGCACACTATCAGTTTTTGTGGACATCTGTAGCCAGCATTAGGGGGCTGGGGTCGGGCAGAGGTCAAATGAGGTGTGCGTGAGGCAAACATGCTAAAGATGGTCAAAGCTGCCACATCATTTCATTTATTTGTGGGAAGCAGCAACAATACATTGGTTTCTAAGGTCTTTCTGGAGCTGTGGTTCTCCAAAAAACACTCCAGATTTTACACCTCAGGGGTCATCTGGTAATGTCTGGAGATACATTTGGTTGTGGCAACATGAGGAGGGAAGGGTTGTCACTAGTGTCTAGTGGGTGTGGGTCAGGGATGCTGCTTAGCCACCTACAGCACACAGGGCAGTCCCCTCAACAGAGAATGATTTGGTTGCAAACGTCAACTGTGGCGAGGTCAGGAAACCCCACGAGCAGAGGCCAGATCCTCAGCCTGCATGGTGCCTTTTACCTTGAACATGGGAGCTGAGTAACCTCAGCCACTAGCTCTCTCATTTTACCAGAGAGATGTACAGGAGGAAGATCAGGGTACAATGGCACATCGACCAGGGCCGAGGCCCCACTCAGCCTGAGTCTGTTCCTGTTATACTCCCCACCTCATTTCCAGCGTCAGCCGTTTGCTGCCAGGAGTGAACAGATCCAATGTGCAAGGATGCATTAGTGACCACGTGCACTCACTGGGATGACACACTTGGAGTTCACTTGTTAGATTTGGTTTGCGTAGTGTGTAAGGAAGAAAATGGGAAAATCCAATCGAATAGTGTCTAATTTAAAATGCAAATCAGGGTAGAAAGGAAAAGCCCATGATGATAGCGACCATGTATCAGACAGCATTCTGTGTATTTCTGATTCAGCGTTTGCAAGAACCGCACGGGTAATCATCATCATCGTCACACCGTATAGATGAGGAAAGGGAGGAACAGAAAGGGTGAGTAGCCTGTTCAAGGTGACTCAGTGGGAAAGGACAGAGCTGGCATTTGAACACAGGCTCTCAGACCGCACAGGCTGCACCTGTAAAACTCCCCTCCCCCCACTCCATCACATCACAGAGAGGCCAGATGGGATTGGGAAAGCCAAAGAGAATCTGGACTCCAACCGGGTTCTACCTCCTACAAGCCGTGTGGCCTGGGCTGCTTTTGTAACCTGGTTTTTGCTTCATTTTATTTTTGATTTTTAGCCAGTGGGAATTAGCAGCTGTGCCACTATCGTAAGGTTTTTGATTAAAAGAGACGATGGAGGCAGCGTGCCTGACACCACTGCAAGTGAATGCTATTTGTTCTCATTATTCATAAGCCACAATGAAACGGAATCATCTCATAACTTTAGGGGGTCAGCCAGAATTGTTCACGACAACAGTGTGGAGGACACGGGACGGCCCTGAGGGTTCCTCCCTCTCCCTCTTGTTTGACGTGGACTCCAGATTGAGAACCCATGTGGGGCACAGGTGGGGGTTGTCCAGGCTCATTGCAGGTCTCTCTCTACTTTCTGCTTCTTCAGGTCACGTGGTTGTGATTGAAAAGAGGAATAGAGAGATGTGAAGTGGCTGTTTAAAACAACTCCAGCTGCTTCCGTGGAAATGATGTGTTTGATCCTAAACTGAGAGGGTTGAGGGTCGGGAACCCTGGGCCTCCCCAGAGGCTGCTGTGGGTCTGGGGGCCAGGAATCCTCAGGAAGAATCCAAGTTGGGTCTGAAGGTGACAGTGGAGGCCACTATCCCTGAGGGAAGACAGAAGAGGGAGCAGGGAGTAGCTGGGCCGCCGAGCCCTGCTGTGTGTGCACACAGTGCTAAGTAAGCCTGAAGAGGCACAACAAATCACAAGGATGCCCAGAATATGATCTCCAGTTTATAGCATGAAATTTATACTTTCCTGTTAATTGTACATTCTGTACAAGAAAAGCAGGTTCCTTTCCTAAGGAGCTTTATGATTTTATTTTATTATTATTTTTTACTGGGGAGAATAATTAGCTTGCACATCTTTTAATTTGTCCTGTTAAGATGTTTGCACAGCAGCCGTGAGAGGCTGGCCAGCCCCCTGCATTTCCATTGATCAGGGCACTCACATGGCTGGCTGTGAGCAGGCTTTTGGGGGAGAAAGTCATTTATGATTTCAGCATGCCGAACCCCTCCAGAAAGGGAAGGAACTTTCTGTGACTCAGTAGCTTGTTGTAGTATAATCAGAGGAGAAGTGCCCTTTTTTTTTTTTTTTTTTTTTTTTTTTTGAGGCGGAGTCTCGCTCTGTGCCCCAGGCTGGAGTGCAGTGGCGCAATCTCGGCTCACTGCAAGCTCCGCCTCCCGGGTTCACGCCATTCTCCTACCTCAGCCTCCCGAGTAGCTGGGACTACAGGCGCCCGCCACTGCGCCCGGCTAATTTTTTTCTATTTTTTAGTAGAGACGGGGTTTCACCATGGTCTCGATCTCCTGACCTTGTGATCCGCCCGCCTCGGCCTCCCAAAGTGCTGGGATTACAGGCGTGAGCCACCGCGCCCGGCCTTGAGAAGTGCCTTTTATACAATAAAGGTGAAGAGGGAAAAAAAGGGGAAACCGCCCCCCCCCAACTTCTTGACAAAAGGAATTGTCATGATGTCAGAGGACTGGTGACAAGGACTTTTTGAGACAAATATCTCTGCAGAAAGGCCGTTCTCAAAGGCCAACCAGTAGGTGTGTGCATCTCAACTCTTGTTATGCCACTGACACTTGGTGGTACGAGGTCCTGTTTACAGGAGTGACTGAGGTCACTGCTTGCTGTCACGGCTGAAACAACTGCTTCTGGGTACAATTTTTATTTTAACCTCAGGAATAAGTGGATGGGAAGTGCTTGGGGCAAGCCTCATGGAAAACCCTGGCCAGGGTCAGTCAGGGTTGGGGTAGTCCACCCCTGAAGGAGGGACTCAGATGGCAGGTCCCTGACTGCTGGGCACATCATTCTTTGGTTTCTTCTGTACATGTGTTCCACAGCCTGGACTGGGATAGGGCAAGAGATGCACCTGGGACACAAAATTCAAGGTGGTGCTCTGTCAAGCCTGTGTAAATGCATGGTCAACCTTGTACAACAATGGAAGCAAGTGTCGCCTTAAGTTTTTCACGAGAAGTGCCTAATTTACGTCACCCTGATGTCACCTCTGATGGATTCTCAGATTGATAAATGAAAACAACTGGTCAGTCAGGAAGAAGGCACAGCAGCGGTTTCTCCCCACCCCTGCGTGTCACCATCATGTTGGGAACAAGTTTGAGCGCCCCTGGCTTAAAGGCGTGTTTCTTTTGGGCTGTCTGCGAACCACCTGAACATCTCTCTCAGCTCTGACGGGAGAAACATGTGAGCAGGAGAGGTCTGGATACCAATGGTGGGGCCATAAAACCACCAAATGCATCCAGAGTCAGAAAAGCAGACCAGGATGGTGGCCAGTGCCCCAGCTCGGTGCCACCCCACAGCGTCACCCCCTGTCCATGGGGCCTTGGCAAGGCTTTCACTCTGTAAGGCTAAGCTCCCTCATGTGCCAAACAGATATTCTCAACACCCACCTGTCCCCTCCACGGGCAGACAGACAGTGGGCTCTGCTGCAGGAACCGCCCCCGTTTGGACCCCACTTGCACCTTTCCCAGTAGTGTAATCACAAGCAGGTCACCCAACCTTGGCAGGCCATGCTTCCCCTCCATTAAGTGGGATTAATAACGAGAGCAACTACTCACAGGGTTGTGCCAAAATTTTAATGCAGTAAGGCAGGAAAATGCTTGGAATGGTGCAAGTGCCTTGCACATAGCATATGCTCAATAAATGCTAGCTGTTATTACCATCAGTTTTAATGTTCATAAGCTCAACCTTCTGCCAAGGAGCATCAAGATCATTTCTGCACTGCTACATGATGAGAGAGGCAGATACTTCTTTTTTTTTTTTTTTTTTTTTGAGAGGGAGTCTGGCTCTGTCGCCCAGGCTGGAGTGCAGTGGCCCAATCTCAGCTCACTGCAAGCTCCGCCTCCTGGGTCCATGCCATTCTCCGGCCTCAGCCTCTTGAGTAGCTGGGACTACAGGCGCCCGCCAACACGCCCAGCTAGTTTTTTGTGTTTTTTTTTTTTTTTTTTTAGTAGAAACGGGGTTTCACCGTGTTAGCCAAGATGGTCTCAATCTCCTGACCTCGTGATCCGCCCGTTTCGGCCTCCCAAAGTGCTGGAATCACAGGCCTGAGCCACCACGCCCGGCCTTCTTTTTTTTTTTAATCTTCATACATGCCCGGTTCCTGGAATAGCTTTGGGGCCATGTTCTTGAGGTTGGTGGAGATAGCTTTCCTGTCCCTAGCCTCCCTTCAGTGGCATTTTCAGAGTTACGTTTTACTTATTGACTTCCTCTGTGTGTCCATTGCTTTATACATATTATCTCAAATCCTCCTGACAGCCATGAAAAGTAGGGCTCATTCCCCTTGTTTACAGATGAGAAACTTGGGGCTCTGTGAGGTTCGATAAATGGCTGAAGTTCACACAGGTGGTGGATGCTGGGGACAGGGAGAAACCAACTCCTCAATTCTAAAGCCCACAGACTTCCTGCTCCCCCACCCCACCCCTGTGCTGGCCTGTCTTCCTCCCGGCCTCCCTATCAAAGGCAACTCGTAGAAGATGACCCTGGTGATAAAGAAAACACGATTCCTCCAGGAGCTGAGTGGAGTTTACACTTCAACATGGACTGAAGCCTCCAGGGGAAGAAATAAAGGTCTGCAGAGAGAAGCTATGTCCTGGTGAGCAGAGACATGACATTTGTTGGTATCTAGGAATTTTTTGATTCAAATTGGGGTGCCCATGGAGGGGTAGGAAAAACAACTAGTGCTTTTAAAATTTTATTTTAATTTCTATTTGGAGGATGTATTTCATAATGCACATACTATAATTATATCAATACAGGAGTACAGCATATAATTTATAAGTAAATAACCATGCATAGATAGTGCGGCATGTGAAACCATATTTACTGATAGGTGGCAAGATCAAGAGTCTGGAAATGGCTGATGTTGAGCATTTCAGCAGTTTCTGCTACACCTAGAAAAAGCTTCCTTGAATTCAGCACATCCTGGGGAGAAGTCCCAATGGATTCCCTAAGCATGTGAATTTTGAATGCTGGCCTCTGTGTGTGTATGTGTGTGTGTATGTGTGTGTGTATGTGTGTGTGTATGTGTGTGTATGTGTGGGTCTGCGCGTGTGTGTGCGTGTATGTGTGCGTGTGTGTGCGCGTGTGTGTGTGTGTGAGTGTATGTGTGCGTGTGTGTATGTGTGTATGTGTACGTGTATGTGTACGTGTATGTGTGCGTGTATGTGTGTGTATGTGTGCATGTATGTGTGCGTGTGTGTGTGCATGTGTGTGTGCGCGTGTATGTGTGTGTGTGCATGTGTGTGTGTGTGAGTGTATGTGTGCGTGTGTGTATGTGTGTATGTGTACGTGTATGTGTGCGTGTATGTGTGTGTATGTGTGCGTGTGTGTGTGCATGTGTGTGTGCGCGTGTGTGTGCGTGTGTGTGTATGTGTGTGTGTATGTGTGTGTATGTGTGTGTGTGTGTGAGAGAGAGAGAGAGACCTTTATTTCTCCTGAGGCCACTTCTGAGCTTTGAATCAGGAGTGATGTGAGCATATATATCCCTGATGGGAATTATAGTTTGGGTTCCAATTTTTATACAAAGATGAAATCTCCCACTTCCAAGGGCTCCTTCCAGAGCTGAAGCCTGGCAGCCTTGACCAAGGCCATCTCTAAACCCTCTGCATGGATGTGCACACTGGCTGTTGTGTTCGTCCAGATTTTGCCCTAGACCCTCATCAAAACCAATTAACCAATGTTAATTGTTAATTGCCTAAGGAGCCAGGTGCGCAGGCACATGGTGGGTGCTTAACCAAGGTGGTGCTGGATTTGGGGTAAGAGAACATCCAAAGGGCAGCAGGGGCCAGTTACTCCTATGGCAACTGCATTTCTAACACAGCCTAAGGTCGTTCTTAAGGACTTGGGGATTCATACACATTGCCCTGCCTAATGAGTTCACAAGGTGAAGGGATTTAACCTGCAAAGGACTGTGGTATCTGAGCAATGCAAAGGGGAATTGAGGAGGATTAGGAGAAGTGTCTGCTAGTTATGTGGATGCTTGAGTGGAATCCACCTCATAAATTCAGTGTCTGCAAAACTGTGGGTAACAGGAGCTGAGAAGACCTGGTTTCTCATTCTGACTCAGGCACCAACCAGCTATGGAACCCTGGGCAAGTGAACCTCTCTGGTGCCCTAAGGTAGAGAGACATCTAAAAATCACTCCAGCCAAATATTCTGCTCTTCCTTTCTAGCAGTTTAAAAATATTTGTAATTATAGTTTTAGCAAATAAATAGTTACATAATTTTTAGATGCCAACTGAAATGATATAGAACTACATATATATAATTCTCAGGCCGGGCGCGGTGGCTCAAGCCTGTAATCCCAGCACTTTGGGAGGCCGAGTCGGGCGGATCACGAGGTCAGGAGATCGAGACCATCCTGGCTAACCCGGTGAAACCCCGTCTCTACTAAAAAATACAAAAAACTAGCCGGGCGAGGTGGCGGGCGCCTGTAGTCCCAGCTACTTGGGAGGCTGAGGCAGGAGAATGGCGTAAACCCAGGAGGCGGAGCTAGCAGTGAGCTGAGATCCAGCCACTGCACTGCAGCCTGGGTGACAGAGCGAGACTCCGTCTCAAAAAAAAAAAAAAAAAAAAAAAGAACTACATATATATAATTCTCTATATAACTCTATAACACAGCACATAAAACTTACAAAGCATCGTATAGAACAATGTCTTATAGTTCATATGTCTCATGGTTCATTTATTTTTTAACAGATTTGTTCACATCTGTAATACAAGTATTTCTTTCTTTTTTTTTTTTTTTTTTTTGAGGCGGAGTCTTGCTCTGTCGCCCAGGCTGGAGTGCAGTGGCACTATCTCGGCTCACTGCAAGCTCCGCCTCCTGGGTTCACGCCATTCTCCTGCCTCAGCCTCCCGAGTAGCAGGGACTACAGGCGCCTGCCACCACGCCCGGCTAATTTTTTTGTATTTTTAGTAGAGATGGGGTTTCACCATGTTAGCCAGGATGGTCTCGATCTCCTGACCTCGTGATCCACCCATCTCGGCCTCCCAAAGTGCTGGGATTACAGGCTTGAGCCACCGCGCCCGGCCTGTAATACAATTATTTCTTTGTTTTGAATACAACCTGGAGGGAAGCATATGGGAGACACAGCCTTTATAAAAAAAATGAAGTAATGATATGGAATGATTGACAGTTGGATAGAATTTTCATTGTCGGCACTTTTACTTCTTTATATGACCCTGCACCTTTCACAGTGCTAATATTTGTTTAAGGTTGCTTAACGTTGTTCCTCTCCTCTAGAACTTCGGAAGTAAAAGCCATTCTGATCTTTAGAAACAGTAGAATCAATAACAACAAATAATAATAAAATAGCAGCCTGAGTTTCTGTTCCTACCTGTTGATGCCTAAATAATTTCCTTTTCACCCATTCACCCATTCGTTACATGAAAGGGGCTGGGATAAGAGAGAACACTCCTGAAGATGAGAACTACTTTTTCTCCTCCTTTTAGTTCCTTTCCACTCTTGCATGGGTTTTATACACATATGTGGTTTCAGATTTTATGAATTCTATACTTTCAAAGTGGGTGAATGTCAAGTTCAGCTGTAACTGTTAGCGAGCTGGATGAAACTGCCCAGATGCAGCCTGCAGATGGTATGGAATGAGGGGCTCGGTGCACAGAGTTCAAAGGGCAAACAGAAGCTGTGTAAGAAAGTGCAGCAAACTGTGGTTGGTGTTAAAACTGCTCCTGGAAAAAATGGCATCAAAACCAATATATCTTAGTTAACCTAAATTATCTTTTGCACATTCTGGGGGCATTAATAAGAAACAAACGTTAATAGCTATATATATTACAAAATTTTGCACAGAAAAAGGGAAAGTGCTTCTCTCTTGAGCAATGAGTGCCACTCTGACATTTTTAGTCTTCCTTAAAAAACTTACCCATGATGGGCCAGGCGCAGTGGCTCACACCTGTAATCCCAGCACTTTGGGAGGCCGAGGCGGGTGGATACAAGGTCAGGAGATTGAGACCATCCTGGCTAACACGGTGAAACCCCATGTCTACTAAAAATATAAAATTGGCCGGGCGTGGTGGCACGTGCCTGTAATCCCAGCTACTCGGGAGGCTGAGGCAGGAGAATGGCTGAACCTGGGAGGTGGAGACTGCAGTGAGCTGAGGTAGGGCCACTGCACTCCAGCCTGGTGACAGACTTAGACTCCATCTAAAACAAAAACAAAAACGAAAACAAAAACAAAACCCAACAACAAAAACTCACTCACGATGGAATGTGACTATGGAATACCCAGCGGTGTGTTCAGAGTTCTGACTTCTGTTTGCTCTTTTTAACATACCCCCCATCTGGCAAGCTAACTGCTGCAAGATTTTTTGGTTCTTTCTTTAGGATCTATTAACAATGAAAAACATATATATGAAAACCTACACATTTTCTTTCAGAAGTATATGAGAGCTGATCAAGACCAATGTACCTCCCAAGTAAAGGAGATGACAGAGGCTGCTCTGTGGTGTTGCTCTCAGGCTATATTTGAGTTATTGCTCAAATCTTATTATTTCATTCTCCATCCAAGACTAGCAAAGTTTCTTTTGAGAAGTCACAGTCTCTACAGAGGGTATTTGAACGCCCAGGAGCAAAAGTTGGATGTTGGCAAAGAAAGTAAAAGTAGAATCTTTGCCACATGTTGGAGCTGCATAGTTCTCTTTCCCAATGGACATGTTTCAAGACTGAACACGTTGAGTATTTGATTTAGAATCAATTTAACATGAACTTTGCATTTACGCAAAGCAGCATCAGTCTTGAAATCAGCAGAGCCATCGAGCAAGCCCAACTAGCAAACTGAGATTTCTATTTGTGATGACTTTTTCCATTTGGGGCCCCAAAAATGTCTTGGGGAACTCACTGCTTAAAAAGAAGTCCATCAAAAAACAGACACATATGGACCATGGAATGGGAGGGCAGTGCTGCACACAAAATCAACAATTCTCTAAATGAACACTGATCTTGCAGAAAAAAAAAATGAAAGCAAAACAAAAAGAAATTTCTAATTTCAAGACAAAAACTGAATAACGACTTTCTTTTCATTCATCCTTTCTTTCTTTCTTTTTCTTTTTCTTTTTTTTTTTTAATGAAGCAATGACTTTCTCAGGCAGAAAGATTTGCATCCATGCAGAGGAAATAGACAGGGCCAGTAATTACAAAGCAAAAAGCATCTGTAACTTGCAGAAAGTCAACGTATGAATAAGTGTTTATAGCTAGATAGAGGGCAATTATCTGGTTATCTGTTTTTCATATTTCTATCAGAGATAAAATCATCTTTAAAGAAATTTGTGGAGGGCCATTTGAAAGAAAGTTTCCCTCTTCTGTAGAAAAGAATTCTCTTAAAAATTAAAACAAGTTGGGGAGGCTGGGTGATGGAGTTTTGAGAATTTAAAAGAGTGAGGAAGATGGGGGAGTGGGAAGCAACTATTTCCAGCTGCGAGAAATCTATCACCCTCACAGCAAGGTGCGGTGGCTCTGATGCAAGGAACATTCCCCATAGATACAGGCTGTGTGGTTTTCTGTTGCTCATTCTAAGGTGAGGAGAGGCTCAAGTCTGATTTGGGGCTTTGACACTGAAAAAAGGTGTGAACTTCGATCCATTTAACCAGCCCCCTGCCCCACCTCATCCCTTCTCCTATCCACTTTGCTTTCAGTGGGTCAAGAATAAATATTCACCCTTGGCATCCATCTGCAAATTCCAAGAGGGACTGAAGGAAGAACTTAAAGTTTCTCGGCATGTGTTTCCAAAGCTCAGCTGGCACAGAAAACAAATGATACAAAATATGGCTGAGAAAGCACAGCCTATCTTTGTCAGCAGGTCTGGCAGATACGGCTCTGGGCTCACAAGACATCTGCTCCCAGCCACCTTCCTCTCTGCTTCCCTCCACTCTCCAGGCTGGAAAGTGACAATTCCATTGTCCTCAGTTCCCTCCAGCCACAGGCTTGTGACCTCGTTGTGGCCTAAGCAATATGTCAGCAAAAGTTTGCAGAGAAGGGCTTCCCTTCCTGAATAACAATACTAGGCCCCACAAGGAGTTGAGGCCTCCCATGTCCTTTCTGCCTGGACAGATCAGAGGTGCAGGCCATCGCTCCCTAGCCTCAGCATGGTGGGCCCAAAACATAGGAGTGTCCTGCACCCCGCCGTATCAGCCCGGACTGCTCACTTCAGAACTGTACACCACACAGACCAGTGCCCGTCTACTCAAGCCACTGTGCTCAGCTTTTCCCTGTGTGCAGTCAAACATAATTTTCATGGGTAAACCTGAGCAAGAGCTTTACTCTCTTTCTGTCATTGCAATAAAATACATCATTTCTGTCATGTTTCGGATTTAGTGTTTATTCCTCCACCTTGGCTACTTTCTGGCATCATTACTCAGTGTCATTGCAAGATGGGGGAGGGAGAGAAAGAGAGAGATTCAGAGAGCCAAGAGAGCACAGGACGTGTCTCCCCAGCAAAGAGGGAAGCCTGTGCAAGTGAGAGGAGTGTGTCTGAGCTTATTCTCCCAGCATGTTGAAGACGACAGGAGGTTTTGAGCCCTGTTTTGTGTTCAGGAGCCAGCCTGTGGTCTCTTAAAGCACTCCCTGATTGTGTTTATGGTCAGCAAAGATCTCAAAGGAAATGTTCCCTTTTTACCACTCCAGGACATCCTAGTTATTGTATTTTTTGAGGGGGAAAAGGCCAAAAAAGACATAACTCTTCGGCTTGGCTGGAGGCTTAGCGAAAAAGCTAAAGAAGGGGACTAGTGGCATCTGACGGGGAGGAGCAGAGGAGGCCGAGAAACAAGAGTTGCAGAAAAAATGTTTTGTACATTATAATGTCTATTCAGGTACCAGAGTAGCTTCTGCAGATTTCTTGAAAAATGGGAGTTGGAGAAAACAATTGCAAAAATGAGGAAAAGTATCTTGCATGTGTGAAATGATAGGAGAACTATTTTCTAACAGAAAATAAAATATTTTTAAGTGGCTTTGTGTTGTTAAGAAGATTTGTGATGTGTTTTATGGTACCTCTTTCCGATGCACGTAAAGATTTCCAACAGGAACTTGGTAATTTGGACGCAAGCTTGTCTAGAATATTATTAGCCCATTTTGCAGAACTCAAATGAGACACAAAGACATCTATTGACTCATCTAGGTCACTAGGAAGTTACCTGAGAAACTGAAAATTTGCTTGAGTTTCCTGTGTGGGCCTCCTCTGCTGCCTCAAACAAGACAAGCCATCAAAGCTACCTTCATGTCTGGGCTTTGACAAAGAACATGATCACAAGTGTCCCCAAGGAGCAGGGGAAATGGGAGTCTCTCAGAGGCCCAGAGAACCTGCTCATAGTTACACAGGAAAAATGGCTTTTTCCTTAAGAAGAGCCTTGGAGAAAATAAAGCTACACCAGCAGTCTCAATGAAGAGAGACATCTCTGTTGTCCTTCTGCGTTCAGACCAAAGACTTAGCATGACATCGTGCCCCAACTAGCCTCCGTATTTAAAATCAAAACTTGTTAAGTTGAATTTCATAAAGGGCTCTTGCTCTTCTTCCACAAGGAAGGGAGGCTGACCTGCTGTTGAAAAGCCCTTAGGGTGAGTTACCCACCGCCATCCATGCCCATGTGGGATCCTGCAGCTCTTA
Organism: Chlorocebus sabaeus; assembly: GCF_047675955.1. NCBI lineage: Eukaryota > Metazoa > Chordata > Mammalia > Primates > Cercopithecidae > Chlorocebus > Chlorocebus sabaeus. Next base: position 89,137,716 of record NC_132905.1, read on the forward strand.
CTTTTCCCAGGCTGTACTCTCAGCCTAGATCACTCTTCCTTCTTTTCTTTGTTCCCACCTTCCCCTCCTCCAACTCCTGTGCCCCTCTCTCCAGTGAGCCCCCCGTAATGTCCTCCAGGGCATTGTGACCTCTCCCTCCCTACAGTAGACGGGGTTGACTGGCTGCCATCTTAGATAACTGAACATTGATAGCCACCGTTCAGATTTATTGCTTACTTTATATGGCTGGGCAAAGCACCTTACACAGATTAATTCAGACCACACAGCTACCTTAATAACAGGTACTATTGCTACCCTTACTCTGCAGATGAGGAAACTAAGGCTCAAGAGAGAAGTTCTATATGCTATTTGATGAAAGTCAGAAAAAAGTAAAGAAAGAAAAGGCCATCACTGTGTCGTCTGAGCACATTCCCTGCATGCACCTCCTGCCATTGCTTTCTCTAATATCAGGTGCTGTTATTCCTCCAGACTCTTCCCTCTAGGCCTTGGGCTCCTTATTAAAGTCTGTGTGTGCACAGCAGCCGTGCAGCCCTCCTCTGTCCCAGCATCTCACCAGGCTTGATTTCTCAGTAAAGGGCTACCTCTTTTCTGAGCACACCTTTCGGATCTATTTTGAGAGAATGTAGGAACGTCTCAGCTACTCATTTGCTTTCAAAAGCTCAAAAAGGCTCCTTGCCATTCAGAATCAGGTCAGCTGCTGCTTCCAAAGGTGCTTCTGCTACTGGTCGCTCCGTGCCCCTGTACTCGGTGTGTGAGCAGCTGTGGGGCCTCCTACAGCCCCCTAAACCCCACTAGTAAAGTGAGTCTGAAGTACAAAGACAATCCTCTTCAAGAAAGCAGAGCCAAAAGATGGTTTCTTTGGGGGAACCGCCATTTGCTCTTTTAACACTTAAACATTTCAAAATTACTTGTCATTTTCTAAAGCTTCTTAGCGTGCAAAAAGTCTAAATGGCAAAGGCATGATTGTGAGTTTAGATAGTTTTATCACACCTTTTTTTTCATAGTTTCAAAATGTGTGGGCAGTTTCAGATGTGAAACTCCATCTCACAAATGAGGAACCAGAGTCTGATTCTTCAACATCCAGGAGAGCAGCCAGGATGCCCCATCCCACAGTTTCCTTGTGGGCCAGGGTGAGTCAGATTTGCTAAGACCCACTGCACTATGTCTCCCCAGAATTAATATATTGAAGTCCTAACCCCAAAGTGTTCATAATTTGACTCTATTTGGACATAGGGTTTTATAATGATATCATTGGGCTAGCCCCAATACAATGCAATTGGTATCCTTAGAAGAAGAGATTAGGATACAGCACACACAGAGGGATAACCATGTGATGAAATAGGTAGAAGGCAGCTTTCTGCACAACCAAGGAGAGAGGCCTCACCAGAAACCAGCCTTGCCGACACCATGATCTCAGACCTCCAGCCTCCCTCCAGAACTGTGCGAAAATAAATTTCTGTGGCTTAAGCCTGAACTCTTAAGATCTTCAGATCTTAAGTGTTCAGGCAAGCCAGAAGAAGTGTCTTAATAAATATTCTTCTGAAAAGAGCGGCAAGCTGATGCTTAGAGAAGAACATACTTTATATATGCAGCTTTGTACTCGGCAATTCCCTTTGAAAGACTGCTTCAGTGGGGTAAACTTGAACCACGGAGAAGACAAGCGGGGAGTCGGTCTCGCTGAGATTTTTACCTGTGGTTCTAGGAACGCAGAGGCATGTGAGTGTTCAGGCTTTGCATAGACCACTAAGCCACTTCTAAGAACAAGGCTACCTGAGCCATTTTGCAAAAATATGTACATGCCGAGGCTTTTCCTCTCCACACCTACCTCAACTCTTTCTGCCGACACACTGCACTTTTCAAGGGAACCCAAGTTTGGGTTCAGCAAGAATTTTACATTGCGTGCCATGTGTGATAATTCCAGGAAATTTCAATCGCATCTTGTCTTCTTTCCTAAGCAAATTCGGTGGGAACCTGGTGTGGTGTGATAGAAAAAGCCCCGAGTTTTCTGTGGTAGACCACATCAATTTCATGTGCCAGTCTCTCAGACTCCGGCTTGCCTCTCTCAAGGAAGGGAACAATGGTTTGCTTGGGTTCACTCCTCTCTTTCCCCCCGTTTCCACACGGGTATCTGGCTAACAATGAGTTACAGGTTTCCTTCTGTGAGAATTGCATGGGCTGATAAAGTACCATCCCGGGAAGAAAACAAAGATGCTGTCTTCCCTTTCGGCTCACAGTTGCCGTTGGGGAGGGAACACACGTTGTAAATTATAGGCAGCTAGAAGTGACCGCATTGACCACTGCGAGTGGCCCAGCTATGGCAACAGGCTGAGAACTCTGGGGGAGAGCCATTCGTTGGCAGGGATGGTGGTTCTTCTAGCATCAGGCTCTAAGATGATGACCAAACGGTACCAAAAGAAAGGATATTTTGCCACCTCTCCGGCTCTGGTGAATGATGTGGACAGCTAACCTGGACAATTTAAACCTTTCTGTTGATGGATCACTTGGATGAAATTAACCAGGAAATTGCCAAGATTTCACCTGGCCCTCTGATAGCAAATCTCAATATTATATTATCAAATTAGAGATTCTAAAGAACCCTGAGTTCCTTTCACTGAAAGGAAGGAGTAGAAAAACCTTTCCAGATTAGCCCTTTTGAGTCTTGGTGTGAGCTCAGGCCCTCCCTACACTGCCCCCGTGAAAACTAACCGACCTTCGTTCCTAATCAAGGGCAGGTCAGCGGAGTGTCCATTGGGCACAGGAGCCCTGGGCTTGTCCGGGAGACAGCGGCACTCCTGCTATTTCCTGATGTCTGCACAGGTCACCGTGTCCCTCACTATCTTTGCTGTTGGCCAGTAAGGAGAGCCCAGGGGCCAGCACTGCACACTGAAATCCAACCTATTGCTCAATGGAATGCTTAAAAATTTCCTGAATCTGCCTTCCTGAGTTGATAAAATAGGAAACAATACACATTCCGAGGGGGTATTGAAAGTGGAGTAAAGTCAGGAAGATCTTTTTTTCTGTTATTCAACAAATATTGCTTCCTCTGCTTGTTAGCAGCCCAGAGGAAATGCAGCCAGGGAGCCGTTTGCAGCTCTTTACCAGTGGCCGGCGTGTCTGTGTTACCAACCGAACGACGCTGCAAGACTAGTGACTAATGCATGTCTGCATGATTCAACTTCACTAAAATTCCCTCTGCTGCCAGTAAAGAAGCACTTGAAAACTCTTTAATTTGAAACTTGAGCTTGGTTAATGACTTGCTTTCTTCTCTTTCCCTTTAACTTCTCTCTTGCCATCCCCAACTTACACACACACACACACACACACACACACACACTCTCTCTCTCTCTCTCTTTCTCTCTCTCTCTCTCGTCAAGTTTTTTAATATCAGGGACCCGGAAACATAGAGCCCTGTGCATTCACAATAGCATTTGCTGTGACAGAGTGACTGGCAAGCCCTCTGCATTCCCCTGCTCACTTAGCTGTATGAATAAATAATGAGTCACAGATACTATTTGGGTGCTCAAGAGAGTCTGTAGCCAGAAAATTAATTATTCTCCTATCCCAGCCCACTCCATCTCGGCTTTGCCAAACCATCAAGAAACACTTTGCAGGCACTGGTCAGAGTGCGTGCCCCGACGCACACGGCAATGCCTTTGTGACATTTTATGTTATTATTTTTGTTTGTTTAAGCACAGCCCTCTTTTACCACAAAAGATACACAAAACACACAGGCACACACACACTCACACACTCACAGCTCAACCACAGCTTTGTGCATTTCAAGAGGCTGGTTTCAAAAATGGAGACAGGTTTTCCACCCTGGCTGTTTCTATTCATAAGCCTGTAATCTAACGACTTCAGCTGTGAGAATGCTTAAGTTAGGAACCTTCTTCATTGCCGTTTTCCAGAGAGACCTCGGTATGCCACAGTCTGCTTCCTTTCTCTCTGGAAAGATGCTGGCCGTCTGTTTGCATTGAGGCTACAAGGAAAAACACAGCACAGCCCCGTGCTGGTGATTTTCACCTAACCAAGTCTGTCAGGCTCCTGTCCTCTCCACCTTGTAGAGACAGCTGCCTTGCCACTTTGGCCCTGAAGTCCCCAGGCTGGTGCAAGGCTATCTGAGAGCCTCCACCTCCTGCCCCACACTGGCACCAGCCCTCCTGGCTGGCTCTGTGCATGTGCCTGCTAAGCCCCAGGGCAGGCTGCATTCTGGGCCACACAGCATGCCGAGTTCAGGATAACTCAGACACAGTCATTCTGGGCAAGGGACAGCAAAATAAAACCCAGGGAGCTTCGTGCAAGCTTCGTAATCTCTAAGCCTTTAAACAAGACCAGCACAACTTACTCACACTTGACAAAGTTCTCACGCACCGACTGAACACTCCAACAGCATAACTAACTATTTATTAAAACATTTCTGAAGAGCTTCCATCTGATGAGTAAGTAATCCAATAGCCTTGTAATCATATGCCTCAGTTTGAATTCCTCCCACAAACCAGACAGGGACCCGGCAGGCACCGAGGTATCTCTGCACCGAGGTGAAATAGGCTGCCATTTCATTACAGGCAAAGCTGAGCAAAAGGAGATATTACAAGACCAGCATGTACTCACCTCTCATGAAGCACTGTGGGTACGAAGGAAATGACTCAAATATGCTGTCTGAAGCCATCGCTTCCTCCTGAAAATGCACCCTCTTCTGAAGGCGGGGGACTCAATGATTTCTTTTACCTTCGGAGTGAAAACCAAGACAGGTCACTGTTTCACCCTCACCCTTCTAGCCCTACATCTCTCTTTCTTTTCCCCCCTGCTGGATACCTCTGGGACTCCCCAAGCCCTATTAAAAAATGCACCTTTGTAAAAACAAATATTCAAATTGTTAAAGATTAAAAAAAAAAAAAAAAAAAAAGCCAGCACCGCCTTGGCTGTGGGTTGGTGATGCTTACCACGCTGCGAAACCCTGTGGTTTGCATTCAGTGTGATTCGTCCTGCCTGCTGACCACTGTGCTGGGTTCAGACTTCTGACACTGCCAGGCTACCCAACTTGTGGTTCTGTGGTTGTTTATGAGGCCCAAAGAAGTTTTCACACAACCCAAATTACAAATTTAACTGTTCCCCTTTCCACAGCCCATCTCAATTGGTTCTTGCCGATCATGTGACTTCAGTGATGTCAATTTTTTTTTTTTCCTTTCTGAGCAATGCCCTTCCTTCCCTCCACCTGCCCTCCCCCAGGCTGTGCAAGAAAATAGCCGAGTAGACTTTGCAAGAGCGGGGATGTAGAAAAAAGTGACTCAGTCACTTATTATATCTCAATGGTCTTTGCTGATTTAGTACAACTCGGCTCCTGTTGTTATTTGTGGTTTTTGGAACTACTGATTATTTTGATAAAGATTTCATTGCTGCTTATTCAATAGTAATTCAACGCTGGCATCAAGCCGCTGCTCCGACAGGATGTGGATCCCATCATTTAAAATGCTAGGCATCAGCTCCAGGAGAGTTAAGTGCTTGGTAAAGTCTATCATGGCATAAGTGAAACTATAAAAAGGAAAAACAAATAAAAAGAAATATTTTCGTGAGAGTCTGACCCCTACAACGGGCTGGCAACTCGCAAAAGGAAAAGAATTTTACTTTTGAAATAAAAAGACTATTTTAATGACACTAAAATTATGGGGTTTTATTCCCCCTAAATGGACAACTTTAGTATGTATCTCAGTAAAGAGATAAAATCATAGTACACTCTTAACACACAGACACACACACACACACACACACACACACATACATGCAAATTAGGAAGCTAAAGGAAAACAAAGCAAAGAGGATTTCTGTATTTGGGACAAAGCAGTAGTTATCCGCAGCTGTTTATTTGTGTTGTCACTTGGGAAGGCTCCCTGCATTGCCTTTCTCTAGTTCAATTCAAATGAATAGGCTAATTTTCACCTGTAGGTAAAACTACACTTTGTGCACATGAGGATCTCACAATAGAAGGGGAACCAGGAGAAGACGCTTCTCCTGGGGCTGACTGATGAATATTATATAGCGCGTCCTCTACCTTAGAAAGACATGCCTGTTTGAAGATGCTAAAAATGGGATAATTTTGTAAGTGGGCAAACCACTGTGGTCACACATATTTCATTTTCAGGCCCCACTGGCTTTACTTGCTGACAAATAAAACGTCATTTTGTTTTGTAGTTCCAAGATGAAGAAAGACTTATTTTCCTAATTAACTACCTTATTCATTCTGCTCTGCTCTGCCTACATCCGCCATAGCACTCTGTGCACGTGAAATTTTGACACACAGGGTCAAGAGAACCTGTGTAATGATGGGTTGTAAATGCCAGTCCTGGATTCTAAGCTGCAGTAGCCAGCACAGGACTTCAGAAAAGCCAAACTCCCACAATACTCCCTCGGTTTTCCCTCATCCACTTAATCTCACACACACAAAGACACACAATGATAGCAGCTTCCATGGCACAAGCCTTTCAAAAGGAACAGGCACAATTTTTACTTACTCCTGTTTTGACTAAAGCAGGAATTGAAACTCAACAGACCGCTTTCTCTTACACTTGTGAGAAGTTAGCTGGCCACATGTTGACACTTTGCTAACATCTAAAAAAGAATAATAATGCTACATGTCCTTTATGAGGCTCGTGAATCTTTAAATGTGATGCGTGTTTCATATTGCTTCTCAGTGCAAATCCCCTGTGAACATAATGAACATAATGGGCCTGTGTTGTTACCCTCCCTAATAAAGTCAAGCCTGAGTTGAACCCCAAACCAGGTTCATTTTTCTCTCCCACACTTAATATTCCCTGGAAGGGCCCTAAGAGCTGAGGGTTGTAACGTACAGCTGCCACTGCAGAGTCGACACACACTTCATAATGACTTAGCAATTCAAGGGGCCGTGCAGAATATCCTTGGGAGATTTAATATTAGAAACTCCCCAGATGCTTTCAGCCTTAGGCGTACAGATGCTTGGGAGGAGGGCTTGGATGTGGCAGTGAACGGCCTGAATTCTCAACTTTTCTCTTTGGCCCTAGCTCTAGCCAGATATCTGTATCTTCCAGTGGGGTCTTCGTAGGACAGGTTAGAGTGTAAAGACACTCTAAGGCCGGCGCTGGTTGAAGCCTCACTATATGCTGTCATCTTCAGGGCTGAGGTTTCAACGGGGCACCAGGGGGCAGAATACAAAGGCCTGCACACTGGCCCAGCACGGCCTTCCCGGGCGGGGTTAACAGCCACGGCAGCCGCAGCATAACTTCGCTGCTTGGTGAGGCAACAGTTGGAGCTTTTCTGGGCACCCTCCAGGTCATGACAATAAGTAAAGCCTCGGCCAGCTGCTGGTGAACTTGGCCTTATCACTTCCCTGGGAGCACAAGACAAAAGGGCACGTTTGTCATCAATGAACCGCCTGGAAAAATGCTTCATCCTATCTTCACTAGAACTGGTTAGGATTCTCTAAGTTTGTGTATTGACCCACACCCTCTGTCCTAGTTCCTGCAAGTGACTCAGACCCTGGGCTTCTGGCTTGGGAATTGTACCCAAGTGGCTGCAGTGGACTGTGGCTTTGCCAAGGAATCGGATGACAGTTTTCATTCTCGCTTAGATTGGCTGCAGCTTCTAAATGCCACCATGGGTGGGGGAGGGGGGGCGGGGTGGGGAGAAAATGCTCAGGTGTCTTTTTTAATGGCCCTGTGAAAATACCAGCAAGGGTTGGAAGATGTTCTGCTGCATAACCCTGTAATTAATGTATAGACTTCCATGTGCAGTCCAATCCAATTAAAGTACCCTCTGTTAGGGATTTTCATTACATGATTGCCGCACGCTGTCTCTGAACTCCACGTGTCTATTATAAAGTAGATTCTATGGCCAGAAAATGGAGGCAGAGATGGACCACCCAAATTGGATGGAGTCTAAAATCCCAGGAGGACAATGCTACTGAATTTTTTCTCTGTAGCGTGGATTTTCCTTATTTTCTAAATCTGTTTTCTAACAGAGGTCCTAGCCAGAAACTTCCATGCTATGATGACAATGAGGTCAGGGATGATTTTTAAATTGGGACGTAGACATCGAAGCTTCATGGGATGACTATAACCTGCTTTTGGCAAATCCAATGTTTTGAGATAGCTAGGGAGTCCTAGAGGCCCAGCTGTTACAGATGTTCTTTCCTGGACACTCCTGATGGTGCCCACACAGGACACATCTCTCTTCCACACAAGCCTCTCACTTCTTTAGATAAAGGTACAATTCAAATTTAAGCTACCCAAGACTTTATTTTACAGTCAAGCAAGAGTTTCAGTATTTACTTCTTTTTTTTTTTTTGAGGCAGAGTCTTGCTCTGTTGCCCAGACTAAAGTGCAGTGGTGCGATCTCGGCTCACTGCAAGCTCCACCTCCTGGGTTCACGCCATTCTCCTGCCTCAGCCTCCCGAGTAGCTGGGACTACAGGTGCTCACCACCACGCCCAGCTAATTTTTTGTATTTTCAGTAGAGAGAGAGTTTCACCGTGTTAGCCAGGATGGTCTCGATCTCCTGACCTTGTGATCTGCCCACCTCAGCCTCCCAAAGTGCTGGGATTATAGGCGTGAGCCACCGTGCCCAGCCTCAGTATTTACTTCTTAACCTTTCCTAGATGAAGATGTATTGTTGGGGAAATACGATTCCAAAAGGACAAAAGAAAGAAAAAAGGCAGACATTGAAACCAACCTGTCACTTGAATGTTATGTAATGATATGAAGAGCAGCTAGTGACAATTATTTCAAAGGAAAGAGTTTCAACGGCTTCCTCTTCTACTGGCGGACTGTGGGTTAGCAGTGTCGATGGCACCCAGGAGCTTCTTGGGACTCTGCATCGTGGGCTGTATCCCAGGCCTACTGAATGAGAATCTGTATTTTTACAGTTCCTCAGGTGATTCCTATACACATTAAAGTTTGAGAAGCATTGCTGAGGAAAGTCTTGCATCTATTGGAATTTAGTAAAGAAATAATAACATGGTAAGTGTTTACGTTCTTTGAGATGTCTTTTTTCTTTCTTTGAGCTTTCTGAAACTTTTCTACTTGGTGGCTCTGACATAATTTTGTAAGCCCTGGATGTTTCTAGACAGCAGAAACCCACAAGAGGCAAGGCTCATGTCCTCTAAGGTAGCACTTTCTTGGATTGTCACTCGGACCTCTCATCTCAAGTGCCGTGTTTGGGTCAAGTTTACAGTTTGAGGTTTGACACACAATGTAGGGAGGCTCCCCGTGTGCTCCATCTGCCTCGCTGGTGGCCATGTGTATATAAACAGAAGGCTTTTTCCTCCAGGGGCACCAGACTCTCAGTTTTCACCTAGTCTGCAGTTTGGAAACACATTAATCCTGTGAGTTCTTCCAGACACCCAGCACGTGTCCACGTGGCAGGCAGCGTCGCAGGTGGCCTTGCAGTCCCGCCATGGGCTGTCCCCCTCCCCGAGGGTTGCCTGGCCCCAATCTCCAGCCACTGCCTTGCCGAGGTCATGCCCTGCTTTGCTGCAAAAGAAGGGGCCCACTCTTGAATTGTGCTTCCTTGGAAAAGCCAAGCCTCCCAGGTTCCAGAGGCTCCATTTGCGCAGGCACCCAGGGGTTTGGCTACTTCTCTCAGATGCATCTGGGTCCTTTCAGGCTGCTCTGGGCCAGAAAGCTTGTTTAAAATAGCTTCTCCTTACAGAGTTTTGGCCCTTCTGCTTCTGGTGGCATTTGAAACCAGGAGGGTAAAACTGGAAAACTTAAACAAACCCTCTTTGAATGTTAGAAATGTTCAGCATTCGAGGTTTGGTCAAATGATGGAAAACATTCCAAGTTGGTACTGAACTTTCCAGCCAGTTCCTCCAACCTGAGGCTAATTATAGCCTGAGATCCAGGCAGAGAAAGCAAAGGGAAATGAGGAAACTAAAATTACTTGGAGTTAGAGAAGCCAGAATTCATATTGGTTAGATAGTGTGCAATTCAATACTTCGGTTTATGTGGCAAATAATGGTTAATGTCCCAAGTCTGATCAAAGCATCTGGATTCAGGAACTTTGGACTCTTACTGAAATGCTGCTTCTTTTCCCTGGGGTAGGCAAATTACCAAACTTTCACATGACTATTTAGAAACTAAAGCATAATACTGCCTTTTTCACTGGGATGCTGTGAGGATCAGTAACTGGACTATGCAAAGTGGTTTTGAATGGAATAAGAAAGAGATCTGTGGTTGATATTTCAATATGGAAACATCCAACATGTGAATTTTAATATTTGCACTTGCCAGGGATTATAAAGGCATGGCTTTAGGGCCCTAACTGAGAGGACCCAGTAGGATCGAGTTGAAAATACTCTCTGTAGTTGATGCTACAGAGATCTTTAGTATTCACCACTTAATTTTTGAATTAAATGCTCTTTTGAAAAAGTAATATTCAGCTCTACAGATCCAGGCTAAAATTATTTCAGATCCTCAAAATGTCCAAATCAAATAAAAATATCCACTCCACTGAGAAGCAAAATATTGTACTTAAAATTGTGTGGTGTGCATTTTAATTTTCTCCTCTCTAAATTCCCTTTTCTTCCTCTTGCCAGTACAGAAACTGGCTGGATGTTTGGAAGGACAGCAGGAAGAATGATCTTGTCTACGTTCTGGTTCTGATTTCATCTCTTTCTCAAGTTTTTAGTTTATTCAAAGTAGAAGGAAGAAATCACCTTGTACCCCCACATTAACGTAACTACAACCACCAGGATATGATCTTTCAAGCATCTGGGGCTGGCTGTGAATGATCCATCACATAAAGCCATCACTGGCTCTTGAAATATATGTGGATGTGTGTATACGTATTGTATATTATATATGATATTATATTACACATATATGTATTATATATAATACATGCTATATATGTATTTATTTATTTTGGTAAGAATATTTAACATGAGATATATCCGCTTAACAAATTTTCAGGTGTACAATATTGTTAAAAATACTTTTATATAGGCATTATGCCATACATCACATCTCTAGAACTTAGTCACGCCTAATTAAAACTATGCCAATTGAGCAATTTCAGATTTCTCCCTCCTCTCCTGGTAACTTCTATTCTACTTTCTAATTCCATGAGTTTGACTATTTGAGATACCTCATATTAAGTAATATCATGCAGTATTTATCATTCTGTGGCTGGTTTATTTCACTTAGCATAATGTTCTCCGGGTTCATCTATGTTGTTGCATATTGCTATACTTCCTCCTTTTTTAAGGCTGAATAATTCCACTATATGCATATAACCATATTTTCTGTATCCACTCATCTGCCAATGGGCATTTAGGTTTTTTCCGCGCTTTGCCTATTGTGAATAGTGCTGTGATGAATGTGGGAGTATAAAGAAATACCTCTTTGAGATCCTGATTTCAATTCTTTCGAATAAATACCCAGAAGTGGGATTCCTGGATCATATAGTAGTTTTATTTTTAATTTTTGGGGAACCTTCACATTGTTGTCCATAGCAGTTGTACCATTTTTCATTCCCACTAACAAGTATAAGATGTGTGTGTATGTTTTTGTGTGTATATGTATGTATCTACACACATATGAAATCAAATATATATTAATTGAAGATACTATTTCACACACAAGGCTTATATCTGAGATACTAAACCTTCTAGGATAAGATAATTTGGAGAATTAGCAAACATTAGCAGAACTAAAGCATTACTGGGAGTGAAAAGGAAGAGTATTCTTCTGGTTTCCATAGTCAGAGGGCAATGATATTTGTATGCCAGACACATCAGAGCTGTAAAGGCCTTTGATTATTGTGGAATATTACTCTTAGTTGGTCTCCCTATCCTTTTTCACATTTTAGCATTGCTCATATTATAATTCTCTAACTTCCTAGTGAAAATGGAGTCTCAAGGGTATGGTCTTTTGCCCACGTGAACTGCACAGTGTGTGAACTGAGCCTCCAGACCTTACTCAGACTTGGAGTTGATGTTGAACAGACATTAGGGGGTTTCAGAAATCACCTGGGACTCTTAAAGAAATTCTGAGCTACTTGGAAATTTTATTTCTTATGTCTGCATTAGTATTATTATCAATTATCAATGAACAGAAGTTCATGGAGGATGCACTGTCAAATTTTGCAGGTGATCTTTAATCTATTCCTGTGGCACTTTTGTCTTTAAACAAAGAATCCCATCATTGTCCTTTTGATTGGTCTCACTTGCCAATTTCTGCTACTGTTAAATCACATTTCCATAATTGATGGACCTCTTTTCTATCTACCCCTCTATAATTGGCTATGGTCATACCTATTTATGTGTGTATATATACACACACACGTGTATATGTGTATACATAAACATATGTATGTATGTGTGTATTTAGCTTTATCTTCTCCTCAAAACCTAACTCTAAGAGTCCTTCCTCCATTTCCTTATCTATTAGAGTTTACATTTGGGTCTGTCCCCCCACACCCTGCTTGGGATCATGATTTTTGTCCTTCTTTATAATTAGTGTGTAGTATGCTCCAAGGATCATAGCAACATTGCTTTCCTGTAATCCTATAATTCTTTTTTTTTTTCTTTTTTTGAGATGGAGCCTTGCTCTGTCACCCAGTCTGGAGTGTAGTGATGCGATCTTGGCTCACTGTAACCTTCACTTCCCGGGTTCAAGTGATTCTCCTGCCTCAGACTCCCAAGTAGCTGGGATTACAGGTATGTGCCACTACACCCAGCTAATTTTTTGTATTTTTAGTGGAGACTGGGTTTCACCATGTTGGCCAGGCTGGTCTCGAACTCCTGACCTCAAGCCTTCCACCCGCCTCGACCTCCCAAATTGCTGGGATTACAGGCATGAGCCACCGTGCCTGGCCTCCTATAATTCTTTTGAATTATATAATTCTAAGAATTAAATATTTATATGATTATTTTATTAATCTATTGACTCTTGAGAGCAGAGGTCTTGGCTATTTTTGTTCATTACTGTATCTCCAGCATCTATCACTGTATTTGATATGTAGAAACTTTTTGATGAATGAATTAATGGATAAATGGATGGGTGAGGCTTTATTAGGACTAGAGGCTGGGGAATCAGAGGTTGTAGTATGTCAGCTATGGAGTAACAAGCTCCTTAACTAAGGATGTGGGTAGCAGGAATGGAAAGCAATCGAACCGTGATAGTTGACTGCATTAAGAGCCTCAGTTTTTTGGACCTCCTTGTAATCTTTCCCTTTGCCCTTTGTAACTATGGTCTCATCCCACTCTGACCCTGAGCTTGGCCTTATGACTTACTTTGGCCAATGGGACAGTCACAAACTTGATGTAACCAGAGGCTTAAAATGGAAAAGTGCTTCCACATCAGAATACGCTTGAGCTGTCTAGGCTGGTATATGGGAAGGTGAGACACATAGAAGAGAGCCAGTCTTCCCAGCTGAGGCCATCCTAGACCAGCTGATAGCTAGCTGACCACTGGCCACTTAAGTGAGCTCCAGCCCAATGTAGAAGAACTGGCCAGCCAAACCCAGCCATGACCAGCAGACTGCCTTGCTTTCTCACAGAAACATGAGCAATAATACAGGATTGTTGTTTTAAGCCATAGAGTTTTGGGGCGGCTTGTAAGACTGAATTATTATGGCAATAGTTCTTGCAGGGGAAGAGGAAGAGATTCTGAAAGCATCAGAATGGAGCTGCAGCTATGGCTGCAAGACTGAGTGAGTTAATTTGCAAAGTGAAAGAGAATATAAAACTGAAGGTGGGGAATGAATATAAGAAAGGAGTGGGAGGAGAAAGGCGCCAGAGAAAGGCTGGCAAGTGAAGTAGGACAAAGATAAAGGGAGCATAGTGCAAGCCAACGGAGGAAGAAGTGTCAAGGGAGGGAAGGGAAACAGAGTTAGATGCTGAAAAGAGAGAGGCATGAAAAACAAAGACTATGGAAAGGTCAACAGATTTGATAAGAAAGAGTTACTTGAGGTCTGTTCCTTCATGACACCTCATCAGACTAAACAGAAGGGTGACATCAAATTTTGCTGACATGCAGACAAGCAGTTCCTCCTGTGCTTGAATAGAAAGTTCATATGAAGTTAATGATTACTCTTTTGATGTTGTTCAAATATATATGTTGATTATATGGCTTTTTCTGTTTCAATTAAATTCAAAAATATTAATAGAGCATGTACTTAATAGAACAGAGATAAATTACATGTAAAGAAAGATTTTGAGTACTCCTTGTTGCTGCTTTTATTTTTTTAAATTTTTAAATTCTTATTTTTAATTCAATTTTTATTTTAGGTATAGAGGGTACATGTGCAGATTTGTTACATGGGTGTGTTGTACCCAGGTAGTGAGCATAGTACCTAATATGCAGTTTTCCAACCCACAGCCCACCTCCTTTCCCTCTCCAGTAGTCTGCAGTATCTATTATTCCCAAGTTTATGTCCATGTGTGTCCAGCATTGAGCTCCCATTTGTAAGCAAGAACATGTGGTATTTAGTTTTCTGTTCCTGCATTAATTCACTTACGATTATGGCCTCTAGCTCTATCCATGTTTCTGTACAGGACATGATTTCATTCATTTATGGCTGTGTAGTATTCCATGGTATATGTGTACCATAGATTCTTTATCCAGTCTACCATTGATGGGCACCTAGGTTGATTCCATATCTTTGCTGTTGTGAACGGTGCAGTGATGAACATATGCGTGCATGTGTTTTTTGGGTATAATGATAGTAGCTCTGTTTCAAGTTCTTTGAGAAATCTCCAAACTGCTTTCCATAGGGCTGACCTAACTTGCATTCCTATCAATAGTTTACAAGCATTCTCTTTTTCCCACAGCCTCGCCAACATCTGTTGTTTTTTGACTTTTTAATAATAACCATTCTGACTAGCGTGAGATGGTATCTCATTGTGGTTTTGATTTGCATTTCTCTGATGATTAGTTATGGTGAGCAATTTCGTTATATGTTTTTTGGCCACAGATATGTCTTCTTTTTGAGTAGTGTCTGTTTATGTCCTTTGCCCACTTTTTAATGGGTTGTTTTTTGATTTGTTGATTTGTTTATGTTCCTTATAGATTCTGGGTATTAGATTTTTGTCAGATGCATAGTTTGCAAATAATTTCTCCCATTCTGCAGGCTGTCTGTTTAATCTGTTGATAGTTTCTTTTGCTGTGCAGAAGCTGTTTAGTTTAATTAGGACCCACTTGTCGATTTTTTTGTTGTTGTTGCAATTGCTTTTGGGGACTTAGCCAAAAATCTTTGCCAAGACCAATGCTGAGAAGGGTACTTCCTACGTTTTCTTCTAGGATTTTTATAGTGTGATATCTTACATTTAAATCTTCACCCCATCTTGAGTTAGTTTTTGTATATGGTGAGAGTTAAAGGCCCAGTTTCATTCTTCTGCATATGGCTAGCCAGAAATCCAAGCATCATTCACTGAATAGGGAGTCCTTCCCCATTGCTTACTTCAGTTGGCTTTGGCTTTGTCAAAGATCAGATGGTTGCAAGTGTGCAGCTTTATTTCTGAGTTTTCTATTCTGTTCCATTGGTCCACATGTCTGTTTTTGTGCCAGTACCATGATGTTTTGGTTACTATAGCCTTATACTGAAGGCTATACCCAACTTGAAGCTGGGTAGAGTGATGTCTTTGGCTTCCTTCTTTTTCCTTAGGATTGCTTTGGCTATTTGGGCTCTTTTTTGGTTCTATATAAATTTTAGAAGAGTTTTCTCTAATTCTGTGAAGAATGACATTGGTAGTTCGATAGGAGTAGTGTAAATTTCTTTGGGCAGTATGGCCATTTTAACAATATTGACTCTTCCAACCCATGAGCATGGAATGTTTTTCCATTTATTTGTGTCATCTATGATTTTTTTCAGCGGTATTTTGAAGTTCTCCTAGTACAGATCTTTCACCTCCTTGCTTAGCTGTATTCCTAGGTGTTTCATTTCCTTTGCGGCTATTGCACATGGGATTGTGCTCCTGATTTGACTCTTAGCCTGGATATTATTGATGTATAGATATGTTACTGATTTTTGTACACTGGTTTTGTATCCTGAAACCTTACTAAAATGGTCTATCAGTTAGTAGTCATTTGGCAGAGTCTTAAGGGTTTCTCTGTATAAAATCATATCACCAGTGAAGAGAGATAGTTTGTCTTCTTCTTTTCCTATTTGGATGCCTTCTTTCTTTTGCCTGATTGCTCTGGCTAGGACTTCCAACAGCTAGATTTTTAAAGCTTCTTTGAGATGGGCTGTTGTGGAGTAAATAGGGATGATCCTTCAAAATGAAGAACAGTTCACGGCAGCTGTAGGTGATGAGTCTTGGCAGGATGCTGTGGCCACCTGTGCTATTAAGATATGATGAATATGGGATAACAGAGTGAGGTGTGAGCCAGAGTCCAGGGATTTCCAAAGAGTGTTCAAGAACTATTTGGACACCTGATCCTCAGGGAAGAAATAAAAAGGTCAACAGTGGGCACTGAAGAAGGAAGTCTTTGAAGAGAGTGATTGAAATGTAACTGATCCACTTGTCTTTTCCGACTTTAGTGACCAAAGCATAGAGGGAAGCCTGTCTGTCACATGAAATCTAGCAAAAGGGGCTTGAATCGGATCATGCAGGGAGCATGTGTCCCTCAGCCGAGGCCTGACTCATCCCCTGGGAGAGTGGAAGTGGCCTCTTGTAAAGTAGGACAGGGATAGCATCAGGAACTTCCCACATGCCCCTTTAGGAATCCTCAAATATGGAATCCCTAAACGAGATGTTGGCTAGGCATTGTTTTAAAAGGGATTTTGCCTAAGAAGGTGAACTTTTCAGGCAAGGAGATTTTTGCCCAAAGAGGTTATGATATAGACCACTGGGAGCAGCAGCCAAGAAGAAAGGGAGGAGGGGCCAATAGCCTAGAGAGGGCACAGTTTCTGTATGGGCAGTTTCAGCAGAAGGACCCTAATGGGAGTGCCAATCAGTGTGGAACCCATGAGAGTGCACAGGGCAGAAGCAATTGGCAATAAACACCTATGAGGCCCAGAGAGAGCCGAGCCATCTGATACTAGCAGCAGATAAGCAGCCTCCTCATCCTCCTCCCTGTCTCCCTTCACCCTCCCCAGCATGGCAGGGTGAGATGTCTTGGTTAGCAAGGTGTAGGGGTTGATGGCGGAATCTAGGCTGTTGGAAGAAAGGAGCTTGGCCACATTCCATTAACCCAACCAAGCAGTCGTCCCAGTAGGCGCCAACTGTGGCTATGGGAGTCAAATCAAGTTTTCAGTTTTGATGATTTGAGATTCTGTGATTTAGAGTGACCATAGGATTTTCTTATCTAAGTGAGAGGCCAGAGAAAGGATCACCCACATTGAATATATTTACAAGAATAGTGGAAGACAAAAACCAAGTGAGTTTTCAAAAAGTGGAAACAACACAATGTGTCCATTGAGTCAAATGGATGAGTGGATAGAAAAAATGTGGCATATGCGTAAAGTGAAATATTATTCTGCCCTAAGAAGTGAAATTGTGATGTGCGCTACATGGGTGGACCTTAAAAGCATTATATTTAGTGAAATAATCCAGACCCAGAAGGATAAATATTGTATGATTCTACTTATATGAGGTAGCCAAAACAGATATGTATGTGTACACAACAGATACGTATGTGTACACAAATTCATAGAAACAGAAGGTACAATAGAGGCCACCAGGGACTGGCAGAATGAGAGAAAGGCAAACCATTGTTGGATGAGCACAGAATTTCAGATTGGAAAGATAAAACATTCTGGAGATGGATAGCAGTGATAGTCACTTAACAAGGTGAATGTAATTAATGGCACTGAATTGCACACTAATGAACAGTTAAAATGACAAATATTATGTATATTTTACCACCATAAAAAATTAAGTGGCTTTTTTGATTAGAATTCTTTGTGCTTAAAATAACTGTTTGTATCCATGATGAGACTCTTATATAATGGTACGTACATCTTCTGGGTGAGTAGCAGTGGATTTATTTATTAATTATTACTCATCCCCTTCCCGTTATCAATGCTGGGTTAGACAGCTGGATATAGATATGGCCAAGATCCGGCTCTTGGCTTTAGGTAATTGGGTTAGTGAAGTCTATCTTTCGTCATGAGACCCTCAAGAAGGTTTGTTTAATTCAGTGTGCAACACAGTTAATATAATACTATTTAACTCATAGGCACTTACTAAATCTTTGTTATTTTTATGATAATTAGAGGAAGCAATTAGAGGACTGTCCAGCAAAATGATTCTTCAGAAAGTTTCTGATTTAGCTGTATTCTCCATGGCACTCTACACCTGTTTTCTACCTATGGAAGAACGTAGAGTTGTGGCTTAATTGAGAAAAATAAAACTTAAAATCATTTTTTTCTAGAATATAAATTACTATTATTAGGGTTGACTGCAAAAACTCTACAGACCCACAAACTGAGACACACACAAAAACACATACATAGAAACACACACACACACACACACACACACACACGCTTTAGTCCAGGATATTGATTTCACTTTAAACTCTGGCCTCACTTGGAATGAATGTTTGGGCAAGCCCTAACATAATATCTTTGGGTATTACCCGTTCCTGTAGTTAGTCAACCACACAGAGGGCAGATCTAGAGGAGATAATTGATTTAATGATAAGTTAAATGATTAATCCTTTTTCTGCAGCATCTTAATATGCCGAGATTATCTTGTCTGATGCCTGAGCTATAAATATATTGCCACTCGTGTTTAATCCCACACGGCACCTATCTTTTCCTTGAATCTACTCAAGTGTTCCACAACAGCCTTCTAGGTTTCTGTCTCCCAGGTAATTCAGATGAAACCAGGAAATCATGCTGATAAAATAGTTTCATCCTGCTTGGAATCGTGTGCCTCGCGGTGCACCCTTTTCAGAGAAGCTAAAGGAAATTCAAAATAAGAGATGGAGTCATGACTCGGGGATGACAACGATGTCTCTGTGTTCTGCTGTATTCAGGACAGTGTGGGTCATGGACTGCCTAGGACCTGCTTCTGAAGGCAGCGAGAAGCAGACTCAACCATGAATTCTTTTAGAGTCAGAGCCCTTCACCTATTAACATACACAACACACACACTTTTTAACTCCAAGACTTCCATTTTTATTCCTATCACTTACCAATCTAGGGAGCTTCAGCTTACCCTCTCTTTCTGAGTGGACTGAAAACATTTGGAACAATCAGGTGATTCCACTGTACTTCAAACCCTCACCTTAATGGAGGAACATATTCTTGGCCCATCGCTTCCTTTGAATTTCAAGTTTATCCCTACCAAGGACATATTTCTTTGATGTACTGAGGGTAGGCTTGCCAGACTTAGCAAAACAAAACAGAAAAACAAAACAAAAAAAAGCATGTATTGTTAACTTTGAAGTTTTGAGAAACAATGAACGAGTTTTTAGCATGTCCCAAGTACAGCATGGGACACGGGTATAGTAAAGAATTATTGTTTGTTTATAATTCAAATTTAACTGGGTAAATTTAATTCATTTACTTTCATTCATTTAATCTGGCAATCCCTGTTGACAGCCAAGATGTGAGATATGTATGTGTACACATATCACCTAAGAAACAGAAAGCTTTGGGGGTTTATTTAAATATACAGGAGAAGATAATAGAGTACGCCATCGAACTTCAATCACTGCGGGCTGCTGTGGATTTTTTTTTTCTTCCTTTTTTCTTGCAACCTTTTCAAGGACCTGGAGAAGTGTTAAATACCAGACTCACCTTGCTAATGGTTTGGCCACCAGTAAGAAACAATGGCAAAAGGGATCATTTACCTTGCTTTCTCCATGTAGGACTCACCTGCTTTCGGGTCCAGGAGAACTTGCTGTGGTATTGTTCTTCTCTGCTCCTTTTCCAAAGGACAGCCCAGGCGTGCTAATTGCTGGGTGGCAGCCACACTAAATGCAAGTGGACGACAGCTGGGTGCCGGGCTCGCTCTGCAAGAGATTTGGGTTTCCATTGTAGCCCGCGTCATAATCCGCACCCTTCCATCTGCACTAACTGTTGTTTTAGGTCTCAAGTAATTGGCTGGAGCTGACAACATAAACACCTCCACGCGCCTGCCCTTATCATTTTCTTTTTATGTTGGTTTAGGAAATACACCTGAGAGACCAAATGCATACAATGAATCCAGCAATTACCAACCACCATGGGCGAGCAGCAAACACTCAAACAACAAAACACCCAAGGATGGGCGGCTGCTGGCTTCTGATTTCTTCATGGGGATGGGGGTCCCAGATCTGGGTCTAGGACTCCCTCCCACTTCTGTCCTGGGAAAGCTGATTTCAATACTGCCAAAGACGTGGAACTTTTCTGAAGAAGGTTCTCTCCCGATTTATTTTGAGGAAACAACTGGTACAGGTTATGTATAGTGCTGGGAAAACTAATGCAGAGAAAGAGGTGGGACATAACCAGTTTGGTTGTCATCTGTAAAACATTTAATTGCGAAATTGTTAAAAGGAAAATTAGATCTCTTTCTCTCTCTCTCTTTTTTTTCCCCCAGGTATGGCTTTGGCAGAAAACTCCCAAAGGAACATTAGAAAGTGGAGATTAAGGGTGAAGATAGGGAGAGACATTCAAAAACACAACCATCATTTCATACCTTTCGGACTGAGTTGTTCAGTCATTCAACAAGCATTTCTTGAGCACATTCTATGTACTGGGCACCCTTTTACTGAGCAAGACAATTTAGAATGAGGTTGTGAACATGAACTTGGAGCTACCTGGGCTTGTAATCCCAGCTCAGCCACCTACTAGTTAACGTGTCCTTGAGCCATCTATCTAATCTATCTGTGCCTCCTTTCTCTCACTTGTTGAATGGAAATAATACGATTAAGTCCTTCATAAGGTCTCTGTGAAATGGAAATAATAGTATTTCTTACCCCATTGGGTCACTGCGAGGATTAAATTGGTTAATGCCTGTGAAGCACTTAGAAAAATTCTTGGCACATATTAACTACCAGGTACATATTAGCTCTTATTTGGTGGTGATGTCGTGTTGCTGTTTAACATGAAGGAATGTGCCGTGTGACATTTTGCGTAAATGATGATGAAAGGGAAGAAACACTACCCCAAACCTATTAGTGAAAGACTGGGTAGACATGATTTTTATTCATGTTCCCTCCTGCAGACAGTAAATTACTTAGGAAGTTGTTTCTGTCACTTTCTGCTTTGGTCCTCAAACATCAAGAACATGGTTTCTTTAAATAATTCTTTTAAAATTGTTAGAACAACAATGATATGGGCTAACTGTAGGAACATGTAGAACGCATGTTTGCCATCGCCTAACTGAAAATTAGAATGATCATCTTGGGTATGTTACATTGAATTAAGTTTGGCCTAAAGTTGCCTCCATCCATATTTTAAGGTTGGCCTAACAGTTTCTCCATGCCTAGCGAACTGTAACCTAATTTGATGGTTAAACAGACAGCAGCCTACAATTGTAACAAGTAGCCGAGTCTCAGCCAATCTGAGCAGCTGAATTTCAGCCAATCATGGGGGCCAACTGTTCAACCTGTGTTCCTAGAAGGCAAACACTGAGCTATCACCAATTCAGCTGTTTCTGTATCCACTTCTATTTTGTGTATGCCATTTTTCTTTTTCTGTCTGTAAACATTATCCATGCAACAGTCCTGGGGTTGCTCTGACTCTATTCTGGTTTGGGGGCGGGGCGGGGCAGGGCTGCCTGATTCATGAGTCGTTCTTTGTTCCTACATTCTGTTAACTGCAACGCGTCTAAAGTTTTTCTTTGAACAGGTAGTGGGACTGAGCTACTATTCAAAATATTCTCTGTGTCCCACTGTGGCTCGCCATCATACATTCTGTATCTTGTGCTTATCTTCCTGTCATGAGACCAGCAATGTCTTGACACCGCTCACCTGAAGCCAGCAATCAGTCAACCGGGGAAGACATCAATCTCTGTGATTGTAAACTACTGAGACCGGGTAGTTTGTGGCCTTAATCTAGCCCATCCTGACTGATACATTGGCCCTAACCAATGACCACCTAACCCATGGTTTTATCTTTATTTGATGCCAGGATTGCTTTTTTGTTAGTTGGTTGATTATTACAGGAAGAGTAGATGTTTATGTATTAAAAAGTAAGGGTTGGCCGGATGCGGTGGCTCACACCTGTAATCCCAGCACTTTGGGAGGCCCAGATGGGCAGATCACGAGGTCAGGAGTTCAAGATCAGCCTGGCCAACATGGTGAAACCCTGTCTCTACTAAAAATGCAAAAATTAGCTGGGCATGGTGGTGCACACCTGTAATCCTAGCTACTCAAAAGGCTGAGGCAGGAGGATTGCTTGAACCTGGGAGGCGGAGGTTGCAGTGAGCTGAGATAGTGCCACAGCACTCCAGCCAGGGTGATAGAGTGAGAGTCTGTCTTAGAGAAAAAAAAAAAAAAAAGTAAAGTTTACATCCCAAATAATTTTTGTTTCCTTAGTAAGTTACTATGGATCCGCTACCCATTCATTCATCTAAGTTCACCATCCTTTTACGTATTCACTTATTTAACAGACCTTCTGTTAGTAACTAGTTTATATTGGATTTGGGTCTTGGTTCTGGGGGAAGCAGATAGGTGGTTCAGAAATGCGTAAAACAGAGTTCCTGTCCTCAGCGTGTTTATCAAAAGTGCAAAAATCTGTTTTAGGACACAAAGTTCTAGACACTTACTTGCTGTGCAAAGTAAAATTGTATCCTACTTGTACCACTCTGTTTTTTTTTTTTTTTTTTGAAATGGAGTCTTGCCCTGTGACCCAGGCTGGAGTGCAATGGCCCTGATCTCAGCTCACTGCAACCTCCACCTCCTGGGTTCAGACGATTCTCCTGCCTCAGCCTCCTGAGTAGCTGGGATTACAGGCGCCCACCACCACGCCCAGCTAATTTTTGTATTTTTAGTAGAGACGGGGTTTCACCATGTTGGGCAGGATGGTCTCGATCTCCTGACCTTGTGATCCACCCGCCTTGGCCTCCCAAAGTACTGAGTTACAGGCATGGGCCACTGCGCCTGGCCTGTTTAAACTTCAAGACCTTCCCCCTAGCTACCAATATTTTATGAGTTGGTGTTGACTTAGTGGTTACTCTAATCTGTAGTCTTCCTAAGGGTTAAAAATGTAAATCAGATCCTTTGCACCTTGACTTTCTAGGCTAAACATGCGTGTTTATTTAAATTAGTCTCTCATTGACTGTCCTCACTATCTTCATAATGTTAGTTGCCCCTTATTTGGCTATTTAAACCTCAGTAGTTTTTTTTCTCTTTTAGGCAGATATCTAGCTTAAGCAAATCTCTCCAGATTTTGACACCCTATGACTTTGTTGGTGAGTTTTCTCTGTAGATTTTTTATTTTTTATTTTTAAATCCAGATGATAAACATTGTCAACATATTTTTGATTTATGTTAATTTCTGGCCAGAATTTTCTACATAATAACTTCTGTCTTCTGTTATTTTTCCCCTTGTCATTCACTCATGCTTGGGATTTTATATGCACTGGGGTCTGGGATAAGGGAGTAAAATTTACTTAACTTTGAGCACATTACCACTTTTTCCAGCATCTTGGGTATATTACATATCATATTAATTACCAAATGACTCCTATTTTAATAAGTTCTCAAATCTTTTAGTAGATCTAAGCACTTAAACAAATGAACCCAACATTTCTTGTAGACATGGACAAATGAAGTTTTGCATTTCAACCAAAGTAAGAGAATAGTCTTTAAAACAGATATAAAGTAATAATAATAACAGGAAATGTTTTCTCCTCCTCTAGTGATCACATTTTCACTTGGAAACATTTTTTATATGAACGGAAAAGGAAAATAATAATCTTATTTATTTTAATTGTCAAATTAACCATCTTTGATAACTTATAAAGTACTGCTGTTTAAAAAAGAAAATTAAAAATTAATGGAAGATAGAAAAATATTTAATGTTGATGTCTTCAGCTATGAAATGCATTAAGAATTTCCTAATTATGTATTAGCTGCCATAGATTGACTCTCTTGCTAGGCACCTTACATGGATTACCTGATTTAATCTTCATAACCCTGTTTTTATCCTCATTCTCATTGCAGATGAGAAAACCATAGCATAAAGAGGCTAGATAGGCTGGGCGCGGTGGCTCACGCCTGTAATCCCAGCACTTTGGGAGGCCGAGGTGGGTGGATCACCTGAGGTCAGGAGTTCGAGACCATCCTGGCCAACGCGGTGAAATCCCATCTCTACTAAATATACAAAAATCAGCCAGGTGTGGTGGCACACACCTGTAATCCTAGCTACTCGGGAGGCTGAGACAGGAGAATCGGCTTGAACCCAGGAGGCAGAGGTTGCAGTGAGCCAAGATTGCACCACTGCACTCCAGCCTGGGCGACAGAATGAGACTCTGTCTCAAAAAAAAAAAAAAAAAAAAAAAAAAAAAAAAAAAAAAAAAAAAAAAAAAAAAAGAGACTAGATACTTTCCAAGTCCACATAGATAGAAAGTGTGGGGGCCATGGCTTCAAACCTAGGCAGGCTGGCTCCAAATTTTGCACAAGTCACCATGGCCTAATAGTGCCCAAACTATTCTTTACCTTTCCTTTTTGTTTTTATTCTTAATCCAAGAGTCAATTAAGATAGGAAAGAAGAGATTTGTTTCAATAGGAATTCAAATTTCACATGCTTTGTAGATGGACACAAGGATCATTTGCTTCAGATTAATAGAAATATTATCTCTAAAGTTCAGAGGTTTTGTAGGAGGTAGCTTCCAAATTTTCTTGTCTTTCTTGTCTCCACGATTTACATTGTTTATAAGGTGTTCAATTATACTACAAAGGGGCCATACGTTTCTTTTGGAGATTTAAAATTATTGTTGAGGGATAATATAAGTTGACCATGTCCAGGCCTACTTCTGTTCACGTCTTTATAAGAGAGTACAGTTAGGTTATTTTAGATTTTATTCAATGAAGGAGGGTGTGAGTTAGCAGTTCTAGATTGTGCAGTAATTCAAAATGATCAATAAATCTTTCCTTTCTCAAAATACTCTGAGCACTTTTTATCACTCATTAAATTAATATCGTGTACCACCCTAGACTATAGAGCTATAGTCTTATCTTCCCTGACAGACTGTAACATTTGGAGGGTAAAGGGGATATCTAATTCATTGCTCTGGTGCCTTTTGAAAGTGGAAAACTGTAGGAGCCCATCACGTTTTTGTTGAAGTGGTGTATCAGTTATCTATTGCTACAATCATGCTGCAGAACAAACATCCCAAAAACCTAAGTGCATTCAACAATCAATGTTTATCATTGTTCACACCTTATGCCTCAGCTGGGCGAATTTTCTGGTCTCAGCAGAGCTCACTCATGCATCTATGGTCAGCTGAAGGTGGGTGAGCAGTTCTGTTGATCTCGGTTGGGCTCTCTCACGTGTTGGGGCCAGTTAGCTTAGAACAGCCTCAGCAGGGACACCTGGACTCACCTCCATGAGGTGTCTTATTCTCCAGGATGCTAGCATAGTCAGGTTCACATGGAAGTAACAGAGAAAGTAAGCAGAAATGTATACAGCCTCTGCAGGTCTTAAAGCTTGGAACTGGCATACTGCTATATCAACTACATCCTATTGGCCAAAGCAAGTCATAAGGCCAGACCTGATTCAAAGGGTGGGAAATAGACTTTGTCTCTTAAATGGAAGAGATTCAAACTCACATTACAAAGAGTGTGCTTACAAGGAGGGCTGAAGAGTTGGGGTTAATTTTGGAGTCAACCTGCCACGAGTAGAATACATAAATAAAGATGACCAAACCCCACCAGGTGGCCTTAGATTGTCCCTCGTTTCCTTACTGTAGGCACCAGAAGTGGCGTTGTGGAGTGGAAAGTGGGAGGGGCTGGCATTGTTTGGCTAAGAGTTCCCAGTCTTTTCATGGTTGCTTGACCATGAAGTAGTCATGTTACGTCCTTAATCACAGCTTCTCACCTCCCTAGGATGGTCATGAGAATTCAATAGGACAATGCACATTGAACTGCTTTGCAAATTATAAAAAAGCATCTGTGAACTATCACTGCTGTTATTTCATTTGAGGCTGGGGAGCCTGCCTGCAATTCCACTAATTTGACAGATTCTGAACAGCATCCGCAGAGAATGTGTAAATCCCAATAAACAACATTTCTTTCACTCCGCTCTGAGATTGGGTCTGAGAATTGCATCCTGAGAGTCAGAGAAGGTTGTACATAGTGGTGCGGCGCTGCAAGACATCATGGGAGCCTGCTGGAAAGATGAAGAGGTTTTAAATGTGCTGCTGTGACACCACCTTCTGAAAGAACAGACATTTATTCCTGCTCTAGGTGATTCCCATACCAGAGGAAGGTGGCACACTGAGAATCTGAACTTCTGCATTTATTTCTGCTTGAAGAATTAACAAGCTCTTAAAGTAAATATAGTCCCAGGTTCTCCCCTTCCAGCTTTTGTGATGTCACAATGCTTTGGGGCCTTCCCCCTTTACTCCTACCTGGGCTGCTTTCCCTGCTCTGTGGAAGTGAGAAATAGGCTCCTATGACATTGAAAAGAGCACAATTTGGAGTACTCCAATGGACACATTTTCCCAGTCTTGTGGTGCTCCCTGTGATTAAAATGGAGATGTCTTTTGCATAAATGGCTTGTAAAGAGTTTCTTGCAAACTCCAGTGGTGTGGCTCTGCTTATGAGTCAAATGTGAATGCAAATATTTAACATATTGTGAGAAATGACATTTAGGCAAAAAGAGACCCAAATTAATTAAATATGTGTAGGAGACAGCCCACATTGTTTGACTATATATACTACTAGTTATCAACTGATGCCTCTGAGACAGATCTGTGGGCATTTACCATGCCCACGAACATGTGGGATCTAAAATGAAAAGACCTAGCCAGGATAAGAAAGATATCAGAGAGAATTTGTTGCTTCAGATTTTATTCTTCCAAAGATTTATCACTGCAAGTATAAATCCTAAATTCAAAATTACCTTCAATGTTATTGCACATTGTATGTACACAAATGGGATACTCAGACCAACAACGCAGGTCTTTCTTGGTGCTAACAACCCACATGCTGTATGAAACTCAACGTGGCATTAATTTAAAACCAACCCCTGACCAGGTGCATGCACATTGGGATACAGACTCATACCTGTAATCCCAATACTTTGGGAAGTCAAGGAGGGAGAATTGCTTGAGCCAGGAGTTGGAGACCAATCTGGGCAATAAAGTGAGCCCGCCACCTCTACAAAAACATTTAAAATTTAGCTTGCATGATGGTGTGTACCTGTGGCCCTAGGTAGTTGGGAGGTTAAGGCAGGAGGATTGTTTGAGCCCAGGAGGTGGAGACTGCAGTGTGCTGATTGCACCAGCTGCACTCTACCTGGGTGAGACAGTGAGACTCTCTCTCTCTCTCTCTTTCTCTCTCTCTCTATATATGAATAAAATTCATATATATTCATAAATTCATATATATGACTAGAATTCTCTCTCTCTCTCTCTATATATATATATGTGTATATATATATATTTGTATATATGAATAAAAACGAAAACTCCAGGTGAGGACTGTGCTGATTCTGCACATGCAACTGTTATTCCTTTGAAATGGTGCTGTTTCACTTGCCCCACCTTAAGTCAGTTGGAAAAAAATGATTGGCTTTTGCTTTTCTAATTTGCAAGCCACATACCTTTTTTCCTGGCTCTGCACACTGTCTCATCTTGCTTAGAAAAGGGGCTAGAGATTAGAAGGTGGCCTCGGAGGGGCAGGCCTTTCCTCTTGACCGACTTGGGCGCCATCAGGCTATCAGAGCAGAATGGCTGAGGCCAGGTTGGCGGGGGATCTGGGGTGATCCGAAAGCAGGACTATCTGGCCAACAGCAGCAGCAGTGTGGTGGTAGGAAAGACAGCACTGTCCTTTTTTCATTAAGTATATTTATAAACATACTGAACATGAAACATTTTTCCTTTCTTCACAGTGATGGATGATTATATGTCTATGAAATGTTTTCATTTATTTGGCGCCAGGGTAATCAAAATCAGTTGAAACTGTCCCACTGAAAGGAAAGAAAACAAGTAGGCGTGGGACGCCTGTGCTCCCTCCCTCATGCTCTTCAAGGGGAGTCGCTGGCAGAAGGGCTCACATTGGAGAGGAACAAGCCCTTCAACTCCTAATTGCTCCCAGTCCCGCTCATGGCTGCCATCCATGGAGGCTGCAGCTCTGCAGAGCTTTCAAAGCAATCGCCTCCACTCTGGAAGCAGTGTGAGAGCATTGGGGCCAGCCTGTGCGTGACTCTGTTTAGGCTGAGAAAGAGCTGGTCCCAGAAAACCTTTGTGAATGAAACGCTCATGCTTTCATGTCTGCTCTGGCCTGTGTTCTGGGTCAGCTGTTGTGATCTCCAACATCCTGTTTAAACTGGTGTTTTCCACTACATACAGACAAAACTATTTCTATTATAAGCTTCTAATGGTTGTGCAGAGAAAAGCAAGGGGATTAGGTAGGGAAGAAGGGTTGACCTATTGGGAGAGAAACAGACAGTAGATACATGCCTGATTCCTTCTTTTGATGGGGTTCTTTGGACATACATAACTCAGATCTTTGTGTTACAAATGTAGTATCACTTTTGAAAGGCCACCTTTTTGGTGAAGTTTATCTCGTCTAAACCATGGGATAATTTTGCTCACTTGTGGACATCTCTCTCTTTGTGGTTTTCAGTGCAGAACTGTTTATAGACATGAGGGTTAAGACCCTCAGAGGGTAGAAAACAATTTTCCTGATCTCCAACCATTACCTTTCAAGGAATTAGTTTGAATATTGGAGGAGAGAAGAGACTTTGACTTCTCAAATAGATTCAAGAACTTTAAAAAGGGAATTGAGAGAATTACCTTTTATTTGTTTTCTTATTAAAATAGGCAGAGATCTAACGGATGCTTTTTTAGCAGAGCAGAAAGGAATGAGCCTCCCTTCCCTTCTTGACTCCTCATTAACATGGCACAGAAGGGCTTGGAGAGGGTCGTTGGGACTCCCCTGCTGGACACTGAAGTTATGGGCAAAGACTGACAGTCCATTTGTCTCATGTGAACCAGTGATACAGTGAAGAGGTCAAAGAAATCCTTAATGTTCCCAAAGCTCAATAAAATAGTAGCTATATGGCATATCAGAACTAATAACTTATAATCAAGTTCTGAATTGGATGGACTGAGGTCAAATTCATACAAGGCACTGGAAGAAGGAAGACTTAAACTGGATGGTACCCACGAGTGGCCATCCTGTGAGTAAGTAGCCTTGCATGGCAAAAGAGCTTCATGGATGTGATAAGAACCTTGAAATGGGGAGATTGGCTTGGAATCTCTGGATGGGCCCAGTGTAATCACAAGCATCTTTAAAAATGGACTCGAGAGACAGAAGCATCAGTGTCAGAGTGGCATGACATGAGAAAGACTCAACCACCCTTTGCTCGCTTTGAAGATGGAGGAGGAGTCCACAAGCCAAATAATGCAGGCAGCTTCTAGAGGCTGAAAAAAACAAGAAAATGGATTCTGCCTTAGAGTCTCTGGAAAGGAATGCAGCCCTGCTGACACCTTGACTTTAGCCCCATGAGATTCATGTCAAATTTCTAATCTGTGGAACTGTAAGAGAATAAATTTGTTTTGTTTTAAGCCACTAAATTTGTGGTTATTTGTTACAGCAGCAATAGAGAGTCTAATACACTGGAAATTATACAAGGAAATTTATCTGGTTTATTTTTTGGAATGTGTGCAAACTGGCTAAATGGCACTTTGCATTTTCCAGTCTTCTTAAGGAGTACAAAATGTTGTGGAATCTGACTGCTTGAGCCTTTAAAAATATCCAGAAAATATGAGTAATGTCTCAACCATTTTGAGCATATGGAACTTGGTAACATAGCAAGGAATATCAAAATAAAAGAAATCGCCTCTACCAATAGATCAAAAAAAAAATTGATTTTTGAGTGCAACCTTTTAGAACATACCCATATCTAGTTTTAAGAAAATTATAACTGTATTTGTAAAACCACTGTCCTAGATAAATACACTGTGCTTATTTTATAGCTTTTAGCTAAAGAAAATTAGTGACCTATCCTAAAGTTCTTAAATTTCTGAATTTGGAGTTACTGAACTCTTCATGATAAGAAGGATAATTGGTTGATACATTCACTTACAAAGGAGAAAAGATTTTTTTTTTTTTTTAAGACAGAGCCTCGCCGTGTTGCCCAGGCTGGAGTGCAGTGGTGCAATCTTGGCTCACTGCAAGCCCCACCTCCCGGGTTTACACCATTCTCCTGTGTCAGCCTCCCAAGTAGCTGGGACTACAGGCGCCCGCCACCATACCCAGCTAATTTTTTTGTATTTTTCAGTAGAGACGGGGTTTCACCATGTTAGCCAGGATGGTCTTGATCTCCTGACGTTGTGATCCAACTGCCTCTGCCTCTCAAAGTGCTGAGATTACAGGCGTGAGCCACCACACCCAGCTGAGAAAAGATTTTTAACTTCTGCACCATGCCAGGGCATGAAATTAGCATTTGTAAGTGTGAAATTTGAATGAAAGTTATAACATTAAAAGTTTCTCTGCCTAATATAGACGTGGGCATCTTTTCTGTAGGGAGCAAGGGGCAAAGTTAACCATTAAATAACCAACACACCTACCTGTTATTTTTTTTTGAAAATTCCCATTTTTACCTGTGAGCTTGGATGTGCCCAATTTCTAAAAGTAACAAAGGATGTAAATGTCAAATAACAGAGCATGTTGTATCCAACATTTAAAATAGCTCCTGGAATGCTGAGGCAGTTTGAAAAAGACAAACACAGGGGTGTCAAAAATTTTTCTATGTTTCATATTACTTTTCCATAGTAAAAATTAGCTACTATGATTAAAAAATAAATCTGTAGCACTTATAAATGAACACATAAGAAAAGGACTCTCTGGTCCAAAAAGAGATTGAGTAATTCTTGGGGTGGTGACCCTGATTTCAAATGTTTGGTTTTTCAATTACTTGGTGTAAAATCTGGTACTTCTCTAAGAAAGGAACTGATTAATTCAGAAACAGGCAGCAACCAGCTTCCTCCCAGAGATAAGATGACATCACCCCAAAGTCCCAGACAGTATGCTAAATACGACTTCAAAATAGGCAATGACATTCACTGAAATGCAGTCCCTGCAGCCAACCGCGATCACCCATCCTCCATTATCCCGCCTCATTACCTTAGCCTTCAGTGTCAGGATGAGCAAAGCCGGGGGCATCCGGCCAAGTCTTACACAAATCCTTAAGATATCTTTTATCTCCGGGTTAATAGATCATGTTAAGGACTTCAGTGGCAGAAATGGATCCTATGGACAATTTATCTCTGTGTCTTTCTAGCTAACACTTTTCCCTCATACAGCCAACTGATTCATTTAGGACAAGCTTTTTACTTTTATAGAGCTTTCTTCCATTTCAGTTAGAATTGTATCTAAAGTGAGAACAAATTCTGAAGTGTTTAATATGGGCCAAGGAGAAAGCCCCTTAAACAGAGTTCAGTTTAATCTGTAGAATTAATTGGTTTTGTTTGCAAGCAAATTATATATTTCAAAAATAACATATAAGATATGTTTAAGTATATATATTTATGATCTATTTCTAAAGGAAACTGACTACCATTCCCATTTGGTCAGTTCCCAGTAGACTCTGACTTCATTTCTGCCTTAGCTTCTTCCGGGCTCAGCCATGTTTGCACACACTTCCTTCCCTCATCTAGCATCCATCATTCTCACTGTATTCAATTTCTTAAAATATACACAAGACCTCATACACTCTCACATGCATACAGTCACCTACACTTAGGACAAGCTATATCATTTTTGAGGTTTTGTATAGAATAAAGATGTGGGTTCCTCGTCCAAAACTTATTGAGAATTTGAAGATGGTGGCCAGAACACATTGAACCAAGCTCAAGGCCCTTCTGAGTGCAAGAGACCTGCTGGCCCTTGCAAGATCCATGCCCATGAAGTCCACGCCCTGACTGCATTAGTAGATTAGTAGTCACAGCTACACACATGCACCCACCCACAGGTGCACAGCAAACAGCATTCCTAGAGCAACTGAGCTTTTACTTGTTGCTAAAACTTCCCTTTTAGCCCAATGCCACACACACACACACACACACACACACACACACACACACACACACACAGTTCTTTGATAGCGATAAGCTCTTATTTTCCAATAAGCAAAGAGGTTAAGTGACTTATCCAAACTTGTACCAAATATGTTTTTCTTTCATTTTTTAACTTTTATTTTGGATTCAGGATTTTTTCCTGATTATAACATAGCAAATTTGAAAAGTGTAAAGAAAAAGACACATTTACAACACACAAAATACCACCAATTCGAGATGACCACTATTTGTTTCAGTATATATCTTCTATTCCTCTGTAAGTTTTTATGCAATAATTTCTATAGATTCTTTTTTAGATATAAATTGAAATAATATTGCATATACTGCTTAATATCCTTTTTTCATGTAGCAATACCACACAGACCTTTTCCATATTATTAAACATTCGTATAGAGCACTATGGTTAATAGCCACCTTATATTCTAGTATGGTTGGTAAAGAATCAGTTTAGGAACAAGTAAAAATTCTTAGAGAAAAGATGACACAATTAGTACTAATTCCTTTTCATAACTCTCTTACTTTATCATAACTCTCTTACTTTAAGAGAAAGAAATTGAGGCTCCAAGAGTTTAAATAATTTGCTACAAGACACACAGCCATTAAAACAAAGATAGAATTTGAACCGAGGTCTGCATGATGGCAAAGCCAGGGCAGAATCATTATGCGATGACAATGACATGTAATTTATAACTTTACTCAGCAGAAAGGCTCTGGGGTCAGCATAACATGCAGAGACTTGGAGATTTTCAAGGCCTGGCAGTTTCCCTGTTATTGGGAAAAGGCATCCAGGAAAACCTATGGAACTGAGAGAAGTCAGAGTCACAGATGCATAGTGATGACAAGTAATAGTCAGGAACCACTGCTGGGCCAAAGAAATTTCACTCCAGAAATCATTTCCTAGTGATGGGAATTCTCTTGGTCACAGAGAGTTGAATTCACACATTAGGGAAATCTAGCGAAGACGGTTGTACACGTATAAAAGCAAATGCAAGAATGGGGATGGAGTGACTTCTGTCTTTTAAAAAGCAGCGTCTGTGATGAAGTCCCAAGTCACGTGTCTATTGGACTGTGATCTTACCCTCCAAGTGAGAATTCAGAACAATTTTAGAGAAAATAGTCTTTTTCTTAATGTTTTCAGGAAAGATCACTTGAAAAGGATTTCCCTGGTGTAATGTTTTTCACCTCTCATGTTCATTCCCCTCCCGTTTAATCAGCTAGTTTCTTATTGATATCCTGAGTACCAGGACCCTAGGACAAAGGGGGAATGGAAAAGACTCC
This sequence comes from Chlorocebus sabaeus, assembly GCF_047675955.1. Classification (NCBI taxonomy): domain Eukaryota; kingdom Metazoa; phylum Chordata; class Mammalia; order Primates; family Cercopithecidae; genus Chlorocebus; species Chlorocebus sabaeus. Next base: position 89,171,157 of record NC_132905.1, read on the forward strand.
TGGCACAGGCATTAGACCAGGAGAATTTTATGATGAGTAAGGGTAGCCTGCCATCCCTCATCTTGACTACCAAAGAATCCCTTAAAAGGGAAGGCAATCGGGGGTGTCTTCATTTCCTGTAGGTACTGTGACCAATTACACAAACTCGGTCGCTCACAACAACAGATATTTATTCCCTCACAGTCCTGGAAGCCAGATGTCTGAAATCAAGGTGTTGGCAGAGCTGTTCTCTCCTAAAAGGCTCAAAGGCAGAAGGCTTCTTCCCTCTTCCAGGCTCCGGTGGCTCCAAGTGTCCCTTGGCTTTTGGCTGCATCACTCCAATCTCTGCCTCTTCATGTGGCCTTCTCTTCTGGGTCTGTGTCTTTTCCTTTTCCTTTGCTTATTAGGACACTTGTCAGTGGATTTAGGGGCCCCTGGATAATCCACAATGATCTCATCTAGAGGTCCTTAACATAGTGATACCTGCAAAGACCTTTTTCCCAAATAAGGTCACATTCACAGGTTCTGGGGCTTAAGGCACAAACGTATCTTTTCCGTGCCCGCTATTCAACCCATCAGAGAGTGGGAAATTTAGAAGCTGATGTGTCCCAGGGGAACGCGGCTGAGACCTCCTGGGTATAGACCCTGGGCAGGGCCTTCTTTCCTGGATAAAGCTCCGGAAAGGAAGAAAGAGCTTACACTCGGGGCTGTTTGGGTTACAAAGGTAGACAGGTCTCTGAGTGTTTCTCAGTTCTCTATTCAGCAGAATGACATCTGCCAGCTCCAGAGGCACATCAATGTAGTTAAGGGAGAGAAATCCAGGCCTCAAGGGGCCTGGCGGATGGGACCACTCACTGGTGCGGCAAAGAAGATGTAGGGTCAGGTGGCGTGAATACCCACCTCAGCAGGTTTCTGCCTGGAAATAGAAGGTTACTGAAGACCTGGGCCTCACTTTCCCAGCCCATGTCTTGGCATGGCATAGCCTTGGGACTGGGCTTCTACTCTGGGCTGGGGGGCATTGCCGAACTGGAGGAGATGAGTTTTGGGTTTCATGGAAAGAATAGAGAGTCAAAATAGAAATTGGTGATGTTACCTTTCTAACTATACTAGAGTTCTTCAGAGAAACAGAACCATAAGAAAATCACATATGCACAGAGCAATGCATCATTGACATGACAATTTGGTCAGTGATGCGTCTCATATACAACAGTGGTCCCATAAAATTACTGTGGAGCTGAAAAATTCGTATCATCTAGTGACACCATAGCCATTGTAGCATCATAGCAGAACGCATTACTCACATGTTTGTGGTGATGCTGATGTAAACGAGTATTTTTAATAACTGTAGTGTAGACCAAGTGCACAGTGTTTGTAAAGTCTATAGTAATGCACAGTAATGTCCTAGGCGTTCCCCTTCACTCACCCCTCACTGATTGACGCAGAGAAACTGCCAGTTCTACTAGCACCATTCATAGTAACTGCCCTATACAGGTGTACCCTTTTTTCCCTGTTTTTGAGACAGAGTCTTGCCTGTTGCCCAGGCTGGAGTGTAGTGGTGTGATCTTGGCTCACTGTAACCTCTGCTTCCCGGGTTCAAGTGATTCTCCTGCCTCAGCCTCCCAAGTAGCTGGGTCTACAGGTGCTTGTCACCATGTCCGGCTTTTTTTTTTTTTTTGTATTTTTATTAGAGACAGGGTCTCACCATGTTAGCCAGGATGGTCTTGATCTCCTGACCTCGTGATCCGCCCGCCTCGGCCTCCCAATGCGCTGGGATTAAATACTTACCATTGTGCTGCAATTGCCTCTAGTATGCAGTAGTGTAACATGCTGTATAGGTTTGTCCCCCAGGAGCAACAGAGCCTAGGTGTGTCGCAGGCTATGCCATCTACAACACTTCATGGTGTTAATGTGATGAGAAAATCACCTAATGACACATTCCTTAGAAAGTATCCCTCTCGTTAGGCCACACGTGACTATGTATCTACAGACTTGCCAGACCTACAACTAACTCTCTTGTGGACCTGGAAGCTCTGAAGTCTGTAGGTCCAGCTCTGAGGCTGTACATTCAGGTGGGAGTTGAGGTTGCGGTCTTGAATCCACTTCTACAATGCAGCAGGATGGAAACTCAAGCAGGGCTTCTAAGGTGTAGTCTAAAGGAGAATTCCTTCCTCTTCAGGAACCTCAGGCTTCTCTCCTACGGCCTTCATCTTAGAAGAGATTAGCACCCACCCATATTATGGAGGATAATCGACTTAAAGTCTACTGATTGTAAATGTTAATGACATCTATATAATACCTTTTTCACAGCAACATCTAGACTGGTGTTTGACCAAACAACTGGGCACAGTAGTCTAGCCAAGATGACACACAAAGTTGTCACACCTGCACACTGCAGTGCATAATGGGGTTTAAATTCAGACTTGTTTCTGAGCACCTAATGAGTGCCAAGCATGGTGCTGTGTGTGCTGGAGACGTGAGAGTGGATGCCTTGCCTCTGTCAGCAAGGAGCCTTCAGTTGGACCAAATCACAGAGGAGGTCACAGCATCTCTAAGTGAGTAAAGGCTGTCGAAAGAACATGAAGAAAGGCTTCAATTGTCAGCCCGAAGAATCTGGGATCAATTCCCCAGATCTGGAGGAAGATAGGTGAGAGCCAGAGAAAGTGAGGCAGCGGGGAAGGAGGAGCATCCCAGGCAGAGAGGAAGCCTAGAGTAAAACAACAACAACAACAAACCCCCATGAGCTTAAGAAGCTGAAATAAATTCCTGATGGGTAGAAAATAGAATGTTAGAATGTGAGGGTTATGGGTGTGAAGAGATGTGGCTAGAGGGCTGTGCTTGGGTGCTGACTGTCCTGTGCCTCCTCTGAGATGTTGCAGAAGTCAGACCTCAGTTTGAGAGCACCGGGGAGCCACCAAAGGCTGTTGAGCTGGAGAATGGCATGATCAGCCTTGCCTTTTCAGAAGAGAGCTCTGCTATTTTGTGCAGCTCTGCTATTGGAGGTGGAGGTCAGGCCCTGGGCGGTTGAAGAATCCCTGTGAGAATGGCCAGAGCTGGGATAACGAGAGGGGCAGAAAGCACAATATACTTAAGAGTGCAAATCAGTGTAGATGGTCTTCATCCCATTTACAGATCACTACTGCGGTCTGTGTAGATCAACAGGCAGAAACAAACTTCCAAATTTGTCATCCTACCTGGGGATGGAATTTGACACCCTTAAACGTATGTAGCATCTCTGATTGTCTTTCTACCAGCCTTCCTTCTCTTCTCCCCATCTATAGTTCTGGTTAGACTTAGTGATCATCATTTCTCAAATGCTTGATGTCTAAACCAGAGTAAATAGTTCTGTTCTTTTTAAGCACTTCTTGTAAATTAGTTGCTCACCAAAAGGAAGGAAAGGTAGCTGGTCTGGTCATGTCAATACAAACTGTTCTGCATTCTTGAATCTTTGCAAGGCTGCTCACAGCTCCAGGAGCACCCCTTCCCCACCTCACCCCACCCACAGATGCTAGAATCTTCCCTGCTTACCTCTCTTCAGCAGCCCCTCATCTTTCATTGAGAAGATGAAAATTGGAATGAATTGTAATTGAATGTTATTCAACCTTTCCATATTAAAGTGAACATGAGATCGAATTGTCATTTTTCCCAAACTTTATGTCATTTTGTATTAGATTACTTTCCTCATGCCAGGACCTAGAGCTCATATGAATCCAAAGTGGAAGGAATCTTTAAATTTTGCCAAGTCTATAATGTGAAGAAAAAAGAAAAAAAGACCTAAGTGAGGTGTATTTGAACGTGAATGAAAACTCCAGCTTTGCCTTGGCATCAGGTTGAAATGAACTCAGCCCACACTTGGCATTTGGGCTGCTCATGTCCTGAACTACACCTCCCAATTCTGCGAATTCTACCAAACCAGAAGCATGATTTGCCAGATGCTTCCCCCACTCACTCCCAATGTGTGTGCTTTGTATGAAATGGGATCCATATGTTTCTTATCCATTTACACTTAAATCATTAAGATGTTACTCAGTGATGCCTCTGTGAGTTACAGATATTTCGGTCTTTTTTTTATTTGAAAAAGGAAAATCATATTTTGTGAAGTGTAGACTTGAAACCGCAAATTTGTACAAAAGAAAAATATGCATCTGCTGTTTTCTTTCTTTTTGCTTCCAAGCTTCAAAGGGGGTACTGCCAACTTGCAAACACATGACTTACCAGAAGCATCCATGCCAGCCGTGTGGGCCTGAGTCTCCAGCTCTGTCTTATTACTGCCATTGTCCCATGTCATGGGAGATGTGTGTGTGTGTATTAGTTCGTTTTCACTCTGCTATGAAGAAATACCCAAGACTGGGTAATTTATAAAGGAACGAGGTTTAATTGACTCACAGATCTGCATGGCTGGGGAGGCCTCAGGAGACTTACAATAATGGTGGAAGGGGAGCAAATATGTCCTTCTTCACAAGGTAGCAGGAGAAAGAAGTACAGAGCAAAGGGGAGGAAACCCCCTTAAAACCATCAGATCTCATGAGACTCACTCACTATCATAAGAAAAGCAAGGGGGAACTGCCCCCATGCTCCAATCACCTCCCACAAGGTCCCTTACCCAACACGTGGGCATTAAATTCGTATTAAAATTCAAGATGAGTCTGGGCATTGGGGCTCATGCCTGTAATCCCAGCACTTTGGGAGGCTGAGGCAGGCGGATCACCTGAGGTCAGGAGTTTGAGACCAGCCTGGCCAACATGGCAAAACCTCATCTCTACAAAAAATACAAAAATTAGCTCAGCATGGTGGTGCATGCCTGTGGTCCCAGCTACTTGGGAGGCTGAGGCAAAAGAGTTGCTTGAACCTGGGAGGTGGATGTTGCAGTGTGCCGAGATTGTTCCAGCCTGGGCAACAGAGCGAGACTCTGTCTCAAAAAAAAAAAAAAAAAAAAAAAAAATTCAAGATGAGATTTGGCTGGGGACACAGAGCCAGACCATATCAGCGTGTGTGTGTTGCGGAGAGCAGGATAGAGAAAGGGAGAGGAAAAGGAAGAAATTGATAAGAAGGAGGAAAAGGAAGGAAGATAGTAACAATGTTTCTAAGTAACAATGGAAAGTGGAAGAGAAGAATTTAAAATTTTGAAACATGTAGAAAATTGATATATTCAAAGGTAGAGGAAAACAAAACAACCTTGTCAGGAACAGCATAAGGTGGCCAAGTATTTAATCACCCACTCATTAGAAAGATATTTGCATAGTGACATCTACGTACTAGAGTGTGGCACAATAAAGATGGATGCAAATTATCTGACAGTCTTTTGATGGCTGTCTACTATGGTTTGGAAATGTTTCCCCTCAAACCTCATGTTGAAATTCAGTCTCCAGTGTTGGATGTGGTGGGGCCTAACAGGAGATGTTTGCATCGTGAGGGCAGATCATTCATGTATAGATTAACACCCTCTTTCTTCAGGGGTGAGTGAGTCCTCACTTTATCAGTTCCCTCAAGAGATGGTTATAAAAAGAACCTGATGCCTCCCCACCATTCTTCTTCTCTTGCCATGTGATCTCTGCACACAACAGCTCTCCTTCACCTTGACCCATGAGTAGAAGCAGCCTGAGGCCCTCACCAGATGCAGATGCCCGATTGTGAACTTTCCAGCCAGTCAGAGTTGTGACCCAAATAAAACCTTTCTCTTGATAAATTACCCAGCCTCAGGTATACCTTTATAGCAACACAAAATGCACTAAGACACTATCCTATTTCTCCTCCACTTGAATCTAAGCCAACCTGGGGCTACTTTGACCAATGGAGTTTGGTGAAAGTGATGCTATGCCATTCTGTACTTAAGTCTTTAAGAGGACTGGCACCTTTTGCTTGGGCTTAGGCCTCTGAATCAGGCTGCCATGCTGAGGCCATGTGTAGGCCTAGTCAACAAGCCCATCTATACTTCCAGATGACAGTCAGCATCAGCTGCCAGCTTTGTGACTGCTCCATATTGGATGTCAAGCCCATTCAAGCCTTAAGATGTAGATACTGCATTAGCATCTTATTACCTACTTCTCTGAAACTCAAACATTGCTTTTCTGGAAAACCTTTGTAACATGAGTGATCAGAAGTATTTTGCTTATAGCCTGGAGTTCTTAAAATCAACCTTCGGAAGTTTTATGTTATCATTGGCATGCATAAATTACGTACATTTTTCCAGGCTGTTAGTCTTTTCCTTTTTTTTTTTTTTTTGAGACAGAGTCTCGCTCTCTCTCCCAGTCTGGAGAGCAGTGGCGCGGTCTCGGCTCACTGCAAGCTCCGCCTCCCGGGTTCACGCCATTCTCCTGCCTCAGCCTCCCGAGTAGCTGGGACTACAGGCACCCGCGACCACGCCCGGCTAATTTTTTTTGTATTTTTAGTAGAGACAGAGTTTCACCGTGTTAGCCAGGATGGTCTCGATCTCCTGACCTCGTGATCCACCCGCCTCGGCCTCCCAAACTGCTGGGATTACAGGCGTGAGCCACCGCGCCCGGCCTTTCCTTTTAATGACTCCATGTCCAAGTGACAATCATTCTCTTCTTAGAAACTCTTCTCATTTGCACTAAAGTGATTCTATTCAAGAGAGCTTTGCCAATATATTTTAATATAACCCTTACACTTAATATCTAACTATGATGTATCTGTCTACCTGCTTATGTATCCATCTCATGTCTCAAATTTCAAATACATCTCCTATATATATAATATACACATGGACATATTCACACCTCATATTTTAATTTCATAGTTTCTTGAATGGATTCATGGATTCAGATATTTTTGCCTTTCATTAATTTTTTTGGAAACTAGCTTTGTTTTGTTCTCCAGATTCCTTTTCTTTGACTTTGACATAGATCTAGAGAAAATGTACCAGTGACTTATTAAATATTGACATCCCCCACCTACATTGATTCTTACACTTTTCTTTCTTCCCACTAGTTTTTGAGGGATAATGATAATGCCTGCCATTTTTTAGTAGTAGTATGTGCCAGAACATAGGCTAATGGCATCACAAAGTTATCCGTTTTAATTCTCCTAACAACTCTTAGAGGCAGATATTCTTTTTCTCATTTTACAGTTCAGGAAGCTGAGACTTAGAGAAATTCAGATACTTGCTCACGGTCACACAGATAATGTTAGAACCAGGATTTGAATCCAGATTTATCTTGTGAGATCATAATATCCTGCCTTCCTGTCTTCTTATTTATACTGATTCACACAAAGAATTTGTTCGGTCATTCATTCAGTTGTCTCAGAAATTCCTCAGACATCTTCTGTATTGCATAGTTTAGCTAAGCTATATTAGATGAAGGGCCAATACAAATAAATAAGACATGTTCATGTTCGCAAGGAGCTTTTCTGGGCAAGAAACTGAGCCACGTTTAATTTTATCAATAAAATGGGATTCTATATATTTCTTGCAATCTTTAATGTATGAATCAGGATAAGCTGTGTTATGATGCAGTAACAAGCAACCTCATGATTTCATTGATTTAAAACAAGGTTAATTTATTGCCCATGCTATTTCTCTCCTGAGGCTTAGGAAGGAATTCTGTTCCATGTTGTTCTCATTTTTCACCCTGAAGTGCAGCACAGTTTAGACCAGTAATCGTCACAGCGGCAGAAGAAAATAACTCTGGGGGTCTCATTGGGGCATTGATATAGTTTGGATTTGTGTCCCCACCCAAATCTCATGTTGAAATGTAATCCCCAATGCTAGAGGTGGGGCCTGGGTGGGAGGTGATTGGGTCGTGGGGGTGGTTCCTCATGAGATGATTTAGCGCCATCCCTCTAGTACTATTCTTGTGAGTGAGTTCTCATGAGCTCTGGTTGTTTAAAAGTGTGTAGTACCTCCCCACTCTATCTTTCTCCTGCTCTGACTCCTGCCACCCCTCTGACTTTCACCAAGATTGTAAGTTTCCTGAGGCCCCTCCAGAAGCAGAAACCGCTATGCTTCCTGTACAGCTTGCAGAACCATGAGCCAATTAAACCTCTTTCCTTTATCAATTACCAAGTCTCAGGTATTTCTTTATAGCAATGAGATAACTGCTAATACAGGCACTTTACTTATACCCACAATGCATTGGCCAGAGCAAGTTGTATCCTACCACAGAGGAGCCAGGATGGGGAGTTCTCTAGAAGATGGAAGTGCCAGAAAAAGGAAGAAACAGAATATCTGGAAACCAGCACTAATGACTACCATATATATGATAATTTAAGAATTTATAGTCCAATATATGGAAAAATTTTAAAAACAGAAAACATTTTGTGCGTGAATTATCAGTGGCATGAAATTCTATGGGGAAATTTGGTAATCCCAAGGTTTTTTTTCACATTCCTTCTTTCAGGCTATGTTAAAGGGGTGAAAAAGGATATTTACTAGAAAGGTTATTATGAGTCTTTATTCTTTGCTTTTTCAGTCTATCAGACAGTGCTTCAGCTAACAGCTCTGAAGGACTAGCCAGAGGTGGACAAATCCTGCTGTCAATAACAAAATGAAAAGCTGAGTAGTGTATGCGCGCACACACACACACACACACACAATCTGAATAAAGACTTACTAAAATGGACTACACTTGAGGGTCCAGTACCTTAAGAGAAAGGCTGCTCATTGAGGGAAAGGGAAACCTGCCATTCTATGCTGATTTACCCCTAAGGCTCTTTCCTGTCCATATCCTGGGCAAAGAGGCTGAGCAAGTGAGTCAAGAATAACTCAGTGGCAAAGAGGAAGAGACTCTGAGCAGAGCTTTTGCGAGTCTTGTGACCCTGGGGAGACAAAAGTTGATGTTCAGCCCTACTAAGGCAACCAGGACGTGAGGGGCCAAAATTCCAAAGGAAAAGGAAGCAGAGAGAAGTGAGACCAACACCCTCAGCTGCTTTTCTCTTCAAGTTTTTGGCTGATTATTAAATTGGTCCTGCTGAAAGGTAGAGAAGCTGAGTAGAAATCAGTTGCCAAGAGGCCAAAACCTTGATGCAGACTTTTTGGATATCTCATGATACTGCAGTGAAAAAAATGTGGTTCAAAGCCTGCCAAAGGAGAGGAGCCTAGCTATTAATCCAGTTGAAACCCATGAAGTACAGTCAGCCCTCCCTAATGGTGGGTTCCGCATCTATGGATTACACCAATTTAGGACTGAAAATATTCAGGGGAGAAAAAAAGGTGATTGTTTGTATTGTACTGACTTTTTTTCTTGTCATTGTTTCCTAAACAAAGGCTGTAACAACTAGCGACATAGCATTTACATTGCATTAGGAATTATAAGTAATCTAGAGATGATTTTATATATATAAGAGGATATATGTGGGTTATATGAAAACACTATACCATTTTACAAAAGGGACTTGAGCATCTGTGGATTTTGGTATTTTCTTGGGACCCTAGAACCAATTCTCTGTGGTTACTAAGGGCTGATTGTACTATATTTCAGGAGTATGGGCAAGCCAGAAATTAGATAAAGCCTTGTAAGTCTAAAATTCAATTTCAAACCAGCTCAATTTCTGATTAGATTAAGGGATCTGCCTCAAGAAGACAAAGAAAATTCTTTTTGAAATTACATAAAATAATTCAGAAATTTTAGATGATTTTTCATAGTGTTTAGGATTTAATAAACAGTACCAGGCATACCAACAAACAAAACCAGGAGAGAAAAAAAAAATTAAAATTACAATATCTGATTTAACTGTGTCAGATATGTGATTATTAGGAGATTACACAGCTGGAGAGCAGATTTGTTATTTAAAATATAGGTCAGTAAAAAAATGTTCAAAGCTGAGGCAGAGAGGAAAGACTTCTATGTAACAAACTATGAAATGTTTTTGTGGGAAAGTAAAAAGAACATAAAAAAGAAAAATAAACACAAGAAAATAAATAAATAATTGTCATGAATTAGAAAACTCCATATTACAAAAACAGCAATTTTCCCTAAATTGAACTTTTGATTCAATAAAGTCTAAATGAGAATCACTACAAGTTTGTATTTTTGTGTGTGGAAATTGAGAAACTGATATTTGAAAATGTATGCAGAGATGCAGAAGATCAATAAGAGCCTTGTTTATCTCCAAGAACAAAGTTGGAGGATTTAAATGACCAGATTCGAAGCTGTGATATCAGTACAAAGGTACCGGGTAAGTGAGTATAACTGCTTTTGGGAAAATAGATCAATGGCAAGAAAGGAAAAAAAAAAAAAAAAAAAAAAAAAAAGATAAGAAAAAAAAAAGAGAGAAACAAAAACATCCAGTGGGAAAAGAATGATTTTTGAACATTCATGAGGACAGCCACATTGAAAAAAACGAATTTCAACCCTAGCTCACTCCATACACAAAAATTAGACGTAGGTGGGGTGTAGAACTACATGTGAAAGGTTAAATTAAAAAGCTTCTAGAGGATAACACAAGATAATTTCTTCATTGCCTTCATGAGCTGGGCAAAGGTCCTTAACTAGGACACAAGAAGCGTTAGTCATTAAGAAAATTTGATGAATTGAATCACATTAAAATGAAGAACTTCTGTTTATCACATTGACACCATAAAGGGGGTGAAAGTGCATGTCATAGAGTGAGAGTGACAAGGGACGCATGACAAATCGCTAAGAAAAGGACAGACATCCAAATAGGAAAATGGGCAAAAATATCAAACAGGCACTCAGAAAAAGAAGCTATTTAATTGGCCAAGAAGCAGGTGCAAAGATGCTCAATGTCAACTGAATAAGGCAAATACACATTAAAATTAATAGTGGAATAGCATCACTCAGCTGTCAGAATGACTAAGAGAAACAAAACTTACAATACTAGTCAGTGTTACTAAGGATGAGAAGTTATCGGAATGGTCACTTTCCTACATTGTGGTGGGAGTGTAAATTAGTACTTTCATTTTTGACAAAATGTGTGGGAGTATTTACTGAAGTTACATGTACACATACCCTTTGACTAGAAATTGCACTCTCGGTTTATACATTACTGAATTGCGGATACGTGCAGTAAATGTCATGTGTAAAATATTCATAGCGGTACTACTCTGACTAGCCCCAGATCTCCATGAAGAATAGAATGAAGAGTGTATCTATACAACGGGATGCCACATAGCAATGAAAATGAATAAATGAATTCTTACTACACACAAAGTGAGTGAATATCACGAATCAAGTATTGAGAGAAAAATGCAGTTACAATAAAAAGCACAGACTCTGTGATTCCATGCATATAAAGTTCAACTAGAGGCAAACTTAACCTGTAGTGAGAATAGTCAGGTTGGTTGTGATCCTTGGGGAGTACAGGGAGGTAGTTGGGGGGACACAAGGGGAGTTTTGGGGTGCTGATAATGTTTCATTTCCTATTTGTAGGGTGGTTACATAAGTCTGTTCATTTTGTGAAAATGAACCAAGCCTGATGGTTAGAATCAGAAGTGTTAAATTTCAATAAAAATGCTCATTTAAAAACACTAAAAATTCTATAGGACAAATCTATGTAACAGTTGAAAAGCATTATTCTTGCCATATACTTTTTACCATGCTGGATCTTGAGTGAGAATGCAATTCTAGTATGGTAACACCTTTTTGCAAGGTAAAGAGCATAAGATGCTTACTTAAATGTCTTCTATGATGCAACTAATAACATGTCAGAAAAACATGCCTTATAAAACAATACTTATGATTCTTTTGCATTTATATTTTGATTTGGCTCTTTGTTACATATAAATACAAAAACTAGATAAGATAAATTTCCTTTAAAGGGAAACTTGTTTGAACAAGGGGATCAATTTGTTAAAATTGTTTTCATTATGTTTTTTATTATATAATAAAATAATAATAAGGAAATCACTTCTTTATAATTTTATAACATATCAGTGCTCAAAGTAGGCAGTCTCACTTTATTTTTCTTTTTATTCAAAAATATTGATGCTATTCATTGTTCTTTCATCCCCCACAATAACCCTGTAACGTGGAATTGGAATGAATGACTCCTTTTGCAAGGCGAAAAAACTGTGATGCAGGGACGTTAACCTACTATTCCAAAATTACACTTCTAGTGCAGTGCAGACCTAGGGCCAGATGCACATGTTGTGACATTGATTAAGGTCTGTTTTTTCTACTAAGTTCACTTTTGCCTTCACTACCTTGATTTTGGTGAAGAAAACTTAGGATCGTCAATTTCTAGTCAACTCTGGCAGAGCCAGAAGAGGGGTAAAAAGGAAAATTGTGTAATAGGACAAAGCTGAGCTGAAATGACTGGAGATCTGTACTCAGGCAGGGTTGGGTCTACAACCAAACTATAAGGCAAGAAATAGAAAAAAGGTAATCACCCCACCATAGTCTTATTGAATTTTTTTAAAACACAGAAAATGAGAAAGAGGTAGAACGAGATACTGACAATGTCGTCTCAAGATGGCACATCTATTTCTTAAAAGGCTCCATTGTTTCATAAAACCAAAACTTAAAATCTCCTAATCTCTCTCTACTTCCCTCCTAAAATCTAGTTTTTCTGAGATATTACTAGCAGGGCTGCCTTGTGAAAATGTTGGTTTTCTGAGGAGCAGAAGAAGGAGAAAGGTTATATGAAGGAAGCCTCAACTCTGAACAGAAGCTCAAGCCGGCAAACGAAGACCTCTCAGATGCTCAACTGCATGACCCCTGTGGCTATTCTCGAAGAGCCTTGACTTACTGTCTTTGCACAGATCCAAACTCCTAATTCCCCATCTATCCATTTCAGAGCTCCCTGCCTACCCTTTAAAACGGATGGAAAATCACGTGATTGTAAATCACATTCTCCTTTGCATTCGATGACTTGGTGACCACAAGATAAACTGGTTGGGATGTTTTGGGTTCACTGCTGAGATACTTTGGATTCATTCCGCATGGGAGCAAAAAGTACTTTGACCAGTTAGGCCTCCCTTTCCCTCTCTCCTGATCCAATTGGTCATTTCTTTCTTTTTTTTTTTTTTCCCCTGATTTTTAGTTCTTATTGTCACCCATTTGCTCCAGAGACCGGAACTAATCTATTGTCCTGTCTCTAATACCTATCATTTTCCCACTAGTTTCCATCTCAGGGATTGAAATTTTTCTCCGGAACCCACGATCTTTCCCTCCTACATATTCTTTCTCACTTCTGTCCTCTTTCCACCTCTCTGAAGAGCCTCAGGGGTGAGGACTGTATGCACAGTCATGTAGCTGTTGCTAGGTTCTGACCTCATAAGTGGACCAAGAGATGACTCCCATTGGAATCCTCTGCCAGAGTCCTGCTATAATTTTGTTATCTTCCATAAAGTTTGGGGGTAGATTGTTTTACCTTTGGTGCAACAGATGGTTTGTGTCATGAAGGACCCAGGCCATTTCTATTCCTTTTTCTCTGTGATCTTTGACCAGTTGCCTTTTTCTCTTCATACTTGTCACCTCACAGTCATAAGATGCCTGATGTAGCTCCAGATGACATATTCTTATTCCAGTTGTCCAAGCAGGAAGGAAGAAACTGACACAAAAGGCATTTTCCTAAGCTGGGTTTTGGTTCAAAAAGTGAAGGTCCTTTTTGTTTCATTGTGGATAACTAAGACATGTTCTCATCTTTTGTTAACCACTGGTGAAGGAGATTAGGATTTCCATAGCTGGTTCTGGCCAATCAGGATCTATCCTGACTTTAGGATGGGCCTACTTCCTGGGGATGAAAGGACTTCTCTTTAACATTTGGAATACAGAATTGGGAGGGAACAGCTATGAGGTAAACATGGAACCATTAAACCAATCTAAAGTTCGGCTTTGCACTCAGGAACTCTGCTCCTAGAAGGTAGGTTCAACTCTCCATGTTCTTATTTGCCCTTGGCTACTTCCCACTGTTAAGTACAAGATAAACACTGAATGCATACATGCATCATGCATGAATGAATGGACACATGCGTGAGTCAATGCATGGATGTATGAGTGATTGCATGAATGCCTTTCTCCCTTGCTTTTGTCAGACTTACCAGAACCCTCCTGTTTATTCCCCTCTATGGAGTTTCATTGAGTTACTTTGAGTTTCATTGTCACATCTGCTCACGTATTTTATCATTCTGCCTTCTTTATTTATAATCGTAAACTCTTTCGCTTCCAGAAAGCCTGTCTCTCGTGTTCTTTTTTCTGAGGCAGGCTTCTCCTCATCAAGTTCTTTCCCTTTCTTCACTGCTCCTCCCCCTCAGCAGTGTTCTCCTAGCTGGTCTGCCTGCCACTAGTTTAATGCTTATTTTTAAAAGTCATGTTTATTAAAGTATAACTTAAGTATGGTAAAATAAACTTATTGACGTGTATAGTTGGATGAGCTTTGACAAACAGCTGTGAAATCATCACTGCAAACTTGATACAGATCATCTTCACCACCACCAAAGCCCCTGTTTGCTCCCTCCAGCTTCTTGGCAGTCAATCCTCTCCTACTGCCATTGGCACCTGAGGACCACTAATCTGATATCTGTTCCCATATCTTTGCCTTTTCCATAATGTCATGTAAATGAAATAATACAGTAAGGAGCCTTTCAATTCTACCTTTTTTTCACCCAGCATAATGCAGTGAGACTCACCAATGTTGTAACATGTATCAGTAATTGGTTTTTTTAATTACGTAGTATTCCATTGTATGGATATACCACAACTTGTGTATTCATTCGCCAGCTGATGGACATCTGTATCATTTCTAGTTTTTGGCTATTATACATAATGGTGCTACGAACATTTACCAACAAGTCTTTGTGTTGACATATTTTTATTTCTCTTGGGCACCTATCTAAGAGTGGAATAGCTGGGTCATGTGGTAAGTCTATGTTTGCCTTTTTAAGAAGAGGTCAAGCTGTTTGCACACTGAATATTCCATTTTCTATTTCCATCAGAAAATTTGGGGGTTCCAGTTTTTCTACATTCTTTTCACCACTTGTATTTGTCTGTCTTTTTATTTCAGCTGTTGTACTGGATATGATGTAGTATTTCATTGCAGTTTTATTTTGTATTTTCCCAGTGATTCTGATCATCTTTTTACGTTCTTGCATATCCTCTTTGGTGAAATGTCTGTTCAAATCTCTTGCCCGTTTTTAAATTGGGCTATTTGTCTTCTAATTATGAGCTGTAAGAATTACTTATACATTCTGAACACAATTCTTGTATCAAAGATGTGATTTAAAAATATGTTCTTTCAATGTGTGGCATGTCCTTCTAAATTCTTTTCTCTCTCTCTCTCTCTCTCTCTTTTTTCAGAAATAGGGTCTTGCTCTGTTTTCCAGGCTGGAGTGCAGTGGTATGATCATAGCTCACTGCAGCCTCGACCTTCTGGGTTCACGTGATCCTCCTCCCTCAGCTTCCTGAGGATGTAGGACTATAAGAAGGCATCACCATACCCAGTGAAAAATTTTTAATTTGAAAATAATTTATTTGAAATAAAGTATAACAAAGATTTATTTGTACATTTCACCAAGAGTTGGTTGCATTTTCAACTCCTTTTCCCTAAAACTAAATGGCTTTAATGTAGGTATTTTCTTTTTAATTTAATTTAATTTAATTTAATGAAGTTCCAGGATACATGTGTAGGACACACAGGTTTGTTACATAGGTAAACATATGCCATGGTGGTTTGCTGCACCTATCAACCCATCACCTAAGTATTAAGCCTCACATGCATTAGCTATTTATCCTGATGTTCTTCCTCCCTCTGCCCCCACAACAGGCCCCACTGTGTGCTGTTCCCCTCCCTGTTTCCATGTGTTCTCATTGTTCAGTTCCCACTTACAAGTGAGAACATGCAGTGTTAATTTCTGTTCTTCTGTTAGTTTGTTGAGGATAATGGCTTCCAGCTCCATCCATGTCCTTGCAAAGGACATGATCTTGTTCCTTTTTATGGCTGCGTAGTATTCCATGGTATATATGTACTGCATTTTCTTTATCCAGTCTATCATCGATGGCCATTTGATACTTCATTAATTTTTCAACTTCTTGTAGAGATGGGATCTCACTGTGTTAACCAGGCTGGTCTTGAACTCCTGGCCTCAAGTGATCCTCCAGCCTTGGTCTCCCAAAGCACTGAGATTACAGGCATGAACCATTGTTCAGACCCCTTCTATTTCCTTGTGATGTCTTCCGAAAAGGAAAAGTTTAAAGTTTCGATGGGAAGAGAAGGTGCTGGCTGGGTATTTCTCCCTCTCTTTCCACTTGAGTGGCAGTTCTAGCCAGGGCCGCATCTACCCTGTGGTTCCAATCCACGGGCCCTATAAACTAGATTGTTTCTCTTTTCTCCTCCAGTCTCAGGCTGGAGTGACTCCTTTATGCTCATCTCCAGGCAGTCTAGTCTTTCCCTTGAACGTCCACTTCTTCCAGCAATTCTGCAATTCTGACTGATATAATATTGCTGCCAGATATAACATCTTAAAACACCTGTTAGTGTCTCTCTTTTGCAATATTCATCACATCTAAATATTTTTATAAGCCTCTAAAGGCCCTTAGTAATCTAACTCTAGATCAACCATTACATTGTTCTTTTGCACACCTTCTCCTACCATGAAATACTCTTACCTTTAGTGTAATGCATAGCCCACATAAACTTGCTCTCCTCTTCTAGACTGTGGTTTAGTTCTATGAGGGCAGGAGTAATCTGCAACTCCTGTTTTTTATCTCCAGATAGCAGTTCCACACATATATGATTTGCATCATACAACAGGAGCCTACTGCTCACCAGAAGGGAATGTTTAGTGATAACGATGTAAGAAATGTCAAGGTATGTCCAAGTGAAGAAAAGGCCATTTGTAGACTCAACCTTGTTGGCCAGTGGCTCATCCACCAGAAGGAGTTTAGGACAGTCCTTCTATTGTCAGAGCACAGGTTGCTGCTGTGGACAGAAATATCTGCAGAGCTTGTATGCTCAGAGCAAAGTGTGGCATGTGATGTCAATACCATCTGGAGCTTCTTTGCTATTCTTGCTTCATCTACCTTCCTCCCCCATCCTCTGCCCATGGACCCCTACACATATTCACACATAAACACACACATGCATGCATACACAGTTTTTCTCTTCTCTGCCTAGAAATTGCTATTTACTTGCTATGGTCTGAATGCTTGTGTCTCTTCAAAATTCATGTGTTGAAATCCTAAGTCTCAAGGTAATGGTATTAGGAGGCAGGGCCTTTGGGAAGAGACTCGGTGTATTAGGCTGTTCTTGTGTTGCTATAAAAAAATACCTGCGGCTGGGTAACTCATAAAGAAAAGAGGTTTAATTGGCTTATGGTTCTGCAGATGCCAGGAAGCATGGTGCTGGCATCTGCTCAGCTTCTGGTGAGGCCTCAGAGAGCTTTTATTCATGGTGGAAGATGAAGTGGGAGCAGCCTGTCACCTCATGAGAGCAGGAGCAAAAGAGAGAGGAGGGAGGTGCCACACACTTTTGAACAACCCGATATTGTGTGAACTCAGTCATCACCAAAGGGATGGGGCTAAGTCATTTATAAGGATCCACTTCCATGATGCAAACATCTTCCACCAGGCCCCCACTTCCAACATCAGGGATCACATTTCAACATGAGATTTGGAGGAAACAAATATCCAAACTATATCACCAAGAAATGAAGGAAGAGCTCTTAAGTTAGGGCTCTTAAAAGAGATCCCAGAGAGAGCCTTGCTTCTTCGACCATGTGAAGACACAGCAAGAAGGCACCCTCTATGAACCGGGAAATAGACCTTCACCAGACAAACATCCTGGTGCCTTGATCTTGGACTTCCCAACCTCCAGAATCATGAGAAATAAGTTTCTGGGGTTTAAAACTTACCCAGTTTGTGGTCTTTTGCTATAGCATCCTGGACTAAGATGTTACTCCTGAAAATTCAGACCACTATGTTCTTCCCCCTGAGAAGGTCCCACTAAGCACAATTAATAGTTCCTTCTGGGTTCCTGTGAGAATGTGGGCATATTCCTTATAGGCACTTAGCACACTGAATGTAATTAGCTGTGTGTCTGTCTCCCCCACTAGACAGACAGACTGTTTTTTTAGGGGTGAGACGTCGCATACCTTTTCATCTTCAGAGTTGGCACAGAAGGATCTTAGCACATAATTGCTGAGTGAATGCAATCCCTTTCAGTCTGATGTATTTTCATGCAGAGATGTGGTGGAAAAAAATGTTTAAAACCTGAACTTGGTTCTGTGCTGATTACTATCTAATTTCTGTAGAAATGTGAGGTGAAGCAGGTCATAATAGCCCATTTCAATGTATCTTTTGGACAAGGGAAACAATTTCCCAACCATTTGCAGCTTGTTCTATTGTTTCCATTAGTCATACAAACCTTCCCTCACCCTTCAACATAGGCACGTCAAGATAGCTGCCCTCCAAATTTTATTTTGAGCAAATGTCTTATTTTTAGAGCTTTATGCAATCATGTAAAATCCTTTAATTTAGAAATTCTGGCTAATCTGGGCACACTGCCTAGTAGCCATTCTCTGCAAGGAGCAGTAAAAAACTAAAAATAAATTCTACATTCTAGAAAACTCCTCTCCATAGCTAAAATAAATATAATTTTGAATAACATTTTCAGACTTATCTTTCTACACTCATACTTCACTGCTTCCTTGAGTTCTCTGTTACCCATTGCAATGCCTACCAAAGTTTCTTTTTTTTTTTTTTTTTTTTTTTTTTTTTTTGAGACGGAGTCTTGCTCTGTAGCTCGGGCTGGACTGCAGTGGCCGGATCTCAGTTCACTGCAAGCTCCGCCTCTCGGGTTTACGCCATTCTCCTGCCTCAGCCTCCCGAGTAGCTGGGACTACAGGCGCCCACCACCTCGCCCGGCTAGTTTTTTGTATTTTTAGTAGAGACGGGGTTTCACCGTGTTAGCCAGGATGGTCTCGATCTCCTGACCTCGTGATCCGCCCGTCTCGGCCTCCCAAAGTGCTGGGATTACAGGCTTGAGCCACCGCGCCTGGCCCAAAGTTTCTTGATGTTCAACTAAATCTTCATGCTCGTAAATTATCACTTGATATTCATCTCTTAGAGGATACAGAACAGGAGTCACAGTTTGCTAGCCTAGTGGCATTCAGTATTCCTGTTAGTTGGAGTTCTTGCAACAGTTGTCTACATAGCAGGGAGGTGAATCCACATTGGCTCCCATGAAATTTACCCTGGCTTCCAAGCTCTATGCCAGCATATCTTGCAACATCTCCAGAGGTATAACTCCTTCTACGATCCACTTAAGGATTATAAGAGTTACCACATTCTTAAAATTCTTCTTTAGGGAAATCTCAAAACAGGGTACCCTAATTGGGTTCACTTGTAGTCTTCTTCCCCAGTGCAGATGTGAGTTACCCATCAGGGTCATTTTTATGCTAATGAATGTCACCCAGGAGCACAGCTAACATCATATCAGGTACCAGGAGAACACAGCTATCAAAGGATGAATTCTAACATAGAAGGTGAGAAGGTGGAGTTGGTTAACACTTTGCCCACATCCATATCAGGTAAAAAACAAATTTAGCACAGCATTCAAGGGCATCCACAGCCACAGGTCCAGGAGGCTTTCTGGGTTTATTCACTCTCCCCCCTCATCTTAAGCATCAGTTACATCTAATGTCTCAACCCTATCTGGAAACACATGGCTCAAATGTCTTACCTCAAAGGTTTTCCTACTTATACAGTTTCCTCCCCTGCCATTTTCACTCTCTCTCCTTTTCAACTCATATTTCCTTCTGAAGCTCCTAACCATATGTGACCCACTTCTGTTAAATGTTCTCTGAAATGACTCCCTAGACACATTTAGTCATTCTCATACATCTGCCCCCAGTGACCTTTATTACACCATTACTTTAAATGAAAAAAGACAGGAGGAAAGAAACTAGATGCTGTCACCTTGAATTTTAGTGAATTTTTCTTTATCTTTGAATCCCATACATAGCAGAGTTGTGGGCATGTGGTCAGTACCCTACAAATACTGTTGAGAATGTCTTGGAATCATATGGATCCCAATAATCTCCTAGAAAATCTATGAACCATTTTAAAGGTAAAACAGCCCTTGTTCACAATGCTTCATAAAGGTTTACAGTAATAGCCAGTACTTCTGGAGCCGCAGTTTATATTTTCTTGGTTAATCCTAGGCATACCCCTGTGAGATATGCACTGTTATAGTCTCCATTCAACTGATGAGGAAACTTAGGTTCAGAGATGTTGAGTCATTTGTTCATGATCACACAGCTGTCAGAGGTGGAGCTGGGATTCCAACCCAGGGAGGCCGTCTACAGAGCCTAGCTCACACATCTCTGTTCCATCCTTCTTAAATCTTGTAGAATGCAGTGGGGGAGAAGGACAAGCTGCGGGCCATGGGGATTCTTTATTCTGATTATCTGGAAAGACCAATGAGTTTAGACTGCTCACTGGGCTTCCCTTCTCCCCATTGTCCATGGAGAACAACGTCAAGGTCAGCTTTAAATTTCACCATGCGTGGCCTCATTGGAACAACTGAGGAGTAGAATAGTCCATTTATTGTCTTATTTGAGAACTCCATAGAGATTAGTTTAATAACATTAGTAAAATACACTTCAACATTTTGACTTTTTGCCTCAAAGATCATTATAACAATTTGAGTCACTGTGATGGGAATTTAATATTTTTAGGCAGCATATTGAAAAGTGTATCATATACAAAGAAGCCAAGACAGAATTGAAGCTTACAGTGCCAGGGAGATAGTTTGCCTAGTGTTAATATTTGTGTCATTGGGTTTGTAACTTTACATATGATCACAAATGTTATGTTACATATTAACATAAACATTCTCAATATTCAAATCTATCTGTGTTTCATTTGCATAGTGTAAGAGCAATAGCATCTGTTACTTAAAGAGGTTGCCCAACAGTCATTAATTCAAAATAGAAATGTGTGAGATTTTATCCTTTACTTCGACACTTTGTAATCATACAAGTTATATTTTATCCAAGTTTATATCCATCAAGTTTTCTCCAAGTTTATATCCATCAGGTACATTAAGATAGAAATATTTTAACTACCTCTTGAAATAATTTGTCCAAGTCAGCAAGTGGCATGAATTACATAACTGAGGCCATAACAAGGATACACAAACATGGCAGAATCACACAGATTGTTTGTCTACACAAACAAGATGGTAGAATCCATCCTGTTACTGAGACTTTTCCAGAAAAGCCTATTATTTTTGGAAGCAGATGCGGTTTAATCTTATTTGAATGGTATTTTTGATATAATGTGCCTGGAAAGTAGGAAATGAAATTGTCTGTGTCCATTCATTTGTTCATTTGTTCAGGCATGTATACAGCCTTTTCTAGTGAGCTTTATTCTGTAGAATAGACTATGATGGTACTTTCTTCATTGCTACAGTCTTGGCTTGCAGTGCTTTTTTCTTGCTGGCCTAAAACCCATCTCTAAACCTAAGGAAATTTATTTTCTAACACCTTGAGATAGTAATATGCTGGGTGTGGTGGAGATAAGATCATCACTTAAATAAAAGCTAACACTGAGACTTTCTCTTCCCTGGCCATCTGAACATCAGGCAATACCTGACTCCAACCTAAAATAATCAACTCCAGAGTTATACTTAATGCCTCTGGCAGGCTTGCCTATTGCCAGAGAGTTTTGGGCCTAGGAATAAAGGCAACAAGTGTTGGCCATTTCTGGAGGTGGGAAGCAAATGGAAACTCATAATTTTCTGATGGCTCTGCATCTTTGGGGTAAGAACTGGATGTTTGGGGTGTTTTATAGACTATATTGATTTGTCCATCTATAGCTCCCTACCCTCCATTTCCCTTTCTCTCTCTTTCTTCCTCTCGCCCCTCCCATCTACTATTTATCTCATTTTAGGTCATTCTTAACATCGCTGTAGAAAAAGTAAATCTTCTGGTGTGTTTTAATTCTGGATCCCTCAGGGTGACCTTTGGTCTTTGAGAACTGTGGTCTATGCTGGTGCTGAACATGGCCATGCGGCTGTGGAGACAGGGAGGGACAGAGGGGTGTAAATGCACTTCATCTTCATGGCACTCCATCTCGCGACTCCTGGCATGTCACAGTGTGTACTGCGGTCCCACAGACTCAACTGAGCTTTTATGAATAATTTGCATTTTTCATTTAGTTGCAGTTTAAACTATAATATATGGAGGTTTAAAGAAAAATCAAGTTACCACTGGGGTGTTTCGCTCTGTTTGCAAATAAACCTCTCCTCCTATATAGAGGAATATAAAAACTTAACCCAATAATATGATATAAAGAAAAAACTGTAGCCAATATGTTTGGGTTACATTAAATAAAAAAGTGTGCTGATTACACTTTTACTATTTTTCTTGTGGTTTTGTTATAAAGTAAGTAATCCCCTATCTCAAATAATATCTTATTTTTATAGCCTCCTTTCCCAGGGCTGTCAAAGAGCTTAACTCCAGGAATGAATCTCGTCATTCTCACAGGACTCACCTGGGGAAAATGTATACTTAGGCCTTTTAATTTCCATGTCTCAAAGCATAAAACTAGTGATGCCATAGATTAGCTCCTCCCTTCCCCCAAATGCAACATGCACTGCACATGCATGCATTGCACTCTAAAGGAGCATCACATGCATGTAGAATATGCAGGGAATACACGGAATGAAAACGCATTTCCCTGAGCTGTAGATGGTTCAGGTAAGAGTTTATGGAAAATACGTGTATGGACTGGTGTGTATTTCCATGTATGTTGGGTGGAGTTGCTCATGGACTCTTAGAGTTGAAGTGGAACAAACAGGTCTCCCAGCTCTCCTGCTCTGTTTTAAACAAGAGAAAGATGCTTGTGATGCCTCAGCTCGACTGTAATGAGGTCACCTACTATCACTGCCGTTTCATCTCAGTGTTGATTCAGAACACTTCCAGTAAAGTCCAACGCCCAAATCATCCTCACAAATTCCGTTAAGCCACAGCTCCCTCATCTTACTCTACACCCCCTGAGAGGTTTATTCTCACTCCACCCACTCTTAATTTCCCGCGGTCCTCCCAGATCTTCGGTTCCTCCATTTGCTTTCAGTCCATCTGGATCCACCTGGCTTTACTTCCCTCTTTATCCAGTCTGGCGTCCTTGGTTGCCAGGGTTTGTCAGTTCTCACTGGTAATCCCCCTCCCTCCTTGTCTACTTGTCATTCAGAGCTGGCAAAATTCCACCTGGGAACCCATGCATCATTGGCCTTCTCCACTCTCAAGCCTGGGGGTGAGCCTAGCTGGAGAAAATCACTGAGATCCTTCAGCCAGTCCCCACCAGGAAGCTCCTGCGGCTGTTCCAAGCTCTTGCCTCTCTCCCATGCTTTGCCTCACTGGCCTCCTGTCTCACAGCAGATTGTCCGGCCTCAGCTTCCTGCCTCAAATGCCCAGATGAATGCATCTGTACCCAGACCCATCTTTAACTCCTGCTCCTCATTTCCTCTCTCTCCTGCCGATCCCATCAACCACGCTCTGACCTGCTCTCTCTCCTGCTTCCTCCAGACCTTGTTCCCTCAGCCCTCTCCCCTCTCTGCAGTATCTTCATCTCTCCCTCTCTACTAGGCCTTCCCCTTAGCATAGAAGCACACTTATGTGTTTCCCCTGTGTACAAATAAACATAGCAATGAATTTTAGAAAATGTTTCCATTCAACATGCTTTTCTTGACGTTCTCAATTCCTTTGATTGTCACTTCCCCCCACTCCAGGCACACTCTCCCAGGGCCACATCCGGCATATAACCTGGAATTCTTCCTTCTCTGCCAGCTTATACCCAGGGATCCCTCTCACTGCCCATATATTGTGTTATCCTTTGTCATCATTCTGTGTGCCTACTACACCTGTTCTTTGATCTCTTAGAGGCTCTGATTGCTCCATTTCCTTGTTGCCTTCATTCCTATTGCTTAGTGGCCTGGATCTCATGGCTCATGCCTTGAAGCCATGAAGCTCATGGCTTCAGCCTCTTTCTGCATCTTCTTTCCCATTCTCTTTTCTCCACCACACTCACTGGTAAACTCCATCCCTGGATTAATACAACCATCCACCTTTCCTACACCTGAACTACTGGTAAAGCACACATACCACGAGAGTTATTGTCCTATGCAGCTATAACCTTCAGCTTGAACTGGGAGCTCAGCTATATGCCACTCTCCTTCCACAGATCCCATAATACCTTCCTCTTCCATTCCCCTAAATCATTGCTTCTCTACAGTCTTCAAATCTCCCTTGGAACTATCTCTTCTTTTTCTTTTAGGGGGTGACAGGTCTTCTTAATACTCCAATTAATGAAAACTAACTCAAAGTAACACCTTCAGTGCTCTGTCCCAAGCACTGGTTACAGGTGGACCTACTCTCAGAGCCCTGAAATTTCCATGGAGAAGCTGATACCCACTTCTCACAGCTAATGTTCCCACATGGACTCCAGTTCCTATCCCCTACTTGCATCCTTCAGGGTCATGCCTTATTAATCACCTCATTATCTTTCATTTCTAGTGGCTTTTGTTCTATTGCCTCTTCCCTCAAGCACATATAATAACTATGTTTAAATCTCCATCCACAAACCAAATTAAAAATAAGAACAAAGCATCAAATTCATCCTTGATCTTATATCTTTCTACACTGTCCACCTCCTCTTTTGCTTCCATCACAGGCAAACTTTTGGAATTAATTAATGCTCTCCTTCATCTCATAAACCTTCTGGGGACCTTGTTTCTGTTCCAGCACACCACCCAAACTATCTTTAAATTACTGGGACTTTCCTATTCTCGTGCACATTTGTTTCATGTTCTTCAATTTCTACAGGTGCTGTGTTGGGAGAAATTCTCTCCTAGATTTCTATGATAGTTTACTCCAGGTTATCTATCTCCTCCTCCCAGCATTTATTCTCATGCTCCTCAACAGGTTTCTCTTCCTCTGCTTTTCTTTAAAGTGTTTCTCAATCCAAGAGCCCTATCAGAATCCTGCAAAACCTACCTCTACGTTCTCCTTGATGTGTTTCCTAAATGAATCCCTTAACGAATTGAACTCTCTTCCTTAGAGATACTTAACACTATGGAAATTTACCATCCTGATCATCATTTGTTCTTTGTATACTTCCTTTATCTGGCCCATGAGTTCCGCATGCGCAGGGTCATAGCCGAATGTCTGGTTGTGGCTTACAGGGAAGACAGCCAGTCAGTACTTGTTTAATGTAACCCGGTTGAGCTGTTATCTTTTCTCTCTGTTGTCTATTTATATTATATATCAGCTGCCCTTACAGAAGATCTGTCCTGCCTTTGTTCCTTTCTTTGACTCTCATTTTAGGTCTTAGCAAATTCTGCAAACTTCTTTGAAGCACAAGGATTCTCAACACTATTTCTTACTTGAATTTATATTCATCTTCTTTATTTTTTTTTATACAAGTGTTCTTACATCGGACTTTACCAGAGAATTTCCTGTTTGGCTACCTCTTGAGATACTTCCCCATTTTCTTCACAGTTGGGATTGTGCTGTGAACAAGGACCCTTCCCTCTCCAGACTTGTTTCATGCTCAAATCTTAGAATTCCACCAATCTTTGCTCGAAGCTTTTAGAGTTCTGCCTCTTCAAAAGGCAGTCACCCACCTGACAATACCCAGCTTACCCATGGTTGGCTGTAAAGGCTCTAGGGTAACCTGCTCCTTTTATTTCCAGGGCCCCTGTCACTTCCTCCTTGGTTAGAATAGATCCAGAGAAGCAGCTCTGCCTCGCTTCCTCTTTAGACTGAAGTGGATTTCTAGCAGCTGTCCCTGTGGGCTCCCTGCACCCGGGCCCCTCCCTCTGCAGTCACCCAACCTCTCTGGCAGCATCTGTGCTGTTTGATCCATGCCTGGAAAACATCAGAGCGTCCTCCATCTGGATGGGTGGTCTCTAGCATTGTCCCACTCTCCCTCCCTCCTTTAATTTTCAACCAAACTCTCTGCACATTCCTCCATCACAGTCACACATTTCACTTCAGGTGTACATGGCTTTGACTGGCTTAGCTATTGATCCTATTTCTTTTGAACACAGCATTTCCTAGACCTTGGTGTTCTAGGCCCATTAAAAACCTGCTTCCTTATATCCTGGTGAGGGCAAATAATGGTGTTTACCCTCCTGCATTAAAATCCAACATGCATTTTCTTTGTTAACTATATTTTATCCCTACCCATTTGGTACATGAATATGATCACTCATTTTGTGCTCCTTCAAGTTATTCCTGACAGTAAATTACTTGACACCAGTAGTATTTTCTCTGTAAACTTTCCCAATATTTATTTGATTTTGATTTTGCAGAACAAAGGCTTGATTATTTTTATTCTTTATTTTTTAATTTTGACTTTTAAAGTTCCTTATTTTCTATTTGTTATTCTATTGTTTTGTACAACCAAGTTAATTATTACTATTAACTATTTTTTTTAAAAAAAGTTTAAGTTCAAGGGTACAAGTGCAGGTTTGTTACATAGGTCAATTTGTGTCTCAGGGGTTGTTCAGATTATCTCATCACCCAGGTATTAAGCCTACTACTCAACAGTTATTTTTCCTGATCCTCTCCCTCCTCCCACCTTCCAAACTCCAAAAGGCCCCAGTGTGTGTTGTTCCTTTCTGTGTGTCCACGTGTTCTCATCGCTTAACTCCCACTTATAAGTGAGAACTTGTGGTATTTGGTTTTCCATTCCTGTGTTAGTTTGCTAAGGATAATGGCCTCCAGCTCCATCCATGTCCCTGCAAAAGACATGATCTTGTTCTCCTTTATGGCTGCATAGTATTCCATGGCGTATATTGTTTCTGTTCCAGCACACCACCCAAACTATCTTTAAATTACTGGGACTTTCCTATTCTCGTGCACATTTGTTTCATGTTCTTCAATTTCTACAGGTGCTGTGTTGGGAGAAATTCTCTCCTAGATTTCTTTATCCATATTTTCTTTATCCAGTCTATCATTGATGGACATTTAGGTTGATTCCATGTCTTTGCTATTGTGAATAGTGCTGCGTAACTTAGTTCAGCCATTGTGGAAGACAGTGTGACATTTCCTCAAAGGCTTAAAGACAGAAATACCATTCAACCCAGCAATCCCATTACTGGGTAAATATCCAAAGACAGAACATTATTTTTATTACTATTATTTGACCATTTTGGGAAGTTATCATCATGATTTATACATGATTTTCAGGAATCCATATTTCAGTACAATAATTTATGATGCAGAAAATTAAAACCTGTCCTGAGGATAATAGTAATAATAGTATGAGTAGCAACAGCACGAGCAATAGTAGTAGTTATTCTATTAAATGTCCAATACATATTTATTAAGCACCTATTATGTGCCAAGCACCCTGCTATATGCAGGGGAGAAAACAGTGGAATACATTAAAACTGTCCCTGACCCGGTGGAGTCTGCTGTCTCCTGAGGAGCACACATATTCACATGAATAAAAATAAAAGTTAGACCTATGGTACAGGCATGGCAGAGGCTATTGGTCACCTCCCACTAACCCAGTCCCTCTGTAGATTATTAGTGGTAGAACCTCTGAGGTAGCTGGACTCATGGCTACTCAGCCAGAGACAGAGGCCATATCTCCCTCTTAACTGAGAGGGAGCGTTCTATTTAATAAGCACTTCTACTGCACTCCCTGACTGCTAGCCACTGTCCTAAGTCCTTTAAGGGTACTAGCTTGTCTTATCCTCTTGAGAACACTTTGAAGTAGACAGATGAGGAAACAAAGGAGCACAGAGGTTGAATATTTAAAGTTACACACCTCTTTTTTTTAGACACGAAGTCTCATTCTGTTGCTCAGGCTGGAGTGCAGTGGCATAATCTCGGCTCACCGTCACCTCCATCTCCTGGGTTCAAGAAATTCTCCAGCCTCAGCCTCCCAAGTAGCTGGGACTATAGGTGCGCCCCACCACACCTGGCTAATTTTTGTATTTTTAGTAGAGACGAGGTTTCACCATGATGACCAGGCTGGTCTCAAACTCCTGACCTCAAATGATCCACCCGTCTTGGCCTCCCAAAGTGCTGGGATTATAGGTGTGCGCCACTGTGCCTGGCCTAAAGTCACACACTTCTTAAGGGAAGAAGCTAGGGTACAAATCCAGTCAGTCCAGCTTCAGAGTCAAGGCTTTTAACCATGGTACCAGATGCCCCGTGTCTATGTATAGGCATAGATTTTTCAATATATGTTTGTGTGTGTGTACATACAACTTATATGTGTAAACACAAACCTGCAGACTATGTGTGTGTACAGCGGTAACACCGGTCCTTTAATTAATTAATTAATTTATTTTTGGAGACAGGATCTTGCTCTGTCTCCCAGGCTGGAGTGCAGTGGTGCTATCTCGACTCAATGCAACCTCTGCCTCCAGGGTTCAAGCAATTCTCATGCTTCAGTGTCCTGAGTATCTGGGACTACAACCATTCACCACCACACCTGGCGTGCTCTCTCTGTCTGTCTGTCTCTCTCTCTCTCTCTCTCTCTCTCTCTCTCTCTCTCTCTATATATATATATATATATATATATAGTATTTTAATAGAGATGGGACTTCTCTATTGCTCAGCCTGGTCTCGAACTCCTGAGCTCAGGCAAGCCACCCGCCTCAGCCTCCCAAAGTGCTAGGATTACAGGCGAGAGCCACCGTGCCTGGCAGTCCTTCAATTTAATACTGCAAATTTAACCTTGCTTCACTGTATGGCATCAGCTCCGTGGACATCTACACGGATTGTGGACACCATTTGATCCGAAGTATAGATAGTTCTCCCCGTGGCTATTCAACTATACGTGCCCCCAATATTCAAAGGACATTTTGAAACTCATCTGATATCTCCAAGTGCTGCTGCAAATGAGACCCTGATGCTGCTTTAGGCACTTGAGTAAAGTCAAAATCTAAGTACAACTATAACTATGACAGTTTTAGAGAGATTCTTGGCTTACTGCTGTTGAGCCACTTAAACAATTCTGCAGAGAATAAATGTGAGAGAGAACAACCTCTTTCCTGCCACCTGACCCCCATTTGGTGGCCAGCCATGCAGAGCTGGACGTCACTGTCAGCTTCGGTGGAGTCCAACTGCTTGACAGAGAAGTGGGAGCATATGGCACGTGCGAGATAAGAGCCCAGCAGCCTGAAATAAATGGGAACAACAATGCTCTTCTAAGTGGTCTTCCGAGAAAAGCCCTGTTATCATCGGCATTGTTCACACTTAGTAACAACTTTCCTTGAATGAGGTTTTCAACATGTTTGTTCCTTTCAGTCTGAATTATCTGCCAGGGAAGAAACTCTTTCTGAAGTCCATCAACAGTTGCGAGAGTGGGTTGAGGCTCTCAATGCAGTTTCCGGCTGTTGTCAACACAGCAGGAAGGGGCAAGGATAAAGGGTGATTAGGAGCCTGTGCCTGGGTAGGTCCTGCCAGAGCCAGCCCAACCCAGCCCAGCCCAGCCCTGCCCAGTAGGTCACGCGAGCGCCATCAGCCAAGGCTTTCGGAACAACCTATGGCAAGATTTTCAGCTTTTCAGAGATGTGCCGGGACTAATGCAACGTTACTGGGGAGAAATTAAGAGTGTATCTGACGTGTGATTCCCAACTTCATTTTCTGCCTACTTGCTTTAAAGAACCAGTATACAAAAGGCCACTCAGCCATGGAGAAAGACCCTGAAAGTTCTATGAGATATTCTGATCTTAGTATATTGGGTTCTTAATCTGAACCATATTGAAAATTCCACCATGTAGTTTGAGCTTTGCAAAGTCAAATTTTTTTTTTTTTTTTTTTTTTGAGATGGAGTCTCGCTCTGTCTCCCAGGCTGGGATGCAGTGACATGATCTCGGCTCACTGCAATGTCCATCTCCTGGGCTCAAGTGATTCTCCTGCCTCAGCCTCCTGAGTAGCTGGGATTACAGGCACCTGCAATGACGCCCAGCTATTTTTTGTATTTTTAGTCGACACGGGGTTTACCCATGTTGGCCAGCCTAGTCACAGACTCCTGATCTCAAGCAGTCTGCCCGCCTCACCCTCCAAAGTGTTGGGATTATTTACAGGCATGAACCACCACGCCGAGCCCCATTATAAGTTATCTGTAACTCCCCAGGTGGCCAGTGCATCCGGTACAGTCATGCTCACTAAACAAGGGTTAAAGTGAATGGAAGATGCTAAATGCCGCTGCCGATTGTCATCTACTGATGTATGTTTGAGAGCAATCTTACAGTGATTCCCACAGCTGTCCTGAAGACATATAAAGAGATAGTTTGAGGGATTCATCCTAAATATTGGGAATGGAAAGAGAGAAAAGCTCTGAGAAAATGTCTTCATTTTGGTGATCAGGAGAAGATGTATAAAGTATCATGACTTGCATTTTTAAGTTGTTTTATTATTATTATTATTTTTACTTTCATTTGTTCATTTACTCATTTACTGATCCACAGGCTTTGGAGTCAGACCCCGGGCTGTATCCTTCCTACTGTGCACCTGGGGTGTGCCATTGGGCAAGTTTCTGGTGTCTCTGAGCCTCAATATCCTACCAAACGTAAAACTAATTCATTCAGTCAAGAGATGCTTTTAAGCACCTCTTAGGTTTCAGGTGTGAAAGACAGTGAACAAGAGAGGCATGGGCCCTACTTTTGTGGAGCAACTGAACATGAAAATATCCAATTAGAATATAGGTTTGAAGAAATGTGGAATGCTGCACACAGACACAACAAGATGGAAAAAATGAAAGGGTCCATAAGAATGATAAGGACTGGTTAAAATTTCAAAATGAGAGACTAGAGAGAGAAGAAATGTTTGAGGATAAAAGGTTGATGATTTTTCAGATATTTGGAAAGACAAAGGCCTCAGGTCCAGAGGGGACATTTGTCCCCTTTGGATCTGGGGATATTTGTATTATGGTGACATTATAGAATGACGGAGAGGATAAAAATAACTTAAAAGCAGCCCTAGAGAAATGGCAGACATCAAAAGGAATAATAATCAGATCAACAGAAGTTTCAACAACAATGGATACGCAAAGACGATAAAATTCTAAGAGGAAATAACTTTGCCAAGCCACACTATCTTTCAAAAACAAGGTTGAACACATTTTCATATACTAAGATGTAAGGACTCTCACCTTGGAAAAAAATCCTCATGAAAGGAATTTCTAAAGGACATACTTTGGGGAAAAAGGACATAAATACAGAAGAAATATCTCAAACCTCAGATATGATCAAGAGTGTGAGCAAAGAAAAATTGGTAGCCACATAGATAAATCCAAACATACTTTGACTGAATAAACCAATAGCACATTAATAACAAATTATAGGATAGAAAACATTGTGGAACTAAAAACCTAACTAATGAAATAATGGTAATAGTTTAGGTGAGAGGAAGATGGCCTGTACTACAGGATGGACAAGGAGGGAAGGACATCAGAAAACATGTCAGCCCAAGTATTAATAAAACCTGGCAACTGGAGATGAAGGTAAAGAAGAGAGAGGATTCAGGGGTGCTCAAAGTTCTTTTCTTGGGCAAATTAACTCTCAAGACCTCAGGTTCCATATCGGAATAATGAATGGATTGCACGATATGACACAGAATTATTTTTATTCTGCTATATTAAGTGTTCAGTATGTGCCAGCAATGATTACTTCCGCAATACTGAGAGGGTGTTTTGTTTGTTCCCCATGGGTGAGACAAAGATGACCTGAACATGTTCCAAGCACTGAATAAGCTTAAAATGTGGTGAGAGAAATACACACACTAGTAAGTCTATTTCAAGCCAGAGTGTGGTCCACATGCCATCAGGGAAGAGCAAATGTTGTTTTGAAAAGCAAAGGAGGAGGAGATGATCCTGCAGTGAAATCCGGGGAAGATTTTCTGAAAAGGTCAAACAGGGCCCTGAAGATTCTTTAGGATTTAAAAATATATAGTTCTTATCTTAATGGTAATATATACCTGTAGGAAATCTGAAAAATTAAAACAGTATAAAAAAGAATGAAATTACTCCCAAATCCTATTATCCAGAAATAATCACAGACAACAGGCTACTAGGCATCTCATCAGACTTTTCAAACTCTGATTTTCTGTTTCCATGAAACACCTTAACAGTGAATGTTGCATATAGCATCATAAAATGTGATGCCTTTATAACATTTTTAAAGCTCTAGAGGGTTCCATGG